>NC_060020.1:3730727-5096544 GCF_021134715.1 Daphnia pulex | reverse complement strand
TTTGTCGTCGACGCATCACTCCTGGAATCGCACGAAGAAAAGCCTGTCCACTGCGGATCTACCGATGAGCAACCAGCGACCGCAACGCCACAAAACGTACAGCGATCCGGACCATGTTGCAGCGGACAGTCACTTTCCAAGGTGTGTCTTATGTTTGCGTGTTTTCATTTTGTGTTCGCGATTCGAAAGTAGAGAGTAGTGTAATGAGTACAACCGATGATGACTTATGGAAATATTCACGCTTTAACCAACGAGTGTGTGTGTGGGGGGGGGGGGGGAGTCATGGAAACGATAGTGATTGATGACTATTGAAAGTAGTTGCCTGTGTCTATAGCCAACAACAAGAAAACCAAAAAATACTATTGACGAAATTGCGTTCCTGTACTTTTTTGTGTGTGCGCAGAAATGGGCCTCCCGTTGGCGGTCTAGCTTGCACACAGTGGAACAAGAGTTTTAGATGGCTTGATCTAGTAGACGTTGAGTGATGGTCGGTTGATAGCGGATAATCCTGCCGCTAACCCGCTATGTCTATCTACACTCTCATTGTTGCCACATGCTTTTTATTTTCCAGACGAATTTTCGCTTTCTCGCAGTTTGTCCTGCCCTGCCTGTTGCACGTTTACATTCTTCGTCTTGTAGAGCTAAAACCAACACCACAAAATGGACGTGGTTTTGGGAAACTGGCCATCTTACATCTTAGTTGCGTTCCAAATAGAGATCGAGTCCAATTGCTCTTTGTCTTTATAGCTGTATGGTCGTGTAATCGTTCGCGTCACCATTTTGTGCGTTTGCCAATTTCTTTGTGTCAACCCAGCCTTGAAACCTTTAATTTAATTCACATTGAGAAAAACAAGTGTGTGTTTAAAAGAAAAAAAACAATCAAAAACGTTGTCTGTGCAGCGGAAGGAGGCGTTGCAGAAGTCTGGACTGCCTGTGCATGAAGCGGACATTAGTCGCCATGGCCAGCGGATGGCTGCACGGTTATCAGTCGGCACAGCAGGAGGAGATAGGAGCAGTATCGGATGAAGATATTAGCAGCGGAAGCAGCGCAGCAGCCTCGGGATCCTCCCAGCCACCGCAGCCGAATCAGCAAGAGCAGCAGAGTCGAGTGTGCACGAGCCTTTCATGGGATAGCGGCTACAACGAATGTGCAAACGATCTGAGAGATCACTTCTCGCCAACTGGCCGACGTCTGGTTAGCACCATGCGGATGCCCTCAGTAGTGGTCAGTGACTGTTCAGACGATCCTATTGAAAACAGCGACACAGTCATTTCGGCCAACGGATACTATCGCCTCAACGAACTGCCCAGTCCGACCCTTTCGTCACATTCCAGCTCTGGACAGGACACGACACACGAAATGGACCAGGCCGAGAATAGTGCTGCATCTTGGGGCTGGTCGTCATCGTACAGAGCCGGATCAAGTGGTTTTCTAATTCTCCCTGGACAAGGATCTATAGATGATGACACTGCGTTATCGTCCAGCTTGCTCTCCGTTCGCCGACTATCTGATTGCAGCAGTTGCAGCTCTTTGGCCACACTGGACATGGAACCGTGCTGTCCTGGCCCATGCTCTGCCCAGGCTCCTTCCACCTGCTTCCAAGCTGATCCTCATCAGCCGTTTCAGTTGAGTTTCGAAATGTCGCCGGACGTACCCGAAGGAGGTGAACCAACGAAACAAGAGGAATCATCAACCGACGATACCAATTCGTCCACAAAGGTACGTGCTGATTATTTTATTGTTTGTTCAAAATTGGCTGGTGTAACTTTGATAGATTAGACGGAAGTGAGGAACTATAGGTGACGCGTAGAAGTTTTTCCCTGCTATGTTTATTTTTTTTTTTTTTCAACACTCGTTAATTTTCGATGAAATTTTGATGGCTGTGAAATCTTGCATGCCATTCTGGGATCGATATCTTGGATCTCCGAAAGGGTCATATCAGTTTACAAGATTGCAGACGTAGTTTGTTGGCTGTGTGGTTCAACCGTTTTCCTTCAAAACGATGTGCTGGACCACAAAATAGCGTTTACAGTTTCATTTGGCATGACGAAAAGAATGAATCGAGCTTGGTTGCTTTCGCGCTATTTGTAAAACTATCTTGGTTGGCGGGATGCAGACCCCCAGAGCGAGTTGGCGACTGCACAGCCGGTGCTATTTCGTATCGTTTTCGGCTAAAGGCAATTCAACGTGCTGTGCAATTCAGTCGCAGTGTTTGGCTTTTCAAAATAAAAAAATCGATGTGAATCGCATTATCTAAACTTGCTTTTTTTAAAAGGGCGCATACTTTATCGCTGGCACTTGGTCCGTGAAATGGTCGTGCCTTGATCTCTCTTTGGCGGGGTTCTCTACCGTTTTGGCTATAGGTACAGATCGCACGTGACCCAGAATGCGTTTTTCTTGACTTCATTTTCGTTCTTTTATTTATTTTTCGATTTAGAAAAAGAAAAAAAAAATAACGAAACGCGAATAAGCGCGAGGGATATCTCTTACCCGTAGATGGTCATGTTTCAATCGTGTCTTTAGTTAACGACCAACGTGCCGCAGCCATTATCGAAACCGCTTTTTCTTCTGCAAAGTCGGCTGCCATACTTGTAGCGGTACTAACAGTAATAATAGTAGTAGTATGGTGGAAGTAGTAATTCATCCGCTCTAGGGCGCTCGAGTGGTAAACGGCTAAACGCTAATGATGGCGACTGTGCGGGATGGGGGGGGGCGGTCTTCGTTTCATTGTTGTTGTTGTTTTCTGCTTTCCTCTTGTCTAACGAGCTGGAGAAAGACCATCGATCTGGAATTCTTCTCTAATCTACGCTACACACACACATTTCGATTCGCTTTGTGTCTGGTTTAATCAACTTTGTCAAACGGCGGCATTGGTGTCTGCTCTAGAGCTCTGTGTACAGACAAATTGAGGCCATTCGGTACTACAGGCTACGGGGTAACCCAAAGCCTCGAATGGGGTCGATTTTATTTCCCTTTCTTTTCCTTTTTATTCTTATCAGTTCAACTTTGAATGTCTCACCGGCAAATTGAAAAAAAAAAGAAGACTAGAAAAAAAAGGGAACTTTTAAAAAAATGAAATAGAATTAAAAAGTCCAATGCAATCAAACAAACCAGACGGAAAAGGAAAGCTGTTGCTATCTGGCTTCATGGTGTGTGGCTTTTAGTGTGTGTGTGTGTGTTGCCACAACCAAATTCAAAAGTTACAGTAGGGCTACACGTTTTTATTTCCCTTTTTTTTTTCTTTAACCTAGTCGTTGATGTGCTCGTATTAAAGTCGTGCGGAAATTATTGTGCGTCATTCCAACCGCTGGAGTGTGTTATAATAGCGGTGCGTCAAATTCACGTTGTTGGATAGTCAAGTTTCTACAAAAGTTATCCTTCATTTCACATTTTTGGGTTTTTTGTTTTTCGCATAGCGATTTGGGTTGGGTGGATGCCAACATTTTGATGGCATCAGATCAACTTTGTCACGTTGCTATCGTCCAATCTGCATACACTGTCGATTTGTTTTCAGAAACGAAGAATGCGGTATTGTCTATTCTGAATAAAGGAAGAGCGTTAATTCATAATCTCAGATAGGGATTGATAGATGATATAGAAAGGCTATATAACTTAGGAAATCTTGTTTCACCAAATTTGGACGATGGCTGTTCCGCGATGGTTTCTGTACCGGATCCTCTTCTTCAAATAACTCAAGAAAGAGAAGCCTTTCAGCCGTGAAAGTCAATGGTTCGGACTATATATGGCGAACGAATAAAGGTGCAAGAGGAGGGGGGAAAAACACAGTTGCAACTGCCGAGCTGAAATGGAGGACGACAGAGAAAAAAGACTCGAGTGAATAGAGAGCAATAGGTATGGCATACAATCTACGCACACAGCTTGTCGCCCACACAACGTGCGGGTTTTATTTGTACGTTTCCTCTGATTTCGGTTCCAATCAAGCCATTCCGAAATGACGGGAAGGAAAACTCTGTGCAGCGTTTCTCTTTCCTCTTTGACTCTTTTCCTTATGTCTTGCCTTGTCAAATTGTTTCACGACAATTGAAGAACGACATCTGAAGCTAGAGAGAGTGAGAGAGAAAGATAGAAAAGAAAGAGAGTTAAAGGAAATCCGTCTCCGTAACGGAAGACTGTCATTAAACGCGCATTAGGAATCAAGATACATGACGCACGAAGCGAGTCTTGGTGTCGGCTAACCCCCCAACTGGATCGACCTATTTGGCGTGACAAGGGGGGCGTGCAAGGGCTTGGTATGGTATATATTATTTAGCACATCTAGATTAGCCTAATCAAACCAAAACGCCCATCACAAAACGCCGTTGACACACAATGCGTTGAGACCACTGTTGAATTGCCGATCCCCCACCTCCAGCCAAGAGAACATTGTAACCAGTTCTTTTGTTGTGTGAATACGAGCCACTAACTGGTGAGCGCAGAGATGATCGCTAATAACTATACACTAACACGGGAGGGAGGGAGGAGGCCAAAAGGGGAACGCGACAACTGCCCTTCAATTAGCTCCAGTCTTGTTGGCGCTCTCGTTTTGGCTTTGTCTTGTTAACACAAATCATAGTCTCTCCTTTTCGGTTATTGCCCTGGCGTTAAAAAAGAAAAAAGAGAGAAAAAAAAAGCTTCCAAGTCATGTTCGGCACAGCGGCTATATCCATATAACGGCTGGAAGAAAATGGGCTCGTGCAAGAGTTACTGCGTCGGCCCGGCGCATATAAAACTATTTTTGAAAAATGAGTTAGAAAAGAAGAAGAGAGAATGAGAGAGAAAAAAATAAATAATCATGAGGAGAAAAAAAAAGGAAAGAAAAAAGAAACAGCTGAGCTGATAAAGTGACGACAACTTTCCCATCCGACCGCAGTTGGCTTCTAAAGTAGCCTCTTGACGCACGCGTGCCCTCTGAGGTCTGTCCGAAAAAACACGCAGTTGAGCGGGAATTGAAAACCTTGCGCATCTTTTTTTTTTTTCGTTTTGGTTACCCACGACTTCGGATAGTCCCGAATAAAAAACACCGGACACTTGTTTGTTGTTTCTTTTGTGAGAACTGGAATTCTTTACATTTCCTCCCCCTTTTTTTTCTTTTTTATTGACGTCTGCATGAATGTTTGCATTGCACGATCGAAATAGTCGCCCACGTCAGTGACAGTGTGTAGGGTTTAGCGTACAGTGGTTGCGTATTGAAACAGATGGTTCGTTCGATTGTATAGCCCTACCACCTTTTTCAAAAGGAACTCGACTGCTGGAGATGTGACGTTACCTCCTGCGACGGTGTTCCAGTCAGTGCCGTGTTTTCGTGCTTGCCTGAAGTAACCAGTTTGTGTTTGCTAACGTTTAGCTGTTTTTGACGTGAACTTCATCTCGGACAGAGAGTTTCTCGGTCGTAAGGATTTTGATTTGTAAAAAAATTTGAATCGTCGAATGGCGGCTGTTTCGTTAGGTTACGATGGCTACAGTCAGAGCCTGTCGGGACCGATGGACGTCCGGGGACGTAACAATTCGTACGGCGACTCTTCGTCCAGCTCCGGAGATGATTCGTCCTGGTCGGACTGGGAGGCCGAGACGGACGGCCAAGTCCATCAAGCTCGACCTCCAGTTGTGAAAGTAAGTGACGAGCCCACACAACGCGCAGTGTGTCGTAAAAAGAATCGTAGAAGGAATCAAAGGTCGTGCTATTGAATGTGCATAAATAAGGAGTGAGACAGAGTTGGGAAAATAGACGAGAGAGTAAGAAAAAGAGGAGGAGGAAAGGGGGTTTAAGCTGGGAGAAACCCTTATCGGCCACCAAACCATCGCTTCTCCATGTACCCACAAGCGGTCTGCACCAACACCTACACGCGCAGAGACCGCGTTTATTTTTTAAAGGCTGAGTTGTCTGTCCCGAGGCCATGAACGACACACAATAGCATACCAGCCGGACAAAATGATTGAACGCGAAACGTACCGTGCTTTTTTTTTTTTTTTTTATCTTTGCCTGTTTATTACACTGTATAGACATGTTGGTGGCCATTCACTAGCTGTGGTCACTCGTAAAAACAAAAAAATACTGTCCGAGTGCGCATTATTCGCCATCTACAGTATATGGCCTTAAAAACATAAACATCACAGGCCTATCTACTGATCAGCTGGGTGGTGGTACCTTGGCGGTGTAACGAAAAAACCCGCAGCCAACTCTCTCTCTCTCTCATTTACTCCTGTCAATATTCACCAGAATTATTGCGTGACGGAAAATTTAGCGTTGCCTTCTCCCCCATATCCCGACCCGCATCTATGGTCGGAGCTTTACCAAAGACGGTCGAGTACACTTTATTCTGAACTGAATGCGAAACCTGCACGATTTTTTTAATGTGGAGGGCCCGGTTCCCTGAGGCCTCATTTCCCCAAAAAATAAATGTTGGCCAGACAATTTACTAGTCGCAGCGAACTATAACCGAACGAAAAGGAGATCGAATAATAGAGAGAGTCTGTGGGCTACCTGGGCCAAAGATTGTCAGCCAATAACTCGCGACGAGAAAATAAATAAAGAAAACAATGTAGTATACATATTATGCGTGCTGCATATATATGTGTGTATGCTACGAAAACGAATGGAAGCGCAAAAGCAAGAGGATGAAAAAGCGTGTAAAGAGAAAGAGAAATGTCTGGGTCAAATGAGACATAGAAAAATGCTTCTAGTGAAAGTTGTTGTTGCCTTGGTCTGTCTTCCCTTTTTACTCCTCCTTGTTGTTGTTGTATAGCGCCTGATTTGGACGCTAGAGCGTAATACCGCTGGCCGTGGTTCTTTTTTTTTCTACTTCTTCTTTCCATCCCGTCTCTCTCTCTCTCTCTCTTTTTGCTCTCTGACATGAACCGAGTCTAATACAGGATCTCCGCTTAGTTTCGACAGAAAGGATACACCATTATTGGGCCACGTCCCTATTACGCGCGAGTTGGATACCTCCTTCACGCCATCGATTGAGGCCGCGCCGCTTAATGTCGATGCAAAAACAGTGCAGAGCTTTAGTAGAGAGAGAGAGAGAGAGCTCATTTCGTGATTCCCCGCCATGCTCGCCGGGATCTTGAATGATGCTCAGCAGGGGAAAGAGGGGGAGGGCGGAGTCTGGCCAATGTTTCATGTTGATTTGCCATTTGGATTTTTTTTTTTTTGGAGAGATGTCGAATCTTGTTTGTGTGTATAATGCTGTCTTTGGGTTGTTATTGTGTTTGAACGAAAAGAGAATAAGGAGCGGACTGTTTAAATTGATTTTTGCCAGGTCTCAGCGTGGCGTAAAGTGCGCAGCGCCGTCCAGTGGTCCCCATTTGTCCAGACATTTCGACGCCAGCGCTACCCTTGGGTTCAATTGGCCGGCCACCAGGGTTAGACATCATTTTTTATTCATTTGCTGTTGGATGCCTTAAAAAAAAAAGAAAAGAAACATCCTCATTTCCATTTCCTCGTTATGCAGGCAATTTCAAACTTGGAGGCGAGCGCGGCACCATCCTGAAGAAACTCTGCCCCAAAGAAGAAAGCTGCTTCCAGCTGTTGATGAAGGATCCGCTTCGGCCATTCATACCCTCTTATAAGGGCAATGTGACATCCGACGATGGCGAGAGTAATGGCCTTATCAATATTCTTTAGCCCAGACAAATAAGAGATCCCCCCAATTAATTATTCTCTTGTTGTATCGGCTCGCAGAATTTCTAGTTCTGGAAGACCTTCTGGGAGACTTTCGCAACCCGTCCGTTATGGATTGCAAACTGGGAGTGCGCACTTATCTCGAAGACGAGTTGGCAAAAGCCAAACTCAAACCAAAATTACGAAAAGTATATACATTTTTTGTGTTAAACCTGGGCAATCTGAGCAAAGTTTAACCGCAACAATACCTAATTGCAGGATATGTTTGAGAAAATGTTACAAGTCGATCCGAGCGCCCCGACGGCTGAGGAACTTCAGATGGGTGGCGTGACCAAACCGAGATACATGGTGTGGCGAGAGACTATTTCATCGACGGCCACTTTGGGCTTCCGGATCGAAGGCATCCGCAAACAGGATGGTAGTTCCAGTAAAGACTACAAAACTGTAGGCTCTTCTCAACAGATTGTGAGCGTCCTACATGATTTTGTGCAGCATCATCCTCACGCATTGGTAAATATAATGGAATAAGGCTGGATTTTTAGATTTGAGTTGTTTGTTAATGAGCATGCTATTTTTATCAGGCTAAATATATTGAGCGACTGAATCAATTGCAAGCCACATTGGCTCGTTCCGAATTTTTCGCAACGCATGAGGTAACTACAGTTGACTTAAAAGTATTTGTTACTGATTTCATCAAATCTTAAAATTTAATCCAACAGTTGATCGGCACGTCGTTGCTTTTCGTCCACGATCACAGCAAAGCAAATATTTGGATGATCGATTTTGCTAAGACTCATCGGCTGCCAGGCGGAGTCCAGATCGATCACAACAGCCCCTGGCGTGTGGGCAATCACGAAGACGGTTACCTGATTGGTTTGTGCAATCTAACGCAGCTGCTGGACCAACTATTGGTGAATCGGGACCAAAACCACACCACCAATCCAACCTAAACACATCGATATCGGCAATTATAAAAAATTTCTTTTGAAAAAAAACTTACACGTACTATATGTAAACGATGGGTCCAATTTGAGCCTCGTTGTTTTGTTTTTTTGATATTGCGAGAGCTGTCATTCCCAAAGAACGTTCCAAGTTTAATTGGTTAGGAGTACAGGAGATAATGACTGCTATTCGTGTGTCATATTTAATGTCGTTATCGGACACGAAATGATTTACATTTCCAGTGCAATCTCTCTGATGAAAACTACGGTTTACGTCAACTGATCATTTCCAAGTGCCTCTTCAATTACTGTCTGTAAATCTGTTGAATATCTTTCCTTTTTTTTTCATGTGTGGATTCGGGCAGCGCACGTGCCATTTTTCAGGATTCCTTAAATTTTTGATACATTCGTGCTGTTCCCAAACTGTCCCATTCAAACTATGTCAATAATTAACTTTAGTGTTTTTTAAAGAGTATTTCTGACACAACTATCTAGCTTCAAATATACTATTGCAGCATCAAGAATTTCGATTAAACCAATCAATCAAGTTGGTAACCGACTAACCGGCTCTGTTCATAAATTCCGCACCGTTTTCCGTATTTATTATTTCTAGGAACGAAACTATGAGAAACTCATTTTTTTTTTCATTATGAATCATACGTCATTGGTTGCCAGTTTTAACCATTCAAACCTTTTCTCAATAAAATTTCTAGTATAATCGAATCATGTTGAAAGTGATGTCTCTTTTTGGGATATGTGATTTCTAAAACATTGATTTCATTTTCATTTTGTAGTGCGTTGAAATGGCCAACAGTCTACAGTAAGGAAGTGCAGCCGCACTTAAATGCGTTTTATTGGGTTAAAAAAGGATGTATCACTTTATAACCAAACATTTACAGCTCTCTTTTTGTTCTATGATTCTCATGTATTTCCTGTTCAGTTCGTCGTATTGTATAGACCACGGCATTGTGACGCAGTTGGATAAGAGAACAGAAAGCCTAGCGGACATCGTGCGAGCTGAAAATACAAGTTAGCTTCAGTGTGCTCCGTGTCGCCCCACTCGCTTCAGGCAACCGCTTCTGATATATCGAACTGTAGACTACGTCTAGTGGCTGTTTGTCACTGTTGAGTTGCAGTTTAAGCTTCAACGCTCGAGAAAGTAGATCGCGATAAGGTAAATAGTCAACAGAAAGTTGTATAAAACATTTAGATTAAAAATTTCGTTTTAACCCTCAGGACACTCGACAGGCTATTACCGTCAACCTTATCCGTTCAAATTATCATACCGACTTTATCACAAAGTCCCGTTATCCCTGTACGTGTGTTTTCCTTCAGTGACATTTTGGATTCCCATCGAAAGCAGCGTTCGTTCAGCTCCTATTTACTACAACTATTACACGGGTGAAGGTAAGAAGCAAAACCTATAACTGAAGTTTGAATGCTTGGAAAACTGAAATTTTATTGATCTTGACGCTATGAACTTATCATGTATACATTCACGTTGGAAACGAGTCACGGAGCTACCTAAACATTGTAAAGCTTGGGATTGCTAACGCTACGCATTAGCTCCAGAGATGGCGTCGCGGCTGGTTGGTTCGGAAAAATTTAAAGGAAGGGAATGAGAGAACAGGAAAAGGAAAAATTCAAAGTTTATGATAGGCAAATTTTTACGATAGAGTTTGGAAAAAGTTGTGAAACTTGTAACTTGGAAAGTGTGTGCACTTCATGTTGAGTTGTTGACGCTGTCGATTCAGATTCAAAATTTATGTGACTATGTTTGTCCCTTCTTTAAATCTCAAGTTTGAAATTGATATACACTTACATTTTCAAGGTGAAATTCAGAATTATAAATAATGGCCGATGGAATGAAGAGTCGAGCGCAAAAACAACTATTCTGGACGACACTTTTTAAGGAAAAGAAGCTTGCATCCCAACTGGTCTCGCTAGCAACTGAACATGTTAATGGCATCACCTTCGATGACATTCCGCAGTTTGGACATTTGCACGTCAAGGTGGGATCCGGCTCAAAAATTGGTGATAATTTCCAGAGCGACACGTTCATTGTAACGGCTCAAATTACGCCACCTAATGCCAAAGATGACACGTCCAGATACACTTTGAGTACTTTCGTCAAGGTATTATGTTCTTATAATTAACAGAAGCAACAACAGTCAGATAAAATTATAATTCTACAGGTGCTGCCGTCGAATCCTTTTATGCGACAAATGGCTTGCGAGTCACGCTCCCATCCCCGCGAAATAAACATTTACCAGAATTTCTTCGGACTCCTGCGGGAAATGCACGTCGACCAGCCGATCCCATTGGATGTTCCGGATGTGTACTACACCCATTTGGAGGAGATAGTCCAGGGCGAATCGGATGGATCAGGAACTTGTACTCTCCTGGAGGATCTCAAAGCAGCCGGTTATCGTATGGCCGATAAAGTAAAAGGGATTGATTATCGACACTGTCACATGGCACTGACTTCACTTGCCCATTACCACGCCTTGGCGATAAGTGCAATGAGAAAGTGGAAGGATCCATCAACTGGCGAATTATCGCACATTCCACCTTCTGCAAAGTTTATAGAAGAAAAAACATTTATCGAGGTTGGAATCTTGAAAATGGTTGAAAATGCTTCCAAGAGTTTCCTCGATTTTGCCCAAGAAGTAGAAAGGCCAGACGTGAGTACTTGAATACTTTATATTCGTAAAATCTTTAATAATTTTGATTTATAATCAATACCAGCTAGGTGAATGGCTAGCAGAATTGTTGCCACGTTTATCCGAGATCATCTTAATGGACACAGTAGAGAGCAGCGGTCCATTGGGCTGCGTCTTGCACGGAGATTACTGGATTAACAACATGCTGTTCAAATACTCTGATGAAAGTCAAACTCGAGACGGAGAAAAATCTCCTTCCATCCCAGTTTCCCTGAGAATGATTGACTTTCAACAGTCGAGGATCGGCCATCCCCTCAACGACATCCTGTATTTCTTCTATACAAGCACACTGTTTGAAACAAGACAAAAGCACATGCTCGTTTTACTACGTTACTATTTTGACACGTTGGCTGCTGATTTGCGACTCCTTGGCATCTCACTCAACGATTACACCTGGCAAGACTTTTTGGCTGAGTACAAAAAAAGATCCTTGATGTGGATGTTTTTGTGCATCATGCTTCTGGCGAATGCTCTGAACAAGAAAGCCCTCGGTAATTTATTACCAGAAGAAATACTTCAAGCACCAACACCAGGTAATTCCTTATTTCCTTCTACATTTTCTTTATTTTTTACGCACGAAAACACGAAATACATTACTAACATGTTTCTTTTTATCTCATTCAGAGATGGACATGGAAACAATCAAGGGAGAGGTTGGAATGAGTGTTGAAATGGAAGAAATGATGAAAACCATAATGGCGTCTTACAAACTAAGCGACAATCCAATTTTATCCGATCGGATTCTAAAACTTATGGATGAAGTCAAAGCCCTAAACCACTCTGCTTAAACTGCTGCTAAAAGCTCAGCAAATTTAGTCCTAAACGGTTCCCCCAATAATTTCGCTTAATAGTGTTTATATTTTTTACTCTATAGTTTTCTTTATATTTTATATGCCACTTTTATATTCAATGCATTTATATAACTTGGTTCTTTATCGGCATAAATTGTCGGCAATAAACCCGAATCAATACTAAACTTTTTGTTAACTATTATTATAATATTAAAGTTGTAGTTTTGTAGTCCCATCCCAACCACCCAGCAACGTCAACCTGCAGAAAGAAAGGCCAGATTGTATGACCTTCACTTTCGAAGGTTACAGAGAACTTTTACGTAAAACGTGTCATGCAGTGGTGTAGGGGCTATGTGAGAACGGGATGTGTTACATAACCATTTGGTATTCATTTTGATATTGGTTGTTGTAGACCCATCCCTAGCAACGTCAACCTGCAAATAAAGGAAAGGACAGTCACACTCGAAGGTCACGGAGAAAAACGTGTCATGCAGCGGTGTAGAGGTTGGGTGAGGACGGAACGTTTTGCATCATTATCAAGCAGGTACAACACCCGCAAGGCTTTAGAGGTGAGGGTGAGAAAAAAAATCGTATAAAAGGAGAGAGAAAAGGCGAAGGTAAATCAGTCGAGTGAGGATCTCCGACACGGCATCAACTGCAGCGCACTATCTGTCACCATCTGCCTTCCTCATCGTATTACTAGTGCGGAAGCATAGGTAATTATTCTTTTTTAAACATTTTTTTGTATGTATCCTACTATTTTTTAATATTTGTTAATATGCCAGTTTGATTGAATATCAGTGTTTAAATTTATTAATTGTCTAGTTACTATGGCGTCGTGCTGCTGTTGGGTGTTGTATCGTTGATGGCTGGGTCGACGACGAGTGTGCCGATGTCTCCTGGGTATGGCGGATACCAAACCGCAACGCCGCCGCCTTACTACACAACAACATACGCAACGGCCATTTACTACACCGAGGCCTCCAAGTACTACACCACCAAGGCTCCAGAGTATTAAACCACAACTTATGATGCCCCTGCCTACTACACCGATGCCCCTATTTACTACAACACCGAAAAGCTTAAGTACTACGCTAAAACCTACGCTGCCCCGAGCTACTACACCGCCGCCAAGAAGTATAACTCTGCCCTGAGCTACATCACCAGAGAGCCAGAGTACTACACCGAGGCTCCTATGTACTACATCAGTGAGGCACCGAATATTACACGACTTTGTATGCTGCCCGTGTCTACTGCACCGAGGCCTCTAATTACTACAACACCAAAGCGCTCAAGTACTACCACCTGCATCTGTCCCCATCTGCATTCCTCATCGTGTAACCGGTTCGCAATTATGGGTAAATATTTTTTTGCACGAGTTTTGTATCAATTCTACTGTTTTATTTATGTATGCCTGTTATTATTTAATCTTTATGTTTAAATTTATTAATTTTCTAGTTAATTATGGCGTCGTGCTGCTGTTGTGTGTTGTATTGATGATGGCTGGGTCGACCACTGGTGTACCGATGTCTCCATGCGATGGAGAATACCAAACCGCAACGCCGCCGCCTTACTACACAACAACAATTTACGCAACGACCAGTCCTTGCACCGAGGTCTTCAAGTACTACACAACTAAAGCACCGGAGTTTTGTACCACAACTTACGCTACCCTGAGCCACTACAATGACGCCCTGAAGTATTACTCTGCCCCGAGTTACTACACCACCAAGGCGACGGAGTACTACATGACAACGCATGCTGCCCCATCCGACTACACCAAGGCTCCCAAGTATTACTCATTTCTCAGCTACTTACTGCACCGACACTCCTAATTACTTCTCTGTTCGAAGCTGCTACACCAAAACGGTCGAATACTACACCGAAGTGGCAAAGTACTTCTCTGCCCCGATCTACTCAACCAGAACTGAGGCGGTCAAGTATTAGCATCCCAACTTGCCACACAAAAGCTGCTCTTTCGTGCTACGTTGAACTGAAACACTACCCTGATGCTCCAGTCTACTACACCACGGTCTTCCCTACATCTAGCTACAACGCCGCAGCCCTTAAGTACTACACCGAAGAAGCCGCCTATTACACAACCAAGTACTCTGCCTGGTATACCACATCGAGGAATTTAAGTATTACTCTGCTCCAAACTACTACCATCTGAAGTTCATATGTATTACACCAGCAATTCTCCTGACTTTGTCACCACTACTTATGTTGCTCCGACCTATCGAAGTTCTGAAGTATTTCACTGGATGTGTTGAAAGATTGCTGAAATACAAGATTGATCGATAAATTACGTCTATGTCTATTTTCTCCTGAAGTACCTTTCCTCCTGCTGATCATTTCGTGATGTGAGAAAATATTTCTGAGTGCCATGTAAACTTACAAATCATTATCTTGTAAAATACAACAATAAAAATTCAAACTTATTATTTTTACAATTTAATAATATTTAAACTCTCTTCCTTTTATTTTTTCTATAATTAAAATTCAAAGTCCAACAAACAATTTTCTCAAAATCACCACCCATTATTTCTGCTAAGTCCAGACTTTTGTTTTTGAAAAAAAATTTAAAAAAAATTCCCCTTACACCAAATTATTAAAAATTTTTCGCGAAAAATTTTATTCGAAAATTTTATTATATACAAAGTTTATTCATAATCAAAGTTGATACAAAATTTATATTTGAATTCAAATTTTTCCTGTGGCCCCCAGGGGGGGGGGCCTGTCGCTTTCTCTACCGCGATAATAATATGATGCAAGTTATATGCAAATTATTATTTGTTTGGCGCAGAAAGCTTGTTTTATCTAGCAGTTGTCGACTGTGTCAAACCTGACATTGATCAGGTTGCCTCAGTCGTATACTGCATGATTGAATGAAAACTCAAAAGACGACAGATCAAACTATTTGAAGTCACAACACAAAATACTGGCACGCAAACAACAACACAAAAATTTTCAAGTCAGGAACCCAGATGGAACAGCTCAGCTACAACAGCACAGCAATTTCAGGATAACACCAGCACAGCTACTTCTGAATATCACAGCAACCGCATGCTGCATGCAATGGTTCCATCCGTCTTCATCACACCTTTCCCCATTTGGCTGCAACAAGGTAACCAACAGCGTTAAAGCAGTTAAGTTATACCTATTTCAGAAAAGAAAATTATTTTCAAATAACACAACTGTGTACACACTCATTATAGCAATAGAGAACAAAGAGTAACAGAAAACTACGCAGTCCAACAAAATAACATTGATATGTGATTCAAAATTTCTATAGTAGCGGACCAAATTGGTTTACTCTCTAGTCATGTTAACTAAATCTGTAGTACTTTTGCAAGACATTTGATCAAAATAATTACTTTTTGCTGTTGCATGGACGTACGCCTAAGAAGAGGCAGCAAGACACACGAGGCACGCCATTTCTGCAAGGTACGGGCACTTCCAAGCCTGAGTTGAATGATTTGGCAAATTGGTTTCTACGAGCTAAATAACCTGTAAATTTTCACATCAACATTTTAATTCAATAACAATAGGAAAATAATAATAGGAAAATAACAATAGGAAATTAACAATAAATACCTTTTAATTTTCATCGTGAGAAACGTCACGACCAACAACCCATCTCTACTGCGTCTTGAAACAAAATGGCCGATCTGCGTCAGTGCTGAACACACTCGCGCTACCTGGTGGACATAGTTTCAGCCACCTATTGACTGCCACCTATTGACAGCCATGAGCCATTAGATTAATGTTATATTTTTCAGGTTGTAGATGCCACTATGGAAGAAGTCGGGCGTGATGTCTGTCGATTGGTTCAGGAAGCATTGGACAATATAACACCCGATTCCGCATTGAAGCAACTTTGGATTTAATTTGTGTCAAATAATTTTGAAGTTTTCACTTGTGTAACGGCCGTTAGTGTATTTCGTATCCATTAATTTTAAAATAAAAATAAATTGTTAGTCATATTTTGAAGGAGCTGGCTGTATCCTGTATTTTAGTGCGATCGACGCTTTCATGAAATAGTAGAGAATATTGTGTATACGTTCCTTGCAGAAAATCCGTAGCTAGGCAAAGCATACCGCATACATACAGCTACATAATGGTTTGTTGCTTTTACTTCACTTTTTTTTTTTTTTTGCTAGACTGCCGTTGCGGTTAGTTCCGTCTAATCAGTGGCTCCTTCACTTTCTAACTCCCAAAATCGTTTTACTTTCGGACAGTTTTTTTGTTGGATAAAATGGTCGAACATTTCGGAATGTGCCTGTCCGCCGCTCCTGGTGCGAAACGTCTAAATAGGAAGTGGAATAATAAAATGAATTCACAATTTGGAAATAATTTATGGGAAGCTTTTTTAATAATTATTTGAAAACTAATATTTATAAAGTTGTTTTTATTAACTGACCTCTGGCAATACGGACATGTAATGTAGTCACCTGGAATTTATTTAAAAATAAAATAAAATTTATTAAAATTTAATTTCATAAAATGGAATTATTAAATAAAACCAAGTATTCAGGTTTTGGAATTATATTTGAACAGAGTTTATGTGTGTGTTTTTACTTGTATCAGACGGCGGTGGAGGAGGCAGATCCGACACCTTCCCTCCTGCCTTGAGATGCTTCTGCATGGCTGAAGAGGAAATTCATATATCGTAAGTATTCGGTATAATTTACATTAGCATTTTAGCATTCTCATAACAAACCTTTGGCAGCTCGTATAGCTTCGATGAAAGATTCGTGCTTTTTGCGCCAATCGGCTTTCTTGCCATCCTCCTGAGAGATAGAATAATATTCAAAATTTGCACTTCAGTTGTTAAGAACGCGAATGCATCCATACCAATGCCTTGGCACTCGGAGCAATAGCACTTTTTGTCGCCTGCTGTTGCTGTTGCAAAATGTGCTGACCAACACTAATTGGCTTCTTGTTATTGGTCGTGTGCGCATTTTGTTGGTTATTGCGACCAGGTGGAGCCAGGACGAAGCTCTCGGCTTCTGTGCCTTTGACCCTCATCTTGGTGATGTCGAAGACCTTGCGCTTCTTGGACTTGGTTTTGGCGCAAATGCCTTCGTGTTTTTCTATTCGGTCCGAAGCGAAATTGCGGCCGCACAGTGAACACGATACCAGGCCGTCTTTACCACCGGCTGACGGCCCGGTCGCAAAAATCGATTTGCGAGGCATTGTAGTTGTAGTGCTCTTGGTTGGCGTCGGTGATTCCAGCACCGGTTTCGGTGCCAATTTCGGTTTCGGTGCTGACGGTGGGGGACTCATTTCATGGGTACGATTTACCGTGGGTTTCTACAACAAAATTAAAAAAAGAAAAAAAAGAAAACGATTTAGCGAAATAAACCAAAGAGAAAAAGTTATATCAAAATGTATACTTTGGCAGTGGACGTTGGATTCCAGCCTCTGGAACTAGGCGGAGAAATGACAGCGTCATCCGAAACGCTTGATTTCGAATCATCACTCTCATCCGGTGGTCGGTAAGAGGTCCTTGTTGGCCGTGAATTTGTTGCTGTTGCCGCCGCTGCTGCCTAGAATGATTTTTAAAAAATTTAGTTAAAGTTAGATTTTTTTTAAGAAAACAAAATTTATTAAAATCAACTTTAGATCGCATTCTCGTTTTATCCCGACTAAACCCTTTGAGTGAAAGCGTTTGAATAATGAAACAGACAAGATAGAACAGTGTGATAGATCAATCGAATGTTGTTATGACAACATATAAAACTTTGGGAACGTAACCATGTGTTGTTTACTTCCCCCTCCAAGTCGTCATGGCAACCCCCAAAGTTGTGTTCAATTCGGCTGAATGATGAATGTAACTATCCATCAACAACTGCGACCCGATCGTCTGACCTTCACGAACGGGATTGCATGGACTATAGAATAATGTGGGTCGGTTTTTTTACGAAACCCCACAGCTCATTCCATCGATCGACATCGCTCCATAGAAGTAGAATAGGAACAAAAGGTATGCGATGGCTTTATTTAGGTTGATTGATGTTAGGCATACTTTAGCTTTTTGTTCAGCCAGCATAGCAGCTTGCTGAAGTCGTTGGAGTTGTTGTTGTTGTTGTCTGATAGTGTTCATGAGCTCCTCTTCGCGTCGTTTGGCTTCCGCTTGAATCTGCGCTTTTTCGCGCTCTAGACGACGGGTCGTTTCGGCAGCAGCGGCCACCGCGGCCGCTGCCAGACTGGCGGCTTGCCTCGAGGATTCATCCGTCCGATCAGCTGCTTGATATTCATCGTTGGTCTGGCTTCTACCTCGATAATGCTGGCCAACTGTTCTTCCTGAATTTCCGCCATCCACGACATCTTCCCTGTTAATATAATCAAAATTGATTGATTATACTTGGTCACGTAATGACTAAAAAAGCTATAAATTTACCGGTAATTTTGCTGCTGGTAGCGCTGGGAAGGGTTTCGCACGGGCGACTGATTGTATCCGAATCTCGGAATCGTCTTGTTGCTGGTCGAATGGTTGTTGACGTTGTTCTGATTGTCGTCCAACAAAGACGTCATGCTCTTGGGTTTCAAAGTGGCCGACACGTTCAGCAACTGCTGGCCATCGGACGGCGTGGGTCGTTTATTAGGACTGCGGATCATCCCACCTGGGACGTCGTCCACTTGGTATTGGCTCTTACTCCGGCGGATGCTATCAGAAGGGCCATCGCCGAAAGCGTGAGCTCCACGCTCCAGACTAACACCACGTGCCCGGCTGCGTTGCTGCTGCTGGCTATGACCGGTAGGAACCTTGAGATTCCTGTCATGCGAGTTATTAGAAGGCAGAGGATCCAGTGGATGCGATCTGTCCCATCCCCTTGTGGTCACAGGTATGTTTTTGCGGTTCTCGGCATTCTTGGAATAGACGGGCGGCCGGCCGTTAATTTGATTGCGTCGGTCTTCGAACATCTGCCGCACCTGAAATTCCACATTCATTTCAAAATGACTTCGTTTTTTTTTTTTTTCCTTTTTTTGGGCTGTTTTAGCTCAACAGAGTGGCAATTGGGAAGAAGATTATATGCTGATACCTTTCCACCTCCTGGTACAGCCATTCCACTGCCGGTAGATCCTAGCGAGGAGGCGAGCGAAGAACCCATAGAGGATGACAGAGAGGCAGTGCTGCTGGCACTGTTATGCTGACTGTTGCTGCTGCCATTGCTGTGCGTCCGAGTGGCCGGTATCAAGCCGAGACCGCCGCCCCCATCTCCCGCGGCCGCGTCGTGCTGCTCTTCCAACATGGCGAACAGCTTGTGCTCTTTTTCCTCCTGCTGGCGCTGCTGGAAACGAGCCTAAATGATATAGAGAAAAAAATACAAATAAAAATGTAACGAAGAATAAACCGCCAGCACATGCGCTTGGTTCCCAGCAGCGTCATACACACAGCTAGGAAAAACTGAATAATCCACCTTACCAAATCAGATTAGGTCACGCTTAAAGGATGCAACGATGGGTTTATTATTTGTTATTTGGAGAAAGAAATAATTCTTGAATTCAAATGAGATCTATATAAGGACCTTAACAGAACGGAACCGAGTATGCGACTGACCCACACTGACGGCCGTTACATCGTGTATCTTTTCGGTCGGTTTCGTGCATTCGTTCTCCCATGCGCACCGACAGGGTGTGCCCTTTTGTTGATCGATCTGTTCTGACGTCTACACGATCTTTTTATTGGTATTGCGTATGAGATACCAACTGCTTGATTGTGTGTGTGTGTGTGTTCAAAGCCGGCCCGATCTATACAATTCAATAGAAAGCTCTGGGTATTATTATTACTATTCTCGTGATTCTAGAACCATCTGAGGAAAAAAAAAGACATGGCGGATGCTTGTAACGGTCATTGAAGAAATATTTTTTTTTATTGGTTTTTATTTTGTTCGTGAGAATACACGTAGTGAATTGTGCGGAAAAAAAAAGTGAACCAGAAAATAAAGATTATCGCAGTCTGTTATGACTTTGCAGCTAGGATGATTAGCGGCGATGCGTGATTTTTTTTTTCTCTTTTCCATCGCGCATTATTATGAAATGGCGAGTTGGCTCTGCTTGCACGCACCAGATAGTTGGAAAACGTAAAAGTCGTAAAAAAACGCCAGAGCTTCACAATGAAATAGCAAGTCCAATTTTCCACTAACTATGCGCGTTGTCAGTTTATGTTTTTCTTTTTTTTTTTTTACTTCGCCAACTATATTCCGCATATAAATTTACTTCCGCAACGACATTTGGGGTTGGCTTATAGTCTTAATGAACGCTGACCTCCCCCCCGTGTCGACGTGTTACGACCGTCTGGGTCAATGCAAACGACATGTCATGGAACGAGAAAATGAATGGACAAAAAAGTCGTAGAGCAAAGGAATTTCTCTCCTTAACGAGATCGAATGGAATGGAAGACGCCAGCACCATTTCACGCACGAAACAAGGGGGTAAAAATGCGATTTCTAAACGATTTAGTCACGCATTGTTTTGTCATCAACGTGCCATAATTTCTAAAAACAAAATTAATGCGTCCCAAACACGAATGCCACTAGAGCTCTATATTTTATTGATAATATTATAAATCATTCCGGGGGGGAAAAAATCTATTTGGCCGCTAGAAATCTCGATTAGCTTTATTCCGCCTTGCTTTCACCGCATATGCGCAGAATGCGTGAAATCAATTTCTAAGGTCTGGATTATAATCAAGGCCCAAGAATCGGTTTGGCAATGACGTCGCAATTATCGATGGGGCATTGAGCTCAACGTAATCAAGGTCGCCGCTGTTTCGTGATGTCAAATCTCTGTAACTATGCGGAGACGGACTGAACCGAATCGATGGAAATCCATGGGCGTTCCTCATGTTACATAGCATGTCTTAGATTTCTAGTTAGATTATTATTACAAACAGTTTCGCTTTGAATTTAGAGATTTGACCTATATACTTATATAGCATATTGGGAAAGGTGTTACCTTTAGCGCTTATACTTCCCATGTTTGTCTAATAATTTATTCCTTCGTGTGTGTATGCCTCTTAATGACTGTCGGAGAATGTGACGGGATAAAAGTGGTAGACCATGACTATTTACGTTCTCTCTCAAGAATGAATTTTTCTTCTATGATAAACTCGACTTTTGTCGTCCTCACTGCTGTGAACACTTCCGGTCGATATAGAATGCCTATAGAGTGTGTGTCCTAACGCTTTCTTGCCCACTCCGCTTTTGTTTCCACTCTGATTGCACTTGTATATCTTGTGCGCCAGGTGTTGGCGTCGTGTTTTTTGTACACAGCTAGTCAAAACATGCGATCTGTTTTCTTCTATTTTATTTTAACGTCATTCTGTTTCTTTGGTGTTTTATTTGGTTGGCTCTTTTCGGTCTACCGCTCGTGAAAAATCGATTGTTTTTTTTTTGTCTTCTTTCATTTCTTTTGGCTCGTTTTGCCTCGAGAATACATAAAAATTGTTCAGTTTCAGACATCTAGTTTGAGATAAATTATGGTTTAAAATTATGGCATGTTTGCTTATTCTACTTTACGTTCGTGAACACAAGGAAACTCGCAAATTAAAGGGAACTGATGGTATTTCTTTTGTTTCTCCGTCCAACTCTTTAAAGTAATTATCTTTCTGTTGCGCATTTCCCGCAGAATCCAATTCGAAGGACTCTTGTGGTGGACTGAACGTATGTTACAGGGGGGGCGTGTTGGAAAAGAAAAATTTCCAAGGAGACAAATGTTGTATTTGCGGTGAGAGCTTCTGGTTCTTTTCCTCCACGTCTCTCTCTCTCTCTCCTTGGAATCTACAGTATGGCCCTTGCATCCTACGTACGTATATTTTACACCACTTCCAGCATGGGTCGATGGCCCAACTGCAGTCATGCAGTCAACTAAATGGATCGCGCAAATACAGACTGGCGTCACGGTCACTCAGCGATAGCCATCACACCTTTCGGCAATACCATGTTGGCATAGGGACTATACAAATGCTGAGAAAGTAACAAACAAAACTTAAATTTCAAAGAGTAAAACCTTCTGTGTTATCCTCTTTTGTTCAATATTTTTACGAGATTTAATTTACTCCGCGTCTTTGGCGGATGCAATTGGAGGAAGAAATATCTCAATCAAGACAATTTTCTTTTTCCAAGATAAAGAAATGAAAAATAATAAAAGAAAAAAAATACGCAACGGTAGGCGGTGATGTGAATCGGTGGTAAACAGCGCACCGATGACCACTAACTCGGAACGGATGTTGGCGGGAGCCCGGTGGCGTCCGACGGCCATGTTTTTTTCTGTCATGCCTGGTTCGGCTCTTCTCTGTGTCTCGTTCTATTCCTCTCTCGGTGGCAATGGCGCAATAAACGCGGCCGACGACTCGGGAATAGCCATCGCCGGCTAAAACCAGTTTTCTTCTTCTCTTTTATCCATATATACTTGTGCCAACAACATTTCTACTTGACTTTGAGCAACAACCACACTTTGTTCCGCTTCCACAATTTTTCTCTTATCGTCTCCAACTGCGGGACCAAAAACTCCTTCCTCTCTGTTTTTTTTTCGTTTTCCGTTTCCTCCTTTTCTGAATGTACTGTGCATATGCAGATCGACTAATATAAGAAAACAATTTGCCAACTTCGAGTTCCTCCAAGTGAATATCCTTTACACATGGTACGTGATGGACAAAGAATAATTTGTTTTGTTTCCTGCGCTGACATTTGTGTGTGTTTTTCCAGAACTGAAAGGTTCGATTGCACTAACCGGAAAATAAGGAATTCTGGAATTTAGTCGGAATTCGGAATGAAATACATATATGCATATAATTGTACGAGTCTTTTCAATTGACTATCCCGTCCTGCGCTACTTGTCGTTTCAGAGTAATTCTACAAGACATAAATATTAATAACTACTCTGTTGTAGCTCGTATCATTGAACGAGCTGAAGAGAATGAACTCATTTTTTTCACGCTTTTCCAGCATCTTGCCATGAACGACTGAAAGTTGTTGTCACCCTCACTTTCCCTTGGACCCGTTTTTTGCCATAAAGAGCGTGTGACCATCTCTGCGTGTGGCGCGGTTGCCTCGCGCAGTAGGTTTCATGATCCAACCCAACAGAATTATTGCCGAAACTGGAAAGTAAAAACTGTCTGTTGGCAACTTTTGAAATGACCTAGCTATATGAAATGCAATCTAACTGAAATTCTATTCTCGCAATAACTACTATAAGAATTCGCAAGAGGGTTCCTTATTTTAAAAATTTAAATTTTTACCTGGATCATCATGAGTCGGGAACTTCCGTGCTGATGGTTTCCAGGGAAATTGTCGACGAGCGCCATTGTCCGATTGAGTTGTGCAGCACCGACCTGAAAAGAGCGAACAGAAAAAAGGAAACGTGCAATTTAAGACAAGAAAGAAAATCAGTTTTCAAACGTTCTGAAACGAGAGAGAGTTTGTAGCGACGAAATCTAAAATATCTAGCGAATGATAAACGAGACGTCGATGACGAGACTTTCGAACTTGGCCAGAATAAATGAGCGACACCCACGAAACGTCATGCAAAGAAGAGGCCGGCAGGATTTTCCAAGGAATCAAAAGGCGTTGCCAAAACACAACCATCAACCTCGTGACCAAATTATAATATAACAGGCAAAACAGCCTTTTGTTGTTGTCCTCTTTTTTCTTACTTGTTCTGGCATTATTCACGCTGGCTTATAAATACAAATTCGAATAGGGCGGTTCTGAGTGATCTCTTTACTACACGTTTTGTTCGTTACACAGTACACGCGGATAGCTAGATCCAGCACGCCAGCGGTTGTTCGAAGAAGCGATATACCCATTCCAGGCCAGCCTGGCCAGCCACAGCTTTGCTAAAAAAAAAACATACCATATACGGTTGAAGGTCTGTTGGGTGTCACCACGAGAGAAAGAGAGAGAGGTGAAAAAAAATTGGCTCTTTTTTTTTCCTTGTAGACTGAAAGCAGCAAAGTGAGTCATGCTTTTGCATCACGCTACCTTGGGTAAGATGCCAAAATTCTCCGGCTGGTATGGGAAGATCGTTTTGGGGGGTTCTTCTCTCTTTCAGTGGAGAGAGTTGCAAACGAATGAAATTTGAAACTGTAAGCTATACTATATAAAGTGTACAAAATTGTCTACACAATACAACAGTATAGCTATAGCTATACACTGCTGCAGTGCCTAGATCTTGATACGACGCACACATAACGGGAATGGCGTGCTTGGGTTTTTGGGTTGTTGTTGTTTTTATACGTTGGCCGTTGCTGGAGAAATTCTGTTATAACAACAAACGGGCTTATAAGGGCATCCAGGTGCAGCATCGAAAGCCCACAATCGTGCGTTTCGACTTTGATGTCGCGGTATCAATTCGTATTGACTAGGAGAAGAAACAAGTTAAGTAAGTATGAGGCCCGACATTTTGAAGCCTTGAAGGGGAAACCGAGGGGAAAATGTCGACCATTAGGACAGTGGTCATCGAAGAGCGACTAGAACCAGAAAATATTAAGTTGCAAGAGATAACCTATAATAAAGCCGTTATAACAGGGATAACACGTTGAGACTTGTTCACTTTTTGTTCTGGCTATTGTCGTCGTCGACTTTTGCGTCTGCGCTTATCGTCGACCCTATTCTCTTTTAATTGTTCTCTTCGACGTTACGGTCTAGCCAGGCATAACCAATTGTCCATTAGCGATACCGACTACTGTTGCGTTGACCATGACAATAATGTCGTTTCTTTTTTTTTTCTTTTTTTACGAATCAAACTACTTCTGAAAAATCCCCAAGAAAAATTGTTCTGACCGACTAATTTGTAATTTCCAAGAAAAACTTTTAGCTTCTTCTTTTCCTTGGTCGTTTTTCTGGGGGAAAGAGGGCAGGCATAAATATAGAGACAACTTAATATATACGTAATAGATGAAACGAAAATAGGGATGGAATATACGAAAAACAGATGGATTGCTTTCAGCTAGGCACATTGCTCTTCCACCCGGAAAAGGAGAGCACGGTATTCGTGACCCAGACAAATAAACGAAACGCTTACTGTAAATAGATAAACGGTCTTTTTGTGGACGCATTCTCGCATTCTCCAAATGAAAAATGAATACTCTATACCAAATTCAGAGCAAGAATGCTTGTGTTGACTTGCAAAGATTTGAATCGACATACGGTTATTCCCAACATAAAAACCTATGCAATAACAGGGTTCTAATCAAAATTCAAAATTCAAAAATAAAGTAAAAAAAGAAGCAAAGAAAAAAGAAAAAAGCTAATTTTCATCACAAGCTAAAAAGAAGGGCGTGCGCGAATGACTCCCCACCCTCATACCCATCTCTACTCTAACCCTTCCTAACCTTTTATTTTTACTTATCTCAAAAGAAAAAAGAAAAAAGAAAATTTACGCAAGGAAAAAGTAAAAAAACAAAAAAATTGGTTCATAGTCTTTACCTTGATTATTTGTTTGGGGGGTGGTTTGTATTCGGTTGCTCCCTCGTTTGTTTGGTCAATTTCCTTGTGTCTTTTTGAATGAAAATAATCCCGAGTGGCGATATGGAGAGAGGGTTGTTCAGTGTTCACCCCCCACCGACTGGAAGTAAGAATGGGAAGAGAGGTCGACGCTGGATCAAAAAGTTTCAACTAGTCCAACTTTGTTTTTTTTTTACAAGTCTCAGTAAGAATGATGAGGAAATTCGTTAGCTGTTGTTGTGTTATATCTGAGACGAAAAGTGGGGAGAGAGAGGTCCGCAACCGACAACCAACCGCAAGAGACTAAAGTCGGTGGGCGCTCGTTCTCTGCTTTTTCTATTTCGTCGTGTTTCTCTCTCTCTCTCTCTCTTTTTTTCGTTCGTCTCTGTGTGTTTCTCGTAACACGCACCGAGTAACTTTGGGGATGATGCCCTTACAGTAAAAAAGAAGAGGGAGAGAGAGAGAGAGGTTCTATAATACTCCGCCACGCGCACACCTCCTTCTCATTTCGCCTCCGCTTCGTATAAATTCGTCGACTCAGGTGGAGGCCACACAACAGAAAACACGCACTACGGGAATAGCTTTTTTTTATTTATTTCTTTTTTTTTATCGAGGAGGAGTCTTGTTTCTTTCAATCATTTGACGTCAATTATCTATTCGGAAATTCGGTCCCTCCTCCTTTCTAGACTTCAAGTTAGCGAGTTAACGTCTTCAATCTTTTGAAGACTATCCAGCAGCGTCGATACCTCAGGGCCAGCATCCTGCTGACTTTGACGACGTATATCTACTTATACAAAGACGTTGGCCAATGTTTTTTGAATTGACTTTGACTGATAATTTCGATCGGCGTGTATATTCTCCCTATTTGGTTGTTTGGGGGGGAAGCGTCGCAAATCTATAAAGGAAGGAAGTCCGTGTGCCGTAAGATATAAGGCTATTTCGCGGTGGCCTCGAGCAGGCTCGAGCAGGCGTGATGATTCATCCTTTTTTTTTTTTACCTCTTACCTGGCTCTTTTTATTGGCTGCAGGGTGCGCCATGTTTGATGGGGACGTTTGGCACGGAAGCAGCTCATAAATAATTCGTTTGGGGGGTAGAAAACGAAGGCTTGAAGGACTGCTGGCCAGCGCGCCAGCTAGCTAGGTGGAATGAAGAAGGTCTAGTTGGTATAATATCGAAGTAACAAAGTTGAGCTGCAGCAGCGACGAGAGGATTGAATAAAAGCCACTCCGGGTTGTTCGTGCTTCTCTTAACTCGGTTAGTGACGTCATATGGGCCAACAGCTAGTGCTATCGACATTTTCTGTAGATATTGTATTTGTATAGGCCCTTTTTTCTCTCATCACATTTCAGTTTGTATGGGCACACTATGTATACCTTACTATATAGTGCTATTTATAGCGGTACATTCAAAACAACAGCCCTGTCACAAAAAATCAAAGATAAATCTTTTGATGGTACCGGTTTTTCATCAGCATAACCGGATGTCCCAAACTTCTTTTTTTTTTCCCTGTTCCGGAATGTCACGCATACCAGAATCGATTTCGAAGGGAATATTTCCGTGAACTAGATTTTGTCTTGTGTTGCGCCTGTATTCATTCTTTGTGTGTTTGAAATTTCTCACTTAAAAAAATTAAAGAAAAGACTTGCTTAAAATTGACTTACATTTGGTTATTCCAGCACTGTTACATAACAACTGAAATGGGTAATGTGAGATAATAATTGAGATTGGGTAATTTATACGAGGATTTCATGGAGCGATGTTATCCAAAATCCAGTTGAGATATGCGGGAATCGAAGTATAGACCGACGGATATGAATTGCCGCACATCCACGGACCGAAGGAAATGATACCGACCGCATAGACTTTCTCTCTTTGATGGTTGCCCCCAGCAAGTCTGTTGCTGACCGACGACGTGTCAGTCAACAAAACCGGTCCGCCAGAGTCACCCTGACACGCATCAGCACGGCGTCCACTTTCTTCACCGCCGCCCAAACAAAATTGGGATGACTCGCAGATGGAGATGGATTTGGGATAGGCGTTGCCGTAGACTGAACGGCACTCGGACGTGTTGTACCAGTTCAGACGTACTTGTTGCAACGTTTCAGAAGACTGAACTGTGTATAGAAATGTAAAATAAAAAATTCGCATGGTATACGCGAGATAAATGTTAATTACTCATTAACGCGCAAGACTTGACATCACTTGACTTATTAATGAGTTCATGATTTATCATTAAATTATTCGAATGTAAAAATAAATAAAAAAAGGAAAATTTAATTAGTACATGAATCATCGCGACCCCATCCAACCAGAACTGGATCGTCCGCGGAGATCGGTGAGTGACGTAACGGCCGCCAATCAAACGGCAAGCAAATTGGTCGTATCCAATCTATAGTCGAATTGAAATGTCAGCGGACAAATGGTCGAATATGAACGAATAAGCAATAGAATGAATAAAGATATACCAGTCGGCTTGATCGATGTGTTTAGCCTTAAAAGGGCAATGTCGTTCTGGCGATACGGAACATCAAATTTCTCGTGAACGATGGATTCGATGACGGGGATGTCGAGAACTTTATCCGCACACGACATAACATGTTCTGCAAAGGTCGGTTCGCAGTCCGGATTGGAACGTTCATCGAGCTCTCCCAATCGTACCATGTATCTTTAAATTAATAAAAATTATAGCCGAGACATAGTTACATGCTATCTAAATAGTCTTTATTTTATCTTCACCTTTTTTAAAAAATGTTTTTAGAAAAATTTAATTTGTCCTTGTGTTTAGCCCTTTGAGCTTCGAAGCATGGGGAAGTATAAATGAATAATAAAACTGAGGAGATAAAACTCGACTTACATTCGATGGGTGGTATCCCGCAGGCAGTGAGCAGCTGTCAGTACGTAGCGGTCGTTCAGGAGGACGCCTCCGCACCGGAAATCAATTTGCTGGGAGAAACCGTCGTCATCAAGGTCCCGAGACTGGTTCAAGTCTTCTTTTCTTTCTTGTTCTGTTCGTTTTTGTGGAGAAAGTGAAAATTACACACAAGCATCACTGCATGTCGAATGTGTATAACTATAGAATATAGGATGTGTGTATAATCTACTGTGTGCTACTGGACATTATACGTCCCGCTACCTCGGTCAATGGGTTTGTAGGCCAGCCGGACAACCATAGGATATTGTCCAAGATGGGCCTTCTTTCCGCCCATGATTCGCGTGGACGGCATTTCCAACGGTTGAGACAAACAGTCGCTCCGATTCAAGCCGGGGAGGAGATGACGATTTGGGTGCTGATTGTACGGAATTGCTAAGTTTTCTGTATTCTCCTCAGGTGGTAATTCGTCTGGGAAAACTATGCGTGTCGTGTCATCAGCCATTTTAACTTCCGGGCAGCAGTACAACATGATTCGATTTTTGGATTTTCCGCACCGTAGTTTACGCAGTATAGGCTGCGTCCATCGTGAAGGATTCCGTTCAATAGTTTTCCACGCTGGACATTGAGGTAGTTCGTCGCAGTGGCCACTTAGAAGACCTTGTGGACTCAGAACTGTGCTGTGGTTCAGGTCGAAAAATGATTCTAGAGCTAATATTGGAATGTCGGACTGAACGCCAAAGTGAACGTCACAACGTTCACCCCGAACACTCCATTGGGAGGACCAGGATCCGTAATAAGATGGGATTGCTTGGTGACTAACACGGGCAATAAAAATTAACCAAAAAGGGAAGTCTAGAAGACGCATCGTTGACTTTCGACCGTGTCATTCGAGTGGTGACAAACAACTACCCATTTTCTTCCGTGTTGCGATTATCTATACTTTAATTTCCACAATATCAGATGAGAAAGACGTCGTCCAGCTTCATTGAGATTCTAGTATACCATTTCGCCAACCGGAAGTGAGTTTAATAAGCCATTACCATACATATCTTGCAGCAGCAAAAATAAAATTGGTCAAAACATCCGTAATCATGAAGCAAACAAAACAAGAAGGCGATTTTTAATGAACATGCGCGTCACATTGCCGCCACAACCTCGTATGCATTATGCATTATCGCTTATGAAACAATATGCAGTTTCCAGCAGATTGGTTCATCAAAGTCTTATTAGGCGGACGTTCGTGATCGTGTTTTGATTTTTCTTAATCATAGCCAATGAAAGCCAAATTGTCTTTCCTTTAACTATTATTTGATAGAAACACGATTTTTGAAGTGTTCACGGTGTTCACGGTCCTACTAAGAGCGGTGGCGTCATCTAGTAGTCAGATGTTCATACGCTAGGCTATGGCTAAACGACCCGGCCCTTCACCCGGGACATAACCCAACCTTATTACCCGAGTTGATTTTCATAACAAAAAATACGATACATAAGCAAAGTCACATGAATTTTTTTTGGCGTTGGAGCAACACAAAGCCAACATTTTAACACAATGTATTTTAGATGTCTTAATTTCAAATGAGTGAGCGCAGTGTTCTACGTTAAATGTGTAAATAATACGAAATATGTTCTCAAAGTTTTGATTAGTAATAGATAATAGCTTGTGACTGTAGTACGCGAAAAAGGCTTTACACGTCAGTGCAGAGCAGACCATGAGATGCGGACTCCGTAGCTCGTCTTTAAGTTGTTCAGCTTCACGATGACCACGGCTTTATGGTGCGGTAGTTTAGTAGGGAAAAGAGATAGAGAAGTACTGAATCCAGGAGACTTGATGTAGTCGTAATTGACATCAGGTTGGTAGTGAGTTTCTTTCATGATGTCGAGATCGTCGAACCCTTCTCTCAATCGGATTCCTGTGTTTGAGCATCGAGTTATCACTTCTTGTATCAACAAAATTTTAATTTTAAATCTGTAGGAAGATACCTTTATAGAAGTCGTTGTGCCTTTCAGGTTTAGTACATAGCAGAAGAAGCGGCGTTTCATTTCCGGGCACAGTCACTTCAACCGAGTTGCCGTTGGGATCGCCACATTGCGAAATCTTCTGCACTCGTGTCAGGTTGAGCAAACCGGAAACTTCAATCTATTTCACAAATTCGTATAAAGTATGTTTTAAAACATATATGATGAATACGTTGGATCACTTGGTGATCACTGACTAATTCACACGCAAGTTAATTATATTCTTACGTTTAATGTTAATGCAGCAGTTTCATTTCCGGCAATTCTTTTGCTTTCCCGTTGAATGACAAAATCCCACGCGCAAATCAGCGGACTGACCTTATCTTCATCTTCAAAGTATTGCCTATTTCGATTAACAATATTATTCAACAGAATTCGGTAAAATGTTTTTGATATCGTGCGCTTATCAGTCACTTACGGTAAGTTAATGACGCCGTCGACTGTGACATTAGGGCGGGGAGATCCGCAAATATACAATGGGTGAATGAAATCGTATCGGCCGTTGAACACGGGCGAGCTGGATTTGAAATAAAGTGAAGTGGAACGTAGCGCATCGATGTGGAGAGCGGCCAACAAATTGGGCGTCGATGAAAGTACTCGGGCGGGTAAAGAGACATTTCCCATCTTGCAAATAAAATGTACCATAGGTATAATTACATTTGAATGTCTTCATTACGGTATGGTGTTAAATACTACCTGAAACTGCAGTTGACAGAGATAGCCCTTGCCTCTGGTACTTGTGTAATTTCCAGTGGCTTTGAGCCGGTTGGCGTTGACGTCGAGAATTGTCAGATCGTTTTTGAAATCGCGGAAAATCAGTCGATCCGCGCAAGGATGTGTGACCGACTTCATATTGACGCTGTAAAGAGTTAACATGACTCGACTGGAGCTGCGTCGATTACCCTGTATAAATGAATCAGCGTAGAGAAATTCAAATTGCGTAACAGCAAAAGCGAAACACTTTTGAAAAGTTCTGACAGATGGAGCCGGCATTCTCACCTGGAAATTATAGCGGCACTTGAGGTCCGCCGAGTCTGCCGAGCGTTTGTACAATAAAGTGTTGTACGGGGAAATCCACTGGCCCGAAGTCCGAGTGGTCGGATCGTAGATGACGTCACAATCGGTATCGGCGGTTTTGATCCCCTCCGGTTGGCTGTTGTTGAAAAAATCGTAGTGGGCCCAGAAGTTGATTGACGAACCGCTGTACGACCCAACCCGACTAATCTCCATGATATTAAATTTAAAAAAATAATCAAATAAATTTATCTTTTACTTTCGTAGGAGAGATTTACCTGTGGAATCGGAGGAATAGAGCATTCCCCGTCGACAGAAAATCCTTACGTTCCAGCGGTTTCGAAAAAGTGTCGCAAAACGTTTTAATGATCCGAGCCGGATTAGCTTCACTTCCGTCGTAGATGGTCAACGATTCGCTGCAGTCGCCCGTCGGCTGTCTGATTGGCGCATCTGGTTTGCTAATGCGAAATCTATAAACCAAAGGAAAATAAACAGCATTTGAGTATTATTGCGCTGCATATGGCCTGTTTGCTACCCTTGTAGGGTGTTTATAAAACAAATGATTAGATAAAAAGGCATCTATTTACGTCGGAAAATAAACACGAACGATCTGCTCCGGTTTGCCTGTGATCAAGTAAGTGCAAACGGTATTGGGCAGGTACCAGTGCATCGGCGAAAGAAAAAGACCCTGTTAGATTAAAATTTTACAATGAAATTTAAACGTCATTTCCAAATTAGATGACAAGAACTGACCTCTGAATCGCCGCTACTTTCCAACGATGCGCTAGTCAGAATGTAGCTGCAAACCGGATTAGATTTTGAATCATTGCTCGACTTCTCTGCGGGCTGGTGAACCATATGCTGATTGAATACGCTGCCTACATTACCGGGCCAGCTGTCCACATTGAAGTGGAAACCCGTGTTCAATAAAGGTCCTAATTCACAAACGTAGTTGTTATATTTAAACATATTTCTTTTGCGAGAGGAGATCTTTTTGTTTTGGATCGATACCCGCTGCCGAAGAAACGAATTCCAGCAAAAGATCGGTCCCCGTGCCGACGATGGAAAACGGAAAGCGACCGATCCCGCAAAACGTGCCAATTACAACGGCAGATTCGCTATTGCCATCGTAGACTCTATCGAGATTAGAAACAAAAAAAAACGGGATTAAGTTGGAGATGAGCGAAAGATTACGGTCGGAGATGATCAGACCTGATAAAATCGTGAGGGCAAGTTTCTTCGCCAATAGGTCGGAGGGGGCACATGATGTAATTGTCGCATCTTTGGCCGTCAACGTTGAACTCTCCGTCTTCAGTGAAAAGCTACAACGACATACTTTCCTCGTTAGCATTTTTTGGGGGGTGGTTATATATAATCAAGCGGACGTGATTTACCTTGATAAACGGCTGCCTGGTGCTCACGTGATAGAGACAACGACGATTCCGAGGGTAGACACCGGGAAAGTTGGGTGATTGGACAAAGCACGTCTGCAGACGACAATCCGTGAATTCCCGATCGCAGGACAAGGAACTAACTTCCCCAATCAATCCCAGAATGGAATGTCACAGATATGTTAAAAGGTAATAGTTAACCCGGCGGAACTATTTCAGATGATTGAAAATCAATATAGGATATAGAATGTACACACCCTGGCGTCATGGGTTGTCCACGGCGGTGGGGATAGAGAGGAGGATGGTGGCCGTATCGTTCGACGAGTTGTTGCTGTTGCTCCTATAATTGATATATTCATTAACGAGACGAAGAGAGACGCGCATCAGTGAACAAATGATGCCACTCCCGATGAGCCATTATATACGTTATCGACCTTGATTGGAGACATGACTAACCTGGCGTGTGTAAACGGCAAATTGGTATCGATCGTCGTAACTCTCGGCGAAGAAATGCAATTTCACCATGTTGTTCTCCGAGATGAATAATCGGCTCCGTTCGATCTCGCCGCAGTAGAACCCGGGATTGCCCGAATCGTGCAGTGCCGTCGGCCCGTCGTAAATCTGTCCGTATATTACAGCAGCATCGTTGGCGCACGGCAGTCAAGGCACAATAATAATATAAGACGTTTTGCTACCGGGTACAATATATAAAAGACATTCAAAAAGAGACTGTACCTGTAGGTTTCCCCCGATGCAGGTGGTGGCATTGACTAGTTGACCCCATTGAAAACGCTGGAACTTGAGGACGATGACCAGAGCGACGTCTTTCGGCGCACTATTGGCACGCGGTTTCACCTTTTAAAAGTACAGTCATTTAAATGATAATTCAAATAAACCGCCAATAGACACGAAAAAAGAATTCTAATTGCAAATGGATAAATGGAACTTACGAGAAACCAACAATTGTAGGGCCGTCCTTTATTAAAACCCGTCAGCAACGGATTGGCTAGGACGTCGCCTGCCTCGACAGTGCGATTGCAACCCGTTCGATTGATATCAGCTCTCGCCAAGGCAATCAGACAAAATAAAACCTCGATCAAGAAAAACAATGGCTTATGCAGTTCCATTTAAAGGAAGAAACGGAACGGATCGGCGGGCGGAGACGTGAACTTGGTACTTTACTGGCCCAACTTGACCGCCAAACTGTGTGCGGTGACGGCGAAGACGACAAACGAAAACCCCAGCCAGTATTGATCGGCGCTAGTTTTTGGCAGCTGCGCGCAATCACCCAATTCACGGACACACACAGCACAGTATACAGACGACTGTCTCTTTTGTATATAAGAAACACGAAAACCTTCAGATTAGTCGATCAATTTACGGTGGCAAAGAATAGAATGAAAGCGTAATGCCGGCTACCACACACTTACTATATTGTTAACGTTGATTAATCAACATAACAAATGCAATAGTCAATCCGCTTTCCTTTAATTAAATCCCTGCACTATAGCAATTGTCTATACATAATGTATTACTGATCAAGGACGTACGGCAACTTTTCTCATCACTTTCTTTTCTAGCCGATTGGAACTTTTCCGTTAGGAGAGAGGTAAAGCAAATTAACGATGCGAATTATTTTTCCATTCGTTATCGTATAAATTTGCATAGCAATAAATATTTTTTGTATAAAGATTAAACGTTGTATACGGTATACATTTGACTGCAACATGCTTCTTGGCACGCCTTTTATGCATATGCGATTCAAATTTTTTTGGAAAATCATATGATTTATGGAGGATATCTCAGCATTCAGTATCGAGAAACTGGCAAATGTCCCGGACAGCTTGTCTACTTGTAGAATTTACATTCATGTCATTTTCACGTGGTCGTTTTCAATTATACTCAAAAGTGAGATTTGTTTGACTTTACATTCCCGCAACCAGGGCCCATGTCATTTCCACTCTTCCCAATCAAACAAAATAAACAGGAGAGGTCCCAGCATAATATTTTAGATTTACTGCTCAATCTGAAAATTTGCTCACTACTTTTTTTGTGAATAGTCCATGGAGATTTAATTAGACCTCATGACAATGGCAGTTTTATTAAATTTCTAAAGAACAATATTTCTTTTCTTTACATAACGAAACTTTCAATGGTTGTCCTCAAACACAGGAAATCTGAAGTGCTACGGACACGAAATGACATCTCCAACAGCCAAAAGAAACACTTCCTAGAATCCGAACCCGACCCCGAAAAAAAGGACACCGAATATGAAAATAATTAATTGCTACTTCCTTTGAAATTTATCGACGCGTGAAGCGTGCTATGCGTCGCCGGTCCGTAGGGATGCGATAGAATTTTTGTTGACCCACTTATAACATAAGGCGCTGTGGAATACGTGCTGCTGCTGCTGCCCTTTGCTTTTGTGCCACTGCCACTACATTAAATTAGATTTGAAGAGGAGAACCCTTGGAAGTCTGCTGTTGACGCAGAGAAACCTTGGCTGTCAAGGACGGGTTATTCAAACAAAGCTATCCAATTATGTATATTCCCCTAACGTAAAGGGCCGTGTTATTTCAGTTAACCAGGCTGAAAATTTATCAAAACTAGCCCTAAATATATAAAAGTTATCCGCCTATAGGTACAGAACACGGTAAATTAAATATTTCCCTGGTTGGACGCACGGAGTTTGACCGATTTCACTCATTTCCCAACTACAATCGAACAGACGGAGCATTTCACATCATAGCATGCGCAATAATTTCGAAACGATGTGAATAAAGCTAGGCATGCATTTATATACCGTCGGCTCGACTCGTCGACTGGGTTCATTCAACAGAGCATATAAGCTCTGCCGATTTCGTTGAAATCTCTTGCATATAAGCCAGCAGACGCCAATCTTCTGAAGCCGTTTTGTTCCGGCTCGTCGTTTTTCAATCCTCCACTTTCCGCTTGATTCGACGCTCTTTGTGTTGCAACAACAACAATACAATAGCAAAAAGTCAACCACCCCTCTCCGCCGTTCTCACCGCCTCTATAGTACTACATATCCACCCTTCGAGTAAATAGCCTTTTTTTCGATTTAAGGAAAACCCGAGACTGTCTCTTCTCTTTTCGTGGTTGACGGCGTGATTGCATCAACCTCCGGACAAAAGCCGGTTCAGTTCAGTTCGAGACTCGAGAATGTATTTATGCGTTCGTATTTTGCTCTCAGTTTACGAGAGATTCTTTAACGAGAGAAAAAAGAAAAGAATAAGAAAATCGTTGAAGACGGCGCTCTGCGCTGCGCCGATGAGGGTTGGCGTAATGCCACATTTTTCATGTTATTAGTACCATCGTAAGGAATAGTAGTTTATAGCAAGATGGTCGCCTCGACCTATAGCCTGTATTATAATTCAGTTAAAGCCCGTTGTGAAAAAAAAAGAAAAAGAATAATAATAGTAGATATCGAAATGCGCCTTTTCAATTTTCGGCTCGTCGTTCTGAATGGGATGACTGATGAAAATTGAAACTGAAAAGAAAGAAACGCTCGATGCGGTCGTTTGTTGTCTATTTGGATATGCAGAGGTATCCAGTCTCCGTCTGAAAGCTATTAACTATACACAGACAAAAAGAAAAAAAAAAGGAGATAGCATATACTAAACTGGCCGTATCGCAAAGAGTGGGCCCACCCGGTCTTGGTCAGTGTGGAGATGGCGAACAGAAAGATCTAATCAATTGAAAGGGGGCAGTCTCCTTTTTCAAAGCTTTTCGACTTGTTTGTTGTGTCCGTCTAGCTATAGCGGTACTATCCATACGGTCCAACTTAGCTGGGCCAGGTCGAAAGTCAAGATGAGAAATAAAACCATTAAAGGGAAACTTTTCATATTATATGGCCTGATGCTTGTATCAGGCCTATATGACTTAAACGAACACATATTTCTTCTCAGTTTCTTTTTACGACCCATGTCCAGATTTAGGAGGAAGCCTTTATTTTTTTTTCCCCGTGGCACGGGGGCTATTTCGTGTTTATTTTTCCAGAAGATTTAAGTGCCTGGTAAAATAGGTGTATAGGTAAATCACAAGCCAAGCGGCCGGGGAAGTGAGTAGTTCTGTTTAGCCCAAAGTATATAGCCCTGTATATCTCAGGTTAACCTACTGCTCAGTCTTCGCTATAACTGCCAGCAAGCGTTATTCGAGATTCCATCCAGGCTAGACTAACGGACTCTCTCGGTAGATGGCTGCGGAATCTTCGTATTGTGTCGGCGTTCAATCACCTAAAGGCTAAAACCACTGGACTAAGGGAAAGAAAAGAAAATTAAACAACAAGAAATTACTGGTTGAAGTTTGGTTGACGTCCGGTTGTGTCCGACACGACACCCTCTGGTATAGAAAATGAGACTGAAATTATCGTGACAAAACCAAAAGAAAAAACCAAAGACAAGGTAACCGACCCCTGGTTATTCCGTCACCACGAAAAGAGTGAGTAGAAGGACAGGACTTTGAGCATTCCTCAGCCGAAATACCCGCGACTACGCTTTTGGTCACGAATAATGTTGCTCAGACATGACGAGAATTCAATCAAGTGTAGATTGCGAGCCGTGTTGAATTTCACGGACGTTTCCTTTCTTCTGATTCAGTTATCTTGTTTAGACAGCGTTAATCCGTGAAGTGGATAGCGCTCATGCACGTCCATCTTATAGATTGAATAGAATCGCAACGCGAAAGCCGCTCTCAACGGTCGTAGAGAACTTGCACGGGTGAAAGCTCACCTAGTTTTTCTTTCTTATTTGACGATGATGATGAGGCTACTTTCCGTTCTCTCCGGTCAAGTCATCATCGCTCGTGAACGTTTTCTTCTGTCTCCTCATACGAAACGGAACGGGGAAAAATAAGGGCGGCGCAGACTGTTGGTTCAAATGATCCGAGACAAGACATCGATCATGAAAATAGAATTTGGCGAGCTAATACTATAAGTCGACGGTTTCGGATGGAATAGAAAACAGCGTGACGCCACCAAAAACACGTATATACCAGAACAAAAAAAAGTGAGCCCGTCATGGCAGTCCAATAATTTCTGCTGACGCTTATTACTTTGGTGCGCATCGAATAAAAACGGTACCACAGATGAAAGTATGTATAAAGTCGTTAACTACTATTTCCGAATTGGAATAAGAGATGTTATCAGATGTTGGGTTGTTTCAAGAGAAAGCCAGTGAGCAATGAAGTTGTGAACTGTTTGTTTCATTCGCTGAAATCCAACCTTTAGCTGTATTTTATTTGTTTTAATGTCTGAAAACAAAACAATGAAAGACAGAAACTGCTGGCAAACAAAAACGTTCCGCTCCGACAAATATGGCATCCCTTGTTAGGACTTTTATTTTTCGCTCTTATTTTATTTGCATCCGAGTTCGGTACTATACTACTTGGGACGAGTCATTGGAGCGATCTCAAGGTACTTATCGCGTTGGCATGACGAGCGAACTTTCTTTTTTCCCTCCACGCAGCAAACACAAAAATAGACAAATAGGTTCGAGTGTTTGATCGCTTCTTTGGAAAACCAACTTTAGAAAACCACTCAAACGAGTTATACACAGTAATAATTCTAGAAGGGAAATATAAATTTAAAAGGGAAGAGCAATTGAAGATTCAATTAAAGTATCCTTCCACGTAGTAAAAAAATACCTACTGGGGATCAACGGCTGTGACCTTCTACTGCTCTCTCATATACAATTGCTGTACAGCTATATAATCGGCACAGAGGTGTATATAGATACAGCATTAAGAGAAGGAAAAACATTTTTTTTTATGAACTGTCGGAATGTCTTTCTGTCGACCGACAAACACATGAAAAAGCAAATCAACATTTTTTCCTCATCGTCGCACAACGACTCAAAAGAATTTTTCATCAAATCCACTCCGATTAATCGCAACGGAATCAAAAAATGTCCTTGTTTATTACATTTTTTGTGAAAAGCAAAAGCAATGTTAACGAGGATTTGTATACTGACATAACTTTTATACTAGACTAAACCCCAATTTACAGTGTAAAAATATTTCCTAATAATTGAAGGGCTTTGATTATTCCCTCAGCTTCGATTTTGAATAAATTCGAATCGATATCTTAAAGTTTTAAAGCATTGCTAATTAGAATATTAGTGTCGTCTGCTGTGATATTAGTGTCGAACTTTCGTTGTCCATGGAAAAGGAGACTAAGATTTCAAAGAAAGACGTAACAATCACTTTTGATATGATTTTGATTGATTGATCACACGTGGATGTACGAAAATAAATTAGAAAATGTGGTCATCGTCATGCCAACTTTGAACTTTGGTGTCGCAGATTTCCATGCTCTCCACCCCATGCTGTTTGTCAGGTAATACAATACTCAGATTAAAAATGGGATGACTATGGTAGCTTAACTAGAAGAGTTAAACTAGTTCAAAGTTTGTGAATTGTTACTTGTTGACTAGCATTATTTATCCCCTTGTCAGTGCATGGCAGTTTATTTTCACTACATGTATAACCTTTTCCTCTGTGCAGATTTGAGGCCTGAGCCAGCCATCGTATCAGCAAAGTTTTGCTTAAGTGCTGGACCTCCAGTCATATGATTTGACTGATGACCTGTCATCAACAACAATCACACCATCATCGCTTAGGTAAAATAATTTTCGTTACTTTTATTAACCTGCATGTGACCTAGACCTGCCATGTTAGTTATAGCATAAATGTACATGGGGACCTTCAATTCTCCTGTTTATTAACAATTAGGGTATACCCTTGGTTTACCCACTGTCTCAGTTTCAACTTTTCTTTGTTTGTTATTGATTGTTCCTCAAAATTTTTTTCGTAACTCATTGTTGAAATTTTTTTATTTAGGGCATCCTGTTTAATTGGAGAAACTTCCAGTGTCGACCGAGTTAAGGATCTCTTCAATTCCCCTTCCTTTAAAAGTCCTCGTGTACGCCCATGCGAGTGTGGGTGTATTCACGAGGACTCCCTTTTACCCATCCCTCCTGGTGGATCCAACTATTCTTCCGGCTACGGCTGGAGCACTTATGGATGTCTGGCTGTATTTCCCAGGCTTAAAGGTAGGACAAAATCATTTCTATCTTTCCTGTCTGACTATTGAGTGGCGTTTATTGTAAATCGTTGCTGAGTACGGAGTACGATTATTCCTATGGGCTGAAACTGTTTTCTCTTGCTGTTTTGTTTTTCTCAGTCAGGGTTCGTTCATTAAATAGCTCACGTGTAGAACAACTGCAGATCAGGCGTGTTTTTGTACCTCACAATTTTTTATGTGGGTAAACAATCATATTCAGAAATATTTGATTGACACACTTGAAGCAAATTGCAACTTGAACAATTTTTTTCCACCAAGAGGGTCTTGCCTCCATACCGGCTCTTTCCTGTTTTTTTTTTAAAGCCCAAGTTGCAGTGCATTTAGGCTATTTTCTGCATGGTTGCTTAATTTTGCTCTGAAAATTAAGAAGCCAGTGATGGTTGAAGTATATAGACGCACAACCTTGAATTTTCAGTTACGCTAGCCTACGTTTTATTTTGTTTTATTATTATTTTCGACTCGGAATACCATTTTCGTGTAATTTCTTTATTTCCCTTTTTCTGCCCCCTTCCTCTCTGCTGCCCTATCCTACATTCCCCCGGCCCACAGTATCTTTTATGTTTTCGTTTTGTTTGGGTTCTTTTTTTATATATTTTCTCTGTGACAACAGGTACAGAATCTCTACCTTTTGAGAAAGACTAAATAAAATAAAATAGAGCCGTGAACAAGTTCCAGACATCCGAGTTCAGGTCCAATGGCTTCGAAAACTTGCCGACAATAATCTGAAACCTCAGTTTGCGTCACGTTTCTACGTCAAGACAAGAGTCAAAAGACAGGGACGATGAGGCAGACGGTAGGGAAGAAAAAATCTAAAATAAAAAAAAGGCGTAGGAAATAGAAATATTTGAGGAGAGGTGACCAAAGTTGAAATACTACACCGCGCGTTATATAACCCTCGACTATATAGACATCCCCGCGCTATTACAGTAGTAGTAGTAGTTTTATCTCGATCGTTTGTTTGTGTCCAAATGAGGAATGCGCCAGGTGTCTATTCTCTCCGCTACCCAACTTCTTCATTCTGTCATTCTGACTGTCAGTCTTGCCTGTCCTTGTAGTTAGTCTCTTCCAGAAAACTAAATCCAACAAAAGGCAAGTGACAGAGAAATAAGAGACAAAAGAATCAAGAAAAACGGGGAGATGGAGAGAGAAAAAGGGAAAGCCGGAAACGAGTGGAGCTTGACGGAGAAAAATGGCGAGATGAGAGGGGGGAACAGAGACGTAAACACAGAGGGGTGGAAGACATTTTTTTCGTTCTTAAAATTTTCCTATGATTTGTTTATTTTAATTCCTAGGAAAAAAAAAGAAAAGGTAATAAGTGCAGCACATCAAATGTCGGACAAAAAGGGGGGGAGGTAGTAGCGTGTGACCGGCAGGTCCCAGCACATTTGGTCCGGTGCAAACCCCCCATCCATTTTTCCTAGAGGTCCCCATCATTCTTTTCTCTCGATCTTGTACACGATATACGTCAAGTCATCAACTTATTCTTTTCCAACTAGTAGCCTATTCTTGTTACAGTTGTTTGTTATTCTTCTTTGCTGGCCTTTTTTTCCTCCCCAACCCCTTTCTCAGCCGACACCGGATATGAAGGGGACGTAAAATTCAATAGAATTTTCGTTTTGTCGTTTCTACCCAGGTCACCACGTTAACAAGTCGCAAATAAAAATTCTAAATGACGTTACCAGAAAAATAAAAACAACATTCAAACGACTTGTAAAGTTTACATTGTTGAAAAACGCTGTTTGACTCTTTTGGCCTTTCCGTTTATACCAGTAAACCACGACGCGACTTAATGGCATGCGGAAATTAATGAAATTAACGGATATTCGATGGAAACGAGTCCAACAATTATTCCATATCTGTTTTGGTGTCTATATGTTGTTGTCGTTGTTTTTTAATTCGTTCTCCTGGCTCCAATTAAATGATCGGGAACGCATTCTCCGTGTAAAGATTTTTCCTTGACCCGATCTACTGGTGCGGTTCAGTTGATTATATTAGATTCTCTCTCGTTGTTTTATTCTTTCTTTTGTTTTGTTTTTCCACGCTCGGATATGGCGTTCGACGTTCAATGTCGACATCCGAAAAAATAAAATAAACCTGGGCCAGCCAGTCTATACCCCCCTTTTCTAACCAAATAAAAAGCCTTAACATGGGAAAAAGCTCCGGGCGGATTCAAGGAAATTTATATTTGACGTCCTTTTTGTTTCTTTTTCGGTTGCTGGGTTTCCTCCCTGCTGCTGCTGTCTGTGTGGCAAGCATCCGCTATGGCCGCCCTGCTAATAATAATACCGCCGTTGCTGCTGCTGGACCGAGAAGGGCCGTGCTGCGTTGGGGTAGTAGAGTATGTTGGTGGGGGTAGGATACACAGCATAACATAATGGACTGTCCACTTCCAGTTCTCACAATTAGAGTGTGAAGGCGGCGGGCGCTGCCGTTTCTCACCATTCTCTTTTTTCCTTTTTTCTTTGGTTATTCTCCCCTTATGACTTGGATCCTTGGCATTTGAGTGTCTTCCTCTTTTAACGGTGGAAGTAGTAGCCCAAAGTTTAAGTGCAAGACCCCCATGTTGGATCCAGACGCGACCGAAAAAAAAAATAACCAATTCCGTCCGACTTGACCCCGATTTTGGCTAGTCGGAGCTAATGAGATCCGTCAAAAAACGGTTTCGTGTCTTTCATTTTTTGAGCCAGTCATAGTTTAGCTAAAGGATTGACTGGAAATTGCCCTTGTCTAGATTTGAGTTTCCTGTCGTCGTTTTTGGCTCGTGACATTTTTCCTTATAATCTGACCACTTTACCAACTTTGGAATTTGGGATGCTGACCGGGTTTCCTGATTAGCCACCAACTCGTTCGTTCCGTTCGTTTTGGAGCTGTGTAAACGTGCAGCGAACTTCAGATTTTCATGTCGATATCACATGATTGGATTCGACATAGCCTGCTGATTGAATACCGGTCAGAAGCGACTTGCGGTTGTCAGCTGATCGTCAAACTTGACGGGGGGTTCCGTTGCTATCGGAGAACTCGAAGATTTTGTTTTTTAAAGAAGAAATTGAGGGAATGAAAAAACAACACAAAAATGGTGCGCACTCAAATGAAAAGTGCACCACTTAAAAGCGAAACATAAAACACTGCTATATAGCCCATAGTATTCTGGGGGTGATGGTAAGAAAGGCGATATACACTGTGTATATGGCTTTAGCGCTTTTGGGTTCCTTTTATTACAATTTTTCTTATTTTTTATTTTATTTCTCTCCCCGACTGCTGTTGTTCTTTGCTAGATTGTGTGGCTTTTTTATCCTGCGACTATAGTACAGTACCCCCACCTCCCTTTCCCCTTCCTTTTGGGACCCTGAATGCCTTGGGCCATGTTCATTCAAACAGTTCCAGTCGGATGAAGTTGCGCGCAAGGTGCGCGGGTATTTTATTTTTTTCTTTTTCGTAGCGGGCGGGGTTTTAGCGTATGGAGAGCGCGCCCGTCATACACACGCACTCATACACTATAGGCCAGTTGTTGGCTATCGCAACTGTTCAAGAGACGCACACTTCAAAGGCTTCGCCTATATTCGATAGGGCCATCAAGTATCTGTTTCGCCTTTTTTTTCCCCTCTTCTTTTTTTTCTAAATTTTTGTTTCTTTTTACTGTCGTTCCTATCAGCCTATCCATCTATATCCTCTTGGGTTTGTTCTTCATTTCTCTTCGACTCTTGCGATCGGAGCCAAACTTGCCCCATTGCCTGGCGGGAGGTCGTCCCTGAATGTGAGGCCCATTTTCTCTCTCTCTCTTTTGAAAAGTGCCTATCGATGTTTGGTGTTTACTAACGCACGCAGTGAGCTTTCATCACGAATCTATTGCGGCAAACGTACGAGTGCTAGTGACTTTTAAGAGAGATTCAATCAAGAAAACCGGATCGAACGATTTTGGATTCTATTTACTGCCGATCGTGGACAGATCAGCCAACCGCACGGCAAGAAAATAACAGTTCGTGAAGTGGACATTAGGTTTTATTCGTTTCGATTTCGCCATCGACGTTTTGGTTGAAAAGCAGTGAACTCTCTGTTGGATTTATCGTCGTCGTTGCGTATATTTTTGGAACAAAGCCACCGGTTGATTCATTTATTTCCAGTTCTTATATCTCGTGTACGTGTGGTCTTATCGTGTCACAACTTTTTTTTTTACCGACCTCGTCAGCAAGCCAGTCGGTTGTATAACAACAACAGTGGAAAGGGAAAAAAACAAACCGCGAGACGGATAGTGTGTGTGTAATCTGACAGGATGCTGACGAAAATGGTGAACATGAATAATAATCAGGTGAGTGGAAGATTTCTTTGAACAATTTGTGCATTTCCAAAAAAGCTTTTGCGGCCACTTGCATTTTGTTGTAACGTGATATTGTTTTATGCGTACTGCTGCTACTACTACCACTCGGATAAATAATGAGAACTCGATTGTGAAATCTTTGTGTTTGTTTGGGGTGGATGCCGCCGAACTGATGGAAATATTTGGAACCGCAAAACGTACGATCGAATAATTACCAGTCGCATTTTGACGAAAGGCATTTGTCCGAAACTGGCCAAAGTTATGAAATGGCATTTTTGTCGGTCGGTTGGTCTAGAAACTTCATCTTGTAATGGAGAACTGGAACGCGCTTTTCCTTTTAGCCATAGTTTTCGCTTTTTTAAAAGCATTTTAACCGCCCGTCACAAAAGAAAACGGCCAGGAGAAGAGAGAGAAAAAAAAAAAATGTTATTTGACTCCCGCGGTAGTCTAGTCTGGTTTTCACTTCTTTCTTTATTGGTTCAGTTTTTTGAATTTTTGAATACGTCGGGAGCCAACGGTTGCACGAATGCCGTGTGCTACGCTCACGGGCACCTGTTGGACGTTGGCTCCTTGTCTCCCCTCCCTGCCCTAGAGGCCTAGTAGTTGTTTATTATTGACTACAAGTCTACACCAACGTCAAAATAAAAAGGCGCCATCTTTAATATCTCTAGCCCCTCGAGTTCACTTTCTTTTTCTTTTTTTGAAATTATTTTTTGATACATTATTTTTTGTTTTATACTAGATTTTAAATTTTCCGGGAAATTACGCAGTGGCTACTTTTTTTACGATTGCGGTTTTTTATTCGATTGCAAAGATTTCCCGATAGATGGTGCAATCCATTCGCATTATCATGAAGAAAAAAAAAAAAAAATTTTGAAAAAGATGGAATAGAATTTGTTAAAAAAAAAATAATAGAGTGGATAATGGATAATGCTGTTACGAAAGGTTCTTCTTCGATATCATTGGAGGGCTAGAAAAGATGAAGTAGACGGGCATGTAAGTGCGGAATGGTACGGTGTTGGGATCAATCACTCGTCCAAACGAACAACAACAAGCCCAGCATTCAGACTTGTAGAGGCAGGTTTTCAACAGCACGACAAGGAACAGGGCAACAAAGTTGAACGATGAGAGAGCCAGCTAGCTCCTAGCCCTCCTGATAGGAAGGAGGGAGAAAAAAAGGTCGACCCAAACGGTGCGGGGAAATGGCAAACGAAATGAAATAAAAGATTAGAAATCAAAAAAAGACTTCATGGGGATTTCCAACCGTATTTTTACATATGTGCAAGCTCAGCCAATCGAAAGTCACTCCGCCGCGTGAATGACTAAGTAGCTATAGCAAACAAAAAAAAACAAAAAAATAATATCGTTATATTTCGAAAAACCAAAAGTGGAAAAGGCATACACACACACATATTCAAATGCCAACAGGGAAATAAAATTTAAAAAAAGCCAAGAAAAGAATAAAGAATAAAAGAAACGCACACAATATCTGGCGATTCGGGTGCGTGACTGGAACCGATACTGGCGCGCGTGTGGACATGTAGGAATCGGTTATAGACTCTGCGTCGAGCTGCTGAATATAAACGGGATCCCCCGCCACTAGCTTCTTTTCTCTATCCATCTCCTAAACTTCATGCGCAGTCCATTGAAAAAAGAAAATTGGCTTCTACTTCTTCTTCTTCTCCCGAAGAGAGCCGATGGATCAGTCACGCTCCGGCTAGCGCTATATGGCCAGCGTTTCATCTGCCTGGACTTTTGTGTGAGCCTGCGCCAAAAGAAGTCATTCTTCTTCGACTATAGACTACAAAAGACTCTCGAAAGTCGAAACTTATTTGAATATGCGCAGGATATGCGTATAGCATCGATGATTCGTTTTTTCCATCTCCTTTCCTGGCGCCGTTCGAATTGTCTCCTGCGAATCCGCAACTTTCACGCCAATCATTTCCGTCTTTTTTTCCTTTCCCCTTTAGATTCGCTCTGTCTGTGTTTGACAGATTCTCATCATATTTTCCTTTCTCTCTCCTTTGACACTGTGTGTGTACATTCCCCCTTTCGTGTGTTTTTAGCTGATACAAAGACGCATTCCAACCATTCCGCCATTCCGCCCCATCAGCTAAGGTATCATATAGATGTGTATATACACACACGGTCGAACGCGCTGCATACCTTCTTGCCGAGTTCGTGGGCCGCAGAGGAATCAGACTTCAAGCTGGGCAGGGTTGAAAAGAAAAACCCTGGAATGAATAACCCAGGGTTGAAAAAAAAAAAGGCAAAGTCATAGGGTGAGAGTCTCAGCCGACTTGGGCTGGATATTGTGCGTTCACCTCGGTTAGAATGTTGTGTACAATGGATGCTGGAAAACCTGGAACAATAACATATCGTAAACAGAGGGAACAAGGGTCAAAAGAGGACGAAAAAGAAAGGAAAGTTTTTTTGTTTTTTTAATATCACAACTCGTGGCCGTATCAAACAACAACCCCCTCCGAGGTATTTAAGAACTTTGGGGGGTTGTAGGTGGTGCTATCGGACGTGATGGTGCATTGCGTTCATTTTTTAAATACTAAGGTGCGGATGTACGGGATGATACGGATCTAAAAAAACAAAAAACAACTTGACCCCGATCGATGTTCAAATGTTGAAGATAGAACCCAGAGATTCGTAGACTCTAACAGGGCAGGTCATTTACCATATTGTAGAAGAAAACAAGTCGGAATGGCACGCACATTTGGTGACGCCGTGACTGTGGTATGTCATCTTTTCATAAATCAGACGGCATATCTCTCCACCTTTCAAGTCTCAATTGTGACTTGGGCATACCACCCTCCATAGAGACTTTTGGCTCCCCCCTTTCGTCTCGTGAGGATCTGCTTTTTTTTTTTGAATTCGAGACTGTATCTCGCATCCTATTTGAATGCATTACGTGACTCTTGAAACGAAAGGACCGCAACTTTCACACCGACTGGCGACGGAGGAACGAAAAAAAAAGAGCCTTTCGGTCGCTTTTCATCCCCATTTTGGCTCTTGTCGGTTTGAAATCGGGAAAAGACATCATCAAATCAACACTGGCCATCTTCGAAACAAGCCATACCGAGTCAATTTAACTGCGCCGAGCTATGCTGGGCTTATCCATTTTGGCGTCGATTTTCCCAAACGGGTTTTTTTTCGATATTTTTGTTGGTTATTTTATAGCCGCATCTATACTCTTGAATTGTTTCTTTCTTTTCGTTACTTTTTTTTATTCTTGCGCGCGCGCGTGTGTGTGTCGAATGGCAGGGCCGTCTTTACCGCGCATCTAATGAATCGGCCGACAATCAGTTTTTGATATTTCCTCCTGCATCTAAATTCCCCCGATTTCGTCGAAGCGTGTGCTGCGCTGCTGCTGCTGGGTGCTGGGCCCCAGCGTGTTTCGATCAATATGCTAACCGCGCGTTTCTTTGCATGATCTCCCAGCGTGATTCCAACCTACTGACACAGAAAGTGGAACTCTCGGTCGCACGCCCAGAGTCGAGAGAGTTTGTTTTTTCGTTTTCCATTGATAGTGATACAGCATGAATTTGTAGATAGCTATATTGACGGCGATGTAATATCCGGTCTCCCCCTCCTCCATTCACGCGAACGTACATATATATTCAAAAAAAAGCCCATGTGAATATATCTGAAAAATCACTTGCTCATTCACGTGACTCTCTCCGCTGTGCACAGAGTAAATATGTGCGCAGCTGAGAACTCTTTTTGTTTTTAAATCTAGCGCGCTTTAATTATGCGTTTTCACTTTTTGATTGTTCTTACCAAACAATAATGGCATGATGACGCAGTTACTATTCTGAATTCTTTTGTTTGGTTTTTTTGTTTGAAGATTTTAAAAACTACTAAAAACAACAATAATAATAATAATGGAGCTGCTACTACTACTATACATTTAATGCACGCCTAGTGTCTCTCATCACTTGCGGCGACTAAAGGACTGTCATAAAAGGTAAAAGATGGGACTTGCGCACGCCATGGCGTCAAGAGATAGCAATAGATTTCACAACTGTCAACATCTTCTTTTCGAAACCCGTCAACAAAACCTGTCCATTTCCAACTTTTTGAAACCGAATTCTGTCCTTCCCGCTCTGGTCTACCAATCGATTCCATTAGTCTTTGTCGCTGGCCTGTCGCTGGAGGACGATAGAAGCTCGATGATTGCTCTATTGTATTTGTTTATCGGTACGAAAAACGCGGAGCCGAATCATTTAATTATTCATCGGCACACACTTAAAATGGGAACTGTCGGATAGAGAAGATTCGGGTGTCTGTGAACGACTTGGCTGGGCGATTGACGGGTCATAAAAAAACCTGCTGGATTCTACCGATGACGGAAAAGCTGAAAAAAAAGGGACGAAAAAGGTCGTGAGAACTATTTCCATCACGGCGGCCATTGGCGACGCATTCTGTATAGCTCTTTCGGGTCCGGCCTTTTCTTATGCGTGCGCCGTCGGTTTGTCTTGCCGCCCTGTGGGCCCCCATGTGGCCCACGCCGACGTTCCGGTGTCCGTGTGAGATTTTCTCAGTGTACGTAATAATCAGGCGATGTATATAGGAACTCGATAGTAATATAATCATTTTTCTGAAAAAGGGGAAAAAAGAATAAGAATATATACGACCCGTTGATGATGAACCCCTTGGCTCGTCCGTGTTGTAGGATAGACCGCGGCGGCGGCGGTGGATTCCTCAACGTCTATTCGTATTTAAAGTTAAGCTATTTGTTGCCGGGCCGCTGCTGTCGGGGTGGAAAGGCATAACACGTTCCAGTGCGCGAACAAAAGAGAAGGAAAAAAGGGGAGAAAGAAAATAATAAAAAAAAATGAAGGGAAAACTAGCGCTTATAGTCGACGGCCTTGTCGGTGATCAGTCTGATTTATTCCCGACACTGCGACTCCACCCAAAAGGGAAAAAAAAGCCAATGCTCGCTGGCTTATGCTGTTTCCATATACTCGACATTATTTTTTTTTTCTGGTTTCCTTCCAGCCCTTGAACCTGAACCGGGAGGAAACGAGAAAAAAGAACAACAACAAGGCAACCCACCCATTCATCCATCCATCCTGCGTCCCCCCTATAGACGTTGGTTACCTTGAGTCTTGTGTGTGTTGTGTCTACCTCCCGCTGGAACAGTGGAACTTTTTTTGAGGTTTTGTTAGATATTTTTTCGTTATTATGTTCGGTATGTGGGCACACACACATTCGACCTTGTTTTTCCCATATCCCTAGCATAGCTTGGGCTGCTGCTGCTGCTGCCCCATCCAAACGCGTTTTGGAACAGCTCTCTTGACTCTGTTCTCCTTGGCCTGTTGTTCTTCCGCACGTCGGCGGTGTCCGACGCGGCGCGTGAGTGATAGTTGCATCACACCAACCAACAATTCAGCCAGAAAAGAAAAAAAAACTCACCCAATGACGGGGCGGGAGGGAGGCTGGAAGGCGAAACCCCTCTTTCTTCTTCTTATTTTCATCTTCTTCTTCTTCTTCTCCACTTCATTTCTGTCGGAGAGTTGCTGGAAGTAGACAATGAATCGATTATCTTTCCTGATGGTTTTTCGTGGGATTTCTTTTCGGGGGGGTTTTGGTTATTCCCTCTGTATTCCTTTTTTTTCTTCTTCTACCCTCTGGTCTTGATTCTTGGTGTACCTGTAGGTAGGGCCTCTACTTTTCGACTCTGGCAGGCAGTGCTACTAAGACCTTATACGCAATGTAGGAGATTGTGCGGGTAAGGCTCTTTTTTCACACAGAGAGAGAGAGAAAAAAGGACCGGAACTCGGGTTAAAAAAATGAGCACTCGGCCGTGGGAATCTGGCGCTTGCCTTCTACATTTTGTTTTTATTATTATCATTAGACATCAAAGATGTACTGCTTTTTATTTTTTTTTTTTTATTTTTTTTTATTTGAGCTTTTTGAAAAGGAAGGAAGATGGAAGGGGGGCCCCCACCAAACTGCGTCCGCATTGCTTAAACCGTGCAGTTAAAATGTGCGGTAATCATTTTGAGACCATGTGGCAAACTCGAAAAAAAAAACCCAACTAACCAACACAAAAAAAGGGAGGAATAAAAGAATAGGTAGCTGTGATCAGCGCCTAAAGTTGATTTCCCCAAGACATTGAAAAACGCCAAAAAATAAAGAAAAAGAAAATGGAGATGGGAGAGAAATAGCCGCTCGTCATATTACTGGAGGCTTGGCTGCTTTTTTTTATACGGCTTCCTCATTTTTCGAACGCGGTTCATTAGCATTTGGAAAAGTAAATAGAAACGACCAACGGCAGCCAGCCAGGCAACAGCAGCAGCAGCGTGAACCAGGTGTTGAACATTTATCCCAGATAGCCTTCGATGGGCCGGCCTCACAGGTCGAGATCTAATATAACGAAGGATGATGAAATGGCACGTACCGTTTACACACATCCAGGCAAAACTATCTAGCCGATGGGCAGCCGTATCGACCATCATCCGCGACCGCTCTCTCCTATAAAGTGCCGCGTTCAGCTGTGGCTCAATCCAACCCATTATAATAGATGCCCAGCATCTCTCTCTCGACTATCTCCGAATCGACTAATCGTCGGCCTTTTTTCTTGCCTTTTTCCTCCTTTCGGATGAACCTCGTCGCGTCATGATCGAGCGCAATTAACTGCCTATAATAAGAGGGGATCCAAAAGGAGCAGCTCAAGGTAGTTCCTATTCTTTTCGACGCCTATTCTCTTCAAGAGATAAAAATAGGGAAAAGATTCGTTCTCGGAATCGCAGTCTCTCTGTGTGTGCGCGGCGGATGAAATTGGTGGAAAAAAAAAATTAAAATAAATATAAGAAACGAAATAATCCTACACACACACCTGTTGCCGCCCTATACAGACGGACCGACCGACGATGGCCGGCGCTGCACGGTGTGTGTGTGCCGTGTTTTTCTTATATTTTCAAAGAAATCGAAAATGGAAAATAAAATAAAATGAAATAAAAAATAACTAGAAGAAAAGGCCTCCCACGATCGGTCGTCATCCACCTCTTCTGGCCCTCCCCTACTGCCTTTACCTTCATTTTCAGGGGGTTCCAGGTTGTTCCTTTACCTTATTATTTAGACGAGAGCCGAAAATTCAAGAAAAAAGAAGAAGAAGAGAGAGAGAGAGAATGAAAAACATGTACATGTATAAAAATTCTCGTAGGCTACTTCGTCATCTTCTTCAGGTTCTTTTTTCTTTACCCATGCGTATACACACACACACAACTCTATAGGTAAGAGACTTTTTGGTCGGGGCCCTTTGGCTGGAGCTGTTATTTTCCACTCGCCCTTACCTATATATTCCCTTCCGGCGCTCTCCCCTCCCTCCCCCCTCTTCTTCCACCTTCGTGCGTACGTGTGTGTGGTGTGTGTGTGTGGGAGAGTGTGTGTGTGTGTGTTGGGGTTTTTAATAACAGCTGCAAGGTAAGGAAAGGTAAAAGGTATACGAGGAGTCGGCATTGCTGGTGGGGTTCTCCTTCTTTTCTTTCTTTTTCCTTCCATCTTACCATCTTTTCTTCACCTTCTTCTTCTGCTTTCGTTATCCCTTTTCAAAAGTTATTTCCAACGTTGAGGAATCTCCCTCGTTTTTCTTCGACGAAGAGAGCCAGTTGATCTCGAGGTACTCGCCGGTGAACAAGTCACGCTCAGTCGCTCCGCACTTTCACCATCCATCCGTATAGACTCCGTGTATCATCTCCTTGCGACTGGAACGTCTTTTTTGTTTTTGTTTTTTTTTATTTTTGGGGTTTTCGATATTGGCAAAACCTGTCGGTATTCAGACTTTTATATACCTCAAGAAGCCCAAAATCTGTGGTCATTGGTGGTTCGTGTTGAATAACTCTGGTTTCTGGTCTGGACAGTTGTGATTTTTAGTTGAATTCGTGGCGACTTTTATTATTGATGCGATTATTGAACATTTGGATACAATATATCTGCTCCGCTTAACATCGGCCTTCACCATGGAATGATTCAGGTTGGAATTTCCATTCAATTTATTTTCAATTTCAAGTTTTTTTTTTCGGGATATTACCCCTCCAGGATGCAAGGGAGGGGGGCACAACAAAACAGTGGCTGTCAAACGACTTGTGTAAGATAACAGACGATGTATCGGGTAGACAGCATCCTTTAAAAAAGCTTAGATTATTATTATACATGGAGAATGAAAGAAGAGCATCAGACGGAGAGATCCAACATTTTTACAGGAGTGATAGAGATCAACCAAAAAAGGCTGTTAAAGAGCTGCTGACGTTGTGGATGGTCAATTGACTTGAGGGCGAACGATAAAGAATTAACCAAAAACCCAAAACGTGTTTTTTTTTTCTCGTTCGAACAACTTTAGGTGGGAAACAAAAAAAATCTTGTCGATACTTTTTTATTTTGGGCGGCCCAGCAGCTCGGTTATATTTCGTCAGCGTGGCTGGTTTGGCTGGCTACACACACGAGCACGCGCTTCCCTCCCATGTGCGGCTGCTGGCGCATCTAATGAACCATCCGGCTGCATTATTTTACATCGATAATGAGGCAACCGGCGGTCGACAGGTGTACAGAACGAGAAAGAGATAGTGTGGTGGTGTCTATCTCCTACTACTAGATAGAAAATAGATGGGAAACCAAAGTCAGCCAAAGGCTCGTGTTGTTGTGGCGTGCTTATCACCACCACCACTACCACTACCACCACCGGTCTTCGGTCAGCCGCACACGATGGATGATGGATTGTCATCGGTCCACCTACCTGAATCTCTGGCGGCCAGACATATCTCCTCTCGATTCCAGAAGTCAGAATTGCTGGGGTATCAAAGACTCTCGAGTGACAAAAGGCAGACAGCTACTACACCACACTCGGCCGTTTCCGCTCACTTTCCGCACGATATATTCACATTATTTCACTTTTCTACCAATGTCCATCATCCCCCCCCCCCACCAACCAAAAAAGTAGCGGTTTCGACTGAAGGAAACGCAATCAAACATTATTCTAGCTGGTAGGAAAAAACTCAAATTGCAAAGCAGGCCTCGAATGTTTTACGCGTGGGTATATCGCGCCCAAGTGAATGAGAATTAGAAGAGACGGACAGCTGAGAATATGAGGGGTGGAAGGAAGAAAGAAAAAGAGATCCATCCAGCCACCGTCCAATTCTATACCACCTACATGCATGCATAATGGCATTCAACATCTCCATTCCAATCATGCGGACCATCGATATGTTCATGATGCATTATGCAGTCGGATGAGATTTTTTTTCGGGGGGGATTTTTCTCTCTTCTTTCCATCCATCCCTGTGCTGGCCTGGCCCGGTAAAGATGGGGGGGGGATGAGCTGTGGGTATAATATTACCGTTCGATCGCTGATTTCAAATGCAAATACATTTGGAAAGAGCTTTCGAGTGTGTTACGGACACTACGAGATTGATTCCGTTTCGAAGATGACGGATGGCGATCCTTCTTCCTTCGCGTCCTTGTTTTTTTTTATCTTTCTTTTTTTTTAAATCTGACATTGTGTGTTAATAATATTCTAATTTTCGGTTTTTGTTCTTCTTGTTCCCATTTCCTGCTGGCGGTTCCAGTTGGTGAGTCAGCAGCGAGAGAATAATAATGCTTCCACCGCAGCTGCCTCTTCCGTCCACTACCACTACGCTCCGCCGCTGCCACTGAAATTGTTCGCCGCATCACGTAGTCACGAATCGAGTCGACAGAGACCGCCACCGTCTACCGCACCTGGTAAGCCCACACACATATAAATAACCTAATCGACTGTAATTAGAAAGGGTAGAAATTGGACAAGGAAACTGTAAGGCGATCGCTTATTAGGATTTTGAGAGTTTTAGTAGAACAATGGGGGGGAAAATTCATTTCGGCCATCCATCGCTCCCCTCATCTTCACCATCCCCACTTTTTATTACGACAAGGAGTAGTATATAGAAGAAAGGTTTCTTTACAAATCAGTCGTCCCTTCGGCAATGAGATGCACAGCTCTAACGAGGCCAGCAGTAGTATTAGTATCGCTAATGGGAACAGGTCGAACGACTTGATTAGATATGGACCGGCTGACTTGTTAGATCCAACAATAAAATAGCCTTGTATTATATTTTGAGGTCATCTTTTGTTGAATCAATTTCTGTTCAAAAGAATTGCGCGTTTATTTCGATGACATCAAATAATTGAGTCCTCGGATATGCGCTGTAATTAGTTTTTTTCCGCGTTTTAGACATTTTTTCTTAAACCGATGCGAAAAGAACATGAGGGAGATATCAGATAGATCGATTGCGAGTGGCAAGCGTTGCGGAATTATGTTGCTATCAAATAATCGACAATTAGAACCGAAAGAAAAAAAAAACAACTGAGAAGAGAATGAAGGTCCGCTAATTATGAATAGCTCCGAGCGTCATTGGTGGGTGGATATCAATCTCGTAGGTATTTTTTTTTTCTTCTTCTTTCGGTTGTTGTCGATGTTATTCTCTCTGCTGTTGCTGCTGTTCGCTGTGTGGGGGTGGGCGACGTACAGTAAAAGGTTGGAGTCGGAGAATATGTATAAGAATGGCTGGGGATATTTCGGTCGTGAGGATTCAGTCTTAATTGCAACTTGGAGCTGCATTGTCTGTGAGACGGACCCGAGATGCTAGTTCCTCTCTACACACACAGAAATAGAAAGAGACGGAGGGGGGGGGGGGTTCAATGGATTTTTAATGACCTCGTTATACCTTCCAACTCGTCGAAAAACTCGGGAGAATAACACAAAAGAAATATGACGAATTAAATCCCCCCTCCTTGAATCCCTACATTGGGCCATCCGTACAGAAAGAAAAAGAAAAAAGTAAAGAAACTTTCATTAACATGAGACGCGATGAACAAGTTTTGAAGGGAGAAGCATCTTCTTTTTCTCGTTGATTTTGTTGATGATTGTTTCGACTCTTTCTTCGTTTTTCACCGTTCAATGAAAGTCGGTGGGCGACGAACGATGAGCGGATCACGAACCTTGTCGGGAAATCTTCCCCGTTTTATCCTCAATCATTTCCTTTCAACATCACACGAAAAAGACGAGCTAGACGAAAAACACGAAAAAGTCAAATAAAGACGAGAGAGAGAGTGTGCATAATAATACGTGCGCACATGTGTGTGTGTGTGTGATGGGAGAGAGGGGCCGAATAAATGTGTGAAATAACGATGTTGGTGGCGTGTTGGTTCAGGGGTGGACACATTCGACAATGGGAAAAAAGGTGCGTAAATAAGTATACACATCTCTCAAGAACAAATCAAAAAGGAAGTTAGTTGCCTATAGCTTTTTCTTGCGACCGTCTTCGGGATCGGAAAAAAAGGCGTTACTTTCCAGCCCGCCCGTCTTTTTATTCGACTTGAAAAGCGATCCAAATAATGAGTACGTTGGCTGCCTTTGAAATCACAGAGAGCCATTAAGAGCCTGCGAATCCCACGAACCAAAAAAACGTCAAGAGAAGCGACACATTGACGCCATTGGGTCCTCGGCTCTCACGCCGGTGCATCATTGAAACCCATCAACGCCCAACCCGATGAAGCGGCGCTGATGCCGTCCTGATTAGCTTCCGTTGATTGTGTGTGTACAGTTGAATTTCAAAACTTTCTAAAGGGATAGAGCTTCTTTTTCTTTTTTTGAACAACGTCACAGTCGCCAGCTTTTTTAAATAATAATTTTGTGCAACTTGTTTTCCTTTTCTTTTTTGAAATTTATTTCACAATCCTATAACAAGAACGACTTAACCAAACAATGGCATAGTTATCGTTACGGACGCAGTTTCGTCGCTTTGTTCTCGTTTCTCTCTGGATGCTTTTCGATTGCGATTGTTTTTAGCCATTTTCTCGCTCAGTTTCTGTCTGATTTACGCTCACAGCCTCCAATTTTCGGGTAGAGGTCGGGGCTAATCGGTCATCACTTCACCCGAACGAAATGCGAAGTTACAAAAAAAAAAAAAAAAAATGGGGAAACACGGAAATTCCCCCCTTCAAGAAAAGATGATAAAGGAGGTGAGAGGAGAACCTTTTAAATAGCGGGTTACGTGACGTCGCTTTCAAATACAATTCCGCAATCTGGTAACGACTTTTGTCGTTCTTTTGTTTTTTTCTCTCTCGTTCTTGCGCCGTTGTTGATTGCTGCTAAACGCATAGCCAAACAATCCGATGTGGTTTTGCATGCTGCACTGGCGTACGGTACAAAATCGACCGACCGAATCCTGGCGTTGTTGTTGTTGTACTTTGTGTAATGATTGCACACTCGTGTCTGGGCATCTAGATTGATACGCGCTCGCTAACGCTCATCATTCTCTTAAAAGGCTGTCGAATGAAGGCGCAACACGGAATCCGATCATAGACAATATACGACTAGCTGTACATCTCACGCCATATTCTCCTATGTAACGTTATTTCCTTCTTTTTTTTATTATTATAAAACATTGTTAACAATAATGTTTTAGCGTAACGAATTGCCCGAGTTAGCTGGTCGTATTTTTGAATTTTTTTCCCTTCTAAACGTGCGGGTTCAATGTGTTTAAACCAGTAAATTATACTACAATATCCGCTCTAGTTGCTTTGCCCGAATGAGGAGGATCAACCTTGAATGTTCATTAGGCCGACTCACGTGAGAACGTCAGTTGCGTCACTTTTTTTTACATCGTTTTATCGGTGAAACTTTATTTTATGTTGATTGCTTTTCTACCATAATGGTGCGTACATAGTTAATTGTTCATCGATGGCAGAAAGTAATTGGTGCGCGTTTTCTCTCTCTCTCTTTTTTTTTTTATCTCCCATGTTTCCCTCGAATTTTACGAGCTTCTAGAGTTCTATGGCACTTAGATAGTCTTGCCGTATCGTTCACCTTCCATTAGGGCAAGCGTGCAATTTAGCAATGGAGAACACACACACAGCACACACAACGGTAGCTTTGTCACGAGTCTGATTGCGCTTCATAATTTACTGTGTGCGTAGTCTATACGTACAACTATTCGCCTTCACTCTTCTCAGTCACGGAATAAGAAAAAGAAAAGAGCTAGATGGAAATAGAAAAGAAACAAAACAACAGCGGCATAAAAATAAATAACAATCTCCCAGCGGATAAATGTATACTATACTATCTAGCTGCAATCTTGTATCAATTGAAATAAAGCCCAGCTTGCCATTCGTGGCTGAGCTTTTCTCAGTTTCTGGTGACCCACAAATGTTCAAGCCGTTCAAGAACATTCAAATACAGTCGAGAGGCCCCGCGTCGTCGTCGTCGTCGTCCCTATACGGCGTTGCGTGTGCCGGTATTTGATCGAAACATTTTCAACTTCGTAAAACGATTTTTGTTTTTATATTATTCTCCGTTGCTACTAGTAGTCGGCTGCATTCCACCTTGCTCCCAATCGTCTTTTATAGGCACGATCAAATAGGATGTATTATATACGGAGGGATAACTCGTTCTATACTTTTATGCCCAAGAATCAATATTGATTGATGCCGTCTATAATATAACTTGTTCGCTAAGCATGTCAACGGCGACCAGTGTCTTGCTTCATTACCAAGTTATTCCACGCTTGAAAATTTTCCTTTTTGATAAATCACATGACAGGCGGCCAAATTCGTTGATCAGAGATAAACCTATACCCAGACATTTCAGATACAGTCGATGCGTAGAAGATAGAAAAGGACTAAACAATTTCTTTTTTTGTGCGCAAAAAGTCGCTGCCAACGCAACAATGAATGGTAAATGTTGAAGCTCACCCACCAGGGACATGATAGGAACCAGTAATAGAACAGGAAAGCGTGAGGGCATATATCAACCGCATGCTGAAAGAGAGAGGATAATTCTTTTGCAAAAGAAGAAATGTTTGTTTTGAATGCTACTATACCACTCAGCCTTGGAGGAGACACGAAAATTGTACGTGTGTCTTTTTCTTTTCTTTTTTGATGGGAATGAAAAATAGCAACAAATCAACACAACATCAAAGAAAGTCTAAAAAAGAAAAGAAAAAGAAATAACACGAAGTGACGTCGCTTCGCAGGTAGCCGGGTGGTCGTTTCTCTGGAAACTTGAAACTTTTTTTTGTTGATGAATAAGAAACGACGAGACGCGGGAGCGCGAATGAGCGAAAATGTAAAACATCCACCTGCACGATCTTCCGTGTCTATAAAATAATATGGGTAATGGGCATATAGACGTGTGTGTGTGTGTCAGTGTATAGAAAGATGACTGACAATGTCGGTGGGCTCTAGTTTCTTATTTTTACCCTAGTACCGGATCACGCGTGATTGCCGTACGACTCGCCCTTTTTTGTTTTTTACCCCCTCAGGTTCTCCGCGTGCAATTTTGTCTTTTCTTTCGTGCATACATTACATCATCATTGCCTGATATGTACTGGTTGCCATCGTCACGTTGTCCTTGGCTCTCCGCAATTTTGTTAATTTCGCTGATGTAAATGTCCTTCATCAACACTTGACTTCACCAGAAAACAAAGAAAACATTACAGACCGGTTGGCTCGTCAAGTTAATCAACTTCGTAAAATGGTCAGCGAATAAAAAAAACCAGCGCAACAGCCAATACAATACCCAAAATAGTTCGAGTTGAGGCCATCAGCCATCGCAAGGTCTGTTTGAAAAATCGACCACAGATAAACTCGTTCCACGTTTTTTAAGATTGCTGTCCCATAATGCCTTACTTGGCCAGCAACGCTTCAAACTGTGAAAGGCACTATAGGACAGTGGGACAAGGCAAAAAAAAAAAAAAAACAAACAAAAACAGAAAAGAGATGAATGTTTCGATAGGTTCGTCTCTATAAACTATTCAGAGATATGAAGAACACGAAAGAGCTGGAAAGGACGAGACGAGAGTCATGGTGCATCAGTCGTATCTGAAATCGGTGAAATAATCGAGGGAAGAGGTCAGCTCAGCCAAGCAGGAGTGTGTTGTGCCAATTGAAGAGTGTACCACACTACCACTTCAAAAATGGTGAGAGGTGCAAAGACGAGTCCTCGGTGATGTGCAGAGGAATAAATTATAAGAGACCCACTCTGCCGAGACTTTTTTGAGGTTTCCCACGCGAGCACGTTAGTTGATTGATGCCACAAAAAAGGCGAGATGAAGACGCATCCAGGTGAAACGCAAAGAAAAATTGCAGGTTTACATACGCAAGGGGGGAAATAGGAAATAAATGGACACACAACACACACACTGTGTGTTATAAACATAATAACAAGAAAGCAATAATATTAAAGACAATGGCGACAATTTAAAAAAGAAGAGGAAGACGTAATAATCAGGATTCAAGCGAGTAGTCGTGCTCATGTCCTTGCGGGAGAATCGCGGCACGACACAACAACACAAAAAAAGTCATTGAAAGAATCAGCCAAAAGAATCCCAGTGATTATAACAGCGTTTGTCTATATAGTACAGCTGTTTTTTTGTCCCCCTCAAAATGTAGCCCCCGCTGTGCGAGCAATTGTGCACTTTTTTTTCTGAACGGCCAGAAGGTTGGTACATAATGAATCCCTGCGGACGGACAGGATGAAGAGCAGGAGAAGAACACGAGTGCTGTGTGGAGGAACAATCAACGGGGCGGAGTCTAGCGGGAGTCATTACGACGATTGAGCGCCGCGTAGTTGTCTCTTAAGGGCGGTGTAATGTGTGTGTCTCTCTCAACTCAAAAAAAAAAAATCTTAAAAAAGATAAACCGATAGCCGGAAGACCCACAAATCAAAATTGACTTGGAAGTTGACTGGAATCGACAGTGTCGACGGTGTTTTACCCGACTTGTGTGTGTGTGTGCGACGGTTGTTGTTTAGTTTTCCCTCCCATTTTACGATTCTTCACACGACATCTGTCATTAGACTTCGCACTTGGTAGATATATAGACGCCGGAGAGAGAGAGAAATAGAGAGGTCACTCAACTTGTAGTGCGTGAACGATTGCAGAGAGCGTATAGAAAGGATCATAGGTCATTTCACCGCTCGCCGCCGCAATAACTGACATTCCGAGTCGACAAACACAAACCTCCCTCGACAAAAAAAAAAAAAAACTTAGAAAAAAAAAATCGGGAAAAGGAAGTCTGTTTCACACGGCGGAGGCGTGAGTAGAGAGAACCCAATACTATACATCTGCCTGCCCGCGCTAAAAAAATAAAACAAAACGAAAAAATCTTCTCAATGAGTTGACAGGTACAGAATTTTTTGATATTTACCTATTTTGCCTGGTTTTGGGTTGAAACACAAAAACGGTTGGACTGGTTCTTTTCGGGTTACGAGTCCTCCTCCCGACAGATGATGACAGTGGTGATCTTGATGATGATGGTGTTGACGACGGCGACAAAGACGAAAATGATGATAGGTTTTAGCTGTCACGGTTCCCGCTCACTGAACTTCACACAGCTCAGGTCTAAAGGTCTTTTTTCTTCTTAGTCTTCGTCTTCTTGGTTCCCCTCCAAAAAAAGTTATTGGTTGGCCCAAGATTGCCCACTTTGAAACTGTCGGGCGATATAGCTAGCTGGATCTCTACCGAATTGGTCGTATATTCATTTCCGTCTGCCATAACTCTTTTGGCCAGCCGAGTGTCGTGCTGGGACGTTTAGAGGCAGAGAGCTGCTGTCCTATACAGTCCGTCCAGTTTGGCCTCATTTTCGAGAAACCAGAAAAGAGACGGAATTATACGTACACGGTCTTGTCGTTTTCAACGATCTCGGCCGGCCCTTAAAAACGTCCGTCCTCTTTTCATTTGGTTGGGATTCGGTTCTTTTATTTTTGGTTTTGCTGCGTTGTGTTGTGTTCCCCTTTTCTCTCTCGTCATTCCCCCGCCGTAACTCTACAAAACTTTAGTCGGAAAAAGAATGGCAGCAGCTCAGTATCATCTAGCCGCGCGCGGCTAGGAAATAACGCCTTCACCGTTACAGCAACGGCTCCCTTGAGTCGCTTTGGCGCAATCCGATTGTAGCCGTTTCTCTCTCTCTCTCTTATAGTTTCTTTGACTGGAATATTTTTTTCTCCCTCTTTTCTTGTCATTGTGATGCCGTCGCGATGCCTTGATAACACAAACACACACACACAGAAAAAGGCCCCCACCAATTATGGGATTCTCCGAGATCTTTACGATCGTTACCGGAGATTCTCTTTCGACTTGCGTATATCCTATCTCTCCTTTTTCTTTTCTATTTACAAACACACAGACGCAGACATAGACACTCTGTATATATATTTCTCACTCTCTCTCCCAAGTCCTCGTCGACTTGGTCGGAATCAAAACAGTCGTAAATATCTCGAGGTTAGAGGTGCGCTTGACGAGGGCGTTCAGTTTTGTTGGGCCGTTTTGGGGCGGGCGTAGTTTTCTCTGTCTGTGCTGCAGTTTGCCACCACCGATGCCGCCGCCATCTTTCAGGAAGAGCTCACCTGTTGAGACCAAATAACCCTAGCAACTTATCGATTCGTTTGAATGGGATTTTACAGACAACCAACAGCAGAGGTCTACGCACCCACACCGTCTACGTCTGCATCCTCTATTTCTCCATTTTTTAAAAATTCCCGCCCTCCCGGCTGCTCCTCCACCCTCCGCCCGCGCACTCACGAGCTCTGATAGAACGCAAAAAGATTAAAAAAAGAACAGAAACGGTTCTGTTCAAGGAAAAAATATTTTAAAAGAAAGAAATACCCAAAATTGAAAATAGAATTTCAAGAAAATTCAACTTGGACCACTTAGACTGTGATCAATGACATCAAAAGGCACGCGTGGTGTGTCCGCACGGTTATATACCTGCGAGTTCTACATGTAGTGTATGTACGTACCTTAGCAAATCATTTCGTGTTGTCTGCAGTATAAATTCATGCGGCGGGCATGGATCTCGCGTGTGTGTTCCGTTTGATAAAGTAGTCGACGATTGCGATTTGACGAGTTGGCTCAGGGAAAATGAGATGCGCAAGTTCACCAGAGTGCGCGCTCCGCGTTCTTCTTCTTGATCAAAAACCCAGCACGTCCCTCCCTCTCTTGTCTATTTTTCTGCTGGTTCATTGTGTTCCAACCTGCGGCATAGACGACTATAGCGCTGGCGGGAACCTGGAAGGCCAGCAGTCGAGTCCCGTTGGTGAAACAGGACGGGTCGGTTTCTGTTTTGTGCGCGCGTTCGCTTCTCTCGGCTCGGCTCTCTCCTCCGACCGGTGGGTCGCGTGACAAAGGCCCGTCCATATTACCTGTAAAAAGGTCCTAGGTAGTGTCGTCCAGTGTCTATTGTGTGGTGCTGGTTCTAATTATTTTCAATTGCTGGCCGCCGCTCATTTTTTGGTTTTTGTTTCGCTCTTATAAGTTTTGCGGCACAGTTATAGCGGAGAAAATGCCGCCGTCTATTATTCGGATGGGGACTTACTAAATTCGAGCGAATGTGGGTGATGCCATCAGTGCCATCTGCCTGACGCAATGCCTTTGTCTCTTGTACCAAGTTGACGGTAATTGGCGCAAGCAAACGGCCGTGACACGTCCGAAAAGTGAAGGAAAAATAAGAAGAAGGAAGAACAAATAAAAATCAAACGGCTCGGCAAACACGGCAATAGAGACGCCGGAGAGAGCTGCTACTAACCCCGGCGGCCTCAATATCACACGCTTTCCTCTATCGGTGCAATCTATTAAACACCACCCGAAAAAGAAAAAAAGCAGCAGCATCATTTTCCAAACTACAAACAAACAACGACATAAAAGTTCCCTCCTCCATTTCTTCCTCTATCGAACAAAAATGTCGGCAGTCGGCCAGTGACTATAAAATAAATCAAAAGGGGGGACTTGAAACTCGTAACGTCGTCCTTACAGTCTCAGAAAACGGCATAAAACAGACACAATCATCTCAGGAGTTTTTTCGTATAGACATTCAAGAAGAAGGAGAAGTATCCTTCTTCTTCTTATATCTCGTCGTCAAAAGGACCATTTTGACGCAACAATAACGCTGGCATCTTCTTTTGTGATCGGAACATTTCAGCTGCGATCGACTCTATTGGCATTCTGCAGACGGTGGGAGTCGTATGAAACCATCGCCGCCGCCGCCGCTGCTGCTGCTGTACTACATTTACAGCAGAGGATATTTTTATAAATAACGAACGTTGCATGCGAGTGAGCGGTGGGGGGCTTTTCATCATGCGCACTGTAACGGTCGCGAAGGGGTCGTCCGCCTGCTCCTCTCCCTCCAGCTCGCCCCTCTCGACTCTTTGTGTGTTAGTGGCCCATTGCTTGCGCATCTGCTTAGTACAATCGGCAAAAAAAAATTGAAAGAATAATCAGACAGCAAAAAAAGAAGAAGAAGAAGAAGGAATCGCCTCCACCGCCGCTACTTGTGCGCGCCCCTATTTAACCGAAATTTGGGTGCGGAATTATTCGTTCAAGTTGGTGGAACTTTTTTTTGCCGGTTTTTGTGTTCTCGTGAAACTTTGAAGAAAAAAAAGAAGAAGAAGGAAAGGAAGATAACGTGGGCGTGCGTTTATTTCTTTATTTCTTCTTTTTTTCTGAACAAATTCTCGTCGTCGACAATCTGAAGCCCAAAAAGTCCCGCGCCAATGGGATTTTGGGCAACGTTTTGGTGGAAATGCCCGTCGTCATGGCCACAACAGTCAGAAGGATCAAACACGAAATGAAAATTCGACGCTCCCTGTCGATGACTCCCAGTAAGTAAACCAGACCTGAATTGTAGCAGCTGGCCATTCAAATTTCAAGGGTCCTGGTGGGTCGTATTGTGGCGGTTTCATCGAACGGCTGCAAATTTTTACTTTTATCTTGTCTGTGGTATTGAGTAACTTGTTGAAACGAACTATTTGATACCAAGACAATCCCGATCCGTTCAGCGGATGTCAAGCGCGGGCAGAAAACCGCTTTTGTCGTTTTTGCGGTTTGAATTTAGAGGTCGATTTTAATGGTTTCTATCGATTTCGATAAATCGATTGCTAATAGAAGAAAGGTGTCGTCTGCTTTGTTTAAAATTAGTCGAAGCATGGACGAAGTTTAAGCGAAACCGAATGATGGCATTCGAAAACCATCTGAAGGTAAAATTCAATTTGAAATTAATAAATGAAATGCTAAGGTTTCTATTAATGTTTAAAGTCTGGAAAACAATTGTGTTGATATGTATTAAACATATTGGTAACACAAAATTTCCTTTCGCTCTTTGCTTAAGATTATGAAAGTCAAAGTTTTATTGAATTGAATCATTTAGTAATCCAAGTTGTCAAGCAAACTTGTTGAAAGTTGTTTGTCAGCAAAGTGTTGTTCCTTCAATGTGGGAAACAATCATGTTGAGATCAGAAAACATGGTAAACGTAAAATTTCAGATTTTCTTGCAGGTTTGCTTAAACTTAATTTTCTCCTGCAGTTTTAATTGCTGTAGTTTCAGCAGTTGTACTTAGTAAATGTATCATGATTTGTAACTTTAAACATTTTTATTTTCTGAACACTGATTTTCCGACTAACAACCTGTTTCACAATTTATGATTTTCAAATTTTAAAACGGTTTGACTTCATGATCTCTAAAATCAACTAGTGTGAAGTAAAAGTAAAATAGTAAAAGCAACAACCTAAAAGTAAAACAAATTTTTATGACCAAGTGGGAGATGCCGCCAAACCGGCACTTCCTCGTTAGAAAAAATATTAGATATTCCCAGAACAAGTCTTTCCAGGATTTTTTTTTTCGTGTTATTGGAACATCACGGTTTAGTAGGGATTGGACGGGAATGCTTTGACCGTGACAGGTTTGTGCGCGTGCATTTGCCCGTCCGGATCGACTCAGGGCATCCGTGCGTGCTTATCGACACTTTTGGTTAGCGGTATTGACAAGTTTGTTTCGGTATTGATATGTATATTATGTCTACTGTCTAACCGGAATCGGAGTCTCTCAACAAACAGACACGCATCAGCACAGAAGCTCATTTCTCCCGACTACCTCCTCCACAACACTCCACGGGAGAAGGATAAATGGAGAGAGAAAGAGAGAGAGAGCTCAAAAAAACATTTCGAGGATTGACGTTAAGAATTTTGGGTTTTTTAGGAGAGAGAAAGACGATGATAATAATATATTCGGTTAGAGTAAGGTTGGCTGGTTAATTCATTTTTGTGATTACCGACCCTTTTTCTTGGCCGTTTTTCCTTTTGAGATGATAATTTGAACACTCTTTTGATTATTGTAGAAGCGGATAGCCAGTCGGGCCCGTACAAAGCTGTTCCAGCGCCGAAGCCGCTGGCCAATCCCCCTCCGTATCGTCAACCGCCGCCGCCAGCCAATTCATCATCGCCCGTGCTGGCCGCTGCACGGCCTCATTTGCATCACAACGACCCGTCCGTTGCTGCTTCTGCCGCCTCAGCTGCTGCCGGCCCCGCCGCCACATCCGAGTCAAATCCAAAGAGCGCCGGTCACGGTCTCTTGGCGCACTCCTCGAAATTTCCGGTACGTTTATTTCTCCATGCTAACAACCAACTCGCCAAATTACCCATCGATTATCATCATTTTCATCATGTCTCAGACTCTGAGACGACTCATGAAATTGAACGAACAAACAACAAAAAAAAAAACCGAATTAAAATGAAAAAGAGAAATCTTTTTCCAGATTTTTCATTTTTCCTGTTCAGTTCGACTTTCATAACCTCTCCATCCACTTTAATATCGCCACCACCACCCCGTTCTCTACTTGAAATATTCATGGCGCTTAATCTTCTTCTCCGGCTCAATCTCGATGGGCAATTTGAAGCGTTGATAGCGATAGCGACCTATTTTCATATGCATCGCCTTCACATCACCTCGTAGACGTATGCATACTTATATAATATATACGGTATGCCGTATATATATATATATATATATTCCCGAACCAACCTACGTCTCCTTTTTCCCGAGATTATACAAACAAACTGAGCAATAACCTCAACAACATCAACAACAACAAAAAAAGGCACACAGAGCTTATATATTCATTATGTTTGTGTTTATCTTTCTTCTCTTTTTTCCCCTTTTTTTATTTACGGTATCGTGGGCTCGTTTTACGTGCGTGCGTGTGTGTGTGTGTACATGTGTGCGTTGAACGAGAGTAATTCCATCATCTCCCTGCCTTTCCTCCCCCCCCCCCTCCCACCCTCTGCCTTTCAACGAATCCGTCTGACCCGTAATTGCGCGTCCCACTGGAAGGCGAGACTTGAAGGAAGAATGACGTTTTCTTGTTGTTTTCTTACATATTACGACGTGTTCTCCATCCTTTTTTTGACATTTGGAACGTCTATCCAACACGATTGTCGAGATAGCGCCCGGCCCGCCGTTGATCAATCTCGTCCGTCCGCTCTCCGCATTTGAATGAAAAGCCACAACTAGGCAAATGTTCAATTTCATATGAAAGAGTTAGTGCTTGGGAACGAGCCACAGGTGAAATTCCCACATGGTAAAGCCCGGCGCATGTGTCTTTTTATTTTTTCGCTTTTCTTTTTTAATTTTTAACTTTGCGACGGAACGAAACGAACGTTAAAAAGCCGAAAAAAAAAATGTTCAACAGAAAAAGAAAACGAGGGACAAGAAGCCTATAGCCGACGAAACCGTGTCATCGTCATATTTTATGATAATGTTAGGAAAAGAAGAAAAGGGAAGGCTCTCTCCAGACACGGCTAGCACGCGGTAACGAATCACAAATGTTTTGACACTTGATTGTCTCCACGGTTCGAGTCGTTCTTCTCTTATTTTTTTTTCTTCTGCGGTAACCGAGCCGTCGTTTGTAGTTTGGACGAGGTCCTCCGCGTGCCACCTAACCATAAAAATAAGGAGAAATGGGAGAGATGTAAGCGAGGAGCCGTCCGAGTAAAAAAAAAAAAAACAAACAAAACAAAACGGGAGACAGTGGACTCACGGCACACAACTCAACAACAAACAAACAAACGAAGAAGAAAACAAAAAAAAAAAACAGATGGGCTTTGCCTCGAGACAAGCCAAACAAGTCAGCAGGAAGTCGAATGTAAAAGAAAAAGAAAAAAAGATGTGTAGGGAATCCTTGATGATTATTTTCTTCTTCTTAGATATATATTTTTTTATAATTTCTTTTTTTTTCTTTGTAAAAAAATGTGGTTTGTCTCCCGCAACGGAACACATGAGATTTATTCGTGCACATACATTATTTGCTGAGCATCCCTGTCTGTCCAACCAACCCTAGGTTACGTGACGTGCTATTTTGTTTCGTTTTTTTTTTCTCTCATGACGCCATCAACATGGTTGGCTGGAGCCATGAGTGCTGGCTGAATGGAAGAAAAGCCGCACTATCCATCAAAAACCTTATCAAATCACTTTTCCAGATCTTATACTGTATATATCTTGATTGCGGGCTCTCCGGATACCGCCACGCGCTTAGACGCATCATCAGACACATGTGTACAAACACACATTCGAGTTGTTTCATAGTTCCAGGAAATCAAAAGGCGAGTAAAGTAACCCATCGCGTTCTAGATACACACCTCGAGATTGAAGGGGGGTATAGATGTGTCGGCGTGTGTGTGTGTGTTCCACTGTATTGTTTGCGGTCTGCAAATGTATTCCATAAAAAAAAAATGATGGACTGATATGAAGATGAAGAGAGAAGAAAATAACCAAAAAAAAAAAAACAACAACTGAAATGCGTAGTTATATATTATATTGTACGTAGTATGTAACATCCGATTTCTCCCGTTGGACTCGGAGTTGGCTAATAACGTGTGAGGGCTCGCGAAGCGCAAAAAAGGTGTGCCAGCCTTCGGGGCGAGCCTCGGCTTCATCATCCGTCGTGATTCCTTGTAAATTTCCTGGAGTATGTGTGTGGGACTTTTGGTCTATGATTTGGTTTTTGTCGGCATTAGAATAGAGATGTACGGAGTTGCCGGAGAAATGTGTGTAACTGGAACAGGTCGACCAGCGAAAGCCGAGAGTACCGGCCACTTCTTTTTTTTTTGTTGTTGTGTGGATTGTTCGGCCCCGGGTTGTTGGATGTCACGCCGCCTCCATCATCTAAACGCGCACACGATTTTCAAGTGACCACTTTGAACGGAGGATGGCAGGTTGAATGCTGAAATAAAAAGACACAGAATGGACTTTGGTCGTTTTAACATTAGACACACCACCACCGCCACGACTGGCGAATCGTGACCCGTCTCCAGGGTCCATGTCCATTACATGAATAATCCGTAACCGCCGCCGGATGGGTGACGCAACCTCCGCCTGAAATGAAAACAGGACTTGGCTGCACAAGGAAGATGCGCGCCAATATTATTTCAGAATGGAGAATAAGAGAGAGAGAGAAGGCAAACAAAGCATCTCGCTAAAATCTCAAAGAAAGAAAAAAAATGTTGGCTGGTGGATAGCCTGATTCCTTTCCTCTAAAAGGGGAACGCTGTATTTTTTGTTGCTGTTGTTGTACTACTCTCCCCCTGAAACTATATTTGTAGTATACGATAGAGCCTGGAAGCTTTTAGAAGAATTCTCGGCCACCATACTTGATTTGCCCTTCCAACTTCAACATTGGTCATTTGTGCACATTCAGAAAGCAGGAAATACCAGTCGCCAGAATTGGGTGTGCTCTCAGAGATCTCACTTCTCTCGACTTTTGGACAGACCAGTCGACTGTTTAACATTTAAGTCTTATCGCTTTTTATAGATCTCGTACCACCCAACTCTTACTTTTATTTCTTTTTCTGACAAAAGAGAAGTCTATAAAAGTCAAATGCCGTGTTTTGAAAGATAAAAATGGCACTCTGTGTTTTCATTCGCTCTGACGGGTTTTTCTTCTCTCTTGATATCCTTGTAGATTGAACGCCAACTGATCGTTACTACTGGTGACAAAATCGCCGAGGTTGGACGTATCGAGCGTATCGCAACCGAATCCAAAGGATCGTCAGACAACAAAATTCCAGCCACTGAGACAGCCGATTCATCCGCAATGCAAACCATAGTGACGCAGTCGGCCTGGAACGAGGAAAGACGCACGGTCAGTATAATATTTGTTTTTAACTTGTTTGGTTTTTATACAACGCTGTTTCCCAATTCAGCTGAATAGCCGTTATATCCCAAATAAAAAAAAGCCCATTTTGTCAAAGAAAGATTTCAAAAAAAATAATGATAATAAATGTTCATGTGTACAGGTCACGCAGGGACGGCATGGCGAGGTTATTGCTGGAGCGCCTCACCACGCTGGCCACCATTACCCGGATGGGTTTGATCATGTGTCTGGCTCGGAAGAATTGCATCGACCCGCCTCCTACATGGTACGTGACACTGTTTTTTTTCCCCCCGATAAGGCCAGCAACACGTTCGCTTTCTTCACCTAATTCATGTCGTCGACGGACGACGTCTTAATTAGCGCTGAACGAATTGAATGAAAAGGCCGTCAATTTGAAAACGGCAGCAGCAGCCCTGCTAATAGTTTAATTCATAAGCATCACTCGAACGCCAAGTAGCGGCGTGGAGAAACACAGCCATTAAGTCGTATGGCCAGCGACTCTTAAAAAAGAAACAGAAAACGACGGTGTGTCGGTCATTTAACGGCTCTTAAACACCGTGCTTTTCTCTCTGTCCGGTCATTCATTATACAGCCGATGCATATCCATTATACGGGATGGCGCCAGGAGAACAACTACGTTCCCATGAATTTCGACGGCCGCGTCCAGCACCAACAGCAGCAACACCAGCACCAGCAGCAGCAGCAGCACCAACAGCAACTGCACCAGCACCAGTCCCAGCAGCCGTTCGGTCTGACGGTCGGCAATAATAATAGCACCGCCACAAGCTTGGGCGATCATTCGCTCAGCTTTGACTCGCAGCACACGGGGCCTGCAAGTCTGCGTGACCCGTTCGCGCCCGCCATTCATCCCAATTCCAACCACATGACGCAGTACGAAATCCAAGTGGACAGTGAGCGAGCTGACAGGCCTAACAGGTATGCCAGTCGTTGCCCATTTCTCCCTTGTTTCATTTTATGTACTCGGAGAGTGGCCATCATTTTGGGATTTTTATTTTTATTTTTATTTGTTTTTCTGGAACAGCAACGTCACGGTAGCTCCGTGGAACAATCAAGCCAGCGACACGTCAACTTTCGACCGTCTCCGTGACACCTGCAACAAAATGTTTTTAAGGGACGGTCACCTGCGCGGATCGTCACAGTTTGCCTTATCGCCCACTTTGCCTCGGGTAAGTCCCACCAGTCATTTCCGTTTCTCATCTGAATCGTTCTTTGTTTGTTTTGTTTTGTTGTTTTGTTGTTTGTTTATACCATATCTGTCTGGGAAGAATCCTGAGCTAATCGCACTGAATATCCGCCTCCCTTAGGCCATGGAACGACTTACAATCGATCAGAGAAATGGTGTCGAGCCTTGCACGAACGCCAACCCAAATAACGACCCGTCAGTTGTACTCTCCAACATCCAGCCGGAGAGGGCGCAGAGGGAGGACGGCGAGACGGCCAACATCAACAACAAAAACGGTTCCATGCGAAAGAAACTGTCTGGCAAGACCTATCACCACATCAAAGACATGTTCACCACAAAGTTTAACAAATCGTCCAAGAGTAAACTTAACGGAACCGAGAACAATGCGGGAACGGGTCCGGCCAACAGCTCGGCTGCCAGCACGGCCGCCGCCGTGGCCGCCGCCGCTGCAGCCGCCGAGGCCATCATTAGCGAACACGGAGTACAGCAGAATGGCGCGGCCAGTCAACTTGGAAGGCAGCCCGATCCGGTTCATTCGATCAATCAGCGCATCAAGAGTCAACTGACTGGCCAGAACAACAGCAACCAGCACTCCACCACCAACAACAACAACCCGCAGCAGGTATGGGGCAGCTATGGACGCCAGTCGGCGAGGATGGAAGCATCCATCAACGATAGCGATGCCAGCGCCTTGGCAAAGTTGACGCTCAGTCCGACGCCAAACGGCCCCGATTCCCTCGCACCGGCCCAAAGTCCCTACAGCTTGCGGCACAAGCCATCTGTCACCTTCCGGATGGATTTGAATAACGAGTGTCAATACAGCGGTGGCGACAATTCGTCCTCGTCGGCGGCCGCTTCGGCTGTCGCCAGCACAAACGAGTCGGCGTCTCGCTACGGTTCCAGGACCACCCAGGGACAAGTGGTCCTCTACGACGACACGATGCATTTCCCGCAACACCAACCGCCCGCCAAGGAAGGGCCACCCAAAAGCTCGTACGGCGAACACGATTCGTCCCTGTCGAGCATCGCTTCCGCCGGCCAGCAAGCCATGAAAAACCGATCCGTATTCAGTTACAGCGACTACGACGTGCCACCGAAATCGGTGTCACTCAGCTCCCCGATGATGAACGAAGGCGGTTCATCTAGCGGCCACCAGTCGGCGGGAAGCTCGTCGGATTTGGACAAGCGAAGTGGTCAGTCGGTTAGCACTAACGATTCGGGCCTAGGAGTCTTAGTCGATCCGTCTGGCCAGCGCGGTAGAGTCAACGGCCAACAAAGCTATCACCTGGACACCAGCACGGAAACGGAAATGTTCGTCGGCCGACAAGGCCAGTTGAATCAATCTTCGTCCGACTGGGCAGAAGCGGCTGATCGTGAAGTCAACAACGTCATGGAGATGCGCAATTACCAGTCTAAACAGTCCCAGCAAGGATTGCAATCGGCCACACCGCCTCTGCCGCCGTTGTCGCCCGACGTCTCTCCGAAACCGACGCCCAAGATGCAGCAAAAGTTCAGCAACAGCAAACCTGATTTGCTGGAACCAGCCAACGGTCCCAGTCCGATGGTGCAACGCGTCAAACCCACAACGCCGGCCAAGCCTATGAGCAACAATCACCGAATCCTCGAGAGCCAAACCAAGCTAGGCCACCATGCCAAACGACGTGGTGAGGACAACAAAGGATCTTTGGTATCCAAGTCGCTTTCTTCGGCTAAACTGAGAACATCCAAATCCGCCGGTAAGTTGTTCAGCTGCTGCTCTTATCGTATCCGAGAAATTCTAATTTGGATTTCATTTGATCAAAGGATCGTTACATCCGCTAACGGCTCTTCAAGAAGCCCTTGATCTGGGAGACATCACTTCTACCACAACCGGCCTCGATTTGGACGCCGATTCGGACTCGAGCTCGTCGCACAGTGACGATGATCTGAGTACCACAATGGACATGAATGACTCCCGAACGATCCGACGACAACTGGAAGGACTGGAATCCATGTATTCAGAGGTATAGCTCGTTCATTATAAGACTATCGTTCTCATATCAGCAAATTGCAATTTTTTAATTCTATTGAATCACGCAAAACAATAGGTATTGAAAGCGCTGCACAAGAAATCGACCCGATCTGGACCGTCAGATTACAAATTGTCGAAGCGAAGAATGTACGGCAGCGTTTCATCTTTACCCAGCTCCGTGTGTAGTCGACCCGTCTATCGTGATCGCAGGCGGAACGAGGAGCGTCGTCGTCCAAAAGAGTCCAAGGTACTCAGTCTATATACTCCAAATAGAAAATCTTGCTAATACATAACTGTGCTTTTTTAATTTTGGAATGTTTACAGTCGTCCAACAAAAGGTTCCAGCGCTTGGAGTCGCACGTAGTGACCCTGGCTCGAAGTGTGGCCCATCTCTCCTCTGAAATGCGGACCCAACACATAATGATCCAGGTAGGACTTGTGATTTAGGTGTAGTTGGATAAAGCACTTCATTCATAAATTTCCCCTGTTAAATTATTAGGAAATGGAGACGATTCGAAGCGAAATTGCCCAATTGCGAACCGTTCCAATGAGGATGGGTTCGGGAAATCCGTACAACACTGGCGCCAGTATTAAATTACCGAGAGGTTACCGTGTGGATCGCGACACTTGCTGGCAAGGTGCCGTTCCTGCTCTCACAGATCCTTCACGAGTTAAGAAATTGACCAGCTTTTTTGGTGATGAACCGCCTCTCTTAAGGATCTTTCTCAAAAAGCTGGGTTACGAGGTAATGCGACGTTCAGACTGACGCTTTTTGTGTGTTTTTACGTGTTTTAAGTTTTCCCATCTAATTTTAATTGAAACGTTTTAGAAATACGCTCCACTGTTCGACCAGGAGAAGATTGGAATGATCGAACTGCCCTACCTGACCGAGGAGCGGTTGCACAAAATGGGCATTCCAATGGGTCCCCGAATTCGCATCTTACAGGAGGCACAACTTTCCATCCGATCCGATAGTATGAACGATTACGGAATGGTTTAAATGTAGAGATATCAGACTTTTTTTTGTAACTTTTTTTTTTACTATTGTTGTGGAATCAATGAAAGCCTACACATAATGTAATTCTCCTCCTTCAACTGAGAATCTCAGTTGACTTTATCCATTGGTCGTATTGGTCTCTACAAAAATCTTTTATGCGTTTTTTTTTTACATTTTCCCCACGCTTCTCAAATATCGAAATACATTTTATATCAAAGTTTACAAATGTTAAACGATCTGGTGCATTCAACTTGCAGGCAAAGCTGACAATTATTCAGTGTATTCCACATTCAAATTTTGAGTCAACTTAACGAAACACTTGAGATGACTAGAAAAAATACACAAGTCACGTAAATTATGGCAAAGTGCACAGACACATACGCAAAACGAATGAAATGGGAAGATTACTAAAATCGACCTCCTTGTAAATTGCTGCTTAAAAAAGTGCAGATCTCGTGTCATTCAGATGGAATTTAAAACAAAATACTTAAGTTAACACGCATGCGAAACTTGTACGCAAATGATAAGTTTCAACGAGAAAAACGGAATCTCAACCGAATGTTGATTCAATGGGCAGTAGAAATAAATCCGTTACTTGCTAACGTTGCTGCTGTGATGGTCTAAGACGGGCGTGAATAATGCGGCGGGTGCCGTTTTCTGACGGATGAATCAGTTCTCCTGATCTGAGCCATGCTTCTTCTGTTTCCAACTGTCGCTTTCGTTTGCGGTCAACCTTAACAACAAAAATCGTAAAAAATGAATGAAAATAAAAAGGTAACAAGAGTTAATATAAAAATTGGCTTGCTTACCCAGCTAATGAGACAGGAAGCTGGTATCCACAGAAGCGTGGAAACTATTAACACGGCTCCAACAAGATTGTCTTTTAACATCGACAAAACGCGGTTAATACTTAGCTCCTCAACGATATCCCAAAACCGTTCAACGATATCTTGAACAGTTTTCTCACAGATTCCCTACAGAAATAAAGTTGACTTAAACTTGATTGTACAAGATCCTTCTAACCTGCCTTTAAATGTACTTACGCTATTACAAAATCCGTGAACGCATGGTGTACCATCAGGCAGGATATCGTAGGGCTCAAAGGGAAAGCAAGTGTCGTTGAGGTGGTAACGGCAGCAGCGCTTGCATGCATCTGCAACAGTGTCGCACATGCACGATTGATAATTCTGCGTTTCGCAGAATGGCAGACAAGTTCCATTACGACACTGGCCTTTTTCCAAGCACTCGGTGCCATCCGGTTGAGGTGCCGAAGCCGGGCACTCCGAACTAGTACCTAATGATTGCAGGAATGAATTATTTTAGTAATTTTTATTTTAGGGTAAATGTCTATACCTGTGCACTTTGCTTCTTGTTCGCATGTAGCTCGTTGAGCTTCGCGGCATTTCTGGCCAGCTGGCATCAACATACAATTTTTACAACAAGGGGAGTTTTTATCGCTACATACAGCACCCTGGTTGCGACGCAAGTTACAAAACTTGTCACAGCAACTGTCGTTATCCTCAGAACCCAAAAGACCGGCGTCACATTCCTCTTTTCCTTCCACACGAAGATTACCACAAAACGATTCTTCGGGTTCAGTGAAGCAACGACCAGCTTTCGCCAATAGAACGGCTCGTATTGAGCGTAAAGAACAAGGGGAAAATTTCTGATGGAACGAGAATGAGGTAAGTACTTTATATCCGCATCAAACGTATCTAAATGTTACCTTGTTGTTGACATCATAACCCGAAACTGAGTAAGTGTACATTAAGTAAGAACCACCCTGAGAAGCTGGGGGACTACATTCGGGTAAATCTGGGTCGTGTTCAGAACCCCAGTTGTGACCAAGTTCATGAGCTGTAACCAAGTCTGCTTCTCGTGTTACTACTCTTTGGCCGTAGTGGTTCCGCGAAGAGCTCAGTCCAGAGTTTAAGTACAGCGTGTATCCGCTTTTAAAATATTCTTTTATTAAAAATGCAATCAGAGGAGTTGGATTAGTTATCAAATTACGAATAATCAAGTTATCTATTCAAATTTTACCTGGTGTACAGATTCCGCCGACAGAATTTCGCCGCGGGCTACCTACATATGCTAAACCTAATATGCCACCTTCAAATTTGATGTCTGTAAACAAGTGGGCCAGGCAGTAGTCTTTGTGGCTATACTCTCGACTAAAGACCTAATTTGAAAGTAACAAATTCTGTAACCACAAGAAAAAACGTGAACTAAAGACCAGTATTACTTCAAGAAGTGTACGGACATCCCAAGTTGGTTTTTCCATGTTGTAGTGAAGCTCACTCTCTCTAACTCGTGTGGCTTCCGTGTGAACCACAATTTTCTTGATCACGAAACCTAATCCGGATAGAACAGGAGAGTCACTTTCATTTTCGTTACCATCTCTCCATATTGTGGCAGCATAAAGAGCGTGAACACGATCCACCAGACTGATCTGTAAAGATATTTGGGGATTCGATTAAAACATGAAACCCGCATTTTAGGATGAAGGAAATGCAGCCTACCAAATAGTTAATAGTCGTCTTGGTAGATCCTCCACCCATTTCACGGAAGAATCGATAATCAGCCACCAATAATAATGGGCATCTAGTCTTAGCAGCACTAAAGCCGTACGGGTCTGGCGGACCAACACCAGCTTGTCGCTTGTTGCGGCCACTATTCTCTGCTTCGAGTATCATTAATTGTTCTGAAGCGTGCACTGCCTCTTCTAAGTGAGCAGTACAAAAATTAATTTACTGAAACAGAGATCTGAAAAAGGATTTTTCGAACCTGTCGCATTTCCTTCTTCCTGTACGGAGGCGCATGTTCTAGCAAATGAATGGTTTTTCTCAACAGAGCTTGAAGTCCAAAAATTCCACTTCGGAGGTTCATGATCAAATATTACATCAGAACCCCTGTATACAATCATGGATTCTTGATTGGACTCAGGTAAATGTCTCCAAGAGGGCTAATTCATGCAGATAAAGAAATTATGATTGTCTCAAGAAATATGTTTGAAATATTACTTCAACATGATAAGAGTCCTCTTTTGTAACAATTGAAGCAGTTAAGAGCCCATCCTCTATGTGTGCATTGACATGAGAACGTGTTTCACCAAATACTCGACCTTGGTAGAATCCAGTGTCACCTAGATATATTTCCAATAGAAATAATGTTATCAAAACAAGTTGAATTAGCAAAAATACAGACCTCCAAGAATTGGTTTTTCCACTCCATCACCATCAACTGCATAGGACTGGAAGTTGTGATGCAATATCCCTTTACTTGGATGAAGGATCAACCGAAAATCTTTTCCCAGAGCAGAAAACGAAAGTTCTTTGATCGAGTTGTAAGGATGAGTGCTTTCTTTTATTCCACGTTTCACAATCGAATGACCAAGTTGCGAAGCATGCAGTGTGTCGTAATGTTTTAAACTTGGAACTGACCCGAAAGCTTTTAAATAGGAAATCGGAAGACAAATTTTGAAATTAAAATATAGGTAAAAGTAAATTAACTAAATATTCAATCACCATCAACGGTTTGAATCCAGATTAGCAGGATAACTTTCAATTTTAATTGAAACTTCATTTTTTGCACTACTTTACATTGTTCAGGCGTCTGAAAACAGACAGACTGCATACAAAATCTGACAAGTTAAATGTCATCATCATCCAGAACCTGGTGTTTTGTTTTACCGCGAGAGGGCAGTTTCCATTTGAAATGTTTGCAGACGATTTTTGAACACATGAAAGTGACACATTAGAAATTTCTTACACGGTTTTGTAGGCCTACTCATACTCAAAGTTGTTGGTTCCAACTACTTAGTCTTACAATAGAAAAATATAGGATATGAGTAAACGTAAAAACGAGGAAAGTGAAATTGTAATTTATTCCAGTCCTGTCAAGCAGCAGTGCGTTGCGAATGATGTTCGTGAAACGGAGAAAATTTTACGCGAGTTATCATTGTTGTTTCCGGAAGAAAAATTCCTCAAACGAGTTCCCCGTGTTGTTATGAAGCACATGATCTACAGTCGGATTTCAAATCGAACGGTGGTTGACAAAGAAATTGTAAATCATTATTCAATATAAAATTTTCCAAAGTAGACTACTCCTTATATTAATTACAGTGGTATATTTATTTTACAGGATGAGTTAACTCAAAATGGAGTCATTAGACTATTCAAACTGGGAAGCGAAGAAGAATCTCTAGCTGTTTTGTTTATGGACCAATACAAAGAAATTATTAACAGGAAATGTTCAGACTTGTCATTAGCAAAGAAATTTATCAGCAAGATTCTTGACAGAATCAAAGAAACTACTTTAGAAAAAGAAGCTCTTATCAGGACTGATTTCAGTGAAGAAAATATTAAGTTCGTAACATATTTTTTTTAGAGGAGAGGGGTCTAGTAATGGACTAATTATAATCAATTGTAATATTCTTTCCCTCTAATAGAACTTTGATCCATGATTGCCTTTTGACTGTGAGAACCGCTAACACATATTGGTTCTGCTTCCCGGGAGCTGGAGAATTCATGAAAACGTATGTTAAAGGACGGCAAAGTATACTAGGAATGGTGAAAAAATCCAAGTACCAGCAAATCTTGCAGAACGTAGGAGAAAAAATAATGTTGAAATTCATTCTCAATAGTTTTTTAATGATTTATTGTATCGATCCCTTAACTGAAGGAATTAGAACTTCGGAACATGAAAAAAACTGTTCCGCTAGGTGTGTGTTATCACGTCCATGATATAATTGGAGCTGATCTAGTTACTTGGTAAGGAACATTTCATTACAGATGTAATAAATTAACTATTCTAAACACGTTGCTTATATAGCGTCAACACAACCTCTGGTAATTTGTTGCGTTTCGCAAACTGAGAAGAAAAATCATCTTTTATAAAAGTCCTCAAGCGGTTTTCTATTGGTGTGAATCTTGTGAATTTCACAGGGGGAAAAAAACATTTTTTTCGGAAATACTCTTTTTTCATAATATTTTTGTATCGGGCAAAATATTTTTTCCTATTTAATATTTATTATCTGCCCAGCTGACGTTCAGTTTTTTTTCGTGCCCCACTCTTTATCATATTCCGCGTCATTTGTTTCATGGTTCCATATTCCAAAGTCCATATTACACAATTTACTCAATCGCCGATTTTCAAACAGTTTTTCTATTTAGACGCATGTTAAGACGTTAGATCATGCTTAGACGTTATTAGACGTGTAGACTGTAGAACGTAGACTACGGTTTTCCCAGTAATAACTTTTAAATACTTTACATCTCACTTTGAATACTGAAACGATCAAACTACCTTGACGACAGTTCATCTCATTTCAAAAATTTTGTACTATTATTGTAAGCAAATTTTCTTTTTCTCATTTACAATGGGCAACAACAAACATGATCAGCTGTTTCTTGAAATATTAAAAGAAGATCGTAGTATAGTCACATTCCTTGATTCTGTCTTTGGATTTCTTTACAGATGGTAATTATGAGTCTCATTAAATATTTCTTGTTTAATTCATGTTTGCATATTGTATTATTACATTTTAGTACTGATTTTTATCAGCATCAGAATGACTCTCAGAAAATAGGCTTTCCTGCCGGAGTGGCTAATGAAGTTGTACAAAAAATGTTTCTACGCTATGAAAAGCAAACTCAATATGAGAAACAAGCAGCCATTCTAGGAAATATAGCTTCTTCCGACAGTAATATTCCTTCAGCCTGCCAAGAGGTTGTGGTGAGTGATAATGCTGACATGGATGTCCAAAGCACAGTTGAATCAAAAGGTGAAGGGGCAGTAGAGGGGCAGACTCCAAAAAGTGAAGAAAAAGACTGTAGTGAAATTTATAACGGAGATGATCGAGGAAACTACAGGTATATTCCAAATTAACAATTAGAATTATCTATAGTAAATATTTACCGCATTAAAAACTTAAATAGATGGAGTCAGACTATTCGCGACATTGACGTTTTCATTCCAGTTAAAAAAGACATTCGAAAAGCTAAACAATTAAAGGTGAAAATCAACTCCCTCCATCTTAAAGTAGAAACTCTGCAACCGAATGGAAGTTGCATATTAATTGATCACACATTTCCTCATAAAGTTAAGCCTGATGAGTGCCTATGGAGCTTAGTAGGAGAGCATGTTCAAGTATAATAATAATGTTATTGAATAACAGTATAACATTAAACTTCAAGGGTTTTATTTTCATACCCTTTCACTTTTATTTCAGGTTAATCTAGAAAAGAAAGAGGAGCAATGGTGGGACAGATTATTTTCCTCTGATCCTCCAATTGATACAAAAAAAATTGATACTGTAGTAATGGCCAGTGAACTAAGTCAAGAGGAGCACATGAAAATTGAAGAACTGATGGTTAACCAAGAAAAGAGACAGCAATTTTCAAGCGCAATTTGACAATTTTTTCCGTTTGGTGATACGACGAATAACACATTTGTGTTAATAAATGTTTGTCAAACATAAAATAATCTATAAAGTGTAAAAATAATCTTCTTTTGTAATAATAACGCAGGGAGCTTCCATGGAGCGGACCTCAAACTTGGAATCATGGCAGTTTCCCGCCTTACGGAAAAAAATGATTAACATTTCTGTATGCCTATATTAATGAATCAAATATCATTTACTCAGCTGGAGTGGTGGTTTCTGTGAAATAAACATGATCTTAATCACGATTCAGTGATGCATACCCCATACTTTGTAAAGTAATCTACTTTGTTTATTTTTTTGTTTTTGTTTTGTTTTTGCATGATGATGTAGTGTGCTGTGTGCTGTGTCCTGTGTGTCATGGGGAAATTGGCAATTGTAAGGCTAAATGGCAATGCCGCAACGCTGTTCAACAAAACTTCGTCCCTAAAGAGCTCATGGCGTCTGAGGGTCTTTAACAGCCCGTTGGGTTTGGTTCATTATTTCAATACATTTTGTTATTGACCCGTACTAACTGGAATAGAGCGATGAAATCAAGATAAATTCATCTTTCAAACAAGTTCAGAATGTAAGTGTACTTTGAAACTGTCTCTAACTAGAAATAGTTGATACATCGTAAATAACGCAAGCAGCAGTTGGTTCGCTTTTCAATGTGAGGATCCCATCCCCCCCCCCCATTTCAGGAGAAGTGTCGTACAAATTTTTCTGTGCATTTTCACATCGCATTGTTTTTTAATGTTTTGCCAATGATTACTCTTGATTCTGTTATTGAGAGATCTTGTCAAGACAGTAAAGGTTTTTATATTTTTTTTAAACAAAAACAAGGTCCAAAAGTAGTAAGTTACCTTATCTTTGGCACTAAGCCATTGCTAGACTGCCATAGCATTGTTATTGCTTGATAGGATTTGTTTACTTTAAGGTATCAGATCAATAGAAGCACATTTTTTATCTCAGATTTATTTTATTTTGGCTTTAATCAAATATATGTCTTGTTTAAATAATGCCTATTTTTGTTAAGTTTGGTGATGGGGAAATATTGCCAGTTAATAAAGTGAAACTTGTTATTCGTCTATCAACAGGAAGTGTAATGTTTAAGAGGAGGTCTGTACTCAAAAGTTTCTAACATGGAAGAAAACTATGTACCGTCTCTGTTGGCCTCATTTTATCATTCACTGCCACATGTGAATATTACTTTCCAATTCGTAAACAGTACCTTTAACCCCAGGAGTGACATCTACTTGGAGGTATATAACAAGTTTATGAAGTTTATTGAGTAGTTTTATTTAACTGTTGTTGTTTTAGTCACTGGGGGTTGCAGCTAGTGTTCCAGCTGTTTGGCTGCTATTTACTCTCTTGGTCTTGTTATCATATCTACTTTCTCGTTGTTGCGACAAACAACTTAAACAGGGTAGAAGTCTCTACTGTCACCGATGGGTTCTCGGTGTGACGGCGTTTATTTGCAGGTATAGTCGTTCATTTGCACTTAGATTTCCACTTTTGTATCCTCATTATGCCATTTTCACGTTTCTTATTTCAGTGCTACCGTAGCAGTTGGTCTTTACGGAAATGACGATGTCCACAATGCTTCTGTACGTTTCAGCTCTACGTTACGCGCAGTTCAGCACAACATTGATGCTGTCAGAGATCATGTATGAAATATTTTCATTCTTCTTAAGTGTCGGTCACAATTTTCATTTATAATTTTATTTTATTAATTGTAGAGTCAGTCACTAAAATTGAACTTGGAAACCCAAAGTTTCCCACTAGCGGATCGCCTAACAGAAGTTGTTGAGGGTAAGCTTCTCGCAAACGTTACCATCCAACGATTAGCGACCGAGTTGTTGCATAGAACCACAGCAAATATAAATCGTTCCACGGACGATATGAATTTGCTGTATGAACGTCTCGTGCCAACATCTCCTCTGCCACCATTCCTCACCATTTTCGACGCCGTCGAACTGTATAGGTATTCATGCAATATTTCGTGATCCTCACATTTAAGTTTCAACGTAATTTGAATATAACAGATGGCCGATTACTATGGGCCTGCTCAGCGTCTTCATCTTGCTTTGCTTGATTTTGATATTTGGAGTCGTTCGCCGCATCCGTTGTCTACTTGTCATGTAAATAATTTTTCGCCAAGCTTGGGTGGCCTTTAATTTATATATTTTTTCTTGATGCTTCAAATGTCCAGGTTTGCAGTTTTTGGCTTGCTCATGATAATCATAAGCTGGTGCACAGCTTCAATCTACATAGCGTTGGCTATGGTAAGTGTTCTAGTTAAATAACTTATTTTTCCTTGAAATAATGTCAGTCTTTTGTGTTTGTGTGTTTTTTTTTTCTTTTTTGTTTGTTAAAGGCTATGGGGGATGCATGTGTGGATCCCGCTGGTGTTGTTGAACGTCTTGTTGCTAATCAGTATGGCGCAGACATTGCCGATTACTACATGCGTTGCCCGATTGATGGTGTTGTCAAAGAAAGTGGTCCCTTGAACACGTTTGTGCGCCAGGCTCGTTTAAATATCGAGAAGAGCGAACAATTAGTTGCCGAGTTTGCTGTGCTCGCCGAAATGCACTATTCGCCAAAAGACGTAAGTTAATACTCTTTTGAAGCCCGCTAGTCATTTTTCAAATGTTCCTTCATCTCTCAGGTACAACCTTCGCTTGACAAGCTTACCCGTTCGTTGAAAACAGCAACCCAAAACTTGGCAACTCTTGCCGGATTAGTAGATTGCGCCCCGATACACCGCCGGTACTTGGATATACTCGACGTCACTTGCCGCAAAGCTTTGTAAATATTTCATTATTTTCGTGGTTAGAGTTTTGTGCTCTGCTTTCTTTGTCTTGGATTTGTTATGGCAAAATCTAACTTTTTTGTTCACATATTTAAACAGATTTGGACTGACGTTCATGCTTGGAAGCGCAGTTGGCGCTGGTTTGTTGTTTACCATTTTGGTCTGGGTGGATTCTCATGTTTGGATTTATTTAAGAAAACGGTGAGAAATATTTTCCTAGTCCCAATTATTAGATTGTAATTAAAGAGATTACAATTTAAAGTCTGTCTGATTTTATCACATTTCCGTTAAAAATAACGTTCACTTATATTATTTTAATTTGTATCACACAGAAAGGGTTATTTGCAAGTAGCCGAAGCAGATCCGTTCCTCCCCCTATCAAGTAGTGCTGGCAGTAGCAGTCGTGGGGCTCAGGGTGGTAGCTTAAGTCGACCGTCATTGAATCCTCCACAGACATACTCATCGGCCGGAACATATCCCGGCCGTCACGCACATTATCGTCATACACACACGCCACCTCAAACGCCGCCCTTCCCTGGAACCATGTAATAATATTCTATTGTTTTATTTGATATTTGTTTTTTTATTTATTTAATTTTTGTAAAATGAAACCTTATAAACTCATTTAATTTACATAATACTAATTATATTTATAGGAATGGTCGTGGAAGTCATAATCGTCACGAACAAGCTTCAGCTCCACCACTTCTGTTGGGTCCTAACAATGGCCAGTATCCCACGTTGAGCAAGTCATGCAAAACGCTCGAGTCGTCCGATTTCTACTAATTGTGTAGTATGTAGTGCAGCTAAGGGCCTTTGCAAAAAAAAAGTGGTTACCTTTGGGGAAAGGTAAATTATACATATAATTTTTTTTTTTATTATTATCATTCATCAAGTCATTGGGAGATAAACGGCTGATATCGAAGCCACATTTCTTGTTAGGGTAAACTAAAACCACTAGATTTGGGATTTGCAGATAAAACGGGAGGGGAAGGGCAACCCCTATTTCATACCGATAATTTTTTTTTCTCGTAAGTTTCCAGCCCTATTACTTGGATATATCACTAAAATATGTAAGCGCAGCCATGTCTACTATGTACGAAACTAAGTGTTTTTATTCAATAGCGCAAACTAATTATGTCGAATTCCCCGATACTTTTTGACGATGGAGATTGTATGTGTTTTTTTTAAATCATCATTCGGAAATGATTAGCATTCACTCGATTTTTAAATGGTGGTCGTTACATAGTGTGCACGAGTAGTGAGAGTCGAATTCGAACGGAAAAGTATTTCTATGCGACGTTTTTTGAAAGATGTAAACACCGCCATTTCCCTTTTCCAATAATTTTGTTTCGTATGTCGAGAAGGTGGGATGCCAATTCCTTGATAGGTTCCTTATTTTTTCTCGTTCGCTAATTTTACTTTATACCTTTTCCTCACCAACTCTCATACGATTTAATGTTGTTTTTTTTTTGTTTTTTTTCTGGAGGAATGATTTCCTATCGCACTGTATTGGTTATCTCTTAACCTCCTTGAGTCTCAGTGACTTCATTTCTACTGTATGTACATCGGCTACAATACACGTCGTTTGGTCATGATAAGCGCATTGAATACAAAAGATAAATTCGAGATACAAAATAAAACTAGGAGCAATTAGCGTGGATAATTTAATAACGGTAGTAATGTTTATGTGATAGCAAACTCTTACTCCACCTCGCTCTGTCCCAACTGTCGCCAAGCACCACTCACTCTGTATGGTCTCGTGGTTTAATTGTTCTGAGAATCAGGCATAGTTAACAGCTCTAGATTCTTCCGATGTTGCTCATGGGAGTGAGTACAAGGATCGTTCCAGTGTTAACATTTTTGCAACTTTTGAGAGCTTATTGACTCAACTGTGTGTACTTCATGAAATGAATATGGATTGTTGATGTGTTTGAAACTTAGATAATGATGCAGTGGAATATTTAAAAAAAAAGCCGAATGTCCTTCGAACGGTTCGAAATGGGAGATTTATTCATTCACCGAAGAAACGAGTCAAATTACTGAAATGTCAATTGGTATAAAAATTGAGTTTTAAGCCATAACCATTTGGTATTCATTTTGATATTGGTTTTTGTAGACCCACCCCCAGCAACGTCAACCTGCAGAAGGAAAGGTCAGTTTGCGTGTCCTTCATTTTCGAAGGTCACGGAGATGTTTACGTAAAACGTGTCATGCAGTGGTGTAGAGGTTGGGTGAGTACGGTATGTGTTACACAACCATTTGGTATTCATTTTGATATTGGTTGTTGTAGACCCATCCCCACCCCCAGCAACCTGCAGAAGGAAAGGCCAGTAACACACTCGAAGGTCATGGAGAAAAACGTGTCATGCAATGGTGTAGAGGATGGGTGAGGACGGACGTTTTCACCTTTTGCAACATTATCAAACAGGTACAGCACCCAAACAGGTACAGCACCCGCAAGGCTTTAGAGGTGAGGGTGAGAAAAAAAATCGTATAAAAGGCGAGAGAAAAGGCGAAGGGAAATCAGTCGAGGGAGCATCTCCGACACGGCAACAACTACAGCGCACTCACCATCTGCCTTCTTCACCGTATTGCCAGTTCGCAACCATGGGTAAATATTTTTTTACATTGAGTTTTGTATTAATCTTACTGTTTTCTTGATGTATGCCTATATTATTTAATCTTTATGTTTATATATATTAATTGTCTAGTTAATTATGGCGTCGTGCTGCTGTTGGGTGTTTTATCTTTGACGGATTGGTCGACCATTGGTGTACCGATGTCTCCCTGCTATGGAGAATACCAAACCGCAATGCTGCCGCCTTACTTCACGACAACAACATACGCAACAGTCGGTTACTGCACCTCCAAGTACTACACCACTTAGGCACCGGAGTTTTATGCCACAACTTAAGCTGCTCCGAGCCACTACACTGACGACGACGAGTATTATTCTGCCCCGAGTTACTACACCACCAAGGCGACGGAGTATGACTATGCATTCTGCCCCATCCTACTACATCGAGGCTCCCAAGTATTACTCTGTTCTCAGCTACTTATTGCACCGATTTTCCTAAATACTACTCTGTTCCCAGCTGCTGCACCGAGGCTCCCGCTGATTACTCCACCGAAGCGGCAAAGTACTACTCTGCCCCGATCTTCTCAACCACAACTGAGGCGGCCAAGTATTACGTGTCCCGACGTACTACACAGAAGCTGCTCTTTCGTGCTACGTTGAACAGAAATACTACACTGATGCTCCAGTTCGCTACACCACGGCCTACGCTACACCGCAGCCCCCAAGTACTACACAGAAGAAGCCGCCTATTACGCAACAACGTATGCTGCCTAGTTTACTACGCCGAGGCTTCCAAGTACTACATCACTAAGGCACCGGAATTGTCTATTTATGCTGCCCCTGCCTACTACACCGAGGCCCCGCATTACTACAACACTGAATCGCTCAATTACTACACTACAACCTACGCTGCCCCGAGTTACTGCTCCTACGTCCCGAAGTATTACTGTGCGTAAAAGGAGTCGTCTAAAAAAAAGAAGTCGTGCCCGAACTGCAGTGCCCTATCTGTCACTAACTGCATTCCTTATCGTGTAACCGATTCGCTATTATGGGTAAATATTCTTAATTTTTCGAGTTTTGTATCAATTCTATTTTTTCTACTCGTTAATATGCCTGTTAAATTTAAACATTAATATTAAATATTATTTCATGTTTAGTCATCTATAGCGTCGTGCTCCTGTTGGGTGTTGTATCGTTGATGGCTGGATCGACCGCTGGTGTAGTGATGTCTTCTTGGTATGGCGGATATCAAACCACAACGCCGCCGCCTTCCTACACAACTTACGCAACGACGAGTTCCTGCACCGAGGTCTTCAAGTACTACACAACTAAAGCACCGGAGTTTGATACCACAACTTACGCTGCCCCGAGCCACTACACGGACACCCTGAAGTATTACTCTGCCCCGAGTTACTACACCACCAAGGCCACGGAGTACTACATGAAAACGCATGCCGCCCCATCCGACTACACCGAGGCTCCCAAGTATTACTCATTTCTCGGCTACTTACTGCACCGACACGCCTAACTACTTCTGTTCCCAGCAGCTACACCGAGGCTCCTGCTGATAACTTCACCAAAACGGTCGAATACTACACCGAAGCGGCAAAGTACTTCTCTGCCCCGAGCTACTCAACCAGAACTGAGGCGGCCAATTATTATGCAGTCCCGATTTAAAACCCAGAAGCTGCTCTTTCGTACTACGTTGAACAGAAATACTACACTGATGCTCCAGTCTACTACACCACAACCTACGCTGCACCTAGCTACAACTCCACAGCCGCCAAGTACTACACCGAAGAAGCCTCCTGTTACACAACCACGTACGCTGCCTGGTATACTACATCGAGGAATTTAAGTATTATCCTGCTCCAAATTACTACCATCTGAAGTTCATATGTATTACACCAGCAATTCTCCTGACTGTCACCACTACTCATGTTGCTCCTACCTATACATCGAAGTTCTGAAGTATATCACTGAATGTGTTGAAATATTGCTGAAATACAAAATTGATCGATAAATCACGTGTATGTCTATTTTCTCCTGAAGTACCTTTCCTCCTGCTGAAAATTTCGTGATGTGAGAAAATATTTCTGAGTGCCATGTAAATTTCCAAATAATTGATCTTACTAAATACAACAATAAAATTCAAAACTTTTTAATTTTTTCTATCATTAAAATTCAAAGTCCAACAAACCAATTTTTCTTGAAAAAATCCAAAGTTCACCACCCATTATTTCTGCTAAGTCCAGACTTTTGTTTTTGAAAAAAATTTAAAAAAAATTCCCCCTACACGTTATTATTAAAAAATTGTCGCGAAAAATTTCATTTGAAAATTTTATAATATACAAATTTTATTTATAACAAAATTTATACAAAATTTATAATTTTACACAGATTTTTCCTGTGGCCCCCAGGAGGGGGGGCCTGTTGCTTTCTCTACCGCGATAATAACATGATGCAATTTATATGCAAGTTATTATTTGTTTGGCGCAGAAAGCTTGTTTAATCTAGCAGTTCTCGACTGTGTCAAACTTGATATTGATCAGGTTGCCTCAGTCGTATACTGCATGATTGAATGAAAACTCAAAAGACAACAGATCACACTTATAACTCAGCAACACAAAATATGGACACGGATGAAAACACAAAAATTTTGAAGTCATGAACCCAGATGGAACAGCTCAGCTACAACAGCACAGCAACTTCTGGATTACACTGCAACCGCATGCTGCATACAATGGTTCAATCTGTCTTCGTCACACCTTTCACCTTTGGCTGCAACAAGGTATCCAACAGCGTTTAAGAAGTGTGGTTGTTATACCTATTGAGGAAAAGAAAATTATTTTCGAGAAACAACTGTGTACACATGCATACTCATTATAACAAAAGAATACAAAGAGTAACAGAAAACTACGCAGTCCAACAGAATAACTTTGATATCTGATTCAAAATTTCTATAGTAGCGAAGCAAATTGGTCTACTCTCTAGTCATGTTAACTAAATCTGTAGTACTTTTGAAAGACATTTGATCAAAATAATTACTTTTTACTGTTGCATGGGATGAGACGTACGCCTAAGAACAGGCAGCGAGACACATGAGGCACGCCATTTCGGGAATGTACAGGCAATTCCAAGTCTGAGTTGAATGATTCGGCAAGTTGGTTTCTACGTGCTAAATCACCTGTAAATTTTCAAACCAACATTATAAATTCAATAAAAATAGGATATTAACAATAAATACCTTTTAATTTTCATCGTGAGAAACGTCACGACCAACAACCCATCTCTACTGCGTCTTGAAACAAAATGGCCGCTCTGCGTCAGTGCTGAACACACTCGCGCTACCTGGTGGACATCATTTCAGCCACCTATTGACAGTCATTAGATTCCTCATTCCTGTTCAATGACTGAACGCAACGGCTGGATTGCTTGCTTCCAGACAGCACGCAGCAGCTCAACTTGAATTCGACATGCCTTTCGGCTTTCACTAGCTGGCACGAAATGAATCAAATGAGCATAAACACCAGATTACTCCAGCAGCTTTCCCTATGACACGAATAGACAAAGTTTTTAGTTAGCTTTTCAGACTTTTTAACTCTTTCAAGGCTCCACATCCCAAAGTCCCTTAAAGTGTGTCCTTAAGTCGAGAAAGATAAGGTGGCCTTACCCGTCTTGCAGCAGCTTTTTCGTTCCTCTCGTGGTAATGCTTTGTCGTACTTAAGTTCCAAGCTATCTTCACTCCTCTGTGACGGGCGACATCCCTGACGGTTTTTACCATCTATGCCCATGTTGCGGGCTTTGGTTGCCATTTCTTCTCAGCGGGACACGCACGGAGGGTTGGCACTTACAGAGAGAATTCTCTCAACGATTTGAGGCCGTTTGTGCGAAAAAAAAAAAAAAAAAAAAAAACGATTAGACACAGAGTTTAACGCAAGTAGATTATTAGTAGACTATCTACGGAATAAAGTCAATTATCGGTTACCTGGGCATAATCCTGTGGCGAGTGACTGCAGGTGTGTGCAACTTCTCAGTCAGTATCTCGTAGTAGCATGGCAAAAGGTGATAATGATGCTTTATCATTTGGCTGACGAATTCAGTAAGGCATTTTACTTTCATCAAGCAGATCTGGTAAATGTAGCACATGGCAGGTTATTCACTTCACACTCTTCATGTCACTGAAACTGGAATTCTAACTAGCAAAGGATAAAGAAAATTTTGGTAAAAGTTTTCTCCCAACTCAACACATTTAATTTTTGAACAAACTGAATAAGTCACCTTTAAGGGCCTTCAATCAGTGGACATGTAATTGATGTTCACAGCAAACGTAAATTCATGCAGCCTGCACACTTGGATCCAAGTGATGAATCAGATGGCTGAAGTGAAGCTCCATGTTTTAATAGGTGCCTGAATCAAATATTACAAATGTCATGATCAAAATTTCAATGAATTTTATCAATAATTTTACAATTAAGAACATTGTACGTGTAAAATGTTACTCAGCTTAACACTACACGTACAACATAAATTAATCCCGCTCACCTTCACCAACCCAACACAAATGGAAATAAATTTGCCATGCAATCCAGCTAACATAAAATTCCCAAGAAATGACAATAGCGTACCTTTCTATCAAAACCCACGCTTCAACTGAGAAGAAGGTAGAGGCTAAAAGGCTAGCGGCCTATGCGTACGCTCCAACAACTGAAGGCGAATCTGTCAGCCAGATGTGATCTTTAGTGCCCCAGCCATAAACATTGAAAAAACAAAAAAAAAAACAATCAAATCCATCGGTAAGACTTCAATTTACTATTCTAATTTAATGGATGGACCGATTGACCAGATTTCTCAACACTTCAATATGATTTTTACTCCAGATCCCAAAGTCTCCAATAGTGTGCGGCCCTTAAGTCGAGTAAGATGAGGTGGGATCGAACAGTAAAAACAAGCAAAGACCTAAAAAAGCTGATACTCACGCAATATTCTCCTGACGAAAATTTTTATGATCTCCTCTTCCCCAAGAAACCGCCATGGCGTCATCACCAATCACAAACAGCTAAACAATCTGAAGATCAAAGCTCCGTGCTGTGTTAAGTAGTAAGAAGTAGTGGGGGCCGTCGGTTGAGAAGTCGAATGTTGCTGGTAGCACGCCCTACTCTCCTATGCTTCCGGCGACGGAAGGACTGCTCGCCAGTGAGCAGTGCCATGCGGTTGGAGGTGATTCTTGGAGTTTATATTCCGGTATCGCTGCGCTGGAGGTCAATGGGTAGTAGCCAAAGGGCTAAGGCTTAACAAACCTTGTCGTTTTTCTTGGAAGGACAACCAGACATTCCTTGTTCAGTATGGTACGCAAAATCTAAATTAGAAATAAATGTTAAAACTCTTCGTCAACATGATGAATTCTCAAGATTCTATGTTAACATAACTGATAACACAACAACTTACAACATAACCGTAGATAATCTGTGATAACCAGTCAAATAAAATCTTGGTTGTTGTCATTTTCTTCACTGAAAATAGCCAGAAAACTGTTTCCATTTACAGGTTAGGTTCTCTCATAAATTTCCACATTACCTCAATGTCAAACCCTTGAACATGTACACAAACTGGACTACCTACCACAGGGTTAAGCACCATCACCACATTCTTCTCACTGGCTAGCAATTTTCTGACACTGATATTTTGTCCCTCATGCACTCGTTCCTTGCTCCTTGTTCATCTTAAGGTGGATCAACATGTAAACTGGAATACCTAACCCATCAGGCAATTCAATAACAGCTTCAGCAATTCAGGATAGAGTAGGTTAGGCTAATAGGCTGGCATTGAATGATTGTGTTCACTTCGTCAGGTACTCAAAAGACCTAGACTTGTCATAAAATTTAATCTAAGTGATGTAACATTAACCAGACAGAACCAGTAGCACCCAGCACACATCCTTCTTTCAGAAACAGACTCAATGGAAAAAAATTTAACTGAGTGGAGATTGAGATTTCTGCGATTTCAAGCAAAATTGTATGTTTAGGTCCAGCAGTTCAGGGTTGGGTAAAAAGAGTTCAAATTGATTAACCGTTAACGTAAAGGTGGCCGACTCTAATAATAACCCGTAAGCACGTAATAACCAACCTTCAATTGTCCTTCTATCAGCACGATGCCACAATCATAATTCATTACGATGATTCCGAAATCTAAGCAGACGGATAAAATGAGAATTTCATAAAGCAGTACAAAATTCCACTACTAGGTGCCTTGCTGCCTTCGATAAAGAATTGGCGGCTATTGTAGGGCTGTTCAATTGTACGGATGAAGGGTTGCTAAAATATATTTTACAACAAAAGAATGCTGTGCAGTATTTTCACCGTATTGGCACAGGTCAACAAATAAATACATCCAGCATATTAGTATACCTGCTGGATGCGTAAGAATTAAAAGACGTTTGAAGCAATTGATCATTAAAGGGTCGAAATGCGGTTAACTAACAAATGAGGACAACCTCATTCGATACATGGATATTCTTAATAAAAAACTAATTTTCGCAGACGAAAAAGACCTCTTCTTTAGGCGTAAAAGACTGATTATTAGTCAAACATTGATCTTGCGGATGTCTATATTAAAGTAATTCCCATTGCTAATCTACAGTAAACAAAAACCAAAAAATAATAAGTGTTGTTTTAAAAGCAGATTAATGTATTTTGTTTGTGTGAGTGTGCGACTTAATGAAAAACTGGGTTTTTTACTCATTATTATGGCGATCACAACTCTGAATCAGGGTTTACAATTGAAATAAATCTTTGGAATCAGGCATCGCATTTAAATCGTGGATCGAAATATATGTAGATCACAGTTCGCAATCTTTAATTGTTGAAGAAGGCAATCCCATTCTTCAGAAGGTCTCGATTTAAGGCCAATTTCTCTAAGAGAACTTGTTGACTGAAGGACACGTTGAAGAAAATACATTTCTAAATCTGAAGAATTCCAAATCAAGTGTGATGTATCAAAAATGAGTCGACGCAAATATCGAAGGGGATTATGCTTGAGGAATGTTCCTGATATGGTGGTTGGTTTAAGAATGAGCTCTTGTAGCAATAAACAGTGATTCAATAAAAGACATGTAATATTTTCTTCCCAGGCTCCAGTAAAAGAAAGATGTATAAGATGTCCAAAGTATGGCTCAGTCAAACGGCCGTTAACGTCTGGAGCGATGTACTGATCATCCATCATTGCGTTTAACGTAAGTTGATTGATGATTTCAAACCTTTTAAGGTTACTTGCGTACTTTCCAATTATTTGAAAATTTGTAAAATTAAGCGGGATTTTTGAAAGAAAAATGGAATGTATCTTCCATCCAACGTTTTTGGTTTGAAAAAACCTTTCAATTGCTGAAAACCGTACGTTTTCGAGACGAAGATCAATCGACTGAAGTGCAGGAAAACTGTTGAATAGCCAAGTGTTTACATCTGCTATGTCTGTGCGGGATGACTCTTTAAAGATTCTACTGTCCAGGCACACGCTTAAAACCTTTTTCGTAAATTTTACGTTTACTTCCGAACACTGGTAGATAGTAAGATGGTGTATAGAAGCACACAAATCAGAATACATTTCCTTGCTGAGTTGTGCGAATGCTGGTAAGATGCAACTCTATGTAGCATAAGAAAACATTAGCGTTGTTATATTTATTAATTTATAAACAAGTGAAACGCATGTGTAACAACTTATACCAACTTAAATACTAACTCACCCATATTGTTGTATCATCGTCCAAAATTTTAAGCCTCAATAAACAAGTTAGAAGTTGCATAACATGTTTGTATGTGATGGTACGAAATTCTTCTGAATGCTGCTTCATTCTGAGCACTTCTAGATGTAAAAAATTTTCACATATTTTACCATAACTTTGTGAAGGAATCTTCCCATAACTGATGTCAAGTTCTTTCAGACTGGTGATTTGTTTTCCAACAGTCTCCAAAAATGATGGACTTTCCATAAGATCGATGTTGCACAACGTCAGTTTTTGAAGGTTTTTAAAACAGACAATTGAATTCTGGAATATAAATAAGTCTGAAGGAGACCAGAAGAAAGGTGCATACTGACAGCGCAAGTACTTTAAATTTGTAGCAAATCTAAAGTAATCACACAGAACAGTAACATTCACTGGTAAGGTGGGGAAATCATCAATATTTAGTCGCGTCAAGGCAGTACTAAAAACGAGAAAGTGAGCGTCGCTTTTCCTTTGTGTTCTACTTAACGATAACAAAAGCTTTTCCGCCCACTGATCAAACAGATTATTAGGAATAAGTAAGAGATACTCTTGTAAACTGGTTAAAGATTGGACATCAAATTGACAGGAATTCCAAAATTGCACTGATTCAATAAGGCAATTTGAGGCACAAGTTACTAAACTTAGAGGCTGCTTTAAGTTCAACATTTTTTTCCACCAAACTAGAAAATGGGTCACATGGTGCTGGTTTCACTTTCAGCAGTTTTCTTATCCACTCCGTGTTGTTTATTATTTAGACCCTCAGTACCCTGCCATCTGGTGACTGCAAAGACAAATGCTTGAAAGAAAAAATTAAAGTTTGTAAAAACAAAACAAAATTAATTTCATTGAGATTGAACTTGTGCAATCCAATTTTTTAATGCTTCCAATAAAAGGAAAAACACTGAATGGAACAAGCGACCATCCCTAACAAAAGAAAACGAAAAAATAATCTTTTAATGATGATGTGATTTAGTGTCGGTCTAAAATAGTGAACTATCCGATCAGTCGACAGTCTCTCAGGCGAAATTTTCTTGTCGTTACATCACTTTCAATCATTGGTCTTTTTCATCCTCAAAACTTTTAGTTTTCATTTTAGATGAAGCAACTTCCTCTTCAGTCATTTCCGTCCCTTGGCTAGCATCCTGACTTTCATTTGATCGTGAACGATCTATTTGAAATAATGTTTATGAAGAAAAAAAAATTATAGAAAATAAAATAAAATAGTTTTATATTACCAGACAAAGTATATCGCCTGCCACCCTTTGTATAAGTGGAAAAATACTTGTCGAGACGAGTAAAGCGGTACTTGAGCCGAACTTTGTCTCTGAGTTTCTGTGGAATCACCATAGATGTAGTCAAAGTGTTACCCAAAAAGAGAATCAGGAAAAGGAAAGAAAGGACTGGAATCTGTATATATATATATATATAAAAAAAAAGGGGAAAAAATAACATAAATGTAAGTAACCCCTCATCTGATTAAAAACTGCGGTATACTCCGATTTTACCTGCCATTCACTACCCGGATGGAAACTAAGTTGGTACAAGGCCCAAGCATTGTACAGTTGATAGAAATAGCCTAGATAGAGAAATGGAAGCAAAAAGCTAAGTCCTCGCCACATCCATGAATGGAAACCCTCAATGGTTATATCCATATCGTGGCGTTCACCCAAAGCTTTCAAGCGATAGAGACATCCTTGCTGGTATCTAAATTGAAGATACTGTACGAAACCTAAACCAATCACAATTTCAAGATAAAACAAAATTAAAATGTAAAATCAATGTCGGAATCCGAATTAATCAGTCTAATGAAATCTCGTACTGATGTAGACGTAGAACCACATGAGCTGATGACGAAATAGGTGATACGTGGTGGAGTCGGGCCATGTGAGTAAAACAGCGGATAACGCAGTCGAAATGAAATGGTGAGCTCTCCACCATCCTTTGATTCGGGAACCATTTACTCGCAATATTGATTCGCGGATGGTCAAAGTGCAATAGTACCACACCATAAGGAAAACAAATGCCAAATCTAAGATCCTGGACAATTTGAAAGTTGGAATGATGGATAAGTATTAATATTTAGATAAATTCAACTGATGTATGTCTTTGAGTCTACCTCAAATTGGCAATAAGATTTGTGACAGATAGGCCCATTGCTATAGCACTCAGAGCAAGTTTAAACTTTTCATAATCATCTTTGTACTTGAATCTGAAAAGAAATTTCATTATTTACGGCTGGGTTTCTTTAAATAAAAGAATTTATAAATTACCTTTCTTGCTTATTGAGAAATGATACATTGACTGATCCTAGAATGATTTTGAGGTATGTTCCACTCTTCTTAGGTAGAGATTCTTCCATCTCATTCAACTGAGCCTGTCTCCTCATTAAATCTTTATTGAGAAGTTCAAATTTTTCTTTTTCAGATTCATCCTTTGGCTTAATCCTAATATTAATTAAGGTATATTATACAAATGAGTTACTAATACAAAACTGTATTTAACTGAATACTTTTTTAGTGTTGACTTGATAATCCCTAGTCGGTATCTTTGATGACTCAAATTTTTTACACATTTTGTCTGTAGTTCTGACAGTTGTTCTAATTGAACTGTGTAATCCTTATGAGTTGCCTGAAAAAAATTCACCAATATTTATTAGTATTTACTGATTTTAACACATAATCTAATAGTTATTTTACTTCAAGCTGTTTGTAGTCTTCAGTTAAATCGATCAAATCTTGGATACACGAGTCGATATCGCCTAAATTCAAGGCCATTTCAAAGTCCAAAGTTCTATCTATGCTGAGCACATTAGACTGTAAAATTCGAAATTTGACATTCAAATATTGATAGTCATGAAAAATATTTCCTTCACCTGCGTGTAATAAAAAAATTATACCTTTTAAAGTCGATGCTATTATAACGTAGTTTCTACTTAAAGAAAATTTGAATGACGAGAAAACTTTTGCTTTCGATACAACTTGAGTAACTTAAAGCAGAAGACACTCAAGAGTCAGACACGCAATCGCTTTAACTCGTAGTGTCAAGCGATTACGACATCTAGTGGCCTTCAATAAAAATTATCTTTAAAAACAAATAAAATCGATTTCAGCTTTCTGATGGATTGTTTTGAATTGGATTGGAAGCTGAGGGCTGAGGCTCTACTAAGTCCTTTTTTTTTTCTTTAAATTAAAAGGACGAAAACAACAATTTACTTTCCCAATTCATTTTTAATTAATTGAAAATACGAAATTTTAAGGAATCATCAGTCGCGATAGCTGATTATATGAAACTGTGTATTAGTCTCACCAATCAATATAAATACATATTGATCAACAGTTTTGCTATTTTTTCTTTTTCTTTTCCTCTTTTTTCCCCGTTCGTTGAGTTGACATGTCTTCTAGTTTACTGTCTAATTTACGTTGAAGATGAGCACGTTTTGAGGCATCGACTGCTTTAGGTTTAACAAGTAACGATCCAGGTGCAACAAAGCCCTGTTTAAGTGTAACATTACGTGCCTGGCGTCGAATAGCATCTCCGCATCCATGGATTTCAGGAAGATGGTGTGAAAGACAAAAGCGACGATTGCAAAGATTACAATGTTGACCCATTAACGAAATGCCCGTCTTACAAGTAGCATAATTACAGACGTTATCCAATTGCCGAAATTCCGACAAGATACCATCAATGTCATCTGCTTTCTTGTCTACTTTCGAGTCTTTGGCCCGATCGGTTTGTAGTACCGGCAACGGTTTAACCACCGGCTTCTGTTTTGGTTTTACTGCTTGTTCTGTTGGACCGGAACCAGTGCACCGTAATCGATGAAGTGCTAGATTTTGTTTTGGTACTGATTTTTTGCAATCATCGCATTTGATGTTGTTGTCGACCGACTCGCTGGCCAACGGGAGGTTAGGTGAGGCCAAAGATTTTACAGGTTTATCCTTGGGTGGCGCAACTGAGTTTTCCATTGCTAAAGTTGAATTCTGCTTTTTTTTCTTTTTTTTCTGCTTCAAAGAAGTTTCATCCGGATTCAAGTTTATCTTCTCGGTTCGATCTGACAAGGCTTCACCAATGATGTCATTTTCAAGGATCGTAGCCTCAACTACAGATTGAGGCGGACTGTCTTTTACCTCAGGTTGCGAAGCTGCTGACACAATAAGTTTTTTAACTTGGATGCGACGGTTATGATTCTCTCCCACACTTTGATGGTGAAAACCACGCTCTTCTGCCCATTGATGAATAACTAGTCGCTCATAGGCGGTCATTGTTGATGGAAATTCTTTGATGCTACCAGATATACATTCGGCACTGGAAGACCATTCCATCAACATGGCGTTGATTCGAGTGGCTATTTCTTCTTTCTCTTGTTTTGACTGGCTATTATCTTGTGTGGGTTTGGATGGAGCAACGGGTTTGTGCAATTTGGCTGTTACTCCAGGCTTGCGATTACCAATTTCAGGAACCACAACATTATCCATCTCTTGTAAGTATTGATGTGCCGAACGAACTTCCCCATGTTGCTCCATGTATTCGACGAGTCCGCTTGCAGCACGGCTCGTGGTGCTGGAATCTGTAACTAGGCAAAGATGCCGTCGGGCGCGGGTACAGGCCACATTAAGTCGGCGAACATCAGCTACAAAACCAACTTGACCCGTCGAGTTGGATCGTACCAGTGAAAGAATGATTGCCTCTTTTTCCCTAAAAGAAAAAAAACGTAATATAAACTGTGAAATATGGAACTGAAATGTAGAGATATTTTTACCGCCCCTGGAAGCCATCTACGCTGCGAATTTCCAATTGGGGGTATTTGCCGCTTAACATTTGTCTCAGCAACTCCACCTAAAACAATTTGTTGTATTATGGCCTTGATTTTTTTTTTCCATTTCAATGAATTAATCGGATATACTTTTACAATAGATGGTACACTTGATAAAACTCAGTTGATTATTTTTACCGTATCGTACAAACCTGAAGATTGTATGGTGTAACGACGGCGATATCTCGAGCTGGCACACCAGAATCAATTAATCGTTGGACATGCAATACAACGAGAGACGCTTCACCACTGTTGGCTTTGGACCCTTCTTCCGATGCGGCCGACTCATGAAAATCAGAGCCAGCCGTATCGATTAGTAGGAGAGGAATTCCTTGAAAAATAAAACAACGATACAGTTGTGCAAAGAATTTACACATAGAGGCAGTAAATTACGAAAACACTCCTCTTGAATACTTTCAAGTACTCATTCAGAGGTTTATGATATTCCACAGATGGAGTTCTAAGACTTGTCAACGTAAAACAGGCCATTGGACTACATACACAGCTATTCATCTCTTTCGCACTCACGCACAAAGGTCAACACATCAACCGTTATAATACGTACGCTATAGCAGGTTTATATTTACAATACAAAAGGTGGAACGAAAAGAAAAGCCCGTACCTACTTCGATTTAGCCGAGAGGGAAATACGTACTGTAGTATTTAAAAAAAAAACGGGTTTATACACTTCGGAAAAGATTATGAAAATCAACATTTCAATTTTTAATGCAAACTCTCTTCCATTTGAAAAAAAAAGTGCCTGGTTCACTCCAAAGAAAAGGGTGGCAGAAGATAATTGATCAGAACCGCAGACCGGCAGACCGGCAGACATGGTCGTAAAAATGCGGGGAAGTTCAATGATAAAGGTCATGAAACTCAAAAGGATAACACTAGTCTGACCGTACATGAAAAGCGGTTGAGAATTTTTTTTTTGCCAGATTTTATGTCCCGACTCACATCCCCTAAGGGATATCATATGAAAGGCAGAATGGGTTTCTCAGAACCCAAGAGAACAGGTTTTATTCGTAAACAGCAGTTGATAAAAATTTCAAATGTGGAACACTATGTGAAAAAGTTGTTGTCTATGGTTTTTACCCTTTCTCCGCTAGACTGTCAGATGCTATTGATCATGGGACTGTTTTTAATTTGTGTACGCTCAAGTTGATGGTTCTTGTAGGATGGTGGGAGGGAACGACTTTAATAGTAAAAAAATGGGGTGAAAATTTCAGTAATAAAATACTAAAGATTTTCACACTATACATAGAACAAAGGATTAAGATAAATGCTGATATCAAACATTGAGGGATAGGGCAAGCCGAAACTCTTTATTCATCACGCACAAAGGAAAGCTACGCTGTCATGTGTAAAAGACCCCGAGTCAAAACCGGGCAGCCCTTCTTTGGTTAACTCAGTCGTTGTCGAACGCTTCTAATTCAAACACCGAAAAACTAGCAGCTGCGGCTCATTACTGGACAGTTGTTTACACATACGGTAAGAATATTTCTATACTGCAGTTTTAAATTCAAGTTCCTGCAAATATTACAGTGATTTTGTCGAAATATCAAGGGCGTATAAATTCAATCAGAATTAATTCTACTGTAATTTGATTCGTGTAAGTTCTAGTTTGCTTTAATGGTGATTTTAAAAAAAAGAAGCTCGCAGAATTTAATTTAAAAAATGTCTAGCAAATGTTTGCAGCAGATATAATATTACTGCGGGCAGTTCGCATTCCTAAACGGAAAGCTGAGAATGACAAGCAAACTGGGTTGTTGAGCGAGAAATTGAGCGCGGACTTTCAACGAATGAAACATCAGATTTTGTCGGTTAAAGTATTGCGACGGAACTAAATCTCCTTCTGTTCCAGTAGTATTCAATATCTTTCAGCCTCCTCATTCCCTTGTTAATGTTACAACATTCATTGGCATTCGTAAAAGGAGAAAGAGCTGCACGTAAAACACCAGTGGGCTAAGAGAAAAATTTAGTCCATTTTTCAAAAATTCTAAGCAACAATTTTGGGTCTGTCAATCACAATTTTAGTCTTGTTAAAACACAGGCGCAGGATTATTTTACCGGACGGACGTGAAAAAAGAAACCGGGATGCTTCTTTTCTTGCTCTTCATTTTAAGTGTTCTCGGGAACGCGGCATCGAAGACCAAACCATCGACAACTGAGTTTGAACCTCCACAAATATTAAAAGAAGGTAAATGGCAACTTTTTTTTGTTTCTATCGGATCAACTTCAAACCATTAAAAGAAAAACCGTTTGAGACGTCAATGCCTCTCTTTTTTTAAATGATCCTTTCCTGTTTCAAGCACCTACTACATCAATAGTATATACGCATCTTGTTGAGGAAGAAAGTCTTTCAAACATTAAATTTAAAAAAAAAAAAAAGCCTAACACACTCTCAGCCCGACTGTCAGTCATTTTCCTTGTTGTAATCAGATATATTTTTTGTAATGATAACCTTCGAATTTTCTATGCAGACCAGGACTTTTGGTATGCTCAGGGCAAAGAAGATTTACTGCGTGCCCTGAATCGGCAACTTAATCTCAATACGGCCAAAAACGTCATCTTTTTCCTTGGTGACGGAATGGGAGTATCGACAGTGACGGCAGCTCGTATACATGCCGGACAAAAGCTTGGACAGACTGGCGAGGAGCATTACTTATCTTTTGAAAAATTCCCTAATCTCGGACTCCTTAAGGTAATGCAAAAAAAGCAGTTGCTTTCTGGTAGAAATGATTTAAAAGATTTACAACAATATTTAAGCTGTGCAGTATTTCCTAGCTGCTACAGTCAAAATTTAAGCCTTCATAAGCAATTTAATTTTCGTGAAAAAATTTGAAAACACGAATTTAATATTTTGTGCACCATTACATGTAACCCGAAGACCTACAACGTAGATAAACAAGTAGCTGATTCGGCCGGTACAGCCACGGTAAAATCTCTTACAACATAGTTATTTATGGGTACGCACGAATAAAGAAGTAAACAAGCATTCAACGCACGTTTCAGGCTTATCTGACTGGAGTGAAAGGACGTTACGGCACCCTCGGTTTGGACGTCTCGGCACCATACAACATCTGTCGATCCGATCTCGGCACAAAGCCGCATGTTCAAAGCGTCATTAAGTGGGCCCAAGATGCGGGAAAAGCCACTGGTAAATCTTTTTATTGCCAATCTGAACAGTTTAAAACTCGTTTGCTACATACTTTTTTCCTTCCTATTTAGGTTTCGTGACGACGACGAGAGTAACACACGCCACTCCTGCTGGACTTTACGCCCACTCCGCTAACCGTGATTGGGAGTGCGATTCACAAGTCCCGCTCGCTAATCGCCACGAGTGCAAAGACATTGCTCGACAGCTAATTGAAGATGAGCCTGGCCGCAATATCAATGTAACTTTTCTTAAAACAATATTTTTTTTTTGTAGAGACGGAACGTTAAAAACAAATCATTTCTCAATGCAGATTATTCTGGGTGGAGGACGACAAGTTTTCGAGGCCGCCAATGATAACGGAACGGCTAAATGGCCGTGCAAACGGGGTGATAACTTGGACTTGATTGAAGCGTGGAAAGCCGACAAGAAGAAACGCGAAAAATCGCATCTCTTTTTAGAAAACCGCGATGGTCTTCTAAATGCCAATCTCGACGATACAGACTTTATTCTAGGTAATTATACAAGCACAAGAAAAGATGGATAAAGTACTCAACAAAAATCTTTGACGCGTTATCCAGGCTTGTTCGCGATGAATCACATACCCTACGAGCTCGATAGAACAGAAGATCCCAAAATCGGTGAAATGGCGCCCGGAATCGAAGATATGACAGAAAAGGCTATTCACTTCCTGCAGAAAAAGAGCGACAAGGGTTTCTTCCTTTTGGTGGAAGGCGGCCGCATCGATCACGCTCATCACAAGAATAATGCCTTACTAGCGCTGGAAGAAGCGGTAGCCATGAATCGCGCTGTGTCTATCGCCGAACGACTCACCGATAACAAGGACACGCTCATACTGGTCACTGCCGATCATTCGCACACTTTCAACATTAACGGTTATCCAGTTAGGGGGAACAAAATAACTGGTATGTTCAAAATGAATGGCGATATTCGATTAAGTCAATGACTTGATTGGTAATTATTTTTTTAGGTGTTTCTGGTGTCGGCGACAATGGCTACAATTACACAACATTGAGCTATTCATCTGGTCCCGGGTTCTGGAACAACGTGAACAATCAAACGACTGATCCATCGAAACCATGGCTGGACGCAAGTACTTTGGATATTCACAACAAGACCTACAGACAATTGTCACAAATTCCAGCTGACGACGCTTTCCACGGAGGCGAGGATGTCGCTGTTTACGCAACAGGTACTGATCTTTTTTTTTCAATTAATTGCCAATCTGATGATTCTTCAATTGCCCTTTTTACTAGGTCCCATGTCGCATTTATTTCACGGAGTCCACGAACAAAGTTACGTAGCTCATGTCGTCGGACATGCCGCCTGCATGGGACCATACTCGACGGCTTGCGAAGTTCCTAAACCAGAGGCACAAAGCGGTGGGATTGCAACTACTATATCGCACGTGCTGACCTTACTCATGGTTTTAATAAGCACGATGATTTTAAAATACTACTAGACTCACTCATTCTATCCACAATTTTCATGTAGATCCCCCTCATTTTTCTTAATGTGTGGTTTTAATAAACATTCAAAATGTGTACCTGTGTCTTCGTTCTCCTCGACGCCGGGTAACTCCATGAGTAAATGGCTCGCTACTGAAGGATGGGCTACCAGTTTTCCGTGGTAAAGCTGATTCGATGCCCACTGCATGATATCGCGATGCATACGGTATTGGGTCGTCAACATACGGACGCACAAATTGCCGTCCTCTTTGCGGTTGATGATTCGTTCCATTAGTGTGAGGCCGAGACCTTTACGCTCAGCTTCGGGCGATATGATGGTTGGTGGAAGTTGAAAGTGATCTCCAGCTAATAGGACTCTCGGTGCACGGGTCAAAGCAAGCCAGCAGGCTGATTCTGTCGACTGTTGTTCAAAAATTAATGTGTGAAAATTTGTGCTACTATGGCTGCCAAAATCACCTGTGAACACTCGTCGATTACCACGTAATCAAAATGATCCGGTGGCAAGTGCTTTAGAGGTCCTTCCTGCGTAGCGCTAGTCAATGTCGTCAAAATGACATTTGCATGGGAGAGAACTTCCTTTACGGCTTTTGTTTCACGTTCCCGCAGTTCTTTCCTTAGATTCTTAATTTCGCTGAAAATGGGTCCTCGTCTGAATTTTTTAAAATTCAGTTTATTAATATTTTAAATTATAGATCAGAGGTTTTTTAAACAAAATTACTTCTTGGTTTTTGTTATTTGTTTCAGTTGGGCATCAAGATCTCTACGGACGTCGTTGACGATAGAACGAGCTTCACTGTTTGAAAGAACAGCATCTAGTGAACGATTCTGGATGGCTTCTTGCATCCTAGTTGGATGACCCAAACGAATAGCTTTCACGGACGAATTCGCTACGAGTTTCTCCAGCATGTTATCTACGGCAACATTAGAAGGCGCGCAAGCAAGAACTCGACCACCTGCTTTGACTGTTTGGAGAATAATTTCTACAACAGTTGTAGTTTTACCTACAAAAACATATGAAGTTTTAATGTAAAACAAATAGCAAACTCGGCATATATGATAACCAAAAAATATGAACTGACCTGTCCCTGGAGGACCGTGAACAACTGCTACTTCTCGCTGCTTCAACGCAAATTCAACAGCTTCTTTTTGAGAATGATCTAGGTTCTTGTTGAACCAAACAAGATCATTATCATATCCTAAAAGGACTGGTGGTAAGGATAATGATGCAGATGAAAATAACTGTCCGCCAAACAGCGTATTGATGAGAGAGGCAGCAGGGCCTTGGTAATTTTTTAAACTGTTCAATCCCCTATAGACAAAAAAAAAGATTATTAATAGTCAAGTTGTGATAAACATACTGAAAGAACATACACTTTGAGCCTCCTGTAGGTCACACTGTTGGCCAACTGTAACAACTTGTAGCAGTCATTGTCGTTTAAGTCAACATTATCACAGTCTGTGTCTAGGGCAATTTCAATAGTTGAAGATTTTAAACAGCTGACAATTCCAGAACAAATCTGATCCTTTTCCAGCTGGGAAGCACTGGAGTTGGGAAATATTCCAACAATATCTCCTAAACAATATTTTCAGAAAATGTTTGAAATTACTACTGATGATTGTTTTTGAACAACAAAAGAAAAATTACCTGAACTTAAATTCGACGATGGTAATTCTTTACCAGCCAACTTGCAACCAAATGTTATGATTGTTCTACCATAAAGACCAGATCTTATTCCCTGAACAACTAAATTTAATATGCAAACCCCTTTTTCTTGGAGCTGTTTAGCAGAAATATTTTCTTGAAGCCTTCGACTTTCGGCAATTTCTGCATCTCTTTCAAGGTTCAGTAATTCAAGCTGCTGTATCACAAAATCTTCAATACTGTTATACTGCATTTTGTGTAATTAATTTAAAAATTAGAAATGTCTCTTTATTACATCCAAAACATGTGCAAGGGCAAGGTTCTAAGATTTGTAAATAAAAGCAGACGAGAGCACGAGACCAGAAAGAGATCGTTCATAGTTCCGCATAACGTATGACATTACCCGATACGCGTTTTTGTTTTGAAAGTTGCGCGGTTCAATTCGTCTACATGTCAGTCAAGTTCAAAATCAAAACATTGAAGTCGTGAGAACTAAGAAATATACTGAAGAAAAAGTTGGAACATAAAGTTTAGAAAATAGATTCTTAAATGAAACGACTTCGTTCTCAAGTAAAATCCTGTCTTAAAACTGAAACCGTGGAAATAGAAAATTCCGAAACTTTAAGAAATCACCATCATGCTTTATTAGAGGAAGAAATAAGAAACCTGAGAGAAAAACTAATCAACTGGTACGATATTAACAAGCGAGATCTTCAATGGAGAGATTTAGCTAAGCATATAGATCCTAACATCAGAGGCTATTCAGGTACCATAATTTGCATTACCTTTTATACTAGAGCTTAAACAACATTTGAAATCCAAAATACGTTATTCCAAATACTCATTAAGATTTTCTCTTTAACGCTTTGTTACTTAGTAATTCAAAATTGTATGTAGTGATAGTACATCAATTCAGTGGTTAATTATAACATATTTGTGTCTTGCAGTTTATTATATTTGGCTATTATTGAATGATTAAATGGTTCAACGCGCAGTAAATATTTGATTTTAACGATTTTTATGTGTTATTGCCAAAACGTGCGCAGTGTTGGTCTCGGAAATCATGCTTCAGCAAACCCAAGTAGCCACAGTCAAGTCTTACTACTCAAAGTGGATTGAAAAGTGGCCAGATCTTACAGCTTTATCTAAAGCAACTTTGGAAGAAGTGAATACTCTATGGTCAGGGTTGGGTTACTATTCCAGAGGAAAGCGTCTTCATGAAGCAGCATGCAAAGTAGGAACTATTTCCGCGGAAGAATGACTTATAAATATTTAGCTTCTCTCATAGTCTATACATATATATTTTCTGTTTACCAATAGGTTGTTCACGAGATGGATGGTACAATGCCTCAGAAAGCTGAACAGTTGCAAAAACAGTTACCGGGTGTTGGACCATACACAGCTGCTGCAATTGGGTCAGTATCTCAAAAAAAAGCTTTCAAAAATCATTTTTATGGTTTACGGTATAATATCAGAGTTTCTCCTAGGTCTATAGCTTTCAACGAACGTGTGGGCTTAGTTGATGGAAATGTTATAAGGGTGATTACTATGGAACGCCATAGTGATAATGAATTAAGTGCTCGAAAATTTAGTGCTCGGTCCAATTAAGTGCTCGAAAATTTAGTGCTCGGTCCTTTTCGCCTACTAGAGGGCGGGCCTATTTTTGTTGTTTCTCCTCCCCTTGGAGGAGGAGATCGGAGATATCGATTTAAATGCAATAGTTTTAAAAAAATTGATTAACAGACAAAGTTTCCCGCGGTGTGTCACGCTGTCAGTCCTGTGGTCCGTGAGTTGTCGTGGACTTTTATTATAGAACAAGTGTTTCTCTTCTTATCGCCAATTGCTTAACTAATTTCGTTCTTTTACCAGATCGTGAGTCTATCTTTGGAAATTTTCGGAAATTTTGGTTAAATTCTGTTAAAATCTCTGAGCAGATTAGCATACCTAAAAGAATTTAACCAAAATTTCCAAAGATAGGCTCAGGATCTGGTAAAAGAACGAAATTAGTTAAGCAATTGGCGATAAGAAGAGAAACACTTGTTCAACTTACCGGAATAGAAATGATGAGCAAGAATTGCAAATGAGAAACAACACAATAAAAGTCCACGACAACTCACGGACCACAGGACTGACAGCGTGACACACCGCGGGAAACTTTGTCTGTTAATCAAATTTTTTAAAACTATTGCATTTAAATCGATATCTCCGATCTCCTCCTCCAAGGGGAGGAGAAACGACAAAAATAGGCCCGCCCTCTAGTAGGCGAAAAGGACCGAGCACTAAATTTTCGAGCACTTAATTGGACCGAGCACTAAATTTTCAAGCACTTAATTCATTATCACTATGGCGTTCCATAGATTACTAGGTAAAATTTAAATTATGTAATACTAGGTTTGGTGTGTAGACAAGTTATTGCATATGATGCGTAAAAACTTTTCTTAAATGCGCTCACTTTACTTTAAATATTTCAGGTTGTGTTCAATTGGTGCAGACACCAGTAAAAAGGCAAGTACATTAATTCCGCTTTCATCCACTTTCCATAAAAAAAAACTTTCTACGAATAAAACTGATTTTAAAAAAATACGTCTATAAACTATAAACTTTGGTTGCTTTTTTAATTACTAATAAAACTGAAAATAGGTACAATCCTACAAGACCTGAATTTATGAACATTATTTTGATTTAACCGTAATTTCAGAGTGTGGTTGATGTCATATGGAAGTTGTCTAATGAAATGGTGGATCCGGAAAGACCTGGAGATTTCAACCAAGGCATGATGGAGTTGGGGGCGACCGTATGCACTCCAAAGTCTCCTCTTTGTCAGTCTTGCCCTATTAGTTTAATGTGCCGTGCCTACAAGAGATCAAACCAAAAAGAAGCAGCAGGTCCCACAGACATCGAAGATGGTAGCACATTTGTTATATTTATTCTTTTATCCTTTTCTATTTAAGTACAACTCTTTTTTGACATTTCAGTTCCTGATTGCTTATTGTGTCTGCCGATCGACCAGCCTTGGATTGTGAAGTAAGAAAAAACAATAATCATAATTTATCTGCAACTGTTGCCCAGTAAAGCACGAATGCACGACGACCAATTTTATTATTACGTATTATTATTATTGTGTTCCAGGGATGGGGTGACCAATTATCCTCGGAAAGCCAAGAAAACAGCAGCCAAAATCGCCCGAAATATCGTCTTGATTGTTGAGCGCCCAACAAATGAATCAGATAGTAATGAGTATTTACTGTGGCAAAGACCAGTCAACGGTGAGACAGACGCTGCCATACTTCAGTAACGCGACTCGAGTGGAACAAATTGTTTTCTTTTTTATATTTCGTTGCTGTCAGGTTTACTCGCCAACCTGTGGGAGTTTCCCAGTTTTCCCTCCCATCAGTGGAGCGATGACTTGGACGAGAGCAGCGAACTGACTGCAGCGCTGGACCAATCGAAAGGACTGCTGACCGGGCGGACCATCGAACGCTGCCAGTACGTGGCAGATGTTTTCCATCAATTTTCTCACATATCCCAAACGTACGGTCTCTACCGTGTTGCGGTCAGAGCGTGTGAAAACGCCAAAGACAATGTCGTATCCTTGCCTGACCACTACCAAGGCTTCAGGTGGCTGAACGCCCGTCAGATTGCCGGAGCAGCCATCTCCACCGCTATGAAAAAAGTCTTCCGCGCCTTCACCCAGAACGTGGACGGTAGTGGCAGCAGCTCGTCGTTGAAGCGGAAAACGAAATCAAAGGAGACCGGAACCGTCTCCAAGAAACAGATGACGTTGCAGTCGTACTTCAAGAACAGTCAGACCGAATAGAAAATGACGTTGGAAAAGAACAATTCAAGTGAAGGCGTAAAATGTGTATTAAGAATAAAGGGAGTTGGGAGTTGGGCGAGGAGCGGAGAATACAATTTGAATTAATTGCTCGTGATGATCTCCTCACGAAAGATTACAACACTGCAACACATATCACAATAGCAAGTGGTGGTAGTAACCAAAAGAATCGCGATTCACACAACTAAAAATGTTTGTTGTTTTTTTCTAATTTTTTTGTTTTGTCTATTATTTGATTTTTTTTTATTCCACGGCGCGTACATATTCATCATGCACAGGGTGTGCTGTTTCGTTCTTTAATCGTCCGAGATCACGCAGATATACAAAGATTTGTTCCTTTTTTTTTTATTCTATTTTCATTTCATTTTTTTTTTTCACCATTAGAGAGATAGGGGAGGATGAATTGGGATAAGATCAAAGTTTAAAAAAAAAAAAAAGGAAAGGCAAAAATAAGGAGGTCGGCAAGACTCACGAGCGAATCTCCGGTATCGTCCCACCCATTGCCATTGATGAATGAGGAAAATTCACGATCGGATTGTTTCTGACGAAGTCGACAAGGCGTGAATCGAACCGGTGATGAAGGAGGTAGAAGAAGAAGAGAAGGACAGATGATGAATTGGTCTAGGAATTTTGCGAGTGAGCGATGACTTACAAAATAACGAAAAAAAAACAAAATGAAAAGATGTAACGCAGAGAGTGAGGAGCATTCATTCCGGTTCTCCTGAGCCGATTGGAGCGAGCCGCAAAGGAAAGGAATTTTTGAGAAGAAGAAGGCCCTGGAATCATCACCCATCAAAAAGATTTCAAGCAGTATACTGGGTTGATTTCTGATTATAATTTACGCTTTGTACAAGTCACCTCTCATCAATGATTATCTTGCACCCCTTAATCGACGATGACTTTGCTGTATTGATTATCATCACGCCTTAAAATCCCCTCATATTTAACGAGGAACGAGGCTCTTGTTATGGTAGGGACAGAAAACGGGCAATAAAAAATGAAAATATTTATGATGAGCTAATACCAACCGTTCGCGTCTACACGGATAAATGATAAAAACAGAACAATAGAGCAAAGAAAGAAGAAAGAAAAAAAAACCGTTCCCTTACTAGCCAAATGTCCAGTTACATATTTCGTCCAAGTGATATAACCATATAATATTTCTGGCCGCAACATTTTTTAAAAAGCTCTTAACGAATGAACTCGGGAGCTGGTCGCATCACACACAGCGCGGACACACAGAGGAAACATGTTGAAATGTAGAATTGCTGTACACGAATGAATAAAATTCGACTAATTCAATGCTATTCATTAAGTCGAGTCACAGAGGACCACATGCATACCTTTATAGTAAATAGTTTTTATTTCATCTTAGAAAGAAAACAAAATGGAATTTAATTCTTTTAAAAAACAAGATGAAAATAAGGGACCTCATTTTTTTTCTGTTAAATCTTTTTGAAGAACAAACTGCTTAATTGCCTCGGCGAAACATGACCCACATTTGTGGGTTTTGCCTCGTTTTCATCTACAGATACTATATTTTTTTTCTTTCTAAACTCCGTGCAGCTGGCTTGGCGCACGATGCAACCAGCCCCCAAACGGCGGTAAATAACTGTACAGTTTTTGACTCTGGAAATAATAGCGCGGATGAAAAGGAGGAGGGTTCGCCGGGAAGAAATATAATAGAATATATAAGAAAAGAAGGAGAGGCGACGGTGTCCAATCAATGCCAGTCGGACAGACTGTTGTCGGTATAGAGCATAGGCTAAGAGTAAATAAACGGGCGATCGTGCCGGTTTGTGATGTTATCCCAATCAGCAATCTGGGTTAAGTTGTTTCCAACGTACACAAACAAAAAAAAAAAGAAATGAGAGGAGGTGCGGCTCCTGATGGGCCTTGCCTTTAACGAAGACACCTACACACGCTCCATTCGCCAAAAAAACGCAAGGTCTACCAGTGGGTGGCTGGTCCTTTTTTGGGGGATATCTCAACATCTCCAGTCTGCAATTGGGACGCGTTCGAATCGACACCAGATGGGAGAGCATGTACGGCTCACTCGATCTCAATTTTCTCATCTGACACAAATGTTACATATGAAAAACGGCACTTTTCATTCAACATGGAGAAACGTCATGTTTTCTTATTTTCTGTTTTCTTTTTTTTTTTGTTGTCCTCTCACTCGGCCTTCTTCCCGGCGAAGAAAGCGTCGTCAACAAAAATTGGATATGTGGGGCGACGAGCGACCATCTATAATTTACGCTGCACAGTCACAGTGGAGCCGTCGCCCATTATCGGCCGTCAGACAAAGACTTCAGCGTCCGACGGCTCCGAGCCTTGACAGCCGGAATCGTAGGAGCCCTGGCGCTTGTGGAACACCATCAGGAGGTCGGCGTGCTTATTGTTGGCCGACGACCGTTGCTTGTTATTAGTCGACAGCTGCGGATTCTTGGTCGGCGATCGCGAATAAAAGCTCGAGTGCGGCGAGCGGGGCGTTTTGACGCCCTTGACAATCGCCTTGGCGTCGGCGCTGGACAAGGACCAGGTCGGCGATCCGCCCGAGGAGGATGAAGTCGATGATGACGACGACGACGAGGATGAAGATGACGAGTTGAACGAGCAGCGGGAAAGCTGCGAGTTGCTCCTGTTCCGTGATTTCGGTGGATAAGACACCCGTTTTCGAGTCAGCTGCGTTTGTTGTTGCGGAGCAACCGGTTTGTTGTTGTTTGATGCAGCCTGGCCGACGACGGTGATGGTTTGACGTTGCGTCACCGACTGTCCAGCTCCGATGATAACATTTTTCGGGTCCGGTTCGCTGTCATCGCCTTCCACTTCAGCGTCCTCTCCATCTGACAAGGACGTCAGCGAGGTCAGAGAGGCCAGAGAGGCACTCAGCGTCGGGGAGAGTTGACTCCGCGAGCGGTTGCTGGACAAGGTCCGAGCCCGACGCTGCAGCGACTGGCTCCGCAGTTGGTGGATCGAAGTGTTGAGCGCCAGCAGTTGACGGAACAGAGCGTCGTCTTGGTTCACCAAAGACACCTGCAACAAATTTAAATATAATTAAATGGGAGAATTTCCAACTGGATTTCATATTATTAATGGTTCGTTAAAAATCTACAACGGGCCAAACCGTTTTTTTCCCGTTTTCGGAGATGTGGTAAAAGATAAGTGAGTTTTTTGTTGACTTGACAAATCGCATAGTTTCGTTACAGGATAATATCGTGTGCATCGGAATTGTCAATTAGAGTAGATCAAAAAAAAAGAAAATATTTTTTTCATAACAATCAGTAGATGCATTATGCATACTAGTAGTATGTTCCGTGTGTGTGTGCTGCGCACTTGGCGCGCAGAGTCGACATTTTGATTGGCCTTTTTCGTGGAATTTTTATCCCCCTCAAAAAATATCACGGCGCTTGCCCGAAAGAGAAAGAGATTGTTTTGGCCTGATGCGCGGATCACGAAGGCCAGCACCGCCAGCACAACCGGAGTCGATCCGTTCCAAAGACTTGGTGGTATGTGACAAGCAGCATATTATTATTAGAATTGTTTCCATTTCTTTTTCAACAACTTTTCCATAAATGTAAGGATTTATATTCATAGAAAACACGCGCAACGGGTTTTATTCATCACGGCTCTCTCTCCCACTCAACGCATTGTTCGCTCACCTTAACTTTAAGTGTATTGTGTTTTGGAGCATTTTCCTTCCTCTACCTTGTCTAAGCTTCTTGTGTATCTGACAAACTTATGTATCCCGGTTCTTGTTTATACACAACCGCACGTCCCGCTCGCATTTGTCGGCATTCTTTTTTGTTTCCCCTTATTTTTCTTATTTTTCGGTTGACATCTTGATTGTTGGAGAAACCACCAGCCCACCCACTTGATGGTCACCATTCTTACACGTGCATTCGCTTATTTGTCGAGTGTCTCTCGTTAGATGTAGGGCTGTCGTTATAGTTATTCCAGCAGCTATCAAAAAGCCAAGTGTTTTCTCTTCGGCGTTCCGTTCGTCATCGTGCCGCTGTCGTCGAATGGTTCGCATGCCATCAGCCGGCGAGAGAAACAAAAAGAGAAACTGAGGGAAGAAACAGATTTTGGGGTGACGTCAGCCCATCAACCCCCTTATTCTCTCTCACTCTCTCTCATCGTTTGATCGCCACATGGCTCTCTCGGTCGCTATGAGAAATGCACACTCTCATCGCTGTTTTTATATGTAGTCACACACACACAGACCAAATGATGAATGTGTGTGCGTTACAGTAAAGTACTACTACGGTAGATCACCGGTCTACATTTCCGTAGCTACGAGCTACAAGAGAGAATTCACTGCTGTCACTTGATGCGCTGTGGGTCTACTTGTATATCATGGAGCAGCACTGCCGAGCTTTCTCGACAATGACAACGAGACCCGCAATCAAATGTCAGAGAAGAGAAAACAAAAGAATAGAAACAGGAAATGGATCTATACTAATGTTTGGAAGAATAAAGAAAACTAAGAAAGAAAGAAAAAGAAAAAAAGATGTCAGGGAATCCTTAGATATACACGAACGACGATTTCTGAAAGTTCAGAGGAAACAAACATTTTTTTTTTGTTGTTGGTTTACCAGGCCGGCGGTCGTACCGCTTTCACCCTGACCGTATTCGTTGGATTCGCAGCGGGTCTCCTAGCTCCGCATCGGAAGGGAGAACCTTTTTGCGCCCAGTCGAGAAATGATGACATACGAGGTGGGCAGCGGTGCGGGACATAAACGTTAAAAGTTGCCCATGGTAGTAGGCTCGAGACCCAGGAAGATGGAAAAAGATTGGCACTCGGGCCAAGTGCCAACGAGGGCCGGCGAGCTGCGCAATTTCGATCGGGTATTTCTTTCTTTTTTGGCTTGGCGGCCACCGAAGCGACCCAAATCGACTTAGGAGCACCTACTAGTGCTGAACAGCTCGATAATGCAACTATGCAAGAAAATCTAGCGTATTTAGTTTCTCTGATATTTGAGCCGTCGTGTTTTTCCAACGTGAAAAAAGCAATGTCTATACCTTACAATCCAATTATCGGCCTATAGCGGCAGCCGCTGGAAACGTTTCTAAAAACATTTTTTCTTTCTCTCTCGATCGAAAAGAGAAACAACGTGAACAAGAAAAAAAAAGAAAACATCTAAAGCCTTCCTGGTTCTTGATGATGGGACTTGTCTATTTCGTAAATCAATGATACTAGCCACTCTATTCGACGCTGGCGGTGTGAGGTCGGCAGGGATCTATTCACATTTACGAATGGCGTGTGAAGAGCTGATCATAAGGCGATGCTGGCCCTTTGCCGGCATGTAAGAATAGCGCTTGGGATAGAGAAGTAATCATTACTGACCGAAAAAGATGTGGAAGAAAAATCATGATAAAGATCGATCAGACGCTATAGCTCTCCGTGGTGGGTCAACGACTCAATGACGTGAGTCAACTGCTTGATTATAGATGAAACCAGACAACACTTCCGGGAAAGAAAAAGAACAAAACAAAAGCAATGTATACGAGTAACAGTCAAGGGCCAGCTGGGAGTGTTGTCATCGCGTCTTTTAATGTTATTCTGATTGCTTGATTTAGAATTTCAACATTGGTCGGGCGCATTACTCATTATAGACGATGGGCGATTGCGCTTTTTAAGTAAGGACATTTTACTTCGAGTTCGCTCCCCCGTCACGTTCCCGCTCCTTCGTGATGGATTGCAGGTGTGCCCCCCACAGCACTTAATTAATGGGCAAGCGGGGGGAGGGAGGAGGTTTGCTGTCAAGACTTTGATATAAAACTCTCAGAAGGTCAATTTTGATTCGCAACGCATCGCTGGCGCGCGCGCGCCCGGGCATTGCTGATGACTCTGCCTATAATTTTTCGACGGCGAATAGACACAGAAATATATAACTGTAAGTTTCTCTTTATTTTTGACTCGGTAACAACTCCTTCCGCCAACGTGGGGTGTTGTTTATATACAATGGCAGCGTAACGACTAGCGAAGAAGAATTAGAGACTATATAGAGAGAGAAGGAAAAGCGAAATCTTTTGATTTCAGGGATTTCTCTACTTGTTCTTTTTTACATGTCCTTCCGAATTGCACGAGCTTATTCATTCAAATCCAGATAATGGTCCTCCTGTCATATTCCCGACTCGTCCGTGAATTGGTAGTGAACATGCATTACCGCTAATTCTATAAAGGACGCGAGTCATTTTCACTTTTTCCTTGCCTTTTGATCGAGCGACCATAAAAGAAGAAATAAAGGTGCCTGACTCTCAGGTGGTATAGCGTACGTTGCGAAGCGATACGAGAAAGTGCATTTGTCGCGAACAAAAGGTTGTCGTCACCCTAATCTTCCCCTAAAAAAATTGGAAATAAAAGAGCAAAGAAACAAAGCAATCATTCCCTAGGATGACGACATATTATGACGGCATAGAAATCAGATATTATCTCAGTATCAGCCATTGCAGCACGCGATTGTTGAAGCGGAAAATACTCGGAAGGGTATTCACAGAAAATATCGCGAGTCATAGAAAGTTGCCTATGGCTTCTTTATTATCCTTCCTCATTCAATTTAGAATTTTTTTTTTTTTTTTTTTGTTGGGTCCCGCTTTTTATTTTTTGAAACGCCATTCATGAAACGGTACGTTATCCGTTGGGTCGCTACAGGAGACCGCGATCGGCGGCAGGGAGGACATCAATAATGACGCAAGAGAAACAAGTAATGCATCGCGCCTTTATACACACGGATATTATATAGCAACTGCTGCTGTCATTGTGTACACACAATAGATTTACAGTTGCACGAGCAGTCGAAGCGTGGTGTCAATAATCGGAGTCCTGAAATAATAAAGTCGTACCCAGTTCACTTCAATTTGACAGTGGAACGAGACGTGGCGAAATGCTTTTTCACTTCAATTTTACTTCACGGGGTGACCGAAAAAATAGGAAGTATTCAAATAAACAAGTGGGAAGAACTTGAAGTTAAAAACCGCAAGGATTCGGATGAAAGAGCGGTTGCTACTTGTGCAAATCTCAAGGGTGTGAAAACTTTCAGCGCATCGCCGATTGTCGATAACCTCCATTCACTTTTTAACGTGTTCAGCTCTCTCAAGCCGCAACACCACCCGATCGAAAATTGTAACTGGATAGATGGTTATTATTATTATTATTATTCCTTTTTTTTTCTCTCTTTTTCTTTTGTATTTTGTCCTTTCGCTGTTCAATCGACTTCCCAAGTAGAATGTGTAATAGTGGTGCACCGTTGGACGCGGCCGACGCAACTGTAGAGCTGTAACGGTAACTCGTCATCAGTGAAGTTTATTTCATTCCCAGTGGCTCGTTTTATGTGGGTTTTACACAAGAAAACCACATAGTCATATATATATATATATAGGGGGGAAGCGAAATGATGGACACGATATTTCAGCCATGTTGAAAACGTGAGTTAAGTGCGGTCAGCCGTTTTTTTTTTTTCGTATTGTAAAGTTGTTATCTTTATCCGAAGAGTAAAAGTTGGTGTAAAGTTCTATATCCACACAAGAACTGCAACAGCTGCGTTCGTTTCACGACTTTCCTTCCGCCAGTTTGGGTGGGAATTGTCAGTCAAAAATATTAAAAAAAAAATGTCGAATAAATTTAAAGGAGGGAGAAAATAAAATTTCGTTTTGAAAAAATTTGGGTTACTACTATTCTTTCGACGTGTTGTAACGTTTTGATGGACGTGCGGAACAACGGAGGCAAGTTAATTCAGAGTCGGATTAGATTTGATGCGCCTATTCTTTGATGCCTTTTTGTCGCTGTCCTTATTATAGTGTGGCGACCCAATGAGCGAAGCCACAGCGAACAGCCGTGTCCGATAATACGGGGAATATATAAGAAATCAAAATGAACAATCAGTACGAAATCCTGTTTCGAACCAACTTTCAAGTTTAGGTAACCACCAACCGAGCAGTGCGTTGACGACCCAATCTTCTTGATTTGAATGGCATTGATATCGGCCGTTAGAAAGTCGCTGAAACAAGCAGCTGGCACGGATGAATTTCGAAAGAGGAAAAAAATAAATAAAGAGGATTTGATAAAGTAAAAGAAGATTCAAATGACACGAATACAAGAAAATATGTAAATTCTGGAAATTTGGAAAAAAAAAAACTTTTCAGGTGAAAGAACCAAGTTGATAATAATGAGATAAGCTCACACGTGGTGCGACACGACAGGCACCAAATTACAAAGAAAAAAAAAAACACGAAACACCCACGTCATATCCAGGAATAAAAGGGTGGGTGAGAGGGAGAAAAAATTTGATGCGATCCAACGAAAAGTTGGATAACATTTTTAAAAAAAGGATGTTGTTCGGTGAGAACATACTATACATATACTACACACACCAGTTTGTTAGTTTGTAGCTGTTCATTAGCTTATGAATGGTTGTAAGCAGTGAAAGTCGAAAAAAGAATCGTGAGGATGGTGTTGAACAAGACAACGGAGCACCTCTTCGATTCAGCCCACCTCTATAAATTATTATCCTCTTTAATAGTTCAACGGAACTATTTCTCTTTCACCCTTTTTTTCCTTCTTCCCAACTATTTATTCAAAAGCTTCGCATCGCTTGGCTTTCCCTATCCATTTCGTCTTTTCTTAAATGTTTCCTTTCTTTGCCTCTATATACACATTCACCCAAAGATCAATTATACGTTTAGAACCATCGGGATTCAGAAAAATTCTTTGCCTTCCCCTTTTCGGAGAGAGTTTCCAACGGAGAAAGGGGTACAACAATGTTATACCGTCGTACCTGTGCCATTAAATGGATACAAGAGAGCGACCCTGAAATAAAAAAAGGGAGAGGGTGGAAGCCAGCGAGTGTTTCGTCATAATGGCGTATACATCTACCCTGTTGTTTGGACATAAATCAAAGAGGGAGTTGCACCTCTTGGGTTGGAAAAATTTAGAAACAAGTTGTGGAATCGATTATCGTTTTCTTCCTTTTTCGTCGTTCCGACAATAATCCACCCAGGAACTGGAATGAAAAGGAAAGCGAAAGTTGGTTTTGGTCGCGACCAACTCCGAATTTAGGCCTAGCGCTTCTACCGATTCCGTTTTATCAAAATATTATGCCCCGATGCTTTTCGCCGACTATTTAGTACCTAGACGTCTGGCTGTCTGTCTGTCAGTCAGTCTCGAAAATATCTTCTGACATATTTTCGAAAGTCCAACTCGCGAACAGATATAGCTTGCATTTATTACTGCTACAGTCGTCGAAATGGTGGCCAACTTTCCAACACCTAGAGGCCATTTAAAACAAAAATTATAAAGTCAAGGAGTCAAGTTGAAAGTAGATCTCGACTGCCTACAAATGCCGATCTGAAAAATAATTACTTTTATTTGTTTCTATAACCTGCACTAGGGTGCTGCTTTGTGTATATTCTCATTTAAATTTTAAGTATCATACTTCGATGTACACGAAACAAAGAGATCTGGATTTCGGTCAGTCATTGTGGCATGGCAGTTTTCGTGTTAATTGTCCGCTGTCGACTCCCCCTCGACTCAAATTAAGCCAACGTCCATATACGAATAAATGAGGCGATTCCATATTGGGGGGGTTCGATTCGAGTCTAGAAATAATACCGCAGGACACACAACAATAACTTTCACTTGAACGAGAAGAAAAAAGAACATCGTGTCGAAAATGTCCTTTACTCTTGAGAGATCTCGTCCTCTATAAAAATTGCGTATTACATACACCTTAACCCACACACACGCCTTTTTATTTCGGATTCTTTCGTCTTTGTTATTATGGTTTCGCCTTTGGCGCCTCACGCTTTTTTACAATACACACTACTGTGTGTGTATAGTTACCACACATAGGAAACCAGGAATTATGAGGGCCACTACTACTACTACATCTTTTTGCCACCGCCTTCTGCGTGAGAGATAGTCATCTTTCTCCGACCAAAAGTCCGGGGCGGGCCGGGTATCATCGTCGGAAGACGACGACGATCGGGTCCCGACCAAACTCCTCCGAAGAGAAGATACGGCGGCGGCGGCGCCGTGCGCCATCCCGGTGAAAGTTATTTACTATGCCTTCTCTTGAAAGTCGCCGTGATATTTATCGGTTAGTTACTTTTTCCTATGCCTTTATGTCGTGCATTGCGCATTTTGTTGAGATTTTTCCATAAACTTTCCCTCTTCTCTCCTATCTTCTCCCCCCTGTCGGCTCGTGACGATTCCCGGTCGTGTATACATGTACTGATTCCGTGTGATTTTATTTATGACTCTCTCTCTCTCTTTCTCCGGCGATTCAACAAGGAAAAACGGGACGCAACAAAAGCCAATAGACAGAAAGGTATTCAACGTCATGTAGTAGTGGCCGCTTCCTACGTGAACTTTGAGCGATGGGGGATATCCTTGCGTCACCTTGTCCCGGCATCCCAGAGTTTCCACCCCGTGACGACGACACTCGTTTTCCAAATAAATAAAAAAGAAAAGTGATGGCGGATACGACGTGTGGTGTGAGGACAAAAAGGGGCAATAAGGAAATTGTTTATGGTTTGACGGTATTGTACCATGTGACTACTTTCAGGTGAATTTTCGTTTGGAAAATTTGGGGGTGGGGGTTCTACATACATACGTGCAACTAACACGACTCGGAAGTTGATTACCTCGCTATCCTCTATCAATCTGCGCGGTGTTTCTTCATCCATCATCCACTTGCTAATGTACCGTATAGCTCTGTTATTCAATTTTCCAAAGAATTATTATTTTTTGCTCCCACTATATTCTTTCTCCGTTTTACTTTAGCGTGTATACCTGGTAGCTTTAAGGATGACAGAAATATTTCGTCCAAGAGTTATGACTTGCATACTAAAATTGAACGGGAAAACGTGAAATTTGACAAAGAATCTCCCCCCAAAAAAGACGCTTGAACCGTTTGGATAATTACCAAACATTCGAAAGAAAAAAAAAACATTTTTGCATACGTAATTTGAAATAAGCAAAAAACTAGTATGTGTAAGGGCGTGTGCACATAAATATTTTCGTACATGTTCATATTCAATTTTTTTTGTTTGACCCAGCACCCACGGTGGAGCTAGCCCTTTTTCTTTCTTTTGTTTCATTTTCTTAGCTTTTGATTGCTACATCAATGCCATTAGCCGAGAAAAAAAGAAAAACAACTCTGGGTCGGAATTTCCTGTTTGGCAGGATTCTACGTAACAAAGAAACTCCTCCCCGATGTTCAATCAGTTCGCTGGAAAAAACATGGAATTCGTAATAATTCTCACCGTCATCATCATACCATCTCCGAGTCCTTGCCAAGTGGCAAGGATATTCTCTGGTTTAAAAACCTTTTTTTGTTTGCTACGTTGTTTGCGTGTGGCATACACAGCAAAATATATCCATCCTTTATATTCATGATTGAAGGTTGAACACACACACTCTTGCGCAAGACATTTTGCGATAAGAAAAGATCAACATTGTCGAAAAATAATAGGCGAGCCACAACAGCTCTCTTTAAGACGTGTTAGTTTCAAAATGTACAGCCATGCGGGACTGGAAAGGGCGAGATATATATTGAACCGAGTTGAAAAAGAGACTCAGGGAGGGGGGCCTCCGATGAAGATCTAGCACTAGAGATGCTTCGTGACACTTAGCGCTCCATAGTCAAGGCGAACTGATGAATGGCTCGTGAGAGTTGTGTAGATTTGAAAGGAGAGGCGCACAAAAAATAATAACCAAAACCCTCCCGCACACACACATAACAGAGCAAAAAGGAATTAAACAAAAAAAAAAGAGATGGAAAGAACCGGTTGTTGCTTGAAGACCGGTTGTTTCCCACCAAGCGGGCACATGGAGATTTTTGTGAAGAAGAAAAAAGTTATGAGAAAAGAGAGAGAGATGCACGACGACGAGTCGTGTTATAAGAGAGCGCTAGCATGTACATAAGAACAACAGCTGAGCGTCCTTGCCCCACTCTTGGCCCCGTTCCCGTTCAACGGCGCTACTACCATCTGGGTCGTTTGCTACATCGGGGCCATTCCGTCGGGGGGTTCACGATGTGTTTACTCGGATCACGAAAACAAAAAACAAAAATCCCTTCCAGCAGCAACGTCACCTGATTTTCTTTTGGGGGGTTATTTTCTTTTTCGTTGTTGTTGTTGCATACGCATTCATCGAGTTTTGTTTGCGCAATGGCTTTTTTGTTTCGTACATTTTGATTTCGTGATGGGGGCTCCCCAAACAGGACACGAAAACGGATTGAGCCAATTGAGGAGGTGGCAAGAGACTTCCAGCTGGGCCTTACACGGCCGTTGGGGCGCTGACTGGACCGTTTACGAGTCGAGACTAGGAACTGCCGAGACATTTAAAGAGCGTCAGGTAACTCTGACAAGCAGAGGGGGGAACAGGCCGTTGCAAGTTGGCATGCACCACCTGTTGTGACGTTTTTCTTCGCGCCTTTAGCTGGCCCATTCATTCCATCAATCGCGAGAGCAGGTAGGCGGCCCTGTCGTGCTCGCCGTTCGTAAAACACGGACACGGTCGATTCTTACGGATGTGTGCCAGGGCGATTTGTCGGCCGTTTATTATTTGTTCCACCGCGCGAGGCTATTCATGCGATCAAAAGAGAAATTATTCGGGCCGATTCGATCGAGTCGTTCGTCTGTCCAGCAGCAAATGAGTCAGCCTCCACGTTAATGCTGGCGAGAGAGCCAAATTACAACCTCGAAACCATCAACCGTTTCTAACCGCCTAGCTCCAATCCTACGGTCATTTTTCTCTTTCAGACGTTTACGTGACGGCCAAGTAGAAGAAGAAGAAGAAAAAAAAACATACACACAACAAAAGCAAACTAATAAAAAGGTGGCCAAACAAAAGTCCTAAAAATCGTCCGTCATGATTTAATGGCAATCAGTGGGACATTGCGGGAGAAAGATAGTCTCTACAGCCAAAATACCCGTAGTAGCATATCTAGATCTCGAATCTCTATGTCGGTCGACGATTGGCCCATTTTTCGTCTTGTAAAAGTATTTAAGCTAGCTTTTGGGGGCTGAGATACTTTCTTGGCTCTCATCATTTTGCTGCAGAGAAGAGGCATGCTGGGTATGATTAGGACAGCCAGAGAGTCTGGTCGTTAAAAATCGGGACACGAGAGATGACTCGTTAAGTCGTTAAGCCAAAGAGAAGACCCATCCAGTTTGCAACGTAACAAAAAATAAGAAAAAATGGGGAGCGAGAAAAAAGAAGAAGAAACCGGATTGATTGCACTATTGTATGCAAGAGGAGTTTTGCGGTGAAAAAGAAAGAGAGACAGATAGATATATAGCAAAGGATATTAGATAGATAGATAGTGAGAGAGATCACCGCCTTGCCACGGTGACCCCGAACATCTAAAACCCACTCATCATGCTATACGCGAATTTGAGACTTGTGTGTGTTTGTATCCACGTTCTCTCCATTGTGTTGTCTTTTCTTTTTCTTTCTTTTTCCCGAACCCGCAAATGAAGCCGCCACCGCTGCACGTGAGCGCTTTGTTGCGGAGCGAAGAAAAGCGCAAGAAGTAAAACATCCAAAAAGGTCAAGGAAGATGGAAAAGAAAAAAAAGATGAAGAATGCTCTAGTCCTATGTATTATTATTTTGCTGTCAACGTGGCTGCTGTTTGTATTCTGGGCAATGTGTTTGTTGGTCGTCACAGCAGTTAAGCTACTAGAACTCAACGAACCCGACCATTTGTTTAATCTTTATATTCTTCGCTCGACATTTCTCCTTTGGGATGGACGGAAAGTGGAACGACGGCAGAGTTTGAATTTAAATAGTTGCATTCTCTTCCACAAAAGTCGAAGTTGTGCAAATGAAGAGATCACAAAAGAATGAAAGGGAATTGCTCGTCCGCTCGACTCACGCACGCTCCATAGCGACCAGTTGCGTCAGCGAACGTGCCCGAGCCAAATGTCTTTACCCCGCACTGAAAATGTAGAAAGATTTCACCGGATAAGTAGAAATGAAATGCGTCTAATGAGAATCCCGTGTGCAAGTGATAGTGCAGCAGATTAACATTTTTTTTTGTTTTTTTTTGCGCTACCGATGTACATGCAGGAGCCAAGGTCGTCGCGAGAGAGTGCGTGTTACTGGTTGCGAGCGTGCGCGTGACTGTCATCCGAAAATGAGGTACGCCAGCGAGCTTCACTCTCGGAATAACACCGCGCAGCAGCTTCACATTAAAAAAAGGAGAGAAAATAGTGCTGTCTATAGAAATAGATATTTAGTTTAATAATATTCCAAGGTCTGTCTCTCTCGTTTTTATGTGTTTGTTTTCGTATTTCTTATGTTTACGACTTTTAAAGGCAAATTTCTCGACTGTAGAACGGATGTTTTTAGAACACACAGATGTATTTTTGTTGTTGTTGAAAAAAGAAAAGAACAAACAACAATACACCCGGTTTACTTTTTTATTAGGGAGTCGCGACACTGACGCAATAAGCGCCGGAAAATCTTGTTCGTTTTTTTTGGCCCTTTGGAAATCAACAAGAAATGCAAATAAAGTGTAACGCCTTTTAATTTTGGTTTGTGTGTCAACGAATGAGAGAACCAATTACTTGTATGCCGTGACTGCCCCTTTTTGACTGCTTGCACTTGTCATTTTATTCTATTCTGTTCTGTACTCATTATAAATCAGAGAGAAGGGACATTAAAAAATGGGGACCCAATAAATCAGTTCTGGTTTTAATTTTTATTAGACTCCCGAAACGTCATTTCTCTTGTCAAAGGAAGACGAATAACTGGAACGGCTAAACGGGTTATCTCGGCGTTTCGGGCGGAAACTCTTTCAAGGAAGTCTTGATGGTTTATATATATTTTTGTTAAAACTAACAAAATTTCTCTTCAAACGACACGGAATAAATAAAAAGAATGACAGGCGACGATCGTCAGAACCGGTCGAATGGCTCTATTTTAGAAAAAGCCGAAACAGAAATAGTTGGGGCAAAGAGAAACAAATTGATTGTTGGGGTTTATTTTTAGAAGGGTTGAATAATTTAGTTTGGCTACAAGTTTTTTATATTACCGACGCTCGTTTAGCTACCGCTCACAGTTTTTAATATATGCAGACGTGGAATGAAGGATTTCTCCCTTATCTCAGTAGGTCATGTGAATACCCGAGATATAAAACATGTACGCACTTATTGGAATACTTTCCCGTACGACAAAGAACAACCCCGCAGACACACCACCCCGCCCTAAAAACTCGTCTATATAAGTCTGAATGAATATCTACTATCTCTCGACTCTTTAAGGGTTTTTCCTCTTTCGATTTGGTTCTCTTTTCAAATCATTGTGGTTAAAAAAGATCAAAGGCGAGCCGAACGGGTGGACCCCGTCTCCAACGAAAATATGTGACATTAAAAAAATAAACTCGAAAAAAATAAAAATGCCAGTCGGAATTCGACTTTGTCGATATGCACGAAACGAATGAATGACACAAATTTTCGAGAAAAAAAAGGAGGGTGCTGCAGATGACTAACGCATCTTCACATAATTTAACCAAAAGTCGCCCTGATTTCCAACGAGTTGCATCACTTGTTTGAGGCAAGTCTTGGCGTTGCGTGACGTTCCCCCAACACACACCAGTTTAGGACCCATCAGGCGACCTGTTCGAACGGCGTCAAAAATCAAATGAAAGTTGCCATCCTTCTTGGCTTCGTTTCCTCTTGTTGAGTATTGCCTTTTATTTCTGACCCATCTACCAGCTCAGCTACGTGGTCCTTTATTCATTTCATTCTTCGGGGGCAAGAAAACAAAGAAACAGAGAAAACGGGATGGTGACACGATTGCAAAGTCGTGGTCTCTTTCACTCGAAACGGCCGGGTAGTATAATACATGCACACATACACACACACACAAGAGTTGTATATTATAACCGTACTTTGTAGAGTCAAGAAAAAAAAAGTCAAATCATCTCGTAGACCTTTGCGTTATTGCTGCCCTGCCGTTCCCAAAACTCGACAAAACCAAGCCGGAAGTGTTGACTTCTCGCTGGTTATTTGTTAAACAACCCGAGAAAACTATTGCGCACGGTGGAATATGAATGTGCTGTCATTAAAAAAAAAAACGTTACTAGCTACACAAAAGCTAATAGACGTCGCCAGACGAGGCGGCCAGCGGAAGCTGTTGGATGTTTTTGAAAGGCGACGTGCAAAAACGACAAAAGAGAATATTTAAAAAAAAAAGAAATGAAAATTTTTTTAAATCTTTTTTTTTTTTTTTTCTGGGGAAATTGAGGACACTATAAGAGGAAACGCCAACATGGAACTCTTTTAGCATCACTTGGCGCCCTTTCGAATGATTCCGTCAGGCCGTATTACCTCCTGTTGTTCGCTGGCGTCATCGACCAAATGGCGAGGCCGTCCTCGGCGTCGCCGTCCGGCCAGCGCCATCCTGGTGCATATAGGCTATAGACTCTAAGCAAAAAGGCAATCTGAGATGGCATTTTTCTCAACAAGTTTCCACGGCACGAGAGCGACGAGGTGTGGTTCCCTGTGCCTTATGAACGGTGTTTGTTTATTTATCGCCCATTTTTTTCTTTTGGCCGTCTCCGCTTATTCGGTTTTGTTTGAGTTATTGGGAGGAGAAAGAAAAAGAATACGGGCTCAGATTTCCGTTTCGAAGCCAAGTGGGACGGTCCTTTTAAAGACGCAACTCGACACACTGCGAATACCCTGAGTCTGCCCAAGACAATTATAGCTAAGCAGATGTATTTATATACCCACAGCGCGTTTGCTTTTCCTCTTTGCATCGAATCTCTTTTCTCTTTCACGTGACGCCATTCGTATGTATTTTATTCTCTCTGCCAGAAGTTGCTGGCCTTCTCGGGTCTTTTCCTGCTGGTCGTCGTCGTCGTCTTATTTTTTTCTGTTTACCTGAGCAGCCGTGCGGAACTCGTGAGAATAAAAGAATGCCAGAGTTCTCTTTGCTTCACTTGTGATGTATACTATACACAGCAGTACTACATAATAAGGCTATACATAGGTAGAAAGAGAGAGATAAGGGTTGGTTGCCGTGTGAGTCTCGGGCGCGCACTTCTCTCCTTATATTATGGTGATTTTTTTTTTTCTTATTCAAGTCATTTGTTACTTTTCTCCCGCTCTCTTTTCAGTCTGCTGAGAAAGAAAAAATAAATAAATTTTTCTTTCTTAACAAAAAGAAGACCAACAAATGGAGTAAATAAGCGGGTTGTAAGTATGCATGTGTTGTGAGCTCGCCTGGGATCGCGAGAGCATCACCCTCTCAGTCTAACGTGTTCAGCTCTTTGGTTTCGTTTTTTTTTTTAGTTTTTCTTTACTCTTTTCCTTCCTATTCGTCTTCTTCTTGCGACCGAATACGTGGCCATCAGGCGTCCCGGACGCGTGACCAAGGTGGCCGTAGGCGCTTTCGTTTTTTCTTCCTTCTACCTAACGGAGTAACGGGATAAATTCCGGCCGAGGAAGGTTGTGCCAAGTTTAGTTTTATTATTCTCTCTTTTCTTTTTCTCTGATTATTTCTTCTTCTTCTTTTTGCTTTTGATTCTTCATTCATATTTTGTTTGTCGGGGAGGCAAAAAGATGGAATAATATATTTCTAGAATTTTCATGGATGAATCTGGAAAAAAAAAAACGTTCCGGGACGCAAACGGCATCGCACCCGGTGCGCATTCGATTGTGTAATGCGTGTAGCCACAGCGGAGGGCATCTAGTCAGACAACGCTTCATTAGGTTGTTGTTGTGTTGTTGTTTCTTTTTTATTTGGCTCCTCTCTCTTTTTTCTTCTTCTCTTCCGTTTCTTTTTTTTCTCCCATCATTAACAGCGTACGTATACACCGTACAGATTTATACACCAAGTTCGATTCTCTACGGTATACCCACGTTCATGGCAAGCAAGAGTATTGAACCGAAATGTTTTTTTTCCATCCGCTTCCACGTCCTCTTTGTCTTTCTGGACAAACCCAACCACTTTTGGCTCCTGAGATGAGGAGGAGAAAGTGTGTCCGGATGTTTTTCCGAATCTATCCCCAATGTACTAGCTATACATATACTTGTCCTATTGTTTGTTTGTTTCAAAAAAGGGAAAAGTCAATATCAACAATTTGAAAATGCCATTAATCACTTTCTTTTTAATGCTGCAATGGCGCCCATTCGAATTTGAATGCTCGAAACAAACTGACTGTTATCGCCCCTCTGTTTCCCCATCATCAACTTTTACTTGCGTTCACGATTTCCCGAGTAGAAAAAAAAGCACATAAAGTGCAGATGCAACAAACACACACACACACACAAGTAGATGACTCCTTATGGTTCCATTGTTTGACGAAGCGTGAGGTCTTTTCGTCGGACCCGATTCGACTCGGCCGATTAATCACGAACGAGAGAGACTCTCGCCCTCCCAGACCGAGAACAAAAAATAACCAGGCCCTGTGGTTCACAAGCAAACGATTTACACGATATTAACCAGTTCTCTCGACTCGTCCTTGGTTGCGTGAGGGTGTTTCTATTTTCTGTTTTTTTGTTATTTGTTTTATCTCTTTTTCGAGTCTGGATGATGAACGCTAAAACTAAAAAACAGCAGAGCGAGGGAGAAAAAAAGGCATTTGCTTACACATAAAGCATTTAAAAATATATATACGATTCCCATAAATCTGTTATTCCGGCAGAAGAACTCGCGCGGTTTTGCCATTTTCGTTCACCAGTTACAAATTTAGTTGAATAACACACACACGCGGGTTATTCACTAAACCAATTTTTTTTTTGTTTCGTTTTGATTTTTTTAATTTGTTTTTATTTGTTGGTTCCCAAAGCTGTGGTGGGGGTCAAGCCCCGCGACGAGAGAGTCAGAACACACCCAAATGGAATAGTAATAATACTAAAAGGGAAGAAAAGAAATGATCGTAAATAAAGAAACGATGCGGCGTCGCTTTAATCCGTTAGCGAGCTTTATACAGTCTGGGATGAGATAAGTTCTTATACGTAATTGCACCACGGGCTCTCTGCTGGCGAACGGCGGTACGCGATGAGGGAGACGACCTTTCTCTCGACATTGGGAATACGATCAGAATAAAAGGCAATGCAATTCACCCAAAAAAACTATCGGCAATAATGAACGTTTCTTGTTTCTTTTCCTTTTCTCATTCCTTAAATTTTCATTCTCTCGCCAGCTATTACCTAACTGGTTGCTGGATTCAACTAGTTAAATAATTATTTCGATATGTTTTATACGCGAATAAAAATTCCTGTCGTCTGTGTCTACGGCCATTTGGCCAGAAGGTAAACTCAGAATCCGCTAGCGAACAACATGGGCAAACAACATCCAACAACAACATCGCCAACAACAAGAAAAAAAGCAAGAGAAAAACGTCAAAATTCCTTACAATGCGCATTACACAACTTTGAAACATCCGCGGTGCCATGCCAGCGCTTTTCGTGGTCATCTTCCTTTTACGAGCATCGCTTCACGATGGCCCCCGCCAACAATCGACAGAGACGAACCGTGCGGTTCATAAACAACACAAAAAGAAAGATGGGGGAAAAATGCGGAAGAAAATGGGAGAAAATGAAGGAGAAAAAAAAACAAGTTAATATAAAATAGATAAAAAGGATTAGATCTGCTCGTGCAAAAAAAATACTCATCCGAGCGCCTCAACAGTTCGTTAGTTTGGGCGTCCGAACGGTTCAGTGGCGGTGTTCAACCTTCTCCTTAATCTTTACGTCCTATGTCACTGACTAATCGGTCTACCTCTTTTTCTTTTTTCGTTTAAATTACGCGCGCGCACACACAGACGAAAAATTAAATAAGGGAGGCTTCAAAAATGGCCGTAAAGGGTTTTTGTGTTTGGAAATTCCTAAGAGGCCCTATATCGATTTCGTCTTAAGAATTAGGTTTCTAGGTTTCCTCCAAACTACGAAAAACAGCGGAAGGACATGGACTTGATCCTTTTACTGGTACTAACATCCTGTGTGTGTGTGCTGTTTGGATTTGTAGTTAAAAAGGTCATTTGCACTGCAGTGGTGCCGGAGAACATTTTTGCGCTGGATCACACAATAACGGATTTATAAGGAAATGGAGGGGGGGACTTACGATTTCCATGCGCAGGTGCTCCATCTTGGCGTTGAGCCCGGGGACTGGGGATTTGACGGCCGATTCAGCGGCATCCAAAGTGGCAGCTTCCGGCGTGATCGCCGGGTTCCACGTAGTGGAGACAAAAGAGGAGGAAAGTTTCTGTTGACGCTGGTCAAAGAACCGGCAGCAGGAATGAGTCAATTCGTCGTCGACGGCCGAGTGTGGTCGAAGGGGCGACGTTGGCGGAAGAAGTGGCCGGCAATCGTCCGGAAGATGAACTTCATCCGATCCGCTATCTTCTTCTTCATCTTCTTCTTCTTCGTCGTCGTCAGCACTGGCTGCTGACTGGGCCTCAGTTTGGCTTCCGTCCCACGAGACATACTCGGACGTGTCCAAACTCAACGGCTCGCCAATCACCAATTTGATGGTGTGACAAGATGCTCCGGATGAAGTGGAAAAATCGGACGATTCCACATCGACCGGCGACGGTTGGCGGATTATTTGGTCGCCAATGCGCAAAATGGTTCGATTGCTGCCGTTAGACAAGTGAAGGTTGGAATGACTGTTGACGTAAATCGGTTCATTCTTAGTCATCCAGTTGGTATGGTGGTGATGAAACGTGGCCAGCTCTGCTGCGCTAAATGTTTGTGTTAATGGGGGCGATGGCGGTGGCGACGGTGGTGGCGACGGTGGGGGCGACGGTGGTTCTAATTCGGTTTCGGCACTTGACAAGTTGCAGTAAAAACTGCCATTCACTTTCACTAAATCCTTCCATGAATGCATGACACTGCCGTCACAACTGCTGGTCGCCATCATCTTGCATCCGATAGTGACGCACTCGGAACGAACATTTACGATCAAAAGAGTCTCGACACACACACAAGTTTATCGACACGAAATGTTAATGTTTAAACAATTTGGTTTTTCTTTGTCGTTGGACAGGCCAACGTGAAACTGTTGAATTTTTCAATCAGAAAAGTTGCATGCGGTCTATCTAGCGACCTTGCCCGCACGCTTGTCGGACTCGACTGACTCTCGATGGTTGTTGGTGGCGGGTACTCTGTGTATAAAATACCTACTGGCGGGCCTGGCGCTCTTTTCTCTCCTACCTCTTGGTTGCCAAGTCGACTTGAAAAGTCACCTCCCGCTTTGCCTCCCTTTCTCTCCTCCCGATACCGCCGGGAGCTGGGCGGAGCTATCCTTAGTGTGTTTTTTTTTTGTACTGTTAATATTATTTCATTACATGTAATTTAATTTTCTTTTGGAATTATTTCGTGATTGGATTTCTTGAGCGAGATGGGTGTTGAATGAAAGTGGGATGTGATTAGCCCTTATACAAAAGGGGTGGTACACCCCCACTGAAGGTCATATGAAATTCGTGCGACGGCCATTTTGCCTCTTTTTTCTTACCCATTCCCCATACATTTTCTAAAGCCGCCATCATGGATTTCCATCGCGCGGGTAATTTTTAAAAGAAGGGCGGGAGATAAATTGGGTCGATTTATTCGTTCTCTTCCTTTGGCAATAAAAAGGTGTACACCTAATTTGCATATTTGTACAGCGGCGGTTGTCAAATCAATATCGTTTTCGGATACAAGTCGTATAATTTACCTTTCAAGGTCTCCAAAGCAATTTTGATTAAAAAACCTAACAACAACACATATATATGCGGGAGGAGTTTTCACTTTTCAAAATATGAATATTATGGCGGCTTTTATTGTTTGCTTTTAAATGCTTGAATTTTCATAGAAAAATAAAAATTGTAATCTTGGTGGTTGTTGACGAGTGACTCGGGATTATTTTTTCTGACCTCTCACAACAGCAAATCGTTTCAAGTGATAAGAAGATGAAGGACGTCGCATTTGTTCGTATACACGTCCGCTGATATGTAAATTCTTGATTTGGGAATCGCCCCGTATTTAGTGACGCGCCATCTATCCGATAGTGAGCAATATCCGGGAGTCTGTCTGACATGTTCTTTTTTCTACTACTATTCGGCGAAAGGCATCGATTGCGTTTTTGGGGGTAATCTTGACAAGAACCAGCCCTCATGTTTTTTCTGCTCTTCGATGTGCCAGTTGGATCCGAATGCCGTGTGACCCGAAAAAATAAAATCAGAAAAACGTTCGTTTTATTTTCCCAACTAGGGCGAGCACGTAATACTTGTGAGTGATAAAAAAACAAGACACATATAAGAATCGACGTCATGTTGTTGTTGTGGATGCTGGCCATCGTCAACCGCCTCAAGTTGATTTTATTTTTTATTTTAATAACCAGTATATATGTTTACGGGTCGGCCGCCCTTTTTGTTTTTTCTAATCAGTCCCGGATCTCGTTCACTGTTGATTTTTCGGTGTGTCTCTTAGAAAGTTGGGTATACATAGCAAACACTTGGCGTATCAACGGCGATGCCTTGTGAATACTGATTTGGCTTCTTTGAAGAGTTAAAAACAGGAAAATTTATTATTCACGTAGCGTTGTTAGACTATAAATAGGCGCTGAAATCCGTTGCGCCGGTGCAGTGTCGTTTTTGCTTGTTGGAACAAAACGGACCAAATTGGCTTTGGTTTTTACAAAAAGGTTGACAGTCGTCTGAATTGTAACTGTTCACTCTTGTCAAGTAAAAAAAAAACAACAGTCTGCTGCTGAGACTGTGAACGTAATAATAATGAAAGGCCGATGTGATTCGGCCGCCGCGGCCATTGGTTTGCCCGCTCCCGTCATTCGCTCGTTCGTTGCTGTGTAAATACATGTGTTTTCGACACGCACAAGTTTTCGCGGTCAATGCTGAATAGCGGGCTGTCTATACGGCAAGAAAAGAAAAAAAACTTACAGAACTCTACTTAATAACATGTACCGTATCCAGTTAACCATATTACCTGGGTATAGCTCCAAGCAGAGTCCCTAGCTCGGTCTATCGTTTAGGACGAATAATTGAAAGTTGCCTGAGCGCACTGAATGAGGTATTGTGGGCTTCTGACACGGTATACTGGCACCTCAATCAAGATTTTTCCTTTTTTCCACCATTTCATGTATTTTTCTTTTAGTACAGTAAGAAATAAGCCGACCAAGTTCCGAGCTTCTAGTCCTTTCAAACGGGTTCGCTCCGACACCTCATCGGTGTATAACCGTAACGCAATAGTGAACACAATCCCGAAAGGGAATACAAAATTGCACAACAGTATATACTGGTATGCGTATAGAGATTCTCCCGTAATCTGCCTGTTGTCCTATAGGAGTATAGAGCTCCTTTCAAGTTTTGTGTCTCTTTTCTCTCTCTCCTCCACAGCTCTTTCCTTGTTTGTGCCCTGATCTACGAACTTTTGATGCAATACTGTTAGATGGCAATCTGTGCAGCTGCCACATCGTGACTTGTCTCCCGGTCGTGATTTCCTTTTTTCGCCATCCATTTACGAATCAGATGCATGCACACAAAACACACAACATGCAAATATAATACACAAGACGTGTGTCCTTTCGAAATAAAAATATGTATCGCACAACAACGCGAGAAATTCTCTAGGCAAAAGCTGTTTCTGGTTTGTTACGTCATGTTGTTGTATTACTTTGTTGTTGCCAAGTTGAAGGGGAGAAAGTCATCCGCGACTATTTGGCGAGCTGGTCGGACGGGTAGTATTACGCATATCGAGTTGATTCTTTTTCCCCCCGCTCTCGTCACGAACGTGCCGAATAAAAATAATACGGCTTCGTTCAACGGCGTGATGCAATGCTGCAGCTGATCGGCGACAAAATAGGAGTAGTATATCCGGCGAAAGTCTAATCACTAACGGTTTCTTCTATATATACATTCGAGCTGTGTGATGTTCTTATTCTATTATCGTTGCAAATCATCTTCTCACTTTTCCTTTTTTACTTTTCGCCATTCAATTCGTTTGTTTTACACCGACTTTCACTTTGATTTCTTCGCATTTATACACGCGCTATGACTTGTTGGTTTTCTCAATTTTCCTTTCCTTGTTGTTGTTGGTGTGAGCCTTTCAAGTTCCGTTTGTTTGTCTTTCGGATATAAAATCCGTTTCCATAGTGCCGATCCCAGCTCCTGGAAGCAACAATAATACAAAATACAACAAAAGGACGAATGAAAAAGGTTAGAAATGAAATGAAATAAAGTACAATCAAGATGAATCACGTCACCGCGACTCTTTGGCAATGGCAGCTAGAGAGAGAGAGAAAACGACGGTGGGCGGCTTATTGGGCGGCCGTTGCCGTCTCCTAGCCCCCCCGCTGGAGAGTGCCCAGCATCACACAGGCGGACATATGTAAGAGAGAAGAGAAATATAAACCCGCGTTCGTTATTCCTCTTCTCGTTACATATTCAATGTCGTAAATCCCGACGACTCCCGCACATGTTCAATTCACTTTTACAATTTTCCTTTTTGTTTCTTTTTTTTATTATTATTATTATTTTACAAGAATAATTGAAGGGGAGAGAAGGCCATCGAGGACTTTCGGAGGAGAGAGAGAGAAAGATAAGAAATGGGTTGAACATGAAGAGCGGTCGTTAAAAGAACGCCAACAGTCCATTGTTATATTCAACTGAACGCCAAACAGTATATAACGAAGCCATTTTGAGAAAGTGAAGGTTGCTTGCTTTTTTTTTTCATCTAGTTTCTATTCTTCGTTTGCCCTTTCGTCAGCAGCTGGCCATTAGCTCGGTTGCCGAGTCCGCTGATGACATCTAACGCAGGGACAGTTACGGTAATTGTATAGAAATTGGTGTGGTAATTTACAATACACCTCGGTTTCACTTGATTTGCTCCCGACTGACATTCTTCTCGCTCTTTTTCTTATACTGTTATTAACTGTTTTTATTATGTAGCCAAACTTTTCAAACGCCCTGTCTTGTGTATAAGAATGAGCGCAATCGACTTTTTTTTTTGGATGGGTTGAATTCCCGGGTTCATTCCACGGGAAATGCCAGCCATAGATGAGAGTGTGTGTGTGTATAATCAGGCGAGTGTCTTTCAGAATCCAATGAGAGCTGAGCTGATAACTCGTCTTACCTCATTCTTTTTCCGAATTTAGGAATTCGAATAAAACGAAATTAAAACGAGAGGAACGACATTGTTGAACAGGTTTGCACATTCCACACAATGGTATTCTTCCAAGTGAAAGAATGGTGCGCACCAATGCTATATGATCGGTTCCTATAGAGTACCGTATGCACAGCGATGTAATTGCTATAGTGCTATCCGACACTATCCATGTCTACTTTTGACATTCCGGCTGATATCATAAAAATGATGGAAGGAATCACGTGAAAATAGACAAGGAAAACAAGATGGAAGAGAACAGTTATTCTTCTGGGTTGAGTGACAGTTCTTTGATTTGAAAAAAAAAAAAGTGTAGAAACAAAAACTTTAACAAGAATCGAGTCTTTCGCTTTTTTATCTTCGGGTGTTGGGGTGATGCACGCAGGCGGGACCGTGTACGTATACCGTAAATCATGACACGTTTACGCCAGCCGATGTATATACGGCCTCCGCCTATACACACCCACACCCTCGTATAGACAACTAGAGGCGTTATTGCACATGTTGAGAGCGGACAGAGTCGCATCCGCATGGGAAAACAAAAAAACTAGTGGAGCCAAATCCGTAATCGATCCAGTTACATCGGCTAGTCTCCCGTAGCGGTCGACTCTATGTAGTCTTCCGTCGCCGATCGTCGCCGTCTCGCGCCACTGACAGATGGTTTGATACACATAACAACTTGATCGACAGCTCGTCATATCGCAGTCGCCCAGGCGCTATCGTCGCTCTCCGGCTTTTTGTAATTCCGTCTGTCTTGGACCACTGATTGCAGTTGTGGTGTCCACACGTTACGGACGCCCAACATAACAGTTAGAGATCACAAATTTTTAAGATAGTCGGGTCCCATTCTACTGTGTAGTAATCTTTACGCATTTGCCTGTTTTACACATTAGTTGGAACATTAGTATCGCCACAGTTTGTAAAAAAAAAAATTGGTCGTTTGAGACAGTTGAGTATTTTCTTATTTTACAAAATTTCCGCTCGGCCGGAAACGCGTATAATCAGATAAAAAAAAAACAGAAGGGGGGTGCAATAATAATAATAGAAGAAGAATGGAAAGTTTTTTTTTAAGGCCAGCGAAAAAAGAAGAAAAAAAAAAACCTTGAAACGGAACTAAATAAATGAGCGCTGCGTATACACATTCGTCAACGGCTGGTAGCTCGGCCCTATAAGACGCCGAGAATCATTGATTCGGGAAAACCCAGGTGTGTCAACGAAGAATATATACTAACTCTCCCGTCAGCCTGAGCTGGGCATTAAGTTTCTGGTTGCCCAACTTTCCGTTTCTTTGTTGTCCAGCAGCAATAACTATGTAGTAACACGACATACACGTATATATTAGCCATGATTATAGTCTTCCGCCAATTGAGCCGTATAGATGGGTTTGGATCTATATCCATCGATAGCTTTTGTATCTGGCATCATATGCAACGTCGACGTCTGTGTGCGAAAATGTCGAATCGGTTGTCGTGGGAAATATATAAACGACAAGCAACCATCTCTCCCGAAATCATTGTGCGAGTGCAATATTAAATCTTGGGCGGACAATAGAAAATAATCGGACGAGGGCCAAAAAGAGATTGCTGGAGCTGCTGGCTTCCGCGTCCGCCAGCAGCAGTACGGTCCTTTGTTATTCGGTAATTGTTTTCGTTTGCCCTTTTATTTTTCTTTAAAAATTCTATTATACATTTTTTTGGTTCCTCGAGTGATTCAAGCCCGAAGAAACGGCGGGAGCAATGTGTCCTTGACGACGACTTGATTCAACTGGCAGCTGTTCCGGTATCGTGTGCACCCGCTTGTATATTTTCGCTTTTTCGTGGGTGTGTACATGTGGTGTGCCTTATTGTTGTTCCTTCTTATCTATGGCCGTATGGTTCGTGAGCACTTCTCGGGAATTTAGTTTCTGTTATCCTTTCCTTTCTATTTTTTATTATACGACTATTTTTCTTTCAATAGTAGTTCCTTCTCGCTTCCTTGTCTCAATCCGAACGACGCCATTATTCGCTTATAGAAAATACGAAAGATGTAGAGTCACAGTTGAAGCGAAAGGGGAATCTTTCTTGAAAAGGAGAAGTCGAATATCAAAATAAGAGAAGCAAAAGCCCGTGATGCCCACACTGCATTATTGTTTCTTTTCTTTTTTTTACTTTGAAGGATGAAATGAAAAGTAGCGATTCAAGAATATTATAAGAAGAGGTACAAAAAAAAACACTTTCCCATTCTTTTTCCTAAGGTTTCAACATCTGGATTTCTCAGGAGGATGGAAGGTTGAAGGCTTTCCAGTCAAGGCATGACACAATAGATGGAAAAGGTTCTAGTATTATGATAGACGTCTGATAAGCAGTCATACACGCAAGCTGTCGAAAGGCGGCCAGCGCTATATGCTGCTGGGCGGAAGAAGGTGTTTGTGTGTGACTGGGACGTGAAAAGACTACGGGACGGAACCAGTTCATGTGTCCGCTCATTGTTATCTCTCTCCTTCTCTCGGCTGCACTCACGGAAGACGGGAGAGTTAAACTTTTGATGCCCACACGAACAACAAAGAAGAAAAGGAATCTGAATTTTTATAAGCCTGCGATGAATGCATGTGTACGTCTAACAATGGCGGAATCTTGTGACCGAAAACAAATACAGAATAAAAAGGAAAGAATAAGGAAAAAGAATGCAGAAATTATATTGCACAAGGAAGTCAACGGACAGGATATGAGACGACTCAACGAGCTGGTCGATTCCGGTGGCGCCGGATCAGATGGTTTAATGACCAACCAGGAAGTCTTCCAGCGTCCGACGGCAAGGGCGGCATACCAAATGCACAGTACACACACACAGCAACTCCGCGTGATTCCAACTCCGGGGAGTCTGTACGGTATATCTCTGATAATATTTAACACACATTCTGTTTGAGTATTTAACAGCCATCGTCAACGATAAAACCATAAGTACATAGAAATTAACAAAAAAACAAGCGCGATGAAAGACAAACAACCAAACGATACTTACAAAATTGTTAAGTATAGAATGGATATGTTATATCATTCAGGAGAGTTTATCATTGCGGAACCGCTTACATTGCTGGCATACATTAGAAGGTCAGACTTTGTATTAGTCCAGCGTCCGCTCTAGTGCTTTATATGGAACCGGAGCAGCTGGAACGCGATCAGACGCAACGAAAAACAACCAACTGACTCCAAGAATGAAACTGTTGGACTGTGAAGTCTCTTGCTGATGTATATTTCCCCCCGTGTACATAACCATTTGATACAAAAACATTCAGCAGTAGGTTATAAAGTCTTTGAGGAAGTCTCCAAAATTTTCCTTTTTTGTTCTTCCGGTTTCGACATATCGGATAAAGGGAATCACGTTTGTCTGCTCTAGTGAGCACGTATAGTATACGTAATAGAAGAAAGAAAATTACCCATAAAAATTGGACTAAACAATTTATTAAAATTCGCTAAAAGTTGATTTCAATTTTAACATCAATTTGAAAATGGTATCGACTAGATCCCAGCATATTAGGTAGATTAAATTACCGGTATTCAAATTTTAGTCTCTCTGCTGTACGGGACGGGTTTACGCAATTTCTAAAAGCTCTTAACAGATAATCTGGCTTTCTTCTTTTGTATTCTGGGTATGAGGATGCAGTGCTGGGGAACGGCCAGCAGATGGGAAGATCAGAACACCGGAAAGAATGGCTCTCCTCAATTGGTCGACTATAAGGCAAAGTGTAAAAGACCAGAATCCTGTCGGTTAGCCGCTCGCAAAGTAGGTTGCTTTTGTCAGATAGCAGCTCACACATATAATCAAAGATGCAATTTCCATGGTGGACACAAATTTCAAAGTTAATTGGCGACGTTTAAAGTTCGTAAATAGCCGACGTTTACATCAGAACTTTAGAAGAATTGGTTCTTTTTTTTCTGATTCATCCGCTGTTTTTTTTAATGCATTTCGTGGGAAATGGTGGCCACTAATTGGATTCCGTGACTGCTGCTGGATGCTATACACCCCAAAAAAACAAACAAAGTGGACAGATAGATGACGAGCGTATATCGAGTCAATCACTTTTTACCGTTATCTAATATTGCGTAACGCTTTTCCGTCGTCGTTTTAACAACATCAAACAAAGAATGGTAATATATCACAGGCAAATGAGTATTGTCGGAAACCTTAGAGATGTGGACCTGCAGATACGGGAGGCACGCGATTGGTAGCACAAATAATTCTACTATTCGTCTGTAAAAAATAAACGAAGCAGTAACGATGCGCAATCTTATTTGCCACCTGCAGGTTTCAGTGTGTTTATTCGAAAGAAAAATTGCCGTGCGCTGTATACTATTCTATTCTATTCTATTCTATTCGACTGCTGTGTTGAAGAATAAATTAAATAACGCTTGCTGATGCGATTACACATACGTGCACAGTATGTATCCAAATAGAAATGAAAATAGGAAAACGAACAAAAGCGTGGAAGACAGGCAGTCAACTGTGTGATTGCACCTGCTAGAGGAAATACATATGTTCATGTTCGCTGTTGGTAATATAACTACGAATTCACACGCATAGTGGAAAAAACTTGATTAACAATAAGAAAACTTAAAAAAATAAAACCTTAAATCTTAAAAGAGTATTTTTACTTTAATATTTTCCAAAGTAAAAAGCTGTTGCAGTTTTGCGCATAGTGGAACGAAAATTTTTTTTTTTCATTTTTGGTTGGGCACCCCATAACGTTGCAATGCATACAGCCTATCCATATTCCATCGGATATTTTATGAGTTTGAGTTCAACGATCGTTCAATTGCGCTGGGTAATGCTAACCCAACGCTGGGACAGGAGCGATTTCATTTGGGTGGATAAAGGAGATAAACGTAGATCGATTATTATGTAATATAGTAGTGAATATATGGACGCGATAAATACATAGCGCACCATCAACATCCGCCACCCGCCCAATCATCTATAAAAAATTCCAAACCGCATCGTTGCGACGTCTTTATTCAACTATACATGTTCTAGTTTAACAGAAACAACAGAAACGTACAAAGACGACTATTGTCGGATTAAAATATCTCACTAATCCCAGTAGAAATGAACAAGTAGCAAATTCTACCGGAAGTGAATGGGCATCCGGATTTATGTTGTCTGTTCGTCTATGAGCCCATTGCTTTGCTGTCTAATGTAGTGACGTACTATGAACGATAAGACATCTCGTTTCCGGCACAAGGGTTGTCGCCCATATGCAATCTATTTGATACGCATCGTGTGTGAGTAGCACTCTGCATAAAGCCCTAATTGACAAACAACTGCGCTTTTTCTTTTTTTCTCTGCTGTCCTTCAGTTTGACTCGCTTATTACTTGCAAAACCATTTACAGCCAAATTTTTAAAGCCATGATTAAACTGATAGGGGATAGCCGATAGCTAATCCACCCTTTTTACTGTGTAACATTTGAATCCTAGAAAATGTTAAGTGTTTGGTTAGAAAATATTCCGTTTGAAAATTTATGGGACATGGATTTGAAGTCAACGATCATTGAATAGCGCTGGGCTCAGCTAGGCGAATAACGCTGGGACGACATTTGAATTTGTCTTTGAAGTTTGGAATTCGGAATGAACTCTGTGGAATGCTGACTAGAGATTCGGTGTTATGGATATAAAGTTGATCACGACTTGCGCTTTCGACATCCTGAAAGGCAACGGATGCGACTTGAAGATATCGAATGTCCATTATACAAATGCGATACTATTTATCTTATGAAAAATCGAAAAACTGATTACTTTAAATTTGCAATAGAAATTCGTAGAAATTTATAGTTAAGACTGTAAAAATGAAGCGCGCTATTTAAGTGCTAGTAGAAAATGGGTTTAGTTTAATATATTTATTTTTTTTTTTATTTTCAAAAAAATTCGTTAACATTGTGAAAGATTAAGCTAGCTATTATTGGCAAATGGACTCAATCTTCGATGGACAAAGCCTCATTGTCTGGCGAAGTTAGCACCAACAAAGGCTGCTGCTCTGCCGATTCACCGTTGAAGTAGTTTTCGGGCTCGGCACAAGGTGACTCGAGCGGCGTTTGAAACGAGTCATTGCTCTCATAGAAATTCTTCTGAAAATAAAAAATTTAAAAAATATTAAATCATTTAGAAAAAAACGAAATGAGAAGGCGAGAATATTATCACACGTAAATATTTAAAAAATTTAATTATCTCGGAATTATGTAAAGACTTTCAAAAGGGTTGTTGTTTTTTGCTTCCGCTTTAATCGATGCGCGGAGAACATTGTCTCAGCGCAGTGCAGGAAGTCGCGTGGGAAATGATGGAATTGGGATTTCCTGGAGGTTCGGGATTCCTTTCGCTTTCACGACAATCCCCCCCCCCCCTCCTTCGCATTCTGCGAAACGGTCGTCGTGACGATACGTCAGTCAATTTCCCAGTATCGGTCTGCTCTCCTCGCACCTGGAGATTCTCCTAACGAAACACTTGGCGTTTTACTACATCCGCCTTTCCTTGTTGTATCCATGCGGAATTAAAAATCACTGGATTCTCAATTTCTCCTTTTGTTTTCTGTTTCATGGCGCTGTGGGATTCGACTCAAGTCTTCTAAATTTCCGTCCGCCACATGAGAGAGAACTAAGAATGGTTTCAGGAATCAACTCGGAACCTGCTGCCACTGCGTCAGAGCTATAGATTTTCATTCAGCCTTTCTAACATAGTTTGAATATTTAATTTTAAAACGGGAAAGAGGATAGAACAGTAGAGTGCCTCCTGGTTTGACTAAACTGAATATAACCAGATATACTGGGCGCGAGAATGAGGCTTTTATCTCTCTTGCTCAGATCCAGCAGCTTGTGTGCTGCCCTTGTCTATATGCAGACAATATAATAATGCTTCGATATATAACCGGGCGACTGTTTTCAATAGAACATTCTTGGACAACAGCGGACAGCAGCGCACACTGTCAGTTTCCTTCAATCCGGCCAACTTTTGAGTTCGCGTTTTGAACAGCAAGTTATTTTACATCCTCAGTGCTGCTGGCCCTGCCCATATCCTTTGATTATTCGATTGTCAATTGTAATCTTCTTATGTGCGGCGCTGCTGTGTTTCCTATATAGGGTTAAATCCAATTTGACGGCGATATTTCTTATGTCTTCTTCTCTGATGTCTCAGGCGTCACTTGCTCATTGATTGAAACTGTCGCGTCCGGCGGCCAAGCGAACCCAGCAAGGGGTACAACAAATGAAGTCAAACACACCAGACGATAAAATGTAAGAATATTGGATTGCGCTCTATCGTGTGACGTATGTACGGCAATCAGAGGGGGAAAAAATGAAATGAAAAATGTAGAAAATTTCATAAATAGGATTTGTACACATGTACAGTACGTACTTGTGCTTGGACGTTGGCGCTGAAGGTGCCACTTGACTGTTGTCGCTTCTCCTTATTTGCGCGGAAAGCTTCGAGTGAAATGAGAGAGGATATCATCGACAGCGATGGCGTCGTCCGGCTGGTAGTGATGGTGGGCCGACTGCGGACCTTATTCGGCTGTTGTCCACTTTGGGAGCTGTTGCCCAGGTTCAACGTCAGGTTGGATCGTATGCTCTCCGAACGGGGCAGATCGCTCCTGGAATTTGTGTTGGCCTCTTCTTTCTGATTTACTTCTAATTTCTGTTCGTTATGACTTTTTCGATTCAACAATAGCGGCGGCATTTTGTGTTGTTGCGGTGAATTTGTTAATTCGATTTCGTTTTCCTCGTCCGGTTGAACTTCCTTCGGCGGATTTTCATTTCCCACGGAATGGACTTGAGCCTGCCTGAAGGGTGGGGGGCGAAACAAATTATGTTTAGAATTAAAGTTAGAATGATTCAATTGGGAAATATTTAATAAAGAAAAGGAAAGGGAAAACGATGAATTGACAAATCGCAACTGACGTGGGTCACGAACATCATTTTTGGCTTTGCGTGTATATATACTTTCTCCAATTCGCGTGTGATGACGTAATATATATGGCACTCTCTGTTTATTTCGTGATAGTGACGTCACCTTGTGTCTTCCACAAGGATCGCCGGAGAGACCGTCAGAGAAAGATGTCGTATCGTGGGTCGTGCGTGAAAGGTCGTGCCATCGATTCTTTTAGATATGCACCGGTCACGCATTCCCTTTCTTTTCTCTCTCTTATTGCTAAATTACGGATTGCATTCTTAAAATAGAAGACTGGAAATGTGGTTACCTCCTGCTGCTGCTGGAAGCTTCCGCTGTCGATGAAATTAAATCCAATTTCGACGACGGCGACGGAGGATATTGATGGCGTTTCAGCTGCTTCGATGCGGGCTTCTCTTTCCTTTTATTTTTTGTTTTGTGTGTTAATCACATCAGATATTAGCAAATTACGTATCAACTCCCCCTCCCAAGTCCCAGCCGTAGAGTACATAACGAGTTAAACGCCAAGAATGAATCAAAGTCTAGTAAATGTACACATTCACCACCGGATCGCAATCGAACAAAATACCCTATCGTATTTAGCCGTTGCGCTTGGTTATTTGTTGTTGTGTGATTGCAAAACGCAACCCCCTTTTCCGCCCCCTCCCCTCTAATAACTAAACTCCGGGTCCGAAGTTGTCACATCCTTCCGTGTCACGTCTACGTTACAGCGGACATGCATCCGACACACGAACGCACTAAGTTGCGGCCTTAACGTTTTTCATTAGGTAGACACGCAAACCGCATCGCTAGACTATCTGCTGAGACTATTAAGCTGTTTATATATAATAAACACTTTGGCAACAGCAGCAGCAAATGGATTGCGTGAATAAGAGGGGGACCGGAATGAAAATTGAAGCCACAATGTCTTATTTCACGATTCCCGCCCCCACTCGTAGACCCCTGGCGTTGTTTATATTCATCTGGATTCCGGAATTCTTTATCGTGCATTACGTATGGTATACGTCGGCGCGGCATCATATTTACCTGCGTCGTTTTTGCTGCACCTGCAATGTCATAAACAATGAAAATAAAAAGCCGCCCTCAATCCAATTAGACTGGCGTGCTGATACAACACGCCAGCCCACACGTCATCCGGAATGTTTATATTTATGTATAATATAGTATACCTGATCCAGAAGACTCAAGGCAGCGCTGGTTAATTTGGCGTTGTAGTAAATCTGCATGGAATTCAAATAATAAATTCTTACATTAATAGATGACTTGAAATAATTTTTAGTTTTTTTTTAAGAAAAAGGAAGAAAATGTTGTGGAGTATTCTATCAACATCTGCCATATAATAAATGGTCAAAACTAATGAACGGAATTTATTTGTTCGAAAATAACAGACGAATGAACAATAATAATAATCACTTTTGCCAATTCTACAAATTTACGAGAAAAATCTACTGGACTTTTTTTAAAATTCAATGACGACGGAAAAATTCGGGGAGAATAACATAATTGATGATAGCATGTGTTTCCAATCTATATTAGTAGGCGCGAGTAAGCAAGAGACATGGTCATTAATTACGTACGTAATCAATTGATAATACTGATTGAGGAATTGTTTTCGCTGTTTCTTTTGGTTCTATTTTTTTTTGTTTTAACTTTCCGTAGGTTATAATTTGTTTGTTTTTTGTTTTTTTGCAAGAAAACAATATCTAAATAGTATATATATGACAAAACAATTTTTGGAAACTGCGTTAATGGTCTGGCAATCATCAAGTTATTGCCCGCTCGTTTCAATAAATATAGATTAGACACGCTGAACCAAAGCTTGAATGGGTTCGATCAGGTGCGTAAGAGAAGAGAGAATGACCGTCGAGCATCTCATTTCTCGGAGATCGATGTTGCGGAAGAACTCGAGAATGGCTAGGCTCGCGATCGTTGGGTACTCCTCGCTGGGGTTGTTGAAAATGTAATCCAGGACTTCGATAACCTGCGGTCCACACCCAAAGTACATGAATCCATCAGACGCGATAGAGTCTCCCATCACAAGGCGACCCGAACGCGTTTTTATTTTATTTTATTTTATTGCGCATCATTTATAAACTTTTATTTTTCCCCGTTTTCACTTTGTTATTCAAATAATCGAGAAAATCGTACCTGAGGGTAGGAATGTAAATCCTCCAAATGTCTGGCCGTCGGTTTCGGTGCGTATAACTCGTATCCGCTGCACATTTCAAATAGGACGTGCCCTATTTGTTCAATTTGTCAGCCCAGACAGAAAGAAAAAAAAAGAGTTATTAAGAATTCATTTGAATAATAAAAGATATTATCATCGCCGAGAAACGCGTCGCCACCCAGACATCAACGAAAAAGAAATCAATAGGCTGTTGGTTATGACTGGTTTGAGTGTCTTGATGCTATAACGTATAATAATAATAAAAAGAAAAGAACCCGACCCAAATGAGATAGCTCGTCTATCTATCGATTTATCGACAGTTGGTTGTCGAATGTAGATCCAGGTCAGTGTATACACACACACCGGCTAACTATAGTCTTATTTCTCTGGTATAGGTTCATGTGCTGTCCTTCTTTTCCCTCATTTTCTTTTCTTTTTCTTTTACATCCTTTGTGTGTATATACTTACTCATTACTCATCTCTTAATACTTCTAAGCGCAATATCTCCGGGGAGGGAGCTGCTGTCAACTGTAATATTGAAAGTAAGCTGATGCGACGTGCCATTTATACATATTCATAAGACTAGGGCGATAATCCTTCTAATGGTGGCTTCCATCTGGTATGCGTACCTACTACGGTAGATGCATTTAGAAATATATAGGCGATATAATTCGCTACTATATGTATATATATAGAGTGAGTAAGTGCTGGAGTCTAGCCCGGACTGGTTATTGCGCGGCCAATGGGCGAGCCGGCAAGCCAGCAACAAGATCGAATGGCATATATAGTGTATATAGATCACATGTACGCGGGAGAGAATGACGTCGGTGCCTGGGACCCCAGCTATCGGGAGCGGGTAATGGCACAGTTCTAAGAGACGGCGGCGCCGTGTTCTGTGAATCCCCCCAGAGAGTTTAGCCACGTCACGCCATATTTACTCGATTGAAAAACGAACAAAAGGGACGACCGACCAGAAGCGCATGTTCCCAATGCTGGTGTCTCCGGTATATACCCCCCATTATAACAAGTCTTTTGATCTATACAGGAATCAATTAAAACCCGATACAATTTTCTCATTGAGAAAAGTGAAGAACAGCGGATTCTCAAATTGAATCGAACAATCAGACAACAACCGAAACGTTTGTTACACACACGGTAAAATCAAGTCTATAGTACCAAAACAGATGGTGTCGATGCTGACAGCCGGAGTCGCGGGCAGGATGCTCTTGACCATCGGATGGATCCGCGACGAAAATCCTAGTAGGGTGTTCTCGAAGCCCGTCAACCTGTCATTTTTTTTCATTTTTTGTTTTTGTGTTTTTGGTTTGTTTCTTTTTCTTAGGTTATAAGATATATTGATTTTGTTCTTTGTTATCTCAGCCTATATAAGTTCTGCTAGCGCGCGTTCATTCGTTAACAGACGTATAATGAATATAGAAGCGCTAAGGTTTCGTCACGCGGGATGCAGCAGCGCTATACAGTCGAGTCTTATTTAGCGTCCGATGGGTGAAGAAATGAGAAACGGATAGAACCTATATTATGGCGGCCAGTCGGGAGAAGGACAAAGGCAAAAGGTGGGAGGAGGGATTCGACAAATTGGATCACAAAAGTCAGTTGGGTGCGACAGATTATTTGGCAGACTCAAAGTGACCATCGTCTACTGACGCATGATGTCGTATAGACTCAAATGCTAAACGTTAACTTTTTGTTGTTGTCTGTTTTCGTGTTGGTTCCACAGATTTTTGCAGCACTAAAAGTTTCAAGGTACGGAGGTACGGACGCATCCGCCCATTTGGGAGGGTTGTATCGTCTGCTGATAGGTGTGATGCAATACAACGTAGGTAATTAGGGTAGTGTGTATATGAGTACCTGGCGACACCGTTTTGGATGATAACGTTGCCGGAATGCAGGTGGCCGAACGGTGGGAAACCTCTTTCTTGTAGAAAGAGAAGGGCCTCCAGGATTTGGCGTCCCAGTCGTTGGACTTGAAGCAGAGGTAGACCCTCGGAGCGTTGGCAATACTTTTGGTCCCAATCGTCCTGCCAGCGGCTCTGTTAAATCCCAACATCAATGACTGCAATTAATGATTTAACTAATAGAAAGTTGAGAAAAAAAGAGCCTGCAATCAAAGACATGCAATTCAGACAATTTGATTGACGCATGGGCTTATAATTAGTACGTAGTTATAGTTGCTTTCAGTGGGTTGCGTAATGAATCCTCTGTCAGTGAAGACAATCAGGAGATCATATCAAGTAGTTAATGGGACTATAATACACCGCGTGAGCAGCAGTGCTGGGAGAGAGTCTTACTCTGTAGATGAGATCCTTGAGCGATCCTTTGGTATTGAAAGGAAAGACGGTTACAAGGACAGGTTTAGCCTCTTCACAGAAAGGTGAATTCGATGACGCCACGGCGCCGTAGACGAAATCCACGTCTAAAACTGGATAGATGTATCTATATATTCATCGTCCGGGGAATTCCGCAGGGTCCGTATTTCATCGTTCCGGAGAAAAGAAAAGAAAAAAAATGTGTCACTTGATATGAGAAACTGGAACTTTATTATGAGCTGATGATTAAACTGAGCTGCCCAAAACTGTGAGCTATATTCTATCTACAGCGTCTAGACAGATTTTTTTTTTGTTTTTCTTTTTTGTTGAAAGAATAGATGCAACAATCACTTACGGGTGTTGGAGAGCCGTGAAGAGATCGATGAGAGCGTTGCGCGTGGCGTCCGCATCGGTCGTTGTCACTTCGCAGCCGTAAGCCGGTGACCCACTCAGCGGGACAATAGTCAAGAGTCGCTCGGTTTTCAGGGAAGAGTCTCGAATCATGAACCACTGCTTGTCGATTCTCGATCCTGTGAACCGTGTAATAGAATGTAGCGACTCGAATTTTGTGCCCAACAACCAAAAGACTCTCTACTTCTTCCATTTCTTATATAAAAGGACGTGTATAATCTAATTTTTAAATACCGAGAAATGGGAGCAGAGAATAAAAGACAAGAGCAAGTAATATTATTTCCCTTTCTCGTGTACAACGCCTTTTTCTTTTTCTCCGTGAGGAACGGAAACGAAGCAGAAATTTGGAAACAAGAAAATTCGACGGGTTTAGTGATTCACGTAATAAGTAGCGCATCAGTGGGCCAACCATGCCAAATAATAGAATTACATTGGGCGAAGTGATCCCCAGTCACCCTTAAATTTCCTTATGTAATCCAGAATATATAATAATAAGTATCTCTCTTTACACTGCATAAATGATACCATTTACAAAAATAGTGGGATAAAATGATATGATGCTATTAACGTTATCACAGTAGCCTAGATGCCAAGGCGTAAAAACAGACGAAGATATAAAAAATAAACCGTAACGATGTCGGCCTATCTGATCAAGGTTATTATGAACGATTGAAACATAAAAGTATGGCGAAGATTACTTGTAAGACTCTTTTCGGGGTAAAAATATCAGCCCCCAATGACGTTAGTTTTAGTATCAAAAGGTTCGTTCCCCAAACATCATCGTAGTAAGTATAGAGGCCGCATATACAGACGTTTGAAGGTTGCAGCAGCCAATTCAGAACAGGTTGCTTTCATCCAAGCTTTCATCTGGTCTAAAGCAATATATATAGCTAGTCTATAATATGCAGCGTTACTCCATGTTGCCTAGGACGAGCCGAGTGTTTTCAATCGAGGAGCTTTGATTACATGCCCCTGGGTGAAATGATGGCCGGGATCTTTGTGTGTAAGCCTATAAACAGAGCCACTTCGGCTCCCATCTTAGCGCACAAACCGTATTTTCGATGGGATCAATTGTACGCTATAAATATGTACAGTTTGATAAATATATCTCAGGATAAGTACTATTATGTTTTAAAATTTTTTTTAACAGAACCAAACAGTTTGACTGTCTAATTATAGGAATTAATCGTAAACTAGATTACCTTTATAATTCAATATAATAAAGAATTACGTATCCTATTTTCATAGCATACCTAGTATACTTATTTATTTAAAAATGGAAATTGAATTATATCGATCGATCGATCGAGCCGTCGAGTGACCAGCAGTCACTCCCGCCAAGTCACGGAAGGTGCTGACAGTTTTACTGCAAGAACCCAACGGCCAAGATCCGTTTCTCCCATGGCCTTTCCTAAATGACTAAATGTCAAACTCACTGATGGAGCAACAACGTTTTATAAAGTGGAATAGTACATTGAATACTTTAGCGTTATTTATCATTCATTATATCGCAAAGGTTATATACGGCTGCTGGGTCTATAGTGAAACAAAAAGTGTACAATGACTTTTTGACTGAGTCGATCATCGCCATGGCAACTGCGCTGTCCGAGCCAACTTACCAATGTCCTTCAAGTGATCGAGCAGGTGATAACGCGACGAGGAGCGAATGTATTGACGGCAGATGTTGGTCGCCAGTTCTCTAATGTCCGATCCTCGGGCTCTCGGCATCCTCCGTTCCAGTTCCAGGAGCTCAATGCATTCCGCACCGCCGCTCATCGCTCCGCTTCCGCTAGACCCGCCCGGGATGCCCACCATTTCTTCACCGTCCAGCACACTGCCGACTCCCGTCGACCCGTTGCTGCTGCAATCTTTCGTCCGGGACGAATACCTTAAAAAATTAAAAAAAAAGAGAGATGAATCATCCAATTGCGTATAATAATCTACTTTGATTCCAACGAAAAGATCACAAGTAGTTCCCATTTTCCCGCGATCTCACAGCACGGTGTAACCGAGCAAATGGGAAGAAAATAAGAAGAAACGGACGAGCATGTTGGAGAGATCTTTAATGAGCGAGAGCGAGTAACTTTTTTCTTTCGCTCCTTTTCTTTTTCGTTTCGTTTAGTTTTTGTGATGACCGAGTTGATGGACCGTTGCTAAGGGAGCGAAAGCTTCGCACAAACTTGTGTACTACACCCGTAAGCGGTGTTAAGTGCACAAGGATGCAATTGCCCATCAAATCCATAACACTTAAATTTCTGCTGGTCTGACGCACGTATTACATCATGTAACAAATGTTTGCTCTCGCCTTACAAACCCCTTTTTATTGTTGTACAGCGCGTTTATTGTTTGCTACTGTTTCTCTTTATCGCAGCGCACGCAATACAGAGTGATGGAGCCATGGATAGTAGCGTCCATTCATCTCTTATTTATCTCTCCGCATTCACTAAGTGTTTATTGATGGCGATTGATCTTTCTGTCGGATTTTTTTTTTACCCCCCACAGCAGGTTAAGACCGGGAAGGGCAAGTCGAATAGCCCGGACATAAGTATATTCAGCAGACGCAGTCAGCAGACGGCGATAATGGCACGGTAAGTATACACTACACTGGATCCATACCTTAAGCTCGGACAAGTTCTGACAGCTCTCTGCAGACTTTTAGTTACAAATTACACTGGCGGGGGGGTCTGCTGGGAATCATCCCAACTCCGGCCGCTTTTATTTCTCATTGGCAGCTGGATTACATCAAAAGTTGGCGTTTCCCTATCCGTTATGTCATGTCTCTTATAGCACTATACATATTGATCTATGCATACACAGCTAGCGTAAGAGTCCTTCAAAATTGCGAGTTTGCTAACGTTTCAAGACCAATGATTCTGGAAAACACTCCAGCCAAAGGATCTGTAGAACAGTGCGTCTAGCGGGTTGTAATCTATATACACACTAGAGCTGATCTTGAAAAAGAAAACCTATTTCGTCTGATCTCTGTGCCAGCATCGTATCCTATACATATCCCTCCTCCTTCTCTCTCATTTTTCTCTATTTGACTGCAATATACCGTATACTGTGCGCATCTTATGCCACCGCCGAGCTATTGCAAAGCTTCTCTCCCCCTGTTACCGACGGACGGGGGAATCTTAGGGGAATCCCACATGATCCCCCCCGTAGAATATATACATGAGAAATTCTTCTCTTATATGCACCGATTCCTGATCCACTCCTACGCCATCTCCTTTTTATTTTGTGACTTTCTTTTGTCTCTTATTCTTTTTCCGTTTTCCTGGAGAAGAATCAAGAGCGGCTCGACGCGACAGCCCGGCTATATTGGAATAATGCGGAATATCGGATTTCTTTTAAAAAGCGGAAACATATATACATGTAGTGGAGGAGCCGAAATGTTGGTGAATGGGAGGACATTAGCTTCGTTTGAAGACAACGATGAGTTGCTTTCCTTGCTGTGCCCATATTATTCCGACCTGTCGATTGTTAGCGCCGATTCTAATGAGGTGATCCATATCAAACAGGATCTCAGCAAGGTAAGTGAACCCAATACAGATAAGAGCTATCAAAGGATGATTTCGTTTAACGGCGACACAAGTAAGAAGTATAATACATCAAATTAATTATTTTCCTTCAATAAAGGGGGAAAATGATGCACGTAAGAATAAAATATGTTAACTTGGAAAACTTAACAAAACTAATTATCCAAAATCACTAACGGAAATGTGATAGGCAGGCATCGTTACATTTAAAATCAAGTGATTTAACTCGAAGCGTCTGTGGTACGTATGTGTAGAGTTGCAGCTTGAATTCTCAGACAACTTGACAAACTTTAACAAACCAATGAAGTCTACTAACCTATGGGTGTGGCACAAAAGGCCATGAAAAGCCTGTGTTAGAGAATGACGGACTGCTCAGCAGCAATTAATTAAAAAAAAGACACTCACATTATTGTTTAATTAGACTATAGTAGCAAGTCGAAAGTTTGAGAAACTCACAAGTTTCAATTCGCGAATTCAATAAATATTATTATATCCTATAGGCTAAGTCAATGAAAAGTTAAGGGTCTTATTGTGGCGTTCTAAAAGTAATTATTTATTATGGATAATAAAATTATCCTGATCTGTTGAGCGGATGACGAGCGCGGGTGAGAAAACCGCTTTTATCATTGTTGATCGGTTTGAATTTAGGGGGGTCGATTTTTAATTTCTATCGATATCTTAAATTTTGCCGGGAAAGGATTAGTGTCGTCTGCTTACATTTTTTTAAGTTTCGAAAAAGAGGTGAAGTGATTGAGTGATTAGGGAATGATACTGATAACTATGGTGAACCAAACGATATTTTTTTGGAAACGTGGCTGCACGAAAAATAGCACAAGAAATGACACTAGTAAAATGTGGTCGTCGACGTCGTGTCAGCTCTGGTCGTGTCTCTTCATAGAATCGCTCAATACACACTCCATGCTGTTTAGCAGGTAAATAAAACTAAGGATGCAAATAGAATGATTGGGAGCTTAAATAGAAGACCTTAAACCTTAAACCTGTTCCAAATGTGTGAGTTCCAGACTTAGCATTTATCATGTACAAGCCCCCTGTTGATGCATGGCAGTTTGTTTGCAAGATGTTACGCTTGGGTAATCATACCTGTGAGATATTTCAATGATAGATGACTTGCATGTTGCAGCATATTACATGCCAACCTTAAATTCTCCTGCTTATTAACAATAAGGGTTTGCCCACTGTCTCATTTTCAACTTTTTCTTACTTGGTGTTTCTGTCAATATTTTTTATCGTAACCCATTTTGTTTTTGTTTTTTTGTACAGATAAACAGGATCCCGTTTGACTGGAGAAACTACCGATGATGTCAGTCGACTAATGGATCTCTTCTTCCCCTTTCTTTCAATCCCTTTTTGTCCTCGTGTACACCCATGTGAGTTTGGGTGTATTCACGAGGACGCCCTTTTTCCTATCCAGCCTGGTGATAAGTAGCCTTTCCTTCCATTTCAACTATTCTACGGATGGATCACTTTTGGATGCCTGGCCGGATTTCCCGGGCATAAAGGTAGGAACAATGTATCTCTATTCTTTCTTTTTGTCTCTTTGGTGGCGTTGTTTATAAATCGTTAGACAGTACAGAGTAGGCTACGATTACTTCTCAGCTAGGCGATTGAACTTTTTTCTCTTGCCGTTTTTATTGACTCAGTCAGGTTTTTTTTTAAATAACTCATTTGAAGAACGACTTCAGATCAAGCTTGTTTTGTACCTCACAACTTTGTGAGAAGTTTTGCGAGGAATTTGAACTACACTACATTAAGGGCCAACGCCTCTCAAGTCTCAACAACGGGTTTCAGGCTTCGAGTATCGTTGAAGACATTCAGTAATTTCCTTAGCGCCTTTTTTCTACGCGTTTTTATCTCGTGCCGTGTCCAATAGGCTTAAACCAATGAGTCGTGTAGTCTAATAGAATCCGAAGAAGCTCACACGTTGCGTTTTCCCCCCTTACAATGCTACATATATCATAACTCGTTATTATACTGTATGGATTTCATATACGTACGCTCTTGCCCTTCTCTCTCTCTCTTATTTCGCCAAGAGACGGTAACAACTAACGACAACCTCATTCTTTTTATTTCTCAACTTGTTTTGGTTTCCCTAATGTTGCAATATCAATTCTCTCTCCCTCGCTTGCGTGAAGCACTCCGACTTACAGTTGAGCAGAATGAACAGGAGCCAAAGAGTATCCGAGCAGACAGTATAGACGTCTGGCACTGGCAGATCTCACTGGCTTGGCAACTAATTCATTAGTGGCAAGTTAGCGTGCCTCGGTTATCAAAACGTTAACTCACTCACGTAATTTTCTATGGGTTCAATGCTGCTGAGCACGTGCTAAGCACTGGTGACTGCTATATGCCTACATATGGCCTGCTGGCCAACTGTAGGTCCCATTCGACTAGAGACGGCCAACATCAAGATGCTTTTCCTGTCCGTTTCTGCGCATAAAACAAACGCAGCACTGTAGAAACGACTTGATAATTGCCAAATGGCGAAGACAGATTTTTCAGGGAACATATTCCAGTTAATCTCGTTACAATTCGCCCAAGAGGTCTATGTCAACATCAATATCCTGGGGGGGGGAATGCGTTGGGTGTATACGTTTGTAGGGCCTCGTTCCACGGTCGTCTAGGTGATATGTTATATCTACCCAGTCGGAAAGGGTTTCTCAAGCTTTTACCTCACAGCAGTCGTGCAGTCATATGGGTACCCGATTTGCAGATTCGCTAGTCTCTATGTACGAACGTTTGCAAACAAACTCTTGAATGATACATGCCGAATTATTGTATACAACACAATGTACAAAGCAGAGACCCAGATATTGGCATCCTTCAATCGCCAGACTCTGCTCTTATTCGGCCTTCGTCCAACTTTCCGAGGCACGCTCGCAGTTACTAGTTGGATTTCGTTCGGTGGTCGACAAGGGGGAAAAAAATAAACTGATGTGAGATACAATATGAAAAAGTATAAGGCAAAAGAGTCCCCGCGATCGATGGAAATGTTATCCACAAAACACGGCACGCCCATACGGACCTATATAGGTCCCTGATGGGTCTACCCCGCCGATATGATTATATCGGTGGGGTACGGGCTCTACAAAAATGTTCATCTATTATACATGTGTAGCATGTGAACGCAGCATCGGCCAGCGGTGCATGGGTTCGTCGTATTGAAAAGGTGTGCTCGTGATGTCACCAACTGTACGGCGCAATGTCGAGCATCTTCGCACGATATCTGTCGTGAAAGCTGATCACGCATGATCATTAATAACGAAACGCTCACATTCCTGTACACCAGAAATGTGGGAGGACGATTGCGAATCCACTCGTCGTGACGTCTTTCCGAATCGACGTCACCCGTCCACAGACGTCCAGACAGGATTATTTTCAGGCTGCCTTTTCGAAATGGGTGAATCAAAGTCACAACAAGCAGCAGGGTTTCACTCTTCCAAGTATATAATAAGACGCGAACAACGTACGTTATGTTCCAAGTTTTGACCTAAATTTTGTCCAGTGGCCAAAACATTAGGTGGTTGTTGTTGCTATTAAATAGGGCTGGAAAATGAGACTGGACACGGAGAAAGGCGGAATAAAAGAAAAATTGTTAAAAGCTGACGGAGAATATTAAAAATACAGTTTGATCTTTAACCTAACCGAATTGGGGAGGAGAGTATCAATAATGGAAATATAATGCTCGGAGGTATTGAAAATATCAATAAGTAATGCGTTTCTTTGATGGACAGCACAGAGCGAATCGCTCGCTCCGTACTCCATCCCGGGGGAAGTTGGTACATGTAGCAGCACGTATTGATTTTATTTCTCTTTCATGTAGGACACTCTTTAACCTTTTCCCCGATTAAGAGATGGAATGGGGGGGGGGATATTTAGTTGCAACAGATCAAAACCGACGGACCAACAAGAAAAAAAATTCCGCTGAAAGCGAACCCAAATTTGATAATCAACCAAGCCAGTCTAGCTGCACTGTTGGGGGCTATATTTTTGATTGGCTTGATGGTATAGACCTGACCATTGTTTTTTGTCTTTTTTTTTATTGAAAAACACTTTTGCTTATTCGATCGTGGCCATAGCAGCCTACCTGATGGAGGACAGAGACGATGAGAAGACGCTGAGCCTTTTTGGGCGTTTGAGTTGGCATCCTTTGAGCTTGTCGCGGTCGATGACACAGCCACTGGAAGTGGAGGCGGCCGCCGATGAACCGTTGCAGCCGGCTGCCCCGCTCTCCTGAACACCTAGGCAAGCGAAGACCTTGACCAAGGCCTCCGTACTCAAATTCTGTGTCGACGATTTGGGGCTCTGTCGTCGTCGTCGTTATGCGTCCAATTTGACATTTTAAGAGAATATTAGCGCGTTAATGAATCAGAAAATGCAAGTCGGGAGTTCAAAGGGAATCCACTGAAGTTGAGTCGGCATAAAATTGTGTTCATTCGGAGACTTGATTCTTGAAAGCTTCTCCTACTAAATTGCTTAAATAAATCTAAAATTATTCTCTTTGCATTCTTAAATCATTCAAAACGGTTATAGTAGTTTTCGTTCGTAACATGACTCATGGTCGGGCGTATAAAGTTCATTTTGAAATTAAAATTGGAAATAGTATACTTAGATGAATATTTAAATTTAAAAATTCAATACCGTTTTTCATCCTCTTAACCCCTTAACTATATTGCTGTACCATTTAAATGCGCTGATGCGATTTCACGTGGGATGTTGTACATATAACCTTCTGGACCTAGTTCCGCCATATATAGATTACAATATAGGGAATGTAGTTCTCCACAAAATTTCGTTTTGGAAGTTCGTGCCTATTGAACATTTTCTACCATTTCTGCTGTGCTGTGATCAATCAATTAGTAAAAGACTAATTTTAATCCATTGATTGATTGCTGCATTTTTTTCTTTAGCAATTTTTGTATTGTTACTAACTTGCTTATGAAACGGTAGAAGCCTCCCAACAAATGTGCTAGCCAATGGTTTTTGAAATTATCCTATATCGATCCATTTCTTGATGACCATTTTCTGTTAACAGCAAAAGGCCGACATCAACGATAATTTTTTTCCTCATTAATGAATAAAAGGGTGACGTGGATGCCATAAAATCCTTAACTCAGCTAATCTATGCGAATGCACCACCAGATTTTTCGACATAAAAATAGATTCCCAGATAATAATAGACGAATAACAGTTTATGAGTTTCGAGTAGCCTACTACTCAAGTGCTATCAGTGGTAGCTATATTTTTCCGGATAAAGTGTGTAAGTAAAACACGATTGCATAATCTGTTTGGTTATAGACTTATCTGATCTTAAAGTGCATTATAATTTGTTTGCCTCGCTTGCGATCCTATGCCGCCAATCCCTCACGGTATTGAATAACAAAAAATGACGGCTATCCCTTTTTGTTATTCTAGTAATAAATTATTGATCACAACATGATTAAATGATTTAAAATTAAAAATAAGAAACATCTCGTAATTGGTTTACGATAAGGCAAGCCCTGATTAATCTAATTACTCTGTAATCAACACTATTTTACTTTAGAGTATAATCCAAACAATATAATAAGAGAACGGCTTTGAAGAGAAATGTCTCATTTTGTTTTCGTTAAAAAATAAACAGAAATTCAGTGTGGACTAGAGGGGGGGGAGGGTAGGCCAGAATTAAGCGGTTATGTACTTTAACTCTGCATCGTGGACTACACTTATGACGACTGGAGCGCAGGTTCAATAATCGCTGATGTTCACGTAGCGATCCGTTGCAGTGGCGCACCTCTGCGAATGTGGATGATTCCCGACCGCTTCCATCCGCCTCGGGCATGTGCGGACTCTCGGGGGCCTCCAACTCGACTTTGAGTGAATTCTTCTTGGGCCGCAGCCGCCGTGGCCACTTGTCGTAATTGACATTGGGATTCATGTAGTTGAAGCGATCATGGCCGAGTTCTTCGGAGCTGCCGCCGTTCATAGCCGACGCCTTGGCGTTATAAAAACGCCTTCGGTACATGTTAAACATGTTGCGGCTATTATGTTGCGGCTCGGAGCCGCGATCACTTCAACTGCAAAACAAAACAAAAAAAGTCGGGAAAACTCCCGAAATTCCTTGCGATTCAAATCAGGCAGAGCTGATTGCTGGCGATGCACTCACACCAGTTGTTAATTTATAAAAAAACAACAAAATTGTCGAGCTCAATCCATTTAGAGCAACACAACATGAGGCGACACAAGACGAAGAACCGACCAGGTCAGAGCCCAGTCTGTTACTAAAGATACTTGAGAGTTTTGAGACCCATTGGCTGTACGCAACAGCGGCACAGCTGTATAGGGTCTGACGCGGTCGACTAGCTTCTCAAATGACTTGCGCAGGTTGCTGGAGGTGCACCGAAGAGGTGTACCCTTCAGGACATTTTCACGGCGGTGTTCCAATATGTTTCACAAGGTACACACTGTATATAGGATATAGATTGAAAAATCGTCTACACAAAGCAGTTGGTTGAACGGGCGTAAACCGGGTGTGGGACGCAGCAAAGTTACAATGTGACAAGCAGCCAACTAAGTCGGTTGCGTTGTAGACAAAATATTGATTTGCATGCATATTTATTTAGAGTCTAGCCGTATTCTGTCACCTCTCATTATCGTATTGTTCCCTAAGGCAAAGACTGCATGGTAGGGCTTCATTGGCCGTCAGCAAACCATAGAAATTCAGTTACTACCCTGCTGCTGCATGATGAGAAGGTAACGTATGTATTCTCAGGCGAGACTTGGCGACTGTATTACTAGCGTAAAAATGAGTCTAGATACTTCCACTTAATCCTTCATTATCTCGCACTATAAGGCCAAGGAAACAAAACAAACAAATACGGCAATCGGGAGTCTAGCTGAATGTTTGGGTTTGATCTTGCTAACATTTAAACTTTTACATATTTTAGCCAAATCTTTCATCGGATCAATTGCGCACCCCTGGCGACAGGTGTGAACGAGTGTGATATAAGGAGTACAACTAAGCGTCTATATACGCAATCTCTTTTCGGTTATACGTATAAGCAACATTTGTGCAAAGGTAGAAGTTGTCGCCTGAATAAACAAATGTTCGTCGATAGAAACCCTTTGTGCGCTTTGATAAAAGCCTCGATAACCAACGAAATCTTCCATTGAAAGACCAGAAAATCACACAGCAAAAATCATATGTCTGGTCGATATTCGCATAATACGTGTGCCTAACTGACATCAGTCAATGAACGAATCGAGAGGAAAGCGGACTCTTTATTCAGTAGACAGCATCAGTGCAGTCTCAGCAGCACAAGCGCAAATCACGAACAAAGTTGCCATGGTAGCTGGCGATGATAATAAGAGGCGTTCTTCGACGCGTATTGTATAACATCTTCGGGAAAGCTAATCCAGTGTCAACAAAACGCGGCTCGCTCTTGTGTGTTTTTCCCACTGCAATAATAAGTAATCGATCCTCGAGAATTGTTTACTCCTGTAACTTATAGGCTCGTTGACCTTATAAGGAAAGATCATCACGTTGGGCGTCGGTGGAATATGAAGTATGCCGAGATGCCAAGTTAATTGCGCTATTAATTATTTGATAGAAATCTTTCGTTCTTATTTTTCAACCTGAGAATGGCATCAGTACATCTAAACTAATGCGAACCCTGTAACCTTCCTGTATAGCCAACAATGGTGAAATTTTGTTAACCATGTACGCGGCTAGAAAAATTGTTATCGACATTTTTTTAACCCGCACGTAGATAGTTGTACATAAACGGAGCACCGGAAATTGCTCATTTTGTATTCGTTGACGGCAGGGGCCAGACTGTGGGGCTTGTAGCGACACTAAGCAAAATATAGCATATTATACCTTGCCTTTATTGCATGATACACGATGTCTTTGTGGAACTGAAATCGATTATTATAAAGATCCGTCGGACGTGATTCGGCAATATGTTTCTTGTTGCTCACCGCCTATAACGGTGATGGGGAGAGGTCTCTAAATCGATTATCAAAAGAAACACAGTGTAATCAGTTTATATAGGAAGCGGACGCACACCAGAGACGTCGTCAACTCGCGTTGATTCGCTAAAGACGAATAGGTGTACAGCAGAAAACCAGATTTGGGCTTCCTCATTCATTCGCTAATCTCTATTTAACTTGGCCTGATTATGCAGCCTCGTACGAAAGCTTTGGTAGAGATTCGTGATTTTCCTACATCTTCTGTGACGCACAGGTTTTGACTAAAGAAACCAAATCACGACTCGCTAGAAACATGAATATCTAAATATAAGCTATGGCACATACGCTGTGCCACGTGAATCTCCTCCGAGGTTATAAAAATCAGACCTTCGTTTTGATTGTGACGATAGTTTAGTTTCGAAGCAACCATTTGCATCCGTCGCATATTGTAACTGGATTAATCAATCACCATCAAAATAAGAAGCCAAATGACGAAAACGACTAGAACTAATTAGATCATAATTCTGCTTGTTTGCTCACAAGCCGCAAAAGGAAAACTAGTGAAAATACTCTGCGCTGTTAACATTTTTATTATCGGTCAGAATTTCCTTAAACGAAGGAATTCGTTTTTTTCGCGTTGTATTTTTTCTCCAGGTTTTCTAAGTACATTCCTATCAAATCGACGAATCTGGATGTACTTTTCATAAAGCTAATAAAATCTTATCGCCTTAATGGAGGTTCTCGAATAGATTCCATAAATGCAGAATGAAGTATACCAACATTTAACATGTATAATGAAATGATAAACGTTATTCTCGGACTTACCATGGAATCAGATATTCAGGCGACTCCTCTGTTTGATTGGGACAGCCTTCTGAGCGGCAAGCCAGCAAATGCTGAAGAAGTTGTCGTGCCCAACTGAGTCCAAAAAAGGAGGATCTCGAGTTAACTTTTATTTGCGATTCGCTCGAGTATTCATTCTCCTCTTTGATGGTTCTCGCCGACGACGGTTGTTGAGAGTTGATGGGCCCGTAGCCGTCGCCTCTTAACCCAGAAGATCGCCGCCATCGTTCAGCCTGGCGTTGCTGTCTAAGTAAGGCTTCTTTTTGAATCCGCCATTTCGGAGACGGAGTAAAAGAATTCGCCATCGAGGAACTTTTGGCTGAGCGATGGACTCCGACATGGCCGAATCGATCATGGCCAGTCACTTCCGACTTGACATCATCCTGAAGGCTCTTGTTTTTGGAGTAAAGGTTCAACTTCAACATGGTGATGGAGTTCTTGTTAGCTACCGTCCTTTAGTATTTCTTTTCTACCTTTGTCTATTTTTATATCTATATAACAATATTGCGTGGGCTCTGGAATAATTCTGACGCTCTCGTTCGATCGTCGAGCTGCCAGTGTATATCGATGCCCATCGGTCGCCTTGGTTACAGTGCGACACTACTATGCGGGGTGACTCATTACCTTAAAAGTAAGAATTGATTGAAGAAAGCAGCACACATGATTCGTTGTCTGGCTATTTGTAAAGAACCGACTAAACAATGAATTTAAACGGCAAACTAATTAACAGTTTTCAAAGGAATTAAAACGAATCTAGTTCAAGAAGCAAACAGTGCGAAAGTTTTAATTATGGACTGGCAAGCGTTGTAATGGATAATTAAGCTATTCCTTCCACGTGTCATCGCTAAACTGATGAATTCTTTTTTAAATAGTTACGTAAGCTTAATTCAATTGTTCACACTGATTCTACTGCTAGACCCTTAACTATCACATCACTTTATACTGTTTAGAACTGTGAAAAGTACGCAGGCTGAGTACAGTTAAATTCCTCACATACGAAATGCGGAAAAAGGGTAATAGGGAAACAGGGCTAATGGCACTTTGTATTGACAGAATCGAGTGATCACTTGATGAACAAGGAAGAAAATGGACTGCAATTGTTTATATCTCTGGAAAAATCTCCATTCTAATAAGCGAATTACTCACACGGCGGTGTTTAAACAATGTTCAGAATATCAGGAAATCCGAGGAAATCAATCGAGTATTATCGCTATAACAATAGATTTGGACAAACTGCGGTATGATCTGATAACTGATCGCAGGACGACAACAGTGGCGACCCATGAAACGCGTACTGAACTTAGGGAAGGACAACAGACAACTATTCGCCAATATATATGCCTTTCTGCAGTTAGCCACGCGAGCTATGGTAGTCGCATACTCACTGGCAAGCCACAACAAACTAAACTGGTACGTTGCTGAGGTCGTATGATCAGTACACACATAGATCGTCGTGCTGTCTTCTGTTCACTGGGAACATGCAACTCTGATTGCATGTCCACCGCCGTATATCCTATATTGCAATCGAAAACGCGGAAACTCTTGATAGGATCAGACATATACAAAATAGAATAGAACGACTGGAACAAGACGCTTGAATGATATGCGCGCGATTCGTGTTGTTCCCTCAATCTTTAAGTCATCGGCACAAAAAAGAAATGCAGGTTAGTCAGGTGATTTCTTAATTGAACTCCATTTGTTTTGCACACCAGGTAAATAGCCAATTCAACCTTTACTTTAAAAGATTTTTAAATATAACATTCTGCCGCATTCTGCTCTCCTGTACAGGGTTACTGAACTACTAATTCTTGCATCTCAAAAATGTCGAACTCTTCAAACTGTGAAATTCTTAAAAACTTTTCTAGAATTTTCATTCATTTTGAATATTTTTTTTTTAAGTTTCGACCATAGTCCAAGAAAAAGCGTAAAAAAAACAATTTAATTTAAATTGAAATAAACCATTCAAGCGCTGTATTTGAAGTATTTTTACAAGTTGCGCGGAATGCAGGTTTAATAAGGAGTCGTCTGCTGTTTATTTAGATTTCAAGTTTTTGAAAGTTGTCTTGCTCTTGACTCTGCATTTTGCCACATTTTATTTTCATTCGAAAGACAGCCGTAGCTTTTTTAGATATTGTTCCACTTTCAACCTACGTATTTGATATGGATCAAGATTTCTTGGTGTCAGTGCTTGATGTTCACAAAGATAACTTGCAGTTTATCTGGCCAAGTCTTGTGTGTTCAATACAAAATTCATCTTTCATTTCTCTAGACTGTGTAAATGAATAACCTAAAATTAACCTATATTTCTTTCCTTAATTCACTCTTGTTTGTTTCATTAGGAATTGAGTGGCCTGGGGAGCAGAAAATTGATAAACTCTCAAGCAGTTGATGACCGATACATAAACATATGTGAAGTAGCCAAAACACGCTCTATTATTTCATTAGGTCTCAGCTGTTTCAAACTGTCAAGCACTGAAAATGATGAATCTTCAAAAAATTTGAATTTCAGTGTTCAAACTTTCAATCTCATGGCATTATGCTCAGAAGATTATGTAGTTGAACCTTCTGCACTTCAGTTTCTTGTTACTCATGGATTTGATTTCCACAAGCAATATTCTCAAGGGATCCCTTATTACAGAGGAAATGATAGAGCTGGGAAGGTAAAATAATTGCTACTTAAGTTCTCTGAATCATTAACACAAATTATTAACATTGTATTTTTTTCAGGGAAAAGCAAAGAAAGCAACTTGGGACCTAAGAGATCTATTTGCTGTGGTTATTTCAGCCAAAGTTCCTCTTGTTCTTCATAATGGCCTTGTAGATTTGGTTTTTCTCTATCAAAATCTTTATGCAGATTTACCTCCGAAACTTTCTTCCTTTCTGGCTGATTTGGAGGTAATGTTTCCCAATGGTATCTTTGATACAAAATTTGTCGCGGAATTTTCCGTTAGAACGAATGCATCCTTTTTGGAATACATATTCCGCAGCCAGTAAGAGCAAAAACATATGCCTATCTTAACCTTTACCTATAATACGTTTCATATTTTCAGTCAATTAAAAAACATGAATTTGAAGAATTCTAGTCGTGCACATGTCATTTGCAACCACACATTAATAGAATCAGATTTTATTGACTTCTGGGACTGTTCTCCGCGTTTGCAGAATGAAGAAGACTTGGAAATTTGTTCAAATTACATAGTAGGTGCCTATCAATTTGAACCTAAAATCACTTTAATGTTATATTTATTGTTTTGTGTAATTCTTGTAGAATCATGGCTTCTGTAACAGTGAGTCAAATTGCAAGAAATCCCACGACGTGTATCGAGCTGTTTTACTTGAAGACCAAAAGAAAGCTAAGAAACGAAAAAGAAAGGATGATAACAACATTGCACGCACTGAAGTAGAAAATGTCATCAATATCACCAGGTCTTCGCGCCAAGAACGCTTCAAAGGACATCGCGCAGGACATGACGCTTTTATGACAGGTTTCTGTTTTGCTTCTTTCATAGCACAAAAAATGTCCGTTCGACCAAATGGTGCCAACACGTTCTGCTGGAAAGAACTAGTTGCTGAAGTTGCCGACGTTCGGAATCGTGTCTGTCTTAGTGGCAAAGACTTTCCCCTTTTAATTCAGAAAAGTGCCTTTTCCAAATGTTCAAAGTCTCATCTGGAGAAATATGAACGGCTGTTTCCCAGTGCTGAAGCGAATTGACGATTGCTAACTGAAAAAATGCTAAATTTAAGTTCAGTGTGTATCATGTTTTGTATTTTGGACAAGAAAAAAAATTCATAGATATGTAGGATATGCATTACATGTGTTTCATTAAACAAATCAAGTGTCCCAGTTCTACCATTTTGAAGTTTGCAGATTAAAAAAAAAGCGGGAATTTTCATACTTTTCTAACAAAACAATCGATTAAATTATATATCAATACTTAAATCATCGATGAAATTTTAATCGATATGTTAGTGACAGATAACGAAGACCAAAAAATAAACAAATCGCTTACTGTTACGGCGAGTTTTTCGAAATTTGTCAGACATTCCAATATACTAATTATATTTTTACTATGTCTATTTTGCTGGAGATTGTGTTTCTTAAACTCTAAACTGCAGACTTTTGATTCAACATGTCTATGCCCTCACAAGCTTCAAATCCTATCGGGCAACGACCGTTTGTTCAAAGACTACATAGGTATTAATTTTTAATATACTGTTTTCCTTTTTTTCTAGCAATAAAAACATTTTCAATATATCTATTAATTGTCCTTAATCAGGCAGCATGCATCTGAAGTACGGAGAGCAATGTCTTCAGCTAGTCAGATGAGTGATGGCTATCAAACAAGTCGAACTGTATCATATGCTGGTAGTATACAGAGTGCTCAATCCTTCACATGGAATGAAGCTTTAGAACCATTGGATTACGAGGATGTCATGAATGAACATGCTACTGCGAGTGACAGAGATCCATTGAAACTCCTCCTTAGTTTTCCACTAGATGACTTACAGCTCCATCTACTACCAAGACCATGGCGTACTTTGCAACCAATAACTCCTCCTGAACCATTGTATATGACCAAACATGACATAAGGAACAAAAAAAATCAGAACTAATGAATGACATTTTTCAGGGAATCATTGAACTCTCATGTACGAGATTGTGTTCGTTGTTATACTTCACCATGGCTTGTTGTTCAGCATAGATATCAAGATTTCAGCAGTGGAAGTCTTGCTCGTCAATCTGCTAGTCGCCTTAATGCATTAGCGGCTACTCCTCGTCAAGAATTCGAAATAGATGACGAAAATGATGTCAACTTCAACAATGAAAATGAAAGCACTGCTGTAATCGACCCAGTTTCAACAAAAGTACCGGTTTTTTTCACATGATTTTAGAATTCTTCACTTTTTTAACGTTTAATTTATTAATCTGCAGGCTAATTCCATTCGTAGCTCGAGCTCTGTGTCGGACACACCGCGCGGCAGTTGGGCAACTTTTGATCTACGACAAACGGCTAGTGATCCTCCTCTTCCAGGATTACTAGACCGTCTGGCTCCTGACGTAATAGATAACGTTAACAAAATTCGACGAAATGAGTTGCAATTGGTAAGCCTTTCTTAATTTCCTTGCGAATAGCAAACATTTATACTCTATAAATTTTAAAATACAGGATACGCTATTTGCATTATACCCACCTCAAGACGACGAAGATATTATCGAAAGACGCTGTCAACCTGATATGCCGATTGAACATTTGGGCCATCGAATTTTAGTCAAATGCACTCAACTTCAGTAAGAATAAGCACAAGTGTTTGCAAAACCGATTATGTAATTATGCGTGCATTTTATTGTACCTAAACTCAAGGCTTGAACTGGAGATCGAACCAATTTATGCATCGATGGCTTTGTACGATGCCAAAGAAAAGAAGAAAATATCGGAAAACTTCTATTTTGATTTGAACTCGGACTCAATCAAGCACATGTTGGCTACTCATATTCCTTTCCAAGTAAGTACTATTGATTAATTTGATGTTAAAATTAAATACCCTATTCATTTTACATATTAAAAATCAGGATGTTAGTACTTTGAGTCGTTCTTGTACATTCAGTACAACATATCCTTCGACGGATCTGTTTCTTGTGGTTAAACTGGAAAAAGTTCTTCAGGGTGATATAAACGAATGCACTGAACCATACATCAAAGATGATAAGGTATACAAACAAATATTATTATTTTGTTTTCTTTGAATATTATTAGAATTAAATTGCGATGTTGGTTAACAGAATCGGGAAAAGGTCAAAGCGAATGCCGTAGCTTGCTGCGAAAGACTTGGAAGGTATAGAATGCCCTTTGCTTGGACTGGCATTCATTTGCACAGCATACTCCATGGAGCTAGTAACATCGATCGTGAAAAAGATAAAACAAACGAACGAGAGAGTGCTCCGAATGAAGCAGGCCTTCCCTTGGGAGCAAATAGTTTAGGTAAGATTAAGAAAAATAGGTAGTTAGTAAAGAACATTTTTTACAATTTTTCTGTTGTACGTGAAAAAAAAAATCCAACAAACAAAAAAAAAAACAAATAGATCGCAAAAGTAGCACTAGTAGTTTTGATCAATTCCGGAGAAAAACTGGTGTTGACACAGGATCGGGGTCCTGGTCGCGACGCGGATCTCTGGAAAGGCGTGGTACTGGCGGATCCCATGACAAACGAAGCAGCTGGTCTTCTATGGGAGATGAAATAGGATCGAGTCTAGATAACTTCCGACCCGTCACGCTAACCGTTTCCAGTTTTTTTAAACAAGTTCGAGAGCATTTTTATCTGAATATAAATGTTTTCTGTGACAATATTTAATTGTTTCTTTTAATAGGAGGGAGAACGCCTCAGAGACGACGATCTTTACAAATACCTTCACGAATTAAGAAGATCTAACAATGCACTTAAAAGATTGAAATGTATACCCGGCACGTTGAAACTTGAAGTTTCCCCTTGTCCCGAAGAAAATAAATGCTCTTTGACTCCAGAGTTAGCTAAACTACACCCATATCCTGGTAATATACGCTCTCTTTATTCCATATTTATTGCAATTATGATCTCTTTCCACTTTTACGTAATAGATGACAAAATAAGGCCTACCAAAGAGCTAATTGAATTCCCTCCCAGGGAGGTCTACACGCCTTTTTATACTTACCGAAATTTGCTGTATGTTTATCCAAAAAATTTGAATTTTGCAAATAGAGGTAAATAATCTTCCCTTCTAGATGTATCAGTTTCTCATAATGTATTTGATGTTTGGCACAGGATCAGCTCGAAATATCTCAGTAAGGATACAGTTTATGTGTGGGGAACAAGAAACTCATGCGATGCCTGTCATTTTTGGTAAATCGTCATGCGCCGAGTTTTCTTCTGACTACTTTACTGCCGTCACTTATCACAATAAGTACTAAAAATCTAGAACCAATCAATTCCAATTTTACTTATATGTTATTTCCTTTGGTTTTCAGGTGCCCTGATTTTTACGATGAAGTTAAAATCAAACTACCTGCAAACTTAAAAGACTGCCATCATTTATTGTTCACCTTTTATCATGTTTCTTGTCAGCGAAAAGTGGAACAGACGGCTGTCGAAACTGTTGTTGGATATTCGGTAAACAAAAACACATGCAACAAATTTTAATACTTCGAGATTCCGTTGAACAATATTTGGCTTTTTCTTGCTTATTTAGTGGTTACCAATGCTGAAAGATGGTAGCCTACAAACGGGAGAATTCTCTCTTCCGGTAATGTTAGATCCTCCACCACCAAACTACCTTTATATCAATCCAGAAGTGATGTTACCTGGGACACGCTGGGTAGATAACCACAAGGGAATATTCAATATTGTAATCGAAGCCATTACATCGGTTCACACTCTGGTATTTATCATAGTTTTATTTATTATTTGTGTTGTGCCGTCTACATTACATCGTTGTCGTTGTTCAGGATCGCCATTTGGATCGCTTTTTGAATATTTGTTCTGCTTTGGAAGAGAATCGCATCGTTCCCCATATCGGGGAAGCTAATATGGAGTCTAGTTTGAAACAGAGGTTGGAAAATTAATGTGAATGTTTATCAACAACTCACAATAATATTTTAAAATATCTAGTATTGGCGATCTGACCAACTCAAAAACCGAGCAAATGGTCAAGTTTCTTCCGTTGATTCTTGAAAAATTGATAGGACTTATTGTCTCTCCTCCGTTATTGAATGGTCAGCTTCTCAAATGCACAAGTGTAGCGTTTGATTGTCTTGTTTCAATCGTTGGAACATTCACTGTAAGTACAAGAAACATTTATATTTGTACAATATTTGATAGGAGTTTTACAATTTCAGGAAATTCTTGACCATTTAAATGATCTACACGGAAGAAATAGTCTTTTAGCTACTTATGTCCATTTCCAAGCATGTGTTCCTCAAGAAAGTCGCGCCTACGGACCAGCACAGCATCGTCCGCTCTCCATACCTCCTCAACGGAAACAACACAGAAGAACAAGTCAACCAGAGGTTCATTTGAACGCGGATAATCTAGGGCTGGATGCAGAAATAAATAGCTGTCTAAAAGGAGCTGAAAGGAATAGTAACTCGAGAGGGGGAGTAGAATCCCCAACAACGTCCAGGCCCAGTCTGCGTAAACTCCTACACGAAGAAATTGCTCTATTGTGGGCCATGTCTACAAACACTTCTCGAGATGCTGTATTTTCCAATGCATGGTAAGATTTTTAGAAGTAACGTTTGAGTGACCCAAATTACATTTTTTACTCTAAACATGCAGGTTCTTTTTTGAGTTGATGGTAAAAAGTATGGTGGAGTACTTGGGTTCAAGTCAAAAACTAGATTCTCCTCGGAAACAAAGATTTCCGGAACGTTTCTTGGAAGACATAGGGCGATTGGTTTCGCTTGTCACAGTCGAAATTTTATCAAGACAGCGACGTGATGGTGGAGAATCAAAAGTAAAGACTTAATCTTTAACACAGTTTCTGTTTTTTATTAATTCAATTTGATTTTATCAGAGCGCTTTATCTTTGAACATCCATCTGTCCTTCTTTCTTCATGACCTTCTTTCCGTCATGGACCGCGGTTTTGTTTTTTCTCTGATTCGTTGCTACATTCGCACGCTAGCAGAAGACAAGGCACTTTACCCGGTAATGAATTTGTATTTTTTAAATATTGTATTAGATTATAACCATACCATTCTTTATTTAGAATGAAATTCCTCACATCACCAGTTTAAAGGTATTTGTATTGTTAGTATTAACAATTGAAACGTGTCTAACAGATGTTTGTGCGCAGTTGGACTTTTTGCGCGTGATATGTTCACATGAACACTTCGTGGCTCTTAATCTGCCTTACTCAACGCCTTTATGCAGCTCAACTGCTTCATCGCCGTCGCCTTCACCGTCTGTATCCTCATCAAACAGTCAATCTTCTTTTGTTTCTACGTTGGTCGGCGTTTCTAGCTCGGCGCGCTTTGCCGAGCTAACTGGCGAATTTCGTCAACAGCATTTTCTAATTGGCTTGGTTCTATCTGAACTGGCAGCCGTCTTTGACTTACAGTAAGTATTTTAACAAACATGTCCCGATCTCTTAATTGCTTAATTTCATTTATTGTCACTCGTATTGTAGGAGTCCTGCGCTTCATGCACGTGCGGCAAATTTAGTAAGGAATTTACTGACCAGTCACGACTGGGATCCAAGATATTCGGATGCCAGCTGTAAAGCACGAGTTGCCACTTTGTATCTACCTTTGATTGGTGTACTTCTTGAAGCGCTACCCCATCTGTTTGACTGGAATTCAGAGACCAAAGGTATAATCACATTCTTGTTTGAATCCTGTAGATTTATGCGACGAATTCTCATAACCTGTCACAAAGCAAGAGCTGTCATGAGGCAGAGATGAATCAAAGCGCTACATTAACATTAAGGTCGTTCGGGGATGAGCTGTTGTTTAAGGAATGCACAGCTTCATTTGGTTTCGCACCATACAAATTCGTCTATTCAAATTAAGTAGTCTAAATAAAACATCTGTTTTTCTTTTTCTGGAACAAACAGGGAGGCCTCTGGTCGAAGGAAGTAATGAAGAACAAGATTCTTCAACAGTCAATCCTGCCGTTGCACAAGCTATTGCAGGAATTCCGGTAGATCAGGTAAACAAGTTATTTTCTCCTGCAATTTCTTTAAAAAAATTATTTGTTGTAGATTAAAGGGAAAGTAAACGCAGAAACAACCCGTCATCTATTAATCTGCTCATTGTGGGTTATGCGTCACGTCGAGGAAGCACCGTTGAAAAACTGGTGGTCTGAATTAAATCCTGCAAAGCTCCACCGCCTTCTAGAGCTCTTGTTTATATGCGTATCTGGATTTGAGTACCGTGGCAAGCGCGGAATACGTCGTTGCATTCAACAGCGAGGTGGGCGAACTACAGAGAATGTTAAGTCACGCTTGGAGGACCTGATTCTTGGTCAAGGATCTGCACGCTCTGATCTCATCCTACGCCGTCGCGGTAATTAATCACAAAAATAAATAATTACTTACATTTTCTAGAACCTACTCTCTTATTGAGGTCTAAGTAAAAAGTTTTAAGTTCGATCTAAAAGCAAAGTTTTTACTTTGTATGAGTTAAGACACGGGATTAGTTGGCTGTATATTTTTTTGGTTTTGTTAAAAATGTGTGTGTTTTTTTTTAATTTTATTTTTACGAACGTTTTACTTTGAACGAAAGTTGGAGGAGCAGCGGTAAATGGTAGCGGCAGCGTAGTGGGAAATTCGCAATTCTACACAGGAATTGCGTCAATTGCCCATACACAACCCACTCCAGGTGGGGCAGTCGTCTGCTTTTTGCACACTGCACACGTTTTGAAAGTTTTGCGACGAAGGCTGAAAACTAACCGTGAAAATAACGAAGATAGCTGGCATGCTTTGCCTTGATTGTTTGATATGCATGATTATAGCTGCTAAAACTGTATTGCTATTGCTATGAAATACTAATTCTTTTGCTTATTTTTCATCTTTCTAAGCTCTGTAAATAACCTTTTTCTTTAATCCTCTATTGTTTAAAGAACGAAATCCGTCGCCTAATTCTTCCTTGGGTGTACCACCTGACCGACAAACTCTACGGTGGCGCAAAGACACAGCAGTTTATCGGTCGACCAATGAAGCAGGAGAAAAACCTCGGGTAGACGTTGAGTTGGACGCCTACATTGAGGGCAATCTTTCAACGCAAACTAGCCTTACAATTCTGGATATGCTGGAGCTAATAGTGCAGGTATTACTTGATTTCAAAGTATTATTCTCGATTCATTACATCTGGCAATTCCTTACACAGGTTGTTTCCCAACACGATAACTTGCAAATGCTGCTACCAGTAGCACTCCGTGTTTTACTCCATGTCCTCGGATGCTGCCAGAGTACTGCGCTACTACAAAATGCATTTGCGACTCAGCGAGCGCTCGTGTACAAGGTATATATTTTATTCTTAAAACCATAAATATGTGAAGAATGAAGATAGGTCCATCTTACAATGAAATTTTCAAGGAAATTTAAAGAAAAAATGTTCTTGTCGAATGAGCCCCGTTGTGTTAGTTGAATGATCAACTCCTTCTATTTCTACGCTCTGACGATCGCCTGGCCCGCAGACAAGCTAGAACACAGGGTTCTTCTTGGCCTATATAATCTGCTAGAGGCAGGTTGCTAGTCTCATGAGTGCCACTTTCTGGCCTGGGTCCGGGGACTTTCCTCCCGAATGTGTTGATCAACAAGTGATCCGTATGAGTTCGAGTTGAGAAGGCTGACAAGACATTATCTGTGGTCACCGAATACGCTATTTATACTGGGGACATTGTGGGAAAACGTGACTGACAATCTTAACATGACATTATTGATGTGTTTTGCCATTGTTCTTTTTTTGAAGCTGCTATTACTTCATGAAACTGCTGCAAGGACTCAAGTAATCTACAGCTCATTTATCAGATTTTACGACAAAAACCTTATATATTTTTGTTTTGTAAATTATCTGATTTTGTTGCAATTTTGTGTCGAATTTAACTTTTAACTTAAAGCCATCTAGCGGTAGGCATATTAAACATTTTGTAGTATTCAAAATTGGGCGGTAAAATTGACTCGAGTTTTAGTCATCCCTGTACCTTTTATCCGAACACTTTTGCATACTTGCCATCTGTTGCAACTGTTTTATTTTTACATTATTTTTATAAACTACTAGTTCCCAGGTCTGCTGTTTGACGAAGAAACTGAATTGTGTGCTGACTTGTGTTTGCGCCTTTTGCGACATTGCAGCAACAGCATCAGCAGCATTCGTTCTCAAGCGTCTGCGTCGTTGTATCTCCTGATGCGACAGAACTTTGAGATAGGAAACGTGAGTCATTTTACATGATAACCTTTTTCTTTTCGTTATTGTTTGTATGACTTTATTATTTTCTATGCAGAACTTTGCCCGAGTAAAAATGCAGGTTACAATGTCGCTGAGTTCATTAGTTGGAACTAGTGCGCAATTCAACGAAGAAGCTCTTAGACGTTCTTTGAAAACCATTTTGGTATACGCTGAGGAAGACACTGAATTGCAGGATACTACTTTCCCCGAACAGGTATCTTACTCAACACATTTCAAAAATTGACGGATTTTTATCGCACTTTTGTATTGAAGGTTCAAGATTTGGTCTTCAATTTGCACATGATTTTGTCAGATACGGTGAAAATGAAAGAGTTTCAAGAAGATCCAGAAATGCTTCTCGACCTCATGTATCGTATTGCAAAAGGCTATCAAAACTCTCCGGATCTTAGACTAACCTGGTTAGCCAACATGGCTCAGAAGCATTCAGAGGTAACAATTTTGGGGACGAGAATGTTCGCTGTTTATTACTGCTATATTTAACTTTTGTCACAGCGAGGAAATCACGCCGAAGCGGCCATGTGTCTCGTCCATAGCGCGGCTCTGGTGTCCGAGTATCTTTGTATGCTTGAAGATCAAAAGTATTTGCCTGTTGGAGCTATGCCGTTTGAGCGTCTTTCGGCTAACGCTGTCGAGGAAAGTGCCGTATCGGATGACGTTCTCTGTCCCGACGAAGAAGGATTCTGCACGGGAAAATACTTCACCGAAAATGGGCTCATCGGTCTTCTAGAACAGTCGGCCAGTTCATTCCAACTTGTAAGATTTTTACTGCGTTATTTTATTTGGCTAAAACTTAAATCCATGTTATTTCAGGGTGGTATGTTTGAAGCAATGAATGAAGTGTATAAAATCCTAACGCCTATCGCAGAAGCTCACCGTGATTTCAAGAAGCTAGCAAATATTCATGGGTATGATTAACTCGATTATTGTTTATGTTCATTTCCATATGGTGTAATATCTGTAACGTTATTCTAGAAAACTTAGTGACGCGTTTACCCGAATTGAGCAACAACATGGAAAACGAATGTTTGGCACCTACTTTCGAGTTGGTTTTTACGGACCAAAGTTCGGAGATTTAGATGGAGAAGAGTTCATCTATAAGGAACCAACATTAACCAAACTCCCTGAGATTTCGCATCGTCTTGAGGTATTTCATCGAAACTTCGGTGCCACTAGATTATACTAAATTACTTTGTGTTACCAGAATTTTTACTGTGAGCGATTCGGTGCGGCCGCTGTGGTTATGATTAAAGATTCGAATCTAGTAGATGTGACGAAACTGAATACTGAACGAGCTTACATTCAGATTACTTACGTTGAGCCTTACTTCGATGTATCTGAACTACGACACCGCTTGACGGTTTTTGAACGGAACTTCAATATTAGTAAACAATTTATATTGTTGATCCATTTGTTGGACAGAAGTTAATGTTTTCAAATTTACACAGAGCGGTTCATGTATGCTACTCCATTTACACCTGATGGGCGAGCTCACGGTGAACTGCATGAGCAGTACAAGCGCAAAACTGTGCTTACTACTGCGAATCATTTTCCTTACGTTAAAACGCGCATACAAGTTGCTGAACGTCGTCAGGTATAGTCTAACTTATATTTTTACTACCTATTTGTGCAATTTGTAATGTAGTATGAAATTGCAGGTGGTACTGACGCCCATTGAAGTTGCTATTGAAGATATACAGAAGAAAACAACTGAACTCGCATTGGCGACCATTCAGGAACCACCCGACCCTAAAATCTTACAAATGGTTTTGCAGGGTTGTATCGGTAAGTGTGTTACATTCGTGGTTTATGTGCTCTATGCTTAAAATCTTTGTATTTTGTAGGAACCACAGTTAATCAAGGACCTTTGGAAGTAGCCAGTGTTTTCCTCTCTGATTTGGCGGATCCCGAAAAGACATCAGACAAATTCCAACTCAAATTGCGCCTTTGTTTCAAAGATTTTTCCAAAAGGTTTTTCTTTTCTTTTTTGCGTTACTAAATTGTGTTACTACAATTTTTTTTTACTATTAACTAGATGTAACGACGCTTTAAGACGAAACAAGAATCTAATTGGCCCGGACCAACTGGATTATCAAAAAGAATTGGAAAGGAATTATCGGCGATTTACAGAGCGTCTCGCTCCGCTCATTAACATAGATCCTTCTTCTCCTAACGGACATACTACTCGAAATCGGCGTAATCGCAGATGATCAGACACATCGCTGAGCAAAGTTGCATCTCGTATTATTAGTGACTGATGGTAGTAAATTTGCTTGGAGCACAGTATTTTCATACTTGTTTCTAAGATTTGCTACGATTAAAGAACCATTCCTTTGCTTCATTTATGTTCCGCTTATTTTATTATTATTTTTTTTTACATTAATAAAAGTGAATTTCTCTACATGAATCGCCGCCAAACAAAGCGTATTCGCGAAGCAGCTCACATGTCTCAAATTATTAATTTTGTTGACTGCCTAAAAAAATTTTTTTGGCTTATCAACATTACAAATCTTCGACGATAAATTTACAATATTTGCGGAGTTATGACAATAGCTGATATTTTATTAGTTCTTAAGAATGATTTTTTCGCTAGTGTAATTATTGTTTTTCAATTTGCGCGAGCGCTTTTGCCTTAATCGAGCTGGGGACCATAGTTATATTCTGACTACTAGATGGCAATATCGGTAACCTATCGTCATAATCGATTATTTTAAAAAAATGCATACATAATTAATTACATACTAAATTAAGTAAAAGTAAGCTATGCTCAGCATTTGGCATTGACTGAATTGCCAAAAGGTCTACCGTCTACCACCTTTGGTCCTGCTTGGGAGTGCTTGGACAAATCTTGGACACACAACGACGATTTTTTTAAGCCACTCAGTTTCATAAATTGGCAACACTGCCCAGTAGTATAGTCAAATTGTGCCCAAAAAGTGGGTATAGGGCTCTTCGGGATCTGTTTTATTTAGCCGATTTATCTGGCAACGCAGCATGGCTCTAGACTTATTTAGAACAATAATGTAATGTCAAAAATTTTTGCTTCTGAATCCAAACAGCAAGGCTCTACTGTTTTGACTAAAGTGTTTCTTGTGTGTTGAAATTTTCTTTCGATTGTTAACTGAAATGAGAATTTGTAATGTTGCTAAGTGTGGACGTAAGATCAGTGATGGTGTCAAATTGTATTCTTTGCCAGAAAACAGTGTTCGTCGTCAGCTTTGGCTTGACAAGATTAAGATTAAACGTAGAAAAGCTAATCGTCATACCAAAATCAATAAAATCTGGATATGCTCAAAGCATTTCTATGGAGGTATAATTCTATCAAGCTAGTTATTGCTATTTATTGCTAATACATACTCTGTTGTGCTATATTAGGGAAACCTGCAAAAGATATCTACCCGAGGCATCCAGATTTTGTGCCATCATTGTTGTTAGGGGATGAGCCACTAGAATTAATAGACTCACCTCTACTTTCTGAAATTCAGGATCATTCTTTGCCGATTGGTAATATTCAAACTACAAATTTACAAGTCTGTTTGTCAATGTTAAGCATTTCATTTTCAAGTATTAGATGAGCTTGATCAACACAGCATTCCAAGTAATTGCGAAGAGAGTTTACACACAACCATAGAATGTGAACTTCCCAGCAATGAGAACCCATCGGAGACTACATTACATCTAGATTCATTATGCCATGAAAGTACTTCACAGAGTGGTAAAGTAATTACATTTTTGTTTATTTCTTATTGCTTGCCTAATGCTTTTTTCCAATTTTAATAGCATTACTACAAGGAAACGAGATTAACTGTAGGCCTATACCAATTCCTGCTGTGGAGTGCTTAACAACATCACAAGTTAGCAATTCAACAACTAACCTGGACGATAATCTCGAAGGAGAATTACAGCGTCTACGATTGATCGAGCAAGTGTCTCAGTTAACAAAGCAAGTTGAATTGCTTCAGTTTAAGTTTTGTATGTAGATTGATTGAAATAAAGTGTCATTGGCCTCATTCTTAAATTTCTTGGTTTATTTTCCCAAATTTCATTAAGCATTACCATACAATGAGCGTATATTACACAGCCATCAACACCTAATGCAGCCCATGGTGAGTGAGGAGTTTTGCTGATAGCTTGAGATGGAGTTACCTAATTGTGAATTAGAACAGAAAATATAATTCATGTCAATAATAAACAACTTTGAGGGGTTACCTTAGCTTTAACTAAAACCACTCCAGATGACAAACACATTGCCATAAATTGTTTCAGCCAGCCATCGTTCACTGCTTGTTTTGACTCAGCTTTGAGACCTTTGAAGGCTCTCTTTGTTTTCTCCACATCTATAATACTTCTGGAGAAAACTAAGTAGGCGAATATATCCCCATGATCTATTTTGGGAATAATTGTGCAACACTGAAGTCCTTGTTTCCACAAATCTTTAGATAAACTGTAAGGGCAATCACACTGAAGAATATCCAATTTATCAAGGTATTTTTCTTTGGCTTCTACTGAAAGCCCACTAACATAATTCGATAAAGACATAATATTTCAAAACATTAAACACATTTTTCAACACAGAAGAAACACTTTTGTCAAATTAGTAGAGCCTTGTTGTTGGGATGCAGAAGCAAAATTTTTTGACATTACATTATTGTTCGAAATAAGTCTAGAGCCATGCTGCGTTGCCAGATAAATCGGCTAAATAAAACAGATCCCGAAGAGCCCCATACCCCAAACAAATTATTACCTGAATTTTTGTTCGTGAGCACTGTGTGTACTATAAAAATGTAGTTATTTTTAAAATACTAGTTAAAACTATCGTGTAGAACATGTATAAATCGTGATTTGAAATGTTATTTCCCGTGTAAATATCCTTTCTTGTTGAAATAAACCATTTAAAAAAATATTAAATTTTAGAAAATCTTTCATTCTATAAGTACCCAACTTTTTGTGCAGTTATAACGATATTTAGTATTTAAAAAAAAATTAAACGTAAAACCCAATATTTTCCCCCGCGAAAAAGTGTTTCCGTATTTAACACAGCCGCTTATGGGAAAATGGGTTTTTTTTTAAACAGTATTTACATGACATCTTAGCACATAGAAATCCTTCCTTGGGTTCATTTTATAGCTAAAGAGTCATTCTATCTTATTCATTTATATTTATTCAAAAGGGGACATTCGTTTAGAAGTTATAACCGATATTCTAGGCCCTAATTTTGCATATTTTCCAAGTGTTTTGCATTAGTGAGTAACACACCCGCTTGGTGGTGATTAGCACAGCCGCTCTCCGCTAGAAGGGGCTGCACTCCAAGCGGGTGTGTTACTCACTAATGCAAAACACTTGGAAAATATGCAAAATTAGGGCCTAGAATATCGGTTATAACTTCTAAACGAATGTCCCCTTTTGAATAAATATAAATGAATAAGATAGAATGACTCTTTAGCTATAAAATGAACCCAAGGGGGGATTTCTATGTGCTAAGATGTCATGTAAATACTGTTTTTAAAAAAACCCATTTTCCCATAAGCGGCTGTGTTAAATACGGAAACACTTTTTCGCGGGGGAAAAAAATTGGGTTTTACGTTTAATTTTTTTTAAAATACTAAATCTCGTTATAACTGCACAAAAAGTTGGGTACTTATAGAATGAAAGATTTTCTAAAATTTAATATTTTTTTAAATGGTTTATTTCAACAAGAAAGAATATTTACACGGGAAATAAAATTTCAAATCACGATTTATACATGTTCTACACGATAGTTTTAACTAGTATTTTAAAAATAACTACATTTTTATAGTACACACAGTGCTCACGAACAAAAATTCAGGTAATAATTTGTTTGGGGTCAAATCGCCAATTTGACTATACTACAGTTGTCGCGAAAGTTCGTCTGTAGGCTCAAAAATCGCGACAGCAGACGAGGACGAGCAGAGTGCGACAGTCGACAGTGTTGTTTAGATAATAATAATGCTTTGTTGTTTAGCAAAGACAAAATTGTAAAACACGATTTTGTGAAGTAAAAAGTGAAAATTGAAAATGAGCGGTTCAGGAGGAAATCCATCAGATCTCGTAAAAAAACTCGCTCTCAAAGCAGCGACATCGCCTTTAAATGCCAATAGATCAGGGAGGTAATGAACTAACGATTGTGCAATAAAAATTTTTATTATTGATTATTAAAATACTAATAATTTTTAGACTACCTTCTTTGCGTGGGGAAAGGGATCTTAGCCTAGGTGGGAGTTCCAGACCAAATTTAAATTCTGTGTCAGGGGCTGCAAAACCAAAGAAGGAATTCAAACCGACAATCCCAGTTAGGCGCACAAAAACTCTGGAGGCACCTTTGAATGTTGACAACTCTGCAGAATCTTCTAGTAATGGCAGAGGGCGAGGTGGTAGAAGAGATGATAACCGGGGAAGAGGAAGAGGCAGAGGAAAGGAATGGGTTCAAGTACTAATTTTTTTGTATTGTTATGCTAATAATATGTCTAATATCCTTCAACTATTACATTCTATTCTTTAAGAGCGAAGGAGCACTTTTTGGACAAGGAGTATGTGATTCGAATCCAAAAATGAGAAGTTCATCATCAGCATATGCTGACAGAGAAGGTGGAGGCTCTTCTGGTGGGTTGGAAAAACCACGACTGAACACTCAGGTAGAATACAAGTTCAATTTTTAACAAAAGACAAAAAAAAATAACCAGTAAGTTTAATTGAATTCAAACAGAACACCAAAGTGAACAAGGAAGAGGAAGACGCTGCTCTGAGTGCATTGCTAAGAGATGATTTCTTGGATGATTCTGAACTGGGTGATGGTTTTTACAATAATGTGGTAATGCAGCCCATCCAACTACCAAAATCAAGTTTAGGTATGCATAACTGAGTAGCAGTAAAGGAATGGTACATTTAATGTGGTTGTTTTTGTTTTTATAATTATTTAGATGCAAGTGTAAAGGAAGAAGTTGACGATATTGGTATAAAATCTGAAAGCAAACCAGCCATCACAGTAGAAGGAGGGGTCACCAGTATGTGTATATTTTTCAGAAAGTTTAAATCTTTTTGCACACAAACTAAAAAAATAATATTGAAATTTACATTAGTCAAGCAAGAGAAGGATGAGAAAAAACCAATTCCGACTCCTAAAGCATCTTCTTACCAGCGACGTCTGAAACCTTCTCAAGTCACAGGAGAACACATTTTCCAAAATGAGGGTGAATTACTGTTCATTCAGGTAAGTTGACATATGACATTATCGCCGGGTAGTTGGTCGTCTAATCGTGCAATTCTATTTTGATTGAAGTTACCAGATGTGCTGCCAAGCCTGAAATCGGATAAGGAACGTCCTCAAGTTAAAAACGAACCCGGGACTGCAATTCAAGAGAAAGTCGTTGATCACTCCATTTCTGAAGCAAAACCTGATAAAGAAAGTGTTTTTGAAGATATTCCTGAAGGTCGATTAGGAACTCTACGCATCCATAAATCAGGGAAGATAACTTTGCAAATGGGAGAACATTCTTTTGTGTTGGATAGCGCTACCCAAGTGTCTTACTTACAGGTAGTTCTATGATTTTCAAAAATTTTCGTCTGACACTTGCATAAACGTTTATATATCTGCCATAGGATTTGATTTCCGTTGAGGTTGATGCAGAAGATAAGACCGGCAAAATGAGAGCACTAGGACCAATCAAATACAAAACTGTCTGTTTACCTGATTGGGATGAACTAATTGCTGATTCCTAATATTCCTTACTTATTGTCATTGTTCAATTTAATGCTGCGAAATTTCGAATAAAATTCGGCGAGTGATAGATTGGTTTAAGCTTTCAAGCGTAATAATCTGTTATTTTCTTTTGATTTTCTCATTTTCATGGTTCTTATCATTTATTCTTATCACCATTATCCGTTAGTTGTTAAAGATTACAGGAAAGTGCCTCTTATTAGTGCCTCCCCTACGGTTCTGCAAGTGGATTTGGCCCGAAGAAGGTGGGAGTCGGACAAGATTTTAACGAGCTGGTGGGGTTTCCATTTTTTTTCTTCCTGACCCGATTACCCGCAGGTCAGAACGTCTTATTTTTATCTGTCATGTCAGTATGTCACGCATGACACTGCTGGTGAAAACCAAGATTCTTTATTATTTTTTATCGTCACAGATGATCTGTAAGTTGTTTTACATAGAATTTTGAGAATTCATCATGATCTTCAATTGACAGCAATTTAATTTATTTTATTTTTTTAAATTTAGATTTTGCTTAATAGTGAATAAAGAACCACCTAGTTTTCTTTCCAAGAAAAAAAAAGGGCTAAGGGCAACATGGTCCACTAAGTTCTTTGTTTGTTGATCCATTGGCTGCTACCTTGATGAATTTTCCTCTTTGACTTTCTTAGAACGGACCCGCTCTTGATTTGAGTTGAGGTATTGCTTGGTGTCGCTACAATCTTCTTTGATATTTTTGGTATCTAAAGTAACACCCATTCTCATATCAGGTTTATCCCTGAGGGTAGTACTTGTACTACCAGAAGGCATTAAAGTAAATGCGGGTGTGTGTGTGTGTGTGTAGGAGTGGGGGGGGGATGTGGGGGAGTGAACGCTGTTCTGAGCCAGGCTTCCAGAACCTTTAATTCAGAATCAGAATAAATTTATAGAAAACTAAACTACTGCATCGATTTTCTTCAAACTTTTTGTGTAAACTTACAGTAATTTATCTCAGCGCTTAGGTAAGTTTCGCTTCATTTGGTAATACTAAATTTTATTAATTTTTATGCGGATTTAGTCATTAGCTTTTTGTGACTTAGGACAACCACAAAATCCATTAGGTTGTCTGTTGACAGTCTGTTGATGTCTTGTTCAGTAAAAATAAATTTCGTCAACAGTTTTGTTATTGTTACAGGATATTGTTTCTCTTTTAGAGAAGTTCAGTGGAACAAAGGTATTTTGGTGTGTGCTATTCCATTTAAGAAATGTACGTAAATTCATCAATTATGCTAGGCAATATTTTGGGATGAACAATTCACTGGCCCCATTGGTTTGGTGGCAGAATACAGTTTTCTTAAGGAACTAGATGTTGTAAAAATGTTCCAGTTAAAACCTGGGCGCTTGCCTTCCATATCTGTTAAAAATATACTGTTCATCACAAGACCTGAAGTTGAGCTGATGGATTGTATTGCCGATAACTTGCACAGGTATGAATAATCTACATATTTTAACTTTAAATAGTCAACAATAAGTTAATTTACATTTCAGCGAAAAAGCCAAGGACATTCTGCTAGTAAGGAATATCAGTTAATTTTTGTCTCCCGACGAAGTGCAGTATGTGAACAGCGGCTCAAGGTTGGTTAAAGTTACTTAAATCAGCGAAGAAGAAATTGTTGACAAAATTATTACTTCATTTAGGACAAAGGAGTGTATGGAACTCTTACTTCTATTGATGAACTGCCTGTTGATTTTTTCCCACTAGATCGTGATGTCATTTCAATGGAACTCGATAATGTTTTCAAGGTATTTATTTATGAGCCAAACTTTGAAAGGGATTGCTTGTCATCAATTTCTTCAAATTTATTCTCATGGGTTGCTCTCTCATCAAATTGCTCATGGGTTAATGTCCCTCCAAAGTTTATATGGCATTTTCCCCAACACGCGATAGTGGAGAAATATTCCTAGACTCCTTCGATGATTCGGTAATCATGGTAAGTTTAAACTCAATAATATTTCTCCAGCAGTTTTTTTCATCGGGATTTTTTTTTCTTGTGTATTCTCTTTAGATCAACCCGGATATACCTGATGAAAGGGAGCTGAGGGAGTGGCTTAAAGACAATCAGTAAACAAATCCTTTTTTACTGATTGTCTGAAGATCTTAATTACTTGACGTCCTTAAACATCGACTGCAGCTAATTGCCTCCATCTTTTTTCTCGAATTGTTGCCTCCATCTGTTTCCCTGAATTGTTGCCTTGCCTCAAACTTTTTTCCTAAAATATGGCTTCGATCTTATAACCTGAACTGTTGCCTCGATGTTGTACCCTGAACTGTTGCCTTTTTACCTCAGCCCTTGTGATGGAGAAATTGGGCCACTGTCTGAGTTTAACTCAAGAATTTACATTGTTTATTATTTTATTTCGTAAATGATACAGCAAAAAAATCCAGGAAATTACAATAAACAAAATCTTACGAAATTCCTACATTTTAATTGTTTTGAAACTATAAGCAAAAGCTTTTAACTGATATCTTGCCCGTTAATACCCGAGGGCGAACCTGGAAGGGTCTTGTCTTGCGCCGCTATATTCAATGACTGAATCCATTGGTAACACCGGATGAAAATGCAAGTCAGCAGTATATGCTGCCATCCTTTCGTCGCTCCGAGGAATGGGGGAGTTGAGCCTGCTCCAGCTACCCGAACCCGATAAGCATCATTCGCAGCCAACTTGAACTACCCCAGGCCAGCTCTCAATGCAGCAGGGAGTTTCTTGAGGACGACGAGATCACGATTTTAGTCAGGAGAATATGTTGTGAGTATCGAGTATTTTTCATTTGTCTTTTTTTTTGTTGTTATTTCAATTCAGTGTGGATGAGCTAGAACAGGGATGTCTTCTTTTTGAAGCTGTATGGCGTCAATCTAAGGCCATCTTCGATCGTTTTTCAGCTGCCAAAAGCACCAGTTTTAGTTACTTTTATTTTCCTTATTTCTAAATTCATTTATTGGAGTTATTGTTAGATTATTTGGGGTGAAATTTGACCGTAAGTTATCTAGCTACAAAACTCATTTGTTAGATTTTTGATAATTTACGTTTAAATCTACTTTCGGTTTCTAAATCAGTTAATAGTTCAGACGGTTTTCATGTGACTTTTTGAAACTTTTGAGAACTTATTGACAGAGAAAAGAGGTTTCTAACAAGGCTCAACTGTGTGCACATCATGAAATGAATATGGATTGATCATGTGTTCGAAACTTGGATAAGATTGGGTAGGAATATTTTCAAAAAAGCCGACTGTCCTTCAAACGGTTCGAAATGGAAGATTTATTCATTCGACGAAGAAACGAGTCAAATGACTCCAATGTCAATTGGTATAGTTTTAAGCCATTACCATTTAACTTAGTATTCATTTTGATTTTGGTTGTTGTAGACCCACCCCCAGCCACATCAACCTGCAGAAGGAAAGGCCAGTAAAACATACTCGAAGGTCACGGAGATCTTTACATAAATACGTGTCATGCAATGGTGTAGAGGATGGGTGAGGACGGACGTTTTGCAACATTATCAAACAGGTACAACACCCGCAAGGCTTTAAAGGTGAGGGTGAGAAAAAAATCGTATAAAAGGCGAGAGAAAAGGCGAAGGGAAATCAGTCGAGAGAGCATCTTCGACACGGCAACAACTACAGCGCACTCACCATCTGCCTTCTTCACCGTATTGCCAGTTCGCAACCATGGGTAAATATTCTGTCTTTTACATTAAGTTGTGTATCAATTCTATTGTTTCTATCTGTTGATATGCCTGTTAATATTTAATATTAATGTTTGAATTTTTTTACTGTGTAGTTATCTAAGTCGTCGTATGCTGTTGGGTGTTGTATCGTTGATTGGTGGGTCGACCATTGGTGTACCAATGTCTCCTGGGGTATGGCGAATGTCAAACCGCAATGCTGCCGCCTTACTACGCAACAAAAACATACGCAACAACCGGTTCCTACACCACCAAGGCTCAAGAGTGTTACACCACAATTTATGATGCCACGAGCTGCTACACCGAATCCCGAAGTATAACTGCCCCGAGTTACATCACTAAGGCGCCGGAATACTACACGTCTATATATGCTGCCCCTTCCTACTACACCGAGGCCCCGCGTTACTACAACACCGGATCGCTCAAGTATTACACTACAACCTACGCTGCCCCGAACTACTACACCTACGTCCTGAAGTATGTCTGTGCGTATGAGGAGTCGTCCCCGAACTGCAGAGCCCTGTCTGTCACCAACTGCATTCCTCATCGTGTAACCAGTTCGGAATTATGGGCAACTATTAAGTTTTTTACTTTGAGTTTTGTATCAATCTTTTTTTTTTTCTAGTTGCTAATATGCCTGTTATTATTTAATATTTATGTTTAAATTTATTAATTGTCTAGTTAACTATGGTGTCGTGCTGCTGTTGGGTGTTGTATCGTTGCTGGCTGGATCGACCACTGGTGTACCGAAGTCTCTGGGTATGGCGGATATCAAACCACATCGCCGCCGCCTTCCTACACAACTTACGCAACGACGAGTTCCTGCACCGAGGTCTTCAAGTACTACACCACTAAAGCACCGGAGTTTTATACCACAACTTACGCTGCCCCGAGCAACTACACCACCAAGGCCACGGAGTACTACATGACAGCGCATGCCGCCCCATCCGACTACACCGAGGCTCCCAAGTATAACTCTGTTCTCAGCTACTTACTGCACCGACGCTACTAACTACTTCTCTGTTCCCAGCTGCTACACCGAAGCTCCTGCTGATAACTCCACCAAAACAATCGAATCCTACACCGAAGAGGCAAAGTACTACTCTGTCCCGAGCTACTCAACAAGAACTGAGGCGGCCAAGTATTACTACACTGATGCTCCAGTCTACTACACCGACCTACGCTACACCTAGCTACAACACCGCAGCCCCCAAGTACTACACCGAAGAAGTCGTCTGTTACACAACCATGTACGCTGCCTGGTATACTACATCGAGGAATTTAAGTATTATCCTGCTCCAAACTACTACCATCTGAAGTTCATTTGTATTACACCAGCAATTCTTCTGATTTTGTCACCACTACTTATGTTGCTCCGACCTATCGAAGTTCTGAAGTATTTCACTGGATGTGTTGAAAGATTGCTGAAATACAAGATTGATCGATAAATCACGTCTATGTCTATTTTCTCCTGAAGTACCTTTCCTCCTGCTGATCATTTCGTGATGTGAGAAAATATTTCTGAGTGCCATGTAAACTTACAAATCATTATCTTGTAAAATACAACAATAAAAATTCAAACTTATTATTTTTACAATTTAATAATATTTAAACTCTCTTCCTTTTATTTTTTCTATCATTAAAATTCAAAGTCCAACAACAATATTTTTCTATTGAAAATCCAAAGTCCACTGCCATTATTTCTGCTAAGTCCAGACTTTTGTTTTTGAAAAAAAATTTAAAAAAATTCCCCTTACACGAAATTCTTAAAAAATTGTCGCGAAAATATTTTATTCGAAAATTTTATTATATACAAAGTTTATTCATAACAAAAGTTTATACAAAATTTATATTTGATTTCATATTTTTCCTGTGGCCCCCAGGGGGGGGGGCCTGTCGCTTTCTCTACCGCGATAATAATATGATGCAAGTTATATGCAAATTATTATTTGTTTGGCGCAGAAAGCTTGTTTTATCTAGCAGTTCTCAACTGTGTCAAACCTGACATTGATCAGGTTGCCTCAGTCGTATACTGCATGATTGAATGAAAACTCAAAAGACGACAGATCAAACTATTTGAAGTCACAACACAAAATACTGGCAGGCAAGCAACAACACAAAAATTTGCAAGTCAGGAACCCAGATGGAACAGCTCAGCTACAACAGCACAGCAATTTCAGGTCCAACACAGCTACTTCTGGATCACACTGCAACCTCATGCTGCATATAACGGTCTTTGTCACACCTTTCCCCATTTGGCTGCAACAAGGTAACCAACAGCGTTATAGAAGTGTTTGTTATACCTATTTCAGAAAAGAAAATTAATTTCAAGAAACACAACTGTGTACACACTCATTATAACAGAAGAATACAAAGAGTAACAGAAAACTACGCAGTCCAACAAAATAACTTTAAAATGTGATTCAAAATTTCTATCGTAGCAGAGCAAATTGGTCTAATCTCTAGTCATGTTAACTAGATCTGTAGTACTTTTGAAAGACATTTGATCAAAATAATTACTTTTAGCTGTTGCATGGGTTTAGACGTACGCCTAAGAACAGGCAGCGAGACACACTAGGCACGCCATTTCGGCAATGTACAGGCACTTCCCAAGTCTGAGTTGAATGGTTTGGCAAAGTGGTTTCTACATGCTAAATCACTGTAAATTTATACATCAACATTTTTAATTCAATAACAATAGGAACTTAACAATGAATTGAATACCTTTTAATTTTCATCGTGAGAAACGTCACGACCAACAACCCATCTCTACTGCGTCTTGCAACAAAATGGCCGCTCTGCATCAGTGCTGAACACACTCGCGCTACCTGGTGGACATCATTTCAGCCACCTATTGACAGCCACCTATTGACAGTCATTAGATTCCTGTTCAAATGACTGAACGCAACGGCTGGATTGCTTGCTTCCAGACAGCACGCAGCAGCTCAACTTGAATTCGACATGCCTTGAGCCTTTCGGCTTTCACTAGCTGGCACGAAATGAATCAAATGAGCATAAACACCAGATTACTCCAGCAGCTTTCCCTATGACACGAATAGACAAAGTTTTTAGTTAGCTTTTCAGACTTTTTAACTCTTTCAAGGCTCCACATCCCAAAGTCCCTTAAAGTGTGTCCTTAAGTCGAGAAAGATAAGGTGGCCTTACCCGTCTTGCAGCAGCTTTTTCGTTCCTCTCGTGGTAATGCTTTGTCGTACTTAAGTTCCAAGCTATCTTCACTCCTCTGTGACGGGCGACATCCCTGACGGTTTTTACCGGTTTTTACCATCTATGCTCATGTTGTGGGCTTTTTGGTTGGCCGCTGGTTGCCATTTCTTCTCAGCGGGACACGCATGGACGGTTCACACTTACAGAGAATTCTCTCAACGATTTGAGGCCGTTTGTTCGAAAAAAAAAAACGAAACATCCAACCAGAATCAGAGGTCTAGCCAATGAATAGATCCAAGCAGGCGAGTTATTCTTGGGACCGTGTTGGAAATCTTGAGCGACATCGGGCTAGATGCTTCACTTTGTGATACGGTGGAACGACCGTTAAAACGAATTTCAACACTTTTGTGTTTCTAAATCTGTTGAAAGAAAATCAAATGCTCATTACCTATGGAATCAAAAAGGAATAAAAATGTTTCTTATTACCTGTGCTTTACGTCATTGGTATAATGGAGGTGATAAAGGTTAGATAATGGAGAACTTGAGCGACAAGTAACATTTAACTGTCTCTTTTTCCTGACGCCTGTTTCTTACTGACAGCAAGTGGATTGCTCCTATACTGGTCTACATAGGTCTGTTGTCGGACATGTGTGCCTAACTTGGAAAATGACGTCAATTAGTATAAAGGAGATTTTAATTTGGTGGAGGTACTACTGCTTTCCTCCTTGATGATTCCACTTAGTACCTTTAGTAAGTCAACAAGGGCACACCATAATAATGCCGTCTTGGAGCGCGTGGAATAAATTCCGTTGGCTTTTGGTATAACAGTAGTAGGATAATCCTCTTCTGCCTCTACTTCGGGTTTAGATTCTTTTTCTTCCTCAATATTGACGACCGTCTGAAAGGTATGTCTAGCAAAATTCCATATGAGATTTTCTGTTGCCTAAATTACAACAAACTATTAGTTCTTTACGTTCTTTTGTCTACTATATTGTGGGAACAACTTGCCTAAATTTTTTTTGGATCAGATGGTTTTTTCTTGTTGACAAAGAGCCTTTTCAAATTCAGTCGTGGCCAAAACTTCCATACGTTCAAATTGACGGGGCTTGGCAGGCCTATTTCATCTTACGGTAATCCAAGGCTCCAGGTTTTCAGATTTTCTAAACTGCAGCAGCAGTTTATTTGATGGAAGGTCGGGTATAGTGACATGTTTGTATTACTTTCTTTCATGGTCGGGTAGTGTGATTGCATTTGTCCTTTAGTTACATTTTGTGCGATCGATCCAACAGTTTGTGAACACTGATCGGCACTGGAAAGAGGTTTCGTCACAAACCATTCGTAGGCCTACCAGACGTGAGTGCGATCGACGCAAAGCAAAAAATGAATCTCTAGAAAGTATCCCTTTAAAACGAAGAAAATTAAACATCTTGTCCAATTATTGGAGAAACAGCTATAAACTTATTACCTTCTTCAATCTGATGATGGGATTCTGGATAGGGAAAAGAAACAAACCAACTGAACATTTCTGGCGAGTGTATATAGTAGGATTGATAGAGAGCATTACATCTTTGTGATGTTGAGTACGTTGGGAAATTGATGCACTTCATAACGACTGTGGTAAATCGTCATTTCTATTGAATTCAAGTAAAAAGTTAGCGGAAATTCTACTTTTTAGAATAATTTTTTTTCAACTCTGCAAGTGGCGGTATTGCTGAATGACAGCACGTCAGTCAGTGGTTGCAGATTTGTCGTCAGGTTCCACCAATGAATTCAGTAATTGAAAAGCGGCGCAGGATTAACCTGGAATGAGAATGGATGTTACTTGAGGTACCAAAAATATCAAAGAAGATTGTAGCGACACCAAGCAATACCTCAAATCAAGAGCGGACCCGTTCTAAGAAAGTCAAAGAGGAAAATTCATGGTAGCAGCCAACGGATTAATACTATATTATCTTTATCATGAACTGCTTGAAAAAAGTATCAATTAATGAGAGTCAAGAGAGAACCTGTAAAATAAAACTAAAAAATATTAAATCATCGAGTTTATTGTCATCAATGTGCTTAGTATCAAAATAATTATGTTATGGTGTTTACCTTTTGCATTCATCCCATATATTGGGCTGAAAAGTTTATGTCTGTAGCTGAACAGCTAAAGCTGTGGTAATACAAAATATTCAGATGAGGCTTGTGTGAAAATTGGGAATTTCCATGCTCCATTAATATAATCTGATGGGACAACAAATCACACAAAGATCATCTAGGAATAGTAAAATACAGAGATGTGTGTAACAATAAACAATGATGATGATGAGATATCAGTCATCCCATGTGATCAGTCTACTCTTCCAGACTTGCTTACATATTATGTCCGTTAAAACCAGTGAAAACAATTAAACAAAGAAACCATGCCATAAAATTTCCTTTGTTTTTTAGATTGATTTTTCAGCTTGGCTTACTGTATTGGACCATTCACCATTGTATCCCTATTGTCACAGGCACCCTGCGGCCTGCACCCTGAAAATGTCAGCTAGATAAATTTTATGAAAATATTTAGTCAAGAATGCAATGAGAATCCTTAGCTCAAAAAGAGTATTGTCTATTCAGCAACTTTATGTAAAAATTTGAAATGCCAATGATCCCATTGATCTATTAATGCTAATGCAACCTTGATGAGATGACAGGCATTGCACACATTAATTATGTAGAATAGAATTGTAACATACATAGATGGGTGTATTAAAGGGTAAAAAAAAATGGTGCTTAAGAAAGTTAGAAATTTACCTTCACATCATTTTGGGGTTGAATTTGGTCCATAAAAAATTAAAAACAAAGAATATTGAACAAATATAAACAACTTTGAGCGGCATTTGCATTTGTTTGCGACACGAGAAAAACAACACATTTCGCCATCTAGTGTCGCAAACAACAATCTTTTTTAAATTTTTAACGAAACTTCACTGGAATTAACGATAGCTTCTCAATTACTGAGCTGACAATCCTGACATCAATTTGATTAGATTTCTGACTTCCCCGTTAATTTGGAGTGGAAAAGAACTGCTTTTACGATCAGTTTACATTATTCAGTTAACTCCCTGCTTCTTTCGAAATTATTTTGTACAAACATGATGGAACATGAACATGTTAGTGATGTTGACTATATGTATATCTCTGCTCGTTGGCTCGTAGTTTCGTATCATATAAACGTGGTGCATGGTTTTACCGTTTTACTTTCAGTCGGCGTTCCGTACGGTCAAAACTCGCGGGGAAATTTTCATAATATTGATGTGCAGACGACAAAATGGTGACTTCCAAATCCATTCCTGAATCCCGAGTTTTAGTTCTCCTCCGAGCCTCGACCCGAGTTTTACTGACAACGTAGCCTTACGGGGAGTTTGAACGAACTGCTAAGTTGCCAACGTCACCGTATCACTCATTGAATAGAGTCGGACTTTTAAGAACTGTCAAATTCAAGTTCTTCCTAATTCCTTCTTGTTTTTGTTTAAATTACTACATTCAGAAGCCTGTGCGATGGGTATGGATTGATTTTTGAAACTAATGTCATTCTTTCGTATCCAAATTGGTTGTAATTACCGGCATTTTTATAGGTGGTCTTCTCAGTTATTTTCGTAGCTTAATCGGTAGCCGAGAAATGAGGATCTTGATTTTGGGACTTGATGGTGCGGGGAAAACTACTATTCTTTACAGGTAAATTGAAGTAAATTCATATGTTTGTTATGTTCTTGCTGGATTGCACATTCCTTTGATAGGTTACAAGTCGGGGAAGTTGTGACCACCATTCCCACAATTGGTTTCAATGTTGAGCAGGTCACTTATAAAAACTTGAAATTTCAAGTCTGGGATCTTGGAGGGCAAACAAGCATAAGGTATTGTTATTTGTTTATTGAAACACCTATTACTTAACTCATTAAACTAACATTGTGCAGACCCTATTGGAGGTGTTACTATTCCAACACTGACGCCATTATTTATGTTGTTGACTCTGTTGATAAGGACAGAATAGGAATATCTAAACAAGAACTTGTTTCAATGCTAGAGGTAAAAGACCACAATAATATAATTAGTTAATTAATTCTTAATTGATTATAACCCTGCTCAATACTCTGTTTTAGGAAGAGGAACTGAAAGGAGCTATCCTAGCAGTCCTTGCAAATAAACAGGATATGGAAGGTGCCATGAGTGTAGCAGAAGTGCATCAAGCCTTAGGTTTAGACTTGCTCAGGAACAGAACTTTTCAGATATTCAAAACTTCTGCAATCAAAGGAGAAGGGTTGGACCAAGCAATGGATTGGCTATCCAATGCACTGCAGAGCCGTAAATAACGCTCTTCGCTTTTTCTCTACCATGTAAATGCTTTGGTTCCCTAATTTTCTCTTAGTTGTTACTTTTTAAAACGGTTTGTTCGCCTCTTCACCATTAGCGGGTGGTGGGCCTCGAATTTGCGAGCATGTTTGTGTGCTAAATTACATTTTCAGAGATGATTGAATCCTTATTGTTCATCTTGAAGTTTGTGAGAGTCAATGTGTTCTCATCATGTTCCATTTCTATCCATCCTCAACCTCTAATATAGATCCAGTTCAAAAGAGTAATTTGTTTTTTTCTGGTTTGTGCAAAAAAATCTTTTGGCAACCTGAAGATCCCTACGAAATCATGCTTGAATAAATTATGTACATGCTAATGGAAACAAAAATAAATGTTTGAATTTTGGCCTTTCTTCAGTTTATAGACTACCTGTTTGAACAACTCGGATGAAAAAAAAATGTACACGATAGCCAACAGGGTGACTATTAGAGCCTTTAGATTAGGCAACAATAGGAGGGGGGGCAGGTTTTTCAAATTCTCCCAATTCCTCGTCGTAATAATTATGGGCACGATACATTTTCAACAACCAAGGGGCTCTCTCCTCAATTCGCGTCAAAGTAACTCCTAAGTCTTCCAGTGTCGGCAGGGAATTGTCAACACAATCGGTAACGTGATCCTAGTTAACACAAACACATATGAGGTAATGCATGGGATTTAATATCAAAATATTTCAAAAGAATCTTACTCGTTCAAGTTTTTCCCATCCAAGGTTTGCGATAGGCCATCCTGGAAGTTTTGCTGTTAAATTGACCTAAAGTATCGTGCCAATAAATAATTCAGTAAAAGTTCAAAATTAAACTAAGGTTTTTATAATACTTACTTTTAACCAGAACAGAGGGGCATAACGCAAATCGTAACGGTAATAGCCCCATTCTTTATCCTTACGCATAACACGGAAAAAATAATCAACTAGCTCTCCAAGTTGGTATCGCTTAGGCCTGTGAAAATTATACAACGTTAGCGAAAGAAGAAACAAATACAATACTGGGGTAAGTAATACATATATACCCAATAGCTTGATAAATTTGCCCATTGGTATCAATGTTTCTGGCAGCATTCAAAATTCCCTGAGCTACGTCCCCAACACATACGGGTTGCTTGATGGTATGTTCTCCCTTTTTCCACAGCGGCATACCTGCACCTTGACGGCGCCAAAATGCAGCATAATAAGTAACGAATCGATCCTCTGAACCATAGATATCCGACGGTCGGAAAATAACTGCTTCGGGAAATTCCTCACGAACGGCTAGTTCACCTGTTAGTTAAATTGAAAATGATTTCTCTGTATTCCGAAAAAATTTATAGTTTCTAACCTCTCCATTTAGCAGACAAAAACTTTGAACCTTCTTTAAGCATAAGAGGTTCAGGTTTCTCAGTTGCATTTAAAGCTGAGACATGGATCATTCTTTCAACCCCACATTCCTTAGCAATGCGTGCAATAGTTCTTGGACCTATAAAATGAATTTTACTGGTTAAGATATATAAGAACATTAAGAAGCGGTTGAATAGAATAATTTGCCTTTCACATAGATGTCCTCAAATGAAAAATTTCGAGTCTCCCATTCCCTGCCAACCACATTGATGACAAGATTGGAATGCTTCAAAGCTTTCCTGATACTATTCTCATCCTTAAGGTTGTAAGGTGTAAAGTAGACCTGGCCCAAGTCTCCACACATCTTCAGTGGTGCAACATCGTAGAAATCACCTCTGTAAGGTAGCACTAGCTGGGTGCCTGTGTTACCCAACTTATTGCAGACAACAGAACCTAGATGACCATTAGCTCCAAAAACAGTAGCTACAACTCCGTTAAAGCTAGATCTTCCTCCAGTTCCTCTTCGAAAGGCCGACATCCGAGAGTTGATGTTTACTTCGGTGCTGTACGACGCCGTGGGTGTGAACACAATCGACGACAAGCTCGCCCCTTTAAAATATAAAGTTGTTCATCTACAAGTTCAATAAATGTTATTTGTTTAATTTAATTCTTACATTGTTTAGAGCTCTGCGAGCATATTTTTAGGGAGGCCATTTTCACTAACAATCACCATCTGTCGGAAGACTGCGATAGTTGGCGACAATTACGGCTAGCTTGAGACATCTGGTGTGAGATAATTGAACGAAATAAGTTGGAATTTTTACCGATTTACTTTGATTGATTGATCCATCAATATCATTCAATGTACTAAGGATCATTTAATCGGGGTTGATCATGAAAATTACCTGGACCGTGTGGTAGAAACCTGTGAATACAATGACAATTTTAATTTTATGTCCGTTTTACCACATTGAGTAAATTGCTGTAACATTTGCTTAGTTAGCTACATAAATTGTAACCTAATTAAGATAAAATAAAAACCCCACACCATCCCCAGAGCTGAAATGAGTTTTCTCGTAAAAAAATAAATAACAAAAACCACTTTGGAAAATAACTCCGCCCCTTGGAGAATCTCGACCAATCAGTGTGCTCCAAACACCCGCAAATTTCAAATAACGATCTTCTCACAACGAATATCATTTTACTATTTTTAATTGAGATACACGATCCATTTTTACCTCGTAATTTACTAATCGCTGTCTAGCAATGGAGGATTGGTTTGACTTTATGTTTACCAACACATCACTCTTTAAATATTAATTCAACGGAAAGATCTATGTACTGTATTTTGTTATTAAACAATAGACTGTTTCGATTCAGGTCTAATTGTAATAATTTAAATGTGCTCAGACTTGGATGCTAAATGAATACTAGATTACCGCTAACATTACAATTGCTGGTAGTACAGGATCAAAAAGGGAATCTGTACGACCTCCCCATAGGCCTACTATGTTAGTAGATTTGAAAGAGTAATTTCTTTAAACTTCAAAATTGAAACTTTTTTTTTATTCTTACAAACAGCTTTTAACACACGACCAGACACAATGCGTGCATAAAATGCAATTAAACACTAATACATTTGTTCTAGAAAAAAAAAAGCCCACAGAAATTCTCTTCATTGCTTTTTGTTTTCTCTCTTACACTGATATTTACTATACAAGTCTAACAAGTTACGAACTATAAAACAAACTCATGTTCATAGACGGGAGAATATAATACATCGAGTCATCAATACTGGGAGGTGAACTTGATTCCAAACGTCGACGTAAAGTTACAACATGGCCATCAACGTCAGTTATTACTAATATGTTTTTTTATTGTTTCAGCTCAAGGGCCCAGACGTGGTGCGGCCATCCCGTTCGTCCTTTGCTTCGCTTGTCTCCATTCGACGGGCAGAGCAACGTGCCGTTCAAATTAGGCTCCTCCTCCTTCGGCTGTTTCACGTACAGAAAGAAAGAAAATAGTAAGCAATTCATTATAGATGATAGTAACGGCATTGGTTAATTCTATTAGTTGAATATAGGCATTTCGCACTTTGCTATTTTTCTCAAAAGGAAATCTCTTTCAGCGGAATAAAGTAAAATCAATCATTGGAATGAGAAGCGAGCGAAGCTCGGCGTAGGGCCGCCCGTGTTTTTCGAGGGTCATGAGTTCACAAGGTTGGTAGGTCGTGTGGCAAGCGAAGTTCAAAAGGGTCAAGAGGAAGCCAGAAGCTCTTATTTGCTGTTTCACTACAATAATAACACGGCCTATACAACTAACCCATCATCAACTGTCCACAGACCCAGGAAAACCTACATCAATATTTTATCTGCCATATAATGTGTTCAATATACTGCAGTATATAGGCTAGCAAACGAAACATTAAGTCCTAACAAGAAAAAATTTACAAACAAAACGCCATGATGTCAATTGAAATCAACGTTTACCTGTTCTTTGTGATGGATGTTGACACTAAATTGTTGCTGCTGGTGTTGCTGTTGATGTTGCAGCTGTAGTTGCTGTTGTTGCTGCTGTTGTTGAGCTGCCGCTTTTTCGCTTTTGCTCTGCCTCCCGAGCTCAGCGCGGAAAGGAATGTCGGTTTCAGGGCCGGCTTCCAGGACGGCCATCAAATACGAAATGTAAGATGTAGCCAAACGAAGGGTTTTGATCTTGGACAGTTTGGTGTCGGCCGGCACGTTCGGAATGCAATCCCGCAGTTCCGAGAAGGCGTTGTTGATCGACATGGTCCGCCGGCGTTCTTTCTTGTTGGCCGTGTTGCGTCGCTTAACCACGCGGATGACGCGCGGAGCTGCAACCGTCGACGGATGGTGCAGCGGATGATAGTCGACCGACGACACTGCCGAAGTCGTTTCGTACGGATGATGATGGTGTTGTTGCTGTTGCTGTTGCGACTGCTGGTAGACGTAGTAGTCGGGACTGGGAGCCGACGAGGAGTAGCAACTCAGCGAAGGCGAGTGCTGCTGGGCGAGTGAAGCCGGCGGCTGGAAATCAGCGACCGACGGATTGGTATTACCGTTCCAAGTCCAGCCGGCTGACGGGAAAAAATTCTGGTGCTGTCCGCCAGAGTAGTCACCTGCCGATGAACTTTGGTGGTGATGAGGATGACTGTAAAAGCTGTTGTTGCTGCTGTTGGAAGCGGCGACGGATGATGTAACGGAGCTGTTGATATCGACAGGGTTGCTGGCATAGGCCGACGGGTAGGCGCTCACTAAACTCATGGTACAGTACAGACTTTAAGAGATTTGTGGAATTACGTTTCGCGGTGACTTGGAAGAGATGATGCAACTTTTGAGGTGGTGGTGTTCTTGAGCCCACTTTTGACAAAAGCTGCGCTGTTTATAATCTAAACAGTTGTTGTCTGGTTGAATTCTAAGCTGATGTGACCGAATGGCAGGCTCGGCACGTTAGTTTTGCTTCACGGCTCTCTTGGACGACACGATGATCTCTCTTTAAAAGGACGACAGGAATGGTGGCAGTGGGAGGAGCTAGAGGATACCGGGCTGGCTGGAAAACGCCGGCCCTTCGAGGCGGAGCTCCAATGGGATGTGGGCCTTCGTCATTAAAGCACGGTCGCCACACCAGCCAATCGCGAAGCGGCGATGTTAAATAACATAATTTCCCAAAAATCAGCCTGCAAGTCTGGTCTGCCCCATCATTAAGCAAAATAAACTGTAACAGAGAATAATAATACATCAAGTTCATTTCGGAGAGAAAATTTAAAGTGAATTTATTCTCCCCCGACGTAGAATAATTTTAAATGATTTTGAAATGAACAATAATGTCTAAAAAGAATTTTTACCTCATTACTGGGCTACTGGCGTACAGACGCTCACCACCGATGGTGTTATCCCATGTATCGCTTTGCCTGAAAAATATTTTAAAAATCATAAAAGATTATTTGAGATTAATCGTGAAATGGAACTGGACTAAAACAAAATGCATCGGCAAGTGTTTTGATTTATGCGTAGATGTGCAATCCGAGTCAACTCAAGTGGACCGAGCAGCTTATGTAAGATATGTGGGGGTTTATTCCCTTTGGCGCAACCGAGAATTCGAAAAAAAAAGAAGAGAAAAGCAGCACTTGAGAGCGTCAGCAAAGACGCAAGTGATCTATGTGAATTTGAAGAAGAATATCGCTCTTTTTTGGCTGTGGTGTTTTAGTGGCGTGTTTCCATCTTTTACTTTTTCCCTTTTGTGACCTCCGCCGCTCCCCGACTCCGAGGTCTAATGTCAATCTAATAATTCAATTAGCCTTGATTCTTATAACAAGACTAAAATCTTGCGTTTGAGTTTAAATCGATCTTTATTGTGCGAAACTTGTTCTTATTATAGGGGCCCGGCTATTGGTGAATGAAAAGGCCGAGACGAGAACCAGGGCCAGGTGGATTCCAAAGATTGGTCGCAATCAGATCAAGACTGTCGAGATGCAGCTCACAAAGAGAGCTTCATTTAACGGTGACGCAAAACACATGGCGGGGGAGCCTCTTGAAACACTCCCGCTCGCTTCACCTTGAAACCCTATATAGACTTAACTTTTTTTCGTTATATATACAATAAAATGTAGAGAGAAAGACAGCAAAAGGGAGAGAGAAAAGGCTCAGTTTTCACAGAGGAAAAAATGGAAGGAAAGAAAACGGTTCAAGTGCCTCGTGTGTACGTGATACGGAGAATCCTCTCTCTCGCACACGATAAGTCGATATAGATTTTAATTGCTCTCGAAACTGATTTATTGTTTCAGGACTTTCGGAATGATTTCAGACAAATTCGTAAACTTAAATTATCAGCCGCCTCGGTGCCAAACTGCCAATAAAAAAATGTTCACGATAGAGCATCAGTCAAAACAAAAAAGCAATCCCAGTAATTCATGTAGAATTTTCGTCAGATATATACAACAACCTTAGTCATCACATGCTATATAGCGCTGGTGGCGTTTGGAAAGACTTGGCACATCTTTTTGCGGCGTCGAAAACCCATCGCAACAAGTCGAGACCCTAAATTTATAAACGGGCGCAAGTTCACTGATGCTGATGGCAGCATTGCGAGTCTGAGACAGCGAGACGGAGACAAGAGGACGAGTTGATGGGCCCCGGATATCTGAGACGCTCAGAGTTGCGCTCCTTTTCTTTTTTCTGCGCTAGAGACCAAAAAGAATAAATGACGAGGGTGGGCGAGGAATATGTATGCATGCAGGGGTCTCCCCCAGTTTTGCCATTCAGCGTAAATACAGGGCAGCTCTAATTGACTGCTAAGTGGCCTTACATGTTACAGGTCTGAAAGGATATATTCTTCTATTTATTTACGTACATCCGCGAGAAAAAAAGTACGAGAGCAAGTGGCAGTTCTGTATGTCTCTCGCGGACGCGAAATGATGCGCGGCGCGCCGACAGTCTCTCACGACGACGGCGGCGGCGTGAGAAAAAAAAGTTGCTTCTTCTCAGTCATCGCGTCTCCCTTGATATTATATCTCTGGTGACACTCTATACACGCCGCAGCGGACGTAAGACACGGAGGATTGGGCAATTAAGAGTCTAAGAAACCGTCGAGATTAGGACGATGATGTGAAAATGAGCCTCGATCCTGCGTCATCTGTCCATCAGACAATTTTTCCGCAAAAGAAAACTCGAAAAAATTCCACCGGCGTGAAGTCATCGTTAATGTCCTGGCCAAATTGTATCACGGCCAGCGCTAGAGTAGTAGTAAAATAAAGATGAGCGCGAGTGTTTATTTTATTTCTATATCCAGATTTTTCTTTTTCTTGTTTTAAATATGGCGCCGTAACGGGCGCCAGTCATTTGTCACGACCCGCTGCCGCCGTCTTACCAGCAGGTCCATCATCCTCCACAAGAAAAGAGAAGCATTCCAGTCTGCAGTTTTTCCATCCAGCCACGGTCATCACGCGACCCTTCTTTCTTTCTTTTTTTCGCTGCGCGAGCCCCCTCCGACTCAAATTACTGACAACAATAATAATAACTTTTTTTCTCATTTTTCTAGACCGAGTCGACGAGGGCTTGTGTACACAAACTGCACAAACTGTTGGTGGGCCTCGTCTTGTAGGATCTCATCCGCTTGTTTATCAATAAGAACAACAGAATGCAACACTAATTACGTGCTGGCCCTGATCCCATCGCATGGATAGGCCATATCAAAACATCAACTTTGTATAATGTCTAAATCCAAATGGCGTGTACGATTGGAGGATATTGAATAATTAAAAGAGCCTATAATTATTATCTGAAATGATCTCGGTGGTCCGGACAATGTTTCCAGTGAAATGGAATATTATTCATATTACATTTGTGTTTTTAAATCAAGTCATTTGAGTTCTGTCCAGTTTGTGTCTGTGAGTCTAATATATACAATTCGTAAAATGCCAGAACACCAAAGGCGTCATAAACGGTCAGACACGTCCCCCCAATCCGTCCAGTCTTTTTTTTTTATTATTTTTTCAAAAAAGAAAAAAGGAAGAGGGGAAAAAAAAAGTTGGTAGCCTGGGTAAATGTTTAGATAATTAAGATAAACACAGATCGCGCATCGCGTTATGTATACACACACATCGAGGGGTAAAAGAAAAAGAAAAGCCCACAGGAAAAAGGAGAGCTGGTGTAACAACATGGGCCTACATAGGTCATCGCCCGCGATGGCGTCGAATGTCCGTGCCAAAAACATTTTCGCACACAACGAATAATTAGTAAACCGTTTCAGTTATTGCAATTCGAGTAGCAACACTTCATGAATCCTCCAGCAGCACATCCGTCGTGGAATAACTTGGCGGAGTTTGTTGTGTTATTCGTGTGTAGAAAACATAACAACAAAAAAGAAGATGAGTCTGCTTTGCATCAGTTTAAAAATCCCTGAGACTATGCGCTGCACACATCCCAACCGCGTCTAAATTAGCCGAGCGCACCAAATCGTTATGAGAATAATATATTGCTAAATGATAATGTAGCGAAAAGGCTCGTTATGTATGGTGGGGGTAGGTGGGCTCTGGGAAGAAATCATTTTTGAAATATGAAACAACTGGCTGGAACGAAAGCAGAGATATAGAACCTTCCGGAGTACCGGAGAAGAAGGAAAAAGGGGGGAAGAGCAAAGGGAGACGGAAGGAGTTATTCAGCACCTTTTGGCGTGCCGTCAACATAATTCAAACCTTGCGCTCCAACTGTGTACAGCTCCGAGGACACGATAAATCGTCAAATTATTCAAATAGTTGAAATACTCTATCACGGCTCCTGGCCAAAATATGTTAACCCCCCTTTTCCTTATTAAAACCTTGCCATCATTTAAAAATGTAAAATTTTGAAATGAATATTAAAAGTTTCTTCGCTGTAAAATTTTATAAAATATTATTTTCAGGTGGATTTAGTAAAAAGCGGAAAGTAAAAGCTTCTCAAAAAGTCTTTCCGTATCGGGACTTGGCGGTCTACACCAATCTCGAAAGAATAACAAAAGAGGTTTTTAGAAACAGGACCCAACACTTTTCTATGGGCTATACATATGGGAACATTAATATTTTGAAAAGATAAAAATCCACGGACGGCCTATAAAAGTGAGTGCCCGCGCCCGCCGGCCGACGCCAACAGACGGCGGCTGACCCTTCGTTCATTCTCACTCCCCCCTTATTCTCCATCCCAGTCGTCTCTTGCATCTTCTGTTTTCTCTCAAAGCGGTTCAAGCCACGTGCTAACCTCACTTGACACGGGGGGCTTCATTCACCTCTACGCCAGGACGTATTTGTCTCTCCCCTCCAACACTTTCATTTGCTGCTCTTAATTCATTTGTTCGATCCAATCACATGAAAACGGGCGATTGCAATCAGTCGAGGCGAAATGGTTTAGCCCAAACTGAATAAGAATCTCTCTATTCTTATATTGGTACAAGCGTGTGAACGGGTGGAAATGATGGTTTGTTTACTGGCTGGATCCCCTGGTCGATGACGGAGTAGAACCGAGGACGGGACGAGCGAAAATGACAGTGCGACACAATGTCAACATAGCTAAACGCCTGTCCGTGGAAGAAAATTCACAAATAAAAACCGCACACATGCACAGGCTGTACGGTTCTATACAAACAGCCTGGGCATAGACTTGGCGAGTGAGAAACGGGACGGGGAGATGATCTTTGCGCTGTGCAGAGTCTCGGCATCTCTCCGACGACATATTGAGCTTCTTTCTTCAAATAAGGAATCCGTGAGAAAGAGATATGACAAACGTAAATTAGTCCACGGCCCAACCAACCAGCAACCAGTGTGTGGATGTGCGCCGTTCCCTCCCTGACACCGGATCGGCCGGAAGAGGCAAAACAGAAGTAGCAAAGTGGAGCGCTCAACTTTCATTTTCTGACTCCCTGTCCCCACTAAATCAGACCATTATCTCTTTTTTGTGTTTCTTTACAATCTTGCATCAAACTCGTTTAAAAACAAACCAGCTAGACATTTTTCTCGGTCAAATAATAACAAGAGATTCTCGACTCCCACCTTTGCTAACCGTATGCAATTATCTCTTTTAGTTGAAATGAAATTATGGGAATGAACTGTTAAATCCATCATTACTCCAAATACTGTAGTTAAGTATTTAGAGTATAGCAACAAGTAAAAGACCAATAATGTAAAAAGGTTTATAAAAATATGATAGCATTTTTACGGCGACGTTATTAGCCGACCCAATCTTCCCGTCGGGGGAGCCGTTGTTACGTAAAACGAGGAAGTGCCGGTGTGGCGGCAGGTCCCTCTTGACCATAAAATGTTCTAGTTGCATTTTGGTTGAAGTGTTTAAAGTTTGAATGTTTTAGAATTTGATTGTTTACACACAGAAAAAGTTGGTGAGGTACAAAACAAAACAGGCCTGATTTGCATTCCTTCTACAAATGAGTTATTCAATGAACAACAAAAACGGCAAAAGAAAACAGTTCAACCGCCTAGCCCAGGAATAATCATACTAAATTTTTATACTGTCTAACGATTTATAACCAACGCCACCCAATAGACAAAAAGGAATGATAGAGTATTTTTCCTACCTTTATGCCTGGGATATACGGCCAGGCATCCAAAATTGCTCCATCCATCTTGAAAAGTTGAAGACATCAGGAGGAATAGGAAAGGGGGCCTCAGACTCGTGAATACACCCACACTCACATGGGTGTACACGACAGAGGGGATTTAAGAAAAGAGGAAGAAGACTAGAAGAGAATTGTAACTCGACCGACATCGGTAGTTCTTCAAATTAAACAGGATGCTGTTTATCTAAAAAAATAAAAAATGGGTTACGAACAAATATTGACAGAATCACCAAGTAAGGAAAAGTCGAAAATGATACAGTGGGTATGTTAATGATTGTTAATGTACAAGAAAATGTAAGGTTTCCATGTAACACTGCATTCATGCAATGCACTATTCAAATATCTAGCAGGTCACAGGTTAATAAAAAAGTAACGAAAATCATTACCCCAAGTGATGATGAGACTGAGATTGTTGGTGACGACAGGTGAATACCAGCACCAATAGTAAAACTAGCATATATGGTAGTTATAATGGCTGGATCTGGCCTCAAATCTGCAACAAAGGAAGAGGTTACAAGTGCAAACACACTGCCATGCATTGACAGGGAACTTACAATGCTAGTCAGGAAACTCACAAATTTGAAACAGTTTTAACCCAGGATTAACTCTTCTATTTAAGCTCTCCATGAGCATTCTTAGTTTTATTTACTTTCCTGCAGCGTATAGTGTATATTAAGAATTTGCAAGACCAGAGTTGACACGGTGATCACATTTATTACGAAACTGGTAAACCAAATGAAGCAGACGACACTAATATTCTAATTAGCCGCTTAAGTTAAGATATCGATAGAAAGACGCCCCCTCCTCCTAAATCCAAACTGCTCAAACACGATAAAAGCGATTTTCTCACACGCAATCGACATCCACTGAACGGATCGGAATTATTTTATTATCATTCAGTTTAGTCATTTTAATAAGGTTCTGGTATCTCAAATTACAGCATAATAAAAATCATTTTCTAATAATCACATCAAGGACGCCACTAGTAGTAGTAGGCCTATGATGTATTCAGCTAAAAGTCAAAGATTTAAATTTTTTTAAACCCTCTTTATTTTAAAAACAATAGAACATTATGCGTTTAATTCTCCAGTCAACATACGGAATAATTTTAAATTCATTTTTTTAAATGTTCGATAAGAAATCTACAATCGATGGCCGTTTTCGGGAACTGCCACCCATGATTCTTTGGGCGAAGGATACATAAATGGGAGTCAATACCACATTGCTGCCCTGTCGGTACAGTGATTTCAAATATGAAAACATTTATTGAAAAAATCCAAACCAGATTTTCAAAATTCGGGGAGTATATTAGCGCAAAAGACTTGCTAATCATTGCGGCACTCCTTCTCGTTGAATCTTGTCTGTTTATTGGCGTTGTGGAATACAGGAAATCGCTCGAAACCAATCCAGTCCGAATCAAATGCAACGATCGAACCATAAACCAACCGATGGCACCAGAAGCGCAAACCAACTGGATTCCGTACCTTTTCGCAGCAGGAATCCTCCTGTGGTGTTCCATGAGCATCGGACACACCATTTTCGCCATGAAAAATCAGGACTACGAATCGCAGACGGGAATTCTGAACGGGGTTAGAAAAAATGTCCCGATGATTCGTTTAGTCCGATGGTTTGGCGTGCTAACTATCGGACTATTTTTGATGGTGTTGATTACTTTACCTTGGAGTTACTACATGGGTGAATTGGCTCCCAATTTTATTAGCGCGTGCAAACCAGCCAAGCTTGACCTTCTATGCCACTGTCCCTACGATCGCCGTTCGGTTGACGTCGTCTGCACAACACCGGCGGAATTATGGTTCCCTTCGCGGTCGTCATTCCTGCCGACATCCGTCACTCTCCAATCGTACCTGATGTTGACGTCACTTTTTTTCGTAATAGTGCACATGAGCTGGTCGGGAGCGATGCGGTACATGAATTCATTTTCAATGTTACTCTGTGTACTCTTGACCTGGGGCGTAGGATACAGCGCAGTTCAACGCAATGAGGCCGATTGGATCAACACGGTTTTCGGATTTTTCATCGGAATGATTTCTTCTTTCTTCTCCGTAATTTTGAATGCCCGTTGGATGAATTGGGATGTGGAGCAGAAACTTCCGCGCAATTGGAACGACGTCCCTCCAACCACTCAGAATCCTCTGCTGTCTAAAAATAAAGGAAACGGACAAGAACTTTCGACATCATGGGAATATCTACCGAATCCATCGCCCATCCATTAGTTCATCCTACTGAAGAATGAAAATACACATTATGATTAAGAGCATGTCACAAAATCCCATTGAAACGCAATGTTAAAATAAAAGTTTTCGTCAAATTCAAAATGTTCATTTAAATCTGCAGTTGTATAATTTCAGCTGTTACGCAATTGAATTTTTACCGCAGGCCTACGCTGTAAAAATAAGTTACTCTCCAGACTAACCGGATAATCAAGTAATTTTGTAACACCAGAGTTCTTTTAGTTCTCAAATTCATGAAATAGTTTTTTTTTACGATAGTGTTGCCAAGTTGAAAACAGCTCAGAAACGAGTCAACAAAGCTGTGGATTGTTTCACGAGAGCAACAGGAGCGGCATCTTCGTCGGCCTTGCGAGGTTTCCCTTTACGGATTTCAACAGACACGTGACATGTAAACAAAGCGCAAAACGGGAGGGGGAAGGAGGAAAAGAAGAAGAAGAAGAGATAAACTTTTATTTCCCTCTGTCTTCTCGTGCGTCAGTGTTCCTGTCTGTGTGTGTGTATCTGTACCGCACCGTTCAAAAAGAGGCGGATAGAAATAAGCGCGAGAAAAAAGGCTAGATAGCGGCTCCGGCCCCGGAAGGAAGCAACTAGAAAAATAACATGATGTTATGATTTAGACTTTTGAAAATGTAGCAGTAAACTCTCCTTCTTTATTTTCCCTTCTAAATCTCCTTCCTCGTTTCCCCCCCCCCCACTCTTAGCCGGAGTCGTAATAACTGACATAACCTTCGGGTTTTTTCAACGAGAGTTGGGGGACTGCGGGGGTGAAGGCGGTTAGAGTCACGATCCAAGTCACCTAAATCACACACCCATGCAACACATCATCGACTTGGACGACGACTTCAAAAGTGGAATTTCCGGATGATCGAGGGCGTCTCTGCAGGGACTAGATGATAACCAACATTATGCGCATGAGGGGGGTAGATTTTAAGAAAATTGTTTCACGACTACTTGACGCGCCAGACTCTGCTCGTAAACCTAAACAATAAATTTACCAAATGCTGATGTTAGGTTATAAAAAAAAAGGAAAATGTATTGATGACAGTTCTACATCTCTATGAAATGAAATTTGAAAGAGAGATGATTTGAGTCGTATAACAGATCGTATCATCGTTAGGATTTGTGGGGGAAAAAAAGGAAAAAATTGCATAAGTAGTTAAATATTTGCGTTAGGTCATCAGGAGTCATCGTGGCGACGGGAACGGCGGCTGCTAGGTGTGATGACGGGACGTGGTTTGTATAAATCAGCATCGTCATAACGTTGTTGTGGTTGCTTCAATCTAGATAATAGTGTCAGATGAATTTTAAAACAGCTGTAGAAAAATAGAGAAAGCGTCAAAACTTACGCCGTGGATCTCCGGCGGCCATTGGGTGAAATGATGTCCTTGCCGGCGTCTTCTTCCGCAGCGGATTGGACGTCGGCGGGAGGTGGAGAGGAAGGTAGAACATGAGCAGGGTGTGTCAAATCTGACTGGACGCTTTCCGGGCTTGAAGGCAGAGGTTGTTCAGCTTTGAGTCGTTTGGCGTCGGGCGGCTGATAGTCAACAACTTCTTCACCCTCCTGAATTACTTCCGACGATGGGACTTGAATGCAATTTTCTTGGTTCTCCTTTGGCAAAGATTTCGTATTGTTGTTGAGTCGCGGGCTACGTTGGGGGTGGTCCGCCGAATTCTGCGTCGTTATGATCTTGCGCAATTCAGAACCGACGTAGCTATCGCTATATCGCGTGTTGAGCTTCCGCACTCGCTTGTTGTTGTTAATGTTCAATTGCTGGTCTCTTAAACACGACTCGGATGGAGTGAACTCTTCCGAAGCCGGGATGAGATCTGACTCGGCGCCATTTTTAGCTTCTTCAATGTCTTCATCGTCTCGATAGACGACACGCCCACCCGAATGAACGACAGCCTTTTCCACCTCCGAATCGACTTCCACTTCCGACAAGTAGAGCAGAATGGATTCGCAATCCGAATCTTCGTAGGAGGACACGGACGACACGGAAACGTCAGACAGCCCAGCATTTGTATCGCACATTTCGTCAAAGACTTCTTCGGGAAATCGTGCCAAGTAATCCCACAGAGCTGTGGGTTTTTCTTCTGGCCTTTTCCACAAGTAGGCCTTGGGGTGCAGCCCTGGCAGGGGAGAAATCGACGACTCTCTTAGGCTTTTATCCGCCGCTCGATCACTTGATTTTCGGTCTCTGTCTTTGTGCGAACTCGATCGGTATCGATCAGATTCGTGATTTGATTTCGAGCGATTGCGATCACGTTCTTTTTCTCTGTGCCTATCGCGATCTTTATCCCGGTGTGACGAAGATCTCCTCCTTTCGTCTCGATCTTTGTGTCCAGATTTAGAGTGATGAGATTTGTTTCGACGGTCAGATTCCTCACGTTTTTCACGTTCGCGTCTCTTCTCTCGATCCCGATCTCTTTGTCGATCCCGATCGCGATCCCTGTCTCGATCTTTGCTTGATTTTTCTCTACGATCCGACTTGCGTGATTCAGATTTCGAGCGACTTCGTTCTTTGGATGAGGAGGAAGCGGAAGCTTCGATTCCTGCCTCTTGAGTATTTTTTTCTGTTTCAAAAGATTCCGTAGGTGTTGTCGATGCCGCTATTGTAGTGGGTTTCCCCGAATCAGAGATTGCCACCTCTCCTGTCGGTTTGCTTCCACTTTCCGACGGCTGACTTCTGAAGGAAGTAGGCTGATTTGATGACTCCCCTGCTTTCTTAGAATTTAAATCACCGGGATCTTCATCCGGCTTCCGATCAGGATCGCGGCCATCTGTTTTGGGCCGCCAGGAGTAGTGATCGTCGATCGTCGAACCGTTACCATGTTTTTCTTCGGGCTCTTCCTCGCCTGGAATAGGTGTCACCGATCGGCTGGTCGGTGCGTTGATTTCGATCTTCTCAAATTCGGGACTAGAAAAATCGTCTTCGTCATCATCCTCCATGTCTTCGTCGTTATCATCACTGCTCGATGGAGAGTTCTGCGGTTGATCTTCTGGAGGATTATTATTGTCGTGGAACTCTTCTGAAGTAATTGGCGAAGGTACTGCAGGCGATTCAGACGGAAGATCATCACCAGAACTTATAGCCGAGAGTGCTGAGCCAACTCGATTCCTAATAGGCTCCTCTGCATCTTCTACTTTAACACTGTCTCTGCTACTCTGTGGCGATATAGGGCTACAAATACGTTCTAGGCCAGCCTCGGGGGCTGGTCGGCTGTCTTCCATGCTGACGTCACTCATATCTTCGGCAAGATCTTTCTTCAAGCTGGACTGACATCTCGATTCGGGTGATGGTGTTATAGCTTCGAGATCAAATTCCTCTCCAGGTGGAGGTGTGCAGTCTTCCTTATCTCTACTTGGGATTGAAACAGGCATTGGACGGAAGGTTTTTCTGGGGGAACTTATGTTTACACTGGTGTCAGGAGTCTGATTACTCTTTCCAGCACGAGGGTTTTGTATGCCAAGGAAATTGTAAATAGCATTTTCAACTGCTGGGTGGAATACAGGGAGCACCTTAGGCTGAACCACTTGTTGGACAATTCTGTCCACTCCTTTGTCAATTAATCCCAGTTCCAAGATGTGCTTTCTCAAATTCTCCCTGACTTGGTTTTTTGCCATATCTGGCCTCCATCGTTGTTTGCCTAAAAACGCTGCAACAGCACTGTCAACTCGAAAGGTCAGGTTTTGGTAGGCTGGCTTGGTATCCACATCAGCTAAACATTCTCGCCTCCACTGATCAAAAGTACCTTGTGACTTAATCTGGTTAACGATTTGATCGACGAATTTAGGGTCAGCTGGAAGTTGATGAAAAGATGGAGGGATCTCCATTTTTTACTTTCACAATTTTACAGAATTGTCACTTGAGGCTGGTATCGTAGAGACTGGTAGGGATACGAACTTTTGCACTAGCGTTCGCTTATTTTCAACAATTTCACTCTTTCACCAGTCCATAAATGTTATAATGGTGTAAAATATTTAATAACTTCAAGTAAACAAAGTATAGATATGCATTCTAGTAAATTATTTCACCAACAACTGCATTGGGAATCCAGAATCCTCAAACCAACAAAAAGTGCCCACAGTGCAGACAGCAAACAATGGCAGTTGCCGGATTTCGATAAAAATATAGCAAATCAATATTTTAAGACACCAAATCATATCATTATAATCTTTGGAATTTTGTCGTTGAAAATATTGAAATTTTTTACAAAAATTTAGATTCTACTATTCTAGATACTTTAAGTTTTTACTTTTCTTCACAGAAGAATTGACAACGTTGAAAGTTGTAACCGGCGATCAAAAATATCTTCTGCTTGACAATCAAGCCCGCCCGATTGTGTACAAAAATTGGCAAAATTTTGATTACCATTTCAAATAATAATAATGTTTTTTTACTTTTGAAAATCAGCAATAAATCACAGACAGTGTTAACTAAAGCAGTTGAAGTTGATGTAGTGTGGTGCATAGTGATCATACAAGGATAGCATTGTTTTTAAACGAGAGATACAGATTCTGAATCTTTTCCATAGAATGGCTATAGCTTGCAGTCCACAGCCAGATCTTCATCGTATTCTTAGGCGTCTTGACTTTCCACAATCAGCTAAAGAAGCTCTTGCTTGTCTTGGTATGGAAAGTATATCTCAGAATAAGAGTTTACTTTTTCTTATTGTTTAATGTTTTTCAGAACAATTATGCCTTCCCCTTGCACATACACGTCCACCTACATCAAAACAGCTAGATTACATTGGAGAAATCATTGATGAATTTGTTTTTTGTGAGATAGATCACAAGGGTGCCAGACGAAAGGTACTGAGATATGAGTATTTCAAATCATCATCAAGTTATACAACATTTGTTTTCTACAGAGGTTAAATCCCCTTCAAGAACTGCAACTACTAGAAGTGTTACTGGGCTATTTTGCTGCTGGGGAAGATAAAGTCATTTTGAATACTGTGTTTATGATGTTATTTACCCCTCCTCATACACCTAGCCCCAGTCCTAGCCCCTCACCTTCGGGGTTTGCTCGCACGGATGTCTTTACTCCTGGAACAGCGACTGCCACGCTGAGTGATCGAATGAGGATCCTAGCACGACTAGTGTCAGCCGCTGTAGCCTCCCGCAATTTGGCTGTATTGAACTGTACAGGCGTTTGGATGCAACAGTTGGTACACATTTTCAGAGACAAAGATTTTGAAATTAACCAGTTATTTAATTTTTTTTTTTACTCTTCTAGGGATGCCTGAGCCAACACTCTCTCAATTTGTCAAGAGTTTTCATTGAGGACTATTTTGTTCTTAACACACCACAATCCAATGTATGAAATAAATTACAAATAATTTTAATTAAAAAATGGACTATATGGATAAATTAAATTTGGATTAAATAACAACTAAATTCTTTCCACAGATAAGTTCATCTGCAAGTTACCTGGAACAGCTACCGCAACAAGCTCCACATTTCACATCATGTTTTTTAACAGCTGCCGCAGAGCTTTACGGTGGAATCGGTAACGTTGTCGTGTAGAAATTGTTTAGTGGTTAAATAACACAGGGAAAACTATTTAGATGGCAACCGAAGTGCTTACATCCCCCCTCCAATGTGCTTGCTCAATACCATAGTCAACTGGGTTTCTTCTAACCCTAGATTATGCCTGACACCACTGACATTGAATCTCCAACCCCTTCTTCCAAAAGGAAGCATAGTGATGACATCGGTTACTCCTTTGGCTGGATTACTTAAGTATAGTTCCAGCTTTTTTGCTTATTTTTCTTCAACATTCAAAATTTAGAAAACATTTCTCATTCGTCTATAGATGGTGCGTTGAAGCTCCTTTCAATCCCAGTCTGAAAAAGACATCGCCTGTAAAACTCGAGAAAACAAAGGACACCAAGTCGACATGGAATGAAAATTCTTACTATAGTCAACTTCATTCTAGCCTTCTAGAATCAATGCAAGAAAGATCCGTATTGCAGAATCAACAACAACTTCTTCAAGCTGAAGTGATTTCACCTCGTCATTTGGTGGCACTTGTCAGAGGTTTGCTAGACTCGTGTGCAAAAAACAACTCTAGCAACGAGAAAATTCAATTATCTCTTGACCGACTAGCACAATCAGTTCAGGTAGCCCAATCGTCCGGTTGTCTTTACGGAAACACACGTAAGCATATGAATTTTCACTTGAAATTTTCATTAATTTAACAATAATTATTTCTTTATTGGTAGATGAATTAATGCAAGCCCTCCGAACTCTCCCATACAACAGACTTCTCGATATTGTTGTGCGGCGATACAGTTGATTTGCTAACTCACTGATGATACACAAAAATATTGTTGTTTTCTTACGAAAATTTTGTTGGCATAAAAAATTATTTAGTAGCAATCAGGTCGTGGACGATTTGTGTCAGTATGGATGCAATCTTCCAGATCTTCAAGTAATGAATCAAAGTCATTAACATGCAAATCTGAAGACATAGTAGTAGTAGAGAGCATGGTCTCCATATCCATTAAATTAATTCTGTTCACGAAATCGTGTGCGTTCACGGGTGACACTGGTATGGGATCGGGTCGCATTTTCGGATCCTTGTTTGTTAAAATACCAGCCACAAGACAGGCATCATTAACTGACAGGATTTCGTCGATCACTTCGTCCGAGTCCTTGCGTATAGTTTCATCTTCTGGTGTTAGATGTTCTTCTCCGCTCATTTCGTTTTTTTCAACTTGAGGAGGATGAGAAACTTGCCAAACGTTCAAGTCCAATGATTGATAAGTGGCCAAAATATCGCGTAAACGGTGAAGTAATTGAATTGATTTCTCTCGAACAGGAGCATCGCAGTCATCTACAAGCTGGAGTAAAACATGAAGGCACCCACAAGATCCTAGTTCAGATAAGGCAGTCTGTAATCTCGAACGAATTTCTTTCGCATCCAATCTAGCAAAGCAAAAACAAAACGGTATATCACGAATTTTTGTAATGTAACTTAGTTTTCAAAATATCAGTACCGAACTATTTTTTGTTTCTCCTTCGAAAAAGTGAGCTCAGGAAAACTTCCATCCAACATTCCCTGTTGGGTCAGTGATTCATCAATCATAACTTGCCAAAATTCTAGCGCTTGAAGTTTAACCTCCCAATCTAAATCCGAAAGAGCAGCCGAGCTCATTTGACGATACAGCGTAGTTCGGTCTTGATCGAGTCTAAATAAAGAGGAGTTGATGTAACAATTATGAAAATATAAGAGATTGATTTACGGGAAATGTCCGGATTGGGTAATGAGCGTTAAAGCTTTGGCAGCCGCACGCCTGGCCAAGGCCTCGCTATCTTGCTGTAGTACAAGGTAGCAACTACTGATTACTGGGATATCAGAGAAAGTCAAAAGATGTTCCCATAAAAAAGGGACTGGAGTAGCGGCGGCAATCACTCCTATAGCCGAAGCTCGCACGTATGACTCTGTGTCGTTGAATGCGGATAAGGCAGCTTCAATCAAGTGCGAGTTTATCAGTAATTGTTGAAATGGTGGGAATCCTGGATAAAAGTAATCATGAATATACCACTATAAAACAAACGGTAAGAAATAGGGTTTAAATATTAATCAGTAGACTTACTAACGTGCGACAGCTGGGCCATTTCCAGCACAACTTCCATCGCACTGTCACGAACTTCCCAGTGAACGGAAACGGTGCACTGTTGAAGTACTTCGGCCATATCCTGCAACGAGGAATCCGGTGAGTCAGTCAAAAGCAAAGCCTGGTTCGGATGAATGAATTGCTGAATACAAAATTTGATCCCTTCTAGACCAGCACACGTAACCTAATTTTTCACAACACAGAATATTGTTAAGCGTCGCATTCAAAATTTTTCCATGCAAAATATTACCTGAATATCACGGCTAGCATTGAAAGCTACTATCTTGGTGAATATGAATGGAAGGCACACCGTTTCGTAGGTCTCCCACCACCTAATATTGAATAAATCGATGTAGGAGCACAAACTCTTGATCAAGTTAATCGCAAGCTGAGGAGTGAAAGACATAAGGGTCATTCGTTTGGCTTCAGGAACCTTCAAGCAGCCAAGAAGAAAGATGCCAGAACGAGTAATTTTCAATGCAGAATCCTTATTTCATAAATTTCAAATTAAATACAACTTTAAAAAATATGTAAGTGCTGATATTAAATACCTTGTCAAGTTTATTGATTGATTTATTGAAACCAATCAATGAGATACTAGTGAGCTCATTGAGTTCACTGTTTGAATGAAGCATTGCCGAAAGAGTTTTACTAATGGATTTTGTTGAATCGTCAGCCAAATTTTCCCAATATTGACAAACTTTTGGGTAGCATGGATAATGCTCACCAACCTCCTTTGTATCAACCAACACCGGAACTATCTAGAATAACAACAGAAACAAATTAAAGTTAAAATAGTGAAATATTGCGGAATTTAAAACATTTGCATTTACCATAAGATGGACAAGTTGTCCCACTAACCTAGATGTTTTCAACTGACTCCAAAAGAACAAGCTCTGCGAAATTACGGTCAAAGTAACCCTTAAGAAACCGCGACGTAAAATCAATTGAATCAGTGACACTGTTTTTATCTCCCAAGTATTTTGCTCTTTTTCATTTTCCATGGCACATTTGGCGTATATTGCTGCAATAAGGGATGCGGCTTGAGTGAGTAATTTTTCATTTTGTGCAGTGGATACAATGTTGTGGAGAACTTGTTCAGTATTTAACGATGAAAGAGTTTTTCCGGTTGTGTCCATTTTGTTGGATGATAGGGTTAAGGTAACATAGTGTTCCAAAATTTCAAAATAAGGTTTCAGTTTGTCACTTTCTATTTGATGATTCTCAAGTTTATTTCCCGCTTTGAGAATTGGTTCCAACAATTTTGTGAATATGATTTCACGGTTGGCATCATTTAGAAGTGGCAAAGCATAATTAATGGCCTCCTCGGCTTTCTTTCTTGTAAATATTGTACGATCACTCAAGCTATCAACAATGAAAAGGAGAGAGCCTGAAGTCAATAGCCACTGCAGGCCTGCTTTAAGTTTTGAAAGGCTCAAAAAGAAGTTCATGATGGATTGCTTGAATTCATTGTTTTCTACAATTGTGGTTTCCGTCAACTGTTGAATTTTGACAAAGATATTTGGTGACTCTGAATACATGAGCTCAAACTTAGCTTCATTGTTGGTCAGCTGTAGTAGCAGGTTGATAGCAAAAGTGATTATAGAAGAGTGGATGCTATGCACTTTTGATATCTTCAAAACTTCATTCAAGAAAACTTTCACGCTTTGACTTTGAATGAGAGCCACATGTGTTGGATCAAGAAATTGGGCTTCCTTAATGCTATCACTATCAAGCTTCTTTAAATGGTCCAAAGACTTATCAAGTAAAAATGAAATATTTTCAGAAAACGAGGATTTAGGCTTGTCACAATATGAGTTTAACAAAGACAAAGCTTTATCAAATTTCTGAAGAAACTGACTTGAACTGCTTTCATCTTTAGCTCCCATGATTCGATTTTCCAATCAAAACAACCACTTAAACAGTGTAATCGAATATGATGATTAATATTCTTTTGTACTTTTTTGTTGGTTATTGTTAGAAATCTTAGAATGAGGAATGACCACACTCGTTACGGTGGTTGACACTTGACATGGACAATTGTTTATTATTTGTAATGCATATTTTTGCCACCAGGTTGAGTTGTGTTTCCATTCCCGAAATCTCCACACCTACGCATGAGTTTTAATTTCTCAATTAGCCCCGCCCTTTCGTCGGACGCGTGACCATCCCAACCGAAACCGATTGCCTTTCCCTATTGTTTTCTCCTTTCCTTTCTCCTAATTGTGGGATCTATGAAGGGAAAAACTGCGATAAGAAAAACTTTTCTTTTCATAACTTTTCTTTACAATGTACACTTGTACAGTTCCTATTCCTAGAGAAAGTATTGGAACGACTGAGAAAAGCTGATGGTTAACGGCGTTTAGGTATCGCTCCCATTAATCGGATTCTCGATTAAATTTTATGATTTTTTTAGAGGGTGGGGGTGTTTGTTTGTTTTGAAGATTCTTTTTTCGGAATCTTCCGATCATATACGGCGTGTTATTTTCGTGGCGATGTAAAAGTATAGGAATGGATTTAAAACTTCAAATCCCGTTTTTTCCCCATTTTTTTTTTTTTGTTTTACGAAATACTACAGTACATGTTTAAATTACCTTTTGCGTTTGGTGTCCAGAATTTATAACAGACACGAAAATTTATTTATTTAGGCCAATGCTTCAATCTGTATCGATTTCTACATTCCACATCATTATAAACGTGGTAGCTGTGTTGGTACAGTGCATAGAATAGTAATTAAATGTAACTTTAGGTTGCCTAATGTTGGTTTGGGTTGGGTTCCTCCAGCACAGGGTGAGATCGTTTTTACGAAATCAACTTAGAAATCGACCGAACATGACCGACTGAATTTATTATTGAAAATTTATTCCTTTCAGACCAATTATCATTCTTCAAAGTATATATCAACTTCTACTTACTAATTAAATAACAAACTAGCGTGCTGCCAGTATTCTATAGCTCTGGTGCTGCACTGTGGTTCACTTCTTGTTCGACTTATTTTATATTAAGTCATTTTGCTTAAAACTAATGGTCTTGGCCGCAGTTTTCAATTTTGACTTATCTTTTGGCGGATCTAATGTATTCGGTGGTTTTTACAAATACGCCGGAAAATAGAACTTATTGATCGTCTGTAATTTTATTAATTAACGGAGGTACTATCCACCATAAGCGGTAAAACAGTGATTAGTATTATTGACATAAAATAGCAATGAGCAGAGTCATCCAGTCAGGATGACTCTGCAATAACGCATTTTTGAATTTCCCTCTGGGTCTCGTGAACAGCTGATTAATAAAATAGGCAAGTAGGCAACTCTGCATCTGATCGAGGCTTATAAATACCGCCTTACTGTGTCAGATTCAGACTTAGTTGGGAAAAAATATAGCGGCAACAGGTATGTACTGCACATCACTGGCCACAGCTTTCACTTAAGACATAGACACTAGACAATTGTCAAACAAAAATCTGCTCGTATTTGTTTTTATCTTTCAACTATACTAATGCGTATACAAAAAATTTGCTTGCTATCAGATTGCTATCATCAATACAGATATTGTGTGTATTGATTGATAACAACAAGTCCTAGTGGCTAGCGAGTCCAAGGGAGAAACTTAATACGCATTTGCTCTCTCTTTGCCTGCGGCTAGGGCTTTCTACTGCGACCGAGACGTTTGAATATTCCGTGCTATTCCCTAAATTTATTTTATTCTTCTGAAGTTGAAATGGCGGAACGTGATAATGCAACCAATCAGCTTAAGGATTTTGCACAGTCTGTGAAGGTACATTTTTTTAGCTATATGAATTTTTTGTAAAACAGTTATAATATTTCCAACTTTAATACTTTGCAACCTTATATAACAGAATGAAGCTACTCCTACTGTGACCACAAGTGGGGGAGCTCCAATTGGATTCAAAACTGCCAGCCTTACTGCAGGACCTAGAGGTCCAATGCTACTTCAAGATCATGTATGCATACATTAGATACTCTCACTTTCACACACACTATTTATATTTTTTTTATGGCCAGGTATACATTGATGAGACAGCCCATTTTGATCGTGAAAGGATTCCAGAACGTGTTGTTCATGCTAAAGGCTCAGGTATGATTTTATCTATTTATACAACTGATATGGAAAATGACCTTTTTTTGGTACTGTCCCAATTTCCAGTAGGCCTACCATAATATTACTTAGTTTGTTAATTATTATTATTTTTTTTATTTTTCAGGCGCTTTTGGCTATTTTGAAGTTACCCACGACATTACCAAGTATTGTAAAGCAGCTGTCTTTGGCCAAGTGGGTAAAAAGACTCCAGTTGCTGTTCGATTTTCTACTGTTGGTGGAGAGAGTGGCTCAGCCGACACCGCTCGTGATCCTCGAGGATTTGCAGTCAAATTTTACACCGAAGAAGGCAATTGGGATTTAGTCGGAAACAACACCCCCATATTTTTTATTCGTGATCCTATTCTCTTTCCGAGCTTTATTCATACTCAGAAACGCAATCCAGTAACCCATTTGAAGGTAAGGTTAATCATTTTTAAAGAAAGTAAGAGTGTAAGACTCAGTATTTAATTTGGCTTATTTACATTGAATACGTACTAGGACCCTGATATGTTCTGGGATTTCATATCTCTTCGACCGGAAACAACTCATCAAGTTTGTTTTCTGTTTTCCGATCGTGGAACTCCAGATGGCTATCGTTTCATGAACGGTTACGGATCGCATACCTTTAAATTAGTTAATGCGGAAGGCAAGCCTATCTACTGCAAATTCCATTTCAAGGTATTGACAAATTATTGAAAATTTTTTATTCATAGGATTCTAACGTTAGTTCTGTATTTCTTAGACCGACCAAGGGATTCGTAATTTAGATGCTGGCAAAGCTCATCAACTTACTGCCGATGATCCAGACTATGCAACTCGTGATCTGTATAACGCCATTTCCAAAGCAGATTTTCCTTCCTGGTCCGTAAAAATTCAAGTGATGACCTTTGAAGAAGCAGAAAAGTTCAAATGGAACCCCTTTGATTTAACTAAAGTAATTTCATTCTTTTTCAACAATTTCAAAGATCATTGTATAATTTTGTTTTATTGTTACCAGACCTGGCCACAGGCAGACTTTCCACTAATTCCAGTTGGTCGTATGGTCTTGGACCGCAACCCTAAAGATTACTTTGCTGAAGTTGAACAAATTGCCTTTAGTCCAGCTCATTTGGTCCCGGGTATTGAGCCAAGTCCAGATAAAATGCTTCAGGTTGTGACCATTTTTCATACCTGTTTTTATTACACAAGTTATATAAATCGAAAATTGATTTGTAGGGACGTCTTTTCTCCTATACCGATACTCATCGCCATCGCCTTGGAACAAATTACCTTCACTTGCCTGTCAACTGCCCTTACCGTTCCAAAACTTTAAATTACCAACGAGATGGTCCGATGACTTTCAATACGGACTATGCAGGCTATCCAAACTACTTTCCCAACAGCTTTTCCGGACCATCCGATGCGCCAGCAGCTCTGGAATCAAAGTTTGAGGTTTCGGGTGATGTAGCTCGCTACAACACTGCCGATGATGACAATTTCTCTCAAGTCGGCATTTACTGGACAAAGGTTCTTGATGATGGTGCTAAAGAGCGACTTGTTCAAAATATTGCAGGGCATCTAAAGAGTGCACAGTCGTTTATTCAAGTAATGAAATATATGTTATGTAATTATGATGTAACATTGCTAATAATGAATTTCCAAATATTCTTAGGATCGTGCGGTAAAGAATTTTACTCAAGCTCACGCAGACTTCGGACGACGACTACGTGCTGCTCTTGACAAGCACATTTCTTCCAGTTTATAAAAGCAAAAATCGATCTACAAGGTTTTGGTTTTTGGCTGAGCAATTTTTCTTTCACGAAACTAGTAGCTAAAAAAATCATATGGAAAGTAGCATGGGTGTTTTTATTAATTACTCTTAAATCCAGCCTGCAATAATATGGGTTTCACTTTATCTGGTTATAAATACATGATGTATTGATAAATGGTTACTCTGATATTTATTTCATGGTTTATGGGAAAGTAAGGTATAATCCATCCCACTGTTTTCTAAAAGTGAAGGAAGGCTTTTAGTATACCGATCAAGTGACATAAAACTCACGCAAAAGAAGTTGAATTTTAAAAAATTGAATTCGGGTTCAGAATAAAATACTGTATATGAAACATTTCGCATTTATTTCCAAGTGTTCCATGAAGTGGGGACAACGTGATAAGTCAAAACAAAATTATTTCACTTCAATGACGTGTGAACTAAGACCGTTCTTAAAACTACCTGCTGGGGATTGTGGTATTTTATCGAATGATCAACATAAGAAAAACAAGATACTCTTCAGAGTTATACAAAGAGCCAGGTCTATGGTAGTCGGAGTCGATTAGACTGGCAACTTTGAACGTTTCTTGGCAATGGCCTCCTCGACTGCTTTTAACTGCTTCAGTAATTCTTCACGGCGCGTAGCAGCTGATTTCTTCCCTCCTTTGTCCGCCTTTTGCGGTGATGTGTTGGCAGCCTAAAATATTACATAACGATGAAAAATCATTTCGTTTTTATGAAATTAAACTTTTACCTTTGATGGCGGTGCAGAAGGGGGAGGCGATTCTGCTGCTCGTTTCCTTGTGGCCTGATTTAAATTAGTTGCCGCAGGAGGTTGAGACGCACTAACAGAGACAGTTTTTTCTTTTTCCCAACCTTAAATGAGAAAAAATTAGTTGATGAGAATTCCCGCTCAAGAAATAATTAAAATAACAATAAACGAAGTACCTTCATCATCTGAATCATCATCGAACCTATTTGTAATCTTCTTTAACGGTGGCGCGGCTGATTTCAGTGTTAACTTTATCTGTTTCGCTTCCACCTGAATGATAAAGCTCAGTCAGATTTTGTCAAATGATTCATAGTAAATAGATTACCTTTGGAGGTTCCGGCACAGCTTTTCCTTTAGTTGATGGATGAGATGACGCTGGTGGAGGGTTTACACCTCGTAGCTCTTTACGTTCGGCAAAGTCTCGTCGGCCACGGTTCGATGGTCGACGGGGTCGTCCGATGTCATTTGAATGTGGAGATGACTCCCATTCACTAGAACTGGACGAACCGGAGGAGGCACGAGCTCGTCCTCCATGGGCTTTCGTGGGAGGGGCAGAGCTATTGTTCTTAGTCGCAGGGCGCATCTTGGAAAGAGATCTGGAACGTGAACGGGACGAAGAACTTGACCAGTCCCTATGTGTACCACGACAATATGCAAAACGTCACATTGAACTGACATATGCCTAGCAATGTAAGCTATTTATTTACCTATTTCGAACTTGAGGTGACCTCTCATGGATGTTCCGCTGCTTATCTGTGGGCTTCCGTGAGGATTGGGGGTGCGGGGGCGATAACGGGATGGGAGCGGATGAAGATGTTTTATGTTTGGCAACAGGAAGTGAAGAGACGGTCTTATGGTTCCCTTTAACCCGCTGGTCTCCGACTTTTGCCTTCCGTCCTTGCCGTCGTTTTACATTCATTGATTTAGATTTTGAAGTGGAACGTGAGCTAGCACTGGAACGACTGGAACGACTGCTTGAGCTCGAGTATGAACTCGAACTTGAGCTCGATGTCGACGACGATGTTGAAAAAGATGACCCAGACGAATAGCTACGTCGTCTAGAACCTTTAGCTCCAGCCGAATTTCCTCCGGCGCCAACGACTGCACTTGAAGATGGACCACCACCAGCAGCACCTCCGCCTCCAGCACCACCAGGAGATCTTGATCTCATCCACGGATCCCACCATTCATCACTACGTCCACGCTGAGCTGGAGGCACAACTTCCACGTATCTATATTGAACAATTTAAAAGGTTCAATAAAGGATTTTGTTTTGGTTCTACAGACGCAGTCACATTGCATCAATTAAAACTGACCTCTCATCAGACCATCTTTTTTCGTGAGGGGGAGGAAGTTGAGGTTGGGATTTACTGGCAGATGGATGGATATCTCGTTCACTTGGTTTTGGACCGTAGTAGTGCGGACGCTCATATCCTTCCGGATGATAGTATTCCCTTTCTCTATACTCTGATTCTGGTGGGTAAGGTCGCCGGCCTTCGTACGGATAAGGGTAACCAGGTGGGGGGTGGCGGTGAGGAGGCGGGTAGCGTGACGGAGGCCATCGCCCTTCAGCTGATGGAGGTAAAAATTTATGGTATGGTTCTGTATCTGGCTCTTCAAATCTAGAGGAGTAAAAAAATTAACAGATCCTATTTAACTCTTAAACAGATTTTAATGCAGTGCGATTTAACTTACGGAGGAGGGACGTCTCCATGTAAAACTGGACTAGCAGGTCGAGTGTAGTAGTCATTCTCTTTGTCCAATTCTTCCTCACCTAAACCTAAATTTAGTTTTTTTTCTTCGAAGTCAATGTCAGTTTCTTTACGATGACTGGACTTTTTGAGCATCTGTAAAGAAAACGTTTATTATGAACCCATAGCAATAAACTTAAATAATCACGGCATTGTCTCATACCTCTTTGGCTTGTCTCAGTCCTCTTTCCCAAGGTGATTCAGCACCGGTTGCATCAGTCCGAGGTGGCTCGGCCGGCTACAATTCAGAAATGAAGTTTCTCAAATAACGAAAATTGACTTAGCTGAAAGTAAGTAACCGTGTACCTGTGGATGTCGTGGAGGTCGAGGATTAGCGACCCTTGGCTGAGAATTTGCCCACTCTGCTGGCGGGATGAGTGGAACCACCGGTGGTCGATCAAAAGGTCTTTCGTAGGGTGCTGAAGGCCCGTTATGGGCAGATGGACGTGCAGGAGCAAACATATTGTAATTTCCCTTGTCTAATACTCCAGGATGAACAAATCTGTAAAACAATATCAATACTTTTTCTTTCAAAAAAAGAAAAATACTAGTTCTTACCTGCAATTATTACCCCAAGTACAATTGCCTTTACTGTAAAATCTACAAACAGGCCTAGGTTCCATGCGTGCATGTTTGCCAACATCTTCTTCGCTGCTAACTTCACCTTCTTCCAACTCTTCACCTTCCTCTAGTTCTTCTTCACTTGCTTCCTTTTCTCTCTGTGGCTTCTCTCCATCACATTCTCCATCTTCGTCATCTTTTTCAGGCTTTCTGTCTTCAATCGGCTTTTTGGGCTCTTCTTCAAGATTATCTTCTTCAAAGTCTAATTCAGTGTCTTTAATCAATGGATCCAAAATTTGAGGAGATTTTTTACTAGATGAATCTTTGCAGTTTTCGTTAGCTTCCATTTCATCATCTGATACCATTTCAAGACTATCCTCATCTTCTTTGCTTGAATCTGAAGCCATTAACTCTTGTTTATGTTCATCCAGCAAGCCACCTGATTGGGCATTTTCATCAAGCCCAATCACTTCTCCACTATCAGATTTTCTATCAATTTCATCTACGTTTGAACTCAGACGACTGGATTCAGCGGCTTGGTCCTGATCAACCATGGAGTTGCTGCTAATGCTGCTTCGGCTTTCCGGACGCGAATTCGTATACAACTGTCCTTCGATTATGCTTGAACTGGTTCCAGACAAGTCAGGATCCGGGCTTGCTGGAGCACTTAAACCGCTTTGACTCATTCTTTTACTAATATACGTTAAACAACAGTGGTAACCATCAATTACTAACTTTAGCCAACAAACTGGGAAAAACTACCAAAAATCCAAACAACCTGGCTTGCAACTAAGCCGCCATGACAGCCCCGTTTTTTGTCGGCTGTTTATAATATATGATGCCAATTAAATTTTGAACATTTCAATACATTTATCATCTATTCTATAGTCAGACGCAAACTATTTGAAAGTATTTAAATTTTTTTAACTATTTTTTTTAGATTTGGTTCACTCAAAGAGTTGAAACTGGAAAATAATAAGGTACTAAATTTTTTTATTTTTGGCAACGCTGAAACAATTGTGCGCGCACAAAAGAAAGGTTTGAAATCATGCGGATAGCGGATTTGCGCTTTTATCATTAGCCATTTAAGTTGAGTCAATACTCAACGAAAGAGTTTTCTGCTTTCGTCAACATGAGTTATCATTTATTTTTTAAGTTTCGGTGGACGGGTTCAAAACTTCCAATGTTCAATCAATCGTAGAGTTATCTGACCTGAAAATATTGACAAAAACAAGACTGATAAGTTTTTGATCTATCGTAGCCTTTTGATTACGAAACATAATTTTCGTTTAGTCACTTGATTCGTTTTCGTTTAGTCATTGGCCCATTGCATGTTTAGCTCCATGCTTAACCTCTCTCAAACATTTTACATTCTTTTTTAAGCAAAACATTTAAAATTCATATTATTGAATGTCTCGATTAATTACCGTTTTAGCAATAATTGCTTGGACCTTTTCAACTTCAACTTTTCAACTGCCACCACCCTGCCCCAGGCAAGAAAATTTCTGTAATCTAACAATGAAATTGCTTAATTACCAGAATTACGTTTTAATTTTAGCGAAATTTATTGCTATGGACCCCTGCTGCATGCTGTCCAAAACGCGGAGTTATACAAAGATTCCAAAACTTTTGTGGATAAAAAATTGCGTTTTAATCCAGAAATAGTCTTAACTAGTTTCTCACAGTTCATGACCGACACTGAAAACCAGCCAACCAAAGAAGAATTACAGGCATTTGTTGACAGCAATTTTGAAGCTGAAGGATTGGAATTCCAGAATTGGGATCCATCGGACTGGATCAGTGATCCTCCATTTCTATCTCAAATTAATAATTCAGAGTTCCGCAATTGGGGGAATCGTCTTCATGAAGGATGGAAATCTCTCGGGCGACAGATAAAAGGTGATGGTCTAAAAAGAAACATTATGGTTTTATTGATTTCCTTAAATTGCAGTCCAGTTTTCTTTCCGCCAGATAAGAGAATCATATTTTAAATTTCTATTCTTTGCTGGTGTTCTCTCTTTCACTGCTTGGACTATGGGCTCTGTGTTGTAATTCTAGACGACGTTCGTGATAATCCTGATTTATACTCCATTGTATATGTTCCGAATCCATTTATTGTTCCCGGTGGAAGATTCAGAGAATCCTATTACTGGGATTCTTATTGGATCGTAAAAGGTCTTCTTATCTCTCAAATGAATCAAACAGTATGTATAAAAACATTTTAAATATTTCTGACATGAATGGGCTAAAGAACGAATTTTAAACTGAAATGTATTTAGGTCAGAGGAATGTTAGATAACTTCGTTCAAATGGTGGACATGTTTGGACTAATTCCGAACGGCGGACGCATATATTACCAACAAAGATCTCAACCTCCAATGTTGATCCCAATGGTTGATCTTTATGTGAGAGCAACTGGTGACGTTGATTTCCTTCGAGAACGAATTAATCTAATTGAGAAAGAATTTGAATTTTGGTTATTAAATCGAACAGTGTCAGTTCAAGGGCACACCCTTGCACGATACAATGTCGAATTTGACGGACCTAGGCCAGAGTCCTACAGGTACAGGCTATTTTTGTTTAATAACTGATTAAAGAGCGCTTATAGGATACATAACATGATTGTGAAAAGGGAGGACTTTCGAACAGCTGGAAACTTGAGTGGAAAACCTCTAGAAGAGTTTTATGTCAACATGAAATCTGGGGCAGAATCTGGATGGGATTTCAGCACAAGATGGTTCATTGCAGAAGATGGCAGCAATGTTGGAGAACTGAACGATGTCAAAATAACAAATATTATACCGGTGGATTTAAATTCTTTTATTTGCATGAATGCAAAACTGCTGTCGAACATGTTCAGCCTTTTAGGAGACGAAGAAAAATCACAGCTTTATTTGGATAAATTTATAAAATGGAAAGAGGCCATACAAATGGTATGTTTTAATCAGAACGACAAAACTTATGCTATTTCACCAGCATAGCTGTATTCACATTTACGTGCTGGTAGGTTTTGTGGAATGAGGAAGAAGGTGTTTGGTTGGATTATGACATGTTAAATAGCCGATCAAGAAACTACTTTTATGCTTCTAATATTTCTCCGCTATGGGCTGAATGCTGGGATCCAATTTCCCCTCAAAACAGTTCTGTCATTAATCGCGTACTCGACTATCTTGATCGAAGCCAAGCTACAAAGTAAGTCTATTATTTTTAAATAATTTCTTAATCTTTTCTCTGTTCATTGACATTGCTGCGATGTGTAGACTTGTTGGTGGTATCCCGACATCGATGGAAAATTCAGGACAGCAGTGGGACTACCCAAATGGCTGGGCACCCTTGCAGGTATAAAGAATAACTTGGTGAATTTGTAACCATTAATTTTATCCGCAAAACGATTTATTTTTTGATTAGCATTTAATGGTTTATGGTCTGGAAAATTCAGCTGACCCAAGGGCCAAAGCACTTGCTTTCGATATCGCTCGCAAATGGCTCGACAACAATTTCGCAGCGTACGAACAAAGCGTCCCTAATTCAATGTTTGAGAAGGTACTGGATAGTTTAATTATTTCTGTATTGTACCAAAAAAATCAAGATATGCTCTCAAAGTGAATCTTCTTGCGTAATATTACTCGCATCGCATATGTATAGGGTGGGGTGGGTGTGAAGTTTTAAGAAGAGAAATTAAAATACCTTTTTTTTTTTAAGTATGATGTGACGTCTATTGGCCTTCCAGGAGGTAAGTTTATTCATATTTTATTACATTATTATTATTGCATGCCTTTACGAAATTTTTTAAAAATATAGGAGGTGGAGAATATGACGTTCAATTAGGTTTTGGATGGACCAATGGAGTTGTTATAGATTTTCTAAACAATTACGGTGATCGCCTTTGATGAGGTTAACCAAAGCAATGCAAGTATAAAAACCACCAAGACAGTTGATCGCCTATGTATTTTTATATGTATAATTTTATTTTCTGTCATCGATCCATTCAGTCTGCCGGCCTGAAGGTTTAAAAGTTTATTTGTATGCATTTTTTTTTTATTTCTGTGTTTTTGACTATATAATATAAAACATTGACGATCGTGATCCCATAGTAATTTCACTTATTTTCTATTTTGATCCAAATATATCAGTCTTGTAACGACCCCCCGCCTAAATTGAATGAAAAAAATTTAATGTCAGGTAGATTTAAAAAAACAAAAAAGGGCGAGATGAACTTGTACGCGTTATACTTTAAGATTTCTGAAGACCATTTCCGCTTCGTCGTGATTCATTTCGCCGTATTGACGAATAATCCGGATTATAGTCTCTTCCACTTGGGTGGCCATCGCTGTCTTCCCACAAATGTACACGTAAGCTCCCTCGTTTAAAATTTGCGTAGACACCCGAGCACCGTCCTTCCAAAGCAAATCTTGAACATATTCCTGCATAATAGGGTCAATTATTTTTTTTGTAGGTTAAACATTTCATCTTTTGTTGTGATGTGTTATTGATTTTACTTTCGGCTTTGCGGTTTCTCTAGAAAATGCCACAAAGGTTTTGGTGATGACCTTATGTTGCATCATCGTATCCAGTTCATTACGAAACGGCTGTGAAGCTTTTTCTCTGCATCCGTAGTACATGTAGATTGCACCATACTGATTGGACGCTGTAAGTGGGGAAAATAGTAGAATAGATAGGCACATACATTTTAAAAATGAGCAATTCAATAAATAAGGTTAATTTTTTTTTACAGTACATTGGTGCTGGACAGGTCGTTTCGAAAAATTCCCCCATAGTTTGGAGATAAAAGTGTGATGAAATGCGCCCTTTTCAAAATGTCTTTGTTGCCAGAAACCTCTAAATTTATTTTTAAAAATGTATGACATCAGAATATAAATTCAAATTACTTCGTCGGTTTATCGAAAATATTATTACCTTAAAGGTGCGATACCACTTCCAGCAGCGATACAAATGATGGGCTTTAACGGATAGGGTGGTAAATGAAAGCTTGGATTGGACTTGAAGTAGCAAATGATAAAATCTCCCCGATTGGTTTGTTCCAAGTAAGAAGTGCAGAGTCCGTGGAAAAGACGGCCTTTGCCACCTTCAGTCCGGTAACGAACTAAACTTGCTGTTAGACTAAATTTTAAAAAATTGTATTGATTATTATTTTTAAACGTATTTTTTCATTTTAAAGAAATTATTAAAATTTCAGAACTGGATTTCAGTCGGTGCAAAGGCAGCGGAAGAGGAAATACTGTAGAAACGAGGTTGAATCATTGGTAGCGTGCTGATTAAAGCCGCCGCATCGACATCGACGGAAAGAAAGTCTTCCAAGACGTCCACAATATTAGGATTAACGGATGATACCCATTTTTGATAAGCTGCCAAATCCTATACGTATAAATATCAAATCAAAGTTAAGCTCAAGTTATAAACTTTAATTCTTATTTCGATACCGTAGTATAATACCTCGGCTAAAATTTCAAGTCGCATTTTGTCTTTTTGATCGATTGCTGACGAAGCCATAAGTCGAAGAGTAGTCTGTGAAGGTGGGCTGGTCAAATCTATGAATCGAGCCAGTAAATTGTCGAACGAACACGGCGGAATTCTCTTCCAATTTTCCCTGTTTCCATTGGGTCCCTGAATTTGAAGTTGAATCGTTGGTGATTTGGACGCGGGACAGTTTCTTAGACGAAGTACAAAGCGTTGCATCATATCTCGATTATTCCGAGGAAAGACGGCCAAGTGATCTCCGGGTTTGTACTTGAGTGTTTCCGGGTTTAATGTGTTTAACTGAAGGAGGATTGTTGCATGACCGTCTCGGCTATTTAATGACAAAAATATGGGGTTTAATTTTTAATAAGAAAAATATTTATGTAACAAAAATTCAATCACATACTTTGGCCTGGCAGGATCACCGATTAAAGTTTTTCCTGATATCCTAACAAGTGACACCTCTTTCTGGTGGACAGACGAAAGAACTAAGAAGACACACCGAAATTTTTTTTTAAAATAGAAAACGGTTTGCATTAAAAAATATAAAAATTCTAACCATGCAAGACGTCTTCTTTTTCCTCTTGGGATGATGTGATGAAACGCGCTGAAAAATGGACGCTTGGCTGATCAGCAGATGATTCCTCATTAATAAAATTGTTGTAGTTTATTCCTTCGATGAGAAATTGTTTACACAGCGCAGTAGTTATGTCTGACAACCAAGTCTGAACAGTTTTTTCTTGATTGTTAAGTTCGTCGGCACAGGCGAGCGGCAACAGACGGGTTCCCCCCAGTTCTTTAAACGTTACGTCGACAAATTTCCCGAACGCGCAATATTGGTGATATGATGTCGACCCCAGACCCAGAACGGCAAAACTGTATACAAGAAAAAAAAAAAACTTTTCTTTAGATTAATACTTTAAAAAATAATATTATGCCTTATATATTTTATAGCCAACTATATGATGGGCATCATACCATGGGAGTTCATTGTTGATATGTCGAAATTTAAAGTTTTCCTTGCTCATTTTGATGAGATTTTTTTTGAATTCTTCTCCGTTGATGGGAGCCTCTCCGTCTCCAAACGTCGATGCTACTATAATAATTGCTTGTTGGTCTTGCAATTTTTTGGCATCAAAATCAGCCATAGAGTAAAGCTATATTGTAGTCAAATGAAAAGGTGATCTATTAAAAAGCCGATAATATAGCTCAGAGTAAATGATCAAGCTTCTTTATATATACATTGGCCTGAAAAAGAGATTTGAACTTGACGAATGCTTTCGTCGCAAAGTTTTCAGCTCTTCCGGATTGTGAAGCAAATAGGACGACCACTTTGGGTCGCTTCGACCAACGAGAGGAGAACAAATAACTGCACAGTCGAACCGCTATAATTACTGCCATCATTTTCTTCTTCGGGTTACCTTGTCCTCTACTTTTGACTAATGATTTCGTCTGGAAATTTGACCAGGCTGCCATCTGGGTAAAAATTAATGTAATGATATAAAATTACTTTAAATTACAAAAAGTATACTTGGTATTCGAAAGACGGCCTGAGAAAGTAAAAGGCCATTTCTTGATGAAAAAGTGGCGAAGAAGAAGAAGACATTGGCGGAACAAGCCAAATCCAATCGGCTGGGCATCCTCCGCGCGTCTTCATTTCATTTGCGTAAAACTGGATGAAAGATTCAGAGGCCGTATGATGGTCCCAGGTAGTCACCCCACACTTTTGATAGCTGTACAGCACCGCTTTGTTCACCTCTAACAAAACTGTGTCTTTCCAAAGTGTGGCGTGAGTGCTCGTGTCTAATTCCATTTTTCTGGCTATCATCTGTGTCAAAATTCAATTAACTTTGTTTTTTGCAAATAAAGTTTTTGCGTAAATCAAATCTTACTTCTGATATGTTATAGCGTTGAGGATCGCACAGATCTCTAGAGCCTACCTCTGTGCCCATATACCATCCATTAAAGGGAGCAGCTGGAAACTGGATACCCCCACAGTCAAAGAGCATATTGGCTACCGCAGGTAGGGCGTACCAACGCAATCCTAATTCTCCGAACCAAGGCAACCTGAAATTGTTGATTTAATCAACAGCATGTACAATAGTATAATAAACTCTGGTCAATAGAGTTAAAAAAGAAAAAAAAAAGTTTTCGGTATAATAAAGAGAAACTTACGATGGATGCACGAGAGGAACTTGAAGTACAATGTCATCCGGAAGTAAGAAAACTTGGGGCGCAAGACCCTTAGCTTGAAGGACAAGGGGGAGAACATCGAATTGAGTTCTCTCTTGGCTATCCCATCCCAATGAGAGACACAGCTGTAAACATATCAACAATAAGCAATTACAGCATTGAAAATAGCTAATGATTTTTCCGGTGTAGGGTAGGCGTATAGATACAAGCAATACGTATACGTATATAAAACATGCCTCAGTAAACTGAACGTTGGAAGGGTCTCCTTGTATTGTTCCATCCGGGTTCCGATAGCCAGCGTAACTAATCAATTGGCTGTTCCAAATACGAAAGTCGAGCTGGCCGTCAGTGCGGGCTGGAAAGACGGTTATGACTGAACGAAGACGCCCTTGATTTGTTGCGTACTTGATGTGCTCGACAAGGCTATCGAACATTTCTTGGGCTGTTTGAACATGCCGAGCATCGAAGACCTATATACAGAAATAACGCATCACGCAAACGGTAGCTCAGTAATATAGCTTATACATTTTGTATATAGAGAATTTGAAAGAAAATTCTCTTATTCATATATTTTAACAGAGTGTTATATAGGCCTACCTTGAGGGATTGCCACTGAACTCTTGCGACGCATCGTGGGGCATTGCGCCAAGCCATGCCACATCCGTGTACTAACTCATCGTAAGTCAAATCATACTTACCATTACTCTCAATGTCCTTGTGAACTTGAAGCAACCGCACTATATGTTCCTCTGAAGCAAATCTTTTATAGAAAGTATAATGACCCGCATCACGTATTAATAATTACATTTCCTTGCATACACAACACAATTGATAGGAAATCACTTTTTTGAAGCACGGAAGTATCCATCGAGAAACTCCTTGGCCTGTTGCAAAATTTTGTCTTTTGGTCGTTTATAATTGGCGGGAATTTGTCTGGGGACCATTCGACTGCCGACGCACACTTCTTCTCCCGAACAAGGTCCTTCCTAAAAATATCACGAAGTAAACGTTTCGATGTGCTGTCATATACTTATGTACTACTCTCATGTGAGCATACAGTCCGTGATCCGTGTAGAAATATTAAAAATAATTACTTACACAAATATTTTCATGAAACAGCTTGTCAACGGAAACTTCGCCTGTTGTGTGATTGCGTAGTTCAACGCCGCGTCGATCTTCCAACCACATTTTGACGCAAGTTGAAAATGCTGTATTCAGTTAATCTATATTACATTCGAAAATAAATGCAAATATTTTAGGTACCCTATATGTGCGTAATCCCTGTAGAGCGGGAAATAATTTATGCAACTACCCTATATTTCGATGTTGGATGATGATTTTGGGTATATAAAGGTAGGTGTTACTGTATGTCTTGAATGCGCAAGCGATATATCTATGTAAGGAACTCTACACATTAACGGACTGCACTAACGATGTTGAAGGTAGAACTGCAATTATTTAATATGCGCTCCCTCTTTAACGTTTTATGGATGAGAGCAACAACGTCGACAACGTCGTCGTTTAAAGGACGTATGGATAAAGGAAAATCTTTGAGAAAAGTAAATTGAAACTCACTATGAACCTGCATTTATAACTGAAAATAAATCGTTATTATCGACAACAGCGATTGCTGACTCTTCTCCATGTTATCAGTTGATTGAGTGATAGATCTATATAAATAAGCGCTTTGTCATTCAATCTAATCTTTGAAATTCACCTTGGAAAACCCCCCTCTCCCCCCAAAAATAGGAAGGGGAAAAACCAGTAAATCGCAGTAATAAAAGTATTGGCTAAATTGTTTTCAGCACACACCCAGCATCACGAGATAATATCACGCAACATTAAGAACTGATATGAACTTTTAAAATCGCCTCCCCACCACTATAATGAAATTGTCGAAAGTCAATATATATTTTTAAAATCTCAAATAAGAACTCAACTGAAAAATCCGAAACACGCCAACAAAGGAAATATATATAGGAGGATTGCAATATTCGATATTCGCCTTCGAACTCAGTAACCTAATCACACGATGTATATTCGTGAATAGCATGTTATGGACATGAAAATCGATCGCCAGCATGCTTCGGGTTTATGGTAATACATGGTGTGTGACACATGACACGCTAGTTTGATATCAAAGAGACAATATATTTAGTTCCAAGTTTCATCTACTCACCCCAATGACCTTTAAACTACTTTGTTCAACGTCTATGCTGACACAGTGTGACGATGGATGGGTACTACACCTATGCACATTTAAGTTAGCCTTCACAATATTTTGATTCGTCGAGAATAACGTACATACTAAGCTATTATTACATACAACTTCCACCGTCCGAAAGCAGCATGTGAATATAGTCAAAGAAAGAGTGCGTTAGGCTTGTGAAGAAAAACTTTCTAGCAAATAATAATAAGAATATTTCCCCTTAAAAAATGGTATATGACGAATTTTAGAATTGTGTTAACTGCTGAATGCTACTGTACATGCCTTCCGCCCTCTCCGCCCCACCCCCACCTAAAAAAGGAAATGAGTTTGCCACCATGACGCGAATACACGTGAGGAACTATTATTCTTTAACGAGCCGTCGACAAGCCTGATGTACACTGCAAGAATGCGGCCATCAACATGTTGGTTAGAATATTTTTGTATTCGTGAAATTCCATGAATTAATTCTGGAGCAAATTTTCAATATTGTGTTGTGATGTTCTGACGCGAGCGTCGGCTATAAGGCGTTCTCTTCCAACTTGTGGCCAGAATTATAGTACAGCTCCCGCTAAATTTGAGAAAAAAGGAGAAAAAAATTAATACTGGAATATCGTCCCTTTAAAATATACGCAGTAAACAAAAGATTATAGCACACGAATGAAAAAAAAAAAACATCCGTCAAAGAATGTGTGTTTCGACATTTAAAAATTTTTTGAATAATCAAACAATTGTTCATCAATCTATGTCTGCAAATAAGCCAATCTAAAAAATTAGAAAATTTCTTCTCTTCCGCTTCCGCTCTCAACCATACGTGGACGAATGATTGCACGCCCGAATCCAATCTAAAAGTTTAACTTTATAGAGTATAACTTAACTTAAGTTTACGTATATAGCTGCATCAGTACGGAATAACTAATCAAATTCTGAATATGTAGCACACTCAACATGCGTATAACTCTGTATAATAATAATAGGACAACTGTAAATTTTTTAAATGATCCATGTTATTTTTGAAACAGCAATTTAACATCATTTGTTTAGCAGAATTCAGTATTTATTTAAAACCCTATTCTTTTCTTTTTACCAACAACGTAGAACGAAAACAAATTTCGTTGCCGGGTGGTTAGTTGAACTAACTAAGCACACAAGTAAGCAAACCGTAAAAAAGGAAGTGGTGGTCGTCTTCTTATTACTTTCATTATTTTCGGATATTTTTGGCGATAATATCCGCCATCTCAATCATCCCTTGTCTTTCTTTCTTTTTTTGGATTTCCCTCTTTTGTTCTTCGTATAGGCTGGTTTCGACGTAAATCCACGCAAATGTAGTAAATCTTGTACGTTGTGACAAGTGGCGTAAGCGTTGGCAATAGCAATTTCGTTCATATCTCCCAAATGTGATAATGTTTCTGTATTAATTGAAAAAAATAAATAAAATTTAGGCCTATTATAATCACATTCGGCATCAGAAGTAAGGTTTTCATTTATGGTACAGTAAATAACACGGACTTAATAAAGTATGTAGGGGGACTCTAGACAGCATTCACAGAATTCAACCGTATATATAGATAAGCATAAAAGCGTAGCGTTTTCATCAATCACATTGTCAGTAGCGATGATAGCTTATTTATTATATTGCGTGCCATGCCATACCGTTGTACTTGTATGTACAATTCCAACAGCAATGCGCAATATCAGTGCTGTGCAGCATGGACTGGCGTGCATGCTGGCGTGTGCTGCTGACTTACATGCGAGACAGGCTTTCGGCTTTCTCTTCACTGAAATGAGTGCAGCATGAACGCGAAATGTGTATAGTGTCAATTCAAATCCTTACCCTTTTTGGTGGGCGTTAAAATGGTTAAATTCTCGGGAGTTGACATGGCAGTCTCTCTTCGTCCGCAGCTGAACCATAAATATCGCCAGATCAAAAGAAATCACACAATGATGAAACCCTGCACGACGGCTGCGCACGGCAAACGAAAAAGCTCGAGGTCGAGGCGCTTGCGTAGTTCAATTATTGATGAACGTCGAATTTTGGCAAAGGAAAATAAACAACCCATCAATCTGTGATGAAAAAGAATAATGGAAATGCAATAGTGCCCGTTGCAAATATCGCAAGACAACGATTAAACAAACAAATATCTGGTAGCAAATTGACATGGTATTGCCCTGTTTTCCATTGAAACAGTAGCAGCTCGACGGCGCTTTTAACGTTGAGTCAGTTACATTATCTTAAACCGTTAACGATTAAGTAAACGTTCCACCCTAGATGGCGAAATCGTCGAACGATGGTCCCATCTCGCGGCAGTCATGGAAAATAATTTTCCGGTGTTGGAGTTGGACTACGACTGTTAGAGTTGGACGGATCTTTCATTCTATCGCTGATAAAGTGATAAGAAATGGCGACCAACGCGAGTACGCGACCACGTTTCGATTGTCAGGTAAGACCTCTCAACATTTCAATATGACGTACCCAAATAGCAGTTCACTACCGTTAAGTTTAAATTGTGGTCGGTGAGAAGAAAACAGTATTCCACTATTGGTTAAGTAAGAATTATAGATTTTCAGCAAAGAATGTAGTAACAGTTAAAGTGTAGAAATTATCATTGAGATAGAGAGTATAGTTTTGCAGTAATTGAATAATAAAATGTGAACTTATGTTTTGGAGGATATCAGCCAGGGGTAAATGGAGCCACTTGAACAGGTATCAAACTCTTCTTGAGTAGTAATTATCTGGGATGCATCATAGCAATTTAAATATAAAATTCCAAGTAAATAGTGATAGTTATCCAAAATAGCTACGTGGATGTTATGACAGTAAACCTCTCTTGAGTAAAACGGGAACCATTCAGTGTCTTGCCATGAAGAAGGAAAGGGTCCTGCTAGAGAAAAATCTCAATCACTTTTATTTATATTGTGTCGGTCCCCTGCATTTCATGTTGTCTTTGTTTTTCATTTGACTTAAATTGATATTGGTAAGAATAATTTACTTATAGTTTCCTCAGCGGCATCAGTACCCTTATGTAATAACCCCAAAAGTTTCCCTCTGTTACTGACTCAAATATCAGATGAATCTTCTATAGTCAATTTTCTTCAGCACGAGCAACAATATTAAATGGACTTAGACCATGGAGGCATGGACTACTTTATTTTAATGGACTGGACTCTTGTAGGAATGGCATGATAAAAAAAAAACAGTCAGGTATGTCAACCGTCACAGACGTAGAAGAGTACCTAATTGCTTGGAATTTTAGTACTAAAAAGCGTATACTACCTGCTAGATTATTACACTTTGGTAATTTTTAACCTTTTTCAACCAGAATTATGGAGCTTCAGTTTTGGCCATTGTAAGTTTCTTCAACATGCTGGTAGATCTCGAGAAGTAGCAGTACTGCTGACAGGGAACGTCATTGATGGCAATGGATATAGGAATGAGTTTTGAGATCCAGGAAAACAGTGAAATTCTCTTGCTCAATGCTACCCCTTGGGCTAGGTAGTAAAGTCAAATTAAGTTGTATTGAATTGTCATTGTTAAAACAGCGAATCTTTCCCATTAGTAGTTTAAACATTTGTGAAACAAGATCTTTCGTGTTTACACATGGTATGAATATTAGTACTAATGAATAAATAGCATGAATGTGGTGATTTCCTGACTCCTGGCGTGTCTTTGCAGTGTTCCGACCCTAGGTAAAGGTTTTTTGGATAGTGGATTTTGCCAAAAATCGACCAAAATCATTTTGGTATGTGGAATGTTTTTGATTCTTCACTGTACAAATATGCGTGCCTAATTACCTATATGTTTCTAATGATTCTTTTAATTATTTATGATTTAGACTAGAATGAAGAATTTAATTTTGTGTGAGGCACTGCGGAGTGTAGACAAGAAAAGCGGAACTTAAGCTACTGTGGCCTCATATTATTCTCTTTACCCGCGGAAAAGCCCAGTGAAGAAGGAACAGTAAAGTCAAGAGGTTTCCAAGCTGGCTACACCACATTCGACACCTAAGAAAAACGAACAGCAATCTGAATTGGATAGGATGGCGGAAAAGAAGAATTGATTGCTCGAACATGAAATGTCGATCAGAAAGAATCATCTTCAGAGACTGCGAAATCATCGGCAGTTCCAGACGAATCCGTTAGTCCCGAATGTCGATATCTAGCAACACGATCTAATGTGTTGACTTGAGTGTTGACTCGAACTTCAGGGACCAAGTGTGGTGTTGTTTACGACTTTACGCACATACAGACTAGGTAATTTAAATTGAAGCAAATCTAAAAAAGGCTGTTTTTATTTTTAATGATTTTTTTTAATTTTCCGAACTTTTGTAGTCTTATGTCCAATTTTGTTTTTTCAATTGAAAAAAAAATGGCAAAAAACAGTCCTTCGGTTCGGGTATATGTACCTTGCGTCCTTGCTAACGCAGCTGACAGTCGTACCGTCTGTATAGATGCTAAGGGCTGTCACTAGATGGATAAATATTTCAGTGTGTTTAGGGATTGAACTATTCAGCCCTTGACTGTTGGTAAGGACCGTATATCATTTTCATTTCATGATCACATGTTCATGCGTCACACGTTAGTCTTTGCGGGGTACTTTCTTTCCTCACTCTTTTCCTCATAAAAGGTAACTCCTGCTTTTGATCTTTAAAGTTATCAAATATAAATTTTTTGGTGTGAATTAACACTTTACAGGTAACATAGCCTTCAATTTATGCTTGGCACTTCCATCTGATCACGTGGCCTTTACATTTTCCCAAAATGTCGTCTCTTGCTGCACGTACCGCCTTTTCGTTTCGTCACATGCAGCAACAATCCAGGACAGTAAAAGTAATTATGTTAAACTTTTTAACCCTGAGGTTACACATTTAGTTATTTGATGACTTTATTTTCTGATAGCAATTGAGTTTTTTTCTCCAAGTAGGAATACAGCCTTTTAAGGTAGGAGCCTCTAAGTTCAATGTGCATTGTTGCAGTTGCAGTCAGCTGGCAGGTAGTCGTCTTGCAGGTTTGCTTGCTATCTGTACAGTGTACCTTTCGTCACATGCAGCAACCCTTCAGAACAGTTTAAAATAATGGAGTTGGTCTGGTTTTTATGGTAAGGATACTCATTTACTTAGTTGATGTGTAGTTTTTTGCTTTATGTCTGTTGACTTATCAGTTAAAACCATAAAAAAAATGCCAATTGTTGATATGTTTGTCATGCAACAGTAATTCCTAGAGATTGCTTAGTTAAACCATGCTTCTGTCATTTTTTCTTGTCACACATGACCTTATTTTCAAATAGTAATTGATTTTTCATCCAAGTAGGAATACAGCCTGTTAAGGTCTGAGCTCTCAGTAGGATGTGCACACGGATTTGTTGCAGACATCTGGCAAAAGGTGTTCTTCTTGCTGGCTTGCTTGCTTCTTGTACAGTTTGTAGCTCTCGTCACATTCAGAAATACTTCAGAACAATTTAAAGTTAAACCATGCTGTCATTTTGTTCATGTCACACATGACTTTATTTTCTGATAGTTATTGAGTTTTTTCTCCAAGTAGGAATACAACCTCTTAAGGTCGGAGGCTTCAAGCCTCTTGATAGCAGTCCAATGTGCAGATGACTAGGTGCAGCCAGCTGGTGTACGGTGTGGTGACAGGTGAGCTGTTCATGCAGACTAGTGCTGATGTTGTTCGTACATTTAACTATGGACCATTCCGTCGTTCGTTAATGCTGAGAGATCTATTTCTTTTCACTAGGAGTGTAAAATTCTGTCTACCAGGTGGTGAAGTGTCTTTCCGTTAGTGAGAATGAGGTGACGAAATCCCGCCAATTGCTTTTAATACAGTGGACTGGGATATGTTGCTGACGGTATTTTTCGATTCTACATTTAAGAACGATTGAGGTATTCCGACACCCTTCGACCAAGCTGAATCGAAAGTGAACAACTTTAAAGCAGGTAAGTGAATTATGGAAATTTTTACTTTTGTTTAGTCCCTTTTCTAATCTACTTGATTTTTTTTGTAAAGGTTTATCGAAGATCATGCATTTCTCCACGTGGTCGCTGCCGTGTCATGTAGATGCGTCTTTGAGAGGGTTTTTCCTATATTGTAAGACAATATTGTGATGAAAACAGGAAATTATGTTGCTTTATAGTTGTCGGGCATATTTTATCGGCTGCTTTGTGTCGATATGTTATTTTCTGCTACCTGTACCGGTTTTGAGGTAATGTTTGTTGTACATTCTCATTTTATTATTTACTTTTAATTCATTACAGTCAATCGCTCGCCGCCGTTCCATTGCTGAAACTGAAGAGACTGCTGAAATTCAAGAGAATGCTGAAATTTAAAGACTGATAAATTATGTAGATGATTTTAAGTGCATATCTGTACTTCTTCTCCCCATTTTCTTTAGTAAGCAGTAACCAACCTCCCCCCCCTCGTTCTAGCTGGTTAATCACCAGCTGTGATAATGCGGTAAGACGCATGATTTGTGGGAAATTTGGAGGGTTATGAGGGAAACTATTCTATGATTATTTGCTCCCTTAATATTTGTTTCAGAACTCCACTTTTACAATTCTACTGCAAGGTCTGTCCTATAATTATTTGCTCCTTAACCCATAACAATCACAACTCTGTAAACTGTTGTCCTACAAAACCTTACCTGATATTTATATATCTAATTACTATTCAATAACATACCCACAACAAATAAAACCTTAAATGTTATAAATTATCATGAGTTTTATATTGAAATAAAAACAATGAATAATTTTATTCAATTAAGCTGAATTATTTATTTAATTCTAATTCATTTAAAGATTATTTTAATCTAATTAAACTAATTTTAATTTAATTAAACTAGTTTTAATTTAATTAAACTTAATTATATTATATTTAATTTATTTATAATTCATCAAAAAGTGTTAAAATAACGAGTATTTACTAAACAGACCGTCCGGTTCAAACCTTGTCTTTATTTGCAAGTTCAATATAGTTACATTCTGGATGCGGAATTAGGCAATCCAACAACCAGAATTGATCTATAAGGACTTGCAGGCAGCTAATCAAGGCAGGGGGTTGAGGAACATAATTACGAGAGCGATAGAACGGGGCCGCCACAGAAAAGAAGGAAGCCCAGATATGACTTGAAATTTATCTAACAACTACACAATTTATCAGTCTTGAATTACAGCATTCTCTTGTTGATTTTCACGAGTGAATGAAGATGAAGTCCATGCCAAGTAGCGAAAGATTACCCTGTAGGCAGAATGAACATTTATTTGGATGACAATAATATTCAAACAAAATTGTAGCGACAGAAAGCAATACCTCAAATCAAGAGGGCCATGTAAAGGAAGTAAAAAGGGAGATTCAAGGGTAGCAGCCAACAGGTTAGCAAACAACTAACAAGGAACTTTGTTGACTGAATAGTCCTTGTCCTTTTTCTTGAAAGAACACGACGATACCAACATGACTTCTCATAAAGTCTGTCATGCCAATTTAGAAACCTGTAGTTTAGAACCTGTAAATAAAATTTAAAAATGGGTCATCTTAATGTTTATAATTAAAAGGTATTAGTTTGTGTCATCAATGTGCTTGACGTCTATGATCTTAAGGTATAATTGAACAGTTATCAAAATACACTTGAAATTGTCTCTTAAACATCAGAAAGACAAAAGCCCAGATCAATACTTTAAATACATATTAGATTTCAACGAAAAAGTTCAGTGACATGAAAAGTGAACTTACACATGAAACCAGCAATCAGTTATCCAAGGTTCTCTAGAAGATGGAATGAGATAATGGTCCATGCTGGGGCTGGTGATCTAGCAAGTCGAATTACTCCAATACAAACAACAGGTATTAATTATGATGAATCCTAATGAAAAATGAGATGAATAAATGTTTCAGGCTGAAACTTTCAGCATTACTGTAATTAAGCTAGTGTCGGTTGTTACCTGTATCATTTCGATGGCATATTTTAGTAGAATCAGTAGAATACAATGATTTTGAACAAAATAGTTTACAGTAACAGTAGGCACGACGGCCACACGACTCTTTTCTCCTGTAAGTTGATGAAAAACATTTAGGTTATCCAACATTTACACGGAATAGAACACATCACCGAAAAGTTACAGAAGAAATCACTCGAATTTACCTATGAATTGATTGGTAATTTTCGAAAAAAAGACAGCTTAATTTTTTACAACAAACCGCCATAAGCCCATAACTGACACAATCAACACGCCATCTATTTGACACGACTCAAAACTCAGTATTTGAAGGGCTGGTCTTAAAAATACTCACAAAATTTGAAAAGCGCATTTTTGTTCGCTAAAACCTAAATTTCAGTCTTGAGAACTGTACAGAGAATAAAGCTCACTTGCTAGTTTTATGCAAAATTTCCGGAAGTAGACCGGAAGTAAGCGATAGCGCCTTAACCATTGAGCTGTCATAAAAACAAACCAAATATTCGTGATCTACATGAAATTTGGGGTCGATTAGGTGTAATTTAAACGAAATCCAGAAATTGGTCAAAATCAAGATTTTTCCTGAACTATAGTTCAGGAAAATTCTCGAAACCGGAAGTACGCGTATGTGCAAAAAAAAACATGAACTTTATCACAAATTTGACGAGGACCACGAATATGTTGTTCTTTTGTGCGTCGAATTAATATTTACTGAACTACTGACTGAAATGAGAAAACCGGAAGTAGCCAAAAAAGCACATGATTATTAAAAACTAACAAGTGAGCTTTGTTGCTGAAACAGAAACTGATAGCTGCCAAACATAATTTCCTTGTAGTAGCAGCAAGAAATTCTTCAAAGATGTGAACAATAAACGTTACTAAACTGAGCGGAAAATGTCAAAATGATAAAAGGCTATGCCGTCTAGCGTCAGAAAAAATAAACGTTTGATTTGACAGTGAAAACAATGTCCGCTCTAGCTCGTTGACAACTGAATACTTGACACTCAATTGAAAAAAAAACAACTAACAAAGACAAATAAATTTAATACTCACGTTATATTCTACCCTCCAAATTTATTTCTCGTCTTCACCAAAAAGCCACCACCTCAGCATCACACATCACAATAGACGAAATTCCCAAGGTATAATGCTTCTACAATGAGCAGTGCTTCTACATGCTTCTACCATACTTCTACATCTGTTACTGTTAGTGATTCCAGATTGTTGACGAATATCGCATACTACTACTCCCTTACTTATCACCCTTTTAATAACTTCATTCCTATCATTCTGCACTTTGCCTTACTTGTGATAAATCTTTCTGTTTCTATGCAGGTTCCGATGGACATTTATGTTCAGCTGTTAATGGAGATCAGATGGAGATGCTGCCTAATGAGGAGATGGTGAAAGATGTGCTTTAAGCTGTTGCTGCTGTCCTTGGTGTCACAATTCAATGTGTTGTTCATTGATTTGCTTCCATCTCTCGGGAGTTCAAGTTGAGCTGCAGCTGCTGCAAGCAGTTTGTAGCATTGGTGTCATCCTGAAGTGTTCTCAACGTGTCAGTCAAGGCTTAAGCTTATTAAAGCGTGCTGTTCAAGGTTTTTTGAGTGTTTACACTCAAGTCTATCTAATGTTTAAGAGACGATTTCAAGTGTATACTAATAACTGTTTAATTAATCTTTTATTAGATCATAGATGTCAAGCACATTGATGACAAAGTTTAAACAAGGTAACTTTATTTTTTTATATATTTGCTGATTCTAAACTACAAGTTTCTAAATTTGCCTAACAGACTTTAAGAAAAGTCATGTTCTTTCAAGAAAAAGGACAAGAACTATTCAGTAAGGTTCCTTGTCTGCTAACCTGTTGGCTGCTACCCTTGAATCTCCCTTTTTACTTCCTTATATGGCCTTCTTGATTTAAGGTATTGCTTTCTGTCGCTACAATCTTATTTGAATGTTATTGTCATCCAAATAAATGTTCATTCTGCTTACAGGGTAATCCTTCGCTACTTGTCATGGACTTCAACCATTGGTGAAAACTGACGAGAGAATGCTGTAATTCAAGACTGAAAATTGCGTAGTTGTTAGATAAATTGCAAGTGCATATCTGGGCTCCCTTCTTTTCTGTGGCCCCGTTTCCCTATCTAACCACTAACCAACGCCCGCCGGTGGTCACTCACTCGCTACGACAACCAGGAAGAAGGGAGTGTGCTGGTCGAACGAGGACTTGCAAGGCGCATGATCCGATGAAAACTTTTGGAGGGTCATGAGTCTAAGCCGGAAGTCTACTATGATTAATCGCTCTCGTAATAACTGTTCCTCAACTCTTCGCTCTTTTTCCGGTTTCTCTCAACCACTGGCCGGGTAATCTCCCTGGTCGCAGTCAATTAAGGCAGTGTCTCCCCCTGCCTTGATTGGCTGCATGCTAGTCTTTATAGATCAGTTCTGGTTGTTGGTTTTCAATCCGGCATCCAAAATAGCTTTATATAGAATCTGCAAAAATAATTAAGTGTTGAACCGGACGATCTGTTTGGCAAGTAAGATAAAATTGAATGTAATATTTTGTTTCGTTGATTAATGATTATGTTTATTTAATAATAAAATGTTATTTAGTAATGATAATATATAAATATTTTATTTCAGAATTATAACGATGGTATTGGTATTTGAATTAGTTAATGTTATCAGATCAGGTATTGTAGGAGCAATTAATCGTAGGACTGACATTGCAGGGAAGAAAAAGTGGAGAAAGTCGTTAAGGAAGATATTTATCATATGAAAACATTTATAGTGAAGGGAAGGAAAAGTAAAGGGTTGTGAATTGATCATAGAAGAGTTTTGTAGCTCTTCAAGTTTTCCACACATCACGCGTCTTATCGCAGTTATCACAGCGAGTGATTCATCACCAAGAGGGGAGAGTTATTTACTGTTTACTTAAAGAAATGTGGAGGGAGGGAGGGAGCACATATATGCACTTGTTATTTATCTACATCTACATAATTTATAAGTTTTGGATTTCAAAAACCTCCTCAGTTCCACCTACAGAACGGCGACGAACGATTCAACTGAAACGAAAATGGAGATTTCATTTTAAAAAAGTCAATTATAAAAAGAGACTGCACAATAAGCATTACCTCAACACCGGTACAGGTAGCTAAAGATGACACATCGACAAGATGAAGCAGATAAAATATGCCCGACAGCCATCAGGCAACATTGGCTATTTTCACCAACTCTTCAACACAGCAAGGACACAAGCATAGGCAAATAACACATTGAGGTATGATGTTGACATGTAAGTCTGCACAAGCTCCATTCAAGTGCATCTGCCAACTGGAAAATGACTTTGAACCACACCAAACAGCAACACCATAAACTGCTCAAACTTTAAACTAAAATCCCATAAAGCAAAAGAACATTAATGAACCATTTAAAACGTGAAAAAAAAGAAACCAATAATAACATTTAAAAAGAAAAACAAAAAAATTGAAGTGATATCTACTCTTTACGAGAACTTCCCACAAAAATTGTCTTAATAAGAAGCACAAAATATCATGTCACTTGTCTTTGACATCAAGAACATAATGCTAACCCACTTGATTTATCTTACAATTATCATTACCATTTCAGACTTCCTGTTTACATCTTATTATTGTCTTGCAATATAGTAGAGACCCTCTCAAAGACGAGCGACACCGTGGAGAAAGGCAAGATCTTCGACATGCTTTTACAAAATACATGCAAGTAGATTAGAAAATGGACTTTTCGAATAGTAAAAACTATCTCACGATTCACTTACTTTGCTTTAGAGTTGTTCACTTTCGTTTCAGCTTGGTCGAATGGTCGTTCTTTAATGTAAAAGCAAAAAACACCGTCAGCAACACATTCCCGTCCACTGTCTCAACAGCAAATGGCGGAATTTCGTCACATACTAACGAGCAGACACTCCGCAACCTGGCGGACAGAATTTTGCACACCTACTTATAAACGAACGACTGAAGGGTCCAAAGTTAATTGAACGAACGACACCAGCACCAGAGTCTGCATTCAACAGCTCACCACGCCGTTCACCAGCTGGCACCAAATCCATGAGCACATTTGACTGCCATGAAGATTGAAGAGGCCCAGACCCTAAGAGGCTGTAATCCTGTAATACTTGGAGAAAAAAAAAATCAATTGCTATCAGAAAATCAAGTTGTGTGACACAAACAAAATGACAGAAGCATAGTTAAACTTAGCAATCCCTAAGAATTACTATTACATTACAAAAGAATCAACAATTGACATACTTTTAAAACAGTTTTAACTGAAAAGTCAACAGATACAAAGCAACAAGCTGGACATCAACAAAGTAAATGAGTAGCCTTACTATAAAAAAGTTGATAAACTTAATTACTTCAAATTGTTCTGAAGTATTTCAGCATGTGGCAAAAGCTACAACTGGTGCAGGTAGCAAGCCTGCAAGAGGAACACCTTTCACCCAACAAATCCATGTGCACATTCGACTGCAATGAAGAAGCTCAGACTTCTCTGACTTCTCAGACACCTGGCTGTAAATAGAAAAATAAAAACTCGATAACTATCAGAAAAAAAGTCATCAAATAACTAAATGTGGAACCTTAATGTTAAAAAGTTGAACAACACAACATAATAACTTTTACTGTTCTGAAGTATTGCTGCATATGACGAAACGTAGGCCTACAGCCGGTAGCAGCAAAAGACAAAATTTTGGGAAATGTAGTGGTTTCAGGCAACGTGATCAGATGGAATTGCCAAGGATAAATTAAAGGCTGTAACCTGTAAATTCACTATACAAAAAATTTACATTTAATTGCCTTATAGAATACAAGCAGGAATTAACATTTTTTTATGAAAAATTTCGGGAAAGAAAGTACCCTTCAATGGTAACGTTCTCCAACAGTGACTCGATAAGAATTAAGAACTGGGTGGGCAATGGCGGACTCCGTGTCCGTGAGTACGTGGACGTGGCGTGCTTCATCTTTAGCATGAAGTACAGCCGCGCTCCGTATGGACCAAATCAGACAACACTTTTCTACGACTGCCGCGAGATGGGGCACGGATTCATCATTCGACGTTTTCGCCATCTAGGGTCATTGGAATAAAAAGTTTACTTTTTTACTAAACCTTTTATTTTACTGCTTTTATTTACTAAAACTTTAATACAAAAATAAACAGTTATCGGCGGTAATTTTTTCCCTCGAATACCCATGCACTGAAACCTATTCCATATGAATTGTTATTTTTGCCTTTTTAATGCAGTGTTTTCAATGTAATTATATATTTAACACTACAAAGCAGAGCTCATTAAGACATTAACAGTACATTAAATGGCTCTGCACAAATTACACTCCCTTTATAATTTACTCATTACTGAGTTGTTTGTATGACTTTACTTTAACTATTACATAGTTGTTTGTAATTGGAATTAGTATTTCAATTTTCAGGACTATTATCTTTACATTTTCCGCGAGATGTGGCAACTGGCACGGCTTGCCAAATTCCTTTAAAACAGTGGTTAAGTAAACTGTAAACTATCTAATTGCTCTAGTTTCAAATTAAGCATTCTTAGGATTCTTTTGATTGCTTGCAATTATATTTCTCTGTCCCTTATTGCATTTCTGGCATGTTTGCACAAATGGATAACCATAATAGACACGGAATTCCAAAATCAGTTGACGAATAACAATTTGAATATTACCTGACATTTGCAAGACTGAAGCAAAGCAATTTCTGAAATGTATCAATCGTTTTCAGCGTGCGATATAGGGCACCGAGGTAGCATACGTATGTGTAGCATGTAGCATGCTCCTGCGAGTATATTTACTTTTCATTAAAATAATCGTCTTTACAATAGTATTTCTAAACACATAAAAATTAATCGTTTACAATGAAGCACCAGTCCGAAATAAATCAGCATTTAGGTAACTAAATAGTAATATGATGTCACCTTGAAGGGTTATAACCTCTTTCACTGTTTACACGATCTCTCTACCGACAATTAAACTGCAGCTGCTGCATCAAGGAGAGCCCAAGCAAGCATTAGTAAGACATTACCGGCGGGCGATTTGTTTATTAATGTGGGAACGAATTCATGTGACGCAAGGGGATGTAACAATATCAACAGACGCATGGAGCAAAAACGAGTAGGCGAGCGGCTGTTTGATTGGTACTCAATAACGCCGAAAACGAGGTCCTGTATACACATATAATGTAACCAGATATAATTAGCTGGAAATGCCATTGATGTTGGGGATCATAAACGATCCGTTGATCATTGCTTTTCAATTCAGACTGCGTGGGTGCATGTTCCTTGATCTATTTATCTAGTCCACGATCGTCCATTATTTTATTTTGTGTGAGTCTAAGTTAACTGTACTTCTGATCATTTTTAAACAATAGCCGTGATACTACACTCACAGTGATGCAAAGAGTATTATTTATATGTGCGTTGCAATAACGTACCTACACTACCAATATTTTATTGCTGCCATCAAAGCTGTACTGCCATGTGAAACCGTGTTTTTGTTTCGTCTACGATTGTATCAACATGCGGCAAAAAAAAATAACAGATCCAATATCATAACTGTCAAGCTCTAGAAGAAAATACATGAAAAGTTACGTGACGATTCACTGAAAGACACATTATCGATTTTGATTGTGTAATTAATGACAATCCCTCAGTTACCAAGAGTATACTTGGCTACTTGCTTTCACCTTATAATTTTTATTGTCAGTTTTCGCCAATCGCATCGCCAAGATTTCAATACAGATATCCAGTTCGCAATGCACTCTATTACTTCACTCAAGCGTTGCCGGGATCCTGCCACTGGCGTTGCCAAAGAAAATTAGGTTTTTCTTGAACAAAATAAAACCATTTACTCATTTGCAATATATCTAATTCGATCACTTAAAAGGCAAGCGAAGCGAAGCAGCAAGTAATTTAAGAAAATTCGGCGAAAATATAACCGGGATGAAAGGGTAATGATAACGCCTACTGATAAATGTATATGCTGTTCTCCGTCATCACCACTAAAACCGGGGGCAATTTGATATGCGGTAAGCAATTTGAGGAAATATGAAGAGAAAAAACGGCGACACGACGATGACGTCTGCTTGATAAAATGCAGTTCTTCGTCAGCGTCACCACAGAAAAAAAAACAAGAGAACAATTTGCAGTTGAGCTGAATAAAATAAAAATGATCATAATAATAAAAACGATTTATGGTTGTGAAGGACATTGCGGCATATGAAATTCCTTCCCTCTAGATTGCGTCGGCTTTTTTCAAGAATGCGCCGCCGTACAAAGAATGCTAAAAATTGGAAAAAGTCGAAAGATTCTGACCAACATCAAAATTCGTCGTGATAAAGCGCCTTCCTTTAGTACCGTATAAAAAAGTAATTGGAAGGCACATCTTCAAAGTTAATAAAGGCAGGCTAAAAAAAAAACAAAAAACAAAAACAAGTGGTGTCGTTCGGCACTGCTGGGGTAACACGGAGGGGGAGGGGGGTTTTCGAGTTCCCTGATGTGATGATATACCAATTTCATCTGGATTGTAGCGTAAATTTTCAACCGAAATGGCCTGACATCACTGGACGTCATTTTCGGAAAATATATTCCGTTGTATTGATTACCGAAAAATTAATTGCCCTCCTTAAATTAGGCAGGCCATATAGAGGAAGAAATGTAATAATGGTGTTTGGTAAAAAAAATCGCACTATCAGAATACAGAATCACATTTGATCCTCAGTAATTTAACTCGAGCACAGGGTGTTATTCTGCAATTATCATCAGTATGCTATGCGCCGTTGAACCACAATGCGCTTGGAGTTAGTTCATTACGCGCTATTGAAGTTTGCATCTATACAGTAGAAGTCGCTCCCACAAACGAGGTTAGTTTAGGTTATTAAAAACTCGCAAAAATTTAACCCGGAAAAAATATCATATCTCTCGAATTTAATTGATTTGTGGGGGGGAAGACAAGAAAAGGTTGATGGCATAACATGTTGATTCTATCTGCAAGTATCTCATCTATGCGTAACTTAGTTAATTTACATTAGTTCCTTCTGTTACGGGTCTATCCCTTTTCCTTCAGTTGTTTTCTGTGTAAGGCATGACTCAAAAAAGATGCCGCTGATAAGACACGCTACTTTAATTATACCGCCTTCTATGTTTCCCATCTTGTCCATTAGTTGGCAGTGCAAATAATAATCAAAGCGAAACACATTTGATTGGATTTTAAAATAGAACTGCGTACTGATTTTTTAGTTTCGACACTGAAGTATTCAAGGATTTGGAATTTTGTAACAGACAACTTTCTTAAAATTATTTTTGTATAAGTTAAATTCATAACTTACAGCCTAGTCCAGGTTACGCACAGCCCTATTACCGGTGTATAATTGGACTTGCCTAAATATAGCAGCGTTGGTACGTGATTTGTCTTCAAACACTGCCGCAACGTGGAAATAATTTTTTTGTAAAGTAATCGAGCCTTTTGCCAAAGGGTTGACAGAAAAGAAACGGTGGACACAGAAGAGAATGGACCTTGGCATTACAAGATGTTTCCCTTTTTTTTTTAATACTGATATTTTGTTTTATGGTATTATATGGATCTCTCGGCATTCGCCTTCAATCTGCTATGTATGTCTAGTACACGTAGATCGGATTTTCTTCTCGGAGTTGCTTGTGGCTACTGCAAAACATGTTTGTGTGGCGCATGCCATATAGTGTCCACCTGGTTGGAGAATGATACCGTGGCGTGCACTGGTATTTTGGAAGTAAGAGCCAGCAAGGCTTGTCGAATCCTAACAAATCCGATCCTTGTGCACGTCTAGCCATTTCATAAGAAATGCGAGACATCTTTTTTCGTTTTTTATGTTTGATTATTTGGCTATATGCTATAAGGTACGTACGGCAGAGGAAACTTTAAAGTATCACGATGACGACAGGTCATTTTCAATAGTGGTGTTGCTTGAAAGGTCCCAACTGGTTGATAGATGATTAAGATACCCAACGGCGAGTTGGATATATTGTACGCGAACTGTATTTGCGCTAGTTTCTGCCTGAATTGGCTTGAATCAACCGTACGGTCGGATGCGTTTCCATTTGTGATTAAAGCACTATATATAGAACGTAGAGGAACTTCAAAGAATCTATTATGTTCTCTCGGCTTCGAATATTCATGGACCGATAGGCTATATTACCTACGCATTTGCAGACAGGAAAATAGAAAAGGTTTTTAATTCCAATAATACTTCGCGCCTATTGGAAGAAAAATAAATCATAAACAATTTATCATCTTTTGTAGGTATGTCCAAAGTGTGCGTAGCTACGCCCATCTCTCTATTTGACATTTGTTTGGTCGATAAGTGAAACACGAAGAAGCAGATTTCATTCTACACAGTTGATGAAGAAAGTTGGAAACGTATAAGAGAACAATCGATGCACCACCACCCATCAGTTAAATTTTAAAATTTTAAATTAATTGGTCGTAGTGGAATCCTTTTTTTTAAATTGCGCACTTACATAATTCCCAAAGTTAAAAATGTGAGAGTGCTCACACTGTAGTTTTTACCATCCGTCAGTTAAATTTAAAAATTGTTAATTTATTGGTCGAAGTTGAATCCCTTTTCTCAAAAAATTCCAAAATTTTAATGTTTTGAGCACAGAGTGCTCACCCTGTAGCTTTTACCAGAAATCTGCTTTGTTATTGCTTTAATGACGTGTCATGCACCGTCACGCGATTCCCAGAACACAGCTTTAGCAGAAATTTCGTTGTAAAGCACTGTAAGTCATCATTAACGCGCGTTACGGAAGAAAGTATCACGAATGAAGCTTGCAATCGTGCACATAGGCTGTGAATTTGCAGCATCTTAGAGCAATATGTGACTTTAAGAGGACATTTTTTTTTACAGTAAACATCTTAATCCTGGATTGGAGCTTGTTTGTTATAAACTGGTGTCACAGAAGAATGTAGTTATTTGGCGCCTGCGTCCTTCTATACCGAAGTCCACTTCAGCCCTACTCTGCTGATAGTCGCGGCCCTCGAGATCTAGACAGATTCATAGGATTCAGTGTACTCTCTGTTCAACTTGCAAGTGGTTGCTCTAGGACGCCAGTGCCACAAGAAAGTAGTATTTGAACGACCGTTTGTCCGTCTATCCCTTGCCTTTTCGATTACAGCGCATACAGTCTCATCGCCATGGACGTCTCCATTTTTGGAACTATGACGTCTGAGATTGAAGCGGAACATTTGGACGTCGCGGCGTCGTTTTACCCATCTTGCGAAAATGCAACAGCCGTCACCGACATCCTACAATTTAATTTCAGCGAATTCGACTATCCTGGAGGCGGTGGCCCATGGCCTCCACCTCTCGGTCTCATTTCGGCTATGAAAATTACGTTTTGTGTAATTAACATGATTGTTTCGATTCTCGGAAACTGTGCCGTCATCATTGCTGTCTATCACAATCCTGCTCTCAGATCGACCATCAACTTCTATCTAGTAAATATTTATTTTCATTTTTCGAATGGTCCACCATCACTTCAGGCATGTGGACATACGGTAAATTAGTTGGCATGATGCAGAGGGCAGTTGTAGGTAAAAGTATCTTTCACTGTAACGACTGTTCTTTTACCGAATGACGATTCGTCTCACGTTTCCCCTTGTCGCCAGTACCCAATTACCAGTCGTAATTATTCCTTTCATGTTTCCGCCATCTTTTTCTCGTCACGTTTGAAAGATGACGTAATTATGTCTGGTGGCGGTGACGAAGTCCAGTCATTATTAAAGGCAATTCGAGGAAAAATGATTGTGCTTCAAATGAAATGCAGAAGCGGGGTTATTTTGAATCTTGGATGCTTCAAACTTATCATAACCAAATGTTGGATAGAGCTTTAATTGCGTCGTGAGTCGTGACGACATACGTCGCATTGACGAGAGTCTATATTGTCGGATATTTGCATAAGTCGTTAAACGAATTTTTCCCCCTAGGTCAATCTGGCGGTGGCCGACGTCTTGATCGCGCTGTGCTGCATGTGGCCACATCTGGTTAATGATTTGACAAAACCCGCGTTCGTCTTGGGAGCGTTCATGTGCAAATTCAACGCGTTTGCTCAGAGTAAGTAATATTACCAAGTTCTAAAATGCGCATCACAATATTCGAGCGTGCTAGCTGCACGTCCGTTTCCCATTAGCGCAATGATAGTGTCAAAAACAGGTTTGCTCTTGACTCTAACTCGTACACAACTTCGTGGTCGTATATACAGTCGTGAATACAGTACTAAACAAGTAAAGCTAGTGAATTCGAGCTGTACCCCGCCCCTCCTAGTTAAACCTTGTTCTTATTCGCTCTCGTTATCACGCTTCGGTTGATGAACAATTTCAAGACGAATCGTATCATCATGGCGTTTCCCAGGTGGCAACTACCTTTGCTGACTACTTGACTCACTCCCGTTAACTAGTTGTAGGTATTAGAGTGGCCGTTGTTTTGTTCTTTCCCGGAACGTGTAAAAACATTCGCACATCCAACACGATCGAATCAGCTCTTGCAAAGTTAAAATATACCCGTCGTAAGTTGAAAATGCAAAATTGTGGATATTTCATTTACGATGGTCGACAAGGTAGAGCCACAAAGATATCACATACTTGTGTATGATTTACGAAATAAAACTAAAATGTTTTATAAATTTTGGGTAGTTTAGAGAAGCAATGAGAGCTGTGCGGGGTAATTATGCGATATTTGTTCCACTGGAAAAACGCCCACCATGTACCCTTCACTTTTGTAGCCTACGCGATCTTTACACGCTATCAGTAGCTTAGCAATATTTCTGAAGTTTACCATTGATCTTTCATCATATACTACCATGGCGTGAGTATAACATACTCCAAACAAAGACAGCACGGGCACGGCGTCTCATCTTGCATGATAGACAGACTTGATTGCCGTGATAAACTAGTAATTTGCGACACAGATACGTATTGGAAGCGATCAAGCGATCGATTCAAAGGTTATCAGGTGCTGTCGAATATCTTTGAGAATACATCGCTGCTCGCATACCGCTTGATATTACCAAATAATTAAGCTCATCAAGTCTCTTAGCACGACTAGATCACGACAGTAATGAACATAATGCCATTCTAAAGTGAGTGAGTATTGCTATCACGGCGACGGATCGATTTTGAGCTTTCCCGTATGTACATAGACTCACCGGTTCAAAATTTCAAAAATGTCTAGCTGGCGAGCCTATTACAAAGTTTAACAAGGCGATTTTACTGCAATTCTATTGAATCAAATTAAAAAAAAAAAAAAAGTAAACTTTGTTAATGAAACAACGGCGAAAATTTGTAACTGTAATTAGGTAGAAAGTCTATAAAAAAAAGGAAAAAAAAATTTCAAAACATTTGGCGGAAGAAAAGAAAAGATAGTTTAGTGTGGACTCTTCTTCCAGTTAAATGAATCATTTCTTCTATGATGCGTTTGTGTTCGAAAAAGTTTAAGGAGGCTCGTCGAACAAGAGATGCCGGGTTTCTATAAAGGACACCACTGACATGATTTTTTTAACAATAAAACAGATAAAAGAGCGAGAGTTGAGAGAAAACCTAAAAAAAAAGCCTAAAAACCCATTTAATGGCGATCGATCATCATTCTATGAACAAACTTTTTCTAATCAAAAACTCGTTTATTTTGTAGCGATCGATTTCGAGACAAGAGATGCTTTTTCTTCGCAGAAAAATCTGATTGGCCACCACTTCAACTGGATGCGAACATACTAACCAAACATATCAATACAGTATACTGTAGCGTGTAGTGTTGTTATAAGTCAGCATTTCCTCTTGAAAGTTCCAGCAGTTTGGTTGCAAGAGTATATAAGACAGCTGCTCCTTGATGCAAGTTGATCGCGGCGCGTCGAATAACTCAATCTGCGTGGACTTTTCGGTTTCTTGTTTCTGAGGCAAAGAGGCAACAGTGCTGCTCAACAACGTCCCTTCCAAGATAATGTGCGTACTAGACTCGTCTAAACTTAGCCATTTCTTTGTCCAACCTTTATAAATGGGAACCCGTATATAGATTGAACTAATGGAGCTGCCCTCCCACTCCTGTATAAGAACAACAAAACTGACGAAACAGGCGCTTCTTGGCGTCAGTCGCCGTCATTGAAAAATGACAAAAAGGTAAACATCGTGAGACCCAAAAAGCTTTTGTCGGCAGAGGGTGACCTTTTTATTCCCTTTCGTCGAATAAAACCCTATGCTGTCCATTATCCTCCGCCAAAGGCGCAAAACAACCAGCACGAACGCGCTTTCCAACGAATACGAAAGGTGGTGTCTGAGAAACGGCAGTATTTCAATGGCTATTGTTCATACTGAATTGAATAGTGTCGATTGGCGGCGCTATGGTGCAGCATACAAATAGGGGAACGAAGGTAACGAAGGAAGCAAACTGTATTTATTCTTCAGGAAGTGACGAAATAACGCAAGGAAATAGAATTTACTTTTATTTTTGTCAAGTTAAGAAGTTTTCGGACGATGCTGCTGCTGCTCAGTGAAAACGGCTTTTCTCTGCGACTTGTGCAGCCGTCGGCCAAATGCAAAGAATGCGCAAACACAGTTTGGCCCTTTCGATAGAGTGGCTTAGTTGACGTTAGTGAAGACGATATGGTAATCATGTTACAGAAACATGATTCTCTATGCTGCGCTCAGCTCAGGCTGATGTATTTCAGAGTATTTCGGCGAAGTAGAGGAAACCCTGAAGCTGGATTATGAGGAAGTAGACAACATGTAGCTGTGAGTCGGAAACGAATCAAAATTGTGCACGTCACGTGTATGCCTATATAGCGTTATACAGCAACGCAGATTGGACTCACACTTAATACACTTCCGTTTATGCATACGTCTACAAATGCTTTTTTTTCGACCGCTGAATGGCTGATAAAGAGCGGAAGCAGTACGGCCGTTGGCGGATTAATCGCGCCCTTGTGCGATTATCGATCCGCAAGGGGTGTCCAGTCAACGGCTTGATTTTAAACAATTTTCTGGGTTAGATAATAAAGTAAACTTTCAGAAAAGAGATCCCGACAACAGTTAATTAATTTTGCTTTTACAGTTTGATAATCAGCAGGTGCTGGAATACAAAATTAAAACGATAAACATTTGATTCGTTTGATTAATTGGATTTTTACAGTCAAGAAGAGGGTAATCTTTCCTATTTTCTTTAATAATGGCCGATATTGGGAAAACGAGAGAGGGATCTTAAAACGTACACGAGAATATTGTGTGAAAGAAAATTGTTCAACAAAAACTTGATGCAGAAAAAGTGCTATTCGCCGTATCGACCTGCTTTTTAGTATAATTACTGTATAGTACGTACACACGTGCAGCTACCAACTCAAATTATAGAAATATCAATCAACCAAAGCACTAAATACAGTCCAAACGAGGTAGCTATAAAACTTTCGTGATCATTAACTACTCGACATTTAGAAAACAATTTGCAGCAAGCCGACTGTTGGGACCATGTTCAGAAGAACAGTTTAGCTTGGTATAAGTAAAATTTCAAACAAAACTTTATTGGGGCAACGGGAAACTCATTAATCAAAGCGGGTTGTTCGCCAGAAAAGCGCGAAGTCACCAAGAAGCAAAAGGCTGCCACGGGCGGTAAGACTTTTCATAATGGAATCGGCATCGCCATATACCGCAACACCGTTTCCGCAAACACCAAACACTATCAGTAAGAGCCTGTTGTGATAAGCGCCGTGAATCACATCCCCTCTTCAGAAGCGCCAAAGTCATCACTCATTTTGATGAATGGAAATTTTCGACGGGGTAAAATCTAGAAAACCAACGACGTGAAACCTTTTGTTTGAAGAAAGAATATTGGGACTGCGGTTATTTGATACGTATAACTATATGGAATTGGTGAAAATACATCAAAAGACTCGATCTGTACCGTTCAAACTTGTTTGCATTTAAATATAAATGATCCAGGAAGACGAAATCGATTCGCTTCTTTATTAAAACTGCTTAGACAAAAAAAAATCGCAGGACTTTGCAAAGGATTTTATAATTACAAAATCCTTGAAATGGTAACCAACAAATATGCTGAGATCCTTTCGTCATATTATCGATTGAGGATCAAGATTGAGCGTTGCGAAATAACACTACATCTTATTCAAATTTTTCGCACTAATACCCCGCCCGCGACAATTTCACAGTAGTCGAACGTTGAGCCTCGAGCTTTTCTGTGTGCATCCATTGTCTTCTTTCCCATAGTTTTGATCATTTTTCCGTGTTCGGCAAAGTATAAAGCCGTGTTCGACTGCTCTGGGGACTTTCCTCGTATTAACATATCTTAGCTAAAGCCCAGCATACTACCGGTGTTCTAGCATTCTATAGATATCAAAGAAGCCGACGTGCAGTACATGCGTATGAAATACAGGCACTGCTATCAAAGGCAGACAACAAAAGAATTGCGCATTTTTTACTCTAGCTTTTGTCGGTGGAAATGTTGTTCGTTAGACAGAGGAGTAGTTTCAAACCCCGCGGATCTCTCTGTGTAGTTTTGACAGGGAGGAATTAGTTTGATTCTTGGAATACTGTAAGTAATATGGCAGAACGCCAAACACAAAGCGAGCAGCAATAATTGCAATCACAATACCGTGCTGAAGTTAGGCCTGCTGCTTGAAGATTAAACAGCGTGTCCTACATTCTGTGGTCTGTATCACAAGGAGCGGTGCGGTCAAATTTGACCGTCACTTTATCAGGCGCGTTATTCAGCGTAGTCTACGAATCGAATTGAAGGTAGACTGTTGTTAATGAAGCATGCAGACCCCTTGACAAGTTGGAAACCGGTGGTCTAGTCTCAAGAGGTTGCTGTACTCGCTAAACAACAGCACGTGAACACGACCTACGAGGTGTCTCCCGATGCTTTAAATCAGTGGCAGCCATTTCCGAGTAGAAAACGGTTATCGCGAGACTTGTACGTCGGATGGCATGTACGATAAATCTCGGATTTGCCCTTTGCAAGAGCTTTACAACATAAGGAAACAACACAAAAATAAAATCTTAAGCTAATAACATCTCATCAGCTTGCCAAAAGACCGCGAAGCTCTGGGGTCTTACTGATGACAGTTATTCCAGATGTGTCCTTTTGCTGACGTAAAAGGACAATCAGACAAAGCTTTTACGCTTTTACACCGGAATCAGCTCTGTGGACTGCTACAACATGGCAAATAAGTAGCGCGCTTTCTGACTGATTAGTTGGATGTTTCTGACAGAATTCCGTATCCAACATCATTTTCTATTTCAAGCAGCCATTTTCTTGTCAACGAACAAGAGCACGGCCAGGGGGGTCAGAGCTCACAACTGAAGGTTCTGCTCTTGTATAATGCTTAGTATTTCAAAAGACTGGGAAAAGGAGCATCCATCGTGACGACAGTCGCTCCGAGGCGAGTCGCCCATCATACATCAGTGTCCAATAAAATATCGCCAAACACGAACCAAAAAATTCAAATCTAAAACGAAAGCAAATAGAGAGTTCGTGCAGACAAATGGTTCGTGCTTTCTTTGTGTGCCGCCAACATTTTAAGGAAAACAAAATATATACATCTATAGATTCTAATGCATTATTACAAAACAATTCGCGTCGTATATAATACACGCAATCCTATCATTTAGTGACAATGTTTTTTGTGAACTTGAAAGGGATTTACTATTAAATTCAGTGGTTATTGCTAACACAACTGCCCTTGTCTAAGGATCTGTAGGAATTTTGGTTTTGTTGTTAGGGAAACGAGGAGTCGCCGGTGTGGAGCAAATTTCCTTTTTGGTCAATAAATTTTCAAGTTGCACTTTACTTGAAGTCTTTCGTTTTTGACTGTTTAGCTCATCAGAAAAGGTACAAAACCGGGCCTGATCTGCAGTCGTTCTACAAAAAAGTTGCTTAAAAAACCTCAGTGAGTTGAAACGACAAAAGAAAACAGTTCCATTCAATCGCCTAGCTCAGGAATATTGGTACTCCGTACTATCTATCGATTTATAACCAATGCCACCAAATAGTCAAAAAGGAAGAATAGAGATGCAGTTTTCCTACCTTTATGCCTGGGAAATACTGCCAGGCATCCAAAAGTGATCCATCCGCCAGAGTAGTTGAATCCACCAGGCGGGATAGGAAAAAGGACGTCCTCGTGAATACCCCCACACACACATGGGTGTACACGAGAACACAGAGGATTTAAAGAAAGGGGAACAAGAGATCCGTAACTCGAGGTCTACATTGGTAGTTGCTCCAATGATTCGGGAACTGTGTATCTAAATGAGAAATGAAAAATGGTTTACGAAACATGTTGACAAAAACACCAAGAATTGAAAATAAGACAGTTGGTAAACCCAAAACCCTAATTGTGAATAAGAGAAATTGCTACAGGAGAATTTAAGGTTTAGATGTAATACAATCACACTGAATTTAAGCAAGTCATGCATACTTCAAATATTTAGCAGATTACAGGTTAATAAAAGTAGCGAAAATCATCACCCAAGCGATGACACTGAGATTTGGTGATCATGGTCAATACCAGAAAAAAGCAAAACTGGCATAGCTTGTGCTGCTTGTGGTTGTGGTAGTTTTATCTGGCCGCAAATCTGCACAAATAAGGAAAGGTTACATAGTGCAAAAATAGTAGTGCAAAAAAACTGCCATGCATCGACATGGGGCTTACATGATAAAAGAGAGTCAGGAATTAAAATTTCACACATTTGGATCAGATTTAACTCTTCTATTACGGCTCCAATGATCATTGTACTATTTGAATTCTCAATTTTATTTACCTGCTAAGCAGCATGGAGTGTGTATTAAGCGATTCTACAGAAACGCGACCACATTTTTGTCACTATTTGTTCTGCTATTTTTCGTGCAGACGACAGTAATTTTCTAATTAGTTAAAAATCGATAGAACAAATTCTTAGAAATCGACTTCTCGATTAGAAATCATATTTCTCTAGATTACTCGCATTCGTCAACATTTTTACGTGGCCGCTTTTAAATTCAAACAAAATGACATTTTATTTCGGTCGATTCATATTCAGGGAAAATTAGGGTTTTGGAAAACCCACAGGTTGTGACGGTTTTCGACTTTTTGTTTTCCGGAAAAGATCTATTTCATCAGTACGGGCACTCTTGCCCACTAAAGTAGTATTATTTATGACATGCGAAATTTTTTTCCAACTACCGAAAGGAATGAACTTGCGTCCAACGAATCTTATATGCACAAAGCCTTGCATAAAACATTGTTGACCAGAGTATGTTGTTCCAAGAGGGATGGGACACTCTGAAGTTAGGCCAAAAATCGAATAATTTCCCATGGGCTCTCCTTCTCACAGAATCTCCATTGAAACGCTATACTTATTTCCCCCGTCTAAAACCGACCTTCCTTTAGACAAAGTCTGTGTTTCTCCTGTTCCCCTAAAAGACCTCAAAAAGGCTTATTACGTAAGGTTTAACTCTTTTATTTTATTTTATTATCTTTCTCTTGTTTCTGCATATTGTATGGATTGTCTTTTTATAGTGACATGTCTGACGTCGAGCGTGCTCACGCTTACTGCCATTGCTTGCGATCGCTTCATGGCTGTCATATATCCCCTTCGAGTGGTAAGATACGATCATCAATCAAGATAAAAAATGAGACGAGGTCATGCTAAAAAAGAGTCTCTATTCTTTGTTGCGTGATATCGCGCAGAGAATCACTCAGTGCCGGGCGCGGGCCGTCATCATCTCCATCTGGGTCGTCTCCATCACTGTGGCTCTGCCCTTCGCTGTGTACAGGAAACTCTTCGAAATTCAAGTGAGATCACTTTTGTGGATATCCTTCTTTAGCATAATTTTGAAATTCATGTTTCTTCAAAACTATTTTTTACTACAATAGGAAATCTAGTTTTTTTCTGCTTTTAAAGTTTTTCATTCAAATTCAGCATGTTTGCATTTATTTTGCATATTCCAATTATTTTCTTCGTATTACTTTTTTCCTTCTTGGTAATGAACCTTTTTTTGTTATTAAAATTATTATTTTTCCTCTCTGGCATTGAACATTGTGAGCTTAACATCCTTATAGGCTCTATAGTATTAGTGGCGGTATCAATCCGTCCAAGTCTAATACTATTATAAAAGCGGATTTTTAGCCGCGCATGGCCTATAATAACATCAGCTGGAATTACCTCTAGACTTATTTGGATGCAATAACCCTGTCTGGCTACATGCGCTGCATACGCACATAGTTTTGACCCTGTGATTCCGAAGAAATGTATTGCAGCACAAACCCCAAGGCTGAATAAACCAGATAGACAGCAGACAAAGCTCGGCAAGATTATGGGTGACTTAGTGAAGCTTTGTATACCGCCTAATATGAATATACCCAGTGCCGTATAGTCCTGTCCTGAATCATTTGATTTGGAAACCCCTCCGTCGCTTGTGTAGGTATTAGTGGCATCATGATCGAACGTACACAGCGTGAGTTCTGAACCGCCAAACAAGCTCAATAACAGCTTAAGAAATTCCTCCTGAGAATTGCGCCGCAGCAAATAGTTCGGTAACCATCCTTCAATCTCGCGCAGCACATGCACAAATTGCACATGTATCAGGTCTCTTCAATGTGTTATTATTGCGAGAGCGATTTCAAAAGGGGAAAACATTTTAATCGGACGTTTATTCGATGCATTATAAGTTACACGATTTTCTTGTGTAATCTCGTTCTCGTATCTTAATATTCAGTTTTTTTGCATTACTGTGAATGAAAATCGTTCAATGGGCGACGAATTGGGGGAAGGGGGGATTTTTCCATCATATTTGCTTTCGATTTTATCTTTAGTAATGTACATAAGAATGGACAAAAGGTTGGCGTGTGTATGTGAATTCCGAATGATCTCTCACACATTAACAGAGCCTGGCACAAAAATGACGGCAACAATTAGAGAAGCCTGTTTCCATATCATTCCATTATCTTGCTAAACTAGTTACTTTATAACGAAAAAAGAGAGCCAAGTTGTTGCGCAGCACTAAAGAAACTTTTGATATTCATCGTGGCTTCGGGAGTCGACAACGATTTCTTAATTGTGAATAAAACTTTCCTTCAAAAGACACAAGCGGCAAGCATATAACGTTCCAGGAAAAAATAATTTCTCGATTTCTCCGGCTCAGGCATATTGCGATTTAATTTAATTACGGAAGACTTGTGCACAACGACACCATATTTTCTCTGATGCAATTAGAACAGATCGAATCAGACTGCGCCTCTCTATTCACGTTCGAAGCCTTAAAAAGTGCATACACTCAAAGCTCGTTGCGTAACTTGTTACTTTCCCTGTACGCGCAGTGCGCCCGCTTTTACCAAACGACTCGAACCTTTATTTCAAGAAATTTTGTAGGAAATTCGATTTTCTTTTATGCCAGGGACATTTTCTTATACAGAAGTACAGTGCATTTACACATGTGTGCTGTGCAATCAAGTAGTCTGAGTGAGAAACAGGACAATGCATAAAAAAAAACGAAAACACAGACGCCATGATTGTGTCACATTCAATCCAGACGTAGCGCACAATCGAGTCTGCTAGTGAGATTTCAATCAATAAGTCTCACACACAAAAAAACTGCGCTCGCCAAATATTTTAGGCGAGGCTCTCCGCGTTGTGTTGTAATAGATTGCGATACAGGGTTACGTCATCATTAATGTTGCGTTCACTATATTGTTAAAGCTTAATGTGCTGCAAAGAAGAAGATAGTGTAGACGTCTCATAATTTAAAATTCCCTCCGTATTCTCTTTTATTTGATCAAAACCCTTCTGTTCTTCATTATATATACTTCTGGATGAGTCAATGATATTAGATTAATATGTTCACGTCCGTCTTGCTAATCTGACAGTGGAAGAACGCCGTCGAGGTGTCGTGTCAGGAGACATGGCCGAGTCTACTTTATTACGACCCGAAATCCTTGTCCTGCGTCTCGAGCGTCTGGCCGAAAACCGCTTACTATTCATTGGTATAAATTTCACCGTTGCCCAAGTTGTAATCTTGGTAAGAATTTCCAGCTACAATGTTTTTGGGGGGGTTATTTTTTCTTGTGTAGGTTTCAGTCGTGCTGTTCTTCCTGCCCATCGTTATCATGTCCATCGCTTACGCCTTGATCATCGGGCGGCTCTGGGGCTCCAAACCACCGGGTGAAAAGATGGATGCGGCACTTACCAATCAAGCTCGGGCAAAGAGAAAAGTAAGTTTTCCTCAGTTGGCCTGACATCATTTTTCTTTCGCTCGGAAATGACCGATTTTTTCTACTTCCTCTTTTTGTCTGTGCCGTATACACATACATCTGACCGTCCGCCCCTCCCATCGATTTCCCCATCAACATCAAGGGAGATGGGGGGAAAAGAAAAACCATGGGTTGGAAACGCATCGTGACTAGACTTCCGAATCCAACGCGGAAATGTGAAGCGATCAGGGGGTAGGGGAGAGAGGTGGACAGCGAAAATACTGCACACAAAATATGGATAGTTGTCAGGACGTGTTGGCACGCGCCCTCATTTCCCAGCAACATCTATCGTATGTTTATCGCGAGACAATATATGCGCCCCGTCCGCTTCTGCTCCTGCTATCTGCACGACAGCGTCTACATATTTCCCGTTTCTCGCAGCTGAAAGTTGACGGGGAGCAACTTGAAAGATCAGGGATCCGTTTAACGATTGCACTTGGAGGAATTTTTCGCTTTGTCGTCGTCGTCGTCGAGCATATCAACAGGAGTTTGCTATCAACTAGACGACTAGATTCCCTTGAAAAACCCGCGTGTGCTGGGGGGGGGGGTAGTCTACTTTATAGATGTAGGGTAGGGCGAGCCTAAAGAGCTTTTACTTTGATGAATCTGGGCTGAAGAGAGAACTGCTGGATGAAAGATCGGAAGCATGCCGTGTTTCCTGCAAATATTAGTACTAGCAATTTCAGCAAGCAACCGGCTGCTCATAATGACGCAAAACGTTGCCATCCAGTCACGGGGTTTTTCTCTATGACGCGGGCGCTAGGGCGCGGCAGGTTTAAACACAAATTCAGTTAATCAATAATCCTCCCTCCCGTTTCAGGACGTTTTTTTTTTCCCCGGAGCCAGACATTTCCTGGCTCAGACAGTTTTCCGACTAAAATTACAAGAGTCGAAGATAAATGTCCCTTGCGCTGATGTCCTTTTTTCACATATTATATCGATCTGTTGGGATTCCAGGATTCCTAATTAAACGCTGCGTGTCAACAGACGAGCTATATATTCCATAAGGAATATTTGTACTTGTGTGACGTTTGTTTGCGCTAACCTACAAAGTGGAATTGAATCTTTGAGCAACATAAATGGAAGTAATCGATTTTGAATAAATAATGATACTGTAGAGGTTTCTGCTTGGACAGGTTGTAAAGATGGTTTGCGTCATTATGCTCGTCTTTATCGTCTGCTGGGCACCGCTGCAAGTCCTCATCCTCTTCGCTCAGTTCAGCCACAATTCACAAGAAGTTGGAGAGGTAAAAGCTCTATTTATATATTTGTGATGCAATCAAATGAGTAAACTGTTACGTTTATTTATCTATCCTGTATAGCTGCCGGAGTGGTACGATCAAGTCATGTTTTTGGTGTACTCAATCGCTTACACCAACTCGACTCTGAATCCTTTGCTGTACGGCGGTCTAAATCAGGTAAGCCACTTACCTACTCTTGAAAATTGATTAACGATTTTGGCATTCCTAATATTGTCCTTGCGGAATCGTTCACCTGGAATGGCTTACAACATTTTGAGCCGACAAAATGTTGAACATTTAAAGCTTCATAGACTTTGATGCGTGTTGTGATTCGCTTACAAATCTTTCTTTAAAAAAACCTTTGCGATTTTCCCACAGACCTACCGAAAGACTCTCATTCGCGTCTTGTTTCGCAAGTGCTGCAAATGGCGTTCCAACCGGAGTTCGGCCATTTCTATGCAAGGTGCGTAAAACTTGATATCTTTGGCGGCGCCAGCCTTGTGTCTTTCATGTCGGAATAAATAGAAGTTTCGTTCGCCTCGGCCTCGAAACTTACATACAAGTAGAAAGAACGGCATGGACGTAATATAGTGCTTCATTTTGTTCTCCGGTTCCGCCACTGGATTTATACGGAAGACAAAGCGTTTCCCTGTGGAGAGCTCAACTTTTGATGGCTGAGCAGCAGCCAGACAGTCGAACTAATTAACTATTATGCTATTCACCTACATTTCAGTTTGGAACCCTCTTAGATCTTATATAGCGTCGGGTTTAGCCGTATGCACTCTTATGCAATCCACGAAGTTTATAAGCTTTCATTTCCATTTAGAAGGAACTGTCAGAGATACAACTGATGTGGTTCGCGAAGCAATCACCCCAGTATGACATTGATTTCTTCCAAAATAATTTCCGCGTAGAGAGCTGGGAGAATTTAGAAAGCTATATGCATACGTTGTAGACTCAACGCCTAGTGTATTTGTCGACAGTTATACAAGATCTGACAAGATGGTTACTCTTGCGTGCCTAGTCTAGAGTGCAGTTTCAGTATAGACGGCGTCACCATCAACAAAATACAATTGAGACTGTAAGGGTAGAGAGAAAGAGAATATGCCAGGACGATCCGCTACGTGGAGATACTCAGCGAGCGACACAGGAACGGAAAAAGGAAAAAAAAACATAGAGATGCTGGCTGATAACGACGAGAGAGATGTGTGTACCAAAGGAAAATATATTTCTACCAAACAAGTTGAAAAAAATATTTTCAAGTACTTGTTATGTGTTCAAAAGGACTGGCGGTCAACAGAGACTCCAGGGAGACGCGGAAAAAGAAGAAATACTTGGGTAGTACCAGCAACGCGTCAGCATATAAGAATCGGGGCCAAAAGGCTACATAGAATTCAAAAGAAGCATGCAAAAGTTATGCTGTCTAGCTATATTCAAACAGTCTGCGACCGAAAGCTAGAGAGAGAGGGAAAAATAAAAATGAGAGCAAAATAAACAAGAAATACATTTGTTTGTGGGTCTGTTGGAGCCACGGTTGGTAGGAGGTAGCGGCGGTAGCTAGGGAAATGCTGCTGGTATATCTTTCGAACTTGTTATTTCCTGTGCCTTATGTCCCTGGAGTTTCCTTGTTCACCGCTGCTGCTGCAGTCGCGTCTTATAGAAAAAGAAAAAAGAAGAAGAAATAGAGAATTTCCTCTCCGTTCTCTCTTTACTTTATGAATAAAGAAAAAAGAATTCGTAAGAGAATTCAAGCGATCCTCTTTGCCCCATAAATTGCGACGCTTTATGCGACAGCTGGTCGAATTGAGCGCAGTCCATTCAGGAGAACATCATGGGGGCCAGGCGACACCGGAATGACCAGCAGCGCGGCCTATTCCCGCGACCTCAATCGTTTCCCATCGAGAACACACCCAATTCCTTACGCCGTCCGAAAAACAAAACAGTGCAGCTATAAGAAGGAAAGCGACACCGTGACAACCGATGAAACAAAAAGTATACGTCCGCAACCTGCGAGAGCAAAAATAAACGAACCACCTGGGTTTGTCCGGTTTGTCTGTGCCGAATCTTATTTTCCATTCCGTGAAGCAGAGTTAAGAGGCATCTAGCGGAAGGATATATTACATTTGGGTTGCGATCACGCACACGCACACACATCTGCTCTCCGGAGAAGAGCGTCCAGTTTATATGTCAGACTAGACTTGTATACTTTTTGTTTTTATGTTTTCCGAAAGTAACACCTGCCGCTGACGCCGTCGCATCTGTCCCGTTTTTTTCTTTCTACAAATTTTGTCTAAATGTCATTACGTAAACAGGCTCAATTCAGCTGGCCGAATTTCGAGCGTCTCCGCGGGCCGGTATTTGTAATAATCATCTGAGCAATTCGACACACTCGACCCGATTTGCCGTTCGTCGAGGGGGCAATAACATCAATCAGCAGACAGATGGTGGCTGAATATTATATTGTTTTTTTTCTTAGGCTTAAAAGTGCTCAACGGATTTTAATGATTTTCCTTTCTTGTTCAAAATTTTCAAATGATATATTTTAGCTATTAGTGCCCAGCAGCGGAACCGGCTGAGCGTCCGCATTTCAACCACAGTGGCAACGTCCTCGATGAGGTGTCATTTACCGATGACTTCGGCGGCCGCCATCCATCCACCACCTGCAATGTCCGGAGTTGTCCAATTGGAACATCACACGGCACACCCAGCCGATTCCGGAATTCCCACTTGCGAAGCGCCGGACCGTGAGCTCCGGTTCTCCGCCTCCAGGGCCAACCGATCGCGAACGGCCAGTCACCGTCGCCGCCAAGATTTTCTGGGCTAAATAATGCAAACAAATCGTGCGAAAAGATAACAATACCTGAGTTGAATTCGGTTCCCAGCGCTTCAGATGTTTTTATAAATAAAATCCGATGAACCTTTCACAATCCCCCACTGTTCTGTGTGTATACGTAGCTTATGTGTACAACATTGAATAGTGAATACACATCAGCAGCAGCATTGAAGCTGCCGGGTGAATATTCAAATGACAAATAAAAGAGAAAAAGAGGTGGGTTATTTATAGACTTGCGGGGGAGAAAAAGAACTTCAGTGCTGTGTTATATATTTGGCGATGCAAATGCTTCTTTCAAAACCTTTTGTACAAAATGAAAAATTCAAAACGAGAACAAGGAGGAGGAGGAGAGAGTGAGAGAAAAGAGCGAGAGGAGACAGCGCGGAAATCGGGGTCACATATGATTAAAAAAAGGAGCAGAAGATGACGAGGAACGTAAGAGACACTGCATAGAATATTGGATATATATATTATATGTAACAGACGAGGACCAATGAAATCAAAACCAACAGAGGACGAGGAATATTATCATATGTAAATTTGGTTTTCTTCTTTTTCTTATAAAAACATCAGAGCGCAGGTTCTGTCTCTCTTCTTTCGATTCATTTGTTTTTTTGTGATTTTCATTTTTTTTTTTTCGCTTGCTTTGCTGTTTCTTTTGATATTCAGATGATGTACAAAACACAGTACAAACAATTGCGTTCAGGGGAGGGGCAGAGACGCGGTATAAAAGATTGATAAGGGATCGATTTTAACCGGCAGACAAATGAGGGAGTGGCGTGTAACGACGAGACAATGCGTCAACAAGCCTGCTGTGTGTTTTTCGTGAACGGAGTGTTTATTATTTTGTTTTCCCCTTTTTTTTCATTTTTACTGGGACTGATTAAAAAAATCTCCGTGTAACGTTACAGCCTGGTGTTGTCTGTTGGAGTGGAAAAAAAAAGTTTTTTATTTTACAAATAAGGGAGGGTTGAGGGAAGAAGAGTTTCACATCATCACTCGCCCGACAAACAATCAAGAATATATGACGACCATTTAATAAACGGATCGAAAAGATATCCCCCTTCCCTTCCCAAAAGAAAAAAAGCTAATCATCAGTTTCCGACCAATTAAAAGCAACAATTAGCTTTTTTATTATTTTACAATTGATTTCTTTTTTTAGCTTGCCTCTTTGTTTTAAGGTTTGCGTGCTGGATTTTTTTCGCTATTTCATCATCAAATGAAGTGACGGGATGGCGACTCCTCGTCTAGCGATCACGCACACACGACAAACCCGTTATGTAGCCTACACACGGATATAATCAACGATTCTAAAAAAGATTCGAAAACGACGCCATACTTAGAAGAAAAAATAAAGGAAATCAACCCAAAAACCAAAACTGATTTTGTTTTCTTTCGTATCTTGGTATTCGTTAATCTTTTTTTTTTATGTTTTCGCCATTTCTTTTTTGTATCTTTTATGTCTTGTTGGAATAATTTTTTTTTTTTTGCCTTCGTAGACATAGCGGTACAGGTCGCATAATATATAAATCAATAATAAAAAAAGACAAAGAGTGTGAGAGAGAGAGAGAGAGAAAGAGAGACATGGGGAAGCGAAAAATACAACATTTCCATATCGGGTCACTGATGAAATCAAGGAATATTTATGTATACGTATGATAGACGCACGCAATCAAATTTTTCTCCCTATAATGTTTTTGCATCAATGTACCTTTTTTTCTCTTTTTTTTTTATCTCTTCTGCTTTCAACAGGAACCGGAGAAAGGGTATAGGAGGGAAGCAAGAGAGAAAGAGAGAGAGAAGAGATTGAATTTTCTGTACAACATTATTTTGTCTCTTAATTGATTTTTTTTGTCGTTCTTGTTTGCTTGAAGCATATCATTTTTTGGGGTGGGGAATCCAAGAGGACGAAATCTATAGACTCTTTTCTACATTATACACGGGCAATATGAGAGAGAGAGAGATAAAAGAAAAACACGCCCCCCGAAAAAACTGGGGCACCAAATGGGCCAAAAATAAAAAGGGAAACATTTCCTAGAACTAAACAAGGATAAACACCTGAACAGAGATGATTAAGTTTGATAAGCTTCGTATGTGAATTTTTAAATTTTATCGACGCAAATATTTCTTGATTTTTCTTTTAGACACAAAAGAGTTTTGTACGCTCCGTATTACAAAAAAAGTTTCTTCGATCTTCTTCTTATAGTTTTCCATTTTTTTTTTGTTTTTTTTGTTGGTTTGTTTTCGCTCACGTCGGTTAAACCCAACTGCAAGGCGGGGGTAATAATATTGGGACGAGGAAACAACTTCTTTGGCTTCATTGTTTTTCTCCTTAATTTTTTTTTGTGTGTTTGTTTGCTTAACGTTTTTCCTTTTTTGTACAAAAATTGATTGAAATGTCGATGAGACTTTATGTGATCCTCGCCGGTGACCTACTTAAACGTCTTGTTACATTTAACTCACACTCAACTGCATGTGGAAACATTTAAACTTTTCTTTTTTGAATTAAACAAAAAATTCATCACTGGGTTTTTTCTTCTTCTTCTTTATATCCCTCGCCGTTATTTATATAACGTCGCACTCGATGTGTTGACTATTAAAGTCTCAATCGAAAGTTAGTCGAACAGGGCCAGTAGGTCGTCGTTGGTGCTGTTGACGCACAGACTTCCGGCGCTGAGTTGGCCGCTGAGACTGTTGCCGCTACCGCCGACGCTGCTTCCGCCGCTGGATGGAGGTGTCGCCAGTTCGGGTGGGTCCAGGTAGGAAAGTAAATCCATCGGGTCCACCACACTGTCCGGCAACAACTGGAAATACAAACAATTAATGTTATAGAGAACCACGCCTGATTTTCCAGTTAATATGAACTTACATTGAGACCTTCCTGGCCCTCGCCACCGCCATCGATGACGGCCGCTGGATCGAAATTCAAATCGGATGAAAGATCTAGCTGAGCCAGGGTGTCGTTCCGTATCGCCTGCTGTTGCTGTTGTTGTTGGGTCTGCTGTTGTTGCTGGTGGCCCATGTTCAACATATTGGATGGCGTTTGCGGTGCGTGAAGTGAACTCCGGTGACTGCTCCCCTGGGCGCTGGTGCTGTTGTTGTTGCTGTTGTTGCCCGTGGACGACAAGTTGTTGCCCGATCCAGGGCCGAGGAGGATTCCCGCGTTGTTGAGCGAGGCGCTGTTGACCAGCGAGTTCATCTGTTCGTTGAGAGATTTGCCCATGGAATTGAGCGGATCCAGGGAGTTGACCGAGTCCATCAAATTGCTCAAAGGATCTTGGCTCTGCGTGGCGCTCATCGTGTTGGTGCCGCTCAGGCCACTGCCACTGCCGCCGACCGTGTTCCAGTCGCCGCCGTTGAGGATGTTGTCGAAAGGAGATCCCATGGCGTTGCTGGTCATAATCTGGCCGGCGCTGTTATTGCCGCTGCTGCCCGTCATTCCGTTCATCATCGAGCCACTTGCTATACCTGAAAGGTAAAGAAAAATAAACAAACGACAGTTGAGAGAAAGTTGCTAGCCGAGGAATGAGGTGAAGTCCTTACTGTTCATGTCAGGTGGGCAGAAGGGGGACAAGGACTGGCCCAGATCCCAGTTGGGCATGGTGGGTAAGGTCACGCTGCCCGGTGACATCACTTTGGCTCTCTTCGAGCCGTGACACGAAGTTTCCTGGCCGCCGTCGTCCTCCGTTTTGACGTTGGCGCTCATCAGCTTCTGGTTGACGGGCCGCCAATTGGCCGCCGAGTCGATGGTGACCTCTTCGGCGTCAGAGGCGCTGCTGCTGTTGGAGCTCAGCGTGTTGAGAATGCCCCACAAGTACTGGTCAATCTCCAGTCCCTCGAGCAGCGCCGTTTTACTACGGGCAAAAAGAAAATAAAAAATAGAAAAAATGAATAATCACGTTCCATAAAAAGAAAAAGATGAATCGAATCAAAGAAATGATGCGGGCATTGCTCTCGGTTGCCTGCAACAAGGCCAAGCCAGAAGACGGGCAAGGAAGAGTTGAGCAACGGGAATAACTTACTTGCAAACTGGGCATTTCCAAGAGCCTCGATCACAATTCATCTGCAGGTAGGACTCGAGATCGAAACACTGAATGTGCTTGCACTCGTGGCCGCGGGCAGGTAAAGCTATCCGCTTGAAGGTGATCGGACATTTTAATGAGACCTGTTTGTCCGTCGGAGAAGAATCGTGACAACACACGTACAAAAAAATAAATAAATAAATAAATTCTCATAAGACATTTAGCCAAAATGTTGGAGTTAGAAAAAAATATATACAAGATCGAGAGGAAATGTGACGGGTCTACGTCGGGGATTTTGACAAGTTGTCATTCAAATCACCTTGATAGCTGTTTGCTCAACTCCATCGCCGTCGCAACTGACGCCCGTCGGGCTGGTGGAAGAGACGGTGCCGTTGGCCGCGGCCGCTGCCGCCACGCTGTTGAAATTGCGTTTGATTTTGGTGATGCAAAGGTCAGCGGGCAGCAATCGCTTGCGGTAAAGACCTTGCAGAACGGAGCGGACGCTCGGCCGGTGGACGACTTGAAGGACGAACAAGTGCGACTGCGTTGTAAAAATCAGACGGTCAATTAGACAACCGAGAAAAAACGGACAATTATTTTTCCAAGTCCAACTTACGCAACAGCAGGCCGACACGGTGATCTGGATGGTGTTGCGCCCAACTTGGCAAACGTCTTTGAGGTAGAGGGGCTTGTGGGCCGCTTTATTCTCTCCCCGGTCGATGTTGAGTGGAGTGGCGTTGACCGACACCTGGACGCTGGCCGGCCAATTAGTATTCATGGCTCTGTCTTCGTGATGAAAACATTTTAACTGCAGCTCCAGGTCATTTCTGTTTTGTGTCGTTTTCCGGTTAGGATGTACGCGACCCCCACGAAAGAAGACGAGTAAATAAATAAATAAAAAGAGATTAGTTGAAAATTCTAAAAGGAAACCAGTTCTTCTAGAGGTTTTTACCTCCACATAATGGTCTGATGGACGGTGGGTTTCAGCTGGAATACGTGGTTGCTGACAGCCAAGTTGTGTTCGAGTCGGAACGGTGATAACAGGATGCCGTCTCGAACAGGGAAAGTCAATCGAAGTTCATCGTCTTCTATGAAAAAAAAAAACAAACAAACAAAAATCGTGAATTTCAATGCCAGTCGACAAAAATTCTTCTTCTTCTAGTTTTATAGACATTTTATCAGCCACTTTGTATCTTTTCTTGTTTTTTTCCACCCCAGCAGGTGCTGTTGCGTGTCACAATTCGACATTGGGGGCAAGGAAGTCAATCAATTTGGAACACTAATGAGTCTTATCGTTGAATTTTTAATCAACTGGACGTACTAGGTTGTCCCAGGGCCAGCGTCGGTTTGATGTCGCTGTTGGGACTGGCGAAAGGGGGTAGGTTGGCGGCCGGCGTCAATGGCGGCGTCGGGTTGCCGGGAATGGGACTGTGCTGGAATCCCGCGCCCACTGGAGGTTGTTGCTGCTGCTGCTGCTGGAGCTGCTGCTGCTGTTGCTGCTGCTGCTGGAACTGCAGTTGTGCGGGTTGTTGCTGGAGTTGTTGCTGCTGCTGAAGCATTTGCTGTTGTTGTGATGTGTTTTGCATCATCATGGACTGTGAAAAATTGAGCTTTAGTATTATTCAATTGGCCATCAAATTTGGTAATGCTCACCTGTTGGGAAGGGTAATACTGTTGTTGTTGTTGTTGTTGCTGCTGCTGTTGGTTGACCATGTTGCCATTACCGTAGCCGTACTGGGTCCCGCTGGCGGTCGTTCCGTTGTTGTACCCCATGTTCATGTTCATTCCGTTCATGTTGTTCATGGGTCGGAGATTGGCGCCGCCGTTCATCATCCCACCACCTCCTCCTCGTTGCATTTGAACGCCGGGACCGTTGGGATTCTGGTAGCCTCCTCCTCCTCCGCCACCACTTTGCATGTTCTGCATGGGCTGGTACTGTTGTTGGCTCTGTGGTTGTTGTTGCTGTTGCTGAGGTCCAGCAGCGAATCCCGGTCTCATGCCCATGTAACCACCCTGAATAGAAGAGTTTGGTGCTATCCAACAAATCCCAGCCAAACAATTAAATTTGGTTAATTGGTAGTTACCTGAGCGGGACCGTACATGGCCTGTCCGTAATTATTCATTTGCTGCTGCTGCTGTTGTTGTTGTTGTTGTTGCTGCTGCTGCTGATGTCGCTTTTGCGAACTGTGCTGGGCAGCGTTAGGATAGGGAGCGTGTCGGCCCCGATACATGGGACTGTTCATGCCGGCCTGCCCCGAGCCATAAGGGTCCTTTTCAATTAAACGACAGATTAGAATCGTTCGACAAATTAAATCGAGTAACTTTAATTTACCTGCTGCATGGATGACATTTTGGTCATTCCATTTTGCTGGAAACCAGCGGCACCAATAGGTCCAGCTCCGTTGCTCATCATCATGTTGCCACCACCCACTCCTGGGTTGTTACCGGTGGCCCCCATGTTGTTCATGACGGGCCCCATCATCCCGCTGCTCATCACCGGACCGAAATTGCCCTGGCCGTTCGACACTCTCGTCTGCTGCTGCATCATGCCGTACTGGTTGACGCCATTAAAGCCTTGCTGGCCCATGCCGCCCATCTTCAAAAGCAAGAAAACATGTTGTACAACCACCCCAAAAAATATGTTTTTGAAACATATTTTGGCGGGACTTTTTGAATACCTGATTGTAACTGAGATCGTTGCGCTCGTTGTGCTGTTGCTGTTGGAGACCGACGACTCCGACTGAGGTGACTGCATCCGGCGGAGTCACTCCGGGCGTCGGCGTACCCATTCCACCTTGATAACTGTTGTTGCCCGATGACCCACAGAGAGGAGAACAACACGGTGACGGCAATCGACGCCAACAACCATCAAGAAAACCAAGCGCACAGAAAAATTAAGGATAAAATAATTTAGTCGAGGAAAAGAAAATGTAGAAAACGACACACACACACACACATACACACACAACTGTTCGCTGTCACAATCGGATAGGTATTGAGCCGGGGCTACGACGACGACAGTGACACACACACACACACGCACAGGAACCAGCTGAAGAGGTCGGCGGCTGTGTGAGTGTGTGTGTTATTTTTTTTGTGTTTTTCCTTATTCTCCCCTCTATAACGAAACATCTGCGTTGGTTAGGAGGGGAAAATGAGGGAGGAGGGGTGGTGGGGGGCTTGAATGGGCCGCCCAGCAGACGGCATCCAGGAGAGCGCTGCAGTAGCCCCATGAATGGAACATGTGTGGATCAGTATTATAAGGAGCTACTATTGGCCAGGAATTGGGACGGGAGTTGTTATAAGGGTTTGCCAGGGCACAGAGTTATGACATATAGGGGGGGTTTGATAAGAGATAGGGGGGTTGGATGGGGGGATTTTTGGTGTGTCGTCCTCTTGGTAAAGTTTGTGTCTCACCTGGCTGCCATATTGGTCCGGAACGATGCGGCTGTCGAGGAATTCTTGGCAGAAGAGGAGGAGGAGGACTGGTGTGACTGCTGCTGCTGCTGGTGGTGCGGATGGTGGTAGCCGTTCGCGACGGACGAATTGTCCGACTGTCCGAAAGAGGACGGCGCCGATGCTGATCCGCCGGTCGACCCGCTCGCGCCCCAACTGGACGCTCCCGTTACTACCGACAGCTGCTGCTGCTGTTGTTGTTGTTGCTGTTGCTGCTGCTGTTGGGCCCCGCCTCCCGACGACGACCACTCACTACTGTTGGCGTATACACCATCCATCGAAAAAAGGGCCCGGCCGATCGCAATGGAGGAAACGGCATTCAATCAAATGAAAAGGAGAAATAGAAATAGAGAAAAAAAGGACATCGTTAGACAACGCGTTTTTTTTAATTTTATTTCACTGGAACCTTGGAATTGCGACACACACACAGACAAAAACAGACGCTCGCACGAAACTGTGTGTGTGTACGTACTAATACAGCAATGGACGTACGTGGCGCATGTCGGCAGACGGCAGGGCCAGCAGCGCTGCTGCTGTGTACACACAGCCGCACATACGCACAATCAACATATATATAAAGGCCATTCAAATTCAACCTTGCGAGACCCCACCGGCCCCACGGACTTGTGTAGCTACAGGTAGAAATTGATATCGAACAAAAAGAGAAAGAGTTAAACAAAATAAAAAAAAATAACTTTTTTTTTCTTTCTTTTTACATATATATATACACACTGTAGCGCTAACTAGACCCTCCCCCTTCTTTTCTTTTTTTGGGGGGGGGGGTTTGTTATCTTTTTCTTCCGGCGGATAACGAGCGATGTAAATATATATTTATTTCATTCGACTCGAATTGTTTTTGTTTTTGTTGTCTCGAGGTAATTTGAGATGAACATTTTTTTTTTTGGTTCGGTGTAATTAAATACGAAAGAATATTTCCGGCCGGAGATCCCTTTTTGGACGCCGACCGGATCTATACATTTTTCTTTTTTCTTTTTCTTTTATTGTAAATAGATTTATTTAAGTTTTGTTTCTCCCCGGTGGCCGACGGCGGCCCTTGTAACCTTTTGTCTACGTCTTGCCAGTAACTGGTATAATCCTGACGATACGCTGCCTCTTAGGAGAAGGACTGAGGGCCGACAAGGAGCCAACCAATTTGCGCCAAAATGATAGCTGAGAAGAGAGGTAACAGATAGACTACTGGCAGTAGTGGCTTTGAGTCTTCTCCGCATTTCAGACAAGAGGCACAGCAGCAGTCAGTATACATACACACACTCTTCTAGCTCGACTATAGATTACTCGTATAAAAGGGAACGAACGAACGGGGTGGTCAGGTCACGGGCGGCTGCACGCGCGCCAGCCTCTCCCGCGAAATCTTTCGACCAAAGGATACGAGTCAGAATAATATAAAGCAACAAGAGTGGAGAGAGAAAGACACTGAGAGAGAGAGAGAGCCATAAAACACACAAAAGACAAAAACATTTGGAGGCTTTTTCGGATAAGGTTATTACGCTGTGTACAGAATCTACACATATCGCGTTGGCTTTCCCGTCACGCATGCGACTCGCTTCTTTTTCTTTCTTTCTTTCTCGTTATTTTTATTTCCCTCTTCTTTTATACTCTACATTAGATGTGGGCCCTGTGAGTGTGTGTATGTGTGGAGAAAAAGATGGGTATATATAAGGTTGTTTTTTTTCCCTTTTTTCCATCCGCTTGCGACATTGTCTTTTTTGTTTTCTTTCTTTTTTTCTTTTCTCCCCACTGTGTTTCTCTCTCATTCTTTGTCTCTTCTTTCCACCTTTTAAGGAAAAAAAAATAAGACGATGGGCTGCAGCTTGCTTAACAAGACACACACACATCCTTGAAGACTTGCTGACTCGCTGCTGATGGAAGAACAAAGAGGGGCTAGACCATGGATCAACGCTGCGCTACACGATGGATGGGCCTCCGCTTTTTATTGATGGTGTGCGCTAGACGAAAGGGAATTTAATTTAATTTTATTTTCTTCTGATATTGAATAAGAACTCGACGCCAGTTATATTATTAACGCGAAAAAATGGCTCCCGGTGTGACGTACGCAGGTGATGACCCCAATTTACCAACCCAAGAGGAATTAGCCATTTTTATAGGTGACCTCCACCACCTATAATAACCGTTGGTAATAAGGACTCTATGGAAACCCACTGACCCATTCATAATTTCTATTTTCCCCAAACAATTGAGAAAGAAACCCCGCCCTGTTTTGTGTTAAAAAATAAAACAAAATAAAAGGTGACGGGGTTTTTATTTGTTTTTCCTTGGATTTCTCCGCCGAGTTTCTTTAAAGGATACGACCGTCATCGCTCGGCGGCGGTGAGGCAACGAGCCGAAGCGAAGAGAAAAAGATTTAAAAAAAGTCCGTGCGTATGTATATGTACACGCAGTGCGCACGCCAAAAGATAAATCGAGAAAGAGAGAGAGTGGCACAAATGGGACAAACGAGCATTTGACGAATCAGTAAGTAAATACACAACGGGCGAATTTTACACAGCAGCGCTCAGAATGACGAAAGAACAGCGCACGCGGGTACAATAGTACGCACAACAACACGGAGGAATGTGTCGAAATTGAAAAATGTTTCGTGATTGTCTTGGGTTTTATTCGTGTCCCTGTGTACTCTCTCGCCTTTTTTTATTTTATTTTCTTTGGTTTTTCGCCCATTTTGTGCGTCCCTGCGCCAATGTCGAAATTTCTCCCTTTCAGCGACGGCCATGACGAGGGCGAGAAAAGAGCAAACAAAAGACTATCGCCCAATGTTTGCATCAACGCAAAGTGCCGTGCAAAATAAGAAAAAAGAAGGAGGAAGGACGGGAGATCATTCATGCAAATCAACTCGACGTAATATACAGCCACCGCGTCTATCTGCCCATAGTCCTCGATTGGATTTGAATTTAATACGGTCTTGTATTGAGTTCAAGGATTTCTCTAAAGAAAAAACATTTTCGGCCAGCCCTCCTCCCCAATGAGAAATGGGGAAACGATATATTTTATTAGTGGGCCAGCGTAGAGACGGATATGATTGTTATAACAGAAGCCAGTCAGGCTGATTGCGCCCGGATTCAATGGCAAAACCAACGGCTACACGAATAAATTGCGATATCGACATTGTATTGATATGCTTTTGTGCGTATGTAACAAGTAGCGGATTTACTTTTTTTGGTTGTTATTATTATTTTTCGGGTGGAAGGGAGGTGGTACAACCTTGAGTGGATGTATGGACAGGTGGGAGCAGAGTCGGATTGAATGTTTTTGAGAGAAAGGTTTTTCCCGGCTGACCGTTACGCACCTGTGCCGATGCTAAATGCATACCAAATAAAATGAATAACACAATCGAAATCGAAAAGAAACGGACATGTGACGACACCTTGAAAAGAAAATAAAACCGCGTTGTGTTACACACACACACACACAAAAAAATGAATAGATAAATTTTATTGATGTAGAATATCGATGACGCAAGACTTGAAATTCATTAAACGACGTTACGTTATTATTTCGTGATTTTCTCTGCCGTTTGCGTGCAGATCGGAGACGTGAAGAAAAAAAAAAAGAGAAACGTCGTGAGTATATTTTCACGGATTGTTATCTAACCAGTCCATCAGCGGCGACTGGGCAGTCGAAGAAACTTAAAAAAGAAATTCAATTTCATCAAGGGGAGAGAAAAAATTGATATCGTTCGCTACTGGTTGCGCGCAGTTCGTTTCGTTATTTTTCAACTGATTAAAAAAAAGGTTTGACCTCGATACGATGAGGCAAAAGCGGCTAATGAATTTCCACCAACGAAAAATTAAAAAACAAAAAAAAGAGAAAGAGTTGAAAGATTAGCAATCAGCTGCCAACGCAAACTCGCCCTCCATTTCGATATAGAACCGATAGGCTACCGCCACTAACCGCCTCAATCGTTCGATTGCCTCTCACTCGAGCCCATCTATCAGCGTGATTGAGAAAGTCATCATTTCCATATCGGCGCTCAACGGCGTACCTCACCGACATCTCTTTGCTCATTTTTCCAGAGTCGCCACACCCAAAATGAGACATTTTGAGATATAATCAAATTATAAAAATTAATTCAACAAAATAAAAAAGTCCAGGCTATTAATAATTATGGGGAAATTTCATCGCGGTGAAAAGGTGGAAATGCGTCGACGAATGTTTTATAGCGGGTGTAATGGACACCGCAGGATCGCGGTGGATATGTTACAGGTAATAGAACAAGAGAAGCGAAAAAAAAAAAGAGCTGATGGGCTTTGAACGTCCGTGTTCACTCGAGAGTAAACGATGACATTAAGGCTGTGTGTTGCTGCTTAATTTTTGTTTTTTTTTCTCTGAGCTTTTCTTCTCTTTCACGGTTTCTTCTTCTTCTTTCTTCCATGAAAGTCGAAAAATTATACGCGTGTAGCCACAAGAGAGAGAGAGAGAGAAAGAAGAGTTCCTATTAAGGACCTGCAGGTAGGTATTTTTTTAATATACACACACATTTTCATTCCTTTGAAAAGAAAAAAAAACGTCAAAAAAAACGAACGAACGAACGATGGAACGTGAAAGAAAGGAATAGGAAAACAGCCGGGAGCGATACCAGTGTGTGTGTGTGAAAGAGAGAGAAGGAAGCCGAGTTCTTATCGTGTCATCACAACAGCAGCGGTCAAGAACACAAACCACCGCAGTGTGTCTGTCTGTGTGTGTATATAATATACATATAAAGTAAGTATCTAGAAGAGTACTGAGCTGGCCTCCATCCTTGTGTGTGTATCTCTACCTACAATAATAATAATACATATTTTTTCTCGGAGGAGAAAAAAGGCGGAGAGGAAAAATGTCTGATGGATAAGAAGAAGAAGAAGAAGAAGCAACTTGTTGATTTTTTTTTCTTTTCTTGTTTCTATATTTCGAGAATTGCTGCGTTGTTGTTGTAGTATGTAGATGCTGGACGACGGTGGCGCTGCCCTCGCCCCGCAGAGAAGAGGAACGCAGACAGACGGGGGCGAGTTGCCTGTGTCTTTATAAGGCTCGTTTCTACTTGGTGTATATGTGCGCGGTTACATTTGATTTCTCTAATGTCTAACTCTTTCGTCTAGATGAACTCGGCTGGAATTTTGATTTGAAAAAGCGCGCCACCGCACGTACCAACCAAATTAGGACGAGCCCTTATATAACACCTTCCGCGCCCGCGCACTGACCACCTTTTCTATTTTATTCTGCTAAAAAAAAAAATACTTTTTGTTGTTGGGGGGTTGAAAAATTAAAAAAAGGAGATTCTGGCTCGGTTTTATCTGGGCGGGTCATAAATAATATCGCAGGAAGCCAAGCAAAAAAAAAGTGAGAAAAAATAAAATAAAAAAAAGTACAAAAAGAAAAAAAGAAAAAAATCAGAGCAGAAAAACTCGGAGAAATGCAGAATGGTAAATATAGAACCCCGAAAGGCGAAATAAGAGAAAGGGCCAACAACTACCATCAGAAATCTCAGTGACGTAAAAACAAAAAATACCAAAAAACACCTGAAACTATATTTTGTTTTTCTTCTATCTTGTGAAGTGAGTGTGGAGGCCGGCCAGGAGTCCATAAAAACTCTACAGACTATATAGCTGCTACTCACTTTATTTAAAATATTTAAAGGTCCCCAGCAACTCTAGGTGAAATACCATACCATAGGAGGAGGAGCTAAAGGCTCAATCGTGTGTTTGAATAGGGGGAGAGAGAGCCGGCCGTCCGCAGTCCCGCGTCCGCCTTGCATTTAAACATTTTGGCACGGGCTCAAGGTCTTCTCACCTTATCTCTACACAAGACGGGCACACTACAGTCCGTCTCTCTCTCTCTCCTTTTATTCCAACTGATATTCATTTCTTTTTTATTTCTTCTTTTTTCCTCCCGGAGTTTATTTATTTTTCCTACGGCATCGCCAACAGCCGGTGCGGAATGAGAATCTAAAGTCTTTTGAAGAAGAAGAAGAAAAAAAAAACCGCAGCGTGAAAAGGCCAGGAAGTCCACCCTATCCCAACTCATCGAATTTCAAAAGAAATGACGAAATTTCGAATTTTTCTTTTGGGTTAATCAAAAGAAAATACGGAAAAGCGGAATGGATTCATATCTTTTTTGGTTACATTCTTATTCAATGCTCATCGTCTCTCTCTCTTTTTCTTACGTGTTCGTCCTTGTTCTCCGAGATTATATTCCCAGAAGTTTGGTTGAACACAAAAAAAAAATAAAAACTTTTTTCTCTAGAAGAAAAAACTGAATTGACTCTCGTTCGTATCTATGGAGCGCCGTTTGAGATTAAACCCACCCACTGCCGCCCCACCCGTTCCCTCCCTGTTTTGTTTGGTTTTTCAGGGTCGAACTCGCAGGCGAACTTCACTCTGACATTGAGGAATAAAAAAAAATATTTAAAATAAAAAAAAAGATGGTGGCATCCGAGCTGGCTCCGGTTGTTTTGGAGGGTACATATTGGATGCTGCTGAGCGGCGGCCTCCCCACCTACTACCATCTCCACTTCTTTATTCTTTTAAATATTTTTTGTTTTCCTTTATTCCTTTTTCGGGAGTTTTTTTTTTCTTTTTTTATCCGGTTATGCGGCTGACGTCACTCGACGATACGCTAAACGACAAGAGCCAAGACGACGACTAAATTTGTTTTATTTTTTGAGAAATAAAAATACTCGAGAGTTATGCAATAACTGACTGCGCATTGTTGTTGTTGGCGTGAGCCTACTCTTGTTGTTTGCTCCGTTTCATCAATGCGCCATAATACTCTCACCCCCTCGGCCTATTCTCTTGATTATAATAAAGAGCGTCGCCCAGGACTCTTATCTCCGTGTGTGTCGCCCAATAGTCTAAGAGAAAAAGAAGGAAACGAGCGTTGACAACTGGGGGGAGCTGCTGAGATTGAGCCAAATAAAAGCGGCGGCCGTGTGCAGTGCAGTGGCCGCCACATATAGCACGGCTGTTGTCTAGAAGCTATATTGTATTTGATATGACGTTAGATATTATATTATAGGCCGGGGTGCCTCCCACACAGCAGCGCCCTATATGTCCCGATGTGTGTGTATATCAATCCCGCTGTATACCCACCTCCTGGGCCACTACCCACCCACTGCCCTTTTTCTCTCCTTGCGCCGAATCAATAAAGAGACTGCGTCACACGTACACTACTACTACACTATACTACTTACTCCACATATATATACACACACAAAAGACTTGTGTGTATCCCTTTTCTCTCTCTCTCTTTGAGGACAGCCCAGGGGGGGGGGGGGAATGGTGGAGGGGGAGAACATTGAAACTGGTGGATCAATCCCGCGGACTCCCGACAAACACACACAGAGAGAGAAGGAGAAACAGCATATAAATATATATATGTAGTACACTAGTAGTGTACAGTACGGCGCTTTAGTCGCACGGTGAAAAGACCAATGGCAAACGATAGGGAAGACCCTGGACGCAAAGTGCGTGCAAAGTGGGTGGAGGACATGGGTGGGTGGGGTAGAATCTGGGCTAAAATGGGCGGGCCTCCTGTTTTTCTTTTTTTTTCATTCGGCTCCTGATGTGGCCGCTACTCCTCTTGATGAGAGAATAGACTTCACTTTTTTTTTTACTTTTCTCTCCCCCCGTCTGCAAGTCACGCGGGATCTTCCTGTCCCTCTAATCCCTGGGCCGATTTTTCTACTTCCCAGTAAAAGAAGGAGAAAAGAGATTTCTTTTATTCCTGCGACACCGAGAGGCCAAACACCAAGGCGAATAAAAATAAGAAGAAGAAGAAGGGAGTGGGCGACATTGATGAACAAGATCGATGGATCAATCTTGATGGTATTAATTAGTCCTGACCGGAGATGGGCGGGTCCAAGAAAAACAAAAGGCGTGCGATTTTTTCCCCCTTTTTAAATCGACTAAAAGTATATGTATGTATACAATAGAGTGAGAGTTAATCAGAGAGAGAAAGAGTTAACTGAGAGCAGTAGGAGGAGGAGCCTCTATATTATATCGAGTGTGTGTGTATGGGAGAGAGAGAGAGAGGTGATGTGTTTTTCGGTATCGATCGGTCGGGAGCTATTGAGAGACACCGGGAGAAAATGGGTGGGGGGAGGATTGGGAGGCGACGGCGGCAGCTTATGCTCTCGCGTGTAGCTCCGTGAGATGAGAAAAGGAGGCGCGCAAGAGGGGGGTTGATGGGCGGTTCATTATTGCCGCTGATCAATTGCCAGAGACCAACACACACACAAGAGGAGGAGGGGGGACAAACACACACAACAGAGGGAGAAAATGGGTTCGTCGGATGGATGGGTGGGGTTCTACACTCTATCTATCTACTCTCTCTCTTCTATATAATATAAATATAGAGCACTAAAGCCAAATAGAGAGGAGAGTAGAGAGATGAAGGGGAGAGAGAGAGAGAGAGGTTATGATGTCCATCTGCGCTGACTTTGGGGTCGACCGAGGCGCAGATCAATACCCGCCGATTCCTCCTCCTCTCACCCGGCAACTCGACTTTTTTTTTCCCTCATTTTCTTTCGCCAGGGATGATGCGAGTAGCTCCCGCAACTCCCGCACCAGATTGACTAGTACTACCCGACATAATAGAGAGGCAAAGGCGCCGTATTCTCCCGAACCCCCCCAAAACTAAAAATATTTTTTTCTTGTCGCTTCGTTCATGTTCTTCATCTCTCAACGAATAAATTTCACATTTCGTTCGAGGGGCGAACCGAAAAATCACAACATTTTCTTGATTTAAAAGAAGAAGAAGAATAGAAAGAAAAGAGAGTTCAAACCTTCACATAATAGAACGTAAAGGTTGGGATGTTATGCATGTGCATAGGCTATGTCTAACCCCTCGGCCGCGGGTCGGCGGGAGAGAGAATTCCTCGACTCCCGTCGTGCGGTCCTCCCTTTTTTCTTTCTTATTTCGAATGTAAACATTTTTCGAGAAGAAAAAAAACCTCCATCTTCATCATCTTCTTTCTTTCTTTCTCTCCATCACAAGTTTAACACATTCAGATGGAGACCAACAGAAAGAAAAGAAAGAAAACCCCATAGGATCGACAAGTATCTCAGGAATTCTTTTTTTCTCTTTTCACCTTTCGTTCGTTCGTCCCTACCTTTTTCTTTTTCTTCTTTATTATTTTTAAAAAAAGATTCTTCCACACACGTGAGCCTGGGCAGAAACGTACAATGTCCTTTTTGGTTCCTTGTTTTCATTTCAAGGAAAGAAGAAGAAGAAAATAATAAAATACCAAAAAATACCAATCATATTATTATGTATGATGGGTGCGAGCGGGTTGCGCGCGCGTCTAGCGGTTAGCCCTAATATATTCACGACCCAGGTGTTTGCGTTTGTTTGATGTTCTTTTTTTCGCTAGAGAGAAGAGACTATATCCGGCTTTAAGCCATCATCATTTCGTTTTTCTTTTCCATACGGGTCAGACCAGAATCTTTTTCTTCTTTTTTCAAAAAAATAAAAATTTCCAGTTTTTTCCCGGTTCAAATTTGCCGCCATGGCGCTGGCGCAACACAAAAACAAAAGAGGAACTTGTTTAACTGGGAAGGAGGGTTCCGTGTACGGGAATGTGCGTTACCATACGGCGGCGTATATATACAGTCATTCGATACGGCACGCAACAATGTTGCCAACTTTTTCCTTTTTATCCCCTCCTTTCTTATTGATTTCTTTCACGAAGACGAGCCGACTTTTTTTTCTTTTCTCCCTTGATGATGCGGCAGCCAAGATGGCGTGCGCTCCCGCGACGTCTGACGTCGTCGTCTTTTTTTCTTCTGGTTGTACTTTTATTTTTTTTTATTTTTTTCCTTTTGATGGAGGGCGGCGGGCTGCTGCATCACCGGAGCAGACGAACGCAGCGGGAAAAAAAAGGGGGAGCCTGGTGGTGGTATAGCTGGTGGGGTTTTGAGGGGGGGGGGCGGCGGCGTCGGTGGGAATGGGAGCACCAGCGTCGTCGTTCATTGTCGACCAGATAGCAGACGGGGGTGCCAGTCCATAAGGAAACGGGGGAACAAAAAAAAAGGGGGCCAAGCTATATAGGGTGGTGGGGTGGTTGGGGGGGGGATATATTGAATGTTGTGAGTGGTTGTGCGCGCGTGGGTCGTTTCCACGGAGAGGTCGCGGTAAAGGCGAAGCAGTTGCGGGACAAAAAAAAGAAAAGAAGAAAAGAAAAAAGGAACGAAAAATAAAAGGAAAAGAGAAGAGTGTGTACACACACTCACGCAGGGACACATCGATTTCATCGGACCTAGCAACTAAACGAGAGAAAAAGAAGAAGAAGAAGAGCGCCAGAAGCGGAGGAGGAGGAGGCCATCAAGGGGAGGAAAAAGAATCACCCGCGTCTGGGGTGGTGGTGGTGGTAGACGCGACCTTGCGGCTGCGTTCGGGACGACACACACACGGCGTGCTCCACTCTCGCAACAACAACAACAACCGACTAATAAACGACGACTTGATTTACATTATCTTCATCTTCTTTTAGATTTTTTGGGGGAAAATAAATTTGATGGACTCGCAACATATTCGAGACCCACCAGCAGATAACCACTGGCAAGATACGACCGTGTGTCACGGTGGCGTCGGTTATAAACTCCGATGAAAAATAAGAAAAGAAAAAAGAAAAGAAAGACAAGAGACAACCACACAGACACGATCGTTATATTCCGGTGAGGGGGTTTCATCCCGGGCGCGTTATACTCGTCTCTCTCTCTCCTTCTGTCACGACGCTATCGATCAAATAGTTGCCGACTCCTCCGGCTCTGCTCTGCTCTGCTCTTTCCCGACATAAAGAGCCCGGACCTCACACGGCCGCTGGCCACTTCTTATTGCTCCGGCCGGAATAACCAGCACCAGCAGCAGCCCAAAAGCTGGACGACGTCCATTGTCGTCGGCCACTGTATTCGTATTCCAGTACAACAATTCAAATCAAATATGCATGATGACAGTTGAGAGGGGCGGAGGCGGAAGGACATGTGTGGCAAAAGGAAGGGGGAAGAGAGAATCTACTCGCTGGAGTGGATGAGGGAGACGACGTCTTCATCCAGTGCGGATGCCACACAGCAGCACAGAGAGAAAAAAGAAACTATGCGTGGAATATACATAGAGATGCTGGGCGAACCCTCTCTCAACCACCCACCCAACCCGCTTGATATACTTCAAACAAGCGCGACGCCCCAATTGTTCCCGCGTGATTCTTGGCTGTTTCCATCCCCCCTTCCTCCTCCTTTCAACTGTCCCCGGGACTGTCCAGCGACAGACACACAATTTTGCGCTTGTGTGTCTGTCTGTGCGCGTCTCATATCGTCCAAAGCCGAGAGCAAACGCGGGCGGGAGTGGGTTGGGTTTTCCCTTTTTGGATCGATGACGCCAGCACGTCGCACTTGACGCCCGCGGGAGTAGAAGGGCAAGATGTCTCAACGTATACACAAGGGGAAAACAAAAAAAAAAGAAAAAGAAAAAAAGGGAAAGCAGAGAGAGAGAAAAAAGTTCAAATGACCACACAACAGCAGCGGTTCACGTTCGGCGTGAAAATTCCATCCCGATCTTTTAGCCGCCCGACCCCCCTCAATCGTTCTTCTTCTTCTATTTCCTTTATTTTTTAAACAAGAATATGATATTAAATGCTGCTTTCGCGTGTCTTTCTTCTTTGTTAACTCTAAAGATGATGACGGATATGCCTCTCTCCGTTATGACAACGACAACTTCCGGACGGAATAAGGTCAGCCGCTTGTTATACATAAATTCCCCCCCTCTCTCTTTTTTTGTGAACAGTTGATTCCGGTCGGATAATATAATATCTACATATAAACGAATTGACTCGAGCGCCTAGTCTACGTTCTGAGACTAATCCAGCGGCGGTGGTATTTTATTGATTCCGCCACTTGGTTCGTATGCGAGTTGTACTTAACATTATTCCGTGATACGCCGCCGCCGCCGCCGGCGGCCATCCCGCCCGCTCATATAGAAAGTTCTAATAACCTATGAACGGTGCGAGGTCGTCACCGTTGGGTTGACGGCTGCCCAGCACACACACACACACAACACATTGCCCGTTGCCACAACAAAAACGTCCGTGTACATCCACCCAGGAAAAGAAGAGAAGAGAAAAAAAGTTTTTCTTTTTTCTTTTATTTAAAAAAGAAGAAGAAGTTGCGTGAGAGAGTTTCTCTCTCCGTGCCGGGCAGGTCGGCAAGATAACGGCCTCCTTTTCTCTCGTTGGGTTGTTGGCTTCTTAGTTACCGCACGTCACCTATCACACAAGCGCCTCGTCTAAGTTACGTCGCATCTTGTTGTTGTTGTACGTTTGACGCTCGGTGACGTCACGTCGCCGGATGGGCGACAACGACACAACCAACAAGGGAAATGACTAAACAATAAAATAATCCCGGACCAAAAAACATTATAATAATAATGAATAGTAGCGGGATTAATTTTAAATTCGTTTGGAAATTTTATTCTGGGGGAGATGGTGGACGTCAAAAATAAAAGGCGGTTGATTGAGGTGACTAACGAGTTGTTGTTGTACAACAACCACGTCGGAGGACGAGAAAGTCAACGGATGACTGTGATGGCGTGAAACTTGGGAACAAGAGAGAAGAAGAACCTGTTTGATAGGAGGGAGAGCGATCGATCAATCGGCGCTCTTTTATGTATACGCACCAAACAACCAAAATAGATTATCGCGCAAGAGTGTTGAACAAACCGATCGTCTTTTTTTTATTTATTTCACCGTGGAGACCAGAAAATCTATCGACTCGATATTTATTTATCGTTCAAATGAAATTTTCAAATTTATTTATTTTCAGCGGGAAATTTGAATTTTTTCAAAAACGGAAATTTTCATGAATTTTTTGGGTTGTTTTTCCTAGAAAGCGGCAGACCGCCAGTCGTGTTGGGAAAAAGGCCAACCAAAAAAAAACAAAAAATTCTCATCGGACAGGTCAGCCCAGCCCAAAAAAGACAAAAAAAAAAGGGCCCAGCCCCGTCGAATGAACTTGATGGACTCTTTGGTTTTTTAAAGAATAATATTTTTTGGTTGCGGTGCGCGTTGGTTGATGATGTCATAGATCGTGTTGTTCATGGCCTGCCTTCTTCTTCTTCTTTTTGATTTCTCCATGATTTCCCACTCCCCGTTTCCTTGTGTGTGGGGCACCTGGGCGCACGAGGAGGAGCTGATATGCCGGCGCGCGGATCTCGTTACAAAAGCGGACGATGGATGATGATGGAAAACAAACCGGAGGGAAAACACACACACGGATCGCTGCGCGTGTAGCACACCGTGTTGTCTGCCCTGTCTACGTCCGCTAGTTCAGACGTCGTGAGTTTTTCTTTTAAGATGCGAAAAATAATAAAATAAAAAAAAGTTGAAGACGGACGCCTCGAGGGCTCGCGTCGGATGAATCATTTCGTTCGCTGGCGTCGAAATAAGAAAAAAATTCCCGTTTGGAAATTGTGTCTAGAATCTCAACAAAAAACAAGTCGAGAGAGAGAGAGAGGAAATGAAACAAAACGTGAAGGAAGGAAGAAATGAAAAAGAGAACAGCCCCCCCTTCCCTCCCGAAAAAAAAAAAAAAATTCGTGAAAGTCCGTGCAGCACGCTGCCGTTTGTATAAAAGAAGAATAAAGGGGAGCAATGAACCTTTCTCTCTTCACTCACCGTCCGTAAAGCTCCACTTCTCTTTCTTTCTTGTTGTTTGGCCTGGTTTTAGCAGTTGGGCTTTTTTATTTTTTGCTTGCCTCTTTTTTCTCTCGTATGTATCTCTCCCATCATCCGTCCTATCTTTTCTCTCTTCAACTCTCCCGCGCTGCTGCTATAAGGTGTATTTTTATATACACAGCGTCGGTTCGTTCGGATAGACGTGTGGGGTGACTAAACGTCTCGACGGTTTTCCCATTGAAACGCTCCGCTGGACGCTCGCAAAGAAAAGAAAAATTGTTCAACCTCAAAACAAGAAAAAGAAAAAACGACTCGAACGCAAATGGAGGGCGGGGGGTGGGAGGAAGAGGACGTGGTAATTACTGGCGGAGATTTTGTTTTTTTTGCTTTTTCGGGATTCGTTTTTATTATTTTTAATAAATAGATTTAAAAAAAAAAACGGAGGGGAAATGTAATCAAAGTCTGACCCCCATCTCCGGATATTTTTGAAAAAAGGCCCACACGATAAATGTGTTGCGTCGTATTTTCCCGCGGAAGCGCAAATCATTTTACAAGGAAAACTACAAACAAATAAACAGATTTCTGACGTTTTTTGCTCTAGTAAACTGACGTGTGTGTATAAAAAAAACCCCGAAAAAAAGTAAACGAAATCCAGAAATAACTGAAAGAGCTAACAGGTACGAAAACGGTAAATCAAATCAAAAATGGCCGATGGAAAACGGTTAACGCTGCGGAAAATACACAGCGAAATAATGTCCGCCATGGCGTGTGTGTATATTATATGCGTGATGTTGTTGTTGTTGTTGTTGTTGTGGCCCCAGAAAAAGGAGAAAACGAGTGCCCGGACATTACGGAATCAGTAACGGTATTGAGCCACAGGACCCGTTTTGTTGAATGTCAGTTCAAATCGGAAAGAAAAGAAAAGAAAAACATCACGACAAGACTTTATTATTATTTTCAAAAAATAATCTCTATCTATCTGCATTAAAAATCAAATCAGCTGATTTTTAATATTATTTATAAGAGAGAAAAAGAAATTGCGTATCGAAAACAGACGACGCCATTGAGTCTCTCCTTTCTTGTTCTCTCTTAGAGCTTCTATGATGGGCGCCCCATCAGCGCCGGTCGACACACAACAACAAAAACACTCACTCACACACACGTTGAGTTTGCGTGTGTGTGTGTGTGTGTGAGTGCGCGACGTGAATTCGTGACCGAAACGGTGACGGCTGCGCTCAACCTCTCCCTTGTATTTTTCTCTCTCTCTTTCTCTCTCCCATCATCATCTTCTTTTTCTCCTTTCGTTCATTTCTATACCACCACCCAACCACCCACTTTTTTTTTGTGAACGAATCGCCCGACATCTACGGTCGGTCCCGGACAACTTGGACAAAGTTTTTTTTTTTAAGAGGAAAAACAACTGACGTACACAAACAACAACAGCTCGTCTTTGTTGTGTGTGTGTGACGTTTGATGAGCAACCTCACCTGTCCTCACCAGGTAAGAGTATCAAATGGCGACCGCATTTAACGCGTCCGTTTATTATTTTCTATGGTGGGAGGAGGAGGATTTGTAAATGCAAAAATCCAGCCCAGTGGGGGGAGTTTAAAGGGGGGCATGACAACGTGTAACGACGCAGATCTCGTATGACAAGTGAAAAAGAAAGAAAAACGGGAGAGAAAATATAAAATCAAATTCCTTGTGTTATAGGGCCGCCCTCCTTATAGCAATTGCAACCCACCCATCACCTCATTCCTAGTCTCCCCTAGACGTTGAAGCTAAGAAGAAACTCGGGAACCCTGTTCCTTTTGGCTGGCTCCTTTCAACTGGTTTTTGATGTCAGCTCCTCCTCCCAGTTTTCTTTCTTTTTTATTCCGACCGGAATGGGATCTCCTCGGATTTCCAGTGCCGGGCGACAATGGCCCTATACACACACTGTACTACCTACTTTTTTCTTTCTCTCTTTGGGTAGACAATTGAGCCTTTTTTTTCGACTATTCCATCATTACGTAAAAAGGAAAATTTTGTTTTTCTATTAATAGAAGAAAATGTAGAATTTAATTTATGAAACTATTTGGGGGCTCTCCCGTAATCTTGTTTTTCGGCTTATCCAATACGAGATGTTGTTGTTGTCGGTTGTTGTCCCACTTTGTCCAGTCAGTTTTTGTTTTTTCCCTCAATCAAATTTCTCCTTTTGGTTCCTCTTTTCGTGTTTGCGTGTCTTTTTATTCGTTTCTTCTTCTTCCTCACTTTTGGGTTGTTGTTTTTATTTATTCGCCCGAGATTTCCTAAGCTACTTACTACTACTGGCTGCCGGTGTGTGGATGACGGGGAACGGGCGAGGCGGATGTCAATAATTACACGCCTTCTCCTCTTCTTCATTCTTTTTTCTCTCTCTAGCTCTGACTATTATTCTCTCATTAATTCACGGCAATGGCCCGAGCTTCACGCGAAATGTAGACTATCGTGTCGTGTGTACGACTCCATATAAAAATGAAGGGGGGAGAAAACAAAGGAAAATGCAGCGACACGTCAAAATAAGGTGGTCGAGTCCGGATGGATCCGGCCAACAGAATCAGTGAACGTAACAAGAAAAAATTCAACAGAAAATGGAACTCGTTTTCCCCACTCTAAACAACAAAAACAGGCTGACACGAACGTCGGTTTTCAAATGATATCAAGGCGGCAGAGTTATCAGGAGTCGATCGTGTGTGGCCCAGGGTCTCTACCCGAAAACAAACAAAATGCCACTTGACAAAAAAGTAGACGGTTGATTGCGCCACACACACAATCAGCTGTTTCTTCTTTTCTATTATGAGACTTGCAACAAACAAAAATGTTCTATCGAATTTCCTGTCGATTGAGAGACGCAATGAAAGTTTTTCACCTGGGACCCAGTGTACTGTGTGGGTCCCGATAGATCTAATAGCCAAGCGATTATAAAAGCGGATCTTACCTTGACCCAAACATGACGGGAAAGGAGAGAGTCCCTCGAAATGGTTTTCCAGTTGAATCAGCTGCTGTTCAACACACGGCAGACACACACACAAACTCCACGGTTGTGACGTAAAGGCCGGTGCTGGTGCTGGTGCTGCTGCTTTCGGGCTCACTGGGCGGATGTAGCCGCGTGACCAATAAATGCACCAAAGTTAATATAATCCGTTTAGTCACTGACGATGGCCGCTATGCTATAGACTCTCTTTCCTTTTGGTTTCCACCTGTGTTTCTTGGATGGTACACTCAGGTCGTCGATGACGTTATTATTATTTCCTTTTTCACCGTCAGTTCAGTTTGTCTGTCTGTCCTTTCCTGGACGCACTGCGCACACATAACACACAGAGAGAAACAACAACACACACACACGCACAGAGACACACACACAGCCGGGGCACACTGTTAGATTCACTTGTTTGCACACAACAGCACACACCTTTCTTTTAGCTAGTCGTTCGTGTGTCTGTTTCACGCGCCGTTGCCACAGAGTTCACGATAATGCTAATCCACGGCTGTCCACGCCGGCCACTTCTGCCAGGTCAACAAAACAGCTGATGGTCGCGTTCATTTCTTCACTCTATTCGCCGACAGCTTTTTTCCAAGACTGGCTGTGTGTGGTAATACAGGAAAGTTGTTGTTTCGTTTGATTATATTTCTTTATTTCTTTCGGTGGCCCACTGAAAGTATTTCTCTGTCGGATTGATTCTTTTTCTAGAGAAAAGGTTCTTGTGATGTGTGTTGGAGGAATGCTGGCGTGGCTGGAGATCTTTTCTTGTCGTTTTCACGCGTCAGCGATCACATCAACAACGTCGAAATCGCCGGGCGGCCAACGGCGACATCAACGAAAAAGGATCTTCTTCTTCTTCTTCTTCTTGTGTTTGTCCGGCTGAACCAACGGAATTTGTTTTGGCGGTTCTTTCAAAAGACAAAAGAAGGACAAAAGACGACCGCAGTGATTGCGTTCATCCCAATCGATTTACAATTCAAATTGGCGGGCATCGAAACAAAACAAAAGACGCGAGGTTCTCTCTGTGTGTGTGTGTCCGACAAATTTTCAAATCAGCGCGCCAAAAATAATGAAAATTTAGTCCTCGTTGGGATTTTGAACTTGGCACATATAATCGATGTCGGCCAATCACTGGCTCCAAATCACTTTGTCGTCTATAACGAATTGTTGTCCGGTATGTATAACACACTAAACAACAACACTGTCTCACACACACAACAACACTGGAGCGCGTGCAAGTCACTAATTGAGTTTTCTTCTGCTACACACTTGGTCTGCACTTGAATTTCGTCCCGAAAAAAATGTCTCAATTCGATAATAGTTTGGTGCAAAATTCGTTCACACACACACAAAATTACAAAATTTTAACTTTTGTATTTTTCTTTATTTTAGAAGATGAAATAAGAATTTAAAAAAATTACACGGGACGGGTTCTCAAAGACGTGCTGCCCGGTCGTGCGCTACAGGCATTCTGACCGAAGCGTGGAACATTCCTTCTGCTTTTTTGGCCGCCACACACACACACACACACACACACAGACCCACCGAAAAGTGAGGGAAGAGCAAAGAGGTGGGGTGGGTGGAGATTCAACTAGGGGTGGGGAGAGGAGAAAAAAAGAACCGTCGGGATGGGGGGGGTCTACGTGCTCTTCTCTCCCCCACCACCACCATGGTGCAAGTGGGGTGGTGGTATCATCACCCATACACGAAGCTTTCAGCGGGTGACGCCAGGGGGACTCTCTCCTATATTTATAATATTTTTCTCCATTCTCTTTTTTTCTTTCGTTCCGTTCTTTTATTCTTTTCTTTTCATTCGTCTCTCCTTTCAATTCAATACTTTGCCTCCCCTCCTGTTTTGGTGGAGTTCCCAATCTTCGGTCGCTCTCTCTGTGTGTGTGTACACTGTACAAGCGTCTAATGTTTCGAATTCAAACCACAGAAACAAGAAGAGAGGGATAAAAACAAGCAAACGGAACATGAAAGAGAAGAAGAAAATAAAAGGAGAGAAGAAGAAAAAAGTGGAATTTTTCGGTCAATTCGTCATCTCCCCCCAATGCAAGAAAACTGTCGAGTCCATTATTTTCCCACTGTAGCGACAAATCGATTGTTACGTAAAAGGGGATAACCAGATTGCACCAATCCCGAAGCGATTCATTATTACAAAGTTGATCAAAAAATCTAAAAGGAAAATTGAAATCATATCACATGCCTTTTGATGATTGAATTCAAACGGTGGGCTCAATCAAGACAACCGCTTATTGTGTGATTGCAGATAAATTTACTGCAGGCCACTCTGCACCTATCTAGAGCACACTGCAATAAATATGTATGCGCGTATAAATATAGAAATAAGCGAGCGGCAAGACAAGCCAAAAGGAAGCCGGTGCTGGTGTGCACAGCAAGAATAGACCGTTTCCATACATAAGGATTTTTATTTTACCTATTATAGACACACACACACACACACTCCATAGCCTTGTATAGAGGTACAGTATATATAATATGTTCTTTTCCTTGCTCACATACATTAGCCTCCACGAATGACCAGAGGTCTGGCGCTGTACACGCACACACATTCTATTGAATACACTGCTGTGTGTGTGTGTGTGTGTTACTTGTATCCATCAATTCAGAGACACAGACGAGCCAGACACACACACAAAAGAGAGTCTGGTGTGATACTTTGAACATTTTCAAAAAAATCTAATTCAGATTTACTTGCCTTGTGTACACTACACCCATATTATTATTATTATTCGAATAATATAGTATAGTCTAAGCTTGGAGGTTGTTGTTATATTCTTCTTCTTTTTATTTTATTTTATTTCCTTTTTTTCTTTTGGTTGCGAACGCTTTTGGCTTTCGTGTTTCGGCTGCTGTGTACATGGGGGCCTGTCAAGAGGGGAGCCCCAGCACTTTTGGCTCAGAGGTGGAAATAAAAGAGAGACACACACACGAGCAGTACAAGTACAAAATAGACGTATAAGCGAAGAGGGGAGAAACTAGAAAGAAAAAGAATATATATAAATTTATATACATAAAATGTATAAAGGGAAAATAATATAAAAGGAGCAGCGAATGAAAACAGGGAAGTAACTGCGCACAAATACACAGCAGCAAAAGCGGAGAGAGAAAAGCAGCTCTGATATGAAAGAATATATAAGAGAGAGACACCAGCGTTCATATATAAAAAAAAGGCTATGTAATAGTGTTCCCCCCCCCCCCATATGGGCGTATGGGGAGGGATAGGAAGAGCCAATGAGGACGCCGGGAAAAGAGGTGGAAATATATGGGCGCGAGAGATATGTTTCTACATGGCCAGCAAAAGAGACTGGGCAGCACAGTCAGAATGACGCGGACGGCGGCCCAATTTATGCAGCAGCCGTCGGTCTATATAACGTGTTGTTCTCTCCCCATCTCTTTTTCTATTTTGTTTTTCTCCCTTTTGTGTATTTGTATAAGTAAATCCCTTTAACTCTGACTTGGCTGATCGCATTTGTACACCATCCATTTCGTCGGATTATTTGGAAATTCAAATTTTTTTTTAAAATCGCGGCATTTCCCATGTCGACATTTCCGATTGTTTTGTTGGGTTTTCTTCTTCTTCTTCCTCAAAATGGCCTTTTTTATCTATTAGACATACGTCGTCATCCGTCCGGTTGGTCCATTAACAAATGTTTCGCATTCCGATTTGATGGGAAATTCCTTAATTTTTCATTGAAGTCTGAAGACAAATTTATTTAAAAAGAAATTGGATTTTGATATCTTATTCTTATCATTGTGAAGAGGGAAAAGAAATCCGTCCTTGTGTAATAATCCAGGGACCTTGAATATCTGGTCGATCAATTTTTAATGACTCCTCCCCACTAATGGGATAGGATTTCCCCCTCCCTCCCTTCTTATACGAAAAATGGATTACAGTAATGTAAACGCTATTTGGCGGGCGGTTCGAATGTAATAAATTCCCGGAACCAAAACCAAAAAATGACACTTGATGAATATTCAAATTTTTCGTGTGTTGTGTGTGTATTATGTACGGGTATAGACATAATAAGATATTACATTTTTCTTTTTCAAAATGATATTGTGGAGGACTTTTCTTACAGACAGATAAGATAGGACACGAGAGGGCGGAATAATGAAAAAAGGAAAAAAAAAGAAAGAAATAGTATAGACGATAAGACATTGCCCGGAAAAACATTGTTAAACATGTCCCTCCTCATTGTGTGTGTGCTCCTTTTTCTCCATCATTCCACCTCCTTTACTCTCCTCCATTGTTGTTGGCCCGTCCGTCCGTCTCTCTGCAACTTGATCAAAGATTTCCCGACCACCCACCCACCTCTTTTATTCACATTAAAATTTGTAAAATAGAAAAGAACATGGCGGAAATGGCAAAGGGTAAAAGAAAAGAGAAAAAACCGTCTGTGTATTGTCGTGGGGGAGTTTGATGTCCGTCTATCTACGTCATCCAAGTTCTCCTTAACCGAACAGAAGAAGAAGAAAACAAAAATCCAAATCCCGTGTCCTTTTTTTTTATTGGGAACGGCATCAAACCCAAACAACAAAAAAAGAGAATGGGCTGCTGCTGCTGCTGCCGGCAGACTCTCCACAGTGAGCTGTACACACTACTGACGAAATAAGGCTGATGTGAGTACACACAGTGTGTGACGTAAGTCCCTAGTTTGCTCCGGTGCAGGGGGGGCACTTGATTGGTTGCTGACGTCCTTTCTTCTCGCTCTACAGCCGACAATGCGCGATCCTTGTGTGTGTGTGTCCACGTCCGTCCGCGCTCGTGGCCGAAAACAACAAGACGCATCTGCGGGTTTCGTGCACATTTTTTCAATTGTTTTTTTTTTTTGGGGGGGGGGGAGTAATAGGGCTTAATGAGTAATAAAACTTGATGAGGCGAACTATTGGATATTAAAATAAACTCCGGTTGGGTGAGAAAACCGATTTGATCGTTTTTGAGCGGTTTGGAATTAGAGGGGGGTCAATTTTTAATCTATCGATATCTTAGTATGATCAATTAGAAGATTAGTGTCGTCTGCTTTAGTTTTATACTTTTTGTTTACAAGTTTCGAATTAAAAGAATTGAAAAAAGGGTCGTGTTATCTCTTGTAGAATTGCTCAATACACACTCTGTGCTGTTTGGCAGGTAAATAAAACTAAGAATACTAATAGAATGTTTATGGGAGCTGAAATAGAAGAGTTAAACCTGTTCCTAGTTTGTGAGTCCCCGACTAGCATATATTTAACATGTATCCATTGTCGATGCATGGCAGTTTGTTTGTACTATATAACCTTTCAATTGTGCAGATTTGAGACCAGAGTCAGCCCTCATAACTAAAAGATATGCCAATTTTGTTTGGGCTGCTATTGACCTGTCATCAGCAACAATCATCGCTTGGGTAATGATTTTTCGTTACTTATACTAACCTGTGATATCTGCTAGATATTTTAATGATGGATCACTAATAGTATCAATGCAGTGTTTTAATGTAAATCTTAAATTCTCCTATGTATTAACAATTAGGGTTTACCCAGTGTCACATTTTGAACATTTCCTTAAAGTTGTTTCTGTCAATATGTTTCGTAACCCATTTTTCATTTTATTTTTAGATAAACAGCATCCCGTTTCATTGGAGATACTGCCGATGTTGATCGTGTTAAGGATCTCTTCTTCCCTTTTCTTCGTGTCCTCGTGTACACCCATGTGTGTGTGGGTGGCCTAGTGTACATTTTACTATTCTTCCGGATGGATCACTTGTGGATGTCTGGCCGTACATTTCCCGGGCACAAAGGTAGGACCAATTAAATCTTTATTCTTTCTTTTTGACTATTCGATGGCATTGGTTATAAATCGTTAGATAGTAAGGAATACGATTATTTCTGAGCTATGCGCGGTTGACTGGAACTGTTTTCTCTCTTGTCATTTTTGTTGACTCAGTCAGGGTTCATTGAATACCGGTAACTCATTTGTAGAACGACTGCAAATCAGACCCGGTTTTGTACCTCACAACTTTCTCTGTAGGTAAACAATTAAATTCAAAAAATGTTCAACTTCAATTTAAACACGCCAAGAAAAGTTCAATTAGAAAATTGAATGACCTGCCGCCACACTGGCACGTTCTATCGTGTCACCGGCAATTGCGTATAAAAAAAGAACCCAATGGCCACACAAAGAAAAGCAATATTCAGATACAGGAATAGAAATGTTATAATTTACGTCATTGTTTTTTATAAAATTCACGTCGCCAAACGGAATTTTATTTTTTTAAATACGAACGAACGAACGAAAAATCTAAAGTCCAAAATCAAAATCGATAAACCCGTGCTGTGTGTGTGTGTGGAGTGAGGGTTCATTGAATGCGCAACTGAACTTTGGTCCTTGGACGGCGGAGTCCAAAATACGGAGATCGACTGTACATTGTTTATCTCCGTGTTCCGGACTCTCTCTCGCTCAAAAATTTGAAATGGAAATCGACGGTAACAACAACAAATTCCATTGAGGGAAGGAAACAGAAAACAAAAAAAGTTATTTGTTTGCGCGCGTGTGTGTATCGATTCCGGCTAAAAACAACGAAAAAAGAACCCAGCATAGCAGCAGGGCCGTCTGATGTTTTTCATTGAATGGGGTCCACGGGTCTTTTCTTTTTGTTTTTGTTTTATATTTTTTTCCTCGTCCAATTCTTCCGCCCGCTCCTTTTGGCTCAACCCGCACTTGATTGCGTACACACAGTACACACACCGCGCCCACTTGGCGGACCGTTGCGCCCGTGTGTCTCCCCTCCCATCTCCTACTTTACCACCACCTCCTTGGAACTGGACTCTTTCCGTCATTTTGCCACGGCCACCACCACTACCCCGAGACGCCCCCAATCAACAGAAACTCTCCTCCTCCTCCTTCTTCTTCTACCCGTGATTAACCAACAATTGAACCGAATAGTAAAAAAACTTTGGATTATTAGCTCTCTCTCCTGAACCGAGATTTTCTATTATTATTATTATTGTTATTGGACTAGTGGCGAGAGAGAGAGAAACGAGCAACGAATTCTTTCCCCCTCGAAAAATCCCAGCATGGCAGCAAAAAAGATGTCACGGTCACGTGATCTCTCCCGCGCCGTCCAACTTCTTCTTCTTCTTTTCTGGCCGATTTGTTCTTCTTTTTGAAAAGAATGCTGCAGCTCTATTTTCAGCTGGTTCGTGGAAATCAAAGGCAGCAGGCTAAAAAGGGTAAGGAAAAAAAAAAACAACAACAACAAAATACCGACCAACAACCCAAAAGTGTATTGAGAGCCAAACAAAACGAAGGGAAAAAGAAACACGAAATGAAAAAGAAAAAGAAAAAAATAAAGGCGCCGAGAGTTCAGTCATTTCGTGGAGGTCTGTGTGATATGGCCGCCGCCACTGCTCGTGTGTGGGTCTCTCTGCAAGGCCGAAGCGGCAACCTAGCCCCGGGCTAAGTATGCGCTCTCCCGCAAACGGCTATCGACAGACGACTGTTGAAACCATTTGCTTCCATGTCTTTTTTTTCTTCTTCTTTCCTTCTTTCATTCTTTCTTTCTTTCTTTCCTTTTTTTTATTACTTATAAATAGTCCCCACCGAAAACGAAAAAAAAAGAAGATAAACCGGCCAATGAATTCCAAGCGACCGCAAACGAGGTCTTAAATGTCTTTCTTCTATAAAAGACGAAGGAGAACAGTTTCCAATTCTCGAATCGTCTATTTGATATTTTTTTATTTTTTTTTACAAGTTGTGTCATTAAGGGAAAGGCGAGTTGATCGACCAGCGATAACAACGGGAAAGAAAAGAAAAAAAGAACAAGTCGGAGATTGCAATGACAAGGCACTCGGCTGGAAAATAAACAGAAGAACACACAAAAGAATTTATACAAGAGCTATAGGGAGAGAGAGTTGATTCTATTTTACCTTTTTTTTTCAAAAAATAAAAATAAAATACTATCTCCTCCTCCATCTAGGATGGTTTATAGTCGGTGATGATGTCATCATTCATGGAATCACCGATGATTTATTCGATGTCACGAGGGGACTATGCCGGGAATAGATGTGAAGAGGCCGCCCAAGGCGGGAGCGATATTTCCCCCCACAGTCTGCCACATCAAACCAACAAAAGAAAAAATGATAATAATAATAATAATAATAATAATAATAATGACGATAAGAACTTGGAAGAAAAGAGACGGACAAAAGAGGCAGCAGCACAGCAACTTCGTCTGCCTATGTACGTAGATAGTAGGCACAGACAGAACAGGGCCGGTGGGCTTATATTTAACTTAATACCTCGAGTATAGTCCTTTTTTTTTATTCAATTGCGTTTGGCGACCAGAGAAATTAAAAAAGAAGAACAAGTCTACCAACCGACCAACCCCTCACAAAAAAAAAGGCTGTCGAGAGAGAAAATGTGAGCCTGGACGAGAGAAGAAAAGAAGTTGCAAACAACAATTAAAAAGAAAGTCGCCCGCTCCGCAATTCAGCGCCAGCCAAAATAGAGAAATCGCGCACGTTTTCGTTGGTTGGTTGGCCGGTCGCTTCCGCTCCCGAGCGCGACGCCAACGACGCTCTACTCGTCACATTGCCTACTTCTTTTTTCTTTCTTTCTTTCTTTGTATATACACATCTATCTTTATCCTTTTTTCCCTTTTTTGTTTCGTGTTTTGCGCCAAAAAAGACTAGACAAGAAAGAAAAAATCTCGGCTGGGCGTACAGAAGAGTTTTTGGACTTGTACTTTTTCTTCTTAGCCCTCCCCCATGATAAGGTAACTAGAGTATGACCCAATTCAAATCTGCCCTCTTCTATGTCTCTCTTTTTTCTTTCTTTTTCTTCTTTTTTTGGTTCAGCCGTTCACGGCTAAATGAATATGAGAAACAGTCCGCGAGTTTTTTGGTTGTTTGGCCGTTCCAACTTTAACGGGCCGTCCTATATAGCGCGGCTATTTACTTGGTGTAGAGCAGTGGTGGTGATGGTGGGGCTACTGTTTGGGCATATGCATTGATTACAAGTCAACGTGCTGTTGGGGACTTGTTCTGTACATGTAGAGTGTGCAGTGCATATAGGGCGCGGTGGCCGTGGGCGGGGGATGTGACCAACAGTTTCGAGCGCTAGGGAGGTAACGTAACGAGCCGGCCCGCTTATTGCAACCATCGGCCGTCTGTCACCCACGCTCCTTGCCCTTTTCGACTACTAGACTTGTGTATGCTCTTGGATATCTCCCATACTATACACACACAAGAGGGAGGAGGAAGTAGATGACTGCGGGAGGCTAATACTTACTCCGGGGCCAACTCTGACTATTGGAGAGTCAAAGGCAATGGCGACTAGATAGGAGCGACTACATACGTAGCTTAAAAACATCAATACTCTCTCTGCTGCTGTATATACATCTCTCTCTCTCTCTCTATCTATCCATCTATCTGGTGTATACAGCTATTGATAGACGGTCTATTGGCAATCGATAGTTTGAACGAGGTCTTTATTATATTTGCGACGAGACGCGTATCAGCAGTTGACGTTTCGTTCCATTTATTCACCACGGCGCATTTATTTCCTTAAATAAAAAAAATAGTTTCTTCTTCTGATTCGCCAGTTATTTTTTTTAAAACAGACGAACGAAAAAATAAAATGTCGACTTTTTTCCTTCTCTCAATCGAATCGCTCTCATTTGCTTGTATCGGGTTGAGAGAGAGAGCAAAGCAGTTGATGGCATTGATCAACAGCCCTATATAAGAATGAAACATCAGCCCTATAGGATAAAAAAGAAGCATAGATATTTATAATACTATATTTTTCTTTTTTCTTTCTTTCTAATAAAGCGCGGATGGCTGGTTTCAAAAGTCTCTTCTCCATTTTCTATTTTATTTCGCTCCTTATTTTTTTTCTTCTATCTATATTCCTCGACTCGCTTATATAAACCGACGGTAGGGTAATAATAATCATCTTTCTTTTCTCTCTCTCTTTCTCTCTTTCGTCTGCCTTCTTATTCTTTTTTCTTTTTCCCCTTACGTCCCCTTCTTCTTCTTCTTCCTTCTTTTTGTGCGTGTGTTGTCGAGTTCTTGACGGCTGGAACGCTGGCGATGCTGGGCGAGAACAAGCCGGTGAAGAATGCGCACCTTGACGCCGCCCACTGAATCAACGAGCGAGCGAGCGAGCGCTCAACTCGAGAGAAAAGAAAAAATAAGAAAATGCCTCGGTTGCTGCTCTCTGGTGAAATCTCGATTCAAAGAAGAAGAAGAAGAAGAAGAAGAATGTGCCAGACTAAATATCTCCGGGTAGCTTATGACTAGTAGAAGATTTATACATCTAACCCTATACCCACAACGTTTAGAGCTATGGAGAAGGGGCCCATCTACAAACATCCATCTCTTGTTTCTTTTCTTCTTTTTCTTCTTTTTCTGATTCTTTTAGCTCTTCTCTTCCATCGTTGACAGCGCAGGAACGTTTGCCCTGCAAGGGAAAATCATTTCTACCCTCTCGCTATAGACCCAATATTGTCTTTTTTAAAGGTCTTTTTATAAATTTTGGGGTTAAAAAACGGACCAGTGCTGGTATAGTGCGCGTAATAAATAAAATATTTTAGCATTTTTTCAATTTAGATTTATTTGTTAGTTCTTTTTCTTTTCTTCTTTGCGTTTCTTTAGAGAGTCTTTTCTTTCTTTTTTCGCCCCTTTTTATGTGCGGCCGTGTGTGTGTGTGTATACACTCCCCTCAGGAAATGAAAGAAAATATCACGACGCACCATTTTGCGCCTATAGCTCTTCTCCAGTCTCTCTTCTCTCTTCTTCTCTTTGTACCAGTGCTGCTGCTGCTGCTGCTGCTGCACCATAAGGGACGTCGTCGTTCCTTTTTTGGGATCAAAAACGAAAGAAATAGAAGAAGAAGAAGAAGGTTGACTTTCTTCTTTTTCCCATCTTATACAAGTTCCTCCTTCTCCCTTCGGGGAAGAAGCGGGGCTGGTGGGTGGGTGGCAGCGAAAAATAACAACACTGGGATCTCTCCTCGTTGGAGACGCTGCCGACGCCCGCCGAGGATGAGAGAAGAGAGAAGCATCTCCACGGCCCTCCTCCCTTCTCCTTTCTCCTCATTGATCTCTCAATAGATAGAAGAAAGAAAAAAAGAAGAAGAAGAAGAAGAAGACGAAAGAAGAGCAGCATATATATATATACAGGGGGGAAAAGAAAAACCTATATACGTATAGTCGTTCGTTTCCTCCTCTTTCACACAGAGACCTATCCATCAGCTAGGATCTCCTCTCTCTCTCAGTCTCTCTGGTGTGCCATCTTTTTTTCTTTCTTTCTCCTTATTTTCCCTCTTTCTCTCTTTCTCTCCACCAGCAGCAGCAGCAGCATCACTAAAGCATCTTCTATATATATGTAAGTTTGTTGCTGCTTCAACTTATTTGAAGACCTTCTATCTCTTTTTCTCCCTTCTTCTCCGCCCCGCTTTTGCGCTCTCTTCTATTTATTTTATTTCGTCCTTTTTTCTCTCTTTATATATATATATATATCCGACACGGTTTCCACGTGTGTGTCTGTGTGTGTGTGTGTGTGTGTTTTCTTTTCTTTCTCTCTACAATCTTCTTCGTCGTCGTCGTCGTCTTCTCTGTGTGTTTAAAATACCCCGACATTTTCGGGAGCGTTTCTTCTTGATATTTCAGCGGCCGCAACAATATAGTTAGTCAACCAATGCGGACGCACGTATATTATAGTATATATATTTATATTGATGTTGTTAGAAGACAGCCAAGGAGCCAAGGAGCTTTAACCCTGTTTCGATGTTCTCATTCCCGAGCTTTTTTATTTTTTATTTTTTGAATTTTTTTATTTTTCATTTCAAAATTTGTCGGTCGTATTTCATAAATATATTCCGGGCTAGTAATTATCTAGTAGATAGCGCGCGCGTTCGCGCTCGAGGTTGATTTTTTTTTTGGGTGGAAAATTTATCAAAACAAACAAAATGAAGTGAAAATGAATTCGGGCGATGAGCGGCCGCCGCCGCCGCCACCGCCACCGCGCGCCGGGCCGGGCCGTCATGCAAAATATCTGCGCCTCATTCATCGATCCGTTCCCATTTTTCTTCTTCGCGCTTCTTCTCTTTTTTATTTATTTTATTTTTGTTCTTCCCTCCCTCCCGCCCGCTATAAATAAATTTTCTAAAAATTTTATTCTCTGGGTTTTTTCTTTTTTCTTCTTCTTCTATTATGATTGCGTCACGCGTTATTTTTCATTTTGTTTCTTTTTTCTGTACACCGAAAAAGAAATCGACCAACAAACTGAAACATTTTTCTTTTTTCAATTTTCGTAAATGAGTAAACGGCTGCGTATAATGAGCCCCCCTCGTTTCTTCTTATTTTCTTAAGGGATCGACTCTTGTCGTCGAAAACATCTTCTGAAGTAATCAAATAAAAAGGACCAAAACAAAACAAAACAGTGACAACAACGTCTCCATGGCGACGGGCCCACAAAATCTGCCGCCCCTAAAATAAAAGTAGATGAAGAAAAAGTCGAATAGGAAAAATTCGTTTTTTTTTAAGAAGAAGATATTAAGACACAGCGCACAGCATCGCGGTGGTGTGTAGTATTATCACGCTGGCAATTTTTTGGGGTTGTTGTTGTCGTGACTCCCGAGTCAACGTTCCTTCTTTTTTTCTTTTTATTTCTCCTCCCCGCGCGGCTCCTTTTTTTTCTTTTTGCCCATCTGTCCATCGCCCGGAAGGCCAGCATCATCTATACATAACGGGACCAATTATATTATATTACTTGCGACCGAGAGTTTTGTGCTGCAATATGTCCAGGACCTGGTTCTTTCTTTCTTCTTCTATTTTTCCTCCGGTGATTTGAAGCGCAAAAAAATAAGAAAATTATCCGAAAAGACGAACCAACTGTGACGGGTTTTATTAGACGTAATAATAGTGTCACATGTAGCGGCCCTGCTGCCACCAACCCTCCTCCTCTCTCCTCCGCCCTACCTCCTAATCTATAAAATAGACTTGCGGTATTTGATCTGCTAGCTCCTTATAATAAAGACGGTTAGGGTCTCCTCCTCTCTACACTGGTTGAATGTAGACATGTCGAGCGCCAAATGACGCAATCATTCCCCAAAAGATGATGATTTCGGCTCTCTCTATTCTCTTCTATCCCATCAAAATGAAACAAGCCAGAGATCCAAAATACATCAAGGAAAACGAGCTCCTAATTTAGATCTGATGATGGCAACCAAAACGGGTTGTTATTGACACATTGAGGAATGCCCGGGTGACTACTACCAGACTGTATTATACTGCCACCAGTTAGGAGCTCTAATATAGAAACGATCTCTCTATCTATTTTGTACATTTGTTCTTTCCGTTGTTTCCGTTTTAAGAAACACACGTGCGGCACGAGTCCAAGCGATTTTCACCCGTTTTCTTCTTCTTCTTGTGATTGATTGGCACATCAAGCCCAGGGAGAGACAAGATGAAAGAGAAAGAAGGAAAAGTTCTCTTTCTATAATAGCGTAGGCCTATGGAATGAGATTCGTGTGTGTGTTTAGTCTGAAGGGATGGATGAGTCTCATATTGATGCCTTTGATTGCAAAAAGCCAATGTAACGCGTGCGCTTTCTTCCCGCTCGTCCCGGCCCGGCCCGGCCGTCCTCTTCATCATCCCGCGTTTCTCTCTTGACGAGTTCTCCGTCTTCCATCGACGTTGCCTCCGCTCATATTCCCTCCCGCCCGTCTATCTTACGTAGGCAGCCATGGCGAAATGAAGCAGGCCTCCTTCCTAGACACCCCCCAAACTCTTTTTTGGCGTCCGACTATATATCGACGAGTTTGCGATGGCGAAAGCCGAGCCGAGAATAATCAAAGGGGCGGCAACGATTTTTGAAAATCAACTCGCAAAAGTTCAAACGGTGAAAAGGCGCCCAAGACACAAAACGGGCGCGCGTCTTTCAAATTTCGGGAGCGCAGAGTGAAATCCCAGTCAACTCTTCTTCTTCTATTCTCTCCTTTGTTTCAGACTTTTTGATTTCATTTTTCCAGTTTGACTTTTAATATCAAAGTCGATTCTCGTTTTCTATTCGAAAGGAGGAGACGGGCGGAGTGGGCGGGCCGTTTTGGCTCTCGGCTTCTGCGAAATGCGAATGCGAAAATGTCTGACAGCGTCGATAGATCCGTGCGGAAGCGCAAGTGCCAGATATAGGCCAGCAGCAAAGCAACAGGAATGAACAACAACAACAACAACATCGGTGGCGGCAGAGTCTCCGTGTCACTTGCGTGTTAGGTTGGGGGGACGGGCGTCGAATAAATAAGAGACGAGTTATTTTCTTTCCCCAATAATAAAAATAGGAAAAGCGAATTGAGAGAGAAAGAGGGAAATGGTGGATAAATAAGTCAGCGCCGAATAAGGTGGCGGCGGTGGCGCTGGCGAACCGGACGGACGTCGCGACGCCTGTGCCATTGCGTTTCTCCCTCCGCCCAGACAGACTCTTTTTTATTTCTTTCATGGCACGCCGCCTCTCTCTCTCTCCCGTGGCAGCACTCATTACCATAAGCGGCAACGCAATGGGCGCACCCCACCCACTCGCCTCCATCGCTTCACCCACCGACGACGACGACGACGACACACAATAACAACAGCATCAAAACAGGAGCTGCTGCTGCTGCTGCTGTGCGGCCGACCCTTTCTATTGCGCTGCTGCCACCTCTCCCTTTTCTACATAGATTTCCGCCTCTTCTTTCTTTTCTCTTTTTCTTCCTTTTCTCTCTTCATCGGTTCCGGTGACGCCATTGCCCCCTCGATTCCACCCCCACCACCCCACTCTCTTTGCCCTGTGAAGCCTCTAAAGATATCGATCGCAAGGAGGAGGCAGCAGCAGCAGTAGAGGGCCAGCTCCTTTTTATTTCGTGAGAGAGAGAGAGAGGGGGGAACAGCCCTTCTCTTCTGTCCGTCTGTTTCTCCTTCTCTCTCCATCACGCCACCGGAACTGGTGCGGATAGCAATTCCAACCCTATGTTAATCAACCCAACTCTCTCTCTCATTCTCATTCTCTCAATCTCTTTCAGACTCTTTTTTCTTTTTCTTCTTCGTCTTTTTGATTTCCTCGTCTTTGTCAGCCGGCCTTGCACATCAAGGAAGGCTAAGATCCGCCTTATTTGATTTGTCTCTCGCAGGAGAACTTCTCACTCATTTCACCCCGTGTGTGTGTCTTTTGAGATTTTTCATATCCGCATTCAAATTTCCCGCCGCCCTCGGGGATGGGGGGGATTTATTTTTTTAAACGCATTACGTCGATAGGTGAAATGCGATGATGTTACACAACAGTTTGTGTGTCGACATGGAGCTTCATAAATCAAAGACACCGACAAAGTATTGAAAGGGATAAGCGAATTCTCCAGCAGCTCAAAAAATAATAAAAATTAAAAAAAAACCCAGTTTTCAGGTTGTCGTGAAGAACAAGAAGAAGAAGCCAGTCAGTCATGTTAAGACATAGCTGCATGTGCCGGCCATAGTTCGATACGTATAGTAGTAGGTGGCGGCGTGCTTTATGGCACTCACCAGCACAGCCACACGAAGCCGCCCTACTTTCATTTCTCGTCATCCATCCATAAAATATAGACAAAAGGCAGCAGCAGCTAGACTAGAGGAGCCCAAACCAGCGGAGGAGCTGGAGCGACTCTATATACATATGACGTATAGCAGCTCCGGAATATATCAATTGATGTAGTATATGGAAGAGAATAAGCCCAGAGAAGAGCGTATAGAGAGAAAGGGGGGCTTCCAGCTCGCTCGGCTCTGACTTTCCCACGCATAACCTATTGACCAATGCTCTCTCTAGCTGTGTGTAATATCTCTCCCTCTCTCTCTCTCTTGCATTTCACCAATCTGATGTTTGTGTGTGTGTGGATGGGATCTAGATGCCGTGGAGGGTGTTCCGTCAAGTAAAAGAGAAGTGCATCTATTTAGCTGCTCTCTCCCCTCCCCGCTCTCACATGAGCAACAAAAACGAGCAGAGAGAAAGAGGGTGGGCTGCTGGCAGAGACGTGTGTGGAACAAGAAGAAATTCGAAGGAATTCTTTGGCCTTCCAGAAGGGACAAAAATGGGGCTCCTTCTTCTTCTTCTTCTCTTGTTGTTGTTTGTTTGCATGGAGGAGATGGAGAGAAACTGGATGGATCCAATACAATCCAGTCGTCTTTATTATATTCCACTTTTTTCTTTCTTTTCTTCCTTTTTCTCTGAGGAGGAACCCATAAGGCTTTTAGTGTGCGGCTGCATTTTCTTATAGACATTTCCCTTTTGTTCGAGAAGAAGAAGAAATCCCATCCGACTCTCTCGTCGCACACACACAAAACCCAAATGTCTCTCTCTTTCCTTTGGATTTCAGTGCTCGCATGATGTAGGTATATACGTATAGAGCACAGACTCTTGTGTGATTTATATAGTATCATTGCCTGTATATTCTAAACGCTACGAGGGATAACCAAAAACACAGGCCCGGCGGCTAGATATGTATTGACGCCCCCCCTCCCAAAAAATACAAGAAGGAAATACATTGAACCGCACACGTACTATCGAAATATTCTTCGACATTCTGCGGATATGACACCCGACTTTATATACTATATACATCTACATACCGCTACACACACAACTCATCGCCATTTGCATGATTATTATTTGTTTTGTCTTTTTATTTTGGTTTTTCCCTCCCTTTGGCAGCAGCGCTGGGCTCCCGCACTACATTTGAGATATGTTTCGTGTTTGCTTTTGTTTTTGTTTGTCTTTCATATATATTGGAGGATATAAAGCAACGCGGAATGAACGGGGAAAAAACGAAAGAAAAAGGGAGACCGGATCTAGGTCGATACTACGTTTAACTAGTATATGCACGCTGCACACACACACACAGTGAGAAAGAGAAGTCTCGTCTAGCATTTCCTGTCTGTCCTCGGCCGTTTCGACGCTCGAGTTTTTCTCCCTCTATATATACAGACATGCATATCCTATGAGTGGCTCTCTCTCTCTCTTCCTTCTGTCGATGGATCGACGCGAGCAACACACATCTACGGATTCCTCTTCTTCTTCTTCCTCTGTTTGTATTATTGTCGGGGGTTTATCTTCCTCGTTTCTCCCCTCACCAACACGGGCTCAACTTGTTGACAGGAAGTGTCTCTCTCTTCTCTCTTTTCTCTCTGTGCTCTTTTTCGTCCCTCAACCCAAAAAACTTGGACCGACATCGACGTCCTCGGCCCGGTCTCTCCCTTACCAAGGACACAGACAACAAGAATAAAAGGAAAGAGAGACGGACGGTTCGACAAAAAGTTTTTCTTGTCGATTCCAATGGCTTCCGAAGTTGCACGCGCGCCGAGAAATGGCGGCCGGGAGCGCAACAACAGGGCATCCGATTCCCCTTACTATGTAATATTGAATCGATTTAAATAAAAAAGGTTGATTATCCTTTGACATGTTATTATCTGGATTGGAGACTTAAGTCGGAGCAACCAACACACACAAAGAGCTTGTCGCCCGTGTGGGATGTGTGTGGCCCCCAATGTCTTGTCTGTTGTGTGTCTGCTGTCTGTGTGTGGGCTCTTCACGAAGATACAAAGTGACGGATGACGTCGCTCATTGTTCCGATGGTGGTGGTGGTGGAGGTCGACGGTGTGTGTGTGTGTCGAAAGGTCAGCCACTTAACAGGAAAACTTGTTATCCCACTTCACGGGCATGATATTTGAGTTTGAGTGGATTCAGTGGCGGAATTCTTTTCATTTTTCCGGTTTTATTTTTTGGGGGAATAGAATCGCGGATGTAATATGAAAGTAGCGGGAAATGAAACCGGAGAAACGATGCGCAACGTGACAAATAAAAAAAAAATGTTTTCTTCTTCTAAACAACAACAACAACAACCTTTTGGATGGTTGGCGGTGTATAATAATATCCCGACCGACCACCTTGGAAGCCCCGGTGTAGAGACACAAGTTAGACCGGGAGAGAGAAAGAAAAGAGACTCACGATGACGAATTGTGCGCGCGGAGAGAAAGCGAAACAAAAATAAAAGGGAGGGGGGGAATAATAATGTAATAATATAACAAGTCGGGAGAGAGGATGGGAATCTAAGCTACCGACCGAGTGATGTCACGTAGAGAGAGAGCGCCTCCATATCGAACCCCGAGAGTGCGGAATTTGTTGGCATCATTGCATTAGCCAATTCTTCTTTTTTCTTCCTATTTAAACCATTTGAGTTTCTTTGTTTTTTCTTTTTCTTTCGCTGGAGGGTTTGAGTTGTTCCGAACAAACTGTGGAATGTCGTGAATGTGCGCCCGACGAGGGCGAACGTCGAGAGCGACGGGGCGTAGCGCCCGTCATCACCCCAACATATTCGTGCGCGTTTCAACTTTCCCGCTCCGCATACGAGTACTACATGTAGGGGTAGCAGCAGCAGACGACGTGTTGGCCCAGCACCTTCATTTTTCCCCCCGTCAAAGACAAAATAAAAATAAAAAAGAGAAGCTCTAGCGCTGTCCGCGTTTGTCTTGTCTTTTTCTTTCTCTTTTTTGGGTTGAATTGCGGTGGCCTCTCCAGGTGAATGAAACTTGGTGGAAGGAGAAACGCACGGCATGAAAAAAAACAGGCGAAGGAAAAACAACAACCAAAAGAAAAAAGGGAGAAAGAAACGAATCCGCAGGGTAATGACAACAACAACAACCGAAAGAGAGTCAGCCTCGTTTTTTTCTTGTTTGAATTTTTATTTTTTCTTCTTCTTTTTTTTCTTTCCTTTTTTTTATGTATTTTGAATATGGCGCGCGGTGGAGCGAGTCGTGACTGTGGCAGTCGATTGTTTTAATCACATCATCTCCGGCTGGTCCGACACACACAACACGAAAGAAGAAGAAGAAGAAGAAGAAAAGGTGAATACGTTAAAAAATAAAGAAAGAAAGAAAGAAAAAAAGGCGTTTGGAATGTGTTCGACACGAAGACAACGGCAGAAAGAAGAAGAAGAGCCCACCACCACCACCATCACCACACAACAACAATTTCAGAAAGTATATAGAGTTTGGAAGAAAATAAGAGAAGATAGAAGCAGTTGAGAGGGAGAAAACAGGGACACCTTTTTTCTTTTTTCGGGGTCGTAGGTCACCTGTCAAAATATTTCTATCAAATATAAAAAGTTCCTGAAGGGGGGAACAAGAAGAAGAAGAAGAAAAAGTTGGTTGGAAAATGTCGTCTAGTTGTTTCCGTCTTCTTCTTCTTCTTCTTTTCACTCTGTGTGTCGTCGTCCCCTTCTTGTTTTCCACGTGTTATTTTTTCTTTCTTTCCTTTTTCTTTTTCCTTTTTTTGCTGGTTAAATTAAAGCGACCAGCAAAGTGTGAGAGAGCGGAGAAGTGAACAAATCCCGTTGCCTATTCCTCGACGAGGCTAATGGCCTCTGCTATTCAGTCGCGTTGGTTTCGTTTCTTCTTTCTTTTTTTCCAGATTCTTCTTCTTCTTCTTCTTTTTTACAAGATTTGCTGCCGCCGCCTTCCCATTGGATATAACAAGTTGAACAACACAACAACAACACACCCAAAAGCAGAAGAAGAAGAAGAAGAAGAAGAAGAAGACGAAGAAAAGAGAGAAGGGACCGAAAACATTGAACAGCACAAACTGCTAATCGAATACCATCAAGCGGATTCGACTGCAGAGCATGGCAGAGCCATGGCATCACATCCGGGCGCAATGTCTTTTAACGCCTTAAAAAGAAGAGAATAGACAGCAAGAGACTCTGTGTGTGTAGTGTGTAGAGCGAATAACCTTTTCTTCTTCTTCTACTTCTTCTCGCATTTCTTTTTCTGTGCGGAGCGGAACCAAAACAGATTTTTGGGTTGTTGTTGTTGTCAACATTTTTATTTTTATAGAAGAGGCGGACGGCCGGGGGTAGAATTCAATGGTCACACAGTATAATCATTGAATGTACCATGTATATAAGAATGTAAACCATCACATGTTTTTTTTGTATGGGTTTCTCTACTACTACATCATATGAATGAATGAAGGATCATTTCGAGCAGAGGGCAAACTTTCAATAGATTTCCAAGGTAAAAGTCAAAAAGAGGAGAAAAGTTTATCGATCAACTTTTAATTTTTTATTTTAAAATGATAATCCCAATTCCCAACAAGAATGTCGACAAAGTTTAGCCGTGACGTAGGAGGGGCTCGATGACGTGGGGGATATATAGTCGTAGTGGGGGGAAACTAAATACTAGAACAATGACACCACACACAAGACCTTTTATAATATACACTTTCTCTCTCTCGCACCCCCGAAGAAAAAGAAGCTGTGGAGATTACGGACACCCCCGCAATCGGAGGTTTCTCGATTCTGGGGAAAGGGGGGATGCTGCTTAGCTCCTGACTAAGCTCCTCTTGGCGCTCCTATTTCATCTATTTGTTATCAGCGAGTGCGACGACGACGACGTCTAGTCCATATTTTTCTTCTCTCATTCTTTCTTCCATCGTCGCGGCCTGTGTGTGTGTCTATAGTGCGCCGTCGAGTGTCAGAAAATAAGAGCGTGGACCTCCTTTCGGATATATGGAGTACCATCCTCCTCGCGCTATTATATAGCTGCTGGGATAGTAGACGGATGGATTTTAGCAATCGGTTACCGACCACCACTAGGAGGAGCTGCTGGCGTCATCGTATTTCCTCCCACCATTTCTTCTTTTAAAAAATAAAATAAAATAAAATACTTTTTTTTTCTTTTCTTTTCCTATGTATATTCCTTTGTTGATATTTTTCCCCCATCTTGTCATTTTCTTTGTGTGCCTCTCTGCCCTGATATCTCGTCGCAGGCCGCCCTCTTCTTCTTCTTCTTCTATTCGCTTGAAAAAGTAGATGAGAGCGCCGGAGAAAGAAAAAAAGAAAAATATGTAACATGTCTTCTCTCCTTCCAACCTCCCTCCTCTTCTTCTTCTTCTTATATTTAAGCCGGAATATATCGGGGAATATATAAGGGGGAAAGCGGAAGGCCGGAGCTGATGAACGGATACGTACAATGGGCGCGCATGTAGAGGGTCTATAGGGGAAAGGAGGGATAGAAGAAGAAGAAAATAGAAAAAGGGATAAAAAGAAGTGAGAGGACAACAACAACAACACCCGAAGAATTATATTATACGCGTATACACACACACACACACAGCCATATAACTCTAATCATAATCGTATACATACATAAATGTTGATAGAAGAAAGAAAGAAAAAAAAAGAACCTGACTGCTGCTGCATTTCTCTGGCCTCCGCCATCTTCTTTGGTCAATGCATTATGTAGCTAGCCCGTACCGTATTATTCAGTTACTCTTTTTTTTTGTTTTTCTTCTTGTTCTTTTTGGCTTTTTCGTTTTGCTGTGTCGTTCACTTCTTACTTTCCTGTTCCTTCTTCCGCTTCTTTTTTTCTTGTTGTTGTTGACTGGAACGACATCACGGAGACCGCGAACGGGAAATTTCCATTCAACGTGTGGGGGGGTTTAGCGCGAGCGCGCCGCCCGGGTTAACATAGATTTAGACGGACTAGACTAGACTGCTGTTGTTGTCCGTTGGTCGTGTGTCGCCGGATTGTTTGCTGCTGTTGTTTTTATGGACGACGGCAGCAGGAGAGCAACGAACGAAATAGTATGCCCGCTTGGCTTATACAACAACAGGGTCCTCTGAGGAGGGTTTCGTGCAATTTTTTAACTTTTATCTGGACTGTGATGGGGTGTAACTATTAGATATTAAAATAATCTCCGTATAGTATAGTAGATGTTGGGTGAGAAAACCACGTTTATCGTTTTTTAGCAGTTTGGATTTGGAGGGAAGATCGATTTTTAATTATTGCTATCGATATCTAAATCAACAACAATTAGAAAATTAGTGTCGTCTGCTCTTTACAAGTTTCGAATTGAAATTGCAGCACTCTTTATCTTTGTAGAATCGTTTAATACACATTACATGCTGTTTGGCAGGTAAATAAAAATAAACATACAAATAGAATGAGATTGGGAGTTCAAATAAAAGAGTTAAACCTGTTCCAAATTTGTGGAATGTGCCTGACTACTTGACTAGCATATCATGCAGGTCCCAGGCTGTCGATGCATGGCAGTTTGCTAGCACATTGTAACGTTTTTCCTTTATTTTGTGTAGATTTGAGGCCTGAGCCAGCCATCATAACCATCACAAGATATGCCAAATTTGCTTGGGCTGCAACAATCTCAGTTTCATCATCTCTTGGGTAATGATTTTCGTTACTTTTATTAACCTGCTGTGAGCTGTGACCTGCTTGATATTTGAATAATGCATTACTTGCATGAAAGCAGTGTAGAAATTATCCTTAATATTATAAATTAGAGTTTACCCACTGTCACATTCTCAACTTGTTCTGACTTGTTGTAGCCTACCTGTCAATATGTTTCGTAAACCAATTTTATTCATTTTATATTTAGATAAACAGCATCCCGTTTCATTGGATAAACTACCGATGCTGGTCGAGTTACGGATCTCTTCTTCCCCCTGTCTTGAAATCCTCTGAGGCCCTCTTTCCTATCCCGAGCCTGGTGTACATTTAACTATTCTTCCGGATGGAGCACTTGTGGATGTCTGGCCGTACATTTCCCGGGCACAAAGGTAGGACCAATTTATCTCCATTCTTCTTCCTTTTTGACTATTCGATGGCGTTGGTTATAAATCGTTAGATAGTAAGGAATAAGATTATTTCTGAGCTATGCGCGGTTGACTGGAACTGTTTTCTCTCTTGTCGTTTTTGTTTACTGACCTGCCGCCACACGGGCACCTCCTCGTAAGGGAAATTGAAGCGTGTCATCTCGGCGTATAGATAAAAGGAGGGCGTCTGCATATAGATTCTTATATATCGACCCGTCTCTCCTAGGTTTGCCCGTCTGGCTGTCACTCAAGATCGTTGATGGTGGTCGAAAGGAAGGGGCTAGTTATTTGTCGGAAGAAGAGGAGGGACGGCCAGGGGAAGCGGACAAGAGAGAAAGCTAACGGAGCGAAGAATGGCCATGCAAAAGGGCTCTTGTGCTGCTGGGCGGCGCCCATCAAACGCGGTTAATCCCGCCACCCACTCGGAAACTACGAAAAAAAAAGAAATCATTGAGAAAATCCTGGCGAGATGAGTAGAGCATGGTCCATCTGTCCCGGGGGGGCTCCTATTTACGTAACAAGTGTGGCGCTTAATAGGCCGCTAAAGCCGTAAGGTAAACTCTTCTGCTCATCACACAGTCGCCGTCCCATTTCTTTATTTTTTATTTTTTCCAATCTCGTCCGTCAGGGCAGTCCCTGTGAACATTCCGGATAGAAATTGCGGATGAAAAACGTCGGCGTCCGTAGTAGCTAAAAGATTGGGCAAGAGAATTTGGTTTTGAATTGAATCGAAGAAAGAAACGGCGGCGGCGGTGGCGGCACTTGCCACTTTCATCGGCACCTCATCGCCGCGAGGTGATGATGGACGGCCAACTCCACAGCGGCCAGTCCCGGGGATGAGCCATTTCCGACCGGACAAGTCGTCACACCGGTCGGGTAGCAGCAGGAGCAGTAGCAGTAGCAGTAGTAGTAGCGTCTAGTGTTTACTAGCGGGCATCAAGGGGCGGGCCAGCAGTCAGCTGAGAGAGAAAGAGAGAGAGAGAGAAAAGTATATATACAACCCCCGCCGAAAAACTCTTGCGAGTGTGTGTTTCAAGGATCGTTAGTACGGAATTAGTCGAGGTGGAAATAGCCTCATCAATACACCTCCCCTCTTTGCCTTTGGCTGTAACTGCTGGCCTCTAACGTCACACGAACGGACGGACGGACGGAGAGAGAGACCCGCGCTGTCAGTCTCTTCTTCGGAAAAAGCGGACGGCGCATGCATCTTTCCATTTGGTGTGCTGGGCAGACACACTCGGTGCCCCCCCTCGAACTTAGATATCCGCCCAAAAGGTTTGCCACTGTTTGACAGAAATAGCTCTTCTTCTTCTTCTTCTTTTTCCATCTTCTTTTCTTCGCAAGATGCGGGAAATTCCAGGGGCACCACACAGAAAGAAAGAAATGGACGACGACATAGAAGAATAGTTAAGAGGGGGGATACATACGTATAGAATAGAAGATATAGCCAGATATGACGAAGGCGAAAGAAGAGGTCCCTTCTTCTCCTTCTTCTGGTTCCGCCGGCTGCACGTTGCATGCATCTGCATCCGGCCCGTTCCGCCCGGGAATGGCGATACTCCTCTGGCCAATGACTCGATGACATTTCACTTTTCTTCCTTCTTTTTCTTTCTTCTTCTTCTTTCCTCCTCTATTCGCGTCTGTTGCTCTCTCCATCTCTCTCTCTCTCCCCCCTCGCCATTATTATCTATTGATTTCTTTCATATTTTTTCCCGGCTCCCGCTCACGTCATTTTTTTTCTTCCTTTCCATCCAACTCATTTTCACGATGGAGGGATTTTTCCCCCCTTTTTTATTTTATTTCTTTCTTTTTTCTTTCGTGCTATGGAGAGAGAAAAGAAATGGGAAAAATCAGCTCCGCGATTCAGATATTTCCACCCGCCACCCACCACCACCTAGAAAATATAGATCCATAACAGCGTGTGTGTGTGTGTGCGTGAGTGAGTGCACGGGGACAATAATAGCGACGACGTCGAGGCATTTTATTTTTTTCCCCGCTCCTTACAAACGAGAATACGAGAGAGAGTCGGGAGAAGAGAGAAGAGAGAGAGACAACGTCATCAAACGTCAATGGAGCTCAGTGCGCGTTTCTTCTTCTTCCTCTTATCCCGCCCACCCAATCCCGATCGGGATGGATGAAAGATAGAAAAACCTCCGGTTTGCATCATCTCTCTACTGGGAATTTTTCCCACTCCTCCTTGCGGATCGAGCCGGAGGTGATGGAGACGACGCCGGGGTGGCTGCGCAGCAGTATACTCTACATAGAGAGACTATGATTCGGCGATATGATATCGGCGTGATTATTGTTATTGTTATTCCTTTACTACGAGACAAGGAGCGCTCTTTTGTTGCCTAAACAGCCTTCTCTCTGTGAGACTGGCACTATGCGTGTGTGTCTGCTATCTATAGCCCGTCGTATTGATTCGATAAGAAGTCGCCCGTCTCATTTGAATAGGAGGCGACGTCGTGTTCGATTTCATTTTTCCCAATTGGGCGGGAAGATCCGTTTTTTGAAAAATCTAAAACTTTGCATTCGGATTATGAGAATAGGAAGGAAATAAAAAGTACTTTGGAGAGGGGGGAAGTAAAGTACATACACATGTTATATTTTTAGGGGCCGGGGAAATAACAACAACGTAAAGAGAAGAAGAAAAAAATAATAAGATTTATTATTATTTTTTCGTTCGGGAAAATAATCCCCCCTCAAAAAAGAGGAAGAAAAATGGGAAGGAATAAATATAGAGTGACCGGAAAATACATAGGCACATGCTTATCCCACACACTCCTCCATCTGTGTGTGTGTGTACGTGGCGTCAAAAGGGGGAAGTCTGCAAATGTTGGTGGGGGTGTTGTTTGGGGTTTTTTGAACAGTTCCTGAAAGAAGAAGAAGAAGGGGGCCTTCCGAAAGTCACAATTATAGAACGCGTGCCCAGTTCCAAAAAGAACATGTGTGTGTGTGTGTGTGTGTGTACTACACTGCTGGAATATGTGGGTGGGTAGTAGCCGGCCGTATAGCCCAGCTCAGAAAAAGGGACAAAAATTCTCCGGGCGACACACGCGCGCGCGCACGCTCTCGTCGCCCTCCGCTCCGCTCGCGTCTCTTTTTGATTATGTCGACACAAAACTCTGAGAGAAAGAGAGTCGACACTGGTGTAGAGTACATGTTCTTTGCCTTTTATTTTTCCTGATGCCCCTCCGCTTTGCTCCGTTTTGCTCCGCTTTGCTCCCGAGCGACGTGTGCGCAGCACGGACCCGCCATCTCTTGTGTGTGTGTGTGTGAGCTCTACCCCCCACTGATATTTTCTTTTTTTTTTTTTACAAAGAAGGGACCAGAAAAGAAGAAAAGTCAGACGACGATAAATAGGCCGGCCAATATTCATCGTCGATGTGAGCTGATCGATGAGCTCCTCGACGGAGGACCCCCTCGATCCTTTTATGACATTTTCACTCGGCGATTTTGTCCTAGAGAGGATTTGTGTTGGATGAAAAAGAATGAAAAAAAAAAACACTTTGATCATTTTCATGTTTCCAATGTGTGTGTGTGAGGAAAGAGACACACACATGTGGGTGGAGGGGAGTTGGGTGGGAGCGCCAACGGAGGCAAACACCAACGAAAATAGATTGGAAAATAGAGTTGCTTTAGTTTATTCTTTTTTTTTGAAGATGTTTCTTTGCTTGAAAACTGTGCCTGATGTTATATATATGTGGGTCGGTCGACTGTCGAGAAGGAGCCAGCAGAAGGAGAGGAGGGATGGAGAAGAGGTTAGGGTGTCGGCCGCCGTGATGGATGGCCTTTTGCTCGGACGTCAACGACGCCGAGGAATCCGACTAGAAAAGAGTCGATGGCACACCCCCCACCACTCCGTCCAGCATATCCTCTTCTTCTTTTCTTTTCCGTCTATCTCTCTCTCTGCTGTACAGTCATACACCGAAAGACGACGTCAGGCGAGAAAGCAACTAACATAGGCATATGCCTATATTACGTATACATAGCCAGACACACGAGCGCAACGCAAACTCGATCACCTTTAAAACGCACGGGCCGGCGGGGCTCGTGTCGTCGTCCGAAATAAAAGTCCTACTGTCTACGTTCTTTCTTTGTGTGTGTGTTCCTCTATACGGCACTCCCATATAGATTTATACGTATTCATTTATGGATGGGCCGAATAGTGTACATCTTCTTCCGCTTCGAGCCTCGGCCGCTACACATATGAAGAGATTGGGAGACAAGAGAGGCGGCCGGCTAAAATGATGTGGGGAGGGCAAGATAGATATCCCTCTGTAAAGAGTCAAAGATAAAAGGAATCACGCACATACAAAATAAAAAAAAAGGAATATAATCTAAAAGAAAAGGGAGGAAAAAAGGAGAGTAGATTTATATATATATCTATTTTATATGATACAGCGGGAGAGAGAGAGAGAGAGTAGAGATATACGCGCGCAGAAAAGAGGAGAAAATTCGATTTTTGTCCCTTGGCGATTCGGTCGTCGGCTCGTGTCGTCCTTCTCTCCGTTCCTTGGTTTTCTTTTTAGAACCGGCGCCCCTTTTTTTTCTACCCCGGATCGGCGTGAACGTCGCCAGCAACATCATCGTCCGCCGGCCCCCCCACCCACCCTATATAGTCCCAGCCTTCTCTTATATATACTTGTCTATATCAAGCTGGATTATATAAGAGCGCGCGGCCCGAGTATCTACTATACGGCGCGCTCTGGCTCTATGGCGAAAAAAAGGAAAAAAGGAGAGAGACTGACTCGGAAAAGAAAAGAAGAATTTATAGTTACAGCAAGGGCAAGATATACACACACACTATAAGAGAAAAGATTGTGCAGGAGAGAGCACAAGCCCCTGTCTTTCTCTCGAGAGAGGGCCGGAAGAAAAAAAGGGGGGGGGATATATATTCACTAGATGTTGTAGTAGTACTGCGGGGGTATATATATATAGAGGAACGTAAGAGAGCAGAGAGAGAGAGAGAAAAGCTCCGATCAATAGAGAAGATGGTCTTCTTCTTCTCCTCTTTGAATCTTTTTTTTTTATTTTATTTTGTATATGTATACCTCGTGCGCCTCTTCTTCTTCTTCTTCTTCGCCAATTCTTTCCATTGAGCCTCTCTCGCTTGCTCGCTCTCTTGATTTACTCCGCCCGCTATCCACGGCCGACGATATGGGGCGGGTGGGGGGTTGTAGTATACAGTGGGAGAAAACGGCGACGAAGATGGTGGCTGGCTGGATGGGGCTTATTCAAATCGAAAGCAGTCAAAGGACATCCGTAGAAGCGGAAGGAGAATAGAGAAGGGGAGCAACTTTTGCGAGATATTTTTCTTCTTCCCCTTTTCTTCTTTCCTTTTCCTTTTTTTTATTTATTATAACAAATGCACTGCGCTGCTATCCAGACGAAAAGAAGAAGATGAAGAAGAAGGAAAAAGCGAATGAGGATAGGCCAGAGATCGATAGAAGGGGGGAAGAAGAAGAAGAAGAAGCCAGAGCAGCATATAAAGAGATATGGAATAACAATATAAATAAATGACGAATAATAGAAAAGAAAAGGAGAGAAAAAAACATGGACGACGATGATGATGGCCTCTTTCCCTCTCTCTCTGGCAGTGCACAACAAACAAACAAAAATGGGAGCTATAGTACATACAACCTTTTCATATTATCTATCCGCTGCTGCTGCTGGACAGCGGATAGGTAGCCCCGAGTTACGGAAGTTGCGTCTTTTTCTCTCTGGCGATATTACATCTGTCGTAATCTTCTTCTTCGATCCTTGCCGCGCTACGATCCGCTAATGGTTTCCCGCGGAGCTTCTCGGTTGGCTCCCTCGCAGAGTTATACAATAGACAAGACACAGGTGAGGGTTTCATCACGACCAAGGCCACCAGGTGGTCCTGCGCCCAAGTTAATTCCCCTTTTATTTCGAAATGAAAAACAACAATTTCCAGGAGAATAGCGATGGCATGTATGGGTCAGGATAAGGAGAGATGTCAGAAGAAGGTTAAAGGTATATGAGATTCAATCAGCGAAAAGAAAAAATACACGAAAGAAGCAGCAGAGAGAGAGAAACAGCAGCTACTTGACCCAAAAGGTCGTCCTCCACGAGAGAAAAGAAGGTGTGGCCCGCAGTGGAGGACTGCGGCTGCTGTCCCATTATCAGTCCATCACTGGGACTCGCTAAATATGCATGAAGAATGTGTCCAGTGAATAAGAAAGAGGAGAGAAAATCGACAGGCGCATACATTTCAGTGCCCACACACAACAACAACCACCACCACCACGGCCCCCAAAAGGAACCCAACAAAAAAAAAAAGGTCTATACACTTGGAGATATCGAGGTGTAAGCTTATAGCGCCATATCACAGGTGTGCCGCTTTAGACATTTATTCGCTCGGGGCCACGCATTTTCTATTTTCTCGTGTGTGTGTGTCTGTTTGTTTGTTTCTCATCTTTCGAACGAGATTCCGCAAGCGCAGATTATCCTCAAACAACAGACGATGTCGAAGTCTAAGAAGAAGGAAAAGTCCTACATCTCTCGTGTTCAATTTCTCTATTCATTGCGGATGTGCAATGATAAGCCGCCCCGCTACTACTATGTGGTTATTCCTCTCTCTCTTATGTTGTCGGGATATTCTGGTCTCTCCTGTTGGATGGCCCACAAGGAGAGAAGGAGGAAATGTCTAAGGACGTCGCACCCTCGCACATAACAATACCTGGCCTTTTCTCTCCTTATTTCTCTGGTCCGTGTCTAACGGAGGAAAATAGGCTCGTTTTTATTCATTTTTTTAAATAGATTTCTTCTTTCTTCTTCTTTTTGGTATGTGTCCCTTTTTATCTTCCTCCTTATTTTCTCCTTGTAGAGTGGACCAGAAGACGAGGGAAAGACACATAACACGATGGACGAGTCGGTTCCGCTCTCTTATTTTTCTCTCTCCGACGTGGCACAACAACCTTTAACGATAGTTGCCACTTCACAGATCGATTCACCGCTGCCGATGGTCTCTCTCTCTCTATACACCTGATGGTCCCCCCTCTCTTCATTGTGAATGCGCCCACCTTCTTCTTTTGGGAGGTTGTCGTATTTGTTATTTATCATCCAACATTCATTTTGATTCCACGCAAAAATAAGCATTCCTGGACCTGTTACTCGGTCGTATTTTTTAAAATTTGTATTCAATTTCATATCGAGCCCTTTTTCTTTTCTCTTTCGTGATATCATTTGAAAAAAGAAGAAGAAAAAAGGTGGAAACAAAAAAACAACAGCGGAATGAAAAGAGAATGGAGGAAAGAAGAAGAAGAACTTGAAAACGAGTCAACGACCGATCTAAACAGTGCGCGCTCGCGATTTCCAAATCGTGATCTCTCTCTCTCTCTTTTTCCCGAGACATTCTCTCTCTCTTTTCATTCTGATTTTCTTCTTTGCGCTTCCTTTTTCTTTTGTCCCGACTGGAAATGCTGTTTACATTAGCGGGCGGCGGCCAATGAGAGAAATAGAAAAAAAGGAAACAAGAGCGTCGTCGTCGTCGTCGTCGCGTCACCACCAACGCCGTCTTATCCTTCCAGTCGTGGAGAAAGTTCTTTTTTTTTCCATTATTATTACGTGTATATTATACGTGTTTTTTTCCCCCGAGAGGTTCTTGCCGGTGCGGTTATTCTGTTCCAGCGGCGGCCGCCCTCCTACTCCACACCCGTCCTGGATTTGAGTTGTTTTTGTTTTCCTCCGGCTCATTTTGTCGTCGTCGCCGTCGTCGTCGTCCTTGTTGCATTTTTTGTTTTTTCGGTTCCAATTCGTCTGTGAACTGATAAAAAAAGAAAATGATACACAGCAACAGCAGCAGCGGCGTGTATCGGTCGCATTCTTTCATTGCTGTTGTTGCCCCTATCTAGTTCACTTGACTACTGACATTTTCTCTCTCTCAGGCGCGGCCAACGGATATACCCGCGCTCACGCTGGCCGCGTCCCCAATTTTAGCTTCATTGCGCTTCTTCTTCTTCTTCTTCTTCTTCTTCTTCTTTCTTCTTTTGTTTTTATTTCAATCTCTCTCTCTCTCCTTTTCCTTATTCTCTCTCTCTGCCAGACGGTGACATCATTCACCTCCATCCGCCAAATAAAAATCCGAAAAAAACAAAACAAACGAATATATGATTAGAAATAAAAATGAAAATTAATGACATGATGTCGATCCTCTTTTTTCTTATTTATTTTGGGTAGGTGCGTGCGTATTTATTTTTGTACGGCGCTTTTTCGGGATGATGGCGCAGTTCACCAGGGTGTCTTTTTTTCTTCCTTTTGTAATCAACGTAAAAGAGAGAGAAAAGGGAAAGAAGAGAAATAAAAGGAAAGACGACGAATAAGGTCAAAAGAGAAATAACGACTCTTGATATAACAAACAAATCAGAAAAATGATGAAGCAAATGGCCACCGCTGCTGCTGCTTCCGCTCCTGTTTTCCCCCCTTATTTTCCGCCCTTTTATTGTATTTTTTAAAAGGGAAAAAATCCTAGCGTCTCTCTCTCTTCAATCCTGTAGTAGTGCAGCATTGTAAGGACCTAGCCTACTCTCCTCTTCGCCATTTTCCTTCTTTTTTACACATTACTCCGGAGGAGGAGAAAGACTTTGTGTGTGCACACAAGAAGTGCGTGTTTGAGAAGAACAAGAAAGAAGAAGAGCATGAGAAATTTTCCCCCAGCGAAAAAATAATGCACACAGAACACGAAACTAATTAGCCGCTCATTACGAAACTTGAGAGTTATTTATTTTTCCTTTTATTTTGTCTTTCGGGTGGGAGTTGTTCTTCCTTCGTCTCCATCAAGTCAAGTAGTCGGTCGGTCAGTTGGTTCTCTGATAGAGTTATCATCACGAAGGATCGTTACGGCGCAACTTCCGAGATGGAAGAAAAGCGAGGTAGACGGGGGCTGGCTGGCTGGCTGGAAGCCGGAAAAAAAAAGAAAGATATCGATAGACAAAAAGTGAGTGGGCCAATAATAAAAGAATAATAAGTGGAAAAAAAAAAAAGAAAGAAAATTGACAAAGGAAATTTTATTTTATTTTTTCTTTTCTTCAAAAAAAGGACAAAAGAGACACACACACACAGGTAGAAAAAACTAAAAATGAAATTAGACATAAAGGGGAACAGCGATACTTTGCGAAGCGGACGGACGGAAACGACCCAATTGTCCTGCAACCGCGACGTTGCATGTCCCGTCACCGTATCACCGACATTGAGGAAGCGCGTCTCGTAATCAAAGAGAGAAAGAAAAGACATAATAATGTTGGATATAGGAGAGAGAACGACAACATGATCTCATCGTAAATAGCGGACAAGAGAGAGAGAGAGATGGGCTGTGGGAGTTGCTGGATAACTCTATTGCGCCCAGCCAGTTTGATAAGTATATACTTGTTACGTCAGATGGGCAATCACCTGATGTAGTATATGATCCTATAACATTACTGTTTCAACTTAATCACCTAATTTATAAGCGACGAGGAAAGAAATCAATTTGCTAACGGCTTTTTTCTTCTTCTTCTTCTTTGTAGCACCTGATTGCCAAATGTCATTGGGAGAAGAATCGAGTGGAGTGGGGTTGAGAGGCTTCCGTCGATTGGCCGGACACACGTGCGGGCACACACGAGGACAAACAGACAGCCAGCCAGCCAGCGCACCACGGGTGTTTGGACGGAGCCAAGCTGAGAGCGACAGCACCGTCCTGGATCAACAGATCGGAATTTGCCGCCCGAACATTGAACTTACTGGCCGTTCACTCGTACAGGTGAGCAGCCAAGTGCGAAACGGGGTACCTAACCTAAACACACTGGACACCCTTTTTTTTTCTTTTCTCCTCTTTTTTTCTTTTGTAACTTTCGTGTGTGGATTGGATTTTGGCCGAAAACTTCCAAAAGTCCCGTCCAACATGTTTTGCCGCTCGAGTAATGAATCGGCCTTGTGCATTGGCCGTCTCTTGGCCAGCTTTTTCCCCTTTGTGTGTGTCTACCTGATACTGTTGATGTTGTTCTGTCGTCACTACCTATCGAATTCGAGACCGTGTTGTGCGGGTCCGATCCGTAACAAATGAGAGCGCGGCCGGTGTTTTTTTCTTTCTTTCTTTCTTCCTTTTCTCTCTCTTATTCGCCGTTTGCCCATTTTCCATCCGAAATTCACGCTCCACTGCAACTCCAAAGTGCAGCCGAGGAACCTTTTTTTTGACGAAAAGGTGGTATAAAAGAGAGAGAGACGAATAAAGTGAAGAGCAAGAAAAGATATATAGTGAGAGAGAGAGAGATCAACGAACTGTGTTGTGTGTGTGTGTGTGTTTGCGATCACACAGGACACAGAAGCAAACGCGGGCCGGAGCGCGAAACACAAAAGAAATGAGAGGTTCAAAAAAAAAAAAAAAAAATAAGAAATGAAAGTTATATTATACCTGGTGATGGCTGTGCGGTAATGCTGTCATTCTGTCGAAAATGCTCAACAACTCACTGAGCTGCGCCGTTGTTTTTTTCTTTTTCTGTTACTTCTTCTTGTTGTTTTATTACCATCATTTTGAAATTGACATTTTGGCTCCCGTGTCGGCACGCTAGACGCGGACGCACATCTAGGGAGGAAGCTGGGACTTTTTTTCTGGTGCTCTGCCGTTGTTGTTGTTGTAACCGTACGTCCGTAACGGTTCTTTTTTTTTCTTATTTGCATCGGCTGGTTAACAGTATCTTGATCTCTTTGGTCGTCTCGTTGCGTAGTAACGTTTAAACAGACATGATGTAGTGTATAAATAGAAAAGAGCACACACACACAGAAACGGAATGGCGTTGCTCGATGGCGGTGGCAAAAAGGCAAACCCGAAAGAGGAGAGAAGACGCAACAGCTCTACACACATATAGCTAAGCTATACTCCTATATGTATATATATATATATCTAGTATAAAGAAGATGGTGAAAGAGGAGGAGAAGGAGAGGAGGACACAACATCCGGGGCTCATCTTCATGCTCGGGCGAGATACAATCACTGTGATTATACACGGTACACTCTGTGGAAAAGAAACCATCTTTTTAAAAGAGAGTGGGGCTACGAGACGTGGAACTCCATCTAGCGCACCAACCGACACGGATGAGATTGAGTTTAAGTGACGGGGAATTCTCTCAAGATACTCACACGTACTAGGCGCGTTTATATAGGGTAGGCGCAGAGATAGGGATGATCCCATTAGCTGGAAACAACCTGATGGAATAATAAGTTGACTTGATCTTTGACTCGCCCCTCTTTTGTTTGCCGGCGATACTTCTCCTTGCCCATACGGTCGCTCCCATTTGATGCTCTTTTCTCTTCTCTTCTCTGCCGTCCGTCTCGCGCCTCCTTGCGGTCGGAGGCAAAGAAGCGCCAAGGACGAAATCCTCTAAACACACTCACATAGTGTCAACTAATCAATTCAAAAATGGCGGCCGACTCCCTCATCTATCTCGTCGCCCGATGGAAAACGAGCACTTGCATACGCCAAACTCGACTTACGTTTGATCACGTTTGATCGTGATTGATCGAAGGGAAATCGTTGATAGCCTCCAGGCATCGACTTCCTTTCATCAATTGACTACCGAATTGAGATCGTCGCAGTTGTGGAGCACAGGAGCAGAGCAACATCTGAAAAATAAAAGGGGCTCCGTCTCGAAGCTTTTACCCGACTCGCAGTAGTGGATTGATTAAGTCGCAATGCAGTCATCTTTGCCCCATTGTTATTCCCGGCGCGTATCCTCCTATTCCACCCCCTAGACTCTGCTAGATATATCTCTCTACCAAGGTCTACCTCTCTTTTTTTTTCCCCTTTTTCTCAATGTCGTCGTCTATCTGCGATCTGCTTTTCTTCCCATCGCCAGCCGCCGTAATGAGGCAGAGATGCAAAGCGAGACGAACGAAAAGACTCTGCACACTCAAAAGATGGCTCTCTTTCTTTCTCTCTCTCTCTTCCAGCGCTCTCATTGATTACCAGACCGCACGCTCATTGACATGATTGACCCCATCAGCCATTCTACTACTACCCCTTTTTTCCCTTCTCTCTCTTATTTTTTATTCCCACTCTATGCGCTTCTCGGTTTTCACGAAAAACACACAGAGAGAGAGAAGGCCCGAGTCGTCATGGAAGCGCACAGCGCCATTCTCGTTCCATCCGGCGCCGAGTTTGTTGTTTTGTTATATGACGGAATGGCCTCGATTGGGAGGGCCCTCCCTTTCTCGCCTGTCTGTTTCTCTCCTTTTTTTTCCTCCCTCTTTCTTCTTCTTCTTCTTCTTCTTCTTCTTTGGCCTTATCATGCGTGTGGGAGGAGACGTTGTTGTCTACCCGTACGCTCTCTCCTAATTGAGCCAAAGGAAAGAAGAAGCAGCTAGGCAAAGTTATGAGCACACGACGGAAAAAGAAGAAACGAGGGTCCCTGCTCATTTGTTAAATGGAACCCTAGACCCCGTCGCTTCCGATGTGCTGCTGCCACCAGGCATCCACCAACTAGAGCGCGCACCAACTGAAGCGCATCTCGTCTCTTTTTTCTTTTTTTTTCCTTTGTCGCTCGACATCCCAAAGTTGCGTGTTCTGGCGTCATCATAAAGCCAGCCACCCTTATTGCTTCTTAATCCTCGGCGAAACTATCGATAATCAACCTAACGCAAGACTCGAAAGAGCGCGGCCACCAGTTTCACCGAATAGTATAAAATGGACGTTTTAAAAACCGTTTGGCCAACTCCCCACCGACTTCTTCGCCGCTCGTTTCGATCGATGGGAACTGATTCATTAAGATTTTTTTTCTCTCTTTCCACCACACTCCACCCCCCGTCTCTTTCTTTCTCTCCGGGTTGGTTACCTAAATGGCCGATATATGCGCTCAATCCTTTTTTTGATTGTTTCAAACACTGTACAAAGGCCCCGGCCGTATTGATCAGCAGCGGACGTCGACCGCGACGCGGAGAAACACTCGAGCTCTCGCCCGTTTGGTGGTTGTAGTAACAGCTTGCTTTCGGGGGTGCTGCGCGTTGTTCAGAGAGACGGGCACAACTCTTGGTACTCTTCGTCCGTCGAGTGGTGGCGCTGTTGGAATCGGCTTAAGACTCGGCGGGTGGTGGAAACTTCTGGTCGAGCAAAGCCTGCTGCTGTTGATTGATCCGGGGAGAAATCAGAGCTACTATTGGGAGGCGCACAGGGAGGGAAACGCCAGACCGGTGGATACTGGTTAACAAAACGGACAACCCAAAGGAAAGAATGGGAAACAAGTCTTGCCACGAGGGGCCACGGAGCGAAACGAAAACATCAATTTAAAAAACCCAGAATAGCGTGTAAGGTGGGCCGAAATGTGTATGTATGGCGAGTGGGTGAATTTCAACGATCAGACACATTGGGAGAAATAAGTGCACTGTTCAATTTTGTTTCCTTTTTTTTTTTTTAGCTCGTTTCAGTACACAGCACACCGCGACATCTAGTCGAAAGTGTGTCACCACACAAGTGTACACAGAAGAAATGGAAAATTGGTAGCAAAAAAATATTGACTCGACTTATTATTATTTAGACCAAGGGAAGGAAACGGATCGTGCCGCTCCTCTTCATTAATTCGCGGCTTTTTCGGTTACTACTGGTAGACTGCCACTAGAAGGCTGTTGATCGCCCATGAAAAGTGTTGGAATGTTGGCTCCGAAATATAGCTTCGTATTGGCCGTGATGGATTCGTAGCGCTTGAGTTCCAGATATTCCTTCGTCAATAGCAACTCATTGGCCTTAGCTTGTCGCTCAAGCGAGTAGTAATCTGCATCTGCGCGACTCTTATGTCGGTTGGTAACGATTTCATCTACAGCAGAATAAGATGAGCAAGCACTAAGCAATTAAGGAATCTAGAAAAAATATATATACAAAAAATGATAAAAAGCACCTTCAATGATGGACATGGTCTTGACTGATTCTTTCTCCATCACTTTTTGCTCAAAATTAATTTTGGCCACTTGAGCTTCTTTCTCGGCTTCAATAACGGCTTTCTTCCGCTCGGTTTCGGCGTCTTTCTCAACCACTTTCTGATACTCTCGTGCAATTAACAATTTGGTTTTCTCCGCCTCCCTAGAGAATCACAATGATCAATGCAAGTTCAGATTCACTTGTAAAAAACCAGGAAAAAACATTTGTTACACAAGTTCGTAGTTCTTTCGAATAGATTCAGGAATTTTGGGTTTGGTGACGCGCACGCCGTGAATATGCAAACCCGGTGCAAGATCATTCAAATCTGCTTGCAAGGCCTTCTTTAAATTTTCGTCGATCTGATCAAACAGATCAATGTAGACCTAACGTCGAAATTTGGTTATTAAACTTTTCCAAAGATCCTGACTTGGGGATTTTTTTTTACCTCTTGGAGAGTATGCACAGAACAAAACTGGTTAAGTTCGTGATGGATCTTGTTGTATACTAGCGTTCTATCATAGTCGGCTGTATAGTTTTTGACAATTTCGTATACTGCAAAGTGAAACAAAACCAAGAAATCTTAATGTTAAGGGAAGGGATTAGGTGCATATTTTTAAAGTATACTACAAACCACTGGATGGACTTAAAATATTGACCACTTCAATTCGGTCAAAGTAAAGCATGACCTGTAACAAACAAAAATATGGATACACTAATATAATTTACATTCAAGAAAAAAAAGTTTAAAAGCAAGATTTTGTCTGTACTATGATTTCCAAGGTATAATTAAAATAGTTTGACTGAATAGACTTACCCCGCCAGCAGTTCCACACGGTACATTCTTTACTTCGTCTGATTGCAGAGTTACCTACATAAGGAATAAGTTTGGGGTTGCTGTACAGTTTTTGCTGTAAGGTTTTTACGAATTTAACCTGAACTGATCGGTGAGTAGTAAGAAAAGGAAACATCATATGATATCCAGGATTGCTTGTCTCTTTCAACAATGCACCTCCCTGAAAAACAAACAAAAAGAAACTCATAAGTATAAGATGTTATTGTAGTATAATAAACACGGTCTAACCCGGTAATAAACACCGACATATCCCTCATCGATTTTGTGTAAAGAAAAATTGAACAGGACGGCTAAAGTTCCGATCAAAATAGCAAACGATCCAACTGAAGGCGGCATTTTAAGTGAAGCTGGAAAACACGTAAACGGTATAAAACGATGTAAAATACTATGAATGATTACATTTTGGCTGTATATGATAAGTAATCTGTAAGAAAGTAAATTGAAAACAATTCGTTTACCAGGAGACTTATGTCACTTATCAGTACTATCAGAATGGGTATTATTTTTGTTTATTTTTTCGTTTTTGAGTTGTGACTTGTGAGGCAGACGATGGTTATGGAAAAGGCCGTTAAAATAAACAGAAGAATAGACCGGTTGCTGAGTTGCCAACTCTAGAAATTCTACTTAAAATAAGATTACAAAACGTCAAATTTATTTTAAATCTTTCATATTCTTTCTGTCAATTTTGATTTATCTTACAATTTAAATACTTTAAACTGAGAGACAGAGGCTCTGATTCTCTGCCAGGTCAAAATAATATCCAAATTGCCGAATTGGCAATCTATGCCCATGGTTTGGCCATGCATGGATTTGTGAAGTGCAGACGAAATTGTTAAACACGATTTCGTGAAGGTAAAAAACTGAAAACTGAAAATGAGCGGTTCAGGCGGTTCAGGAGGAAATCCATCAGATCTCGTAAAAAAACTAGCCCTCAAAGCAGCAATATCGCCTTTAAGTGCCAGTAAATCAGGGAGGTAATGAACAAACGATTGTACAATAAAAAGTTTGATTATTGATTATTAAAATACTAATAATTTTTAGACTGCCTTCTTTGCGTGGTGAAAGGGATCTTAGCCTAGGTGGGAGTTCCAGACCAAATTTAAATTCTGTGTCAGGGGCTGCAAAACCAAAGAAGGAATTCAAACCTACAATCCCAGTTAGGCGCACAAAAACTCTGGAGGCACCATTGAATGTTGACAACTCTGCAGAATCTTCTAGTAATGGCAGAGGGCGAGGTGGTAGAAGAGATGATAACCGGGGAAGAGGAAGAGGCAAAGGAAAGGAATGGGTTCAAGTACTAATTTTTTTGTATTGTTATGCTAATAATATGTCTAATATCCTTCAACTATTACATTCTATTCTTTAAGAGCGAAGGAGCACTTTTTGGACAAGGAGTATGTGATTCGAATCCAAAAATGAGAAGTTCATCATCAGCATATGCTGACAGAGAAGGTGGAGGCTCTTCTGGTGGGTTGGAAAAACCACGACTGAACACTCAGGTAGAATACAAGTTCAATTTTTAACAAAAGACAAAAAAAAATAACCAGTAAATTTAATTGAATTCAAACAGAACACCAAAGTGAACAAGGAAGAGGAAGATGCTGCTCTGAGTGCATTGCTAAGAGATGATTTCTTGGATGATTCTGAACTGGGTGATGGTTTTTACAATAATGTGGTAATGCAGCCCATCCAACTACCAAAATCAAGTTTAGGTATGCATAACTGAGTAGCAGTAAAGGAATGGTACATTTAATGTGGTTGTTTTTGTTTTTATAATTATTTAGATGCAAGTGTAAAGGAAGAAGTTGACGATATTGGTATAAAATCTGAAAGCAAACCAGCCATCACAGTAGAAGGAGGGGTCACCAGTATGTGTATATTTTTCAGAAAGTTTAAATCTTTTTGCACACAAACTAAAAAAATAATATTGAAATTTACATTAGTCAAGCAAGAGAAGGATGAGAAAAAATCAATTCCGACTCCTAAAGCATCTTCTTACCAGCGACGTCTGAAACCTTCTCAAGTCACAGGAGAACACATTTTCCAAAATGAGGGTGAATTACTGTTCATTCAGGTACGTTGACATATGGCATTATCGCCGGGTAGTTGGTCGTCTAATCGTGCAATTCTACTTTGATTGAAGTTACCAGATGTGCTGCCAAGCCTGAAATCGGATAAGGAACGTCCTCAAGTTAAAAACGAACCCGGGACTGCAATTCCAGAGAAAGTCGTTGATCACTCCATTTCTGAAGCAAAACCTGATAAAGAAAGCGTTTTTGAAGATATTCCTGAAGGTCGATTAGGAACTCTACGCATCCATAAATCAGGGAAGATAACTTTGCAGATGGGAGAACATTCTTTTGTGTTGGATAGCGCTACCCAAGTGTCTTACTTACAGGTAGTTCAATGATTTTCAAAATTTTCGTCTGACACTTGCATAAACGTTTATATATCTGTCATAGGATTTGATTTCCGTTGAGGTTGATGCAGAAGATAAGACCGGCAAAATGAGAGCACTAGGACCAATCAAATACAAAACTGTCTGTTTACCTGATTGGGATGAACTAATTGCTGATTCCTAATATTCCTTACTTATTGTCATTGTTCAATTTAATGCTGCGAAATTTCGAATAAAATTCGGCGAGTGATAGATTGGTTTAAGGGCTTTCAAGCGTAATAATCTGTTATTTTCTTTTGATTTTCTCATTTTCATGGTTCTTATCATTTATTCTTATCACCATTATCCGTTAGTTGTTAAAGATTACAGGAAAGTGCCTCTTATTAGTGCCTCCCCTACGGTTCTGCAAGTGGATTTGGCCCGAAGAAGGTGGGAGTCGGACAAGATTTTAACGAGCTGGTGGGGTTTCCATTTTTTTTCTTCCTGACCCGATTACCCGCAGGTCAGAACGTCTTATTTTTATCTGTCATGTCAGTATGTCACGCATGACACTGCTGGTGAAAACCAAGATTCTTTATTATTTTTTATCGTCACAGATGATCTGTAAGTTGTTTTACATAGAATTTTGAGAATTCATCATGATCTTCAATTGACAGCAATTTAGAATTTAATTTTTTTTTTTTTTTTTTATTTAGATTTTGCTTAATAGTGAATAAAGAACCACCTAGTTTTCTTTCCAAGAAAAAAAAAGGGCTAAGGGCAACATGGTCCACTAAGTTCTTTGTTTGTTGATCCATTGGCTGCTACCTTGATGAATTTTCCTCTTTGACTTTCTTAGAACGGACCCGCTCTTGATTTGAGTTGAGGTATTGCTTGGTGTCGCTACAATCTTCTTTGATATTTTGGTATCTAAAGTAACACCCATTCTCATATCAGGTTTATCTTGCGCCGCTATATTCAATGACTGAATCCATTGGTAACACCGGATGAAAATGCAAGTCAGCAGTATATGCTGCCATCCTTTCGTCGCTCCGAGAAATGGGGGAGTTGAGCCTGCTCCAGCTACCCGAACCCGACAAGCATATCAATATTCGCAGCCAACTTGAACTACCCCAGGCCAGCTCTCAATGCAGCAGGGAGTTTCTTGAGGACGACGAGATCACGATTTTAGTCAGGAGAATATGTTGTGAGTATCGAGTATTTTTCATTTGTCTTTTTTTTTTGTTGTTATTTCAATTCAGTGTGGATGAGCTAGAATAGGGATGTCTTCTTTTTGACGCTATATGGCGTCAATCTAAGGCCATCTTCGATCGTTTTTCAGCTGCCAAAAGCACCAGCTTTAGTTACTTTTATTTTCCTTATTTCTAAATTCATTTATTGGAGTTATTGTGAGATTATTTGGGGTGAAATTTGACCGTAAGTGATCTAGCTACAAAGCTCACTTGTAAGATTTTTGAAAATTTACGTTTAAATCTACTTTCGGTTTCTAAATCAGTTAATAGTTCAGACGGTTTTCTTGTGACTTTTTGAAACTTTTGAGAACTTATTGACAGAGAAAAGAGGTTTCTAACAAGGCTCAACTGTGTGCACATCATGAAATGAATATGGATTGATCATGTGTTCGAAACTTGGATAAGATTGGAGAGGAATATTTTCAAAAAAGCCGACTGTCCTTCAAACGGTTCGAAATGGAAGATTTATTCATTCGACGAAGAAACGAGTCAAATGACTCCAATGTCAATTGGTATAGTTTTAAGCCATTACCATTTAACTTAGTATTCATTTTAATTTTGGTTGTTGTAGACCCATCCCCAGCAACGACAACCTGCAGAAGGAAAGGCACATAAAACTTGTCATGCAGAGGTTGGGTGAGAACGGGATGTGTTACATAACCATTTGGTATTCATTTTGTTATTGGTTGTTGTAGACCCACCCCCAGCCACATCAACCTGCAGAAGGAAAGGCCAGTAAACATACTCGAAGGTCACGGAGATCTTTACATAAAACGTGTCATGCAACGGTGTAGAGGATGGGTGAGGACGGGACGTTTTCACCTTTTGCAACATTATCAAACAGGTACAACACCCGCAAGGCTTTAGAGGTGAGGGTGAGAAAAAAAATCGTATAAAAGGCGAGAGAAAAGGCGAAGGTAAATCAGTCGAGTGAGGATCTCCGACACGGCAACAACTACAGCGCACTCACCATCTGCCTTCTTCACCGTATTGCCAGTTCGCAACCATGGGTAAATATTCTGTCTTTTACATTAAGTTGTGTATCAATTCTATGTTTCTATCTGTTGATATGCCTGTTAATATTTAATATTAATGTTTGAATTTTTTTACTGTGTAGTTATCTAAGTCGTCGTATGCTGTTGGGTGTTGTATCGTTGATTGGTGGGTCGACCATTGGTGTACCGATGTCTCCTGGGGTATGGCGAATGTCAAACCGCAATGCTGCCGCCTTGCTACGCAACAACAACATACGCAACAACCGGTTCCTACACCACCAAGGCTCAAGAGTGTTACACCACAATTTATGATGCCACGAGCTGCTACACCGAATCCCGAAGTATAACTCTGCCCCGAGTTACATCACTAAGGCACCGGAATTGTCTATTTATGCTGCCCCTGCCTACTACACCGAGGCCCCGCGTTACTACAACACCGAAGCGCTCAATTACTACACTACAACCTACGCTGCCCCGAACTACTACACCTACGTCCTGAAGTGTTACTGTGCGTATGAGGAGTCGTCCCCGAACTGCAGAGCCTTGTCTGTCACCAACTGCATTCCTCATCGTGTAACCAGTTCGCAATTATGGGTAACTATTAAGTTTTTTACTTTGAGTTTTGTATTAATCTTTTTTTTTCTAGTTGCTAATATGCCTGTTATTATTTAATATTTATGTTTAAATTTATTAATTGTCTAGTTAACTATGGTGTCGTGCTGCTGTTGGGTGTTGTATCGTTGATGGCTGGATCGACCACTGGTGTACCGATGTCTCCTTGGTATGGCGAAAACCAAACCACAACGCCGCCGCCTTCCTACACAACTTACGCAACGACGAGTTCCTGCACCGAGGTCTTCAAGTACTACACCACTAAAGCACCGGAGTTTGATACCACAACTTACGCTGCCCCGAGCCACTACACGGACACCCTGAAGTATTACTCTGCCCCGAGTTACTACACCACCAAGGCCACGGAGTACTACATGACAGCGCATGCCACCCCATCCGACTACACCGAGGCTCCCAAGTATTACTCTGTTCTCAGCTACTTACTGCACCGACGCTCCTAACTACTTCTCTGTTCCCAGCTGCTACACCGATGCTCCTGCTGATAACTCCACCAAAACAATCGAATCCTACACCGAAGCGGCAAAGTACTACTCTGTCCCGAGCTACTCAACAAGAACTGAGGCGGCCAAGTATTACTACACTGATGCTCCAGTCTACTACACCGACCTACGCTACACCTAGCTACAACACCGCAGCCCCCAAGTACTACACCGAAGGAGCCGCCTATTACACAACCACGTACGCTGCCTGGTATACTACATCGAGGAATTTAAGTATTATCCTGCTCCAAACTACTACCATCTGAAGTTCATATGTATTTTACACCAGCAATTCTCCTGACTTTGTCACCACTACTTATGTTGCTCCGACCTATGGAAGTTCTGAAGTATTTCACTGGATGTGTTGAAAGATTGCTGAAATACAAGATTGATCGATAAATCACGTCTATGTCTATTTTCTCCTGAAGTACCTTTCCTGACTGCTGCTGATAATTTCGTGATGTGAGAAAATATTTCTGAGTGCCATGTAAACTTACAAATAATTGATCTTGTAAAATACAACAATAAAAATTCAAACTTTACACTTTAATATATCAAACTCATTTTAAAATTTATTTCTATCATTAAAATTCAAAGTCCAACAAACAAATTTCATTGAAAATTCACAGTTCACACCACCTATTATTTCTGCCAAGTCCAGACTTTTGTTTTTGAAAAAAAATTTAAAAAAATTCCCCTTACACAGAATTCTTAAAAATTTTTCGCGAAAAATGTTATTCGAAAATTTTATTATACACAAAGTTTATTCATAATCAAAGTTTATACAAAATTTATATTTGAATTCATATTTTTCCTGTGGCCCCCAGGGGGGGGGGGCCTGTCGCTTTCTCTACCGCGATAATAATATGATGCAAGTTATATGCAAATTATTATTTGTTTGGCGCAGAAAGCTTGTTTTATCTAGCAGTTCTCAACTGTGTCAAACCTGACATTGATCAGGTTGCCTCAGTCGTATACTGCATGATTGAATGAAAACTCAAAAGACGACAGATCAAACTATTTGAAGTCACAACACAAAATACTGGCAGGCAAACAACAACACAAAAATTTTCAAGTCAGGAAGCCAGATGGAACAGCTCAGCTACAACAGCACAGCAATTTCAGGTCCAACACAGCTACTTCTGGATCACACTGCAACCTCATGCTGCATACAACGGTTCAATCAGTCTTCGGTACACCTTTCCCCATTTGGCTGCAACAAGGTAACCAACAGCGATAAGGAAGTGTTTGTTATACCTATTTAAGAAAAGAAAATTATTTTCGAGAAACACAACTGTGTACACACTCATTATAACAGAAGAATACAAAGAGTAACAGAAAACTACGCAGTAAACAAAATAACTTTGATGTGTGATTCAAAATTTCTATCGTAGCAGAGCAAATTGGTCTACTCTCTAGTCATGTTAACTAAATCTGTAGTACTTTGCAAGACATTTGATCAAAATAATTACTTTTTTACTGTTGCATGGGATGAGACGTACGCCTAAGAACAGGCAGCGACACACGAGGCACGCCATTTCGGCAATGTACAGGCACTTCCCAAGTCTGAGTTGAATGGTTTGGCAAAGTGGTTTCTACATGCTAAATCACCTGTAAATTTATACATCAACATTTTTAATTCAATAACAATAGGAACTTAACAATGAATACCTTTTAATTTTCATCGTGAGACACGTCACGACCAACAACCCATCTCTACTGCGTCTTGAAACAAAATGGCCGCTGTGCGTCACTGCTAAAGACACTCGCGCTACCTGGTGGACATCATTTCAGCCACTATTGACAGCCACCTATTGACAGTCATTAGATTCCTGTTCAATGACTGAACGCAACGGCTGGATTGCTTGCTTCCAGACAGCACGCAGCAGCTCAATTGAATTCGACATGTCTTTCGGCTTTCACTAGCTGACACGAAATGAATCAAATGAGCATGAACACCAGATTACTCTAACAGCTTTCCCTATGACACAAATACACACAGTTTTTAATCACTGAAAATGATGTGAATGGTGATTGCCTACAGCCATCTTACACTGTAGCATCAATAAATTTAATGATGATCATAGCTTTAATGAATGAATTGAATATGATCTTTTTAACTGTTGTAAGGCAACAGCACCAGCAGTTAAACAACAGAAAAAACACAACAGCAGTTATCTGTGTTAGAGTATGTACAGTGAATTGAGTTCCACCTAGGCAACTAACTTAGGCATCAAACAGTTAGTCTTGTTGAATCTAAAGGAAATATGTCAATAAATATTCCAACATTCATCCAATAAACTAAAGTTAATGGCTACCTACTGCTCATGTTTAACATTCAGAAAAATACAACACATTCTTCTCTTAAGCTGCTGCAACAAACCTGAAGATTACCCTTGGCCTAGATGATACGATATTTTTCATAGCTTTCCCTATGACATAAAATACAATCTATGACATCAAATAAAATAACAGTCTAAAACCAAAAGAAGAATAATACTTGTAGGCTACATCACTGCATTATTTTTTGAAAAAAATGTTCAGAAAAACAAACATGTCCACGCTGAGGTAGTGACCTACCAAGATCAATAGAAACTGCTGATAATTAGACAAATATTTACTAAATCTGGGAACAAGTATTTAAAAAAATTGTGACAATAAGCCATTACCATATTGGTTTTTACCTGTATTAACTGGATGATGCATTCAGCAGAACGACGAGTTTAAATAAAAGATTTGGTGGTAGCGATGGTAGGCTCCTTGTATACGGAATAAATCACATCACAAAAGTAATATTTTCGTTCAATATTATGGAAACCACGATCTCAATACTAAATATTCAATAAATTGCAAGAAAAGACACAGAAACGTATGTCATAACCACTCTTTATGTCCGAAAGTCCAAAACTCCAAATGAAGAAAAGCAGACGACTAACAGAAAACATAATATAATCCCGCCATCTATTTTCGAGAAAAAAGACTTAACACTAAGCAGTATTTCCCGATGCACCTTGATACTTCATACTTGATAGTAAAAAAAGTAGTGTAGGCCTAATAAAACGGAAAAAAAACGTGCAGATACCCTTCGTAAATCGTAATTCGTATAAACTAAAAATGAGTCTTCATATACCAGTCTTTAGTGCAAAATATAACAGAAACGAAGAAGTAAAAACGTAAAGACAATCTTATAATACAACGCTTTCAATATTTTTAAATGAAAAGCAATTAATATTTATTGGAAAATTTTTTAGAAAAATACGAAGATTGTAGTGTGCTAAAATATGGCGGGTGATTTCTCCTGCACAATTTCAAACAATTTCTAATTTGGTCGATTTCTACTTTGGTCCAATCGGAATTTAACATATTTGTGTAGCATCACAAACAGCCGGTGAGCGTGACTGCTACAACTGTAAAAATAGCCAGCGTGAAATCTATTTTGAAATGGAAAAAAGAAAAGCGAAATAAAAAGAAACCTGTGTATTGAACGAGACGTGCCGTTTGTAAGCGACATTCGTTTTGTTGCTGTTTCTTCTACCGGTCAAGTAGACGACCTGACACAAGTGGGAGCCGTCACGGCCACACGCACACACACCACAAAATAAAAAAAGGAATATTAGGGCGATACATAATTAAAATAAAAAACACGAAAGATTAAAACACTCCCAAATCATAATCGACTAGGAATCCAATCAATTCCCCTCACAGACAGCAAAATAAAGTTATCTGGCTTTGTTTCGTAAAAAAACAAGATTCCAATGACGTGATTGGCTTTGCATTTTAAAAAGGCGAAATAAAAGTTAAGGGATTTCAGATGATTCCCTTATTCAAATCAACGTCAAATAGGAACATGTGTGGTTGATTTTCGTCTTCTTCATAAAATGAATACTTTTATACAACTATTGGCTTCGACGTAATTTCATCATCAATGTTTCCATTGTTTTGTGTTTTACTTTGCTCCAACAAAAACGATTGTCGTCGGAAAAACGACCTCAAACGTGAAATTGCTGATAGCCTTCAGCTCCGGTGAAGATAACATCAACCCAGATGCGCATGGCCTCAGCACTCGGAGCCATTAAATGATAGGTCCTTTCGCGCGTTTTGACGCAAAACGTCAATTTGGGATTGGGCGAACGTACCGATTGTAAGTGGTCGACGTAAACTTCTTCGATTGCCTAGAAATGAAAACAGGTTATTATGAGAAATGAGTCGGGCCTTATAAGAAAATTCAAGTGACGGACCTGGAAGTAGGCGCCACTACGCTTGCGCGTCTCGCTCTTGTCGGTAAAATAGAGAAAAGTGCGCTGCGTCCGGTCGAAGACAAACCAGCGTTTGTTCCACGTCTTGAAACGTGAGCCCATTTTGTGCAGGTAACCACGGGCTGAAGTCGAGGTAAGAGTGACGTGCGGACAGAGTTCCACCTGGTGCCCTGCCGTTTCGACATGCTGGCGTAGGTCAAAACCATCCCCGCGGACCGGCAGATAACGCGTTAGTGGCCGCTGTTGTTGTTGTTGTTGTTGGACTTGTTGTGCCTGATGACGCATACAAAACAAATCGATTCGTAAAAGTTCGTCAGGGAGCATATTGCAATAAACTTAACTTACCCTTTGTTTGTCCCTCAAACGGACTTCGCCGGGTAGTTCCTCACCGCCAAAAGAAGATGCTTCTGACAATGGCCGGCAATCTTCCAATGGCTGATGGAAGTCGTGTTGTCGTACCTATGCGATCCAAAGTATTTGTTATCACAAAAATTTCGCCCATTCTTAATAACAAACAGCGAAACAAAACAGGACATTCCAGCAGTCGATGACGCCAAAAGAATCCGGACCATGCCAAAACAAACATCAGAGTCGCAAACATTATCGGGACGTGTTGAATCCTCCCAACTTCCCTCCTCTCCCTTCCAAAAAACCAAACAAATGGACCGGAAAATCCTTAACTACGGTGTGGTAGCTACTACCTGGTATTTTAAGAACAGGACGTGATGTGAATCAGCCGGCAGCATTTTTATCCTTGGGGGGGAAGAAATCGCTAAAACGGAAATGGCGTCTATACTTTTTTTTTTTTTTTACTGGACCAGTGCGTTGGTGAACGCCAATCGGCAGACTAAAGTCACACTCTCTATTGACGAGCGATGATAAGGCTCGGCACTGTTCCTCAAATTACTCTCTACTCAGAACTGGAGGCTATCGACACCAAAGTTATACATTATTCCGCCCCACTTATTGGACTTTACTCTCACGACGGAAAATAGCAACCTCGACAAACCACATAGTCGGTGCACGCTATGCTTTCTGGTAATAGAAGAACCCCAAGCCTTTGCACAATGTCTTTCGTTTCGGAGAAACGTTACAAATAAATCGAAAAGACTTGGATCGATCAGGGATTCCTCAACATCGCTGAATAGAGCTCTATACTGGTACTGGTTTAGAGTTGGTTGAGTCCACCACTCAAATTCGATTTGATGTGACGTCAGTTCACTGGGGACTGTTATTAAAATCAAGAATGTTGTATTATACCTCTTTTGCCTGGTTGAAACTTGCCTGACGAGAATTGCTGGTTTTACGTTTAGCTCGTACGCGCATCCGCATGTAATTCATCCACATGAGCGACATGAGAGAATGCTGTTTGGTGAATTCCAATAAATTGGCAGACCACTTAAAAAGTCATCAGACAAACAACGTGGGCGGACAGGCCACATACGACACTTGAGAGACTGTCCAGAAAGAAAACCTGCGTTTTTTTTTTTTTGTTTTGTTTGTTTTAATTTTCTTTCGCCCTGTCCTTGTCGCTAGCTCAGTTAGTGGAGAAGGCCGGAATCATACTGGACAGCTCAGTGAACACTGTCTCAAGTTTTGGGGTGCCGGATAGCGCGCATTGCGACTTGCGGGTTCCGGCAAACAAACTGAAATGGGCTCGGATCGGGCAGGGACTTTAACTCTTCGTTATAAATAGACGGGCAAGGAAAGGAACGACCACCCTGAGTAGATTCGCAGTTTCCTTCTCTTTTTTTTCCCCTTATTTTGTGTTGGTTACCCAACGTTCCAGTTAAAACCATGTCATTCATCAAGCTTGGTTGCTCTTGGCGACGGAAACTACCGGAAAAAATAATGATTTTATTTCCACCAATTACCTTGACCTCCAAGATGCTGGTGATGGAAGCGCTCGGTGCCGACGCAGTGCTGCCGTTGCTGCCACGATCAGGACCGCCCGGTTTAGCTGGAACGTCATCGCTACATTCGTAAAAGGAGGAGAGGAAAAAAAATGGGAATGGAACGGTTAAGAGATGAAACTGTTGATGGAGTACATATGCATCAATCAACCTCTCGGTGGGGGCGTCGCTTCCCGTCAAACTTGAACGAGATTCTTCACTACTTCCAACACTGTTCAGACTGTGGCAGTTGACTTCTCGATCGACCGGCTGCTGTTGCTGCTCCACTGATCTCCTTTCTTCCCACTGGGCTCGCACCTGGTCTTGAACGCGTCGTTTAAGCTCGGCTACTTTCTTTCGTTCGTATTCCAGCACTTGGGCGCCTTGCTGGACAAGGATCAGTTGACGATTACGTTCAATCTCCATCAATGTCGCCGTCGCCTTGCGACTCTGATCGTCTGTGTTGTTCAGCGCCCGGTTCTGGCTAGCAATTCGTTCGATTCGATCCAAATCCTCTTGAGAGTGGCCCATTTGCCGTAGTTCTTGTAGCCTTTGCTCGATATCCGTCACACTCTACGATCGAAAGCAATAAAAAAAGAAAACAAAAGTTTACTTTGTGCGGCTAGAGGTCATGACCCTATAAATAACATCCATTTTGACCGGTGGCGGTAACAAAACTATATCCAATGTGGGCTCGATTCATCACACTTCCAAGAATAGGACAACAATGCGCGAGAAAGGAAAATGGCACTAAAAGTTGCCCGCTAGGACCGCCTATTCATTCCGAGTGTGGTTGCACACACCACAAGCTACTTAACCGCAGAAAATTATTAGAGATTTCTCTTTTGCATGATTGGCCTGTCCGGCTCAGTAGTTAATTTGACCACATTTCTCTCAGCGAAAATGAAATATTGAGTTCACCTCTTCAGTGTCAGACGAAGCTTCGGCTCCATTGTCGTAATGCCCACCGGCCAGTCCGGCTCTAAACAGCTGTTCCAGCTTACTTTGCAACGCTACTAATTTTGATTTTTCCTGCATTAATAAAAACAAAAAGGACATGAGTACAATGTAAAAATATAAGCAAAAAGAAACTCGCTGTAATATTTAACCTCTTCAATTTGTTGAAACAATTCTTTCCGCTTATTGGCTAACTCTTGTGCTTCGCTCCGGGCCGAGTCCGACGCCTGTCGTTGCTGCTGCTCCACTTCCCTTAGCTGCTGTCGTCGTTGAAGCAGACGCAGTTCAACGCCGGCCATTTCTTTGTGCAATTCTTCGCGTTCAGCTTCCCGATGAGCCACGCCTTCCATCAGTCGGAATTCTAGATCCTCGAACGACTAAAAAACAAATAGATGGGTTATTCAGTTGATCACTGTAGTAATGGTAATTAAGTCAAATGGATTCAATGTTAACCTTCCGCTCCGTGTCAAGTAGCTCGTGTTGGAATTTTATTTTTTCCAACAAAGCTGTCTCTTCGTCCGTTGACCCACTGAATGCATCACATTCTTCTTCCAATCTGCCAAATAAAAATGTGAAGAATAAATTTCCTCTCAACGAGTAATATAACGGAAATGCACAAATTACTGGTTTAATTCTAGCTCAATGGCTTCCATTTTGGATTTGGAAGTTTGGATTTTGGCGCCTTCCTCGAATCTGAACTCATCCAATTCGGCAGCCAACTTTTGGTCCTTCTGTTCCAGCTGTTCAATCCATTTCTCGTCCTGTAGAATCTTTTCCAGTTGCGCCGTCAACTCTCCTTGCAGCAGGGCGCGCTCCATTTCGGCCTGTATCACGAACCGCACAGAAACAAATGGCAAGTTTTTGTTTTTAATTACATGTACACAAGTCTTATCTCTTATAGCACGCAGGTGAGCCGGCTATCATTTCTCCACATTAGATAAGATAAGAAAAAAAGCGAACAAAAGAAGTATTTGTTACCTCTCGAATGGCTTCGTCAATTTGATGCTCGACGTCCGTGACGTGATTCTTCAAAGCCGAAATGATGCACATGATTTGCTGGCATTCTTTCTCCAAGCGACCAGCTTCCCTCTTGGCCACCTAAAAAACATTTTGTCAATTTATCACTCCATTTGCAGTGAGCTACACAACTGGAAATACCTCGGCCGCAACACCGGAGGTGATGAGCTGGTAAGTATGCTGGTTGGTTGACAGGCTTTCGGGACTATCTTCTTTATTCTTGCCAACTGTTGTGCGGATGCGCGTTCGTGGACTCTGCGGCATACAGACGTTTTCGTACGGACTCTTGCAGCTGACCGCCAGATCAGCCGCCACCGTCTGTTGTTGATGGTTCGAAAGAGATGGACTGGCTGGCACAGAATTCGGTGTGGGGTCAAAGGTAAAAATGCCACTCAATTCGTCTTCGGATGTGTTCAAATTGCGTCCGGCTGAGGTGGTGCCATTGGGCGACTGAACCGATCGTCTCGTTTCATTACGTGGCAGTGAACCGTTAGTCTTAATCCTGGAAAAAACAAAAACAGGAACGAAAAGCAATGAAAAAAAAAATGAAAAATGAAGTTCATAAAAATGACAAACGCGTACACACACACACTCACAAACTGCCAAATACGCACGGACCTGTTAATCACCATTTCCTCGTCACGGCCCGCCGAACCATAACTGACCAACACGGACGGGAAATATTAGATATATATTACGTGAGTTGAATAGTTCAACAGCATTGATAATGCTCTTGCCGTCTTTATCGAATTTTCGGTTACGGTGCCGAACCGAACTCGGTTTTTTTTTCTGTCATGAAAATGTCTTGGCGTTAAAAGCTATCACGGCATCGCCATGTAAGGGAGGACGTCATTCATCTAATGGCCCGAGTGGAGTGGACTGGAGAATTCAGCTCGTCAGCCCTTAAGGGTGAAATCGTTCTGTCCAGGCTGTTGACACTAGGGGCTAGACACCAAACAAATGGCTGCACAATGGAAGCGGAAGGGCGTTTGTTGAATTCCCAGCCAATCATTAACATTGGTTCCACGCTCAACCCATTTCATATTTACCTTTTATTTCTTTTTCCATCTTTCTTTTTTTTTCTTTTCCTTTACCTTTTTCTTTTTTTTTAATTTAAATTTTGGATTTCTCACCTGTTTGGGTGGAGACTATGCCCAGGTGATGGCGGAGGTTTGCCGGACGCTGCCGAATGGCTCAGCTGTTTGCTGTAGGAGGGACTGTCGGGCCGAGTGTCGGAAAGGGTGAAGGCGTCGCGGGAATGTCGCTGCTCATCATCGATTTGCCTTTGGTACTCGGCGCACATTTGTAAAATCTCGTCAAGCCGAGCGCGTTCCTCCCTTTCTTGCTCTTGTTCTTTCACACGATCTTCTTGAGCCTGGAAATTGCCCACACAAAATTTTGTTGGATTTTTTACATTTCCATTCCGGTGTTGATGATTTCAGCGAGTTCAAAAACGAACCTTGCGGCGACGTTCCTCCAGTTGTTCTTCGCAGGCGGCCAGAGCTTCGAGACTTCGTTCTTGCCTCAAAATTGGCTTGGGCTGCTGTTGTTGTTGTTGCTGCTGCTGCTGCAAGTTTAAACTGTGACTGGCACCGACGGAATGCGACCTCTTGTGTGCACTGTGAGCCTCTGCAGATGTCGGGTTGCACGTAGGGACGGCCGTCGGTGTAGCAGAGCGGCCGCGCAGGCCCAGAACGGCACTCGCCGGTAATGAGACGGTCGACGAATTGGGCAGGAAGACTTTAGGCGAGGCGGAATGCCACCTGGACTGCTGCTGCGGTGAGGTTGGAACGGACACTTCGTAGTCGTCGTCGTCGTCGTGATCGAAATGCGACAACATCCGCGGATGCAGGTACTCGCCGATGTATTGTGGACTACTGCTGCGCACCGGCTGGAAAGCGCTATTGCCATTACTGTGCGGATGGTGATGGCCATTCAAGCCAGGCATGTGGAAATACTCCGGGTTGTCCATGCCTTTTTTGGGGAGGAAGAATAGAATTTTAAGTAAGTTACAAAAGCGGAGGGGAAAAAATAGACATTAGAGAAATGAATCGACACTTTTCACGGGAAAAAGAAAATAAGGCGGAGAAGAGCGCAGGCAGCACACGGCGAAGAAACATTTATATCTGCCGACATGTGCAAGAAAGTTCACAAGAACTAAACAACATACCCGGAGGCTCAGGGGAAGCTGCTGATGGCGCACTGGTGATGCCAGAAATTGACGAAGCATTGGCGAAATTCATGGGCACGGATGAAATCCGCGCGTTCGGCAGGATCGTCTTCATCCGTTCGGCCTCTTCCGGATGATTGAAGCGAAAATAATTCGATCTCCCGACACAAATCATAGAACCTGAAACAGAACGAAATGCGAAGAAAACGTTGAACGAAAATGTTGAGAAAGAGACTGACACATCGGGGGGAAAACAGACAGTTGAAACCGGTCATAAGTCCCAACTCCATAAACCCTTCCGGGCCACACAACCACTTGTAAGGAGATGGGCAGAAAACAAAATTTCAGAGTAGGGTCAGGCGACCCCCCGTCTTTCGCCCCATTCTGAGGAGGCAATCCGTCCACCTTATCTGGATCTATCCGTGCTCAGGTCCCAACCATGGGGGAGGGAGAGAGGGACCAGTTATGCAAAGTAGTGCGTGACTTGTTATGGTCACACAAGATGCCGACTGCTTGGCCACGGCAATAACAACGCACACACCACCACCGCTAGTGGCCCGTCAATGTCTTTTCTCCTATTGCTCGCTGCTCTCTCTCTCTTTCTCTTTTTGAGGACGAAATGACCGCGTCGGTTTATTTTCGAACCGTTAAAAAAAAAACTTTGAAAGAAAAGGAGGCCATGGGTGGAGAGAAAATGAACAAGATGAAAGTATTTTCTATTTGGTTGGGGGGTTGCTGCTCCTGCTGCCGTTGCTGCTGTTGTTATTGTTGGGAGGAGGCTCAGGAAGCTTCTCTTTAAATGGAGATGGGGATGTATCACGTTATCCGATGTTGATGAGTGTGTTTCACGGTCGGTCGGGCGCGCCTCTCTCTCTCATTCTTCTTTCTGTCTTTCTCTTTCTATCTTCTTTCAAAAGTCCTCCATTGTTTTATCTGTCTATTCTTTTACTGCTTTCTGTTTGATGATGAAGTGCTGCTTTTGGAACATGTTTCTCACTCCTTTCTTTATTTATAAACATCAAAAGGCCTAAGGCAGGTCTAGATCATGGAGAAAATGGATTTGGGAGCAGTATGGGATGGTTATCTACCAGAGAGAGACGGAGAATGTGAAGGCCAGATTTGGATAAACAAAAGGATAAGAAGTCATGTTCAATCTCCCCTACAAAAGGTCAGAGAGAAACGGTCCATGTGTCAATGTCCACACGAGTTACACCACCTGCAGGAATGTTGTGTCTGAAAAAAATCTGCCAGCCAGCAAGGAAACGGAGGAAACAAGTAGCACACCGAAATCCATAAAAAGAAGGGAGTCAACCTAGGACAATGGGGAAATCGGGTGAAAAGAATGTGACTTGTAGATTGCATACCATCACAAACTAGGACGCACACATGGCGATGCTATCCCTCCTACGAGAAGGTTTTCTCTGAAACAGTTTCACTCGTTCTTCACGGTTTGGTGCTGGCACGGAAAGCAGTCCAGCCACATTCACATCACATTAGCGACACAAGAAAGAAAGGAACCAGCAACAACGAGACAGACGATGTCATTCGACTTTTAAAAGCTCTCCCAGACACAGATATGGACACACGCTGAGACGATGGTCGCTTGCTGCTGGTGAAACACACTGGCCACAAAGCAACAAGCCGCTTCACTGTTATAACACAACGCGAAACGAAAAGGAACTCTTGACAGTTGTCTTGTGTGTACGAGCGTGGGCAAAAAAAAAATGTGTCAAGTCAACGCCATCTAGCGACCTTTTCGTTCAACTTTTTCAAACAAAAAACAACAACCCAAACACAAAAAAAATGCGTTGGAAAACGCAGCAGGTGGTTGATGATTTCTCTTCTTCTATTTCATCCCATTCTTTTTCCGTTTCCTTTTTGGTTGGATCCTAACGAAAATAAACAACAATAGAGCTGATCGGCTGATTGTTTTTTCCTTTTTTCTACCCGTTTGACAATCTTTGTCTTGCCACCGACCAACCCGCTGCCGTTGTACCGCTTCATTAACGACATTCTACGGACTCGACGCACACAATTGCTGGTTTACTAATGAAAACAAAAGTGTGAATTTGGGTTTTTCTTCTTACTGTTATGTTGTTGGCGCTGTTGTTTTTCTATTTTTATTTTTTTCTCTCTCAATCGACACCCTTTTGCTTATTTTCAATAGAATATTTCGGTCTGTACTGTTTCTGCTTTTGCTTTTACACCCAAAAAAGCGCTGATTAAATCAAACGCCCTTTCGATTTCAAGCCGTGGTTGGTTTTGGACTGTTCCCAGCAATTGTTCCCACTCTAATGAAATAACAAATCCATTTCCACGTTATTCGAACCAACAAAATTTCAGTTTTTTTTGTTGTTTTTTAAATGGAAAAGAAACCGAAAACAAAAAGAACTTAAAAAAACAACATTGTTTTCATATTGACGTAGCGGGGCGTCAATACAATAACGGCCGATGTTATCAAGCAGGTCTCTTATAAAAGGCCTCACCCATTGCCGGTTTGGGGAATGAAGTCTTCCGACCGGTTCGATTGAACGCCACGCTATTGTATGCATCCCAAACGGTGGGGTTCGAAATCTTTCTGAATATTTTTTACCTTGAGTTAGACGAATAGGCGTAGCGACGGGCAGTCCGTCCACAGAAGTCATCTCGCCAAGCGGATAGAGACTGACGGTGCCGTTGATATTTTCAATGTAGCAGTGAATTGGTTCGACGCCAGTCCCTTGGACGTGAACGTCCGGTTGGCGCTGGACGTAGCTCCCACCGCAGCCCATCAGTATCCGACCTTGGGAAATATAAAATAGCATCCGAAAACAATTGGATATATAAATAAATGCCGGGCAAAAACGGGTTATAGTTGCCGAGCAGAAAGAGAGAGAGAGAGAGTAATATTATGGCGAGTCATCGGGGCGTTGCGTATAAAGCGTTTGCTAATGAGTCAAGGGTGGGGCGCATCCCATATCTCTTATATATATGACGATATTCCATCTTTCTTTCTTTTTTTTTCCCGAATCTCCCGTCATATTGGAAAGCGTCGAGATAGGAAAGGAGAGAATGGAAGGATGAGTCAGGTGATGGATCTCTCTCGTGAATTCCGATGTAAAGACGCTCACGCTATTCACAGACGAGCCGGGGAGACCTCGAATGAAAAACCCCCTACGAGTTACCAACAAATCGCAGCATCAAACCTCCTCCGCCTCTTATAAGGGTAAAAACGATTCGTTTTCCCCTTTAAAAAACAAAATTTGAAAAGGGGAAGAAAGCTGAGCCTATCCGATTTCTTCCCCGTATACCTTATATTCCAAGTTTCTCAAATTCTCTTCAAACTGTTTCCTCTAACCTCTTTTCTCCCCCCCCCCCCCTTCTGCGGCTGGATCTCATCATCATGACGCCCATGAAACGGCCGTATCAAAACTATCAAAAGAGTCCCGTTTGAAAAAGACTAAAGCAGCCAAAAAGACCGGGTCATCAGATGGGTGGAGGGAATATGTATATGTACATGTGAGGGGATGAGCGATCGATAGTTTCCCCGCTGGCCATAGGCGGCGGCTTTTGATATTGTAGACTAAGAAAGAAAGAGGAAGAAAAAAACCCGGCATTTATTTTTATTGCCACCTTACAAGTTACAAGCTCCAACGATTGCTCCAATGTTGATGCGAGGGGAAATTTATTTGAATTTGAGAGCCTGCCGCGCGATGAAGCGAGCGAAAGAAATTCGAAAGAAATTCGAATCATTCCACTCGTCGTTTTGTTAATAGATACCATTGCTGCTGCCTAATTTAGTAATTTGGGAGAGATCCACTTCTATCTCGATTTCACTTTAACACATTGGTCATTCACAGGCCATCCAACTTTCGGTTTCACTTTGGCCAGCCGCTCCTGCGCCATTGTCTATCCAATATCTCGCACGCGTATCAAATGCGTTTGGAGAATGTCACTAGAAAGTCAGCTGATTCCGCGGCCAATCATGGGAAAACAATCAAGAAAAGAAAAGAAAAAATACGCAATCGTTGATAAAAAGAACACGACTGGATATCCGTCGGACCGAAGGGAAATGTCCGTCACATTCTAAGTGAGGCAGGAAAAAAAAACTTTAGCCACAAAATTGAAATCAAGCGCACCAATTATTCCTTTCTCTCGCTCTCTCTCTCGCTCTGTCTGGTTGACTATTAATTCCACTTGATTTCCAATTGGCGAAAATCCTTGGGGGAAAATGGGCAATACTGGAAGCTGTCTGTACACGACGACACACTCGGTATAGAGGAAAACGACTATAGTTAGTTCTAAAGAACTAATAATTACCTTCTGGCAAGTGAATGAGGGTGATGTTGGTGCTGAGCCGACCGCTGCCTAAACTGACGAGATGCGGACCACAATCGGCCGTCCGCACTTTTAGGGCGTTGTGGCCTTGTTCGCAGACCTCGACGCCGGGCGATGGAGAATGGTGTCGAGAATAAGCCGCATTGACGGGCCGATAATGAGGATCTGGCGGTGGGGTCCACTGCTGCGGTGGCTGCTGTTGCTGCTGCTGCCAGTAAGGTCTCGAGTCTCCATCCAAGCTGCTAACATTGACCAATTGCTGGTGGTGGTGATGGTTCGCATTGAGCCAAGCCCGTTTGACAGCCGCTGTAGCCATCATCTTGTCGTCTCTGGCACCTCCTATTGTTTACACAACAAACGTCATTTTCATTTCATTTTTTAAATTTTCAATGGGGTTTTGTTCTTTTCGAATCGACGTGCCCAACTGGGCTAGTGTGGTAGACATTTTATTTATATTTCATTCAGATTTTTGTTTGGCACTTGTCACGGTCGAATCGTCTAAACAGAAACGGACGGAAAAATCGGAGGGAAGATGAAAGAATTATGAGAAAGTCAAAACAGATGGAGGGCAGCGCACACAACAACAACAACAACAGCGTCAGACGCCAACATCAGAAACCACTCAAAGCGGGACTGACGTAGACGTTGTTGGGTGGACGCCTATCGTGACAGCAACAAGCAGCAACAAACGAACAACCCAGAAAGAAAGAAAAAAACACATAACAACACATAACCTTATACAGACACAGAAAATATGTATATGCACCGTTATGCACACACACACACACAGTGAGTCTATATTTATAGTTATGGCGGCAGCATCAGCAGCTCTATAGAAAGCTGGTGGTACTGCTGCTGCTGCTGCTGTGTTTTTGATCAATGATGAATTTCTGAAGGATGATGGGAATACCATACAAGTCCATGCTCGGATGCGTTCCTCACACTTTGTCTATGTGATGGACTGGCTTTTCCATCTTGCCCAGTTCGAATTTCCCTTTTTTTCTTTTTTCCTTTTTTAGTACGTAGTTGTCTTCCAAGGGGGGGGGAGTGGTTGTTTTTTGTCAATCTATTTATTTCGAATGAGAAATGGTGTGTGCACAACGCATTAAGATTGATGACGATGTTGTATAGCCCCCGCGATGAAATGCGACAAAAGAAAAGAAAATCCCGTCTGCTGCTGTACCGCATGTGCTGATAACTGCTGCACACAGTTGCAGCTTGTAACGTGTACAAGTCTAGTGAGAGCTATAATTATAACTAGCGCAACTTCGTGCGTGCCCTGCAAGAGAGAGAGAGTGTAACATACTCGAGATCCGATTGTTCTGTGTAGTAAATAAAGTGCTGCCGGGAGAAACTCTCGTCGGTGATCATCCTCAAATCCCACGCTCGTTCGCCCGTTCTTTTTTTTCCAACAGCGCAAGAAAGAAGAAGAAGAGAGAAGAAGAAAAAAGAAAACTCGACCAAATTCCCGCTATATTATTATTACATATTGTGCCTTTTTTTTTATTCAACAGCAACTTTCCCGGCAGAGTATTTTAACGTCGTGACGACGCGACTCAATAAAGATAAAATGGAATTTTTTTCCAACGTTCGTTCGTTCGTTTCCCGGCAACAGTCAACAATTCAAACTGAAATTTGTATATTCTATTTTGTCTTATCTTCTTCGCCCCCCCCCCCTTCCCTCGACGTGAAATCAAAATGGTGGCGATGGTTACTCGGCACGTGAAGTTTGGATGAATGCAACACTCTCGTCGACATTCCGCATACACATCCAAGAGAGGAGCAAAAAGAGAACGAAATAGAGAGAGCCTATATCATGACTGATAAGGCTGCTGTGCTCTCGACGTTCTTCACTCTTCGCCTATCTTCCCGACTCTCTTGACGGCCTCTCATCCCGCACTCTCACTTTGTTAGTTGCGCCCAGGTTGGAATACAAGACGAAAGGTTCCCTCCTTTTCGGTCGGCATATGGCCGGGTGGTATCGTGTTTCCACACTCTGACTCTATACAGCCCCCGCGATTTTGGAGGACGTACTGCTGCTGCCGACCCCTGAGCCCTGCATCACGCTATATAGATCCCTCGGTCGTGCTGAAAGAGAATTTCGGCGTGATGACGTCACCTAGTTAAATGCCAGAGCTAGCGAGGTTAGACTGTGCAGGACGGCGGATATGCCGGTCGTTGCTGGTTGATGGTAACAGATGGGAATTTGAAGGGAATTGATAGGTTTCAAGCCACGCTGTGTTATATTGACGCGATGACGGAATCTTAGTTGGGGTCCTCATCATTTCCTTCTTTTTCTCTCCTTTTTCTCTTTTTTGATGTTCGTGTTTATTATGAAAAGAGGCAAACAAAAAAGGAAATAAGAAAAAAACGACAAAAAAACAACAACAGCAATCGATTAGGGTCAACAGTCGGAACTCGGAAGACCGTGAAGAATTGGGAAGCCCGATGATAATGTGTGGGTTAAAATAAGGAGAAAAAGGAAAAAAAAAAAAGGGAAAATATCAGTCGTGATAATTTTATACATAACCAAAAGGCAAATGTTTAAGCTCTATTCATATCCTGATAGGCTAATATCTAAAATACCTAGAGGGCCTTATTCTCCGATTAACTTGTATATTATACCACTCTGATAATAAACATGTATATAGAGTCGACCACTCTCCTATCAAAGGCCTCTGGCCACACAGATACCACACCTTCTTTTTTTTTTTAGCCTATACTCATCGTGACGGAATGTCGTTTTCCAATATTCAAATGCCCAGCAATGCTGCTGATGCCCAGCCCTGTGCGAGACTGTATGCCCTTCAGCCCGTCCGCGATTGAGAATTTATATGTGTCGATTACGGCACGATTTCCCCTCCCCGACTTTTGTCTGGCCCTGCAATCAAATGGCGCGCTTGACAGGCTATTTCAAATGAAATATACAACATCTTGATATTTGTATTATTTCAGTTGGAATCTACCAAGTTCGTGAAATTGAGAACGCCGAATATTCACGATAGCATTAGTAACAAAGCGTGCTGTCTGTAGGTAGTAGTCGGACCACTCCCGTTCGCATGTCGTTTCTCCTTTATATTACAATTTCCTTGGACGATGATTCACCAGGAGTTCCGCCCATAGCCAGACCAGCCGACCCGTTCGTCATGCACCGCACGGAATACTACCCACGTTGCAACCGCCCCGTAGCCAAATAAGTTTACACCGGTGAGTACACATGCATACGTGCAGTATAGTAAATTTAGATATTCCTTGGAGAGAGGATCGCGCATTTGGTGTAGTATAAAGGGGCTGAAACCGGAGCGACGGATTGAATTTCCACAATCCCGGCGATGATGGCCTTCTCAGTAGTGGGTACTACAGTAAAAATAAGAGGGGGAATTTTATAGTGTAGCCCACGCATAACTACATAATAGGAACTATCGCCGAAGAGCAACAAGCTTTTTTTTTTCTTATTCGAAACGAGGACTGTGGCTGTAAATAAAAGGGCGTAAAAAGATGGTGATGAAAGCGAGGGGAAGAAATAGGGCGTGACGAACCATTGAATCACAACAACAGCCCAGGCTGGCTGGCTACACAACACAACACACACGTCCAGGAACTGCTGCGCTGGCCGCCTTGGGACTTATTCGGGGCGAGATTTTGCACCAGCACGAACCCGAATAATACATCAACGATTAAATGGCATCGGGCGGCCAGGTCCGATATTCGAGCAGTCAAGTTTCCATTCGTCTTCTCACGCGTTTCGAATGATATGCACAGACTTCTTTCTTTCTTTTTCTTGTTCTTTTTTTCTTTTATTTACGCCTGAATGAAGGGCGGTAACGAAATAGCGAATCCAACAACCCAAAGAAAGAAGAAGAAGAATAGGATGGAGAGCACAACAACTCTTAAGCCGAGGCCTCTCAATGTGCATAAGCAACAACTACAAGACCTTTTCAGGAAAAAGAAAAAGGAGACCCCCATTTACTTTGCCCTTTTAGAGAGAAAATCGTGGGGCATAGGAGACGATGGTCGTCGTCGTCATCAAATTTCCATACGAACCGTATCGACAAATCGTCTCTACGCGCCACCACCATCTCACTTGGCATTTCGGTTGATTCTGTTGTTGTTGTCGGCCTCTCCATACGTCGGGCGACTGCGGCACTTGTTCACTCTGCCTTCAAAAAAACGCCGTCGCTAGTTTCACGTCTAGTACGCTGCATATATGTATATTATATCTACTACATTTTCTATATGGAAAAAGATTCTGACCGCTATAGCGCACGGCCGCGGTTTCATCTTTACTTGATTTATGATGATGTATTCAAGATGAAACGGGCGACTGTACGGCTGATGAATAGAGGAAAGAATTGTCGGTCGCCACATAACATTTGATACGCTGCATAACACAGAGTGAACACACACACAACATGTATCTGAATATCTCAATCCAAGTTTTGTTTTCTTTCGAAAAATGAGCGCGAAACGCGCGTCTCCGTTCAAATATTGGCTCCGCTATGGCCGGGAAAATGTCATGGTGGGCGGACGTCGCTATAGCACATCATTTCAATGTGATGATTCCGGTTGGACCCTGTGTGTGTGCTGGCGTGCGTAGGAGGATTGATATTATTATACGCTTTTGTTCCAGCGCAGACGTCGAGTATATGGGCAAGTTTTCGTGGCAAACTCCCAAAATCACTCGGCAGCTTCTTATGAGCCATATCTCGGAGCATATAATATACGAAGCGGCCATTATACCAGTTGTTATTTTAGTCAGAAATATATAATGTCGAGTATGCCATCATCATCATCATCCCAATAAGAATCAGCCAGCCTATAACAAAATAATCGATATGATTGGAAAAGGATTGCTGCTGGCAGAGTCTATAATTTTAATAACGAGCTCACTATTCGTCAGCTGAGATTCATTATATATTTAGAAGTCGTTAAGCCGCAAAAGTGTCAAAACTCGTTAGGCTCTTTCAGAACGAACCGCAACACACACACGCAGCCCACCAAACAAAGTTTGTATCGTTATCTCATTCTTTCATCACGAAATCAGTGCTGCCATTTACCTTAATTAAGTTTCGCCGAGTATAGGAAATGGAAGGGCCGGTGTATCTAATCAGCGGTCGGCGAAAAAATCCGATCGGCGTGCCTATTGTCGGCGTTCCGCACAGCACAGGGCACAGCAGCACTCACGCAACAGCGAATTGCATAAGTGAGGCATTAGGAGCCAACGAGAAATTCTAGGCAAAAGTCGCTGCTGCTATGGGTATCTATTAGAAGGCCAAAACGTAAAATCGAATCAAGTTCACTGATTCGACTAGTAGGCAGCTACTACACCGTGTGGGAGAAACTGATCGACTGATGTTGGGTCTGGAACTCTCGGTCGGTTTGCATGGCGCTCCGTTTTCCTCTGTCTGGTTTGTAGCTGCCGAGAAAAGAGTCGACGAGGACGGGAGAGAAAACCAAAAGGGAGGCTCCGTTGGAGGAGTAGTAGTACGCAGTATCGGGCGAATGGGAGGGCTTCGTCGTCCTACCCCACTCTACATACGCTGGGTGAGGGAGAGAAAAGAAAAAAGAGAAAAAATAAAAGAGAAAATAAGAAAAAAAAGGAGAAATAACTATAGGCTTGGCACCGGTCCATAACCGTTTTCATCCGTAATACGAAACTCGCAATAGACTCGACAGTCGGTCCATTTCAGGAACAACAACAACACGACAACGTTGGCGTCCTCTCTATATTGTAGTTCCCTCCAATTTAGCCACGTCGAACTTTGTGTGTGTGTGTCTAGTCGGGCGACATCCTGCCAAAGTTCATTGGATGAAAATGGCAATCGTGGCAATCTATTTGGTCGCCTGGTGAAATATGTTTGGAAACGACCGCCGAATGAATCAAGATCAACATCTGAACATTTCAGAATAGTTACAGACGAGCATTGGAGAGGCTTAGAACTTGTCTTGTGTGTAGCCTACAAGGGTCTATATGTCTGTAGAACAGATAAACAGGGTTTGTCGAGAGGAAACTTCAACACGTCGGATAGAAAAGAAAGGGGAGAGAGAAATAGACGGGCGGATGTGTGTATATTTTTGTGAGCGTATACCATATAGACTGTGCTGGACGACGACGACTAAAGCTTGTTGGAGCGCACAGCACACACACGGGCCGCGGTAAAATACAACGCAGATGGCCCGGCTGTTATTATTCAAGCTTGGGTAGTCCCTTTTTGCTTATTTCGGAAGCCGGTTGAGCGGTTGCTATGACAACCAGGGTGAAATCCATGCTGGATCCACGGTTGAGCTGTGTACAGCCCTAGCGCGGGCCACTCTCGGTTTCTTTTCCGGCGCGGCCTCTATATCTCTAATATGGTTTCCTCATCTATTTTCTGTTCGGCCCCTTCCAGCCAACGGACAGCATCATCATCCAAGCATCTAAAACCAAAAGGGACATTTTCTTTTCTTTTTTCTCTTAGTCTAATCTAATACAAGTAGAGAATACGACACATATTTCGTATGTGTGGGGCCGATAGACAGCGCTTCCGGTCCGTTATTTATTTTTAGTCGTCTCCGGAAACTATACTAGGAGAAGCGCTGCAGAAGAGGAAGAAGCGGAAGAAAGAACAAGAGGTCCCCCCTACGCATCCGGTCGGTCGACTTCGGTTCCATTTTTGACCCCTACATGTAATAAGAATAGACTTTTGATGAAATGAGCTTTTCTATTAATATTCTAGAGTACTACTGTATATTACAATCAAGTGACGACCAACATTTCCATCTTGTTTTGTTACGTATATTATATAGAACCATTGTATTTTCAAAGAACCATAAAAATCTTGTGTAGATAATTTCATTTGGGATTTAAAAAAAAAATAGGGGGGAGGAAAAATTTGTCTGAATTAAAGGGAAAAAAACAGAGAAGAAGAAAAATTGATTTCATGTTAATTATTTTTGCCAGTGTCGAGGAAGTTGAATTTGACAACTTTTGCCAACAACATCGAGCGCGCGCCGAGAGAGAATCTAACACGTGGGTTGACCGGTTCAACGTTATTCTTCGGTTCTTATTATTTTTCTCTTATTTTGTCAAAAAATTCTGAATTTCTAAAAAATAAACCACAGCACATACAATAAGCAACTCCTCCCCGTTTGTTCAACTCACGCGCTCACGCGTCGTTTGTACACTCTAAAAAAAGCTACGCTTTCATTTTCTTTCGGGTTTTCTCCTTAGCCGATTATTTCAAATCATTTCCCTCCAATCCAATAATAATAATAATTAAAAAAATAAAAAGAAAACAATTAACCTTTTTTTGTTTTTGTTCCAGAGAGAGACTAAGAGAATCGATCAACGCGGTTGCGCGCTTTGCTACAACAATTTTCTGATAGTTAAAAAATATAAAAAAGGGGAACATTCGGTTTTGTTTGTTGTCGGGTGATGTGTGTACACGTCGCAGATTGAGAGCTAGGGTGTTGGTGGGGGAGAGATATGGAAGGAGAGTCTGTCGTTTCTTGTTTGTTAGAAAGAGAAAGAAAAAGAAAAAAAAATATCCAGAGTCTAAAAATAGTGGATTTTTTTGTGTGTTATCCACTGATGGGGTTTTTGTGTATACTGGGAAAAGGGACGAAAAGGCAGTGGGGGCGAGAAGGGGCACGTGCGGGCTTTTCATGTCTTGTTTCTCTCTCTTTCTCTACTCTACTCTGGAGCTCGTGGACAACAGCATCTGCTTGACGGTTATTGTTTCCTTACCTATCGTCGAGCGGAATGAATGTTTGTTTTTTTTTTCTACCCCGTAAATGTGTGTGAGTGAGGAAAAAACGAAGAGTTTATCGAGAAGGTTTCAAACAGAGAAATGATTAGTCGAAGGTGGAAAAGTCTTATGATAGAAAAAAGAAAATGGGGGAAAGACTTGAGAGAGCCATCTATCGTGCGCTTGTTCATTTCTGGAATATCTTCAAACCACCAATGAAGAACTGACGAGGTGAGCCATCCAACACAGGACGACCGACGCTGAGGTTGTTATCCACGGTCGTGAGCAACTGCTGGCACTGTTTCCCGGACTCACAATCGACGACGGCAAATTCTCCGGGTCCTTGGAGGAGCTCGGCTGATCATCGCCGCAATCTTGATCGCCTTATCAATGATATCAAATCGTGATTGATTGAATGAACAAAGCGTATATAATCAAAAGTGTACATCCAAGTAATAGCAGTGTTACCTGGCGGGCATAAGTCACCGTCAGTGGGTGATTGAGAAGGCGATTGAGTGGGCGAAGTGGAGATTTCCGTGGTGGGGCTGGTCTCGACTTCTTCGTGAGTCCCGTGCTGATCGACCGATACGGCATCGATGACTAAGGCGGGCAGAGTCGATTGATTATCTTCGGTCGTTTCTTCCGTTTCCGTCACTTCAACGTTAGACTCGATGGTGGATTCATTCTCATCGAAAGTCGAACTCGCATCGCTAGTTATGATGACGGGGACAGTGGTGCTAGCAGCAGCAGTAGTGGTTGTTGTTGTTGTTGCTGTTGTTGTTGTTGTAGTGGTGGTGGTGGTGGTAGGGGCTATAGTGGTCGTGGTAGTAGTTGTTGAAGTAGTTTCAGGAGCAGTACCGCTAGATTGTTCCACTGGAATGATGTTGGCGCTACTGCTCGACGTGATGTCCGAATTGTCGTAGTCGGTCACTTCCGGATCTTCTCCGCCGGAGAGGTTGACCGTGTTGGACTCGGCGCTCCAGCCGAAGCGGTTGCGAGACTGGACGCTCACCTGGTAGACAATTCCGGTGGCCAAATCGGAGAGCTCGTAACCGTGGCTGTGTAACGAGGGAGAAGAGGAGCCGGTCGATGAATTGGACGGAATGATCAGATTGACCCAGCTAATCTCCGGTTGGCCGCGAGGTCTTAGCCACAATCGATACTCGTAGATTGGACTTAGGCTGACCGCGTCCCACGTCAATCGGTAGCCGATGCGACGTCCTGCTTTGCTCTCGTCGTCCTCCTGTTGTTCGGAATCGATCAATTTACTTGCTCCGCGCGGAGGCGATATCCACAGGACGGCGGCCATTGCTTTACCTGTTGGTTAAAAATAACATGTGAATTAATAATTCATTTCACAAAAAATGTAAAAGGTAAAACAAACTGCCCGGCGGTCGGCTTTCGTCTTTTTGACCATTTTTGACCAACGTAAACGCCATCTGGCTGCGTTCAAACAAGTTTCGTTCGTGAGTGGCTAGAACGCCACCTCTGGGATAACAGCCCAGTCACGACTGGGCCAAGGCATTTAACTCGGAGCGGGATTATGTTACTCAACTAGCCGCGATTCCGTTTGCGGCGCAGATATAGAAGTTAGGCTATTTCCAGACTGTGTTCCACAGCACAGCGGTTGGGTAAATAAATTGATGCTCTCGCCACAACCGGCCAGTGTAAATAAACATTTTTGTCATGCGGTATTCGTCGGGTCTATTATTAATCATCAATCGCCGTTGGCCGAGACTGAAAGCCCTGCCATTAATGCTAACAGCAGTTTTGTCTTTCTCTTTCGAGATTCACTACGGCAAACTGAGTAATTGGCAAATAAAAAGTTAAAAGACAGAGTGGCTGGCAACTGTTCCGGCACACGCTCGTACATCTCGCCCGCAAAAGTTGTCGCCAAAGTGGAATCGTTCTGGCATATTTATATATACGTACATATACACTATACATATATATATGTATGTTGGGTTAGAGTTGCCAATCTTAAAATGCCGAAATTTTCACACTTTCTCTGGAATGGCAATCGTTTCTGGGTCGTTAAAAGGTGTATGGCGCATTCTCTTTTACGTCGTGTTCTGGTCAGAGATTTAAGCGTTTACATGGCGGCCATCTCACTATTAATAACTCATTTTCTATTTCGCTAATTGCTTTCAAAATAAAACAAGATGTCATGTCTTCCAAATGGGAAATGGTTTTCCAAGAAAATAGTTTGAAGTCTAAATTGGAAACTATTATCAACAGCGCCTGCTTTATTTAACAAAAATTAAGTTTATAAGACCCGTCGCATTCACCTGTTCTATTTTCAGCACGCTTGCGTGATATGTCAGCAGGTCAGTTTAGGTTCCGGTATAATGCAGAACTAAGTTGATGTGCGCAAAAAGTCTTTTCCCCGTGCTCATTCAGAGAAATCTGGAATCCGATATTGTTGAAAAGCTTAGCTCATGCATGCCATTCAGAAAATAGCATTTGCACGATAATGGCCCACTCACTATTGGCTTGACTCTGGGCTTGTGCTTTCGTGCGATGGAGCACTTAAACCGTATTAGTAGGACATCCTCTTATTCATGGCTGTTTTTTTTATTACTATAAACAATAAATTGGATTTGACAAGATCAATTTAGCGCTAGTTCAAGGCTACATTTTTGCCGGTTTTTGCAGAGTACGTTTAAGAACTTGAAAGCTGAGTGCAGAAGAAAATGCAATTTTCGATTTGTCAATTGAACGTCCCCTTACTAAACGCGTTCAAAATAACCGCTTTGCCATGCATTTACATTTCTACTGATATTCAGTTACGTGTTTCGACCTTATGAAAACAGAAAGGTGTCATCCAAATTTTGTTCAATTTTTCAGAAATCTTTCTTTGGGAACATAACTTTTTTTTCTCTCGTCGTCTAAACAGATATAAGCTCTTGCATCGCATCGCTGATATAGATTTCCAAAAATTTCCCTTATCAATTGTTTTCACCCTTCAAGTTTCCCCCTTTTAAAAAATGTGTAGCCTTTTTAAAGCACTTAACACAATCCACAAAACGGCCACTTGAACAGACAAGTGCAGAAACATATGGTAGGAAAATGTGGTGTGATAACCGCCTGTGAAAAGTACAACGATCTTAAATTTTTGGTTATTCCACAGTACTATATGTAGGTTTTACAGCCTACAGTAAAAATTACGAGAAAAGTGTTAAGTGGCCCTATCCCCATGAAAAATCGAGTTGAAGACAAGCTAGGAAGATTAAATCAAAGTTCTCACGGTCAAATTCAAAGTCTGAAATAGAATTATACAATACATGTTACGCATAATATTAGACTGTTTCTATATTTCCGAGAATAGATTTTCCAATAGATTTCAGATCGTTTTCCTTGTTTGTTTTCCGTCCAGAAAACAACCATCATCACCTTTTTACATAAATGCGCTTGATTTCACGATTTCACTTCCACCTTGAACTGCCATTCATAACAAGTCAAGAAACCCCAAAAGCTTATCCTTTTGGATCCGAAAACCGGGTTCCTGCGGGACTATGAGAAGTTCAGCCGACTGATGCGATGGATGAATAAACTCAAATGTCTAAACTGATTATCATGATTCCTGGGGAAAATAAAATGCATTCGTTATCTGCGATATTCACGCACGAACGATTATCCTATTCTAGCACTTCAGACTGATTGATTATGTATATCCACCCCATTTGGAGATTCTACGCATTTTGTAGTTTTTTGGAACCACGAGTGTCATGTGTCACAACAATTCAAAACCGGGTAGTTTCATTTTTAAAAAATGTCATCGTCTAGCTTGTATTTCAAAGGAGGCCTGATCTGCATAGAGGTTATGAGTTACACGAGAGACTTACAGACCCGAGCCGCTTGTTCAAAAGGGTCCGCGCGCTGAATAGGGCGAACTCGCTGTTGACTCGGCGACTCAGCCTAACGATCAACACCGCTTTTATACAAAACAGTGAAAGAAACTCTCGTCCATTTTACGCTCCCTTATACAACGCAACGAAAAAAAATAAAATAAAAAAACAAACAACTGGAATGCAACACGGCACCCGATTCTATATCAAATAGCTCTTGGGAGACAAGCGAAAAGAAGCCTCAAGTTACGTCAAGTTGGTCAAGGACTCTATAGGGAGACCTTTTAGGTCTAAAGGATACATTTCTTAAAAAAGAGTTTTGATTCTGAATGCTTTGAAAAAGGAAATCCCTTGTAACAAAATTTAGATCCCGTTCGCTGCTCGTCGCTAAACAGTAACCTCATCAAAGAGAGCTTTGCTTGTCATTTCTGCTGCGACGTAAAAAGAACTCGCATGATTTCACACACAGCAGAGCAGACCGTCTTATTAGACGTCCAGGCCTATATACCTATTATGCAGCCGAAAAAGTGCTGGTAAGAAAAGTCGCATTCGTAATAGCGCACGCTATATGTCCCGGTAGTACTTGTATCAGCTACAAAATGGCTTGACTACCTTTGATGTCTCTACATTTCACGAAGAATTTGTCAAGCTCATTTTTCCAACAATTCTCTTCATATTATACGGAAGGATTGTAGGAACTTGTTTAAACTTTGCCGTACAAAGTTCATCACTATCCTCCAAAGAATTTCTTATGTAGAATCTAATGCAATCATCGCAAGATTCCGCAGGTCAAAATAGTTGAAAAACTTCACGGGCGTGTACATACGAATATAAGTTGGGGACGCGTGAAACTTAATCTACACCCCAACAAGGTATTGACGACAAACGCCACTCCTCTTCATAATCCTGTTAGTCACTCACGCGCAAATCAACTGGTTACTACTACTACTATAGTGATGGATTCGGATACGACCGACGCAACTTGCACATAAAAGCGCTTCTCCAAACATTCGATCTTACTACACACTACACACGGTCGTAAGTTTTGACCTTATCAAGACTTGTTATTCCCGCATAATATAGTAGAATTTCAACTATTATTGGCCTCATATAAAGTCATGCGAAGCATGTTGACAAGTCATAACCAGACGTACATATAAAACAAAAATGCCCACGGTAGTCGAAGAAACACAACGACGAATGACAAGGTCTCGTGATGTCTCGCCACCGTATAGGGTTTACGATTCCAATGCTAATTAAGAATCTAAAAAAAATGTTTTTCATAGAAAATCGTTTGTATCTTTGCCATCTGCACGAAGCGCACTGTGTTTATGGTTGCCATGCGACTATAGAGACGAGTTGTTAAATGTCGCGTCGCAATAATAAGTCTAAAAAAGAATCGATCGCCGAGGGCTTAATAATATAGTGACTAGCGCACTGTCAGCTCCTTTGAGTAGTTTTGATGAACGGCGCTACAAGCTACTCCCCCTTTTCAAATGATGGGTACGATGCCAAAGTACAAAAGATATCAGCTTAGCGCAATAAACTCGAATAATAAGACAGTATATAATTACGTGTGTCGAAAGAGGTAGCCAAGAAAAGATTTTTGATTTGTTTTTATATTACCGGACATTTCGATGGCGGCTTCCGCTTGTCCGTGAGGATTCTCCGCCTTGCAAGTGTAGATGCCCAAATCCGAGTCTTGAACGCTCTTGAAACGCAGCACGTGCTTCAGGCCGTTAGACATCACCAGGGTGCCAACCCGATTCGATGGAATGACTTGTAGGTGCTTTCTTCCAGTACTACCTTCATTGTTCCCGACGCTTTCAACTGACCGGAACCACGTTACCTGTGTATAGAAAAACAACACACGAAATTTAGTACCATCTATTTTTTTGTAAAACAGATTATAATGTTAGATTATGAAATCCAGATCCTATTGCTGACCTGCCGGTGAAGCCCCATCCATTTCATGACTTGTTCATAACAGAATGTTACGCCACAAGTTATTACCCGTATAGTTTTTGTTTTTAGTAAAATTTACAACACGGCGAATAATAGTAGATTTGAGTCTACTCTAGTATTACGCGAGGAACGAGTCAAGAATGGGCTATAGCTCTGGTTTCGGAGGCAGACCGCTGTGAAGCCGACTAACTACCCAGCTGTATAGAGGGAAACCAACAGTATATGGTGTGAACTTTCTACATCAAAATATGACCCGAAACCATTGACTGTCGAATCGTAGGGATTCTAAATGTGTATTATCCATTAGCCTGTATACGAGTATATTATGTAGGGGGGGGGGGGGACTCACTGTTTTATATATCCTGCCACTATGAATCCTATCTCTATACGACACACCCCCTTACAAAAGCAAAACAAAATTTTAAGCGTGTGGAACAAAATATTTTTAAATGTAGGAGCTGCCCAGTATATAGGCATGGCGTTTTTCCTTCCCCTTGAAAACGTTAGAGGGGTAACTTTTAAATAACAGGTAATTGGATGAGAAAAGTTTCCAAATCAAATAGCTTATACCTGAGCCGCTGGATGCGCGTAGACGGTGCAGGCCAGTTCGGTGAGTGAACCCAATCCGGTGTGCACCCAACTATGTTCTACGACAATTTCCGGAGCGTCTTGTTAAAAAAAAAATAAGAAAATTCATCAATTTCAAAATAATTCATCAAATGAAAATTTTAAAAAAAGTTACGGGAAATCTCGACGACGAAAGTAGCCACCGCCGGTATGTCAACACCGTTATCCGCCTGACACATGGCAAAATAATAATCAACATAATAAATCAAAAGTGAACTATACAAAAGCTATTAGCTGGAATTATATAATAACCTCGCAGATGTAAGCCCCGGCGTCCACTTTGCGGGCCCCGACGATCCGATGGACGCTGGATACTTTTTGATTAACATCGACGATCGACTCTTCGGCGCTGAGTACTCTTCCCTGTTTTTCGTGCGAAATTGCACAAGTGCGAGGGAAATTGCGTTTCCAATTAGCAATTAGAATCGTACACACGTCGATGAATGGTGTGTGTAAAAAAATTAAAGACTTTACTTGATACTTCCATGTGACGGTAGGCATGGGACGACCAGTGGCCATGCAAACGAGATCCAAATCTCCTCCTTCACGCAGCTGGTGGTGAGGCGAGTCGGCGCCGTGATGGAGTAGCTCATCGATGGCGGCAGGAACTGCGCTCCGCCGAGCCCCCGGTCAGCAAACCCCCCCCCCCACCAGCACCCAAACAACAACAACAACAAGAGACAAACAAGTCACAATCACTAGGTATATAATTACAATCCCTATGGGTGATGTAGGATAGTATATATAGAACCATATTATATGTGGCACAAAAGCGGCACGCGAGACGTCTCTAAGTGCTACTACTCCGCACGGTCTATGGGTATTTTTGATTCGAAAATCCCAGGTGTACGAAGTGGTTGTTGGGGGCGGATACTATTTATTACATGACGTTAGAAAAAAAAACAAGGTTGCATTTCGAAACGGGCCAAACAGGAAACATCACATTTGATTCAGTCAAAATGCTGGTTGTTAATTCCTGGTCATTTACAATTTTTAATTACATAGTGTCACTGAAATTATTTTAAAAATCTATCTGCAATTCTTTAAATTAACGGTTTGACTCTTTTAGTTTTCCTCAGTGTACGCAGCGATAGGAGATGACAATATCGTATTTTTCAAAGTATTCGTTTCTTCTTCTTGAAAAAAAAAGGGGTTCAGACAGTGTTGTCAGAATGGTATAGGATTAAAGATAACGAGATAAAGGTCGAATGACGGGGTGCGCCGAGAAGGCGGGGGTAGGCTTTTTTTTGTTTTGTTTACCCATTCTCGGCCATAACCTATAGGTTACACCATGAGAGAATCAGCGGGGGGGAAAGGTAAAGTATGCAGTGCCGGTTGCTGCCTATGTATCTATACATAATACAAAAAAAAAAAGGTCATTCAACTTGAAAAATGGTAGAGGATAATTCCACTGAGCGTCATATCCGTTAGCATTAGCCAGTCTGGCGACACAAACTCACGGACGCGCACGACCCCGCCCTTCCTCTTTTCTTTTTCTGTTGGTGCCGAACCGCTCAGGGTCGTTGGGAAATAATGAATTCGAAATAAAAAAGAAAAGTAATACCCAAAAGCCCCCATCCGCTGCTCGCCATGATTTCAATCGTTCCTACAGTCGCTTATGTTATTTATTAGCTACCACTACACTTTTGGTCTAGACATTTTTGCCAGGCCTCGTTTATAGATTTCTAGCCTGATCTGAGTGTAGTAGACTGCGGATTCTGACGTAAAGATGGTTGGCATTATAGCCAATATAAGTTCAAGTTGTATAACAGACCTTCGACTTGGACGTTGTAACTGGTGGTCCGCGGAGGATGCGACTGAATGCTACACGAATAGTTTCCTTCGTCATCCTCAGCAATTCGTACAATTCTGAAAGTAATGATTTATATGGTTTAGACACTTAACTGTATAAGATGGATAGATTCTTACAGAAGAGAAAAATCACTCTGGATAATAAAACGAGACTGAAGGGCGGTCGACGAGTGATCAGGCAGCAGGACACCATTTTTACTCCAGGTGAAATACTCCAGTATATCTGCAATTTTGAACAAAAATAATCTTGGTAAACAATCTGGCGAAAGGAATCCATTTCATTATAAAAAGGTGTTTAAGGAAATAATGGAAACCGACCTTCTGCGCCTGTCGGAGAACACGGCAGTTTTAAATTCGTTCCCACTAGGACTACTCGTCTGTTGGTGTCGTCGACGTCGTTTTCCGATGCCAACACGGGCCCCGTACACGCTGTCAATTTCAAAGAATAGTTTTAAAAAATAATACCAGAATAATAGTGGCTGAACTGTTGTTTTGGTATTTATATGTACAATTGGTCGTTAGTTTTATCTCATAATAGAATGATCAACAAAAACGCAATTAAAAAGGATGAAATTCGCCATCATTCATGTCGGTACAATTGCGTTTCACGGTCAGCGGGAGACTGAATCCTCCAAACGCCCGCACACACACACACACACACACATGCGGATATGGCATGCAAGCAGCTTTAACAGCTGTGTCAGTCCCCAAAAAAAAAAACCTATTCAACATTGATGGGCGTCGTCAACTTTTCAGGTATGAGCTATTGCTGCGGTTGGGCTTATAAATCTCACACCGCATCTCTACATCGTCTAGATTGACTCATATAGCACACCTTTCACACGATGGGAATTTCATAAAGACTTGTGTGATATGTTACACAGCACGACGCGCAATCTATCGAGTATGTGACGACGATTCACACTGAACTTCCCACTCGGTCAAGTCTCAATTCTTCGGTCCTATTGCTCGCCCAAGTGCGACAAATCTAGTCCTAAGCCTTCGGACATTTACTGGCGTAGCAGTGGACACACAAGAAAACGGCCACTATAATTCGTTTACTCGATAAATACTTCAGCGCCAAAGAAAATAACAATAACACAAGTGAAACAAAGAATACAATAGATATAGCTAGTATATAATGTACCATTTACAGTATCTATATAGTACATATACTAAGCAGGAGCTTTCAAGAGCGGAAACGCGCCTCATCCTCGACTCATGAGTGGGACCCCCTTCTTTCTGCAGATGCGCTTCTGTGGGCTTATTTTTCTGGCTCGCTGTTATTCTCCCTATTGTGAACAAGACCTGTCAATTGGTCATGCTGCTGGATTTAACACACAAGAGAAACGCTCTAGACCAAAGAGAGCGGAATAGAGTTAAGAAAGATCGTCCAACTTGGACTAATGCTGCACGACCCTTCTGGCTCAGTCTCTCTCTCTCTCTCTCTAGTCTCTATATATCTCGATCCTCTTAATTGAAGGCGCCGCGCGCGCCGCTTAGTTCTCGGCTGCTGCTGCCGGACCGTGCCTATAATATGGTTGCAGCCTTAGCTGCTGACAGGGGCGGCGAGAACAAATGAAGGCCAATTCGAACTCTATCACCAAATCTCTCGAACGGATGAATCGCCTTAAATTAAAGAGGTTCCCTTTCAATGAATCCAAACCGCAACTTTTACAGCTCTCTACATCAATTAGTAATGAACAGTTGACCAACACTGAAATAGGGGTCGTTCTTGCCATGATATCATAGGAAAAACAAAAATCTACTATGAGATTAGAACTGATTGTCATTGTTACCGAATAATAGAAGAACGGCGCAAGCGACGAAGAAACTGGTCTCGATGGAAGCCATATCACACACCAACGGCCAATTGTAATTCCAAAACACTGGACGGTTTTAGCGACAATTTATCAAATAACGGTTGGCACTGGAATTTCACCATATACAAAAAAAATGTCGAAATCGCGTGTCAATGGCGATTACAACAGCTGTAAAAACGAATTTTAGCGAGCGATATTAAATTGAAGAGCACAGACGGATGATTGCGTTAACACTTCTCTTCTGTATAGTCCTACAAAACGAAATATGTGCTGCTGTACAACTCGGAGCAAATGATGAGCACTGGCGAGTTCTGCGCTGGAAGAGATAGACTAAATATCCTACCGCTCCGGACTCTCGTCACAGTTACAATGAATCAGTGACGGTGGCAACCGGTCTTCTATTTTTCTCCTGCTCCTCCCCCCCTTATACCCACATGCGGATCAAGGGAGGTGGTTTTGGAAAGGGAAATGGGAGGGAAAAGAGAGAGAGAGAGCGAGAGAAAGACTATATAGAGAGAAAGTGAGAGACCGGCTATACCAATTATGATGATGTATACTCAACATGAGGGACAAACGCTTGTCCTGTGTGTCTTATTTCTTTTTTGTTTTTTGTTTTTCTTTTTTCGATATATATATACGTGACAAACTGTCCCGGGTATATAGCTTTTTTACAGTATATACGTCTATTTACAAAACTACTCTTGAATTGCCTTGTGTGTTGTGGCGTTGTGGCTGCCTTGACGACAAAAGAAATGAAAAGTATTAAAGTCTGCAGTTTTATTTCTCTTTGTTGCTTTTCATCCGATCAAGTTTCAGACAAGACATTTTTTTTTCTTCTTCTTCTTCTTCTTTTCTATTCTTTAGAGAATCCCGTCCATGATGCGCAATCTTCTTGATGCCAACGTCGGTTTCCTTTTTACATGGGGATGGAAAATGGAAAAGACACCAGACAGAGCAACAGCATCAGCAGCAATGAATAGCCGTCGCCGTAGGTTCATATAAAATAGCCGACTGCCAGCTGAATCTTATATTGTCAATCACCGTAGTCTCGTATTGCCAACCTGATAGATTAAGTGAAACAGCATTCAAGGTTTTCGCCCTTTCGCTTAGGCTTTTGTACAGGCTTGTGCGGATTAAATGTTGTCCAACTTTGTTGTCTCTTATAATACTTCAAGTTTTATTTGGCTGCCGCTGATAATAAGTCCTACTCTGGTATAATATTCGATAACAACTAAGATGATTATAACAAGGTTCATTTGAATGCAAAAAAAAAAAATAGTGTGTGAATAAATCAGCATCTTAAATATAATATTTTTGAGTTAAAATTATTTTTTAAAATTCCGAAGTGAATTTGCTGGGCTAAAATTTATGAAATGTCTGTCCATCCTGAAGAAAGCTGTCGTCGAATAATTGGATTTATTTGACAGATTGGTGGATTAAGAGATCCGTCAATAGCTACGTGCGAGCTGTGAATGAGAAGGTTTCACAAAGAATTGAGACCTCCGTGATGCACCAGAGTTTATTACGCTTGGGCACATCAGTGCTAAGCTTTAAAGTCTGTCCCAATCTACGTACGTATGATGTTGGTATAATAAAGGGTTAAAGAAATTTCAGTAAAATTAAAGCAGCACAAAAAAAAATCAAGTGAACTTAATACGTTATCCATCTTACTTTCAGAAAATAAGCTATTATGAATTTATCCATAAGTCCTTACTTCGAGCTGTCGGCGAGCCTTATTTTTAAATAAAATTGCTTCTAATGCTAATGCTATATATTTTCTTTAATCGTTCCATCGTGGTAAACTATCACAATTAAAGAAGGCCATTGTTTTTTTTGCGAATTGGTGGTCCTCAACGAACGCCACCTAGTCGCGTTGAGGAATAAAACTAAAGAAAACGACATCACAGCGGCAAAAATTTGATTAAAAAAGGGTTCAAACTAATGGTGTAAATCATTTTGAAAGAAATTTACTTAATAAAAAGTAAATAGCTACCTCAGTTTAAACGGTAGCGGATGTGTCCAGGAGTAGCTAGGCACCTGACGTTTGAACCATACCGCCACGCAAAATGAGATTTCAGGAGCTCGTCAATAGGGGCACTGCAACCGAATTTTACTGTTAAACGAAAAACGTCTACACTCTACTGACTGCTGGGCAGTGACGTCATCTCTTTTTCTCTGTAACCAAGGGAACGTCTTCCAGATGGCGCTGATACCACGTAGAGGACGTCCGCGTTTTTTGGGTTAATGAATTGATAATGTTTTCAATGCAAGTCATTGTTCGTCAGTGTGTCACAATATTATTTATGAAAATGAAGGCGCGTGACACCAACGAATTTTGAACAGTAGCTGTTCATGGCTTCAGTAGAGACAGAGCCCCTCTATTTAACAACAACTCACTCCTTGATTGGCTTATTTGACGTCTGACTAAAAAAAAATGGATCGGCTATGATAAAGGACGAATCAATGATAGTGAGGGGAAGATATAAAAGGTGAAGCATCCATCTTAGTGGTGAACTGTTCAGTGTTCTCTTATCTTTCTGTGTTTTCGGTGGTTTCCGTTTGTAGCAGGAAAAATGGGTATAAACTGCACAAAAGCGTCGAAAGTGAAACCTCAACAGCAGCAGCAAAATCAACAAGTAGAAAGTAGGGCAACTACAGTTGATTCAGTGCCTGCAAAGGCATCTGTTGCTGAGAAAATGTCAGGTAACACTTTCTTTAGTTATTTGACTGAATAAGGCAAACTCTCGAAATAATATATGACTTATTGTTTATTAAAGTAGATACAAAGAAAGATGCCCCTCAAGATAATTCCATTCCAACATTGGCAGATGGAGAAATTGATAAGCAAATTTCAGTTGAAGAATACAAATTATGCTTGACTGAAGATTTAAAAGAAAATGAGTAAAAAAAAAGCAAGTGGTTATGAATTAAATCCTCCTGAATTGAATTCTTTTATATTCTAGAATGAAAGTGTTTGAAGCTGGAGAAAAGCAAATATTAGTTGTGAAAGAAAATGGAAATGTGTATGCGATGGGTGCTAAATGCACTCACTTTGGTGCCCCATTAAGTTCAGGTTATAAATGAAGCATTTAAAAATTTATTAACTTTATTAAGAAATTCCAAGCAATACTGTAATGTTGAAAATAACATAAAACTTTAATTACAGGCATTTTTTGCAAAGGAAAAGTTTATTGTCCTTGGCATGGTGCTTGTTTTAATTCTAAAACAGGTATAATAATAATATGTCATCATCTAAAATCTAAAATTTGAATTTTTCTTCTTATACATATGCTCTGGTTTAACTAGGTGACATTGAAGAATTCCCAGCCTTAGATCCTATTCCTGTGTACACTGTTAATGTTGATCCAAATACTAATGAAGTTAAAGTCAAAATCAATAACAAAACTAGCAATGAATCAACTCATAAGCCACTCTGCAAGACCTCTAAAGACAGCAATGAAGTTGTATTAATTATTGGATCAGGTATTAATATTGCTGAGCAAGTTTGATTTTTAAAATGTGTCATCCCATTAATAATTTTTACAAGCCTGACTGATCTGAATGAAAATTGAAACAAAAAGGTGCTGCTGGTCATAGTTGTGCTGAGACCCTGAGACAAGAAGGATTCACAGGACGAGTAATTATCGTGACCAAGGATGAACATCTCCCTTACGACCGCACAAAATTGAGCAAGGCTATGAATTTAGAAGCAAAACTTCTGTCTTTGAGATCAAATGAGTATTATTCGGTAATATTTTTTGCAGTCTACAGTCATCAGAATGCATGCTTAGATTAATAAGCTTTTTAAATTTCACAATTTTAGAAAGGCGACATCAAATTTATGTTCGAGAACAGCGTTGAAGGTGTTGATGTGGAAGCTAAGTCTGTGCTTCTCAGCAATGGTGTCATCTTAAATTATTCTTCGTTGGTAGTTGCAACGGGAGGCAGGTAATGTATTGCAGATTGTTTTTATTACTATTTACTGTTTTGCCTACTGCTTTTAGATATCCACTTTTATAATTTTCTTTTATCGTTTTATTTATTTATTTATATTTTTGTATTTCTTTTCATTTTATATATTAAACAACAGGCCAAGACCAGTCCCCTGTCCAGGAACCCATCTAGCGAATGTATTTCTACTTCGGACACCCAACGATGCAAACCGTATACATACAATTGCCAACAACAAAGAGGTAACTCAGGAAGAAAATTGTTAAATTTTATCTAAATAAGGATACTTGGAACAGATAATAATAATTAAGCTACAACATTTAAACCAATGATTAAACAAACAGATTTCCGTCGTGATTGTCGGAACTTCTTTTATCGGAATGGAGGTAGCCGCATATCTAGTTGACAAGGCCGCTTCCGTCACGGTAGTTGGACGGAGTTCCACTCCATTTGCCCACGTTTTTGGTAATTGACAGATAAGAGATAACTGCAAGAGCTTTTATTTGTTTTTCTTTTCAAATAAAGTTTAAAAAATTCGTTAAGGCATTTGAGAAACGCGCGTTGAAATAATTCTATTACTTTATAGGATCTCTAATTGGCAGAAGACTACAACAATTGCATGAGGAGAAGGGCGTTAAATTTATTATGGATTCCGAAGTGGGTGAACTGCTCGGAGACGAGGAGGGCAAGTTAACGGAAGTGATCCTGACATGTGGCCGCACTTTAAAAGCGGACATTCTAGTTGCTGGACTAGGAGTTTTACCCAGCACCGAATTCTTGCGAGACTCTGAAATTGTCCTCGATAGTAGAGGTTTCGTACCAGTGGACGAGGTAAATTTTCACTACTAGTTTTAGAGTATGTAGGTTATAGCTTAATTTATTTGTCTTAGCATATGAGAACCAACTGCAGGGATGTTTACGCTGTAGGAGACATTGCTTCGTTTCCTTTGCATGCAAAAGAAGAAAATGAAACCAGAAAACTTGTAAATATCGGGCACTGGCAAATGGCGCTTCATCACGGCCGTACTGCAGGTAATAATGACGGATTGAAATTATTATTGAAGGTTTGTTTCTCACGATTTTCTCCGCAGCTCTTACTATTATGGGACGATCGGAACCAATCTACAAAACAACTGTTCCATTTTTTTGGTCTTCTATGTTTGGGAAAAGCGTACGTTACTGTGGCTACGCTCCACAGTTTGATGATGTTGTAATCCATGGCGACCTAGAGAACCTTAAATTCGTTGCATTCCTCTGTGAGCAAGAAAATGTTCTTGCTATTGTCACTCTCAACTATGATCCCCTAGCAATTCAGTTTGCTGCTTTGTTAAGAGAAGGGAAGACACTGCTTAAGCAGGATATTTCTGAAGATCCTAAAGGCTGGACCACCAAACTTCAAGACTTATAAATCAAATTGGTTGGATGGACAAATTTAATTTGTTTTTGCTGTTTCATTCACCAACACAAAGGAACACAAATCTGATTTTTACTGTTTTAATTCACTAAATACAAAAGAACATTAACTGTTATTCAATCCCACTTATTGGAAGCCATCAAAGGACCTTCAAGGCGTTCTTCAAGGGTTACATGAGGTTTGTATGGTCTACTTTGTTTTAAGTAAATCTTATCAGCCAGCCATTTTTCGTGTTTTCCCAAAGATTTTGAAAAGCCACTTTCTTCTTCCTAAAAGGAAAATTTTGAAAAATTAGAATGAAGCTATCTAGATCAACACATTTTTTTGGTAAACAAATATATAGATTTCTACCTGAGTTAGGAATGAATGTCTCAAAAAAAACATGGTTTGTTCCTCAATGGCAAATCTTTTTCTTAGTCGTTCTCCATTTTCTTCATTATGTTTATAAACCATTCGATGTTTTCTAATAAAAACAATATAGTTAAACATATAATTTTCTGAGGGTAAACGGTAAGGGACATTAACACAATTTAAGCATGTCTGTGGTCAGGCATAATTATATATTTTATTACCCTCCCCAAATATTCCCAGGCGGCATTTTTTTCCTGAAACCACATAAAATGCTTGAAAGTCGCATTCTAATTGGTATTGCAAATGTTTTAAGTAAATATAACTTTTAAAATAAGGCTTGAACCTTGAAATCACTAAAAAACTGAAAGCCTAGATTCGATTGTTTACTTAGCGTCGACTGCTTTCGCTCGTGTAGTTTTATCTGACACCATTGTCAGCTTCGCTACTCAGAACTCAGAATCCAGATATTGTTATATAACGAAAAACAAACCAATAAAAACATTTTAAATTTACTTAAAGTAAATTAATTGCTAAAATGTCAATTTTTAAAGAATAAACAATATATTTGATTCTATTATTTACAAAGGTCCAACGCCGCATTTTACTAGCCTTAGGCAATCCATGTGTTTCATAACCAATAACCAAAATACACTTGATTTGTACGGTTCTGCACTTCTGCGATTTGTTGTCTAAAATTTATTTGTTGAAGTTTTTAAAATGTTTCGTAACTTTTCGAAATCAAACCGTTGGATTGTATGTCAATTTTCTTTAAAAGCAGAAAGTTTGCTAACAGAGAAGACATTTCATCAAAATATATTAAAATTCCCTATTTCAAAATGCATTGCCCTATCAAGAAAATACAGTACACTGACAGGTATCAAGGGTAAGACATAATAACTCCACTTAATGATCAGTTATTTGCTAATATGTGATCTCAACTTCATTATAGACAAAGATTTCAGTAAATTTGAAGGTGAAGGGAGACCACTGTATTTGGATGCTCAAGCCACAACTCCAGTTGTAAGTATAGCCTATGAACAAAAATGTATCATTCTTGAATGTAAATATATTTACTCCATTTAACTTTAGGATCCAAGGGTATTAGATGCAATGCTTCCTTACATGACAAATTATTATGGCAACCCTCATTCAAGAACTCACTCGTATGGATGGGAAAGTGAGAAGGCAGTTGAAGTAGCTCGTGAGGTTGATTTACAAGAAAATGTTTTACAATTAAGAATACTCATCAAATTAAAGTTTATTTAAATACTATTTCAGCAAGTTGCCAAGCTTATAAATGCAGATCCAAAAGAAATTATTTTCACATCTGGTGCTACAGAGAGTAACAACATAGCAATTAAAGGTGTTGCAAGATTTTACAAAATGAAAAAGAATCATATAATCACTACACAGACAGTAAGATCTATTACATGAAATAACCATTATTTTTTTCCTTATGGTATTGAGTAAAAAAATTTTGTTTTTGTGATGATTTTCAGGAACATAAATGTGTTCTCGATTCCTGTCGCGTTCTCGAGGGGGAAGGGTTTGAAGTAACTTATCTTCCTGTTCTTCCTAGTGGCTTAATTGACTTAAATAGTCTTCAAAATGCAATCAGACCTACAACTGTGTTGGTTTCAATAATGGGTGTCAATAATGAAATTGGAGTTAAACAGCCATTAGCAGAAATTGGTTTGAAAATTTAAACATTGTAGAGTCTATTTTTCTATTCATAAATTTTTCTCAACATTAGGTGCTATGTGTCGAAAAGCTAAAGTGTTTTTCCACTGTGATGCAGCTCAAGCTGTAGGTAAAATTCCGATTGATGTCGAATCGATGTCAATTGATTTAATGTCCATAAGTGGACATAAGATCTATGGTCCTAAAGGTATCAATTACAATTTATTTGATTATTATTATTCCGATGTAATTGACTTTTTTTTTGCATCGCTCGTTTCTTGAACAAAAGGTGTTGGTGCTCTTTACGTGAGACGCCGACCACGGGTTAGGATTGAAGCTCTGCAAAGCGGAGGTGGTCAGGAACGAGGAATACGTAGTGGAACAGTTCCTACTCCGCTGACAGTCGGCATTGGCGCAGCATGTGAAATAGCTCAGCAAGAACTTCAGGTTTTAGTTCATGGCGTAGTATTATCTACATATCACTAAATTGATCCAAATCGTCTCTTAGTATGATCACGCCAGAATCAGTAAACTATCCCAACGCTTGATCGATCAGATTAGCCATAGTTTAACACACGTCATACGAAATGGAGATCCCGAACACTCCTACCCAGGTTGTGTTAACCTTTCTTTCGCCTACGTCGAGGGAGAAAGTCTTTTGATGGCCCTGAAAGGTAAACTTTAAAGGCAACTTCCACTACCTTTCTTTTTAACTATATTTGTTTTTATTACATAAGACGTGGCACTATCAAGCGGAAGTGCTTGCACCTCAGCATCGCTGGAACCTTCATATGTTTTGCGGGCCATTGGCGCTGAAGAAGATTTGGCGCATTCTTCTATTCGATTTGGAATTGGGCGATTCACCACCGAAGCTGAGGTTGATTACACCGCACAAAAGTGTATTCATCAAGTCACCAAACTTCGGGAAATGAGGTAAATACCGAATTCGAAGAAGTCGAACCGTAACCCGGGTCTGGAATTCCCCGACAAATAACTTCCTTCATTTCTGCTAAAAATGTTAATTATGTTTTTTCTCCACTTTTAGTCCTCTTTGGGAAATGGTCCAAGAAGGGATTGATTTGAAAAGTATCAAATGGACGCAGCACTAATCTTTCCATTCAAAAACAAAACTGAAAATGTTGCTGTATAAATTCAGCCTTGTAAAGAAAATGATTTGGAAATATACACTGAAAATAGTGTTGACCAATAACCTTTAATATCTTTTAAGACGATTGTTGCAGAAAATGGTATCGTAAAGTTACAAGTTACTTTGGACTCTTTAACAGTAAAATGAGCCGGGAAATTTATTAGCTATCGGTACCATTGCGGTGCAATAATAAGTCAATATAAAGTATCGAAGGACTAGATCTAGAATAGATTAAAAAAAAAAAAAAACGGCACATCCTGCAGAGAAATTTGACAGCCTTAATATGTCCGTTTTTTGTTCAATAAACGAGTTGATATTTTTGACAATGCCAAACGACTAAGTTTCCGTCGAAGCTCTTTGGGTTAAAAAAGTTTGAAGTCGTTCCTAGCACACAAAAAAGCAGGTGTGCATGGTAACGAAGACTTTTGATTCCTTTCACACTCTTTGTATGTGATTTATGGGGCACTTTTACTTGACATTATACTTGAAGTCATTACATGAATTTCATTTAAAGTTTGGAAAAGGTGAAGAAGTTAATGTAATCTTAAGCGAGCAAGCGAACTTTTGTTTTTTTCATTGCTGCATATCGGGAAAAAAGTACAAAAACCGAAATTTCATATTGCGGCGATTTATTCTTTAGCCAATCGACAGCAATCCACGGCTCCCTACCCCTGAAATGCCAACCTATTTATTACATAGCTGTATCTAGGTAATTAAAAAAGGAAGAGGTTAAAAACCTGCTTGAGAAGCAATGCACTTTTTTTTATCATTTGTTCAATGGTATTTGTGAGTCATTCCGAACTTGAAACTTTTTTTTATTCCCCTCCCACTCTTTCCGTCTGGACAAACGGGCAGGGGAAACTAGCTATGTATTCCTACGCTAGAAATTTTAAAAAATATTCTAAAATATTATTGGACTTTCCCACAAATATTTGTTTTATTATTTTTTTTTGTTTTGGAATAAAACACATTAAATACGTAATTTCAAGCTATATTTAAATGTTTTTGGTTTTATTGGTTTACCATAGAAAAACAGAAAACGCCAAAAAAATAGTTCCGTTTCAAGCTGATGGCCGCCATCTTTAAGGGCTTTTTAGACGCGTCAGTACTTCAGAACGAAGCAGGTCCTTGTTTTCTGATTGTGGCAGGTGTGGCTCTGTTAATCTCTTGTCACCAAATCGAAATTCCAAAGGTATGTGACCTTAAATTGTTTAAAATTACACTTAAAATGTTTTTCGAAAGCAAACAACAATTTTCTCGACTTTTGAATGGCTTTTTACTGTGTCGAAATCTCAAGTGACAGTCAAACACGCAGTTTACTTCATCATAGTTGCGACACTTTGTTAGCCCTGGTTCTTACCCTCGTTTCTTTATTTAAGGTTATCTCGTCGCAAAGTCGTCGATACACAGCCGCATCATGAGTTATCAGATGCAGGCACAAGGGAGGCCAAGTATGAGCTTTTTTAAATTAAAATTTTTCATTAAATCTATTATAACTCTTTAATTTGTATGTATAGTGTCACATGGGCAATATGTTAGCAATAGCCCTGCTGATCTTCCTATGCCCAGCGTTAAGGAACATACATTGATGTGGCAAGGAGTTGGGCAACCTGGATATGTAGGAGATTCAGGAATCCAAAGTGGGGCAACCACTCAGGTAAATATTGAGTGAATTGTGCGAGTGAAGGTAACCTTTCGAACTAAATGTTTACTTCTTAGGCCCCATCACTCTCTGGAAGAGGTGGTGATGATGATATGGATACTTCTGAAGGAGGAGTCATGCTTAACATGGGTGGATCAAGTGGCTATTCAGCTGGTTATACTCAAGACCAAGTTGAAGGTAAACAATAAAATATTTTTGATTCTTATTGCGGTATATGTTTTAATCAAATACTTTGTTACAGACATGAATGCTCAGTTAAACCAGACTCGCTCCCAGCGTATTCGTGCTGCCATGTTTCCAGAGACACTGGATGAAGGAATGGAAATTCCATCTACTCAGTTTGATACCACACAGCCAACTGCTGTTCAGCGTTTAGCCGAACCGTCGCAAATGTTGAAACATGCCGTTGTTAATTTGATCAACTATCAGGTATTATTGCTGAAATTCAAAATTTTGAACTGCTTAAAGTAATAATATTTGGGTTGGTAGGATGATGCTGATCTAGCTACAAGAGCTATTCCCGAACTGATCAAGTTGTTGAACGATGAAGATCAAGTTGTCGTATCTCATGCTGCCATGATGGTTCACCAGTTGTCCAAGAAGGAAGCGTCCCGCCATGCTATCATGAATAGCCCACAGGCAACCAAAGTTTCTATGATTTTATTATTACTCTGTGTTACACTTCTTTTAAAATTATTTTCCAAGTTCATAATGCATATCCGTTTGATCGTAGATGATTGCGGCTCTCGTTCGAGCACTGTCCAATAGCAATGACCTGGAAACAACCAAAGGTGCCGTTGGTACCCTGCACAACCTATCACATCACCGCCAAGGATTGTTGGCTATTTTTAAATCTGGGGGAATTCCAGCTTTGGTGAAGCTGTTGAGGTATTGTCCCGTCTCATCCTTCATGTGTCCGAACTGACGGCTTTCTTCAAACGTTACTTATTTTTATTTTTTGTCATCTCGAAAAGCTCGCCCGTGGAATCCGTTCTTTTTTATGCTATCACGACGCTGCACAACTTGCTGCTCCATCAAGAAGGCTCAAAAATGGCCGTTCGTTTGGCGGGTGGTTTACAGAAGATGGTTGCTCTCCTTCAGCGCAACAATGTCAAATTCTTGGCAATCGTTACTGATTGTCTTCAAATTCTGGCGTATGGCAATCAAGAATCCAAGTTGATCATTTTAGCTTCACAGGGGCCGATGGAACTTGTTCGAATTCTTCGGTCATATACTTACGAAAAGCTGCTGTGGACCACTTCACGAGTTTTGAAAGGTAATTTATAAAAACCGTAATGTTTAATGTACGTGATTTATTTATAAATTTTTTTCCCAGTGCTGTCGGTCTGTTCTAGCAACAAACCAGCTATTGTTGAAGCTGGAGGTATGCAAGCGTTGGCAATGCACTTGGGCCACCAAAGTCATCGCCTAGTTCAGAACTGTTTATGGACCTGCCGCAATCTTTCCGATGCTGCGACCAAGCAGGTGATTATCTTCTAAAAGAAAAATTATTTTATGTTCTGCTCCTATCTTAAGGACAATGCTTATACCTTTATTTTTCTCTTACAGCAAGAAGGTTTAGAAACCCTGCTTCAAGGACTTGTTCAGTTGTTAGGTTCTAGTGATGTTAACGTAATCACTTGCGCTGCCGGAATTCTCTCTAACTTGACTTGCAACAACCAACGCAACAAGACTGTTGTGTGTCAAGTCGGTGGTATCGAAGCGCTGGTTCGCACCATTATTCATGCTGGCGATCGTGAAGAAATCACCGAACCTGCCGTAATATATCCATCTTTTTAAAATGACAAACGTGTTGGTTCTTACAAAATCCATTAATTACAGATATGTGCTCTGCGTCACATGACATCACGTCACGCTGAAGCTGAAATGGCTCAAAATGCTGTTCGTCTTAGTGGTGGACTGCCCGTCATTGTCCGTTTATTGCAACCCCCCTCTCGTTGGCCACTCATCAAGGGTATGTATCATTATAGCAAGTTTGTCTTTTAAAATGTCTCATAATTACCATTTTTGTTTAGCTCTGATCGGGTTGGTTCGTAATCTGGCTTTATGCCCTGCTAACCACGCTCCGCTGCGAGAACAAGGAGTTATTACTCGTTTGGTGCAGCTGTTGATCCGTGCTTTCCAAGACATCCAACGAGTACGTTTGTTTTAGGTTTCACATTTTATAATTTTCTAAATAATATGATTGTTTTTAGCGCTCGTCGGTTGTCAGCTCAGGCAGCGGTCAGCCACAAGGATCCTACGCCGATGGAGTAAGGATGGAAGAAATTGTCGAAGGTGCTGTAGGCGCCCTCCATATTTTAGCTCGCGAGTCCCATAACCGGGCTGTTATTCGTGGCTTGAGTGTCATCCCTATTTTTGTCCAGGTAAGAAAACGTGTTTCAAACTTGCAATCAATATGTATTAACTTTTAATGTCATTGCAGTTGTTGTACAACGAGATAGAAAATATTCAACGTGTTGCTGCCGGCGTACTCTGCGAGCTGGCCTCTGATAAGGAAGGAGCCGACATGATCGAACAGGAGGGTGCAACTGCTCCTCTGACAGAACTACTTCATTCTCGCAATGAGGGTGTTGGTAAGCTATTATTGTGCCAGTGAAAGAGATATAGACTTTTAAAAGTGTACTTCTTTGAACAGCAACGTATGCGGCTGCTGTACTTTTCCGCATGTCTGAAGACAAGCCCCAAGATTATAAGAAGAGGCTATCTATGGAGCTGACCAATTCCTTGTTCCGCGAAGACCATCATTTGTGGAATGGAGATCTGCCTTTGATGCCTCCCGATCTTCAGGTTTGATTGCATTCTCCCCTAATAACCCTATACTAATCTTTAACTTACATCATCCCACCCATTCTGTCTTCCAAAAGTTTAATCCGAACTAACCGACAACTAAACCAAGGTGAGGCACTAATTCGCATGCCTCCTGGAATGACTTTTTTTTTTTTTTCCCTTTTTGTTTTGCATGAAAACTTGCATGCATCCCCAAACGCTTTTTTATTGCCTTTTCCATTTGCCAGTCTTTTATCACCCGCTGTTTTATTATTTGTTCCAATCCAACGTTTTTATTTTATTTACATTTTTTGTTCACTTGATCGGCCGGCAAGCAGGATATTCTTGCACCTGACCAGCCTTATGAAGGTCCTTATGGGCAAGGCCCACCCAGTGTCCACTCCAACCAAGATGGAGGCAGGTCTTATCGTCAAGGTACAATTTTAGTGGTTACTGTATACATATTTACATCCGTGATTGATGAAGACAGTCAGTTGAGGATTTTTATTCGCTTTGACTTCGGATATTGTAATTTTGTGGTGTTTTTTTTTTAAATTTTCAAATAGGATATGACGCCCTACCCGTAGAATCGATGCAAGGATTGGAGCTCGGTTCACACCATGGCGGCCCACCACCTTCTGCCACATCTCCGACCATGGGCATGGGGATGAATATGGGGCATTCAATGGGTCTTCCCATTCAATCCAACAACTACGCCCCGGTAGATCACATGGGTTCTGATTTGGATTTCGATCCTCTTAACCACATGGGTCAGGCCACACCTCCCCAACCGCCCCACGATGCCCAGGCCGCTTGGTATGATACCGACCTTTAAAGTGGTTGCACCCAAACGCAAAGCAAAAGTCGAAAGATTTAAGCACTACAAAACTCCTTCTTGCATATCCACCACGATGCTCCTCTCTCCCCTTATTGCACTGACAGTATCGCAGGTCGTCCTTGCTCCATTTTTCAATGAATAACCTGCATGTTCCAAAACGTAACATGTGTACTTGTCCTCATTCCTTCTCCTGCCCACTTCTCCTCAAGCTCTGTTACCGTGTGGTGTTCTTCCTCCTCGATAATCGATTTGCATTTTCTCCCTTCCACATATTTCACCTTACAATCTCGTAACTTTTCGTGTGTATGTGACAAGGAATCCGTCTTCCTCTCCCCTATCCTCCAGAACTTAGGCGATTTTTAGCAGACAATCCCTTGCGCGTAAGATTTCCTCAATTTTTATTTCTCGTTTCGATCAACAATTTTTCAAACCCAAAATTAGATGGATACTTTGAATGTCCTCCCACCATTAGCGAGCAGCTTTGAGCCTCCCTTATTATTGATTCGATTTGTTCGTTTTTTTCTCCGTTTTTTCGACATTAAACTCTTAAAAAAAGTTTAAAGTGTATTTCTAATTATGTCTACTGCTCTCAACACAGCAAATATCTCGTTGGGTTTTTGTATGTGATGGCTTTGACCGACACCCACTTCAATTCCAGGGGTGGTGGTAGAATTTATTTTCGCCACTGGAGCTTTAGAGTCGGCGGCGGCGAGAGTAGTGGTGGTGTTGACATGGAGCAGACGGGTCGGACGACGGATACAGCATACCAGAGTCGCAGTTATGCTTTTTAATATGGCTGAATGCGGCAGCCGTGGGTCGTAAATCTCAGATGACGCAAATCGTCTGATAAGGAGCCATTCGTCTCTCAACCCCGTCTTTGCTCCTTCGGTTTTTCTTTTTTTTTCTCCTGCCGTCCGTCGTCTTGCTGCGAAAAGGCTTGTGCAGGATGCCGACTGTTTTGCGCCGAGTATAGAACGCTTGTAAAACGTATGCAAATAGCTTTGATAGAAAGGGAGAAAAAGAAGGGGAGGAGTCCGGTAGAGTGATGGCTGGCAACGGGTTAAAGTTTGCTGTAAACGAAACAGTTCCTCCCCATCCTGTCGTTGCGTCGGCCGGTGCTTATAACTCTTTCTGGTTGGTAAGAAAGGAGCGGGTTGACGGAATGGAGCGAGATGAGAAAAGGAAAGAAAAATGGCTATCCATGAAGGGATCGACGAGAGAGACTCTAGAAGTGATGAATGCCCATCTTTTTGTGCTGTCTCCAGCAGAGAGCGTCTCGCCACCTTCCAGCAGTCCCTCGAGCGATCGAGTGGTGTCGCCTTATTTATTGGACTTGGCCGGCGACAGTTGACGCTGATGATGGCTTTATGCTGAGAGCTCCGAGACCCCCCCCCCCCCCCCTCTTCTCTATCTTTCTTCTCTTTTTCTTTTTTTTTGGGGTGCAAAGCAGAAGAAGAGAGGAAAAAAGAACCATTTATAAACAAGAAGAGTGGTTGTGTTTCAAAGTCTAAAGCGTAGGAACATACGTCTTTGTCAGGGAAACGATGGACGCATTGCAGTTTGGCCGGCCGAGTAAAGAGGATATTCTTTGTAGATATTGACGTTCGCCGAGGAAACGGAAACTTGTGACAGTTGTGTGATGCTCTGGGGCTAAAAGTTTTTGTTTCTCTCAAGACGACTGAACGTCTTGAGTCCTCTTATGGCGTTACCCCCATCCTGATTTATGTGACCTGCTGCTGTGTCGCTCTAACGGACGTGTTACTCTCGTCTGCACAGCCATCCATAAATTGTGCGAGATGCCAACCGAGAGGAGAAGACGACGACCGGGAAAGAAAGTAGTAGTGGTAGTTGTAGTTGTACTAGTCCCGAAATAAGGCCGTTTGTATGACGGAGCAGGCCGAAATATACATGCGTGCACACTTGACATGGCCTCTACGTCGTCTAATAAAACAAGAAGGGTGGGGAGGAAAAAGAAGCTAGACTGGCGCATCAGCACGCAACCCAGTCAGTTGCTGCTGTAGAAAAAGGAAGAAAAAAAGCCAACGATATCGAGTTTGAATGATGTGGGGGAACAACACGCTCACGGCCGTACTATTTTCTGCACATGTATTCGGTAAACATGTCGAGACGACCTAGATGTGGAGCGATTTATGACCCGTCTTCGTGCTGCTTCATTTGCATGGCTCCTATTCCCTTTTCTGAAGGAAATTTTCATTCGGGATGGAAGTTGGTCGTTTTGTCTTGCGAGCAGCCTCCCAAAAAAGCCAGCCTTGATGGATGCTTCATCAAGATCTGTGCGTGACGGCGGATGACTATCGAGTGTGAGTGCTTCATTACGAATGGAAATGGCGATTTAGTTCTTCACATCACGTCGACTCTCTCTCTCTCTTAAAAGAAAAGGGGGGAAAAGAAAATCGCTGTCGATACTAAATCGATGACAAAACGCTGGAAATCTCTTTTAATCTACGTCATCTCGATCGTGTTTGTATTTAGCCGAGTTGAGAATTGAGGCTAAGATAAATGTTCCTTCAAACAACCGAAATTTCTTCTTCGTCTTTGTTGGCTGTTTGGCACCGGTTTGTTTGGTGTTGCGAACTTGCTGGTGATTGCCCGAAACGATATATAACTCGTCCCTTAGCTACACTTCTTTCTCTTCTCTATGAAATATTAATATTTTTTTCCCCAGCCCCGTCTTCTTTTCCACTTTTTTTTTCTTCTTATTTCTCGGTTGGCGCTGCTGCTGTTGGCGAGACATCACTTTGATTTACGGGCTTTCAGTCGCGAGAGTGAGGGACGCAAAAGTTCAGCCGTGCATGGTAACGATGCCGCCGCTAGCCCAATTTCATCCGCTCTGCGTCCCGACTCTCTCTACTAGACACGATCTAACCACCCAAAGAACTCCCTCCCTCCCCCTCTCTTTTTTCAAATTTATCTGCTTCCAGCCGCGTGTCACGTCAAGTCACTCAAGAAACTAAGGCAAGAGTTTTTTCGTCAAGATGACGACGGCGCGCTCGTCATAAAAGTGGCAGAGAAGCGCGAGAAGAGACGGCTCGTCACACATGATGCTATTTTCAGGCCCTGCTATATTTTTTCGATGCTGCTGCTGCTGCTGGGCTTGTGCGCGCTGGCAACATAATTTCGAGTCGACGATGACGAGAGACAATGATGTAAGAGAGAGACGTTCGAGAGTATCGATCATCTCTCTTCCACATTCGACTTGGACTCTTGAGGGAGCGACGGATTTTTTCAGGAAGTCCAATAGACGGCACAATCGCGGGAGAGAGATGGATGTGCCAATGAGATGAAAAGAGGGATCCCTTGCCAAATTGTCTGGGCTCCGCCATTTTTTGGCTCGGCCCCCTCAAAAACTCCCGGACGGACGCTTATCCGGCGATCTCCCGGAAAGACGTTGGGCAACAAGACAGACCGTTCTCTATCTCTTTTTCTTTCGGCCTCCTGATGTGAAAGCAGGTTTGTCATCCGAACGCGTGTGTGAGGTGTTGACAAGGGCTTGTCTTATTGCCATCCTTGCGCGTGCAAGGGATGGGACCACTATTAAATCATCGCCCACGTAGTGAGAGATCCTGATTGCGAAAATCTGGACAGAAGCTCAGAATATTCAACCACCGAAATCTTTTTTCGGCTTCGCAATTTTCTTTTGCTCTACGAGAAAGAGATCGGTGTCGAGTAAATAGAAGAAGATTCGCCTTTTTTTCTTCTTCTTTGGAAGGGGCTAACAACTTTTGATCTCCACCGAGAGAACGAGACGAAATATACGACGAGCCGACGTCATCTTTATGTTGGCGTCGCGGGAGGAGGACGCTGCTGCTACTACTACTACTGCAACTACTACTTCCATTTGAGCGGGCGAAATGGGTCGGAGAAAGAAGGCGAGTCGAATGATGGAAACGTTCCTTCTCCTCTTCTTCTTCTACTTGTATATCGTTCGGGAGAAGGGGGAATAAGAAGCAGTAAGGACGCAGCAGAGAGGGAGAACGCCAAACTGTCATCTTCACCGACTCGGCCGAGAATTCACGCTCGATGTCGCCGATCTTAAATCAGTCGTCGGGGGCGCAATGCTGGCATGGCCGTACGCCATCATCCCAGGAAAGAGAGAGAAGCCGCCTCGTAACTCAACTGCCGGCAACGACACCAGCGCACATACTCTCTCCGGCCGTCGTCGTCGTGACGACCGACGGCCGTACAACACGAGGACTCTTCCCGAAAAGTCCTTCTCTCTTGGTTCTTTGATTTCATGCGACTCTTTCCGCCCTTTTCTGACCTCTTATTTCTTCTGGGCCATCTGATCCATCCGACCCGCTTTACCCTCTTGCCTCTCTATATCCATCGTACAACATCCCTCCCAAAAGAAAATGAAGAAACGAATAGCGAAAGAGAAGGGGGGACGACGAAGGAAAAGAAGAAGAAAAACAACACAAGAGAATGGAGAGGAATGAAATCTATTGACAATCCATGGGGAATACACGGCCGGCGTCCGCCTCTTTTATGCGTTTGAAGTTCCTTGCCCAGTTGTCCTTTTCTCTTTGGAAAATCAGAGCAAATCCCTTGCCTCCTCCAATAAAAGAAAAAAGATGAAGAAATAAGGCCCAACAGAATGGCGTCGCCAAACTTGACTGACATACGACATCCATCGATCGATTCCCGGCAGCCCAGCTATACACAAGAGAGAGAGAGAGAGAGGCCTGTGTAAGACATATATATGGATGCGACCGGATCTCCACACACAACTCTCGACGACCGATCCACCTCCAAGTTTGTTCTAGATAGGCAACTGGGCATTTGAGAAAAGGCCACGCCGCCGCTCCATTCCGTGTATTGGTGCTCATCACGCGTCGTCGAGATGAACATGCTGGGCACCAGCCCGTGACGATGTCGAGTGGGTCTTGCGTCCTTTTGCTCGTTTGCTTCCCTCCGGTCCAGTCATCGACTGGCCTTTGATGGTCAGACGCGGCGCGTGCAATTGTCGGATATGAGCCAGCCGTTCTTCTTCCCGCTCAAAATGACGACCGCAAAAATGACATCGAAAGGCCAACTCTCCAGTGTGTGACTGAAGATGGAGCTTTAGCGCCGCCGTGGAACTGTAGAGTTGCTCGCACTCGGGGCATCGGTACTTAACGGACGACGTTTCCGCCATCGCCGACGAAGGTTTTCCTAATGAGATGATCGTAATCCGTAATGTGATCATACTCAAGCTGCACGCAACCTTCTATATTAGCTGCTTACCAGATACGAATTGTTTAGGATGCTCGACGGCCTGGTGGTACAAAAGCTCCACTTTGAGACGACATCGATAGGAACAAGAATCGCAAGCCAAGGCCAAGGATTCCGACGACTCGGTCGCCTGGCAACCTGCCCTTCTGATAAACAATTGCACAAAATTAATTTCAGAATTAATTAAAAGCAAAGAAATTGCAACCTGTGAGCGGAAAGCTGCTGCTTTAAAGCAAATGTGGTGCCGCAGCGGATGCAGCGCGGAAGAAGATCGGGATGATCCGACAGAAAATGTTCCTTGAGACTTGCCAAATCAGTGAATTGAGTATAGCAATGCGGACACGATCGAAGCCGGACGGTGGTGCCGTAAGAGCCGCGCGTTTTGGTAGCCATGTCTCGGTGCTCCTGGGTTGACCTATGTCTCACAGACGAGTCCTTGGTGGGGAAGCTCAGACTACAGATCAAACATCGGTAACGAGTCTCGTCGCTGGGAGCCGCTTGACAGTTGAAACGGTGATGAGTAAATGACCAATTGGACGTAGTCTTGAAATCACAGTGGTCGCAAGCGTAGCTTTGTGCGCAGTTCAACATTTTGGCAGGGACAGCGTGCTCTGACGTCAGATGCTGATTGAGAGCAATTCGATAACGAAAATTGACTGGATTGCGTTGGGGACTACACAGGTGACACTGTAATGGTTCCAACTTGCTCACTACCACCGCCACCGACTTGTGGACAATTTCAACACAATTGAGGTGACCCTCCGATTCCAGATGGAGTTTCATTGCGTCGTTATCCAGCTGACCGACCTGGCACAAGCTACAAAAGTAAGTCCCGCCACTACGACGAGAAGAATCTTGTAGATCGCATTCTGAATGTTCCGCACTTTTCCAATGAGCTAAAAAGAGAAAAAAACAAAACAATTACATAAGTCGTGAAAAGGCTTGGGACTGCAATATTATACTCAGTAGATCAGCGTGACTGTGACAAAAGAAACGACAGAGTCGGCACTGAAATGGCGCTTCTAGAACAATCAGGTGGATGTGATCCAAAATGCAACGATCCCGTTCTGGATGCTTCCGACAGCGAGAAATGTGATAGCGCGATACCAAATGCTTGCCGAAAAGTGGTTTAGGCACCCACACCAAGCAGGTGGGACAACGACACGCGTTGTTTTCTTCTTTATTCTTTTGTTTTTTGATCCGCCAAGGATCGTCAACATCTTCTTCATCTTGCAGGACGTCAATTTCCCATTCAACTGGTAATGTCGAGTTCAGTTTACTCCGTCTCAGGCCGTACTTTAAGCCGTCGGTGGTCGCCAGCTGTTGAGCGGTTCGTTTGAAATGCAACTCTGATTGAAGATGTTTTTCAAAGACAACACGTCCCGTCAAACGACGATTGCACGGCTTGCAATCGTACTCTACCGAAGAGCCGGCCTTGTGAATGTCGCGTGGCTTGAGACCAGGCATCCACTTACCTCGTGACGGGTAAGGTAGCTTTGTTGATTGCGGAGTTGAGGTAATGAGATCACTGCTGGATGGGATGTCTGTCTCGTTTGAAGGGCTGACCTCCATTCCGCTACATGCTGGAACCTCCGAATTGTTGACCACTTCTGGACTGCTGAAAGCCGATGTGACGTCAGTGGTGACCAATAGAGCAGAGTGATCAGTCATATCTTCGTTGCTCGTCATCTCAATGCCGGCCGAGTCATGGGAGGAATTGAGATCAGTTGTTTCGCCAAGGGGGAACGTCGAGTTGTCATGTTGTTGGTCGTCAGTGTTTTGCATAGTCTCGGTTTCGGGTTTCAATCGCTCAGTGGAAGCGACAAGAGGTTCTGTCGATCGTCGGGGACGCCGTCCTGATTCTGTTCCTTTGCAGCTCTGGAGTTCCAGCAAAGAGAAAAAATCGTCTGCCCGTAGTGGTTCCTCCGAATGAATATCGCTGGCCCACGTCGTCGACGACACCATGCACAGTCCCAAATGGCTCATAAAGTCGTCGGCTGAATTTTCAACCGATAGGTCAGCCACCAACGGATTTTCACTGGCATGGCGAGACTTGTAACGTTCTTCCACCTCGTGATTGGATGATGATGAAAGAATTGGGTCTGACCTGTTGGAACTCTTGGATGGCACATGAAGATAATTTCTGAGACTCGAGGAACTGTTGTTTCTTGCCATGCTGAGGTAAGAGGTATGAGTGGGGATCACATGTTCTTGTGGTTTCGTTATGAAATTGTTGGACTGACACTTTTGCCTTCGGTGATGAATGTAGTTGTCCAAACCGTTGATTGTTGCCCTGCAACGAAGGCAGTAATGGGTGTCTTCTTCCTCCATGGTGGGTGAAATATCTTCAACTGTTCAACCTTTCTCTGATAATTGATGAAATGAATGTAAGCATATTAATAACACATAGCACCAACATGTTTTGCTGATTTACATATTTTCTTGTAAAAAAATACACATAAATTTAGACTTTCAGTTGTCACGAATGCAGTCAAAAGATTCTTCTGATTTTCCAAGAAAATATAGAACAATAATCACACGCTTGCACACAGTCTGAAATTCTTTGCAGAAAGATAATTTAACACCTCTCTTAACAGAATAAAAACAATCTGACAGCTGATGAATAATTGTCTGACAACGGCGCCCCCCTCCTCCACGGCGCACTTTTGTCTTTGTCTTTCGTCTCCAAAACGTAACCCCCCCTTTCTTTTTGCAAAACTAAAGGCAGTTCGTGATCAAGCGTGGTCGAGTGAAGATCGGAACTTCGGAAGAATCCACGTCGGACAGATACAGATTTTTGAATCACAATTATTTAGTGTTAATGTTTTTCCATTTCGAAACACAGCAGACGAAACAGTGAGCTTCTAGTCTATCAATAGCTCGCTAGATGGAATCTATTTGTTATCATAAAATATCGTGTTTCGTAAGGCGGAGAATCACGAAAATGGCAAATTCGACCAGAAGATGAGACTTTTTTTAAAACCACGCTCTGAACATTAAAAACAGAAACTTAAGTGAAAATTAAAAAAAAAAAAAACATTTTTCGGAAATACCGGCCAGATTTTGACGTCACATTGGTGTATTTGAGTGATTTTTTTGAAAATAACTGGAACTGCCTTCGTTGTGACTGAAAATGTGTAGAGCGACTAAGCTCCGCCTCCCGGGCTTACCCCCCTCACCACCCATGGTCCATTTGTGTGGCGTTGTGTGTCGTCATCGAGATCGTAAAATAGGCCCCACCCCTTTCCTTTGGGCTGCGGCTGTGTGTGGGAAAAACCTGCCCGTCAAGGGCGACGAGCGCCAAGGCGCCCGATTCAGTGCTTCTCGTGGCGGCAAAGTGTTCGTACGTACGGACCAGAGTCGGCCCTCTAAACACCACACAACACTGAAAAGGGTTTTTTCACAAACTTGACGGACCATTCGTGTGCTGTTGTGTTACTCTTGTTGATTTCGGTCCATCGCACACCATCAATCCCGATTTGTTCCAACTTGCGGCTACATCCGGCTCATCCGAGTGACATTACTTGTATTCCAGTGTGTCGTGTTCCAATCTACAAAGGAGAGACTCTGTGGAATCGGATTTCGTCGTGTTATTGGAACCTATAATCTTTTTTCGTCTCACCGAAACAACAACAATAATTTCCAATTTTTAATGTGCACTGTCACCAATATCGTCCATTCTTCTCCGTTCGTTATTTGCCGGTGACAAGTGATGGAATGGTGTCGATCCGTTACCGCGTGGCCGGCGTGAACGCAGCACCAAGTGTCTACTGACCGGGAGTTACGCACCCAAAAGTTTGTTTTTCTGGAATGCGTTTGAATCAGTGCTTTTTCTAAAAAATTCGAATCGAAGAAAAAGAAAAAAATTTTGAATTGAAACAGAAAATCCCGACTGTGTTGAGTTAAGTTTCCTGTTGTTTTTGGTGTGTTTGCCAGAAACGATATCCAACAGTTCGGCCGTTAAGTTGCCGCTTTATTTTTGGCGAAGAAAATCAGTGATTTAGTGACCCAGTAAAGATGCCGAGGAAGAAACAGGACTGTCCGAAGCGCATGAAATGTAAGTCCTCCGCTTTTTCAATGTTTATTACCGCGTCCCCTACACACTACACTTCTTTTCGCTTTTTATTTATTTTTCTTTCCATCTGACCCCTCCTCCCCCACCACCTCTCGAAAAACGCACACGGTTGATGATGGATCGGCCGATGCCGACGCAGGATGTTGTGTTAGTGTTTTGATTGCGGTAATTACGTATTGTCTCATTTTTTTTAACCGAGAGGAGAGAAAAAGAGCGGGAACTGTGTGCGAGCCGTTCAAATTTGAAATGTGTCGAGAGAGAACTGCGTGAACTTACACACTGTACGTAATAAACGGCAACAGGTTACCCTAGCACGGTGGGTTACGTCGAGCGAACCGATGGCATAATCTTCCGTCGAGATTGGAATAGTGTTATAACCAGATTGTCGATGGGTGGCGTGGAACACCAAACACGTGAAGAAAATCGATAAAGCCATCCAAAATGACACCGTGTCTTTTCTTTTTCTTTTCCCTCCCAGCAGCAGCAGCGATATTATTATTCTCTTTTATTCTCCCCTCTAAATAAAAAGTTGACGATTTCCAGGTTAGACTGAATCGATGTTGCATAGCGACGTGACATGACGAATGTCGTGTCACGCTAGTGGCCCGGTCGTCCACACAGCCCAGACGGGTGTGGATGATGACGGTTGATTGGTTTGGTGTTGTTCCCGATCTAGATATATATATATTTTTCCCGTTCAGGTTATTCTCTCTATTGCTGCTGACTCTTTTTTTTTATTCTTTGTCTCTCGTTGGCTATTTGGTGGTTTGTGTGTCTTTTGTTTTTCTGTTGTCTCTTTTTCAGCTCAGCTTTGTTATCGTTGTAGTCGTTAGTGAGATCGAGTCCGGTTTTTTTTTTTTGTTTTTCTTTTTGTCGAGCGACGGGCAAAAGAGCGGACGGGTGGGGTGGGCGACCCGTTCTCTCTCTCTGTGTGTGTGTTGTTCAGCTCTGGCTGCTGTTGTGTGCCTGACGTGCGGCGCATCATCCATCAATCGGGACGCGGGACCATAGCGTGGCTGTCACTCACTTATCAATGGCCGGGCGCAGCCCGTTCGTTCGCCTGTGCGCTCAACCACCCCTTCACTCTGTACCAGCTCTGGGTTCAATCCATCCATCTGAAACTGTCTCGTCCAGCAGCATCGAATCCATCACATTCCGGACTCTCTTTTCTCTACTCTTTCTCTCTCTCTCTCTCTGTTCGTACTCTTTTTCGATCGGTTCTTTTTCATTTTTATTTTTCATTCTCTTCTTCATCATCATTCTCTTCCCCCTTTTTTTCCACCGTATATTACATATATACGTGTGTGTACACTTTGACCGATTCGATGGCGGCGCAGCTGATGAACTCAATGAGTCATCGCCTGTGCTGTGGTAGACTATCTGTGAATATCTAGTTCGTGCGCTTATCCACCACCGGTAATTTTTGTTTTAAAGCGGAAGCGCTCATCTTTGATTCGTCGGCAAAAGTATAGACACCACCAGCACCGTTAGGCAGTGGCAGCAGTTGAGCGGGGCGGGATGGAGTTGTCTATCTATATCATTCGTTTGCTTCTATACCAAATGACTGACTGGCCTGCTGGCTCTGCTGATGCTTGCCGTGGCTTTAGCTTCGGATCATCCATCTCGGTCACCATCCGTCACTGGAAGCATTAGCTCTGGTCGCCATTATCCTCCTCCCCCCTCTTGCTCCTTTTTATTTTTCTCTATTCGTGTGTCATTGTCTCGTTTTTTCGAATACTATCCGCCCGCGTGCCAATATCTTTCATGCCAAACCATGAAAATCCCCAAAAATAATAATAGAGAAGGAATGAGATAGCCCTCATCATCGAGGTCGGCCATTTGATTGGATCAGAGGCGAGAGAGAGACTTTCACTAGGCGATTGATGTCGACTTTCAAAAAATGAAGGGAAAAAATATACTTTGTCTTCTTTTGTGTGTGTGCGGATCACTGGCGTACTAAACTTGGTCTCTCGCTCTCTTGCGCTGATGGTAAGTGATGGTCCGATGGCCATCCATCATCAATCCATCGTCAGGGAAAAACGGGGCTCCGACGCGCGCTGTATATAGGGTCATAAATTACCCATCTTTTTTTGTGTGTGTGCTACGTTTTCTCCAAGAGGTCGTCGCCTCGACATGTACACATGGGTGGCTATACAACTATTCCTTATAGGCTGGGGCTGCTGCCCTATATGTACCCCCTTCAATTTCCCGTCTAAATGTGTGCGAATATCCGTGCTCTCTGGTTCCTTTCGGAAACATATCACCCGATTGATTGATAGGCTTCCCACCAAACCAGAGAGAAAAAAAAAGGCCAAAAAATCAAAGAGTTGAAGGAAAAAAGATTTTTGGGGATCTTGTACTACTGGCTGGTGCCGAATAGGTCTTTTGTATTTTTTCCGTATCTAGATGTATGTATATAGAGAGGGAAGGAGCCAATCTATAAAAAAGATAGAGAAAGATCGTTTCATCCTTCCGACCCGGTTGGTATTTTCTTCTTTTTTTTTTACCGAGTCCGGGGTATATACATTAAATACGCTCATGGGAATCGAAACCAGCCTTTTTGAGTGGTTGGTTTTTTAGTGGCGCGACGTTTGAATTACGACCACACCGCCCCCTTGATGTTTCAGCGCTCTCTCGCGCGCGCAGCTCACACACGCACATACCGCGCCGTTGACCTTTTCCAACAAGCCGAAGCTGTTTCACAGTCATCATCCGAAAAACAAAAAAACAAAAATTCTCGATGCCGCCATATGAAGAGAGGATGGTTTGGTTGTTGTGTTGTGATTCAGTGCCAAACCATTTCACATTAGATATATATTTTCTTTCGTCTATTATCTATCTTGGTACAAAACAAACACAGTAAGAATTATGCGAAAAACCCGTGGATAACAAAGAAATTTCAACACTCGCCAGCTACTACCGATCGTTTGTCTCCGTGTAGAATTTTTTTTTAAAGAGAAGGAGCACCTGCACCGCGGTCCCGCGTTCCTTTTTGCTTCCAAGGAAAAAAAATATCTGACCGTGTGTGTGTGTGTATTATATTGTTGTATATATATATATACCCTCGGAAGCAATGGAACAGCAAACTGCAGGGCTCCGAGAGTCATCCGTCATTCGTAAGGTGGTTGTATTCTTTCTTTCTTTTTTGTCCTCCACACACACACACATGTATAGACATTCCTACGGGCCTGGTTCCGGTTGGAGAGGGAACTGCGGGAATGAACTCCGGTGGCACCAGGCGACAATGATGTCAGATTAGTTATCATTAAAGGTCTTTTCCCTTTTATCCCGTGACCGATATTCACGGGAGAGAAGGATTTTCTTTTCTTTTTTACGTCATTTGATCGGTCGTGTCTGGAAATCATCATCGAAAAGGATTTTTTTGTTTTTTTCGAGAGAGAATAGCACGACGGCGATATCAAAGGTTCGCTAGAAGAATCGTTTAGTTATATCGACTTGATGAGTTTCTAGAGAAAAGTGGGAAGAAACGGAATAGCTCATTGTTGTTCCAATGGGGTTTTGTGGAGCAAAAAGGGGCGTTACCGGATTTTTCTTTTTTGTTCTTTCTCATTTTCCTGACTGAGATATTTATGCATCCTCCTCCTCCTCCTGCTTCTATATAGTCGGACCCGGTGGAAAATCGAAAGACCAAAAAAACCGCACAAATCGTTTGTCTATGATTTTGACCCTTTTCTCTATTTCTCCTCAGCATTTTACTTGATGGACTAGCTCACATCCGCCCACCACTTCCATCTGCGGTCGTCGCCTGATTGAGGTGCTCATTCACGGCAATGTCATTTCCCTGATGGATGTTTTTTCTTTCCCTCTTCTTCTTCGTTCTACAACTACACGCACAGACAATAATAACGGCGTTCAAGCGGCCAATAACAACAAGAAAAAACAGTGTGAAAAATGTTAAATCTCTCGTCTCGCTTTCGTCTGACAAAAAGGAAATGCTTGTTTGGTTTTCTGGGTCTTTTGCGGTCGTGTGTGTGTTCGCGCACGACCGCAACGGGCAAAAGATGGATGCAGGGAAGGTCTACCGCCGCCACTCTCCTCGTTGTTTTTCAATACGATCTAATAACTCTTTATTTATGGACTAGACACGGACGCAATCAAGGTTTTCTTCCCTAACCCTCTGTGTGTGTGTGTTTAATAGAAAGAATAGATGATGAGAACAAACAAGAGCTTACAACAGAGAAATACCAAAGCAAAATGGCTTTTTATTTTGTTGTTGTTGTTGCTGGAGAGGAAATGTGGAAATTCAATTGTTGGCGCGTCTCTTTACAACTCTCCAATTTTATTTATTTAGTTTTATTTTTTTCGTCTTGTTTCTCAGGGCAGGCCTCTGGGCAATATTTCTATAGACATCATTTTTTTTTTCTTCTGGCTTGAAACATGCCTTTGATTAGCCTTGCGAGCGAGGGAGAAGGAGGAGGAGGGAGGAACGGGGTGATTTATTGCGCGTAACTGGCAGCTCCAACAGTTCTGGCAACTCACACAGAAAAGAAAGAAGAGACTGGCAGCTCTCCTTTTTCGCTTTTTTTCTCTTCTTCACTCGACTCGTCTGTGTATATTTTTTCACTGACGTTTCAGTTCAACCTCCCTCGACGAGCTTGCGGTCGTTCCTTTTCTTTTGGTTAATTATTCGAAATAATCATCATAATGGCCATATACCTGGACCAGCATCTGCCGCTCGGTTCCCAAGACAAATATTTCTCTTCAAAGTGAACGGGTTTCTTCTCCTTGTGTTTCTCTTTTGGGAGCCGTTCATCAGCAGTTCAACAGGTAGAAGAAGAAGAAAGAAAGAAAAGAAGGGGGCCGGATATGTCGTTTGTTATTGTGTCTATGCGTGTGTGTGAAAGCGTCCTGTCTGTTACACGAGATAGATAGCTCTGGGCGCGGGAAATTTTTTCAAATTCAATAGTCGTAAATTAGTCGAGAGCCGCGACGTGCAGTTAATATACTGCCGCATTTCACTCTGTACATTTGCGCGCCGCGTCGTGCTGCTGCTGCTGCCACACAGTCTCGCGTTCGTCCGCGCAACGTGCATGCATTTGTAATACCCGTAATGGATGAGAACGAGCGAGCTCGTCTATAGATATATATTTACCTGCTTATAGTATGTATCTCAGGTGCGCCGGCCCGACGGTCTATTAAAAGTCGTTGGCTATTCCAACAGGTGACGGGCGTGAACGTGTTTCACACATTGCCCGTATGTATACACCGTCCCTTCTTCTTCTTCCATTTTTTTTTTTCTTTCCATATTTTGTTTTATCTTTTTTCTGACGTCAAGTGAAATCGTCCTCGTTTCTCTCTCTCAACGTCGTTTATAAATATATATTCTCCCGGCCTGCTGCTGCTGCTGCTGCTGGTGGTGATTCATTTGTTTTTCCAACGTCGCCATATTAGCCTTTTTTTTCATGTGAGCTGGCAGATACGAGAGTGTTGGGGCAAAAAAGAGTCTGAGAGGACAATTGGAATTCGGATCGCATATGACGGTCGCTTAATGTCCCGACAGCTGCGTCTACATTCACCGGCCGTCAATCAATGGCGTCTCATCTGGGTATGAACGCCGGATCCGCGCGCGTAACAGCTCGGTCTAGGGGACCTTCTTTCTATAGCTCGAGGGCAACAACACAACAACACAAACATTAAAAAAGAGCAGCTAGAGAGAGAGAGTATAGTAGCAGGAGCAGACAGTGTTATATGGATATGGTGTTGCAGCCAAACAATGGCCCTCCTTCTCCCCCCTTCTTTGGTGGACGTTTTTATCGAGCTATTGAGACCCATTACACGTGTGTGTGTGTGTGTTATGCGCGCGCGGCTCGTTGCTGAACGCGTTCGCCTTTTAACCGAAAGCGATATTCTTCTTTTTTTCTCAACTGGTTACGGCGCCGTATTTAAATAGACAAAAATGTAGGTCTCACCCACTCCGAGGTGAAACATCTTTTCTTGTCCGGATGATGGATGTCGAGGCCAGCGAGACGATTTGCTCTCTAATCTATATCATGTCGAGCTGTTAGATTCGTGGGGGTCGTTCGAGTTATTTTCTCTTGTCCACATTTTTTTTGTCTCTCTCCTATTATTTTGTTTCTTTTTCAATCCTTTTTTTTTCTTCTTGTTCGTCGCCAGTGACACATTCACCATTTTTCTTGTTTCGAAATAAAAGAAAAAGCCATTTGAGTCTTTTTCTTTTTTTTTTCTCTCTCGGTGTAGCAGTATTACTGGATTGTGGGTAGTTGGTGGTTCACAAAAGGCGGATGGAGAGTACGGAGTTTTGGTGGGGTGGTTTGTGGGCCGTGTCTTGCGCGACGGCCATCAATCTGCCGAGCGGGAGCGTCTCGTCGTTGGGGCCTACGACAGACAGGAGACCCCCTTCATTCTCTTTTTCAATGCAAAAAAGGGCTCCTTTTATTTTTTCTCTCTCTCTGTGTCGAGTAAGAGAACTTGTGGGGGGGACGAAAGAAAGCGAAGAAATAAATCGAATAGAAAAGAGTTTGAAGAAGAGACACACACACACAGGGGAAGAAGAAGGAAAAAGAAGAAGAAGACGAAAGATATGGGCCCTGGATAGTGCTTGCAACTATACTACTGGAGTCGGTGGGAGGGTTTCCAGAAGAGACCCGGAGCGCTTGGAGGCCAGATGGTAGTAGTGAAAAGAGACAGTAAATCTTCGTCGGCCGTCAGTCGTTCTCTCCTAGACTGCCGGGCTAGTAAGGAAACTGGTCTCTCTCTCTATCTGAAAAGGTTGGCTGGCGCTGGCTGCTTTCGCTGCAGCAGCTTTGATACGTAGAGACGCACATTTCCAAACGGTTGACAACGTCAGTCCATAAAGCATTTGGGAGCAGCAGCAGCAGCAGCAGCCCCGGCGTGCGCCCTGCTCGATGGGTTACATCCATAAATAGTCTGTCACCCTTCAGAGTAGACAAAAAAAAGTGGGGGGGAATGCAATGCTCACACAGTTACGTATATATATATATACCCGTTCGATTCGTTCGGTCCGTCTTACCACCCCCGCCCAGCGCTATCCCCCACCCCGCATATTGACAATAGAAAGGACATTTATCTCGTATGGCTATTGGATATATAAATATATATATAGAGAAGAAGAAGAAAAAAAGACAGAAAGGATAGAGACTGTGTGATATATCGCTCAGGAAATAATGATTTCCAGCTCTCTGCTGCGCTTGGTTCTCTCGCTCGATTCATTGGAGCCGGCCCCCATTGAATTAGCTATAAATCTATCAAGACTTTGTTCCTTTTTTTTTGTGTTGTTTTCTTCTTCTTACTATTTTCTGTGTATCCCTTTTGGCTGACGATATCTTCCACTCGGCGTGTGTGTACTGTATATATATGACATGGCCATCAGACTGATGAATGCCCTATGCTGTTGGAGAGCGACATCCATAGCACGTATATATATATAGAGAGAAGACAGTTCGAAAAGGATATATATTATATAGAAGCAGAAGAAAACGACAGTCCCTTCGTGTGCATCCGCTCTATACTCGTCTGACCCGTCCGGATCCCGCTCCCCGTCCGTCAACGTCTTCTGCTTACTAAACATCACATTGGAGAAGAGAGTTGCTGGACTTCTTGGACTTTTCTGGGTCGTTTTTTCCCTTCTTTTTTTCCATATCACTTTGAGCTGCTGCTGCTGCTGGTAGGATTCTTTTTGGATCGACGCGCACAAACTTTCCAGAAGGGGCTGTCGACGCTGACAGATTTACTAACTGACAACGTCCAACAGCCAGAAACCAGGAGCATAGTTTTTCTCTTTCTGTGTGTGTGTGTGTGTGTGTATGTCCGCTGAAGGAGAGTGGCAAGAGGAGAGTCTTGTGTGTGAAAAAGAGGCGCTAGCAATCTGTGTTTAGAACTTTCTTCTGGTATGTTGCGTATGTGTGTAATCAATCTGTCCAGATTTTTTGGCCTCACTCTCTTCCACACACGTATAGTGGCCTCTATATATACCGCTGCGGGTTGGGAACCTATATTGCCTGGCTGGTGGCTGTTGCGCCGTCGTCCCGTTGGGCGTTGGGAGCCGCTTGGCTTTTATAAATACCAGGTGATTGGTTGGTATCAATGAGTTGTTGCTGCCTGATTTGAGCGCGGCTGCCGACTGGATGAAATGTGTGTCTGTTTGGACATTTTTCTCGCCCTCTTAAAATGGGGGGGGGGAAGCTGTGCTGTGTGTGTACCACCACAACAGACGTGTACGTAAGAGCTGAAAAAACAAATCTCTACGTCGCCCACTCTTCTTCTTCTTTTGATTTTGTTTTGGTTTCGGGGAGAGCCTGATGACCCACACACTTTGCAGTACACACAGGAAACACGCACTTCCCGCGCTCGACTAACTACTGGTTTTCAGGTGCGCTCAATGACAGACACGCAACAGAAACGCCAACGTCAGTCCAGCAGCGGACTCTGGCCGGCAGATCTCATGGTCGTTTTCCTTAGAGTGTGTTTGTCCCGACAGATCTGTAAACACTGTTAGCGGCTTTGTCGCCTTGTTTCTCTCCCTCTCTTTCTCTCACGGTAGTCGATGGCCAAAAGAAAACGGATCACTATACAACACACTAAATTATCGAGTCAAAATAAGTCGCTGGGCAGGTGCCCGGCCGCAGGCTAATTTGTGGAAGAAAATTTTGTTTTTCTTAAATTTTTTTCCGTTTCTTTTTTCTTTTTATCTTGTCGTAAAATGCCATTGTCATCTTTTGTGTGTTTTTTCTCGACTCCTCCTTCTATTTGTCTTGTGATCATTTCTTTTATTCATGTCGACAGTCTCAGCGGTAACCGGTTTGGCCGGGTCTATTGGCCCAACACGCAAACTGAAAGGCGATGCTTTTTTTCAACACGTCGCCATCGTCGACCCTGTTCTTTCTTTCTTATTCATCTGTCCGATAGACAGATAGGTGTTATTGGGAAGACGAGCCATCCTGGGACGGACAGGCCATGGCCGATCGAGAACTGTCTGTCGATTGTCTGACGGCTGACCACATCCTGGAACACTATCGAGATTGATGAAGTGAACTTGTCTCCCCCCTGATCGTTCGTTCGTTCCCTTCTCACCTCTCGACCGGTTTTATAGTCATTTCCAATCGAAAAATTCTGTCCAGGTGTTTTGTCTACCAATTGTTCAAATGATAGTCTATTGATAGCCCTCGATGGCCGTCTCTTTCATATCTGCATTGCCTGCGAGCCTTAGGAGAAAATCTTGTGTCTCTTTTTTCTTGGCCCGTCTGCCCTTTTTGGCACCTGGAGAAGAAATGGCAGCAGCGCAACAGAGTGAACAGTGAAGGTTTTTTTCCTTTTTTCGCCTTGTGTGTGTGCGGTGGATGATGATGCACACGACCCCAAACGGATGCATCATTTGGTATTTCTTCTTCTTTGACTCTTTTCTCTTTTTGAGGACGGCCGAGAGAGAAGAGTTACGACCCGGTGTATGTAGCCTGTCTCATTAAAAAGAGAAAAGAAGAGGGACAGGACACGCTTGAGAGCGGCCGAGGAGCCCATCACATATAACACACCAACCAAAAATGTGTAGTTCTTTTCTTTTTTTTTTGTAAAATATTTATACACTTAAGAGAGAGAGAGAGAGGCTCAGGTACACACCGCATGAGTCAAACAAGAGGGGGGGCCCTCCTTCACACACACACACACACAAAATATCTATCTAATAAAAATAACAAATCCAGTCAGTCAGTCTCAGGCTATTTACCGTGCTCACAGTAAAAAAAATTTTTTTAACAAAATGAGAAAGGGGGGAAGCAATTCGCTTACCTGTCAGGTGACATAAATCGACTTACGCTCTACATTTTTTTTGTTTTGTGTCAGCTGTGAAAGGTGTCGGTTGGAAAAATTTTCGAAAAAATAAAAATTTGGTGAATAGAAAATCGGATTTTTTTTGTTTTTCGAAGCGTCCTCGTCATTGCCGGTGTGCCGCACCCATCCGATCAATTCACGATTTGTTGATGGAAATGACAAGGCTTCACTTCCAAATCAAAAATGGCGTTTTGTACATGGTCATGATTGGACAAGTGAAGACGAAGAAGGATGAATCGGCCAGAGAGAAACACCAAATAGAGGTATAAGTTGCGCAATGATAGGGCTATGCACAGAAAGGAGACATGACCGAAGAAGAGAAAATGCTTTTTTTTTTAAATTTTTCGCTTGTCGGCAGTCCTCCCCTCTCATCCGTCTAGCAGACACAATGGCCCTCTGACACGGAATCTTGGCCACAGTCTTTAAACAAGAAAAAAGGAGAGAACCAATCGAGTTTTGAGTTGATTAGTGTGACCCATTCGTTGATCCTCTCCGTCTGCTTGAGAAAAAAGAAGAAACAAGTCGAAAAATATCCATTGATTGATATTGGTGGTAATTCGGTGGGTCGGCCCCCAAGAAAAACCAAAAAAATAAATGCAGTGCAGGAAATGAGTTTTTCATTATTATATTCTCTCCCAAAAGAAGAAGAAGAAGAAGAAAATGAGTTAAAGTTGCATGACCGGTTGTCGTTACGTTTATTTTCTCGTTGCCTCCCCTTCGACAGCCAGCAGACACACTGTGACTCTTATATATATATGAAGAGAGGCTCCAGGAATCTTCACCAGCCCAGCGCAGGGCCCGGTGTTAAAAGGTTCTGACCGGTGAGCCATGCCGCGAGCTTTATTAGATTCTTCTCCTACATACATATAGCTGGGTTGTTGCTTCAGCTCTTTTCCCCGATTTGTTCAACTTGTGTGTGTCGACTGGAATGAAGAGACGAAGAAAAAAAGGGGGGAGCGTCTCATCTTTTTCTTTTTTGGCCGAGGATGGAGGTGAGGCCTTTATTCATCCACATGCGTGTCCCGATGATGTCACACTCGTACGAGGCCACGTCGGTCCCGCACCGACGTCGTTTCTGTCCCTTCGAATGACGCCTAATGAATACCCTCCTCTTTTTAATGCCAAGGGCGGAGCAACTTTATTCCTCATGTGTCGATTGTTCATCACACACATTTCTTTTTTCAAAAATGTTAACAGACGATGGCAGAAAAGAAAAATTCTTCTTCTTCTTTTTTTAAAACCGAGTCCGGCGCGTTGCGTGCCGTCCGGCTGTTATACATCTATCCATTTATTCGCAGGCGGCGGCGGCGGACGCGGCGGCCTCTTTTGACAGACAGACGGAGAGAGAGCGCTTGACGTTTAAATAACTCCTCCTTTATACACACACACACATATTCGGTCTCTTAACCATCTTTTGTATTTCTCCCACGCGATGAACGGCAGAGTATGAGGAGGTCTCTCTATTGGACTTTTTCTTCTTCCCTTCTTCTTTTTCTTACAGATGAAAGATAAGAGGTTGTGATCTTGTCAAGTGACGTCAGACACTGCTGAAAAAAAAAGAGCTAAAGCAGCAGCACGAGTCGCCCCGTACTTGACGGGCAAAAGGGGAGCCTCCTTGTACATCATGCGCTTGATTTTGTTTCGCTGGTTCCTTCTCATTTCCCTAAATATATTTATTTATATAAAAGTATAGCTCATAAGAGGACAGATCCCGTAAAAACAAGGGGGGCACAGCAGCAGCACTTTGATGATGAAGAAGAAGTTGCCCCGGTGGTCTGCTGCGTTCTTATATTCTGGCGTGTATTGTCTCTTTTTTTTTCTCTTTTCTTTTTTGGGTTTTTTCTGACATGCCCATCTTGAAATAGAACCTCACTCACTCACTCACTCACTCTGCCGGCCACAGCTCTCTTTCTCTCACTCTCTCTCTGGCTTTCTTCTCTATGGCTGTTCAGCTAATAATAGTTGAAACGGTTCGAAATGGTTGAGAGGCAAAAGAAGAAGAGACGGCAGCGATATATTTTGATGGACTCGAGACGAGTGGCGTCAGACACGCGGAAAGAGGAGAAAAAAAAACCGCCACTTGAAAGCGAAAGGGGCGGCCGAAGGAGAGCGGAATGCGTCCGGGGGTCTGTGCTGGGCTAGCGCTAGCTGCTGCTGTGATGGCACTCTTGCCCTTGGATTGATGGCCGGCCTCTGGACACACTCGCCTCCAATCTTTCATTAATAATGGCGATAGTTTTTCGTGTCGTAGAAGCCAAGAATGCGGTCGCAATGATCTCCAAGACGCGATCCGACGATTGTGGCCAGCACTTCGTGAGCATCAAACCAGCGCGAGAGAGAAAAATAATGAAGTCGAAAGAAGTAACTGTCGTTTTTCGCACCTATGGGCGTGTCACAAACGGCGTCGTTGACACCATCCGTTTTCTCTTTTTCTCCTTTTATTTTTATCAGAGTTTTTTTGGTTTTGTTTGGTGAGCGCAGTGACAAAGAGAGACCCAGATAGGCGAGAGTTTACCTTTGCTGCATATGGTGAGAAGTAAAGCGGCGGCGGTTTGTTTGTGTCGAGATAGCGTCCGACCCCGGCAATCGTCAACTTGTAAGACACGCGTTCAGAGCTGGCGGTTGAGCTGTTTCGACATTTGCGCCGATAGCGCCGGGTCTGGTCCCAATTTGGTCAAAGCCAAGAGTCTCTCTCTCTCTCTCTGGTCTCTCTTCTGTGTGTATATAAAAACCCCATTGTTTTCCCCCTTTTCTATCATCGGCATTTGGATATTTCTTCCTTGTCAAGTCAGCTCGAGGATTTCGTAGAAAAAAAACCCATGATGTCCGCATCCTGGCCCGCCCATCATTTTTTTCATTCGTTGTCGGGGCCAGCAAACTAAGAACAAAGCTGTTTGGTTCCGTCCAATCATCAGCTAACGTGTCTGATTCAGCATTGTCAGCTGCTTTTCTTTTTACTCCTTTTTTTTACTTCTTTTTTCGTTATTCATTTTGTACCCACTGATTTCTCGGTTCACTCCACTCGTGCGCGTACCTCGAATTCAAAGCGGCAGTGGCGGCGGCGGCTTTCCTATATTGCCCTTTTCTGATGAAATGAGCCTGTCACCGACGCAGCCTTCTTCTTCTTTTTCTTTTTTGTACCGTCTCTACCATCGTCATTTATTTCATTTTTGGTATTTGTGCGCGCGGACTTTTGGCCATGGTTGGCTGGCTCCCGCAGCAGTCTATATACCTTAGACTCCCCCGGCTTTGCGCTTTTATAGTACATATCAATGATAAGTTACCCAACGGTCGATTGATCTCGACTCGACTCGCTTTTTATTTCTTTTGGGCGCTCGTTCGGAGGGGGTTAACATTTGGCGTCACTAGTCGCAGCATTGAAGGCGGGGGCCTCCTCCCGACCCCACCCTCTTTCTTTGGGAGGTGGGTGGGTGAGGATCATGTTCTCAGGGAACGATATCGATAATTCCAGCTCCGTCAATCGTAAATCTATCAAAAAAGGAATGATGGACGACGTTGAAAAAAGACGGAAAGAGATAGACAGAATTTATTTTTATCCCCCTTTCTCTCTGTGTGTGTAGACTACGGGGGATTATTAGATTTCAACTTTTCTCTCTCCGTGTATATTATATATGTAACGTCTCAGCGCTTGTGCTGATGACCGAATGATTGACGTGATCTTATCGCGCGCTCACGCCGACACATACAGCGCACAAAAGCCTCTAGTCTCTCTCTCTCTCTCGTTCGTTTTTTCTTTCTTTCCTTTTGGCTCAGTACTATTTGACGATGGTGGCAACGTGAAGGAATTTCGAGCTCGCCAGAGATGAGCTCGTTGTTCAACTTTCGGTCGACTGTGGAACAGGAAAAAAAGAAAAAAAGGGGAATGAAATTTTAAAATAAAAAAGACAACGACGAAGAGAAATGGTTCTTCCCCTTTTCTTCACAACGCCACACGAAATGTGTGTGTGTATACGTTGGGATATGAGTGACGGGGCGATTTGTTCGATCCTTTCGACTGATTGGAAGAGGGCAAGGTGATCCGAGCTATCGTGATCCAACCCGCTCACTTTCGTCATTCAGCCGAAGCAAAGATATAAATTTCCCTGAAAGAAAAAAGAGAACTGAAATGATTGAAAAAAAGAAATTTCTTTCTTTATTAACAGAATTTATAAAACTGAAAAAAAAGAAGAAATGCGATAATAATTCAAAGTTGAAAAGCGGCTAGATAATAGAAGCTAAGAAAATGTTTTGTTATTATTTTATTTTCTCGGCCATTATTCGTCTTTTGTTGCCTTCCGCTCTCTCTCTCTCTCGTCTTTATGTGTTGTAGGCAATTGCCGTTTGAACTTTTGCTGGAGAAGAAAACAGCCAGAGATGGACGTCTCGTTGTTTGATGGGGGCGACACACAAAAAGTCAAGTGGTTTTCTTCTCTCTCGTTCGCCCCGATTCATCTATTTTGCCGCATCATGGAACGGTTGATGCTTTTTTAGCTTCTCTTCTTTGAAAACCCCCAAAACAAAACGGTCCCTTCTCCTTTTTCTTCTCTTACCGGCACCTGAGTGTTGCGTAAGAAGAAACTGGAAAAAAAGAACGACGGGAGGATCAATCATAGCTTCGATGGGTCGTTAGTCAGATTCCAAATAGGAAATGGAAGGAAAAACTGGAACCCGAGAAACAACCCCCTCTGATTTCTATTACCCGGCCAACTGCGTGCGTCGGGACTGTATACCTATAACAAAAGGCCAAGAGTCACCACTTTTCCTCGCGCTGTAAACACGTTCGGGAATGTGTCTGTCCATTTTCTTATTCTCTTTTTCTCTCCTTGTAAAAAAAAGATAATAAAGAGCTGCGAGCTACAAAACAAAAACACCAAAAATTGCCCCGCGTTCCATGACTTTGCATGTTGTTGTTCGAGTTGTTCCGAGACTCTCTGCACGGAACTGAATAAAAGAAAAAAAGAAGAAAAACCTCGAAACTTTTTGACGTGTTTCGGCGTGAGCTCCGTCTCCGTTGTCGGGTCTTGTAGTTGACGTGTTGACTGCTGAATGCAGCGATAACAGGAGGGTACATAGTAAAAAAAAGACTTTGAATATGTATTCCTCTTTTTAGTTCCCTGCAACACTCACGCCCGGTAGTAGTACAGACGCCATACGGGACAAAGTGGCAGTCCAGCAACAACGTCGAGCCAGTGCGCAACATTGTCGATATTTCATTGGATTCACTTGCGAGTCTTGTTTCGTCTCGCTCAAGACCGTTTACCTATTTAGTCAATTAGATGTTTTTACGAACCTGTTGGCTGCCGGGGGCGCGTCCAGCGTCCCGCGCGCGCGTTGACTGAAGGGCTAATGAGACTCGTCATTTCTTAATGACTCGCAAGTCGGACGAATAGCTACAAACAGACAGACAACGAGCAGCACAGCACAATAACACACGGGAGAGAGGAAAGAGAGTGCGTGTGAACTCTGTGTGTTCTCCTGCGCGCTTTCAAGTCTCATTATGTGCTGCGAGCGCGGCCTCTTGAACTATTAACACGACCCCCTTCTCTCTCCCTCTGAGTCGTCTTTTACGGGAAGCAAATAAAATTGAACCTTATCGTTTCTCTCTCTCTAACGGGCAAAAGGCGTGCGCTTCCGATTTGTGTCGCCATCCGCACCCCTTGTTGCTACTCTCTCGTGCATTTTCAATGTGCCAACGAGTTGTCCTTTTTTAATTGTCACGCCCCTGCACGGCCTCCCGTGTCTTATTAGCAGTTGAATTAAATTTTTCAGAAATGAGCTCGAGATTTCAAAGTGAAGGCAGTAAAGAAAGACAATGCAAGCGAGCGCATCTGTTTCTCATTATTGTTTGAAATCATTCGTAAAAGGAGGTATACGTGTACGTGTTTAGCGTCTCCATTCTCTCTCGCCGGGCAGAAGAAGAAGAAGAAGAAGTGAGACAGGTATTTTCATATTGCATTATACACACAGTCTTCAACAGCTTCTTTGGCCGTCATCGTCTTCATTTCCTCTTTGCTGGGGTCTCTGTTGCCAAAGATTCCATTAGTAGCGCGTGAGGAATACAAGGTGGCAGTCGCTATATATATTTCTTTATTTATTCACCAAAAAGATAAAGAAAAAGAAATGCGATAGAGATTTTTTGAATAGAATCAAGGAGAAGAAGAAGAAGAAGGGTTCTTCTCTCGGACGGGCAATTTACGATTCAATATCTTTTGATACGCATGATATATCTCTCGGCGAGCATTCCACTGCCAAACACAGAGAAAAGCGTGCGTCATTTTTTCTTTCCCCTTTTTTCCTTCGGTGCGCAACCGTGTCCGCCGTGTGTGTGTGTGTTAGTACAAGCGCTCGGCCCGTCGATCTATAGTTGCCTTCGATATATTTATATCATTTTTTTCTTCTTCTTCTTCTGCTTCTTTCCAAGCGCATTTTCAAAAGGGGGAATGAAGAAGAAGAAGGAATAGAGGGGGGCGCCGATTTGGCATCGACATGGGGTGGGATGGAAACGGAGCTGAGGAGTAAAAAAGGGCGCGTTGTCGGTCATAAATCGTCCCGGTCTGGCAGCATATCATCGGACACGGGGCGACTTGGAACCTCAACGATCGAGCTAGACATTGCGCACGCCGGGGCTTGTAGTGTATAGTAGTCGTCGTCGGAGTCGGAGCCTAGCCCTTTCTGATATCCCCGTATTGTTCCAGCTGCTCAGCTTTTTATTTTTCCAAAAAAAGGAAGAAGAAGAAGAAGAAAGAGGTGGATGGGGGGTAGATTTAGGGGAGGCCCTTTTTCGCTCTCTCTCTCTTGTGTGTGTGGCGTTCTCTCTCTCTGCTGGCGACCGTCGTCGTAACTCAGGTTGACTTGACAGTTTCATGTTGGCATTTTGAGCTATAGAGGCGAAAGAGAGTTCCTTCCATTCTATATATTTCTTTTAGATTTTTCTCTCTTCCAAATTTGTATAATGTGAGACGAGATATCCGAAACACCACACACACACAACTGGAATCCTTGATCGATTCACAAATGTGGAAATGAAACATAAGGTGATATGTGTTTGGTTGTTGCTGTTGTTGTTGTTGTGGCTGGCTGTTTTTTTTTCCGCGGGCGCTCGATATCCCGGCTCGTTGCTCACGTCATAATTAGCATAGACCTCCAATAAAAACAACGGGAATCACGCTGCGCTCTCTTGGCCTGCGTTCGGTTGCTTTATTTCATTTTCTTCTTCCACAAACTCGCCCTCGAAACGTCGATACATTCGCCCAGAAAAAAAAAAAATACTGACGAATATTCTCCAGCTCACACAAAAATCAGACAAATAATAAATAAAAACGTCTGGCCAGATGGATATAATATGCTGGACCCTGCCGTTCGCTGGCTCTGACTCACATATATTACACGTCCTATCTGTCTGTCTTGTCGTGTGCCCAATGGTTGTTGTTGTTGTTGTTTTCTGGCTTGATCTTTTGCCCGCTTTGTGAAATCAGACCTCTCTCTCTCTCTTTATATAGCGGAGTATAGTATAACTCCGGCGTGGCTATAGTCCCGCTTCTTCGTCCCGTCGTTTCCCGCTCTCGGCTTCGACGGGGGTCGCGGCCGCATCGCTAATGTCCTATACGCTACACGTGAAAGGAGAGAGAGAAATCTATCGCTTTTTGATTCATACATGTAGATAGATGTAGAGATAAAAACTCGGGTGATGTATATCGTTACTGCGGACAACCGTGCTGGGCAGGGCCGTCTGGCGGCCACTTTCGAAACGGACAAACACATCAATGATCTACATGCATCATTTCTAGCATAGTCTACAACATGTCGAATTTTATTTTTAAGCTCGGCAAATGTCGGCGGGTAGAGAGAAAAAAGTGGGTGGTAAAATAAGAAAAAAATTCAGCGGCGTAGGGTGGCGGTCAGAGAATGGGCGGGTGGGGGGCATGGGATGGCCAAGTCGTGCTGCACGCGTGTTGTTTTGTACCGGACCCCGCGCTCCCGTCCTTTTTTTCTTTTCCTTTTTTTTCCCGAAATGTCTCTCCTTTCGGCTCACCTCCGTCCGTCCCTACACTCATTAGCATAGATCGATAAATACATCCAGACATGTAGAGAGAGAGAGCCGTGAAGCCGAACCCCCCCTCCCACCATTCCCTACCAGTATTTCTTCTTCTTCTTCTTCCTATTTTTTCGCTTGCATAAATATCTAATATAACATATATACATAACTCTTGTTGTTACGTACGTGCGCCGTGTGTTGAATATTTCATGGAGAAAAGCTTAATCATTTTTTTGTTCTTTTTTCTCTTTTATTTATTTGTCTTATTTACAGGTAAGTCGAGATGCTTTATTGATCATCCCTTTAGATGGCTCGTCCGTTAACGTGTGTCTTCCTGTTTCGCCCATCCATCCGTGCATCCGGCTATTTTCTTGTCTCCCCCCTTCTACTTCTTCTTCTCTACCAACCCCCCCTTCCACCTTATATAATGTAAAGCTACACAACGAACGAACGGGCATCACTCGTCCCCTCCGACACTGAAAAACGGGCGAAAGTGCTGACTGAAAGGTATAAATAAGCTGTTGGTTGGTAAGAGTCGGTTGATTTTGTTGCCTCCACCGGCCATCTTCTTTTATTTTTTCCTTTCCTTCCAACGGGCGCAAACAGTGTGTTGCCCCCGCGAAGGACAGCAGTGAAAGATATTTACAAGGTAAATACTTCCATGTCTGCTGTTGTGTCTTTACGAGAGGCACACACACACAACGTACAAGGTTCTATTTTGGTCGGCCGTTTTACTTGTTGTTTTTTCTTTTGCCCCTTCTCAAGTAGCCACTTGTACATATTCACGACATGATGAAGAAATGGCGGTAATCTCAGGACGGTTTGAACTGGCAGCGGCACCGAAGCCGACTGTTTGCAGTGTGTACAAAGTACACACAAGTAGAGTAGTCATTCCCTTCAGTCTTTAAGTATAGGAGCCCGGCTCTCAATCTCCCCTTCAAGTGGGTGTGTGGTGTGTCAGAGGTCAGAACGGGAAAAAAGAAAAGAACAGCAGACGTGGCGGGATGGGGGGGAGGGGAGAAAACAAGGTGAAATTAGTCAGTGCAAGTGTGTGTGTGACTGGCTGTCTGCGTGACTGACTTTGGCTTTGCTTTTTCACAACAACAACCAAAGAAAAAGCCATCAAAGCTGGAAGCCGGGCAACTGTATATAGACGCGGGACGTGTGTGTGCTACCGCGCTCGGCAGCCAAACCCAGCAGCAGCAACAGCAGCAGCTATAGGCACATTTTTCTCTCTCGGTTGGTCTTTATGTGGTTCGGCGTTGGCCTCTTTTCATTTTTTGACAGGTAAACACAGCTGCCGCCACCTTGCCGTTCTCTCTCTCTTGTGTGTGTGTGCGCCATTCTCTCGGCCGGCGCGCTCGCCCGCTCGCTTCAAACGCAAATGGAACTTTTTTGTTGAAGCGCGCGCTAGCTGGATAGGGATATGAGAAAGCGGGTGTCGTTTATTCAGCGATTAGCTCAGCCCCCGAAAAAAGTCGTCCAGCTCGTAAACATGTCCCTTCACTGCCAAGTCCCTGGCCCATCTATTTTCTCTTTCTCTCTCTTTCTTGTCGTGTGCGGGAAAACAAAAGGGCGGCCAGCAGCAGCAGCAATCAACTATTCGGACGCCTTGCGCCATCTTTTCGGCTGTGATGGTTGGATATTGGATTCGATCAAGCTCAATGCTCGGGTCCGCCACCTCCTTTTGTTGTTGTCATTGGATTTTCTCATCAGAAAAACGGGGGGGATGAGAAGGAGAAGAGGCGAAAGTCGTTGTCTTTTGTCATCGGTCATCGGCGGCCCGTCTTTCCTCTTGTGCGGTGGCTGCTGCTGCTGGATCGAGGTCGACGGCGCGTCTGTTGTGTGTCTGTGCGCAGTATAGAAGGCAGCAGCAGCACCCACACAAGGAACAGACGGACACAATGGGTCTAGCGAAATAAAATATATAAGGAAGAAGAAGAAGAAGGGGGGTACGATGGTGGGAGGGAAAGAAAAAAAAGGTCGGGCCGGGGCCGAGAGATTTACGATGACTTGCCACCCGAGACAGCCATCAGTAACCAGACGAATGGTCGTATCGTCTGTTATTATTGCGCTCGCTCACACACACACACACACGCGGCCCAGCACGGCACGGCAACACACACACACACACAACTCACATACCAAAAAGTCCCGCCCTTCTATATTTAACGGAATGGCTTGTTTTCCGTCGTTTTTTCCAGACTTGTTCTTTTTTCTGATTCTTCCATCCAGCAACTATACCAACTCCTTCCTTCAGGGTTTCCATCCTTTTTAATTCCTTCTAGTTTTTTAGTTTTTTTTTCTAAAAAAAGGCCGACACATTTGAGAGGTCGAGCGTGTTCTCTTCATTTTCACGTTCAATTAACAAATCAAAACTGAAAAACAAGAGCGGGAGAAAAAAAACGAGTGCATGGGCGGAGATTTCGATATCAAACGCGTGTGTACACTCGATTTTTTCCCAATCAGTTATCGGCCGTAATGGACATTATTGGCATTTCGTGTGTAGTATAGAGAGATGGAAAAATTCTCGGCTGGGATCTCTTCTTTCATTTGGCCCGTCTTTCCGTCCGTCCGTCTCACTGGCGGCGAGACGAATCGCTATTGGAAATGATTGGGACCTGTCGGGACGGGGCGCGCTGAGCCCAGTCATTTTTCACTGCCCAGTTTCCGTGATGTTCATTTAGGAAACGGACGGAGAGCCCTGCAGCTCTTTTTTCTTTCTTCTCTTTTTTCTTTCTTCGACGGGCTCGATCCGTTTCGGGTGGGTTCGAGGAGGGAACGGTAATGATCACCTGTCGGGTCGTTACTCACCTTTTTCGGCTGGCCCGAGCTTGCCAGCTTGTCCGTCTATACTCTCTCTCTCTCTCTCTTGGCTCTTTTGGAAAGAATCAAAAAAGAAAAGATTGAAGATGAACAAGAAACAAATGAATTGGAAAAAGAAAAGGGAGAAAAACAAGAGGCCTCTCTTCTTCTTCTTCTCCTTTGGCTGCATTATTGACTATAGGTTCATCATCTTAGCCAGTATAGTCACTATAGAACCTGATTTCATCTGTTTTGACGTTTTATCGGTTGGGTCATTCATCACCCGGCACGACGGACTCGGCCAGAATAAGCCACGGGAGTAAGAGAGTCGAGAAAATCTTAGTACGAGAGAGGGAATAGACGCAGTCGCTCCATCGCATCTGTCTCTCTTTCTTTTGGTTTCTTTCCATCTTCTTCCTCTATCCATCGGAATCCGGCTGCTGGACCAACACTCCACAGGGGGGTCTCTCTCTCTCTCTCCCTTACACAAAATGAGTGGAGATCATGCACGTCGTCTCGTGTTTACTTCCCTTTTGTTTTATTTACTTGTTTTTGTCTTTTTATTTTATTGCGGTGGGCAGTGTGAAGAGAAAAATTTCAAGACGATTTGCGAGGGGGAATTCCGCCCCGGGTGGCAGGATATTACCGTTTACTAGGAGAACAGCAAGATAGCCGTGCACAACAGATAAAAAGCCAAAGAGAAAAACAAAACAAACGGGTAAAAAACGTATAGGTACGACTACACCTTCAACGGGTTGCGCCTGGCCATGCAAGTGCCGAATTTGTGTAGTATGTACTCTGTACGTATGTATGCACAGTAGACTGTACATAGGGGCCGGTCTGAGGGCGGGCACAGCAAACATTGTTAAGAGAGAAAAAATAAAGAAAGAAAAGAAGAAAAAACGTGATGGAAGTAAAAACAGAAAATGAAAGAAGAAGAAGAATTGGCTAGGCCGCCCCTTCGTGACGAATGACTGCTGTGAGCTGACAGGCCACAGCCGAGAGGTCGGATCTGATGGCCATACTTCACCCATCTCTCTCTGTCGCCCTTTTTTTTTTTTATTTTTTACCTCTCTCTCGTCTCTCTCCTGACCCCTTGTTATATAAACTATAAACAACTCTCGGGGCCCAGCAAGTGGCGGCGGCGGCGGCGGCGGCCCAACCGCACCACGACACAGCACATTCTGGAACGTCATCGTATCTCTTGTCGTTTGAAGTTTTTTTTTTCTCTTTTTTTGGTTTGTGTTTGACGCATCCAGCAAAGAGCAAGCAACAACCCACGCCTAACGGTCGATAGAGACGGACAATCACCGCGTCGCTGCTTGATCTGTCCGTCCGGTTGTTCATTTTGTAGCCGGGCGGCTTAAGCGCGATGAGTGAGGAACGATACGTACAAGAAGAAGAAAAGGAAGAAACGTCATAGGAAGCGGCCCAACGTGGCCATTCTTCTTCTTCTTACATGTTGCCGGGACTGGATGTCAGGAGAAATTTGAATGCCAGACGACCGCAATAAGCGGAGTCTGACGGCCGGGAAATTTATTATCGCAACAGATACACACAACAGAGAAATTTGTTTTATCCCATTTTTTTTTTTTTTTGTTCAACCCCCCGGTCGACTCTCCGCATGCTGGACGGACGGACGGGGGGCTTTTTGGTATGCCTCTCACGGACTAGATTCCCAGCCGCGATAGCCGTGACCGTTTCACGCGCACGGGGCAACCGACTCTTCTTTTTTTTTAATATTTCGTTGTTGTTGTTGTTGTCTAGGTACGACCTTTTCATCCTTCTTCTTCATCTTCATCATCATCATCGTCTTCTTTTTATTTTTCTTCTTCTTCTTCTTCTTTTCAACTGTCAATATTCAAAAGTGCATCGACAGCCCGGATGAAGGTCGACCTCTAACTTCCCCATTCCAAAACCTCCTTGGCTATTTTGCGCGCCAACAATTTGAATTTTTTCCCTTTTTTTTCTCTTTCCCCGTTTTGATATATTTAGTGTCTGCGTGCGTGCGTGAGTGTTGCGTATGAGAGTTTCTTCATTACCCTTTTCTTTAGGATTTTTTCTTTATTTTCTTTTTTTTCTTTTTCTTTTTTCCTTGGCGAGTCTATTCGACGGCCGTTTCGCCACGTTCCCCCATCTCCATTGGTTATTTTAAGGGGGAAGTTTGGGGCCAGCTGTAGTAGTATAGAGCCGAGTATTATAACCCACGGCTCCCGCTGCCGAGCTGCGTGTTTGACGAGCTGCTATAAATTTGTTTCTCCAAAGAGGTGGAAGAGGAAGAAGAAGTTGTTGTTGTTGTTGTTGTGTGTAAACAGACTGACGCTGTGTGGAAGTGGAACGAAACCGGGCGGGTTGGAAGTGTGTAGAGCGGGGCCAAAACTACTTTCTTTCGATGGCCAGCCAAATGCGAGCCATGTTTGATGGATGGTTACGGATCAGCTGCAGCATCGCACACACACACACTCCTCGTCTTGTGTGTGTATAGGCTAGACCCCCACACAGCCGCCATCCGTGTGCCATTCCGGGTGATGGATAGATGGCGGACAGGTGAAGGAGAACTGGCACGCAGAGCCCTCGTTCGCTCGCCAATATACGCTGACGACTCACAGGCAGCAGCCCAGCGACTGCTGGCCACGGATGGATGTGGCATTCCACATCGCTCGTGAAAAAGGGTTGAAAAACCAACAGCATGGAAGAGGACAACTTTTTCTTTTCTTTTTTTTTCTTTTTCTACTAAAATAGAGAAATCACATTGTGCCAGAGAGAGAGAGAGAGAAGATAACTGGACTGCGATAGATCAATGATGCACGAGCATGCAACTCTGGGGCCACTCCTAAGTGAACCCTCAAAAGCCCCTCGACGGAGGATCGCCCGCCCGTCTCTCGGCTGCTCGTTCAACTTTCCAACTGCTCCTGTCAAATTGCAATGCCATGAAAGATAGACTAGTCATTGACGTGGAAGACACGTAGACGTCCGCCATATAGAACCAGCCAAAAGAAAATGAAAAAAAAAAAAGAAAGAGAAAAGATCGTAGTTACCTCTAATACTATAGCGCAGGGAATGAGACAGAGAGGGAACGCGATAGCGAAAGATTGAAATGCTGTTGAATGATTCCGATAGTGAACGCACACACTGTGTGTGTGTGTGTCTGTAGCATTGCACAAGTTTGTCCTCGAGTGAAACAAAAAAGGGGATCAAAACGAATAGGAAGCCGAGCAAGGAAGTCGGGTGAAAGAATGGGGATGTGTGTGTCTGTGTGTGCATGTGTCTTATAATATATATTTGGGATGGCACACGGAGCTGCTGTGTGCACGGCGGCCAGCAGGACGTTGATAGATTGTCAATAATCTTGGGTTTCGTAGGTTTGCTCAGCGCCGTGGTAAAGTTACACACAAGTCGCGGGCGGGAGTCGAGAGAGAGAAAAGAGAGAGGGAGGTCTGTCGAAGAGCCAAGTTTTGACGTGAGCGTGTGTGTGTGTGCTGTGCGTTGGCGGCCAGCTCATGCGTATATGTCAACCGATTCAAAGTCGTCAGCATTGAACGCCAACTTGCTTTTTCTTCATCTCTTTGCACCCCCCTCCCGTCCGTCCGTCCGTCCGTCTCTCCCTCGCACTGGCTCACTTTGCAAAGACAAGTTGCTCCTTTTCTAATTCACCCAGACAAGCCCAGCCATCCAGCCAGTCAAGAGAAGATACATCCCCATGAAATTTTCAATAGGTGTCGCCGACTTGTCCCTAATTTAGATCTTTCCATCTCTCTCTTGACTTATCTCTATTGCGACCTTACACATGTTGTGAAAAACTCCCAGCCGGTTTTTCTTCTTCCTCCTTTTCTTGGCTGCTGCTGTGTAAAGTAAAGTAGTTCAATGGTGGCTGCTGCTGCTGCTCGTGACAGTGATAGAAGTCTCACAGATTGATCATCAATAAGTCAAAGCTTTCTGGCTTGTTGTGTGCTGGCATTTTCCCCTGTACACGACCACCAAAAAGGTCTAGACCGAGAGCTAGAAACGAGAGTGCGTTTAAAGGCAAGACGGGATTGAGCTGAGCCTTTCGCCATGTCAATTCTCGATGCTGCCATGTATATATTGGTGCAACGTCAAATCGATTTGCTCGATGCAGGAGCCGGCGGCCCAAGGAGCGCCCAAAGGGGTTGACTCTGTTTGTTTGTATGTCGGGGAGATGATGAAGAAAAAGAAAAAGATTCGAAATCTCTCTTCTATTTTTTTTGGGTGATTTGTTTCGCCCACTCCAATTTGCTGTCGCTTGTTTGTCGCTCTTGTGACAGTCGAGGCGGCCAGGTGAAAAAGGCGACCAGCTGGGCGTAGTGGGGCCACGGAAGTCAACTCGTGATTTCTAATTTTTTTGTTACTTTTTCCCGCTGCGTCAAAAGAGAGAGAAAAAAAAATCTATGCGTCCGGGACGGCAGCAGCAACACGTTCCATTCAGGACGCACAAAGATTTGACCCTTAAGATACCGCCCTCGCCTCTCTTGATTGACTTCCAAGAGTTCCAGTTCCCAACGATGACTGTCGCTCTTCTTTTGTCCGTCCATTCTTCTTTTGATTCCTCTCTCTCTCTCTCTATTCCTGACATTTCTCTACTTCTTCTTCCAAAATTCTTATTGGCATATCAGTTCTTCGTCATCGTTCACGATCCGACAGGCCCGCCCACCTGGCCTCAATTCCTCAACTCTCCCGCTCTAACTTTTTTTCTTTTTCTGTCTGATTCATTTTGATGAATATTTTGAGGAGGCATTCTGTTACTTTGAGAAGAAGAAGCTAAGCTGATTAATGAGCGCTGGCCGCTGCAGCAATCGGACTTTTCTAGCTGGCCCAATTTTTTCCGTCGATGGGCGCCGCGACTTTAATCTTTTCTCTTCCGTAGGAGAAAATAATAAAAAAAAAGCCGTCGACATTTCCGATTCGTTTCTTTCATCCATTGTGATCTTGAAGCTCTGACAGTGTCGACACGCTTCATTGGCTCCAGTCGCAAGGCTGGATAGGGCAGACGGGGGGCTAAGCCAGTGAAAATATTACCAGCGTCTAAATGATGTGGAAATAAAGATGCCGGGCATAAATATATTTACACACATGTAACCCCCCATCCCCTAAAAAAAAGGAAGTTGTGATGTATCTTACAGTGAGAGAGACAGAGGAATGGCGTACGCTACGAACAGAGCACTACATTTAGTACATTGTCACGGAATGGGCTTTTCAGCGGGATTGATGTAATTAGTATTGATCTTTTCTCTTTCTCCGAGCTGCTACTCGTCTGCTACTCTCTGCTACTCTCTCTCTCTCTCTCTCGGTTCTGTGGATAAAGTCGTAGCCGACCGAAATTGTCCAAATCAATGGGAGAAAAGAAAAAGGGTGGAAAAAGAAAAAAGAAATAAATAAAAAAAAGAAAACCCGGAAAAGAGAGAGAAAGAGAGAGATAGAGAGTGGCAACTTTGGGCTCCTCTGACATCTCGACGTTCTATCGCAGTGATGCCTTTTGGCCTTTTGGCTCCAGCTCCTCCACACTTGCATCAGCGACGAGTCTGTCGCTGTCAATCATGTCGGCCGTCGACTGTCTGCGGATCGATTTCTTCCGTCACGAAACACACCAGAGAGTTTGATTCCGATTTTCTACGTCTCCGAATAGCTGAGGCAGCGCCCAGCTGAACCGCGGCTGCGGGCTGCCCGCCCAGCACCCAATCTTCGTCTCCCGGACCTCGAAATTATTCTTTCTGTCACTCTGAATAACGTCCGTGTGAGCCAGGCCGGCCAGTGAATAAAAGTGGGCACACCACACATACCGGACGGACGGTTTCGAAGGCCAAACTATCGGCTGGAAAACAAAATAATAAATGGTGGCAGCAGCGGGCCAGCAACAACATGAACCGCGCTCGTCTTCGTCGTCGTCGTTGCTCCGTGGTCAAACTGGTCGCTCATTGATTAGCAGATGGCGTGGGACTTGAAAACTGGAAAGATCGATGCTGCGGAGAAGTACATCCGCAGCTGTTGTCCAACTTTTATACATGGACGCGTTCAAAGAGTATACTTTATGCATATACCCAGAGATGCCGTATATAGAAGGCGCGTATCAATCGAGCTGGCCACTAGTGCTGTAGACCGGTCTATATATATTTGGGGGGCTGCTATTCCAGCTCCAGTAGACGAGAAGACGAGTCCGTCTTTTTGCGTGCCTGCCTGTCAACCAGTCTGCCTCCTCTCCATCAAGTCGGAGACGAGTCTTTGAAGTGTGTCGAGAAAGAAGAAGAAGAAGGAAAAGTGTTTGGACGTTCCATCTATTTAGAGGAGAAGCTCCTACCAGTGAAAAGAATAACGACGGGCAAATAATAAAAAAAGAAAAGGAGAAGGAAAGGAAAAGAAAAGTTGCAAGAGCTCTGCTGTGTGCTCTTTCCAGTCCGTCTCGCTCTTTGGCCGTCTCCGTCGTCGTCGATATGGCTCTGATGTACGAGTCCGTCATTTGACGACAATGGGCCCATGAGCCTAGCTGTGACGCCATGCTGGATGCTGCCAACGTCTCCTCCCCCCGTCCATTCCGGCCTCCCTTCCTTTTCTTCTCCGTCGTCGTCTTTTGTTGGGTAATTTATTGCCAATCATAGACGGGGAGGAACCTATTCCTTTCGGCCCAGGCTGACGGCCTCCTTCTCTTCTCCTCCGCCCCACTTCTTGCTCGCCTTCCACGACGATTCCTTACTCCGCCGTCACCCGCGCTACACACACACACACACACACAAGAGCCAGCCCAGCGTCGTTTGAGGCCATTACGGTCGGCTCGACTAGCCATAGAAAGCCTTTGGCTCCCAGACTCGGAAAGGAAGCTGATGCTGGCCCGGCTCGACTTTGCCCGGCTATTATATCGTGAGGAGGGAAGGGGGGGCTTTACGGGAACACACCAGCACACACACACACCAACCAAACCGGCACATCACCATCATCGGCATCATAACTAACCTCTTCAATCCCCTCCTGCACTCCTCCCCCGAGTTAAGTCAAAAAAGTTAAAATAAGAAAAGGAGAAAAAAAAAAGTCTTATTTTTTTTTCTTTTCTGCTGAGGTAAACTGACTGACAAATGGTCTGCAAGCCACCATGCACACTGGCTACACACCATATCCAAATATATATGTTGTGGGGGCTGGTGGCCGACAAGGGGGGTAGTAGTATATAGGAGTCTGAGTGAAGACGAATAGAAGGAGAAAAGAAAGGCTTCATCTTCTCAACTTTGAAATACATTCCAAACTTCTTTTGACTAACTTACACACACAGAGAAGGGGGTGGGGTGGGGGGAGATCCAGGCCGGCAGTTAAAGCTGATGGATGGCGCTGGATCATCACATCCTTTAAGGCTGATGTATATTTCTCTCTCTCTCCGAGGTTCTATCTTTCTTTTTCTTCTTCTGGATTCTCTCCTAATGAAGGTCCTTGTTATAGCTGGGAGGAAAAAGACGGGTGGGTGGCAGTGGGGGGGCTGAAGGTTTGTAGGAGGAGGGAGCTGTCAGTCTTTCGGGCCGAAGAGATTTATCGCCAACAGCCACCAGGTGATTGGATTGGTAATTAAAACTGCGGGAAAGAATCGGGACGGATGGAAGAAGAAGAGGAAGAAGACGACGTGAAAGATATATAGATCTTCCTTCTTCTTCTGCTCGTCTTATCTTGTTTTGTTTTTTTCTTGGGCTAGTCTTTATAGCCGCTGCTACTACGATTTGCCGATGATCCATTATACTTAGTCTACGGTACTACTACAGACCCTGGAGCTGAGGGCTCTGGTCCATCTATATATTTCCTTATTCCGCAGTCAGGATTTTGTTTTTTATTTTATTTTTGCTTTCACTTGTCGACTCTGGAACTCCGTCCTTTTGTTTTATTTGCGGCTGATGGGCTCTGTTTCATCTGTTTGTGGTCCATCCGCCTACGTTTTGCTGTTGTTGTAGTTTTCGATCCGGTCGCTCGGTATTGTTGTTGTCCATTTCCCTCAGTGGTGGTGGGGTTGCGTTCAAGTGGGAGGGTGAAAGGAGAAAGGGCCGGTTGTCTATCCGTCCGTCTTGTTCGCTGTGTGTGTGTGTGTGTGTTCTTGAGGTTTTTGTTGTTTGATTGAGGTAACGATGCCGCTCATTTGTGCTGCCAAGGCGGAAGAAAAGATCCCAGCAGTGAGCAGCAATGGCAGCCGGAATGAGTTGGCTCTGATTCGGGCTTTATACATCCATCCATATAGTCCTACGTAGTAGACGGCGGACGGGCCAAAAGATAGAGAGATAAGAGAAGAAGAAGAAGAGGAGAAGGGGGAGATGCTGCTAAGCCTAGCTGTCGGCCGCGACGTCGATCTATAAGTCTTCTTAATTAAGACTTGAAGAGGCCCCTGCGTCCAACCTCGACCCACGCGGCCGCCGCTGTGCCCGCTGGGCCGCTGCCATTTACAGTGTACGTACGGCCGGCAAACTAGTGAACCCGTCCCTGATCACGCTCTCTATACCATTTTTCTCTTTCCCTATGCATTTAATATCGCGCTGGCGAAAAGAGCCACTTGGGTCCCGAAATCAAATCGACATTGCACTTGCCCCAACCCCCTCCCATCATCATATCCCCTCCAAAAAACTTTAAGCCAAACGACAAATTTTAAAATAAAAGCAAAGAAAACTCCTAAAGAGACTAGATTGTGAATTTTAGATGTTGGATTGGGGAACTTTTACATCGGCCCTGTCGTATTATTATAGCTGCGTCCGGCTATATACGTATACCTCGTTCGTGTGGCTACTTTTTATTTTGTTTAAAAGGTTATATACCGATATCTATTTGTACATAATTCATCGTCTCAAACTTGAAGAGGAAAGTGGCAAGTTGCCGGCCATTTGCCGAGTTCTTTTCATTTTTTTTTCTCTCTCTCTCTTCGTTTTCCTGGTAACAAAAATTCTGCCATTGTTATTTGACATCTATTGTGCTCCTGGCAATCCTTCGTTGTCAGCCGACGTCTCTCTACTTCTTCTTCTTATTCTTACAATATATATATATATTTTTTCTTTTGCGTCATAGCGGCTCTGTCATGACTTGACTGTCCGTCCGTCTGTCCGTCTATCTGGCTGCTTCCCTTTCGGTTTGCGATAACATTGACCACCCGCCTCCCAACCCCACTCTTCCCCCTCTCTCTCTCCTGTCCAATTATTGTCGAATTGAAGACGAGGTAGAAGAAGAAGAACTCGACGAAAAGATGTCGTCCATTTCTCGGGACGAGCAACAACTTTGTGGAGCCTCTCGTACAAGAGATGAGAAACTTCTTCTTCTCTCGGCACAGTCCAAACCAAATATTTTTTATTTCTTTTTTTTTTTTTTTCAAAAGACGCGCAAATATACAAAGTCAGTGCAGCCATAGAATGAGCGAGAGAGACAAGCAAAAGGGCCGGCGCCCGGCCGGAAAAATAGACACGGAATGAAAACTATGAGGAGGAGGATGGAGAAGGGCAGGCTGATGGTACGCGCGGCTTGTGTCGGGAGCGTTTTCTTTTCTGTGGAAACCCGATTTCTCGGAAATCGCGGTGCGTTCGACAATCGGATGAATGGATCAGCGTTTCCTTTATCATCGTAATACAGCCAGTCGAGAGAACGAGAGACGAAATGATAATAAATCTCTCTCCCTCATTTCTTTCTCCGTCCATCTATCTCTTTTCCCCTGTATTTTATATTTATATATATGATATGCTCTATCTAAGCGTGTGTATATATATATAGATATGTTTAATATAACAACGTAACGCAGCACTGTGTGTCTGTGTGGGGACCCGAATAACTCTGTCTATAATTCTCGTGTATAAGGGCCCCGATGAGATAGAAAGAGGGGGAGGGAAATGACTACGTCTTTGTCAGAGATTGACGTCCGGGCGGTGACTCTTCTCTGGTCCGTCAGGGTAACAAAAAAAGAAGAAGAAAAAAATAAAAATGAGGAGAAAGAGCTTGATTGCGGCAGAGAGAGAACTGGGGAAGGAAAAAATAAATTTGCAAGTCAGCTTTCCGCTGTAGATCTCTTTCGATCAGAGCTGGAAATATATTATTGACACGCCACGAACTTCATTTCTTCTTTTCTTCTCCTTTTTTTCTTTTTTTTTTTTCATTATTTATTATTATTATTTCAAAAGAAGAAGAAAAGAAGAAGAAAGTTCGCTGGCCGTCAATTCTCTCTTTTGTTGTTTGGCCCAGCTCTTGTGATGAGACTATAGCGTCCACCAAAAATAATATCTAGGACGGGGCGTGTGTAAAAAGATGGATGGAAAAGAGCAGCAGCAGCCACAGCAGTCAACGTCCCTTTTCCCAGCTAGATCTATCCCTCCGTGTGTGTATGTGTGTGAGAAGATATCTACAGGTCGACGATTATAGATGATGGCCCGTCTCGAGGTCCATTCGTCATTGGGACCCACTTGGCGGTCGGGGGTCTTCTTCTTTTTCTTCTTCTTTTCATTCGCTGCGGCGCTGCCGTGGCTCTCCGACCTCGCCAGAGATTCGACTCTACGACTTGGACATTGTTGTGTGTGTATACTACCGTCTAGATATAATAACCCGGCGACCGTATATTTATTGATACGTCTATACATTTTTAGCGGTAGGCAAAAGAGTAGTAGTACCGAAGCACAAGTCCCATAACACAAGTCGATGGCAGGATGATAGCCGAGCCCTTTTTTCTTTTCCTTTTTCCTTGGTTTTTGATGTATTTTTATTTCATTTTACGAACTGCGATTCGTATCCAAAGCAAAAAAAAAAAAAAAACAACAACAGGAGGTCAATTCCTTGGCGGTTGAGAAATCCGTCAGGATGGAACTCTTTGCTGCATCGGGGAAATGTTTGAAGTCGCACACAAGAGCCGTTGACTCGATGACTGTCGGAGAAGAAGAGAAAAAAAAAACAAAAATAAAAAGACGAGGGAAAGAAGAAAAAGAAGAGAAGAAATGAGATAGATGAAAATACGGAGAAAAAAAAGGAGTTGAGAAGGTTCGGTCGTGTGACGTGGGGCCAACGGGAGAGAGAGAGAGAAGGATGAATAGCCGTCATTGAAGGGCGCCATCCTGATTTATATCGTCTTCTCTCTCTCTCTCTCTCTCTCTCTTTCTCTCTTTCGTAAATGATAATTACAAAAAGGAGACGCTGACGTCGACGATTTTCTTTCTGTCTCCTCACGACTCGGACGTCCATCATCCCCGCTCCCCGCAAACACACCCGGCAGCCTGCTGTATAGGAAAAGAAAGATACTAGGCGCGTTTATAAAGAGGAGAGATGCACACACACATCCGTGGGGGGTTTTTTCGTTCTTTAGCGAAGCCCCCAGAAAAGAGACACGACACGACCAACAACACAAGGGATGAAAAGCCAACGAGTCCAGCGGAATTCTCCGAATAAGTCGAAGAAAGAATCGAGTGTAATGTGACGGGGCTATACAGCAGCTCCATGAATATACTAGTCGAAGGCTCGCACGTCGCACACACCATTTCGAACGAATCAAATGGCTGACCGCCACCCACGCACAGCGTCGACCATCTGGTCTCTCTCTATCTCTTTTATTTTTGCGGTCGAATGTGTCGAAAAAAAAAGCGTTGCCCAACTCGATTCCGGCCGTCCAGAGACAGGGGAAACTGGAGTCTAATCCTGGAGAGTCATCAAACGTCGTCCATCTCCAAACAAACGAGCTCGAAAGTTTCGTGTTCAATGCAGCAGCAGCAGCAGCAGCTCAAAAGAAATTCAAGTTTCACTCTACGAAGAAAATGAGCGAGAAAGATCTCCGATGATGTGCTCGGCCGTCGAATCTATTCTAAAGCCATCCGAGGAGGCGGACTTTTATATTTAATCCGCTCTATCATCGTCGTGTGCGGCAACTGGCGAAAGGCGACCCTCATTCTTCTCCCTACCCCGACAGAGAGAGAGAGCTAGGAGAGAGACGCAAAAATAAAAATATCAGATCAGAAATGCCGACTTACTTGTCATGTCTTGTGCGGATTACCGTGCCGGCCCCGCTCAGGTTGCACATGTTTGGCGGCATTGCGGTGCATAATTACCACCCGTTCGCATATATATACGTCCATCCTCTTTCCCCTCTTCTTCCGATAAACAAAAGGGCCGTTCCTCAGAGGGGCGAGCAAGGGGAGAAAGCTGTCATTCTATCCGGCCTCCTCCTTCTCCGCTGTTGTTGTTGTTGTTTCACAAGCCGATCAAAGGAAGAACCTAGCGATTGGGCGACAAGCCTCTTACGATTCGACAATTTTTCTACACTCGGCCCACTTTTTCTTCGTCTTCCGGCAGACGCGCCCTTTTGCATTTCGCTTTTAGTTTCTCCCTTTTTTTCGGGGGGTCCCTGACTTACCGTTTCAAATGCATTTAGTCAGCGTCTGAGAGAGGAAAGAGACATCAAAAGCTTCTATGTCAAGAGACGCTGAAGATGCGCCGTCGTGACGGCTGGCTGATGGCGAGCGAAGGCGTCTACTCTTAAAAATCCCTCACCAAAAGATTTAAAAAATAAAAACGGGACGGATGGACACGCACCCACACAACAGCAACAACAGCGGGGTGACAAATTGTAAAAAAAGAAAAGAAGCTGTGGGCCCGTCAGCTCCGGCTCCGAGTCACGTTGTTGGCTCTTTTCGCCCGCACCCAAATGCGGACTGACGGCTGTCCGACTTGGCCGCCTAGCTCCTGAATCTTGACCCGCGTACATCTTCTCTCCAACCCGAAAACCACACGCCTTCCCACCATTTTCCCTTTGCAACCTGCGAGCGTTGCGCCATAGGCTTGGCTCTAAGTGAGACAGTGCAAGTCGCGCGCTGTACATTTGATCCATTTTGACTTTGTCCCATTTCTCTCTCGGCTTTTCCCCTGTGTTGTTGTCGGTCAAAGTGTTTCTATTTTTTTTTCGCCGGACCCCGTCGCATGTCGTTTGCCAGGAGCCTCTTTTTCTTTTTCCAGCGCCTTTTTATTTTTTTTGATACCACAAGGAATGGGATCTTTTGATTCGATTTCTTTTTGTGTGTGTATTATATTATATTGCTCCCCAACAATATATATAACATATCGATCACGGACGACGACGTCGGCTTGATGATCTCCTCTTGTTTTCCTTTTTCTTCGTTCAATATGTGAATGACAATAGACGAGACAAAAGCGGCAGCCATCTTGTTTCGCAACTTTAGGTGGGGGCCATCATTTGATGGCCTTTTCTCTTTTTTCTTTTTCTTTTCTTTTTATTTTGTTTGGGTATTCTGGTACGTGCCTGCCCGCCATTCCTCGAGTCTCTTAAATGGGTTTGAATCTTAATCTGACGATGTTATTTGAGCAGTTTGAATGAACCACTCAACCGTGAATTCGGTTTTTCTCTCCCCCCTTTCTTTTTTGATTTTTCTCCTGGAATTGCGGGCGGAGAGATCGAACGAGGGACGGAAAAGAGCAGAGAAAAAAAAATAAATAAAAGACAATACCAGAAATTCCGAGCTGGCAGTTGAGTACACACACACACGACACACGCATTATATAAGAATAAGAGAGGGGTAGGGAAAGAAAAAGGAGATTCAGGGTCCTGCGATGTGATGAGTAATAGAGGCGGACAGAAAAAGAGTTAAGAAAATGAACCCCCTTCAACCCAAAAGACAATCTAATAGACGAAAGCGCACACCACCACAAGACCAGTCTTGTCTTCTTCTTCTTCTTCTTCGACTCTTTTCAATCATATCAGGTATCACACGGCTAGTGTATACACATAACCGGCGACGCACCGAACAAATCAGATTTTCTTTTACTCGACAATATTCCCCCCTCTGAAAATTAGAAACCCACTTTTTTTTTATAATTTTTAAAAAAAGCTTTTATCAACTCGCCGTCGTTGGTAGTGTACATGATTATGTGCTTTTGACTATTATCACATTTTTCTTTTTTCGAGTTTCTCAAGTTATTTTTTGGCTGTTGTTATGAGTCGTTTGTGTTTGTTCTCTATTGGGTGATGCGCTAACCCAAAATCCAAAAAACATCTGTGGGAGGCAAGTTATTCCTTCTTGCAATCCCGCCTGCACTCTATTTCTCTGTGCGCGATGTCTGGGTTGCAGAGGATCACATGCGGGCGCAGAGGCCTCGGCCCGCCACCATTCTGCTTCGGAAAGAATGTCGAATAAATCAATAAACCAAGATTAAATATGGCTCTTGTTATTTGTTGACAAACCGATCCGGTATATTATTTTATTTTATTATCGCCTTGTTATTCGCGGGGGGGGGGGCGATATTATACATAAAGCGATATATATGTACAAATTCTTCGATGCTTATATTATTTGCTGTTGCAATCGCTAGTAAATAACAAGGCGATAATATATACAAATTCTTTGATACTTTTGCTTATTTTCTGTTGCAACCGTTAATAAATTTATTTACTGTTGCAACCGCTAATAAATAACAAGGCGATATTAATATTACGCACAAATTCTTAGATACTTTTGCTTATTTGCTGTTGCAACCGCTGTTGCAATCGCAAATACCTTTATTGAAAACTAATGATTAACCAAACCATTGAAACAGTACAGTAAAAAACAATTCTTTCAAAATTCAAAATTCAAAATTGATTTGATTTCCGAGTCCCTTCCAACGATTCACTAAAATATGATATAGAGAACAATGCAACAAAAGGCCATTAACGCATTCACAAAATATAAAGAAATAAAAAACGACATTTAATCACCGTCTTGAAAAAAATAAAATAAAATACGAGAAAGAACAGGAAGGCGACAGATCACAGGCGGATCTGCCGATCGCCGGATCCCATAGCCGTACACCACCCGGACCAACCGCCATGTCATCAGCACCTTTCATCTATTATTTTCCGGTTGGAAATGTGATGGGGCCTTTCTGCTTACATGTATAGTTAGTAGGAGGAGGCTGCCCTAGCTCTCAAATACTAACATCACTGGCAATTAATATTCGATCCTCTTCTCTCTTTCTTCTACATCCTCCTTTGCTGCTGCTGCACTCCCCATTCCAAGAGGGATCGCAAATGTGCATACACAAACAGACAGGGGGCCTTTGATCACTTGATCTGTCCTCGTCGTGGCCGCACACACACACACGCCCAGTTGAAAAGGCGACAGATCACAGGCGGCGATGTGGATCCGGTGCTGGTGGCAAGGATCCGAGACTTTATTCGTGGCACACACACACACGATCGGTCGTGGGTGGGTCAAAGAGGGACACAAGAGAAAAAAGAGGATACAGGAGCGACAGGTTGAATCCCAGCAGCAGCAGCACCAGAGATTGCGTCGGATGCAGATCATTCTCTTTCCTCATCTCCAATCCTCTTGTGTCTGTTGCTTTTGTGTGGAGCTCATGATTGGCCGCACAAGTTTCTGACTTTTTCGTTTTTTTTTCTTTTTCCGTCCCTCTCTTGTGTTCAATACATCCGCAATCACGGCGGATATCGCCCCTTCAAAAAAACCAGGAGAGCTACAACACACCAGTCAGTGAGCTAAGATGATCAAAGGAACATCGCAAGGTTGTCAACGACAGACTTGTCAAAGGGCCGGGCCGGGCCAGAAAAAAAATATATCTCTATTAGGGCCATAGTGTTGACAAGTTTCTTTTCTCTTCGAGTCTCTTTTTTTTCCGGCTCTTGCTCATCCATCGGCGGCAGGGCTTGATACACCACTTGCCTCATTTCCATTTTGCCCTTATAACATGTATTTTTTGATCTTCTATTTATATTTTCTGTGTGGCAGTTTTCTTTTTGGGTTGGTTCGGGACGACTGGTCGCCATGTGTCGCTATTGGCCGGCTCTCTCTCTCTCTCTACCGCCCGAGATATTGCCCGGATGGGAGAGGCATGAGAATTCGTACGTTTACGAAGATGATGATGTCGGCGTTTCTACAGCTTTTTTTTATTTTATTTTATTTTCCTTTGCTTTGGCTCTTGTGTGTCTCCTTGTCGTCGTCGTCGTCGTCGTCGTCACTCGGTCTCGTCACTCGGTCCGTCTCGGCGCGCTCTCGCTCGCTCTCTTTTGTCTACTGTCACTGGCGATGACAAGATGATGGAGTCCATGTCAAATGCAGTAGCGATTCTGCTTGTGACAGGAGGGGCTTTTCGGGAGCCAAGCTGCAGGGCACTGCTCCGCTCGACATTTCCACGTCACTCGTCAACTCCCGCGCGACTCTACTCTACTCTACTCTCTTTCTTTCTTTCTATTCCAACGCTCCCGCTCAACCCCTTATATAACTCAGCCCAGCAATACTACGACGACTCTTTTTTCTCTATATACTCTTTTCTTTTTCTTTTTTTCTATTTTTATCTTTTTTTATTTTATTTGATTATTTTTATTTCCTTGTTTGGCCTCCCTCCCCGGTCACTCTCCGTTACACGGCCAGTGCGCTCGACACTTGTCAAACTCTTCGCTGCCCCCGTGTCCACTTTCTGATGAGAACTCTTTACCTATTTACTCGCAACGACGGCGACCAACGGCAGCTCGACCTGCTTGTTTCACCCTCACTTTCATGTTATTTTCTCTTCTCTTCTCTTCTTCTTTTGTTTTGTTTTTCTTTATTTTTGACCGGGTTTGCGTGCGCTTTCATTTCTTCCCTTTTTATATATAGCGTCGAAATAGAAGCTGTCCGACTGGCCATTGGTAATATTTATATAGAGACTCGCTATAGATATGATATAGGCTAGTTTCTTCTCTCTCTTTCGCTCTTTTGTTGTGTGTGTGTGTGTGTGTGTTTGCAGGCGAGTTGTCGTTTTTATGCGACTGCCGAGCTTCGACTGCGACTGACTTTTCTCTTGTGAAGCCGATGACAAATGACTGACAATTACCCCTATGCTTTCTGTTGGCGGCAGTTGACTAACAAACGACGGCAGCCTATATATATTATGTGTGTGCGCTGTGCTCTCTTTTCTTTCTCTCTCTCTCTCCGCCCATCTCCTTGATATTTGTGTCTTTGCCCTCCGATGTCATAAATTTCAACTGGTGGGCCGTGGGCGCCGTTTTCAGGGGGAGGGAGGGAGTTGCTGGTTCCTGCTCTTCGCCTATAGAGAGAGAGGGGTAGATCTATAATGACCGGAAGTCGGTCGGGACTGTGCTAGTCGGCGTTCGTCATTCCGACAGTCTAAAGTCAATAAATTACATCCGAAAAGGCAACATTTCTTTCGGGGGGTGGGTTGGACCTTTTGCCTCCGTCCGCGTCTGATTCTCTTTCTGGTCCAGTCAACCACCCAGCCATCCAGCCGCAGAGAGAGAGGACGACGCCCAGAGGGAAAGAGCTACACACAGGCAGAGAGAGAGAAACAAAAGAGTGACACGTGCTGGATTTATTTCTTGTCCCTTTGCCCGGGCTATAGACGAAGGCCAAATGCGACGACGATAGAAGTCGAAAAGAGCTGGAACAGAAAGAGAGAAGAAGAAATAAAAAAAGAAAAGAAAATAAGACAGAGGGGCTTTGAATGATGACATTGGATCTGATGGCCCAGCCAAAAGCACTCTCTCTCTCTACACATCGGCCTACATCCATCCAGCAAACTCGGCACTGGTAGTCGACTAGTCTACTCACTCTGCAATAGACTTGCAAGTCAACTGAATTGTGGGGGCGAACTAAAGATAGAGAGAACAAGATGTCCGAATATGTTGCGTCCAGTCTCTTTTCGTCCACCTCTCGGCGGCCGCTTTCAGCAGGCGACATGCCGGATTTTTTTCTTCTTTGTATAGATTGGATTTCCCGTTCTTTTTTCGTTCCTTTTTTTTCTGTCGTGATCAAAAGAGGAGCTGAGAGAACACGAGAGAAAAAAATGGAGCAGCCAGCATAGATTTGCGCCTTTTTCATCATTTTGATTTTCTCTTTCGCTTTTGTGGACTCACCAGTGCGCATCAAGGCAACTTTGAAGTCTGGAATCGACTGTATTCAAAGAATAGATACAAAAAGAGGAAAGAAAATAAATAGAGGAATTGGCCTCACGTCATGGCCCTCCCTTTTTTCTCTTTTTTGTATCGGTACTACCTTTCTAGCAGCTCCGGCTGGTTGTTGTTCCCTGACGGCCAGTCGCTTCCAATTGGCCGGCCAAGAGAAGCGCGACGCTTTTTCCTCCCTTTTAAGAGGCTAAGATTGCAGCTCCTGCACAACAGCATGAGCTGGAGTTATATTCCTCGCCTATTTTTCAGTCTTTGGCAGGGGGGGAGCTAGGAACTTGTCTTATTTCTAAGTAGATACTACACTATATAGTAGCTGTGATTTTTCTCGGATTTGGGTTTTAAATCCTGGCTGGGATCGACACTCGGCAGCGGTGGGTGACGGGTGTGTTGCCGGCCCAAATCAAAGCCACCCGACACGCTTGATCTCTCTGTCGTCTCCCGTCTGAATAAATCAGATAGAGATTTCTTCTCCGGCTCTCTTTGCTCTATACAGCCCATCCGCTCGACCCTAGTGTCTTTTTTCTGCTTGTTTTTCTCTGATTGATTAGTTTGACCGGCGTTGTGTGCATCATCTTTTTTGTGGCTAAAGGGCAACATGAGAGAATAGAGTCCAGTTAGGCAGAGAGAGAGAGAAGATCTCAAAGTCATGGCGACCGCAGATGCGGTTGCCGAAGAGAAGACACAAAACAAAATGAATACGACGAGCCATCCATCACATTGCGTCACTAAAAGAAAAAAGGAAAAGATAAAAATAGCCCGGAGAAGAAGAAGAAGAAGAAGACAAAGAACCGGCGGATGTCACTTCATTCTCCTTCCATAGACTTAAGACACGGAACTGTTGGTTAATACGTCGCAACTCCATCCTCGCAGAGTCCCGCTGATGGTTAACACGATCCAGGAGAGAGAGTGAGACAACATTTGGCCTCCATTAGAAAAGGGGAAAAGAAGAAAAGGAAGGAAGGAAGCACTGTAGAGTGTAAAAAAAGGGAGATGGTTAATGATTGAGTTTTCAGAGGCGTTAAAAAAGTAAAAAAAAAAATAAAATGTCCTTTCAAGAAAGAAAACCGGGAGAAAAGATATGCGAGCCTCAACTAGAAAGAAGAGCCAATGGCAGAAAGATGAAGAAGAAGTGAAGGGCGACTTTTATTTCTTTTCCTTTTTTTTCTTTTTGGGATGAGCCTAGCGGAAAAAAAAGAAGAAATTGAAGGGTCGAAGAAATATTTCCGCAGAGTCTGGTTCAATCCATCAGTGTCTTGACATCGTGACAGGGAACCTCGGCGAAAGACGGGCGCACAGTGGACATACAAGTGGTGGATGGGGGGTGCCCCAGCTTCTCTTCTTCTTCTTGTATATATTTCGCCGTTCGGATACATTCAACTTCTTTTCTTTTTTGTCTTCTTCCTCCTCCGCCAACACCACCACCACCTCCTGATGACTCATGCTTGACTGCCCTTAATGATGGACCTTGTGACTGATAGATGACTTCAACTCTAGACTAGAGACTTTTATCATTCATTCTCTTTTCCGAGCTGTCCGATCTCCGGCTCGGAACTGCGTGCCCGCTCAGTGTGTGTCGTATATACTCGTTCGATGGCGAGAGCCAGCGCCAGCTAGCAGTCTGACGAACGATAGAAAAGAAACATGAAACCTCCTCTCCATCGAAGAAAAAAAGTCTGCGTAAGATGAAGGGGAGGATATAGAAAGAATTAAGAAGGGAAAAAAAGAGATGCCAGGACACACACACACAAAAGAAAACGGGCGAGTCGAGCTGTGCGCCATTTTTCACGCATCACCTCCACCAAATGGCCGTCATCGTTTTTCTTTTCTTCTTCACTGTGCATCACTCATATCAAATTTGATTTATATGCATATCTGCGTGTCTCCCCGTGTGCGCATTCGACCAGAGTCTCGAGACGAAACAGACAAAAATTTATAATCTAATAATGATAATAATAAAAAAGAGTTGGGGAAAAAACACACGGGGAATATGTCGAGATTGAATCGAGCGATATCAGCGAAAGATCCGCATAGCTCGAGTCTATGAAACCATGTCAAGCGTCCATGTCTCGTCTTAACTCGTAATTGACGTTTTTGCCATCCGCCGGCCAGAGGCCAATAGGCCAAACCCGGCGGATACTCTTTGAATTCAAACGGAGCAATTTCTTTGCTCTCCTGGTACAATTAATGTGGTCTCTCTTAGCCGCGCACCGATCGGAAGAATTGGAAGTTTTCGGGGCATTCCATTCATTCTTGTTATTTTTTTCTCTCTCTCTTTTATTGACGTTCATCATTTTCCCTTTCAATTTCCTTTCCATTTTGTTTTAATTGGACTCGAATCGCTGTCATTTGATTCCCCCCCCCCTGGACTTGTATCATTACTTTTGCTTTTTGTTTTGAAAACCTTTGGAGCAGCTAAACGCGTCCTTGTCAAATCGACAAGTTTCTCTCTCGCTCACTTAGTCGACCGCTCTTTTTAAGAAGAAAAATATGGATGCTCCGATTTCTTTCTTTTTGATTTGTCTTGTTCACCATCTTCTCGAGTTCCGGGGGGTGATGCGGGACTTTCAACCCTGTGGAACATATGGAATGCCAACTAGTTTAGGATGCGCTCACACACACACAATCCAATGAAAAAAGAAAAAAATCCTAACGCGTTTGAGCCCAATGACTGAGGTTCTCTCTGGTCTTTTGTGTGTCTGTATGTGTCGGGTTGATTGGATAGGAGGCCGAAAAGAAAGGAATCACAGACACACACAAAAAGAGAACTCGAACGCCGGTGCCACAGAATTGCCAGTCATCGCACCTGGGCGGACGGAGAAGGAGGAAGAAGAGGGGGGCTTCTCCTCTTTCTTGCAATTCCCCTGCTGTCCTAGCTGCATAGGGACGCGGTTGCTGCTGGCCCTGGACGACTGTGTGATTAATGTTCCGTCACCCTCCCTGCAAATGGAGCCAGCACGATTTTTTATCTTCTCCTATTCCAATGGCGCGTTTCTCGTGTCCGCCGGTCGCGCTGACGATGCCGATGCCTTTTTGCCGCGCTGCGTGTCTTGTGTTGTAGGTGCATGCTGGTTGGACACCTAAACCCGCCCCACGGCCCATTGTCCTCGTCCTGACGATGATTGACGTCTCTTCTTTTCTTTCGCCTCGTCCGTCTTTTTCTTTCTTTTTTCTTACTTGTCCAGCAGGGTCTCTCCCAGCCCCCTCCCCCCCCCCTTCCTCTATATAGTATTGCTATGTGCTTTTGTACCGTTGAGCTGTTGCCCATTTCGGGACCCGACCTTTCCTGTCTTTCCGTCCTTCTTATTTATGATGATTCAAGCCGAGCCAATCGATCGATGGCTTCTGTCCCGTATTTATTTAAACCGAGAAACACACACGGAAAGAAAGAAAAACCCGGACGAAATTCTCGGAATCTTATTTTTTTTTTTTCAAAGTATTTTTAAGGCTATACAGTCCATTTTCCCTTTGTTTTTCATAAAGAGATAATGTACTGTAGCAACTGACGGGCGAGAATACGATGAAATAAAAGCAACAACATCAGGAGAAAGTGAAAATGAAGGAGAAGTGAAGAGGAAACGAAATGAAATAAAAATGAGACAAAACAAAAAATCTAAAAAAGAAAAAAAGAAAGGAAATCTGTCGCCAGAATGATGGAGTATGTGGCATCATCGTCTTTTTTTTTTCTTTCTGGGAGACTCGGAGAATCCCAACTCTTATCACCTCTCTCACTCTGCGCGGGTTTTTGTACGACTCGGCGTTTGCCAAGTCACTCTCCAACTTTATTAACGACTGCCAATCATTTCTCTCTCTCTCTCTTTTGGAAAAACAGACGTGCTGGATGTCTACGGTGCGCTATTCTCTCGCTCCTCTTTTCCAACCATCCATCATCGCTCGACTTGAAATAACTGGGGGTCAAGGTGTCTAGACACCTCACGAGTTCCATCTCTTATTTTCTATCCTTTTTTTATTCTCTTCTTCTCATTTTTTTTTATTTGCCCGTAGTAATAGTATGTGTGTGGGAAATGTTAGCGTCTCACTATCTTACCAATTCCTCACTTCACAAAGGATTGCTCCCGTTGGAAAAAGAGTTTAATTGAATGGCCCAGGTGGCGGAATTCCGGGACCATTCCTTTTGCGCTTTTTTTTTTGACGACCGAGTTCCGGTTATTATTAACTTTCGAGAGATTTCGATTGGATTCGCGATCACGATCGAGAGAACATTTGTGACAAAAAGAAGAAGGCGATCCCGATGTAAATCCAGGGTGGGAGCAATCAACGCTCAAGTAGAGCTGGCACAGGCATCGAATACTTTGTCGATGAAATGTACTGGCTGATCATGATTTGGAATAGACGAGTGGAAATGCCATAAGAATGTCTATAGGCTAAAGGTGATGGAGAACGAAAAGTCAAGTGAAGAAGGACGAACGCCAGAGAGAGAGAGTGGAAAGCAAAACAGAGCGATCGAAAGACAAAACTGGCGAAAGATAAAGCGAATAAGAATAATGAAAAGAAACAGACGAGAGAAAAAGAAGAGCTGCTCCATCCAGCAATGGATGACCCGTCATGCAAACGTTATTGATAACTGACAGACATGGTCAGGATCACACGGGCAAAAGTAGGGGTCTCTCGTCAGGTCTTTTATTTTTTCTCTCTCTCTTCAGGTTCTTGACCATTTGGCTGTTGCTGGCGTTTTTCTTGTTCTTCGTTTTTATCATGTTTCAAGTCTTCATTCTTCTTTTTTTGTTTTGTGGTGGTCTCGCAAGCAGACAGGCACACACACACACGGGCATCTAGCAAAAAGAAAAGCGAATGAACGCAACATCCATCATGGCGTGTCAGCTGTCAAAACCTCTCGTGTGCTGCGCGCTAGAACTAACATCGCCCACCTTTACCCAACCAAAACCACCCGCTCCGCCCTGTCCTCTCCGCGCAACCGTCTGCGTTATTTCTTTTGTGGGTTTCTCTCTCTCCCCCACTTTTGGTTGTTTGGTTGGGATACATGTATATTCTGATTCCCTTTTTCTTTTTTTTTCTTTCCCGAACGCACCTTTTGGCTTTTTTGGAATCGCCTTGGAATGGTGGATAGGAGACAGACAGAGACGCACACAATTATTGAGATATGCAGCGCTCTCCTTTTTTATTTTATTTTATTTCCTTTGGCTTCTTTTGTTTTGCTTTGTTGTTTTCTTACTTCTTTTTTCGATTTCGTTTCGGTTTGTCTCTCGTTAGATTCTCTTCTCTCGTCTTGTCTATCTCTCTTCCTCTTGCGCCTCTCGCGTCACGGTGGTTGGTTGATAAATCATGTTGCGGCATCGATCGAAAAACCGTCGCCCCGTTGTCAGCGATGCGGCCCCCATTGTTTCGGCTACCTTTCCTGCCTTTTGTCGCTCGGCGCGGTCGAGTTGTTTCCCGGAGTCAACAGGGACGACGACGACACACAAAAACCTAAAGAAAAAAAAACATCCCACAACTGAATTGAAATGTATATTTTTTCAAATCCAAGAAAAAAAGGGAAAACAAAATAAAAAAGGCGAACGAACAAAAAAAGAAAACGAAACAAATGGCTGCCGCGCTCCTGCTGCTGTTGTCGTTGGAACAGGTCGTGATGTTGTTTCCCTTCTCTATCCGTCAACATATCAGCCGACATTTTACGATTGGACGAGTTTCTTCTTCTTTTCTCTATCTACATTTCCTTTTGTTTTCTTTTTTTGGGGGGGCTTTCAGTGTTTTCGAGCTGTTTTCTAGACTCTTATTGTTGTTGTTGTTGCTGTTGTTTGCGGCTCCTCCCTTTTATTTTGATTCCGCCGAGTCTGAGACTCGTCCGCTCTCTTCATCTCAGTCGCGCGCGTTCTGATTGAATCTATCCATCGGTGAACTCCGGCGCTCTTCCTTGTCCTTCTGTGCCTTGTCTCTTCTCTCTTTGATTTATAATTGATACACCGGTAAGAGATGGGTTAGCTATGATTGGATCAATCGGCTTTGATCTCGATTGCTTATTGCCCCGTACGTATAGAGCGCACTGAAATCTGCCAGCGCACTCAACGCATCCCCCCGATCGAACGAACGAACGAAAAACGGATAAGGAAGTGCATCGGTGGCAATTTTCCGTCCGCCGCTTTGTTTCTTCTTCTTCTTCTTCTTGCCAGCCATTTGCCGAGCTCGACTTTGTTATCATCTTTATAGTGTATGAAAGCAATTAAAAAAGAAAAGAGGAGAGAGAGCCGGGCATTACAGATATCGCCAGAGTATTGTAGTCTGTGAACGAGGGATTGATCTTGTTGGTTACAGCGCAGGGGGAGGGGGATGTAATCAGTCGGATAATTTCTGATTCATGTTCCAAAAAACCCGTGTGTGTGTCTTATGGGCCTCTCCGATATTACTCTCTCCCGCTAAGATAGATTTATCTATCAAAGGAAAAAGGATGACGGCGGATCTGTTGTTCGACTATGTGTAACTGCACATATAGGAGGACCGCCGATATATAAGACGATCGGGACAAAGACAAAGACCGTCAAGGGGAGCTCTCTGATACCTAACCATCAAATCAGAACTTGTGTGTGTAGAGAGAGATACGTGCGTGAGCACCGATCTTGAGTGCGCCGACATGAAGCGAAGCCGCACACGGCCGTGCCAAGACCTTGATTGGAGCAACAACAGCCCTCCCTCCTCATCCCAATGATCAAATTGGTATAGGAGGCAAAAGCTTTCCGGTCGTCTTTTTTTTTTCCTTTTTCTTTTTGGTGTGTCTCCCTGCCTACTACCCACGGCTGCTGCCAATGATACACGTCTATAAATATATATCTAGTCTACGTATAATATATAGATATACAAGCGGTCTGGCGGTGTAATCCCCAGTAATTACACATCGCTCCCCATCTCTTTGCTCTCCTTTGGGCCGAGTGTAATAGCAAAGTACCGCAAGCAATCGGCTATGATACTCATGTCATCGCCTTCCTCCTCCTCCGCGACAAAACTCCCGGGCGGAATGAAGCCAATAGCGTCGTCTTCGGTCTTACTCATCTTCATCATCATCATCATCATCAGGACTTTGAATCCCCGTGTCGCTCTTGTCGAGAACCACCAACTTTTTTCTTTATCTTTTTTTTTTTTTGATTTGGCTGGCCGTCGTCCCTCCCTTAATATTCTTTAGGCCACCCACCCCCACTTGGACCGAAATGGCTCACTTACACACCTAGCGACGGTTAGACTAGAGAGAAACTTGGAAGTCATATCAAGTCGCGCAGTTTTTCTTAGCGTAGAGTCTGCTCTGTACCGTCTCTGTGTGTCTCTATCTTAAAGGGCGCAATGCGCCCTAGCACTAATTAAAAGTAATGAGACGGGCCGGTGGTACTGAAAGGCGATCGGCCAAAGCATCCGCCTCCAACAGCAACCACCGCTCTATCGCCTCCTCTTCCTATACGTAGGGGTGGTATAGGCTAGTAGTAGTAGTAGTACATCGCGCTAATTCCGACGTCAAAGGCGCTTTCATTAGAGAGAAACGGGGTCCGGCTCACCTCTCTCTCTCTACCAGCTTTTCTTCCTACATCTCTCTCTCTCAGTGTGTGTGTGTGTGTGTCTCTTTCTTCTTCCTTTTATTTATTGGGTTCCATTTTCTTGTACGCATTGCGCGATGATGCTTTGGTTTAGTGGGCCCCGAGACAACGCCGAGGTGTATCGATTTCCAAAAGAAAAAGAGAAGGTCCCACTTTGATCCTTTTTGCCCGGGCAGCGAATTCGGCCAGCCGATAGAGAAACACGGACCTCCTTAATTGCTTCGTTTGGGGACGACATGGTCGGCCCATTGGCTCTTGACAATCAAACAACGCAAACAGAAATGATTTCATCTGATTCTTTTCTATTAACTCACTTAAAAAAAAAGAAAATCAATTCAGAATCGGAGAAAGAAGAAATTCACTTTGGCACACACTTGGCAAAGAGTTTCTTCTTTCTATCTCTTGTATATTCTCAGAAGAAGTAAAGAAAAATGGAAAAAAAATAGAAGAGCGGAATGAATGCGAGATGTGCGTAACGCAAACAGGACATTGGAATATGAAAAGCGAGAAACGACAAGCGGAGTGACAGCCGGATGACTTGATTATCCATTGAAGGTAGACCGGCGAGAGGTGTGCGCAAGTGTCAGTCAACCAGTTTTATTTTTTATTTTTCTTCGTTGTCTGTCGGTCCGTGGGCACTCCATTCTGTTTTTCTCTCAATTGAGGAGGCGGGATCGAGCCCAGAAAATGAGGAGCGAAATGCGGCCTTTTTGCTGTGACAGATCAGACAGACAGAGTAAACTCGTATGGCGTGCCCTCCTCTAGTCCCTTTTTTCTTTTCTCTCTCGTTCTGTTGTTGTTGTTGTTGTCTACACATACAAGTGTGTGTGTGTGTTTCTTTTTTGATAAAGCATTCAAAATGCCACCCTCGGGGTCGACAGTTGATTGACGTTTCAGTGGAGAAGAGAGGGAGAACGGTCCACAGCTACCAACAACTGCTGGTCGCTTTTGATGACTCGTGCCGTGGCTTGACACCAGTCTATCATCACACACACACATTCTCTTCGGATATTTACTCCCTTCCAACCTGTCTACCTTTTTATTTATTCGGATGCCCTTTTCGTTTTGGGGAAGGGTAGAGAGACCTGCGAGGTGTATACCTGATGAGTGACATTGACGGGGTTTGCTACCCACTTGACGTGTAGAAGTAGCTACCGTTCCCTGTTCATCCTAATCCCATATTTTGTACCCTTTTCATCTTTTAATCCGCTCTTTTTCATTCACTCCGATTTCAATTGTTTTCTCCCTTTCTTCACTCGGGCGTCACAGATGAATCATTGATGAATGCCATTACTAAAATGTCTCTTCTTTCTATTTTTCTTACAGGGGAGGAAGAATTGGCGGCGGCAGCGGCAGCGCGTGAGGCAGCGATTGCGGCCGGATTACTCGACCCAAATCAAATCGGTAAGTGACTCGTTTCATTTATTTCCAACATGTCCCGCGTTGTTTGTTTATAAACTTCTCCTGCTAATCTTTTGTTTTTCTTGATAAATTGAACGATTATAGTTGACGAATTCGAACCGGATCCGGATCAAAGTCAAGATTCTGAGTCATCTTCTTCGTCGCCGGCTCGGGACGATGTCGACGAAGAAGACGCACTGAAGGAAGACAAACCCAAACGGAAATCTTCTCCCCTTTCTCGCGGATCCATGAGTCCCGGTCGGAATAGTCCGGCGCCCATCATGGGCGATCCTACTTCGGCGGCGGCAGCTGCTGCAGCCGCCGCTGCGGCCGCCACCAACTTGCAGAACTTGCAAGCCTTCCTGGCCGCAAGCGCAGCTTTCCCAGGACTTTTATCTCACGGTGGGGCGGCGGCCGGACTCTTGGCCGGCCTCCCCGGTGGCCTACACTCGGCTTTGGCCATGCAGGGACTGCAGGGATTGCAGGGACTCCAAGGCTTACAAGGTCTGCAAGGTTTATTTGGCTCACTTCCGGCGGCTGCGGCCGCCACCAAACATTCGACCAACGTCATGTCTCCACCGGCTGGCGCCATTCCGTCGCCGGGAGCTGGACGCAATGCCGATATTTCCAGCATCATGGATTTCAGCAGCAAACGTCCCGTTGGCGGCGCAATCAAATTGGAAAAAGGAACCGACGCCGAAATGAACGACGAAGCGCCTCCGCCGACTCGCCGTCGCGCTGGTGGCGAGTCAACTCCGCTGGATTTGAGCTCCTCCGGTGTCCGGAAACGGGACCGCTCATCTGGTGGTTCTACGGCCAGCGTCGGACCCGCCGAGAAACGTCGCTCTGATTCGATTTCGGCGGTCATGGCTGGATGGAAACCGGCCGGCGCCTCTCACACGCCCGATGCCTGGAACGGCCACCACAAGTCCAGCAGCGAAGCCAAGAACTCGTTCGCCAGTCCGCCCGACGCCTCCAAAGCCCTGGAAAGGATGACGGAATTGAGTCGCTTGTCCGGTGAGTCCCGATCAGGAGGAGCCGGTGGGGGCCGCCAGTCCGCCTGGCAGAGCCACTGGCTGAGCAAAGGAGCCGACACGGCCAAGGACGTCCTCAAGTGCGTCTGGTGCAAACTCAGTTTCGAAACTCTGGCCGCCCTGACGACTCACATGAAAGAATCCAAACACTGCGGAGTCAACGCCAGTCTCATGTCGTCCGCATCCAGCGCTTCCGGCGCCGCGGGGTCGGTCAATTCCTCTCCCGTGGCTTCATCACCTTCATCCTCGTCGCAGCCGCACCACCACCAGCCGCAAGCTTCGCCGTCGTCGCACCAGTCGGAGCGCGAGCGTCTTCCGGCCGCCTCCCATCCGCCGTCGTCGTCGGCTTCGACGACCACGTCCGGAAGAGGAGGAGGTCACCACTCGAGCAGCAGCAACAATCACGACCTATTGCTCAAAGAGTCCGGGCAGGTCCAACTGCCCCGCAAACTGGTCCGCGGTCAGGACGTCTGGCTGGGCAAAGGAGCCGAGCAGACGCGTCAGATCCTCAAGTGCATGTGGTGCGGGCAGAGCTTCCGCTCGCTGGCCGAGATGACGACCCACATGCAGCAGACGCAGCACTACACCAACATCATCTCCCAGGAGCAGATCATCTCGTGGAAGGCGGCCGACGGAGAAGGCGGAGCCACCGGAAGCGGAGGCAAAGGATCGAGCGGATCCGGTGCCAATCACGGCCCCCAGCCGCATCACCACGGCCAGCAGCACCATGGCCAGCAGCAGCAGCAGCAGCAACAACAACAACAGCAACAGCAGCAACAACAGCCAACGCAACAACAGTCTCACGTGAACGCCGTGCTGACGTGCAAAGTGTGCGACCAGGCCTTTGCCAGTTTGAAGGAGCTGAGTTCGCACATGGTGAAGAACTCGCACTACAAGGAGCACATTATGCGATCCATCAGCGAGAGCGGCGGCCGTCGGAGACAGGCCAGGGATAAGCGCAAGAAGGCCCTGCCCGTTCGCAAGTTGCTGGAACTGGAGCGAGCCCAGCAGGAGGCCCGATCGCTGACGCAACTGCAGCAGCAACAATTGATTCCGGCCCAGCATCAGCATCACGAGCATCAGCAGAAAGGGTCCAGCACGGGACGGATCAGCTGCGAGAAGTGCGGTGACAAGATCGAAACGAGCGGGTTCGTCGACCACATCCGGCAGTGTGTCGGCGGAAGTGGGCAGTCGATGCGAGCCGGAAGCAAGAGCAGCACCCCGTCACCTTCCGTCGCCGCTCCTAAATCGGAGGCCATTAACGGATCCGGTCGCAAGACCCCAAAGTCCAACCGACATCAAACCAATCCGTCGCCGAGGGCCAGTCCCATGAGCGTCGGATCGGCTAACGGGAGTGACGCGCCGGCCGCCTCCACCCCGGCGCCGGCGGCATCTTCGACTCCGACCAAAGCCGACGGATCGCCGTCCGTTCTCAACGCTATTGAGAAATTGATTGAAAAGAGCTTCGACGCCGGCCAAGGAGCGAGCGGAGGCAAAGCCAAGGCGGCCGCCAACAATCCGACCGGCTCCAACATCTTGCGCCGGCTGGGCATCGACGAGAGTCTCGACTACTCCAAACCGCTGATGGATCCCCTGATGACTGTCAACATGCTGCGCCTTTACGGCTACGGCCAGATGGCCAGCAGTCAGCAACGGGAGCGGACGACCAGCGAGGCCAGCAGCAGCAACGCCTCGGCCGTGGCCAGCAACGGCGACCACTCGTCGCAGCAGCCGACGCATCAGAGAGATTCCGGCAAGTCAACGCCTCGCTCGGCTAACGGCGGCTCACCCCTCCGCAGCCGCAGTCCCAGCCAGAGTCCCAGCGGCGTCGCCAACCGTCGCCGGCGGAAGGATCCCTCACCCTCGCCCGCCTCTCCCGGCCTGGACGGAGACGTCAACCCACCCAGTCCGGCTGCCAGTTCGGTAGTCAGCGAACGCTCGCTGCGTTCGACCACTCCGGCGACGCAACTGAGTTCACCCGACGTGGCCGGGCGGCGCAGTCAGAGCCAGACGCCCACCGACGTCCATCCGGCCCGTTCCAGTTTGAACGCTCTTTCATCCATGTTCGAGGGTCTCTCTTCGGCTGCGGCGGCACCTTCCTCAGGAGCTGGAACCTCTTCCGGCGGCGGCGGATTCAATCCGCTGGCGGCCCTGCAGAAATTGTGCGACAAGACGGAAACTCACAGTCCCTCGTCCAGCGGCCGTCCCAATTCGCTTGGCGGGGCGGGAAGCAGCGCCGGCGGTTCGAGCGGCAGCGGCGGAGGAAGCGGTGGCGGAGGCGGCGGATCGGGGAGTTCGGCCGGCAGCTCTGCGGGCACCAATCCCGGTGCAATTTTGGCTTTCAGTTGGGCCTGTAACGACGCCGTCATGACGGATTCGATCATGAAGTGTGCCTTCTGTGATACCCAGTTCATTTCCAAGGGCGCCTACCGACACCACCTGTCCAAGATGCACTTTGTCAAGGACGCCGCCGGTGGGAGTGTCTCCGCTCCGGCCCTCAAGGGCGCCTCGTCGGGCGGTTCTTCTTCGGCAGCCAACTCGGCCAGCGCTAAAAGCTCCGGGTCGGCCAGTGGCGCCAACGCCGCCTCGGCCGCCGCCAGTCCCCAACCGCCTGCAGGAGCCAATAGCTTCGAGAACGAGAGCCCTCATTCCAAATTCCTCAAGTACACCGAGCTGGCCAAGCAGCTCTCTAGCAAATACGTTTGATGGCTCCCTCCTTCTCCGCCCGCTACACCGTAAAACACAAACATTTTTGTCGCTATACACCACCTGATGATTACACACACAACAACAACAACAACAAAATAGGGGAAAAAAGAAGACGGACAAATTGGGCGACGCACCGTGACCGTTTGCGTTGCAGATGACGGGGCTGGTTGAAAAGAAGAAGAAAAAACAACCAAACATACGCGAAAAAAAACAAAGAGAAAGTTCTTTTTTTCTTTATTTTCTTTCGACAAACCAACATAATGACGTAAAAACGCAAAAAACACAAAAACAAATCAAGCAAAAACGTATAGAGCATCTTGTCATAGCTTAGATCTCCCTCCATTCTCTCTCTCTGTCTATCCTTCATCATTACGCGCGTTTGCATCTTGTGTACATGTTGTGTGTGTGACCCATTTGGCGCTCCCCCGACTCACGTCTCATCACGTGCCTCTCTTTTTCCACCTCATCCATTTTCAACTCGGAAGATTTTCTTTTTTTCTTTCGAAAACAAATAAAGGGGAGTATAACATTTTTTTTTTAAAGAAAAAGAGCTTCGATCACGCTCACGGATTGACCGGAGCTGTCGGTTGACTTGTTGGGAGGGAAAGATCACGTCACCCGGTGTATTTATACCAGAGTAGTATTGCTCTCTCTTCTGCTTCTTCTTCTTCTTCTTCTTCTTTTCCTTTTTGCCTATTTCATCCATCATAAAAAGAAGAAGAAGAAGGAGAAGAAGAAGAAGAAGAGGAGGAACGTAACAAAAGGGTTGGCGTCCATATGAAGAGAAATATGAGAGAGGAGGAGGGAGGACTGGCGCGCAGGGTCTAATCGCATGCTGTCGGCCGGGTGATTTACACGCCGGAGCGTCACTATAAATCCGTCCGACAAGTTATGAATGCCGCCGCGAGGTACTCTTCTTCGTCGTCCGTCCTTACAGGCATCCTTCAATCTTCAAAAGGGCCAGCAACATTCTCTCTCTCTAGCTCTCTCTCTCTCTCTCGGCCGTTCTCCTTCCATCTTTTTTCTTCTTCTTATATATGCGCTTCTTTTCTTTCTACTTACTCGCTCTGCCTCATTCTATCCATCCCTTTTTTTTCCTTCTATATCCCGCACCGAAAGGGAGGAGAAGCACGAGGAGGAGTACGGGGGGAAGGTGAAATTAATCATAAATTTTCCGAGGCAAATAAATAAGGAAAAAAAAAGAAGGGGGGGATAGAGAGAGAAGAAGAAGAAAAAATGTTCCTCTTTTTTTTTTTTTTTTCTTTTTTGCCTTGAACAAGATGATGATGATGATGAAAAAAGAAAAAAAAAAAAATGAAAGGTAATAAAGTTCAAGAAGAAAAGAAAAAAAAGGGCCTCGGCATGAAGTCCACGCCAACAAATCAAAGCGCCCGGACGGGCATCTCTCTCTCTGGGTTAGCTCTCTCTCTCTTTCTCGGTTTGCTCCGGCTCGTTCGTCCGACCGAGCGCGCATACGTATAAATATATATATATACAAACTACTACTACTACCACTACTATATATATATACATAAAGATATACATAATACCCCCTTTGGCTTGATTTGAGCCGGTCGGATTTTGTATTTTGTAATTTTTCATTTTTTTTCTTCTCCTTCTCATTTTTTGATGCCCAAGTCACGGCCCGTTCGACGTACAGTAATTCATTTTTTTTTTCCTTTTTGTTTTCGGGGTTTTTTCTTCTCTCTCTCTCTCTTTCGCTTCCTGACAAAAACGGGAATCTGATTATTATTACTTCTTTGCTCCTGCCGACTGAATTGGTTGGAAAGGAGGAAAAACCCCCTGTCGTTATGTCGAAATATGATTCCACAGAAATCGACGACACACAGAGACACCCACACGTAGACTGCAAGCTGTTTGTTGTATCATACCTACATACGAAACCAATTGTTCCATTTGTCATTTTTTACGTTTGCGTCCCCCTCGTCGATATCGACAATGTCACTCATCTCTCAGCCTCTCTATCGTCTGCCAGACGTGGGCCAAGAGTAATGGACCCCAGAGAAGAGAATCACTTTATACATATTATATATATAATATACATACGCATTTCCAGCAGACAACACACACACAATCAATCGGTTTGGAAAAGAAAAAAAAAAAACATTTGTCATTCGTGTGTCTCTCTAGCTCCTATTACATGCCCACCCAAATCTCGCTGTGTCTGTTTTCATCCGACTGAACTGTGTAACGGGCGTTCTCTAGGTGTGTGTGTCGCCCAAATCGCTCGTTTCTCTTATTTGCTCTCTCGCTAAGAAAAATCTATTCCAATTGATTCTTCCTCCTATTTCGATTTTTGATTTGTTGTAATTCTCTCTCTATCTCTCTATCGCTCTTGAAACTATTTCGGTGTGCGCAATGATGATGACGAACTATGACGTAATTCACCTGTGCGTGCGTGATCCCACCTGGCAACCACACATACACACACACAGACACAAAAAAAATAAATAAGGAAGGAAATTAATGATCCCGGTTCCTATATATATTTTATCTCTTTAATTTATCCGTGCGTGAGTGTCTACTTGTGTGTTACCGGACTGCCCACCCTCTTACCCTCCTCTGTTTCTTGTCTCTAATGATTCTTTTTTTTTCTAATTATTATTATTATTATTATGATTTTCTTTGACCATTTTGTCGACCCCATGCGCTTGCTGTCGATTTTAAAAAATGTTTTTGTTTGATTTATTGGATTTTCTGTTAAATTGTCACACTCTCTCTCTCTCTCTCCTTCTGGTGAAAAATTCCAATCTCTTTCAAATCAAATACGTACCGTACATTGAATCAATACGTGAAAAAAAGATGTCTTTTATGTCTCATTTTCTCTCTAATATCGATAAGAAACCCCCTATACCCCGTCCCTCATATGATTATCCTCCTATTGATCTATTATTATCTGAATTATCTGTTCTCTCTCTTTCTCACCCATTCTATCGTCTATCTCTCTCTCTCTTTCTTCAACAAAAAAAAAATGATCAGTATTCGTTGCTTGATTGGACATGTTGGATTTTTTTTCAGTGTTTCCCTTTTATTTTCGGTTTATTTTGCGCGCGCCATCTTGTTATTACACATGACTGAAAAACAACAAAAAAGAAATGATTCGTCGACTTGTTGCCTTATTATTCCACACACAGCCAAACACGAGAAAAATGAGCGAATTATTTTTCCTCCTCAATTTGAAAAGCGGCGACTTCACATTAACAAGTCGAATTATACTCACACGAAATTAGAACCTGATCTCGTGACATTCTGATCAAACTATTGAATAAAAACAGCACCAAATATTTAAAAAAGAATGAACGAAAGAGAAATCAGGTCCCGACGTAGCAGTCACACGATAACAGACAATTCCACATGGCTGGCAATTATTTTCAATTCTTTTTTTTTTTTTTTTTTTTTTTTTCTCCTCCCGTCGTCTTCTATTCACGAGGATTGTCTGCATTTAGATCCGATGGTTGACCCACTCTCTCTTTCGTTTTTGGAGTACAGACAGTGCGGTCATCCATCCATTCAACGTATTTTATATATAAATAATAAATAATAATAATGTTAATTCCCTCTTGGCTGATCCTGGAGGGTCTTTATTGTGGCCATTTCGGTCTTATTGATTTTTAATTGATTTTAATCATAATAATTGATTAATAATTGATTTTTATCATTTCTATCGATATCTTAAAGTTTGGCTAAAATCAGAATCAGAAGATTAGTGTCGTCTGCTCATTGCCTCATTTTGTAACGTTTCGAAAAAGAGGTGGATGTGAAGTGAGTAATTAGTGATTAGAAAATGATATTGATAACTGATAACTATGGTGAACCAAACTATATTTTTTGGGAAATGTGGATGCACGAAAATCAGCACAAGAAATGACAATGTGGTCGTCGTGTGAACTCTGGTCGCAGCTCTGTGCAGCTTAATGCACATTCCATGCTACTTTTTGGCGGGTAAAAAAAAAACTAAGAATAGGCCTACAAATCGAATGATTGTGGGAGCTTAAATAGAAGACTTACACCTGTTCCTGTTCGAAATCAGTGAAATGTTACTTCCTTACTAGCCTTTATCATCTACGCCTCCTGCCCTTGTCAATACAGTTTGTTTGCACTATGTAACTTTTTCGATTGTGCTCAGATCTGAGGCCTGAGCCAGCCATCATAATCTGAGGATATGTAAGTTTTCCTTGTGCTTGGTCACCTTTCATCTGGCATGTGTCATCATTCATCAACTGTCATCAGCAACAACCTCAGTCTCATCGCTTGGGTAATAATTTTCATTACTTTTGATGTTAACCTGTGATCTGCTTGATAATTTGATGATGCAAATGACTTGCATATTGAAACCTTATTATTTATAATAATATTTATTAACAAATAAGTTTTGGTTTACCCACTGTCTCATTTTTAACTTTTCCTTACTTAAGTTGTTTCTGTCAATATGTTTCGTAACCCAATTTTTCATTTTATATTTAGATAAACAGCATCCCGTTTCATTGGAGAAACTACCGATGCCAGTGGAGTTAAGGATCTCTTCTTCCCCTTTCTTAAAATCCTCTGTGTCCTCGTGTACGCCCATGCGAGTGTGGGTGTATTCACGAGGACTCCCTTTTTCCTATCCTGCCTGGTGTACATTCAACTATTCTTCCGGCTGGAGCACTTGTGGATGCCTGGCTGTATTTCCCAGGCATAAAGGTAGGACTCTATTCTCCCTATTTGACTATTTGCTGGCATTGACTATGAATGAATGAATCGTTACGAGTACGATTATTCCTTAGCTAGGCGGTTGACTCGAACTCTTTTCTCGATTGCCGTTTTTGTTGACTCAGTCAAGGTTTTTTAAAATAACTCATTTGTAAAACGACTGCAAATCAGGCTTGTTTTATTTTATACCTCACAACTTTGTTTGTGGGTAAACAATCACATTGAAAAATATTTTAACTTTAATCACTTCAAGCAATGTGCAACCATCTTTTGTGGGGGGGGGGGGGGGACGGACAAATGTTTCGCCTTTTTCTTTTTTCTCTTTTCCAAACTCCCTGATGTACACAGGGGAGCCGCTGGGTGATCTCATTCGATTCGGCGCGGCCCAGCAAACGATATCACACAGGCACCACGACTGGCCCATAAATCACGTCATTCACAGCCGCGCGTCGTCCAGTCGTGCTCGCACGGAGAAAAGAGTCGGAGCTATATGGGAAGGTTGGGCTCCGGTGACTTTTTTATTTTTATAATATGCGTATCTATACAATGGGGGCCCCGGATCGTCGGAATGGCAATTGAAGGGGACGGATCATTGAGGCGCACTGTCGAGAGTTGTATATATAAAATGACGTAACCACCAAAAACGTCCGCGTCGTCCTCATCGACCGTCGGGGAGGGGAAGAAGAGAAAAAGAGAAAGAAAGAAAGAAATAAAAGTCGGCCTTTCTATGATGATGAGAGTTCGGGTCCCGTCCGTCTTCCCTTCGCCTTGGGTTGTAATTAAATGCGAGCGCGACTTTATCGCGTCAGCAAAAGAGACGGGCCCGGAGAAGGTGGCCGCGTCATTATTGGAATAAACCGCCGAGTGGTATGCGCTTCTCATTTCTTTTCTTTCATTTTTTGGGCGGGAGAAATTCTTCTTGATCTTTCCCTTCCTTGGGTTTTTTAATCCCGAAACGGACGGCTCCGTCTCCTTTGCCGTGTGTAAGAACAAAGGGTTCCGCGTTTTCTGCCTCTATCATTTTGATTATAAAACAAAAATGGCGGATACATCTGGGCCATCAAACCGACAGCCATAAATACATCAGATTAATGCAGCATGTATAAATGGATATGGCTTACAGTTATCTAGCCGAGACGAGACTGGAGCAGGTAGGTTACATGCGCGTCAATTGCCAGAAGAGAGACTCGTAGGTACATGAACACACACACACACACACATGCCGTGTACTTAGAGCCAACTCACATAAATGAGCGACGGATTAAGTCCGTCACAGACCGGTTTGTTGCAGTGCGTTTGTTGCAAGTCTATGGAGATTGAGAGAGAGAGTGGGAGAGATCGGGTGGTGGTGGGTTGGCACGACCTGCACCGCGTGACCCGAACGGGCGCCCAGAGAATGAACGAGAAACCGAAAAAAAGAAAGAAGAAAGAAAAGAAAAAAAGAGAGAAATGTTTTCCTATGTGTATGGACATACGCAGACAATATACACAATATATATACATGTAACATATCTAAACCGGTATATACCTGCTGCTGTTGCTGCTGCTGAGGCGGCGGCAGTTGGGAATGACGTGACGCCTTAGCTAATCATGTGGAGAGCAGCGGCAGCCATCAAATTCCACCTTCTATACATTTTTCTTCTTCTTCTTCTTCTCCTCTCGGCTTTTATACGACCGTGGCGCGTATATCTAACAATTAAGCGGAGCTGAAGCTTGATTAACAAACGAAGGCCATCCATGTAACTTTTTGGCTCCAGATGAAGCCAGACTGTCAGATTAACGAGAAACGCACTAAAAAAAAAAGTGCAGTGGGTATAAACTCGACTTAGTTAGTTAGTTGAGAGAGTTTTTCTTTTCTTTTCGACAATGCCATGCCAGCTCTATAGACACAGGGCATATAATACATATAGTCATATATACCAAGGCTATATTTATTTAGCTTTGGACTTTTTTTTTGTTTCAGTCGTCTATGACTTGGAGGCTATTTGCTCGTTAGACGTTTGTTTTCGTTTACAGTTCATCATCTGTCGTTGCGTTTGTAATGGCGACGAGGGATCTTTTCCCTTTTTGTTTTTTTGTGGTTTTTGTTTCTTCCTCCCCATCATTCATTATCGGAGACCATCGGACAAAAGACTTGATTGACAGCTCATTAACAAGAACGCAGGAGCAACGCTGTCGCGACTAACGTTTCGTGTCACCTGCCAACTCGTCTTGTTTTCTGATCAATCCAGTTTCTGGCTCTTCTCTTTTCCTCGACTTTTCTTCCTTATAGTCGTCTCTCTCTCCCTCCCTCTCTTGTCGCCATCGTCCAGTCTCCTCTCATTTCGTGTCAACTGATGAACTGGTGATGAATGACTCCAATCATGACCCGTGAACTGGTTCAGTGCAATCTCTGGTCTTGATTTATTTCTTCCCTTCCAGTCCGAAAGTGGTGATGTCCGTCTTTTGTGCCAACGCCTTCACGTTTTCGACTTCCCATCTCTCAAAAACTGTTTGCGACGTAGAAACATTCCCGATCATCAACTCGAGATTTGAGGCTGCTGCTGCTTCACTCGTCTATAGAAGAAACAGACGAGACGCATCTTTTTTCTGGCCGATTGATCTCTCTCCCTTTCTTTGATAACCACTTGAAATGCGATTGCATTTCGTGACTATTTTCTGACCCGTTTTTTTCGAGAACAAGCTTGGATGACAAGCGTCAAAAGTCGTTTGGGAGATCAAGAACTATTATCACCTCCAATAACAAGAAATCGAATGGATTCCAACCCCTTGAAGAATTTATTTTTCTTCTTTTTCTTTTGTAATCTCCTTTCGTTTTCCCCCCGTGGGGTTAAATTTCCCTCGTTTTAGATTTTTTTCCGGCTTCTCTCTCTCTCTCTCACTGATTTTTTCTCTCGACTCTCTTGTGTTTGTCCGCGTGTTTGATCGCATTCTGTTGAAGAGGGGGGCGCGGGTCGAGCGATAGCCGGGCGTTACATTATATGGCCTCGTTGTCCATCACTCGGGGACTCAACGCACCGACCAGAGTGGACGGCGCGGGGGCAAAAAAAAAGGACCCGACCGACCGCGGACTGTTGAGAGATAACAAAGAAAATAAAAGTTGTAAGGGGCCATTCAAAGATCTCCGAACAAGAAAAAAAAAGCGGCGGCGGCGAGCGACCGCCGACTATCTCGAAATGAAACCCATCGGGCGCGGACGTCAAGGGGAAAAGAAAAAAATCGGAGAAAAGAAAAAAAAAACATGAGCGTTTACAACCTTGTTACTCACGTCGCGGATCAAACGTCCCTGATAACGATTACGAATATAAATATGTCAAGTCTAGCGCCTTGTATTTCTTCTCTCCGCCTTCAGTCTATCTTTTATTGGGCCGCTCATTACGTCCGACACTTGTCCCTCCGTCATGTGCGTCATCTGCATTTCTCTCTCTCTCTCTCTCGGCCCCGGTCTTATAATATACCTGAGACCTCCGTGTTGAATCATGTTTATTATCGGTGCGCGGACATTTTTTCTTTTTCTTTCTCTCTTCATCATCCCACCACGCACACACACTCACACACTTGTCGGAATCTTTTGAAAATGGGGATGTCGAAACTTCTCTGCAATGAAAGTAGTTTTTTTTTTTTCTCTTTTGCCTTCGCCGGGATGTCGTGAGGATATCGGAAGATTATTAATGGATTTCGGGTTCATGACAACATTGATTTCCTTTTTTTTCCATCCCTTGCTGGAACCTTTTGATGGATTTGTTGTTGAAATTTTTGTGTCAGCCCTTTTTTTTCTCTCTCTTTCCTTGATGACCCAAACTGATGTTATGATACAAAACTTGGATAGCCAAGTAAAAGGACTGACGGGGCCATCTAGCGGATTGTCGTGGGTGGCTGCCGCGTCGCCATGGGAAGATTTATTTATTTTTTATTATAAAAAAAAAATAAAAAATAAAAAATAAGTTGATTTCATCTTTTCTTTTTGAAGGTTGGCTTCTTGCATACCGATCTACTGGTTTTGTTTGTCAAATCCCACCAAAAATGTAGATGTCGATTTAATAGAGAAGGTGGTAGTGCTGGTGGTACCGGTCGGTGAAATGATTGAAAAGAAAATCTCATCCGTCATCACGACCGAATAGCTCTTTGTGGATCAGATCGCATTCTCTAATAGACAGAGTACCTGGAGTCATTCGATCGCCCAGTATTAAGCAAAAGGGGGCACTTCATCCTTGAAGGGTTTCAACTATCCGACGGCGACGATCGTATTTCCAATTCTATAAACCCACAGCGCCGATCGTCGGGTCTCGGGTATTTCTACTCTCTAATCTAAACATTTTTAATCTCTCCGCTTTTATGTTGATTTTTTATTTTTATTTTCTTTTTCCTCGTCGAGGAAACAAGACAAACTTTTTTGGAATGAAATATCACAATGGAGTTGTATTAGGCAACCGAGTTCGTGTCGGACCCATCAGAAAAAAAGAGCGAAGAAGAGAAGAAAAAAAAAAGTTTATAGAGAGGCGCGTTTGTCGAATTGAATCCAGGCGTCGTTACAACCCCCCCACCACCACCACCTCCTGCTCAAACAATGGGGACGTCGGTCTGTTTCTTTCACACGCTTGTTCCATGCGCTCTCTGCTGTTCGGGTGTCTATATTTCTTTCGTTTTCCTTCTTCTTATTTAGTCAGCGCTTGGCGTCGTGTTATTTTTACACATTTGATAGACCGACCGGAACAAATGTCGTTTTCACTTTCCATGGATGTGGTACAGACAGGGCGGCCCTACAGACGACGCATACGTTTTTCTACCTTAGAAGTACTTGGCACTTTTTTTTTTATTTTTTTTTAGTGCCGTACACGACTAACAGCAAATCGCAACCATAACCGTAATTTTCGCTCCTTTTCTTTCTCGAGTCTCTTTTTTTTTCTTCTCTTCTCTCCCGGCTGCCTTCGTTACATTCTCTGGCGCCCTCCTCTTATATTCAGAACCTGAAACTTTCAATTTGTCAACTAATGGACCGTTCTGGATTGTTACCGAAGAAAAATGGTAATAATAACACGGCAATAACTCGATGCGGTGGACATTGTTTCCTTCCAACTTTTTTTTTTTCTTTTATGTGGGTTAATGTCTTTTCCCCGAGGCGCGGGATAGGCCAAACTTCTTTTTTTCTCTGCAACACCAGAGGAAAAATAACACGGATCGATGGGGATCAAAGGCATAAATAAATATTATTTCCCAACATTTTCTACGGCTGCCTTTTTCCAAATTTCTTTAATTGTTTTTCTTTTCTTCTTTCCTCAGACTCTTGTTTTGATTTTCTCTCTTGTTTGTCGATTTGATTGCAAATGAGAAATGCGCGTCGGCCATGATTCATCTCCCCAAGTTCAATCGAATAATATGATGATGGATAATATAAATCGGGCCTCTTAACTCTTGAATCGAATGAAGAATAAAAAGGGGGAAGAAATAAAACCAAATAAAAAAAAAGTTCTTTTTTTTTGGTTTTTTGGTTTTGTTTTACGCGTTTCTTCGCTCCCCCGGCCGCAATCCGGAACACACACACAAAATAATGTGTGTGTGTGTGCCTGGTACACTACCATTATTAAAGTTATATTGTCGGAGCACCAACAGCAGGGCGCGCTCATTATGGTGCTTAATTAATTTGGTGCCAATCTAACGACGACACGCTAGTCGTTAAAAATAAATAGATATAAGAAGAGAGAAAAAAAAAGGCAAGAGGCATGGGAATTACCAAAAGAAGCGAGAGAGAGAGAGAATCAGACAAAAAGAAACACATGCAACCAACGGATCCGTTTTTCTTTGGCTCTTTCTTGCGTTGTTGTTATAGACGTTGCGGCTGTAATTTTTCGTTCTTCGGCTCCACTCATCCGCATTAGGCCATTACACGACAGATCGCTAATAATCGTTAAAGGATTTGTATATGATCATCCGATGAGAACAACCTCACCCGTCACACACACAACAGACCGCAAATTCAATTAAAGCGACGACTCTTTTCCTGTCTCTGTCCTCGTTTTCCTTCATTGCATCGAATCGTTTTTTATCGCTCTCCCCCCCCCCCTCCCCGAAAAAAAAAAAACTTTTGAAAATTTCGAAACGGAAAAAGTTTAGACAATTCGACACTCAAGGAGAGAGAGAGAGAGACAATATGGAATAAAAAAGAAACAGGAAGAAAAACGTTAGATTAGACCTTGCGTTTCTTTTATTGGGCTCTTATACGTGTCAATTTATATAGGCAAGAAATCGCCTTGTGTTTGTGTGTGCTGTATAATATTTGGGCGGCTGCAGTGTGTGCGGAGTAATATTCACGTAATGTATAGACTGGCTCTGATGGAAAGGGGGAACAAAAAATCGTATTGGTAGAAAATGATGCGGAGACAGCCGGTACACCACACAGGGCGAGGAGCCGAAACTAACGCGGGCGGCTTGCAACGTTCTAATAACATATAGGCTGCTCTCTCTCTCTCTCTCTCTCCGGATATCTAATCCTGCCAAAGAAGGAGAAAAAGAAAAGAAAAAAGAGAGCGAGGAATAATATGCAGGCCGCAACTTCTATAAGGACATATAATATAAGAGGGTTAGCTGGGGTTGGGTGGGTGGGTGTTTAGGCTGAAAGGGAGACGACGACGACTACATCAGGATTTATGAGTTTGATAGTTTCGTGTGAAAAGAGATGGAATGAGAACAACGGAAAAGACGAACAAGAAAGAGAGAAAAAAGAAGAAGAGAATGAGGGACATTTTCGAGCAGGGTCACCACACCGAAAGGAGAGAGAGAGAAAAAATATATAGATATATATACGGCGGCGGGGTCCAGTAGTGTTGGTTGGCCCCCATCTAAAGTGCCGAGTTGAGCTAGCAGCAGCGGTAGAGGCATCAGCAGCAGCAGGAGCTAGCGCACCTCTCGACGCCGCGCAAACTGACGAAATATGAGCGTCGTCGCGTCGATAACTTATGGCGGACGCCCGGGCTCCACCGTAATAGAAGGATCGACACGAAACGAGAAAAAGGAGAAGGGTGACTAGGGGATGAAAGTGAGAGAAAGCACTGGGACACATATAATACACACACACACACACACATACTATAGAGCGAAAAAAAAAGAAAAAAGAGAGGGTTCTCCGGCTAGTTTATGGAATGGCAGAGCGGCGTCATGGGCGTCACCGTCATCGCTTTTGCCTGTGCACACACACACACATCAGCAGCCTAGGCGTAAATATAGTGTATATATATCCGTGTCGTTTTTCGCTTTTCTTTTCCCTTTGCAGTTGTGGCGGCAGCAGCTGCCGTCGTCTCCCTCATCACCGAAATGCCCTCTTTAACTCATCCCAAAACAGAATAGGCAATATCTCGGCGGATGTCATTGATCTGATAAAGCATTCTTCACGGAGACCCAAGGAGCTCCTGCTTCTATAACTGGGCTTCAGGCCCAGCTTTGATTGTGTGACGGACTTGCCATCCAACCGACAACCCCTCCAAAAAAAAAGAAATTCGAACGCAATATCAAATATTTGATTTGGAAACTATCAATATTATTACGTAATATTTGGAATTTTCTCAGAAAATCAGCCAAACAAAAAAAAAAGCTTATTGTGTGTGGTCGCTTGTTGTTTTCTGTGATGATGCATCCGTCGCCCAGTTGGGTTCCCCCAAGAGATGTCAGACGGCCCCTTTTATTCTTCTTCTTCTCTCGGCCCGTGTCTCCAGAACTGGAACATCAGACATCCATCACGGGGATTCTGTGTGTGTTGCGCTAGACCATCTAGTAGTCCCTTTCTCTTTTCTCACCGAGCGACATGGATATCACATCTTGTACCGTCTTTTGAGTTAGAAGCTCCTAAGGAGCCAGGGAAGACAAAAAAAGAAAAAGCAGAGAAGAGAGTCCCTGTGTTACACCTCTGGGTCTCTCCGAGGCTTCTTCTTCGTCGTTGTCATTGCTCGGACAGCTCTTCTTCTTCTCTCTGATATCAGCAGCTAGAGCCCCTCGTGAAAAGACAAAAAAGAAGTCGAGTCACGACGCTGTGGTGTATGTCAGTCCATTAAGTGAGACACATCAGGAGCAGCAGACTGGCCAGACGTCTATATCTACTCTTCTTCTTCTTCTTCTATATAGTGTGTTATTCCTCCCCACTTTTCTTTTGTCTTTTTTTTTTCTTTGGACAACACGTCCACTCTTGTTGCCTACGTCCGTCTCTCTCTCTCTCTCTCCCTTTTCGTCTGTACTCTGCCCGTCAACCAGCCATCCGACCACAAAACAAACAAACAAATCCATCCATCCAAAAAGAGACTTGGCCTTCCACGAATCCAAAAACGGCCGAATCGTGTTTGGGTTTTTTGTTTTTTTGTTTTTATTAGGTTACCATTTCTTAACAGATGCTCTGTCTATTCCGTCCCGTTTCCCCTATAAGGCCCGTGTTCAATGATTCAATCAAGATGGAAGGATAGATCCCGACCCCGACAATCGATCGAGCCATCCATCAATTTGAAGCCGTGAGTGAGAGGTCGTGATTGACCGTGTTGCGAGAAGGGCGTCGGCTCTCCATTACGGGCCGCAGCCGGCGCCCACTAGCTCTGTGTGTACTCTGACGAATCAACTAAACAAATATATGCACATATCCAGAAACACGTTTGAAGATAATGCGGCTAAAGTGAGCCAAGACATTCATTTTGCCGTGCATATGGATTAAAAATCGGGGGGTTTTTGAACGCCAAATGGATGAAAAACATCAAAGTCAATATTTCGCAGCTGCCGCACGGTCTTGTGTGGGCGGTGGCCGCATCCGATGGGTTGCGCTTTGTCATTGATTTCTCTTTGGCGTTTCCGCCTGGCGGATCACCCATCCACAAAAAAAAAGAAAAAATAAACTTTTTTTTTGTTTGTTTTTGAATTGTAATTTAATCAGAAAATACACAGACACCTAGTGGGCGCTGCTGAGGAGGTTTTAATCAAGTCGGATGGAGTCGCTCGGGAGTTGGCGAAACCTAGACGACGACGATGGTATCGTATAGTACTAGTAGTAGTGGTAGTAGTCGAGCAAATATATCGCATGGCGGGGCTACTACACGTCAGGGCGACTACAACAACAGTCTATGGAAAAGCGGAGAAAAGGAAAAGGGAAGGAGGGGATGGAGGATTGAGGCCGTCAGAAAGCGAAAGATGGACGTGGAGACGATATTTACGACATTTGACGAGAGTGAGGGCGCCCGCAGAGCAAGTCCCCCCCCACGTCATATAAGAGAGAAAGAGGCAGGCGGTGGTGGTTATACTATATCCACTATAAGGTCCCCGTACGCTCGGCAGTGGTGGTGGTGGTGCTGGGCTGTGCTTTGCATGGTAGCGCCGTATCATCAACGACTCCGCCGAGGCATCATACATCACCTTTATGACACCCATCTTCATTTTCATATTTCATATTTGCATTTCCCCTCTCCCTCCTCTCTCTCTCTCTTTCTCTCTCTTTCTCTCTGTGTGTCTTTTCTCTTTTGATATTTATATAGCGGAGGTCTGGCTGTGTGGGAGAGCGCTGGCATAATGGAAACGCACACACACACACAGTTATAGATTCTACATATTCACTATTAGGTAGGACGTCTAACGGGGCAACTGTAGTCGGATCCAAGTAGCGCAGCAGAGCAGGAAGCAAATCGTCTACATCCTCTGACGAAGACAAAAAGCGACAGACACACACTCACAAGAATGAAATAACAAACCAACAAAAGAGAAAATAAAAATAAAAAAAGGGGGTTCCAAAGAAAAAAATGATAATTATTTTTTCTCTCCTGAAAACGGAAATTTTTTTGTGTTTTTCTTCTTTTCCCTTCTCTCTTCCACTCCACCCCGTACGGTGTCGTAAATCAAAAGAGTTTTAATGGCTAATTAGGTCTTTGTTGTGAAGCCCCTTTGCTGCTGCTGCTGCTGCTGCTGCCTTTCTTGCTTTCGAGAACTTGGCTGGGGGGAGATACTTCTTATTATTATGAACGTGCAGCGTATATCTCGCCCGTCGTCATCTAAAAGCATCCGCGCAAAGCTCTTACACCAGTAAGGCTAAAGGCTAGAACCACACGGACAGGGTCGACCGGTTCAACCGCGCGGGTCGGATGAATCCGGCTCTTACCGATCCTCCGCGTCCTTGCGAATCATCGTCAATCTCGGAAACAGTTTGGACGCGGACATCATTAGTTTTTTTTTTATTATAAAAAAAAAAAATTCTGATTTTTTCTTCCAGTTCCGCCCGTCACTGGGGGCATTTCCACAATGTCTGTCGATGATGATGTTGTTGTTGTTTTCAACCTAATGACGGAAAGCTTTCTAATGACGATGATTATCAACCCGCAGCTACAGCTACACACATCTATACGCTGCTGGCCAGAGAGACAGGTGTGTTCCTTCCTATCCGCTGTTGCATTGCTGGATAGGGAAAAAAAAAGAAGAATGAAGGGGAGAAAAAGAGATCCATCCGACAAAATGGAAAGGGCGGATGATGGGGAGGGGGCCGCCTAACCGACACGTGTTATTGCCGCTTGTGTGTGTGCGTGTGTGTGTGGAATATCGAGAGAGAGCGGATTGAGACTGGCGGTTGTTTCTTCTTTGCGATGATGTTGACGGGTATTGATGGCGCTCCTGGTGGAACAACAACAATAACAAAAGGAAAAAAAAGGGGGGTTCTTCCTCTTTTCACCCCCCCCCCTTTTTTTGTGTCTTCCCTGCCCCCCTTTTTTTGGTATTTTGTTTCTGATGAACTTGCGTGTTCGAGACATCAGATTGCAAGTCGGCACGGGACTGGAACCGATGGGTAAAGTAGAAAAAAAAAGGGGGGAGAAGAAATCTCTTATAGGCCCGGAGATGATGTGTCTGCATTCTTTTGTTCCATCCAGCGGATTTTTTTCTTCTTCTTCGAGATGGGCCCGTTTGGGCGTTTTGGAGGACCAGCATCAATAGATGCCGGGCAGGAATTTTGTCGTGTCCAATGCTGGTGGTGGTGACGACGGACAAGAGATGAGCAGCTGCCAAAGTGAACGACGTCACAATATCACCGCCAGCCAAAACGTCTGTGGGTTTTGGCCGTCTGTGGCTCGACGTGCGGATCGATACGACTTGATTGATCCGTCAGCGACGCCCTTCCGGCGCCCATCCGACAAAAAAAAAGACAATAAAACGCCAAGTAAAAATAAAAAAGAATCTCCAAAAATGGTCCTTGTAGAAAAATGGCAGCTCTAGAAGAGAGAATAGGAGCTCGCATCTCAAAAATAAAAGACCAAGAGAAAAGAAGTTGATAATGATGACGACGTAGAAGAAGAAGAAAAAAAAAGAGGAAGAAAATGAAAATCTGCCGGCGTCGACACAATCCTCGACGGAGCCAAAGACGCGCACCCGCGCACCGCGGCGACCACGCCAAGAGACACAAAGAGCAAAAATAGGAGAAGAGGATCGATCGCGATTCTCTTTGGCTCGTAAATCAATGACAATCAAAACGGCCGAGATATGTGTGACGTAACGTGTCACTAGAGACCTTGCGGGAATGAGGAGAAAGAAAAGAAAAGAAAGAAAGAAAAGGGAATCTAAGAAGAAGGGCGGCGGGCGTTGAAGAGCCAACGATTATATATTGGCGTCTCTCTCATCATGACAGCAGCAACTACCATCACCACCACCATAGAGTTCTTCCCCCGGCTTCTTCTTTTTTTCCTTCCTATATGGTCAGGGGGGGCTTCTTTCTGCTCACCCACAGCCCCGACCGAGTCCAACGGCTGTAATGAGTTTTTTTATTTATTAATCCATTTCTGTCGCGCTCGGCTTCATAAAGCCTTCGCTTTTTCTCTATTCTCTCTCTTATTTTTCATTCATTCTCCACTCATTCTTTTCATGATTTTCTCCTTCTCTCTAACGTTAATTTCTTATTCTATCCCTCCACCGAATAACCCACCAAGAAAAAAAGATAGGCAAAGAGGGAGAAAAACAAAAATAAGAGAGAATGTCTTTTGAGATTTTTCTTATATATAAGTGAGGCGCGAGGGTTCAATCTGAACTCAATCAAGCTGAAGGGCATGATGATGGCGATCGGAAGTTTGGTCGGAATTTCTTTTTTTTTCTCCAATGAAAAGAGAAAAACTTGTTCGGTCGAGTCTGTTTGTCTCTCTATTTTATCTCTTTTCTTGTCCTTTTTGAACGCCGGCCAGCCCAACAGCAGCAGCAGCAACAACAGCTTCGTAGTGTGTTTTTCCCAGCGACTGCGATGATAGATAACTCATCCGTTTTCCTCCGGAATGAGCGGACACGGCGATGGGGTCTTGAATCATCAGAGCTGGGCGACTCGGCGGCGCACGGCCATATATCGCGCAGCAAATCGTGTGACACCAAATCTATATCGACGTTCTATACCATTTGAGAATCGGGAGAACATAAAAAGAAAAAAAAAATAAATTCGAAGGACGGGGGTGTGTGTGTGTATACATATATACACCGTATATCTATTTCCCCAACTGACACGCCCTCCTTTTCCGCTCTGGTTCGACAACCTTTTACGATTTTTTCAAACTTATTTTTTTTGTTTTCTTTTCCTCGCCAACTTATAACGTTCTGCTGTTTTTTCGAACAGATTGCGCGCGCGCGCTCGCGGGTTGTCTTCTCAAGAGATAGTCGCATTCGATGTTGTTGTGAGAGAAAAGAAAAACTCGTTGCATCGATGAGAGAGTAACTCTCCAATCGGAGCTAATTATTTTAACGACTCGACCATTTTTTTGTTTTTTGTTTAACTATTAAAAAAAAAAAAAGAGATATAAACGGGGGGAGGGAGGGAGAATATAGGCGAAAAAGAACAAGGTAGATATAACATTCGAGTTTGATGAGCCGATGTTTTATGACCGTCGATTCCCACCCACTCGTTTCTTTTCCCCCTTCGACTATATACTATACCCAAAGTATCTTTTTTCTCCATAATTTGTAATTAAGCTCGAGACATGTATTTCTTTTTCTTAGTGGAGGGTTTCGACAAACCAAAAAAATGTTGGAATAGATTTTTGTGTTTTTTCTTTGGTAACATTTTTATTTTGTGAAGATTTTTATGGATTTCATTGGGTGCTGCCTTTCTTCTCTTTTTTATTTTTGTCACGACAATGTTTGGAAATCAGAAAAAGATTACACGGTCCAAGCATCCGTGTGTGGTGTGTGGTGTGTGTCGTAATAGCGTTTGCTTGGGTCGCGCTGTCGTCATCATCGTTACCTGTTGCTGCTGCTGCCTGTCGGGTGTGAACATTGCGCCTTTTTTCCTGTGAAATCGTCATGATGGCGCACCCAACGGCTCTTTCGCCGGATCGCCTGCTTGCCCTGGCCCTTGTGTTTCATCCATTCGCTTTGTTTGCATTTCTTTTTTATCTGGACTTGATTCTTTTTTGTTTTTTGTTTTTTTGTTTTCTCGTTGGCGGTGGCGTCGCGTCATCGGCCGGGACACGATTCTCAAGCGAAGTGGCATTGTTCCGTGAAGGGCAACACGGCGCGCAATCGGTCAAAAAATGGTTTTCTAATTTCTAAATTTTTCTTCTTGTTTTCCGAATGCGCTGGGGCACAGATAGACAGTCGCGTCCGTCGCGTCCGTAAGAATTATGAAAGACAAGAAAAAAGGCGAAATGCCTAGAGAGAAGAAGAAGAAGAATGGATAGAATAGAATAGAATGGAATAGAAGGAGAGCGATGGACGACCCCCCTCTCATCTCTGGTTTCCCCACAAGACATCCAATATTTTCAATTGATTTACCTTTTCCGCCGACAAGTCGACCGTGAACCTTGAATGGGCCGCCATTTATTATGAATGTCGCTCGTGAAAAAGCCAACTAGGCGCGCAAAGGGAAACAAAAAAAAAGAAAGAGAAAAACCAAAATAAGCGACAGCTGATAGATAAATAATGATGCCAACTCTCGTGATGGATGATCGGTTCGCGGGACTTTTTCTTTTCTCCATTTCTCTTCTCTCTACTTCATTTTTCCACAGAGGACGGCCATCAAGATGTCATTGTCTCGGGCCGTTTTGAGGGGGAGAAATGGTCAAGATGGCCGCCGCAATCCTCCTCCTGCGCTCTGACGCTGAGGAATCAGAACACCTTAACCATCATCATCGTCGGTCGACAAGTGAACGAGGGAATGTGATGCGCGCAGGGCGGACAATAATAATAATAAAATAGAAGCCAGGGGAAAATCATACGAAGAAGAAGAAGAAACATTAGTCTTCGCCAACCGTGCAGAGAATACACAGCGGGAAGTCTGGGCGCTCTCCAGTCTGTCGTGCGGTTTTCTTCAACCTCGAAAGACTTTGGGACTGTTTGAAAAAAGAGAAAAGACGACAGGACCGCCTCACTTTGCTGGGCTCATTTCTCCGGCTCAACACCTGAGAATCCGCGCTCCAGCTTCAGCAGCAGCAGACACTCGGAAGAAGAAGAAGTAGAAGGTGTACATACGTATATACATACAAGTCACAGTCGTCGTTACCGAGCTGAGAGAGACTATAAGAGTAATATGCGACGGGTGGTGGCATAAAGAGTGGGAGGTGTGAAGGTGGGGAAGAGGAGGAAAGACAGAAGAGAAATGAAATTCTATTTGAAAGGTGGGAGGGGGGAAAAAACACACCAGCACGACGGCGACCGAGAAGAAGAGGTGCTGGGATTAATAGGGGAAATAAAAAAGATGCCATTTATTCACTCAAGAGGCTATTGTTGTGTGTGTACGACTACTACTATACTAGTTGGCCTGTGTTTTTTTTTTCTTTTTCTTTTTCTTTTTTTATTACCGAGTTCCCGCCACGGCGTGATGACGTTCCATCATACCTAGTTCGTTATACACGTATTGCCTTGTGTTTGCTGGTTGTTTTTTTTTTGTTTTTTTACGATTCAGATCGCATTATTTTATAGATACATATATGTTGCTCGGTATTTTCTCACTCGTTATCCAAGTAAAAACTCGTAAAAACCGAGGGGGGAAAAAATTACCGGGTCGATAAATAATGCATCAAATGACTTGAACGGATCAAAGAAACAAAACGAGACAAGAGGATCGAGAGAAAAAGAAAAAGAGCAAAGAGCCAGAACACACACACACACACACACAACCAGCAAGCAGAGCCGGCGACCGCATCTTAGCACCAATTCGGCAATATAAGTCGAGCATTATGGTGTAGGAAGTGGCGCACAAGTTTCGTCTTATATTTTATTTTTTTTTTGTCTGCCATTTTCAAACGCCAAAAAAAAGTTTTCTGTCGTCTAAAAAAAAAAGGCGACGTCTGCGTCGCCGTATAAAAGTGTCTTGCGCAGTTTTTTTATATTTTTTATTCGGGAGGTTTCAATAATATTCTTCCGGGTGTGAACTGAAACTTTAAAAGAATGGCCGACGTTATACACCAAAAAAAAAGCCCATAAAACAAAACAAGAACTTAATGATTGCACAGGTGAAAATTATTACCAAAAGAGATAAAATCCACAAGGAGGTCTGCAGGGCCAATCGGCGATCGAGTTTGACGTCATTTAGACCGGGGCGCCCCTTTCTCTCTTGCTCTGTTGGGTCGTGGGTGAACGATGGCGCGGCCGCCATCATTTCACCGAGATGGCGCCGAGTTCAGGCGTCGGCATCTTCTCGCTCGGCAATGAATCAATCCCGACTTATTCTCTCTCTCTCTCTCTCCGTGTTATTATTTCTCATTCTCATTTCCAGTCTGGGGGGATTTCGTCTCTGCGCCGACAATCGGCCGCGCGGGTTCATTCATTAAGAGCCCCCAAAAAGTAGAGAGGCTCCTCCTTTTTAACCATCGCCGCGCATCTCTCTCTCTCTCTAGCTGTATAATGATCGGGTAGAATCTATTAGCTGGAACACGCACACACATCAGAGCACCCCCCGACTGCCAAAAGAAGAACAACAGGAATATAGACTATACATATTCAGAATAATCGTTAAAAGAAAAAAAAAAAAGACACAAGCAAGGGTCGCCGCTCGGTTCGGGTCACGACCCATGATCGTTTGCAATCAAACATGGTTGTCGTTCAACTTTATGTGTTTTTTATTTTATTTTATTTTTTTTCAGAGCGGATCTTTTTTTCTTTTTTTTTCCGCTCAAATGGCGACGGGTCACGTTCGAAGAGAAACGCGGGAAAAGAAAGTCGGGAAAAAAACGAGAGAGCCGTGTCGTCATTATTGATGAAGAACATTAAATCTTTGATGCACTTATATATATAAATGTAGTCTAACCTGCTGGATTCCAGAGCTGTTCTGATGCGCCTGAGAGCGGAAGCGTTTTCGAACGCTGCGTGCATATAAAATAATAAAAACAAAAAAATAGACGCGGCCGGCGGAGTGAATAAGTTGAGAACTATAGCTAGGCAGGAGCCTATCAACTAATCCAGCAGCCCAAAGTGGCAGCTGCGAGTGTTCTATATATGTATATAAGAGACGGTGACGATAAAAAGCCGAGAAGGGGGCCCCATGTTAAACGTGGTGGGAGATCAACGAGACGTGAAAATTACCCGACAATTACACCTTGATTATCCCTCCGCGCGCCTTCTCCACCAAATTGATATTTAAAGGAGACCAGCAGAAGACGAAAAAAAAAGCTAAAAAAGATGAGCAACGATAGGTCAAAAACCCCTTTCTCATGTTGTTATTTCATTCTTTCGTCGTTCTATCAAAACTCCCCCACACACCAAACCCCCTACTATCGTCAGCCATCAGTTGCTGCTGGTTCTCCTTCTGTTCTTTCTGGGTTTTTTCTTCTTCGTCGTCGTCTTCTTCATTACAAATTAATTATTTCGTGAGAGAGGATGAGGGGGGAAAAACAGAAACGAAGCAGGGGGGCGCTCCTTGCAGCACATCGGGAGTCGTCTTATATAATCTAACCTTCGAGTTTCTTAATACTTCATTCTTCTGGTCTTTTTTTTTATATGTATAAATATATTCCTTGGTCTTCAATCGTTATCCCTTCGCTTTTTTACGGCTTTTTTACATCTTGGAAAAGGACTTTGTGAATTATTGTTTCCTGTGCCTTTCGAAATGAGGCAGCCACCAGGAAAAAAATATAAAAACCAACCCACCACCTCCTACCTCCCCTTTTATTTCCATCCCAGCCCTACTGGAGGTACTGGAGGAGATGGGCAGCTAGCAGTTATCGATCTCCCTTATTATTTCCCTCAAGCTTCTTCAACTCGAAATGATTCCAACTCCAACCCCGAAAAGAAAAAATTGAATTACTAAATTTCCCTCGCATTCGATAAATACTCGAGCGCCATATCATCTTTCAATTATAAATGCTTAAAGATGTGTCTGTGGCACATGTAAAATAAATTTAGTCTTTTTTTTTTTCTCTCTTTGGTCGATTCTTCTTCTTATATGGTCCAGTGGGCCATGTGGGATTACGGCGAGCGCTGCTGGACTAAAGTTTCGTCCGTTTGGATTTTCTTACGTTTTTCGGGTTTGATGGGTTTTCATTTTCCTCGTGAATACGTTCGTGACGGTCCAGGATTTTTTGTTTCTATTATCAAGACCAACTGGCGCTATCGTTTTCTGCATGATTGCAGTCCATTAGTCGGCCGCTTATTGGTGGCCGCATGTTGTATAGCATACATAACCTTGATTGAGGTTCGCTTCTTGTTGCCAACTAAATCATTTTTCATTGTTTTTTCTTGCTTCATTTTGCCCTTGTTGTTTGGCCTTTCTTTTTTGTTTTATTTGCTGTTCCCTTGTTTGAAAAAAAAACAAAAAAAAAAAACAAAAACTGAATTTCAAAATGTGCGCCCTCTCGGCCGCTGCGATGAAATATAGCGCATTTCTTTTGTTTTCCATGTGTGTGGTGTGTCCTTCCCTCTCTACTAGTCTCGCAAAAGCAGAAGATATGAGAAGGCACCTGTCGAATATTTCATCCTATCATAATTCATAAACAAAAAAGAAAGAAAAAAAATACCTGGAAAGAAAAGAATGGAAGAGTCTCATCCGAAGGTGTCCGACCGACCGCAAAAGAAGAAGAAGACGAAGGGGCTTCGGCTTCTCATTAGGCGACAGCTTTTGTTCTGCCATGTCACAATCACATAATTCTTCTTCCACCTTTTTCGCTTCTTCTTATTATTTACCTTCCACTTCTTCTTTTTTTTTTTGTTACCTTCTTCCACTGATGAACAAAATTTGTTGTTTGGAAAAACAACAAAAATAAGGAATGTAAGTTATTATAGCCGTGCTTCACTAGATACTATCTCACGACTATTTTTTGACATTTCCGTATGAAATGTCGACGCGCTTAACAATTAATCCAAATCGGGTGGTCTGCTGATTATGCATTAACTAACTCTTGCGCAATGATTCAAAAAGAATATTAGAGCCCGGGACATTGAAACGACGCATTCGAATTTCGTTTCGAAAAGAACAAAACCATTTTTTTTTTAAGCTGTGAGAAAAAAGTTTAATGGATGGGCTGCCCATCTCGCCTTTTTCCTTTTATACAGACCAGCCCATATCATTTGTGTTCAAAATGATTGCCTTTTTTTCTGGAGTTCTTGACGTTAGTTAACAAATGACGGAACCACCCCCGTCCGTCCCGCAGGTGACACATACACACGAAATCATAAAAACGGCATCACGTTTAAGTGGTTGTGCCTCCTATTTTTTTTCATTTTCTTTCTTTGTTGGACGTCGTCTCTCGGATATATTCAATAAACGACCGGATGTGTTATTATTGTGATTATAATTCACGTATACATACACACAGACACCTCCCCTTGCTTTATACCTTTTATACCTTTTATAGAAAGATAGAAAAGAATTAAAATCAATTTGCTTTTAAATGTAAAGGTGGTAGCGGTGAGGAGGAGGACTTTTATTCCATCTTGGCTTCCAATAAGGTTCTGGAGGGTCTTAGTGCGACCGTTTCGATCTAAAAGTAATTATCTGCGGGTTTCGTTCAGATTTGACTTTTTTCTTAACTGTGGTAAGGGGCTTAGTGTAACTTATATGAGACTTGAAGATCCCAATCAGTCCAGCGGATGTCGAGTGGCGGGTAAGAAAACCGTTCGATCGTTTTTGAGTTGTTTGGATTTAGGGGATGGGGGTCGATTTTTAACATATCGATATCTTAAGAATGACTGTTGAGTATTGACTAATTAGAAGATCAGTGTCGTCTGCTTGTTTAGTTGTTTTGTTAAAAAGTTTTGTCAATTCGTCCATTGATGGAATAAAAGAGACGCAGTTTAAGAATTAAGATCAAGAAAACGGAACGATCACTTCTTTTGGAACGTACTGTAAGAACAATACAGAAACAATAAAATTACGAAAAATGTGGTCGTCGTGTGAACTATGGTGTCGCGGCCCTCCATGCTCTCCACTCCATGCTGTTTTGCAGTTAAACAAAACTAAGAATACTAAGAGAATGATTATTGGAGCTTAAATAGAAGATAAACCTGTTCCAAATTTCTGAAAAGTCAATTCCTAACTGGCATCTCTCATGTAAGCCCCCTGTCGATTCATGACTATTTGTTTGAAATGTAACCTTTTCCTTTGTGCAGATTTGAGGCCTGAGCCAGCCATCATATCAACACGTTATGCAAGTTTTGTTTGTGCTGGTAATGCACTATAAGCTATCAGCAACAATCTCAGTCTCATCTTTACTTTTATTCCTGAGACCTGCTAGATATTTTTATGATGCGTGACTTGCATGATGCAGTGTATTACATGGAAACCTTAAATTCTGCATCTTGACAATTAGGGTTTACCCACTGTCTCATTTTCAACTTTTCAATTGTTGTTCTTTATGTAATATTTGTTTGTCAAATATTTTTCGTAACATTTATTTTTTATTTTTTAGTTAAACAGCATCCTGTTTGATTGGAGACGAGTCTGAGGCTCTTTTTCCTATCCCGCCTGGTTTATATTCAACTACTCTTCCGGATGGAGCACTTGTGGATGCCTGGCCGTATTTCCCGGGCATAAAGGTAGGACCAATTGATCTCTATTCTTCCTTTTTTTTCTATCAGTTGGCGTTGATTATGAATCGTGACACCGTACGGGGTGCGATTCATCGGCCGCCATGAGCTAGGCGGTTGACTGGAATTGTTTTCTCTTGCCAACTTTGTTGACTTAGTCAGTTTTTTTTTAAATCACTCATTTGTAGAACGACTGCAGATCAGGCTTGTTTTGTAGCTCAAACTTTGTCTGTGGGTAAGACAATCGAATTCAAAAAATATATTTTAAGTTTAAACACTTTAAGCAAAGTGCAACAAGAAGATTTTTTTGACCTATTGCCACAGAGGCACCTAGCACCCCCTCGCATGTCAGTGGCGTAAAAATGAAAAATAGGAAGGGAAGGGGGCCTCTGCTGCTGCAGCTCGACCGAACTCGGTGGTCGTTTATTATTTTCGATCGTTTAAAAAAAAACAAGAAAAAGATAAACCATCAGCAAAGTCTTATGGAAACCCTTTGGCAAATCATCACCGTTGTTGTTTTATTTTTGTTTTAATATCTCACCTTTATCTTTCGTAAACATGTGACAAAGTGTTGGTGTTTTTCGAATAATGGGCAGGACCGTCGCACAGATAATTGCGGTACAGTTTGGTTTTTTCTTCTTTTTCTGGGAGAGAAATTCGTTCAGTTTTATTTTCAATTTGTCGCTGCTATTTTCAACTCGGAGGGGAAAAAGGACGACGAATGAAAATAACAAACAACACACGTGTGATGCAATGCATCAAAATTATATATAAATAGAGAATAAATCACGCGCCGGATTTCATTTGCGCCACACTAAGTATGTATGTACACGGTATTATTAGAATGTGTTTTTCTTTTTCTTTTTTGTTTCGAATCCGTTTTCCCATCGGGTCCCAAAAGCTCAACGAGCGCGGCGACGCCATTGTCGTCGTTCTCGTTTCCTGCGGTTTCACGTGCAAGCGGGCAAATGCGGACTATATCCGCGCACTCCGCATTCACCGTGAATTGATATATTTATGATTCCGAAAAAAATTATTATTTTTTTAAAACTTGAGTGTTTCCCTCTCTCTCTCTGAATAAGCGCGTAAAATGTATAACCCACGCCAGAGTAAACACGGCCGCTACTACTTTGCGCATTTTCTAATAATATTTCTTTTTATGACTTTTGTCTTTTTCTTTTCGAAAAATTAATTTTTGGAAACAATCACCTCTCTCTCTCTCTACCTTTTCTTTCCAGTGGGGGGACGCTCATAATAATGGCGCTGTGTGTGTGTACGTGTGTGAGGTGTGATGAAGATTATAGAGCTATAATAAAATAGAGGCCCTGAAACAGACGAGACGACCGAAATGTTTGATCCACGGGTGGTTGTTTTTTAATCCTTTCCTCTTTTTTTTTTTTTTTTTTTTTTTTTTCTTTTTTCCCCCCTTGGTGCTGTGTGTACACCTTGAGTCTCGTCGTTCCTCATCGCCCGTCTCCGTCCGGTGCATCGTAACCAATTACCAGTAGCCTCTAACATTTTTATGACTTTTCTATCGTCTTCTTCGTTTACTCCGTTCCCAGTTTTTCCCCTTTAGAGTCTTTTTTGTTTTTTTATTCGTTTTTATTCGTATTTGTATTTATATGCTACCACCCACCCACCCCCTGCACCTTCCTCTTTTAAAAACAGACGATGGATAGTTCATCGTCAGCCCAGCAACCGCTAATGGATGGTTGGAGTGTAATATAGCATCACTCGACCAACAATACAGCTAGACTACACACACAAAAACAAAAGGCTAAAGGAGAAAGAGAAGTGTGTATAGTAGCCCTAAACATTTGGCCCGTCCCCCCCACCGATTTTGCTTCCCGTGTGATTCCATCCATTGAAGGTCCCGTTGATGGCTTTTTGCGACACGACACAACCGGTGGCGAGTCTGACGATCGTTTTCGTCCAGCACCTCACACCAGAAAAAAAAAGAGCGAGATGGGGAATCACCCGTATTATATAAATAGAACATAGTCGAGTAGGACTCTGTCCACCATTGTCCAGGTGTGTACATATAAAGTGATCAAAAAGCCCTTTTCGACTAATAACACGAATTTTCGTCCGGTCCGTTTTTTTTTTTTTTTTTTCGAACGCGTTACACGATCTGAGGAGGCAATTGCTATGGGAGTTCGATCCTCCTCCTTCCACTTGCGTTTCTTTTTTCCTGGCCGGCCAGGAAAAAAAAAAAAACAAGCCGCCAGCACGTCTCTCTTCATTATGATTCCCAGTGAACCGGCAAATAATAACACCAAAACTTTGTTCTTTCTGTTACACACTGTATTTCTTCTTTTGTTAAGTTTTTTTTTTTCAAACCTTAGTCGTGGCTGGTATTTCCCTGATTGGATGCAACGACCACCGCAACAATCCTGAGAATAAAGAAAGAAATAAGGGACATGCTGCTGACGTCTGACGTCCATGTTCAATCGCGTTGTGGATTTAACACGGGGAGAGACCGCAAACAACCCAAAAAGTGGAGGGGGGAAAAATAACCTACGGTATAACGAAAAAGTATCAAAAAAAGAAGAGAGAGAGCAAAGAAAGAGATGCTGAAAGGCTTTCGTTGGCTCTTCTCTCATTATCGATTGACTGATTTATACCGACCTAGATCAATATATAGCGGTTGAAGCCGCGCGCTCTAACCGAGAATGGCCACATTGACTCTCTCATTCTTTTCCTTTTTTTTTTATTTTTCCTGCCCGTCAATTGCTGCCGCTCTGTTCGCCCTTTTTTGCTCCAAAGTTGCCATCAGAAAAACGGGGGCTGGCTGCTGCTGCTGCTGCTGCTCTGACGCGTTAGTTTATGTGTTGCGCTGATTTGGCTTCCCCTTTTTCTATTCTTTTCTTTTTTTTTCCGGCGACTTGTTTTCTCCTTGGTCGACCCGCCACTCTATATCGTCACCTTCTTCTTCTTCTTCTTTTGGGTGTAACATTTTTTTTTTCTTTTTCGACTTGATTCACCGCGGTTTTTGTTGCGCTGCTGCTGGGAAATCTCTGCTCTTTTGCCTATTCTTCTTCCGTTTGGCGACGACCCCCAGCAGGAGAAGGAGGATGATGAAGAAGAAGAGGAGACACACACACACACGTAAGTTGTTGCTCGTCAGATATGGCCGTTGCTTCTTCTCGCTTCGTTCTGCTGCTGCTGTCGGATAATATACCGATGATCGTAAATAAAGCGCAGGGGAAAAAGAAAAAGACGGAAAAAATATCTAAGAAGAGTCGTTGCGTTGGCGGCGGCCGACATTCCAAGCAAATGAAGGGAAAGATGCACGGCGGCAGCAGCAGCAGCAGCAAAAGTTCCTCCAGCTGCTGCTGAAGGGCATTTTGCTTCTGCGTCCAACTAAGGAGAGGGAGACGAAAGGCAAGAATGACTTGTTCGGGATCTGACTGTTTTCTCTCATTTCTCGTTTGCGGTCGGCGGGGATTATATTGGCCGTCTGATGCAACAAATGACGGCCGGCCCTTCTCTTTCTCTCTCTCTCTCTCTTTCGTCTTCTATCTGATTATTCAAATGCCCATAAAGAACCCCCTGATGCCCCCCGCTCTCTCGACAGTCAAAGACGAACCAACTTTTCTTTTTCTTTCGGTTGTCTGCTGATTGCGCTGAATTGCCTCTGCTCTCTTTCCGACAGGCTTTTCCCTTGTTGGGCGCGCTCTAAACGACGACGGCGGTGCCCATCTTCCACCACACACAAGTCCAAGAGTGCGGAAATGTCTTATCGCCCCGCAACGCCGACCGTACAAGGACGCGAGTCGTTTCGTATTTTTCTCTTGGCCTTTACAGGTGTGACACGAACGCATTTTGAAAGACCCGCGCTTTACCGCCTATAGCTCCAACACTGCTGTCTCTTTGAAGCGCCATAACTGTGCAGCAAAGTGAGTCAGCCTCGTTATTTGTTGGCCAATTTTTCTACGTACCTGATGGTTACGTTTATATCGTCGAAAATGATTATTACTGCCGCCCAAGACATTCTATTTTTGCCTTTTACGATCTATTGAATGTGGGCTACTTATGACGACAGAAAAGAGAGAAAAGACAAAAGACAAAAGAGCTTGAGAGACAAACCAGAAAGGGAAGAAATCACACGTATAGAAATAAGTGTGTGTGTGTGTGTGGATATACACATTTCCCGGTGCTGGAACTCCACTTTGTGTTTTTCCTAATTATTTTTTCCCTCCGTCGTCGTCGATATATTTCCCTTTATGATTTTTATCGTTACTTATTTTTTTCTCTCTCTTTCTCTCTCTGGTTGAACCCCGAAACAACCAAAACCCCCCCAAAAAAACATTTTTGATTCGTTTTTATTTGGTTGTTCTCGCGTCGAGTCTTAATCACTTTGCTGGTCTCTGGCTGCGTTTCGTTTCATTTTCTCAAGGAAATCCGTCCGTCCGATTCCGGGAGCCGCATCGTAAAACCAACAGACACATACACACGTATTCCATTGAAGGTGAAACAACAAAAAATAACAGACCGTAGTCTTTTTTCTACACAGCACATACACAGCCTTGTTTCGGTTCTTTTAATAGCCCACCGTTTGCTTTTTATTCACTTTGGATCGCGCGGAGACAAGGTGTGTGGGGTGGGGGGGGACCCTATTACGTGGAGAGAGAGAGAGATGGTTGCTGGTGGTGCGGATGACAAAGTATTCTTTTCTTTTCCTTTTCTTCTTCTTGTTATTTTTTTGTTGTTGTTTTATCTGTTTTCTGCGGCGCCGATTTTCCCCCCTCTTTTTACGCCCGTTAATTGGCATTAATAATGCGTTTCTGGCGTGGATGAGCGACGAAATGGATTGTCCTTCCTGCTGTACTCCACACAACGTGAGGGAAGGAGGGGAATCGGGTCGTAAAAATACAACCAAACATCAACAAGCCAACAGCCAGCAAACTTAAAACAAAAGGGACACCACCACCACCACCACCTACACAGACATACCCAACAAGCAACAAATAATAAGACAAGGAGAGACACACATACACACAAAAACAGGCGATGGAAGAATATATCCATCCACTTAGTCCGTCGCGCTCTCCACTCACCTGGAAAAAGAAAAAGAAAAAATCCAAGCCGTTTAATTGCTATTCAAGGTGATAGATCGTAAAAAATTACGCCCACCGCGATCACCATCAGCTGGAACAGAGGGGGGGGGGGTAGAGAGAGAGAAAGAGAACGAGGTGCACTTATCTTTTGTCGTTTGGGGGACGGCTCATTGCTATTTGCTCTGGAAACATAAAAACGCAAAGTATTATAGTCTAAATATAAAACGCCAAGTTGTGTCGAGCTGTAGGTGTGCGCGCATATTATTTCAGTTACCCTTAACACACCAGCATGGACTCTACTGCTGCTGGCTGGCTGGCTGGCCCGTCTTTGGAGCCGGCCGGCCACCTTGGATCGGACTTTTGTTTCAATTTCAATTTATGTTTCCCTTGCTCGTTTTTTTTTTCTTTTATTTCCTGTTGGAAGCGTTGCGCTGGCGAGCGACAATGAAACTGCGACGCCGCTAGACGCTCACAGCGCCCCGGTCAAACGAGACGGAATGACAGTGGGAGCTGGAGCCGGACAAACCTGGACAAGAATCCCACTCTGTATAGACACTCTGTCGAGAGAAACAATATGAAAACTGTCGGCGGGAGAGTCGAGTCTCGTAAGAAGCGGCGACGAATTGCATCAGAAGAATTGGCCAAGGATTGAAACGGATCCGGAATAATCAGAATTTGTCGCGGCACATCAATGGATCGGACGGATGAAAAGGGTGGGAGAAGAAGGAAATAAGACCCAGCAGTAGCTAGAGAGACAAAACAGATTGGCAATAGAACGCAAGAGGGGCGGCGGTGAAATAAGAGCGTGAGGGACAAACAGGAGCAGCCTAGCCTGAAAGAAAGTACCCGGAGGAGACAGTCACTGTTGATGCAATGATCTTCTTTTCGGGAAAGAAAGAAAGAAAAAAAAAGTAAAGGGGGCAAAATGGTCGGACGCGGCGCGGGCAAAAGTCGATTTGTACCGTCGTAGATTTTCCCGAGCAGACCGGGAAAATGGGAGGGTGGTGGCGGGATGGAATAAGAAGAAAAAAGGGCGATAGTAGAGAGAGAAAGAGACGGGGGTGGTGGAATGGAATGGGCCAAGTGTCCCCCGCCCGAAAGCTTTGGCCAACTGACGTGCCTAATGGCCAACACGGTCCGAGTCCGAGTTTTGCTCCGATAACAAAAACAACTGGGAGAAAAGAAGAGCAGTGGCAACCGAGGGGCCTCTCTGACCGACAAGTCCGCCACTGAGATGGGAAGTGGGGGGAGCAGCCACTCAGAGAGAAGGAGAAATAAAGAAGCGGACAGACACCCTGGGAAAGACATGGGTAGTAGCAGCATCCAGCAGCAGCAGCAGCAGCCAAAAGTCTTAATACGAAAAGAAAAGGAACAAATCGTCGTTTCCATCAGCCTCTTATAGACGTTCACGTTCGCCCCCGTTTTGACCAGGCCCCTGACCGCCCAGCTCGACCGTCAAACGACGTCCAGGCAGTTTGGCTTTGGTCGTCGATGACCCCCAGCAGGACCGGAAGAGCAAACAAGCCCTTCTCCCTTTCATAGAAGAGGGGAAAAAAATAGCCCAAAACAGAGAAAGTCTAGAGAAGAAGAAAACAATAGTAGATCTCCCTTGATAGTCGCCCATCTTCTCCCTCTATAGATATCTATATATATATTTCTCGTGTGTTGTGCTGGGCACGTCTATATTATTATAGTTATACTGTATTGTGTCTGTATAAAGTGTAGAGACATAACTCTGCACTGTATATATATCCAGCAGTCCGGGAGTAATCTAGAGAGAGAAAGAAAGAAGTTGCTCTTTGCCTTTTTTAGCTCCGACTACAAGATTGGCCCCGGCCTTTCTGCACGCAACATCTCAATGCAATCTCCACTTCTTCTAATTAAGCTGCAATGGTCTCAGGCCGTCTTCTATTATTGTTGTGTGTGGCCTATACAGACATTGACATCTCCTGCCGGACACGGCCACTGGGCTCCGATAAAATAAAAAAAGTCGGACCAAAGTTTGTAGGCCTACGTGCACCAACAGGTCGATGAGGTGATGCTCTGCTGCCGCTGAAACTGATCTTGACAAATGGTTCCTCCACTTTTTTCCCCCCATTTAGCCGAGCAGAGACCCAAACCAAACACGGACATCAGTTGACCTTTACGCCCCAACAGTCTCTTTTTTATTTTTCTTTTTTCTCTTCTTCGCCGAGCTGTTCAGTCATTTGTCATTGATATAATAAAGCGCTGTTGCGGACTCGAAAAAAAGTTCCGATATCCCCCCTCCCATTCTTATAAATATATTCGCTGCTGGCCAGCAGTTTTTGTTGGAAATCGTGTCGTGTTCCGCCGCTCTATCCGTTTCTTTTTTTGTCATCATTCCAAAAGTCTGTGGATGAAAAGGAGAGCCGCGCTCCGCCAGAGAATCTTCTCTTCTCCAGTTAAATAAAGCAACAGTCAGTGAGATATTCCAGGTGTGTCGGAATGTTGTCGAGCTTTTCACCACCTTTTTTCTTCTTTTCTCTGTCCTGGGTGTCACCCCTGCTTTGGCCTTTTTTTTTTTGCTTTATTAGGTATTCCGTCCGCTGGATGTGATGGCCGTCCAACGGTCCCCTCTTATCTTTTCCCCCCTTTTTGCTCCTTATTATATTCGTCCTAGCTGACTCCCAAACGAAATTCAACTGTGTCCAACAAGAGGGCTGGATGTTATAACTGTGGGGTTGGTCGTCGTCCCCCCTTCCATTTCGCCATCCAACACCCCATGAATAATCTGACATAAATCAGGTCATAACCTTCTAATTTTTTTTTCTTTCTTTTGATTTGATTTCTATTTTTTTTTTGTGGGTGGGGGGTGGTGTACGGTTTTTGGCGCGCCGGATTCCACGTCCAGCTCGTTTTCTATAGAAAAATAAAAGGGACGGGCAAAGCTTTTTTTCTTCTCCCCCTGTTCTTCTCTGTTGGTCGCCGGCCGTAAATCTCGGGTGCAGTCGACTTGTATGCGCAGCAAGAGCAGCAGGATCCCGCAGCCCAGCAAACTGCCATGCCCATCTAGCAGCAGCAGCAGCAGCAGGCAGCGCACGATATATATGTGTGTGTGTGGGGTGGAAAAAGAAATAAGGATAGAGAGAAAGAGGGGACACACACACACAAATAGCCAACGCCAGTTTTCCTCTGGTTCTAGTATAGTATAGTATAAAAGACTATTGATTAGCAATACTAATAAATCAATCAGCGGCCGGGATCAAGCGTCGTTTTATATATGATGGAGACTGCTGGCGAGATAGAGGCGAGCGGACCTATATCATCGTCAGGAGCCAACGGCAGCAGCAGCAGCTTCCCCAACATAGGCCAATGAAAAAAAGAAAAAAAAAGATTTTCATGCCAGCCGAGAGGATAGTCGAGAGAGAGAGAAACCAGTGGGGCATATCAAGATGAGGGGGGACATACACAAAAAACCTCGACGTCGCGCTCGACGTGACGCTAAAGTACAGCGACATCGTCGTCGTCGTGGCCTGCGCTGATCTGTCGTCGCTCTCCTCTTCTTCTCTACACGGCCCTTTATTTCTCTCTCTCTCTCTCTATAGTAGTAATATAGATAGATATAAATAAAAGCGGCGGGGATATACAGTTGAGGGATTTGAACAATCTCCAAACTTGGGCGCGGTCCGATGATTGTGCGCGACCAACAGACACAAAACTTCCACCCAACCCCCTCCCTTCTCTCTTTAGTCTTACAGCGCGCGCACACACACACAAAACCAAGTTGACGAATTTGTTTTTCCACTCTTGTATCTCCCCAATCTCTTGTATAAAAAAGAAATAAAAAAACAAAAAAAAAAGTACAAAGAAAGAAAAAGAAGAAAAGACTATCCAATCGGCCGGATCGTCACGTACCGTCAATATTGATCGTCAATAATTCCCCATTGACCGGCCCCGGCGGTCGCCCCAATCAAGATCTTCTTCTGTTTTTTTTTTCTTTTTTCTTTTCTTATCCTATCTTGGGTTTGTATAGCTACTGCTATATACTATAAAGGATCATCATCAACTTCTTTTCTTTTTGGTTTTTTGTTGTTGTGTTTTTCTGCCTACCGTCTTGGTTTTGATTCTTTTATTTTCCCCCTGTTGTTGTCTTGTTCAATCTGTCCCGCGGCTTCACAATATCGCCGGAATCCGCAGCCTGCACCCTGCACCCTGCAGCCCAGTCAGCAAATAGGAGATGCGAATCTCGTCCGCTGGCCAACGACATGCCCGTCGTCTATAAGCCGCTCAAATTTATTTATACATCAAATAGAAAAAAAAGAAGGGCCCTGGCGAAAAGAAACAAAAACAAAACAAATTGACCTAAAAGTTCACGTCCCTCCTTAAATAAAGCAGAACGCGTTCACGCGAAATTCCAGCCAGCGCGTTGTAATCAGAGCTCCAAGTTTGGAGATGTGAAAGCCTTTGCTTCTACGTATATACTACTGCTGCTATAGAAGATAAAGAGTTGTTGTCTACAAGTGTACAAGTGTACGTGAGGGCCGTTGATTGAGAACCGCTGGCAGACGTTTGATGCAGCGACAAGAGGTACAGAGCGGAGCACTCTGGGATTGTTTTCCATCCGTTACGTCATCTCCGCCTCTCTGACTGACGGCCTCCTGTCTCTCTCTCTTTCTCTCTGCCCGTGAATGCGCATATATTCAATCCGACGAGAGTCTCTTGTTGTGTCTCCTCCTCGTCATTCATTCAGATTCTCGTTTGGGACAGCCGTTTTTTTTTTGGCTTCTAGATTTTTGTGGTTTGAATATTCCGGGGGTCTCAGCAGGTGAAACCAAAAAAAAATAGAGCCCCCATCATCGCCGTCTACGGGATCGGAGAGATGGTACTCGACTCTCTGGTCGATGTAATCGCATTACGGCATTAGTTTGTTATCTTCTTTTTCTTGTTTTTGGTTTTGTTTTGTTTTTTCTTTGGCGATGCCCTTGGACGAAAGGCAGCAGCGAATTCATCTTCCCCGCCGAACGTATCGGCGTCCATTACACGGCGCTCAAACTCAGCTCACGGCAGAGAGACACTGACGGATGACGGACGCCATCCAACCAACTCTTTTTTTTTTTTCACATTGCATATCATTCTATCCCCATTCTTCTCGCCGGTCTCCGCCGAGTTCTGTTCTGTTGGCTGTTCACGACGACGGCCTCATATAACAACACAACCGGGTGAGCTCTTATCTCTCTCTCTCTCTTTCTATTCCCCAGAAACTTCAAAATGATTCAAAAAGAAGTTCGCCTTCTTCTTCTTCTTCTTCTCCCAAGGATGGATGGAGAAATAAATAAACAGACATTTCTCAAACGGAGCTCTCGAAAAATCAAGTGAGAGAGAGGACGAGGTCTAAGTGAACTGCTCAATAAGTCAAATACGCGAGGCCAAAAGAAACAACAACCAAATCCACACAGTCATTGGGGGGGAATAAATGTGGTCATGGAGAAATCAACAAATTCTATCTATTCTCTCCTCTTTTTTAAAATTTTTATTTCTCATTCGTCCTCATTTTGATGTGTTACCTTTGCAGCTCAACTTCTTCTTTTTTTCCGTTTCGTCTCTTTTCATACGAGAACGAACCAAACGAACAATCATCTCCAAATAGAAAGAAAGAAGAGAATGGTGAGGAGGGGGGGGGGGATAGCTATATATTGTACATATAAGAGAGAGGGTGGTGGTGGTGGTATCGGCTGATGTGTGCGTGTGGCCCATCGAGACGACGATTGTCCGGCCGCAGACAATGCGATGACAAAATGCTCGTTGAATGCGTCCATCTATTCCGAGAAAAGCGATAAAAACTAGTTAATATCAAAAGAATAAAGAAGAGAGAGAGAGAGAGAGAGGGCCGCTGAGAGTATTACACTGTACTACTACTATCTAGTAGTGAGAGTCTCGAGCTGCTGCAAGAGGAGGAAAGAAAATCGTATCTAAGCCGTGGAGCAGCTCGATGATATACCTGCCATCCCTATACGCGCGGCCGAGAGTCTTAATTAGAATTTATTAGAAAGAGGAAAGAGAGAAGAGAGAGAGAGAGGCCGTCGCGTTTGATGCGCCATTACACACGCACAGCATAGAGAGAGACTTGGCCCGTCCTCTACTCTATGCTGAGAGAAATACCAGAGTCAGAAAAGACAAAGACAATTCCATTTGGGCTGGCGTTCCTTTTGTCCGTGTCCGATCTTGAATTACACAGTCTGAGTGTTGAGAAGATTCCCCACCACCCCACGCCACTTATAATACACCCCCCAAGAGAAGGTGCAGTACATATAGTCTGCAGATATGCGCATTCTACTCCGTTAAAGACCACCAGAAAAAAAGGAAAGAAGAAGAAGTTTAAGGAAGAAAAAACATGTGTTAAAAATGGCACCGTCTGTAGGATTATAAGAAAATGCCCACCCCGCGTACTCACCACAGGACATGGGTGTCTCTTTTATCACCTGGCCTTCTTTCTCGTCTTCTCTCTCTCCCCCCTGTTTTAAAACCTACAAGGTGGTTCTTCTTCTTCTTCTTCTTCCAACCCAGAAAAATTTAAGAGAGGGGGGTCCTCTATCCGCTTTTTGCTCGCCAGCGTACCTCACCTCGCGCAGAACCCCCCTCTGGCTTGCCCAACTCGGGCAAGTTCCTCTCTTCTTTTTTTTATCATTTTTTGAACCGTGTTGTTATATTCTGCTCATCTTTTACAATATACATACACACACACACTAGTCTATAAAAAAAATAGAGAGAAAACAAATTTTTTTTTCATTTCCATTTTATTAAATTTTTTTTTGTGGATAATTTTTCAAGAAGCCCATCACTTCTTTTCATCCGTAGATATTCTCTCCCTCCTTTTCATTCCGACTTTTCAATGGATGGGTGGACTTTTTCTTCTTTCCTTTTGAAATGCCTTTTCTTTTTTTCTTGAAGTATTTTCACGCGTTTGGTTATGTGTGCGATGATGATTTTATTTGGGGGCGCGCGATGGTGGCTGCGTGATTTAAACGGTCCACTGACAACAACAACAACGAAACACTCAACGCCCACACACAGAGGATGGAGAGAGAGAGAGAGCAGCACAGGGTCATTGGTGAATCTGACTGGTTGTGTCTCGCTCGTTAAGATCCTTCGGCCCACCGGAGTCTCTCTCTCCATCACACACACACACACACACAGACAAGGAGAGTAAATAGAAAGGAGCTGGTGCCTCCAAGATATAGGAGGAGGGATATAACACACGGGCTCATCCATCACGGGCCGATGAAGCGTATGGATGCGATACATCTCCATCTACTGTTCAATTGAGAGAGAGAGAGAGCTGGAGATTTTCTCCCCTTCTTTTCTCAACTCATAGCCATCGTTAGATGCGTGTAAGTGTATAGTTGGATGTTTATGTTGTCAAGACGAGATGAAAAGGAGACAACTAACTGGGAGGTTATTCTCACATTTGATTATTGTTGTCATCGCCTTCCAGACCCTCCGCAGTATATGCCAACAAAGTGACATTTCACGTCATCATCTGGTTTCAACTGGATTCGATGCGCTTTTCTTTTCTTTTCTTTCTTCAATGCCAAAATTACAAAAAAAGGCCAGATGTCGTTTGATTTCGGAATTTCGTTCTCGGTTAATGGAGAAAACTATTAGGGGATAACCAAAAAAAAAGAAGGGTTGTGAATTTCTGATTTCCATTTTCGGACGCGTCGTAAAAATTCAACACCCCCCTCAGCACCAGCACCACCACCTATGGGTAGCCTGTCAGCGTAATTCACATTTCGGTCGACATTTTTGGAATTGAATAGATGTGGAGAAAGGTAGGAGAGATGACCTAAAAGTTAAAAAAAAAATATGTATTTTTTTTTTGTCTCTTCACTTTTCTCTATATTTTTTATTATTATTTTTTGAGTGGGGGGTAGGTAGGGGGGGGGGGGAGGAATGGATGAAAGAAGAAAGAGAAAATCAAGGGAAATGTCGACTTGATCGTAAATAATTGTTTCAAGCTCGACTTCGGCGGGGGTCCTCACTCTCTTTTTCTCGCTCTCCCGTCGGTCTTCTTCTTCCACTACTACTTTTGCTGGTGCTGTGATGTTGTTGTTCGAACTCCTCCTCGTCTTGTTCGTATATTTTTATTTCTTTTGGATATCATCTGGAAAAAAGAAGAAAAACGCGCGGGCGGCGACGGGCGGCGACGGGCTGTTGTTGTTATAGACCTCCGACGAGAATGAATGAGCCAACGCCAGGTGCTCTTCATCTTTTTCATCCGTGTGCCATCACCTTTCATTGTCCTGTCTTCCGAGAAATATCACTGGCCATCGCTCTCTGTTTTTTCTCCCCTCCGGTTCTTTCTTTCTTTCCTTTTTTATTTTTCTTATTTTTATTTTTATTTTTCTTCTTTGATTTCTTATCCATTCTTTCGTATAGTACGTTCGCTTCTTCTTCTATTTGTGGCATCTCTTGTATTGCTCCAAACCGGCACCTCATTTCTCCGACTTCATCATCATCATCATCGTTGGGTCGTCGTCACCATCCTCCTTCTCCTCTTCTTCCTCCTTCTTGCCCGCTAATCGGAATAATCACGCCCGTCTATTGTGTGGCCTATGCCCGTGCCGTGCAATTACGCAACACTTTTTTCGAACAGAAAACATCAAACTCTCCCGGCCTATTTAATAATAATACAACCGAAAAATAGTTTCGCTCATCATTGCGATTGTTATTGAAATCTCTTCACTTCTCAAACGGAATTTTAAAAAAATAAAATAAGGAAAAAGGTCAGAACAACAAAATCCCGTAAGAGAAAATAGAAAACAACAGCGGGGAAAAAAAAGGTTTGGCTAAAAGCCTAAATAAGTGAGAAAGACAGAGAAAGAGACAGCAAGCTATAGGGCGACGCTGTATGTGTAGACGTGTGTAGGAGTTAACGATCCGTGTACACTTAAATAATTAGCCGGTATAGTGTCTGGAACAACTGGAAATTGTCGACGAGAGAAGATAAATAGCCCAAAAGAAAACATGCGTATACACAACCACTGCGATATATATTCTTCGTCTTCTTCTTTTTCCCCCCTTTTACACAGACACACGTCGACTGCAAAGTGGAAGGAAGAAAGGTATATAGCATCTAGCGATCCCATGATTCGCACTGGGTGGTCGGCTCGCCGCGCATCGATCCTTAAATCATTCACGCCGCGAAGAGTTAATGGTGTTGATTGCCAGCAGATATATTGAGCCGAGCGCTTGTACATAGTATAGAACACACAAAACACACACAGGCGCGCGGAGAGTTAACGAGACTCTCTTTTCCTTCTGAATTAGACGGGGGCTTAGAGATATAATAGACGACTATAGCTTCGTCTGCTGGAGAGATATAAAGTCAAGTTGTTGGATTCATTTCTCATTGGGGCTCTCTCTCTCACGCTGACTAACTCGCGTCTGTCTTCTTTCTTTCTCCCCCTCCCGTGTAATCAACTGTTGGCGCTGCTAATGAACGGCGCGCGACAGTTGCAGTGAAATCGCGCTTCCGGTCTCGACACCCCCACCTCCGTCTCTTCCCCATTATTATTACAATTTCAAGAAGAACCAAATTCAACAATGTCAATCCGCCGCTTTTCTCTTGTATAGGAAGAGGCTAATGGATTGCGATTGCGGAGGACCTCCTCCTCCTTCAACATCCCAGGAGCCTAGACGACGAAGAAGAAAAAAGAAAAGACTGGAGGGAGGGCAATAAAGAAAGGAAGCGTCGTGGTGCCGACATTTCCTTTTAACCGAGGCTAGGAGAGAACACGGACGGCGCTCGCTATATCGTCGGCTCTGGGGGTTTTTATACATGTAATTTGTCGCTGTATATCAAAGGCTTGTTTTCACCCGCGTTGGCAGCCGAGGAGCGACACGAAGAGGCCAGACGACAATGAAGCGCGCACCAAGGAGGAGTCAAAGAAGAAGAAGCAGAAGAATAAAAATGAGAAACCGCAATAACGCGTGAAGGAATAACAAATTTAGAGTCAAGAGAAAGATGGAATCAAACCACGCCAGGCCGCCAGGCCACCACCACCACGACTCCTACGTATACGCGTAGACGTATGTTACAAGAAGAAAACATACTACCGACCAGAGGAGGAACGCCTTATGGATCCTTGTAACGAACACGCCCCCCATTCAAAATTACGAATCGGAGCCCGACTGATTTATCATGTGACATTTGGTGGAAGGGGGGGGGGATGAAAAACTCGAGCGAGAAATAACACACACACGCACATTATACATAGACATACTGTGGGCGAGATATTATTCCGGCACGACGGTCATAGATAACGAATTCGAATCAATCCAACCGAAGGCGAGCGCGCGGTTTTGATTAGCGTCAGCCGGCAGGAAATTATGATTATTATTTCTCCTTTCGCTTGTTGTTGTTGTTGCTTTTTTGTTTATTTATTTTTTCTTCTGTCTGTTCGAACATGTTTGATGTATATAATGTAGACGCACAACCGCAAACTCATCTCTCTCTCTCTCGGCTGTTTCTCTTTTTATTCTTCTTCTTCTGTTGTTTTTTTTCGCTCACGCATCACGCGCAGTCGTTCATAAAGCACACGAAAGCCGCAAATCTCTCACGCTGCCTCGCGCGCTCAAACCAAGTCGACATTTTACCGACGACGACGTCGGGGTGGCACTTTTTTTTTCTTCTCTTTCGTGAACATCAAATTCGGCCGATTTTTTGGGGAGGTTTTTCTTTTGTTTTTTGTTTTTTTCAATCATATATCTGTCGTCCTCGGAGTACAACTTTCTACTGGCGAGAGAATAAGAATCCGGCGAGCGACTTTGACGGATATTTATCGACACCCTCCTCCCACTCACCTTCTGCGTCATTTCGTGTTTTCCCTTCATAATCAACCAACAAGTTTTATATATCTGAAGAGAGGAATAAAAATAGTATATAGGGAAATGAGAAAATACATTTCAAGTCCGAAAAAGAAAAAGAAAGAAAAAAAAGGCAAAACTTGAAAATAGAATAGGTTGATTAACATTTGATCCTCACACAAGTCTTGTTACGTTTTATGGCAGCAATTTTCTTCCATTTAATAACGCTTGATGGAAGGCGTTTATTTACGGGCTCGTCGGCCTTGGTGCCCGGCGACAGCCAGCAGAGAGAGAGAGAGAGAAACAAGTAAAAAACGAATGAGAAAGATGGAAGTTATATAACACAAAAAGGAGCTATAGACGGCGAGAGAGAGAGAGAAATTCGTGCATGTTGTATATATCTAGCGCTAGCGTAGATATGTAGTATTGAATTCAATCTTCGTGGCGATAATAATTCACCTGCGCTGTACACATCCTTCGGTGTCTACAAAGTTTGGCCTTAATTTAACCAACCGCGGCCGTTCTTCTTCTCCGAAAAGGCGATGTATAGCACAGCACTCGCCTATCCCTCCTCCCCCTTTTGGCCTTTCTCTCTCTTACACACAGGACGTAGACAGCCAGAAAATGCAAAGACAGGCGCATTATCCTCTTCTCTGCTTCTATAATTAACCGGCATTCATCATTTGGAGTTGTTCGGGAGAGAGAAAAAAAAAAATAAAAAGCTATCATAGACGCACGGCACACGGCAGAAGAACCCCCCTCCTCACGGATGGCGGCCTGCCCCCTCCCGAAAAATTTGTGTACAGGCCCTCTCGTCCGCTTTTCTTTCTTAAAAAAACACATTTCAAACTGGCGCCTTTTTTTTCTTACCTTTTATTAGTTCAAAAAAGAGAACACATCCCGACTTCATTTCGACCGAGAGAAAAAGAAAAATCCCGGACCCGACACATCCCTCCTCGCTGGCCGCCCCCCTTTTAATTCTTTCTCCTTCGCCCAACTGTTCCACACACACAGCCTCATATTAGATATACGACTGTTGAGCTAGCTAGCTGCCAGAGGCCTTTTCTTAATCATCATCATCACCTGGTCCGTCCGCTCTCTGCTGTGTGTAGACACACACACATATACTACCCGGCCCTTGTATTTATACATATTACCTTTCGGTTTTCCACAATCATCTTGAGCACGGCGCTGCTGCCTCTCCGCTTTGGCCCAGGATCGCTAATCAGACCAATGGAGAGACAGCGGTCGTCACGCTGTGAATTATTGTACGGATCCACCTCTCTGTCTGTTCTGTTCTGTTCTGTTCTGCGCTGTAGGGAGACTTTGTCTAGCGCACAATTTCCAACCGCTAATCAGGTTTTCTTCCTTTTTATTTGTCTTCATCTCTCGCTGCTGGCCTGGCCCGCGTTCGGCTTCTCAATGTGTTAAAGGGGGGACTACCGTAAAAGGCGAAAAGGAATCAAAAAGAAGTTTGTTTTTTTTTCTTTCAAAACAGCGCCACGTCATCACGCGACTAGACGCAATCGACCACGAGAAATAACGACGAGCTGTTGGGACGGTCGGGAAGAAAAACGACAAAGACAAAGCAACTGGACGGTGTTGGAATATAATAACGCCACCACCTCCCTTATTCATATTTGGAATGAGCCCACCGCTTTATCAGTTGTGCGGATGTGTTCTATCTAATGATGCGCTCAATTGTCCATCAAACCAACTTGACAAATCTTTTGCGCCGTAAATGTGGATTGATTTCTTTCTCTTTGTCGTCGTTTGTTGTTGTTGCGGTCGAGCTGGAAATCACCGAATGCTGACAGTTTATTCGCACCTTTTCTTCGACTCGCACCGCAGCCATCAACCGGTCAGTCGCTTCTCCTTTTTGTTTAGTTTGGGCTGCTTCTTTGCTGCTGCTGCTGCTGTTGTTTCGCTTCTGTTGATGATGAGCTGCTGCTTCTGCTCCCGCTGTTGCCCGAAAAGTAAAAAAAAAGCTTCTCCTCCAAAGAGTCGTAAATAAATCAAGGAGCATTCAAAGTACGGCCTGCGCGCTTCATTTATAACTGTTTTTTCCCTTGTTCTTTTTATGTTCTTTTTCTTTCTTCCCTCCTTGTTTTTTTTCTTTTTTTATTATTATTCTCCGATGTATTTATATATTATTTATTGTTTTCCTCTTTTATTTTCTAGGAGGATTTCTTATTTCTTTTTTTTTTCCTATATGCATATAGATATGCGCGTGATGGTACGTATGTATATAGTATAGGCTATTTGCTATTTGAAAAGAAATAATCATCCAAGTCAAGAAATTGCGGTTGGACGAATAAATGCCGGGGCTTTTAGCCTCTGGGATGATTGTCGGGACAGGCCAAAAAAAGAGTCTTCCATCCTCTCTCCTTATTCTCGCCCGAATTTGCATTTCGACGTATTTCATCTATAAATATCTATACGTACACACAAGACACACACACACGTCTTTTTACGACTGCCGGATAGAAACGCGGAGGCTCCTCATTGAACTCGCCACAGAAAACTTCTTCTCTCAAAACAAATTTCTCTTTCCTTGTGTCTATCGGCTGGAAATATCTGGCGCGATGACGCCCGACGAAAATTTCACTTGATGTATTTTGATGGAAAGACGAAATGAAGGGAGACTGCTGGCCAGAGAGAAATAAAGAAAAAAAAAGAGAATTAGGGATATCCAATAATAAACAAAAATGGAAAAAAAGAGATAGAGCTAAGAATTGGTTGGGGCATATATAAATGCCATACAGGCAGCAGCCGAGCATTGACTATTAGAAATAAAGGCAGCTAGGAGCCAGCAGGAGCGGCTGTGAATGGTGGTGGTGGTGGTATATACACCAGTGGTGTTGGTGGGGCGCTATCAGAACGATAAACGCCCGATAAATCGACGGAATAGCAGCTGATGCTTTCGAGGATCATTGGGCATCGCACGGGGCCACATGACATCTACCGGCTCCCATCCATAAGTCATTGGATTTTTAATCAACTTGGTCGGGCCGGAGTTGGAGCTGGAGAGTGAGAGAGGGGAGAAAAACAAAAATATCATCATAATAAAGAATATTCGGGAGAAGAAACTGAGGGGGGAAAGATGAAGAGATGGGGGATGAAGAAGAAGGAAGAAAGGAGAGTTCACCACTGGAGAGAGAAAACTGTTGTGTGTGTTTCTCAATCTCATTCTGTATGGTGTATATACGACTCAGCCTCTCCGCCGTTGGTTCGTTAGCCAAACGACGACCAAATGAGCAGGGCCAAACTCAATTAACACCTTCCGTGTCAGACCGCTATGACTGTGTCTGTGTCTGCGTGAGCCGCCCTATCTAATATGAGATTCGTCCCAACAGTTCGATGGGTCTGTCTCAGAGTGTCTAATGGACGTGCATCTCGCACAGAGAGAGTGTAGTACATGCTGGCGGCGGCGGCGGTGGCGGCGGCGGCGGAGAGCTTTCCATCTCCAAACTTTATAGAGCTGATTCTCAAATGCTCGATGCAGCATATCCTCTACACTTCTTTTCTGTCTCGTCCAATTAAGAACAACATCTCCAACAATATGCGCCATCGTCTCTAAATCTTCTTCATCGCCATCTTCTACAAATGTTTTTTTGTTTTGTTTTTTAATTCATCAAATTCTTTTTTTCGTTTTTTGTTAGCTTTTTGTTCTTCTCTGATGCCATTTGGTTTGTTTTTTTTTACAACCCGAACGACGATGGATACAGGGCAGGGTTTATATTTTGAGTCGAATTATTTTCGTTTTTTCATTTTTATTTCCCGACGTTTAATCGAGACAGGAGGAAAAGAATGGCAGGAGGAAAGTTGGAACATTTTTTGTGTTCGGATGAGAGCGATATTGGGCGCAGGTGTTTTGCCTATTTTTGTTTTATTGGTCGATAGTTTAGTGGGGCGCGGTCAATTCATCAACGTGCCTCAAGGTGCGGGAAACCTTCTCCCCCCCCCCTCTCCTTCCACCTCCATCAATATTATGAAAACGCAACGGCTATAAAAATGGAGGCAGAGATGATGTGACGTGCACGTTCGCTGCTGCTGCTGCTGCCCTGCCAGCGGTCGATGTCGGCCGTCTCACCATTATACAGCCCGCCGAGAAAACGGGAAAAAAAAGAGAGAGAAAGAAGAAGAGGAGAGAAACAGTCGTAAAGCAGTCTTCCAACGGCTCGTCCGACCAGGCCCATCACATTCATAATAATGTGGCACACACAGCATTTATATATATAGAAAAAAGGAAATGAAGGGAAAGAAAAAGAAGTAGAAAAAAGATAAGAGCGCCAACCAGCCAAAGACTCGTGCATGTGTCTGTGTTGCGTGTAGTATGTTGGGAGAAGAGTATAGTAGGGGGATCTTTTCGGGGCTGTGTGGGTCGAGAAGGGGGGGGACTGACTCAAAGAGCTGATGTTCCCATTATGTTTTGAGTTATTGCTGGATTGCCCGATACGAAAATTTGTTCGATACCAACACCCACCGCCACCGCCAAGTCTGCGGTCGGATGAGTAACATTCTCCACCCGACTGCTGCATGGTTTTGGCCTAGGGCTCGTCGCATTCGATCGTTTCATCGCCATCAATCCATACATACATTTGGGTTCTCCTGTTCTCTCTTTTTTTATTTTGCGATACAAAAAACCCAAAAAATAGAATATGCGCGCTTGTATTAACGACTCTTTTCTTTTTTCTCACTGTTTTATTTGGTTTCTTGTGATACTTGTGGTTAGGAAATTATTTACATTACAATGATCGCGGGAAATTTTTACGTTCACTCCCGTCAATTTAGGTTTCGAAAACGGTCGGGTCGCGCGCCGGCTTTTTCTTGAAAATCGACTACCCAACGCCATCTGTCAGTCGGAAAGGAACTACTTAACTGCCACCTGACGGATATAATATCAATTTCTTCAATGGTTAGCACATTTTCGTCTTTTCTTCCAATTTTAAAACGTCAACTAATTTCCATTTTGTTCATTCATTATCGGTTTTCATTAAAAGATTTCCTACAAGTGCTAATGTTTTCTTGTAAAATAGTGTCATGCGATCCGGATTACGTATCCATCCAGATTGAGCACTGTAAGCCTTTGGTGATTGGAAGAGGGCCCTTGACAAGGATTAAAGATCCGAGACTTTCTCGAAATCACGGTACTATTGCAATCCAAAACAAGTTCAAAACAAGATGCATTTCATTCAATTTTCAATTCACAGTCAAGCTGGTAGCAGACTGTGAAAAGGGGTTGCTGAGTGTTAAGCTGATTGGAGCCAATGCTTGCAAAGCTGGAACCTCAATACTAAAAGCTAAAGATGAATCTGTTCAGCTTAAACATGGAGAAATTATAGAGTTACTTGAAAAGCAATTTCCATTTCGTGTGGAATTTAGTCCAGATCCAAATCAAGTCCCGTCATCAGTAACAAGCTCATCAAGTTCTGAAGAAATAATGGTGGGGAAGCAGACAACTCTTAATAATTTTATAACAACAAAGAGGAAATCAACATCTGCTGAAGAAGATGTCCAAGACCCCAGTTTCTTGGCAAAAAAGCAGAAAATGGAAGATACATGGGAGGAGATTGACAATGGCAAACTGATTATATTCACAAGTGATGGAGTGCAGCACAAATCAAAAGTATTCAAATATATTTTAAGTCTTTCGAACTGTTTAATTATTTCTTTTTATTCATTTAGATTGCAGCCTTTGATTTGGATGGAACCATCATCACAACTCAATCTGGGAAAGTATTTCCAACAAATTGCCAAGACTGGAAGCTAAATTTCAGTCAGGTTCCTGGCAAACTTAAAAAATTAATAGAAGATGGATTTAAAATTGTTTTCATCACTAACCAAGCCGGATTAAGTAACGGAAAGCTCAAACCGTTAGATTTTCGAAAGAAACTCTGTGATATCCGTTCAAAGTTGGGAGTTCCAATCCAAGTTTTTATCTCATCCGGTTCGGGAAAATACAGGAAACCCTCTACCGGAATGTGGATATACCTTACAGATAAAGTGAAAACATATTTACTATCAGATGTATCTTAATATTTGGATCTGTAATATTTTCTGTTATTTGTAGGCAAACGGTTCCGTCCCAATTGAGCTGGAATCGTCTTTTTATTGCGGTGATGCAGCTGGGCGCGAGGCCAAATGGGCGCCAGGGAAGAAAAAGGATCATTCGTCTGTCGACCGTCTTTTAGCCATCAACGTCGGTTTGAAATTTTACACGCCCGAAGAATTTTTCTTGGGACACCGATCGGTTCCGCATAAACAACCAGATTTTGAACCCCGTAATGTGGACGCATCAGTTCCTCTTTTGGAACCTTCGGACGCCCCCCTGTTCCAGAAAAAGCAAGAAGTAAGGTATTCAATATAGAGTCAATAATGAAACAAATTCCCGTTGAAAAACATCATTTTTAAGAAATCACCTTTAATTTAGGGTGAGGGAAAGTTAATTACAAATCTCAACATAAACCTTGCCATTAACTTTCTTGAATCTCGAAGTGTAAGAATTTCGTCAATATTTACTGTTTGACATTAGGGACTAAATGATTTCGCCGACTATTTAAAAGTTCTAGCTAAGAAATTGATTAATCTTGTGTGTCATCTTGACGTTCGTGCTACACTGCTACACGTGCATATTTGTAAGTTTTCTTTGGCAGCGATTTGGGACGCGCAATTTATTTTTCCATTTACTATTTTTGCGTCACCTCTTAAGTATTCGATGAATGTGTTCTCGGGAACCGAACCGGGAGGTTCTAGTTCTTCATATTATTTTTATTGGTTTACTATTTTTTTCATTATCTTTTTTTTTTTTTTCTCAAGGATTTCTTTCTATTCAATTCTATTGAGTCTGAAATTGGTAAAGAGATGCAACGAAAGTCAATCATTTTTGGTTATAAGTGTAACTGATTCTTTAGTCCCGTTTTTCCCACGTTATCTTCACATGTTAGCAAAAAAGTTATTCGCAGTTGGACTGATTCTTATTTTTCGTTAGGTCATTCTACTGGTTGGGTTTCCGGGATCTGGCAAAAGTCATTTCGCAGAACAACACGCGCTTCAGTCAAGTTATGATGTTATCAACCGTGACTCCTTAGGCACTTGGCAGAAATGTGCAGCAGCCGTAGAAAAATGTCTCGACGCCGGTAAGAGTGTATTGATCGATAATACCAACCCGGATAAGGAATCACGTTCCCGTTTCGTTCGACTGGCTTCAACTAGAGGGCTACCTTGCCGCTGTTTTGTGATGAACACCACCATGACGCATGCCTTACATAACAACAAGGTAATTGAAAAATTTTGAATCAATCTTCTTCTTTCTCAGCCTTTCATTGATAACGTTAGTGTGCATGTACACAAATTGAGATCCTTATAGATAGCTTTATTGACTTTGCCTGTTCAAATTGCGACGTAAAATGCAAAGTCTTGAGAAATCTTAAAATCATCAGGAACTGTTTGCCATCTAAAACCTTGACTTAGTTAAATTTATCAATGAAAATCCTCTTACGTGACATTCGACACGCCCGATATTCAAAGAATTTTTTTCTCGCAGTTTCGAGAACTAACTGATGCGAAGCACGTCCCTGTTTCTCGAATGATCTTCAACGTACACAAGTAATTTTTAAAAATCTAAATATTCCAAACTGAGATAGCTCTATTGTTTGCTTTGACTCCGTTCAAGATCAAAGTACCAGGAACCAAGTTTAGACGAAGGATTCAGTCAAATTGTCCGTGTCAACTTCCAACCCAAGTTCCGTTCTGCCGAAGATGAGCGTCTTTACAAAATGTATCTTCTTGAAGATTAAGGATGTTTCTAGTAAATGGATTTTCATTAATGTCGGTATTACTATATATATATATATTTTCATTTCTCTGGAATTTTAATATCCTATAGTGCATGCCTAATCAATTCATGCAAAAAATGACTCGGCGTTTTGCTGCTCTCATTTCAGAGCAAAGAATTTGTTTAGTATAGGCCATTGAGAACTCTCCAAGTACGGTGTCAAATTGATTTTTTTAAGGATAACGCGAACGTGACGAACTCGCGCACAGTATTTCTGACGGCATGTAGATTTGTTCTGTCACTCGTAACTCAAAAGAATGTGCTCACGTGAACACCGCATGTTAAAAATGTTTTCAAGGTCAGTCGAAAACCGCTCGGAATTTATAAATTCAAAGGGATAAAATTGTTCAAGTGTCCTAAAAAGATTGTCCTTCCAGCGCGGATATGTCCGTCGATGTGAGTAATGATGTGCTAATATTACCGAATGTTTTGGCAATATTTTTACATTTTGCTGATACCACATGACTCGACGCTTTTATTCTGGTCGTCTGGCCATTAACATGTCCTAATCGTATGACGTACTTGGAGGCGGGTAATGTTTAGACGAGCCCTAACGATCGAGCCCAGGACAACGAGGGCTAGAAGGCCGGCGCCACTACAACCAGCCAATCACGCATCAGTCCGCGTCACCTGTCCTCCAGCCCGTCGCAACGTTTCCCATTGGGTTATTTTTTATTTACAACAAAATTTGGCCCTGCATCCACTTCATTGTGAGGCTAAGCGTTGTTTACTAAAAATATCCCCTAGTCCTTCATTTTTCAATACTGTGAACCCCAGTCAACACAAGCTCGCAACTTATCCAAGATTGCAATATTTATTTCCTGAAACGGCGCCAGGTGATCGGCCGCCACGACAGCAGAGCGGATGCGCCATCCTCAGACGCATTTAGGTTGAACTGTACTCAGCAGATGTCTCTAGCCAGAAAGCGGTAAAGGCAGACGCTATTTACGGCGCATGACAGTTCATTCTTCCCCGTTTTTTTGAGGTGCCACGAGCTCTCAGAATTAACTAAAGATCCCTTTTAAGGGAGTTTTGGCAGGCTATCGGATCCATGAAAGAATGTAGGCGGCAGAGTCGCCAAGGGCAATACAGCACACGAGCTACAACCACAGTCTACGTTACTACATTCGGTCGTAAACGTATACACTTCATACTCTTTTTTTCTTTTTTGAAAAGAAAGACTTATCTCGTTAAGGGAGGAGCCTGACGGTCCCGCCTTCACGATCCCCCTGTCTCCACATGTTCTCCCCTCTCGTACGAGTCTCCACCGGCTTCTAACACAGACACACTTGCCCGGTTTTTGGTGTGTTGCTGTTGCACTGTTTCCACTTTAAAACTGTAAAGACATTCGAAAGTTTCAACCAGTGATCCTTCTCTACTCGTGAAAGCAATACATCACAATCAAAATACTCGTGGATAAACCTCGAAAACAAAGGTAAGATAAGACTTTGGTTTACCCTTCCATTTCCTTTCTTCTAAGATGTGCATTTGCGATAGCATTATGTCTGTGGAAGACTTATGCAATGAAATGTATCGATTTTGCTCGACGACTGATGTTGATTCGATCTGCCCCGTTTTGCGGGAAAACTTATTTGAAATTAAATGCAGTCACGTTTACTTAAATAGGAGTCGGCAGGTTACTCTGCAGGTTACTCTTTCAACCTTCTCTTATTTCTAGAATATTCATTTCACACGGGCAATTATTTGTACATGGTTGAATGGGTTCATTTTCGAATCAGCTTCCGAAAATTGTTCTTTAAGCAAATATTGCAATGCCATGTTTTTAGTTTTTCTAATTTATTTTTTAAGTTTCCAGTTATTATTGTATTTTCATTTGATCCTAAGGGAAAACCTCTTTTAATTAATTGGGCAAATATCTGAGTTGAATTTCAATCAGTTAGTCTTCGATTTCCATGCATTTCAAGGAGAAAATTCAAAACTTTTATTTCAACATTCCCTTAATTCTATCCATATGTGACATTGTGTCTAAAAACCTTTTCCTGATTGCAACCGCCCTTTTACCGAGAGGTATCTGCGGGTAATTCCCTCCCTCGAGCGAAAGCTTCACTTGAAGGTCTTGTGTTAATCAAAGTGATGACCATCATATTTTCTGCACAGTTGCGGTGCGAATTAAGCCTTCGCTTTGCTCGACTAATGACGCTAATTCTTATCCTCCCATAATTGCTATCGATGGTTTATTAGAAAACACAATGCATTCTAACGATTTGTTCACCTAGCAACAGGACCATGCGCACCAAATCCATTCGCTGCCCATTAACGGGTTCAAGACGATCGCGCCAAGCAGTTGCGGATACTCGATCTGTCGATATCGAAACGTCAGTCAAGACCATAACCAAAGACGTTGTCGTCGTCGGTAATTTATTTCCAAACGTTTACTGATGTTCTAGCACAATGTGAATTCGTTGAATAAAAGCTGAGATAACCCTTTTCTAGGTAACGGACCTTCAGCTATTACTCTGTCTTATCTCTTGTCCGGCCATTGGCCCTATTATAAGGGCATGGACGAGATGGGGCATCCACCAGACTTTCTTCACTACAGATTGGAATCGAAACCCAACTGCCCGTTGGTTCTTCAAGATCTGAAAGAATTATCAGAAGTAAGAGATGAAGATTATTATTATTATTATTTTGTTTTTGGTTATGTAGTTCTCTGGTAACATTTCTATTTGGAACGCTAGGGACTGGAAGGGCGGTCGAGCAATCCGGTTGCTCTTTTATACGACATTCTGAATCACCCAGATGCAGACACAGGTCAAGATCTACCATCACTTCTTGCATGGAAGAACCATCCCGAGCATGCTCTCGATCACGTGGTTCTTGGCAGAGGTCCCCCGGGGGGATCGTGGCAGGTGCGTTTATCAATTTATCTCACTCCTTCCCTTTCTTAGATTGTAAAATAGCTTAGCAACACGTACGTTTAGATTTGAACCTTCAATTTTTTTCTCAATCTGAAAAATATTTCATCCATCTTGGACTTTAATGGTGCGTAGTTACCGTACGCCGATACGACAATAATCAAAATTATTATTATGTAATGGGCCTTGTTTGTTGTTTACACTTAAAAAATTGTTTACATGGAAACACATATGAGCGTTGGAGGAAATGCAATACTGTTTCGACCTTAGCCTTGATTCTGGTACAAGGACAAACCCTATAATTACTGTAGAAACTCATTTCTCTCGATTTCCTCTCGACTCTAGAAAAGAGAAACTATGGTATTGCCACAGGCATTATTGCATCAAGGCCGATCTTTTTTTAAAAAAACGTGTATGGCCGTTTTTTCATTGTATTTTTCCCCTATTTTTTTGTATAGGCAATGGAGGGAGACGTTTTGACTATCAGCAGAGGAACGTGGATGGAACTGGCTAACTTGAGCTTTCGAGAATGGGAAGAAAGTGTTTGCGATCGGCAACTTGGGAGTCGTCAGAAACGAGCCTCGGTTAAGAACGTGGCTCGATATTATCACGATTACGTTGATATCAAAGGATTGCGCCCCTACTTCCGCGACTCAGCGGAAGTCACTTCGGTTCGTCGTGTAGATCAATTAAAAAATGGCTCAAACGAGAACAATGATCGTGGACTTTGGCAAGTGACGGGTCACATCCGGACAGCTGAAGGACTGGAAGATTTTCAATATTTGACTCCAAACGTGGTATGTTCTGTTATAATCTACTTTATAATTATAAGTACGAGAGTGAAAATATCTGGCTATTGAATTAGCCAATTTCACTATTAGTTTTAGGAATGTTGATAATGATTTTCTATTTGAAATAATAGGTCTTAGCCATTGGTGGTTCTGATCGCCCTAATCGTATGAACGTGGCCGGTGAAAATCTGCCCTTTGTCGTCAAATCCTTACAAGCGATGGAACAACTTATTTCCAGTCAGCAATTGAACAGTCGGAGTGAACCGGTTCTCATTGTTGGGGCTGGCTTGTCTGCAGCGGATGCTATAATTGCCGCACACTTTCATGGAATTCCCATCATTCACGCGTTTCGACGCAAGGCTACCGATCCTAGCCTTATCTTTGGCCAGCTTCCTTCCAACATGTACCCTGAGTACCACAAGGTAATTTTTCTCAATTTCTGATTGAGTTGACATCATTTCATTTTTGATTTGTTTAATTATCAGGTCTATCAGATGATGAAAGACAACGGAATGACTTACTCAGGATACACTCCGATGGAGCAGAGCCAAGTGGTGCGTATTCAAAATGATGGAAAAGTCTGTCTGCAAGGACCAGAGTGCTCCACTCGAATCAAAGTTTCTTACGTCGTGGTATTAATAGGCTCTCGACCTAGTTTAAGTTTCCTTGAAAATAAAGGACGTGATTTAACGGTCGACGTGACCAAACCTATCTCATGTCGTAATAACCCGCTTGATGTCGATCTATTCACGCTCGAATCCACCAAGCAACCTGGGTTGTACGCTATGGGGCCCTTGGTCTCAGATAATTTTGTCCGTTTCGCCCAAGGAGGCGCCTTAGCTATCACGAGAGATATTCATTTGAAATCCTGTCCATTGGAGAGGAAAGAAGAAGTGTCAAATCCGCCCATCCTTCATGTCCCTCAAGAATCCGTCAACTACCTTGATTGCCCGGCGTGACGTTGATCGCCATTTAGTTTTACCGGGGGTATTAAAAGCGTTCCTAATATTGAACTTTTGCGAATCAAAGGCGCTTTTAGTCCCCTCATTTGTATCAGCGGTTATTGATACAATCTATTGTAAATATCACGAAACACGGTTTTCATCTTTGAGAAATAAGTCCGAATCACCACCCTATTACACCTCCACTTCAACGAGTGCTCTGCTAGTCTTCGTTGTGCCTTCTCCTCTCTCTAAACTTCGTTTTCTACTACTCTCATTTTTTAAGAAGCTTTCGTTGAGAAATTTGAATATCTATTGTTGATTTTCTTTATGAATTTACTGCTGATAAGTAGAGCTTATGTCTTAAATGGCATCGTTACGGTGCTATACGTTACGCGTGTCCTTACTGAAAACATTTCCAAAAGGAATTTGATTGTTTCCAGGACTATAGCTTTAGGGGTGCGAAACAAGAGCGGTTTTAACGTTCTGTAATTTGTTTTTGCATGTCAATACTAAGGACGACCAATGTGTTTTTGGCCCTAGTTGGTGACGAGAGGGGTAGCTAATATTGCGACTGTAATTGAAAATGTACACTTCATATTAAAGTTACAACACCTTAGAAAATTCAAGTGTTTTGAACTTGTAAAACATATACTATGCAGCATTTAAACACGTACATTTCCAGCAGTTCAATACACACATGGAAAACTTGAACAGAAATTAGATTTTCTATTTACTCAAGATTTAACAGCAATTAAAATAATGATTAGAAGGATGATGGTGGAAACCAAACCGACAATGCATACCATCTTCCGATTTTTCTTTTGATAATTATCAGCTTTTTGCAGATGAACCAAACCGTCGTGAACTTTAGCTTGTGTATGCTCAATATTGTAGTCTATTCTATCCAAAACGGTACCTTGATCCGCGACCATGTGAGAGATTTCCTGCAGATTTAAGAAAATGAACAAAAATAAGTTACACCATAATGAAATAATGTTGCAATGCTTCAAAGTGTCAAAGAAATTACTTTAAATATCGAATTCAGTTCGTATATCGAACGGACCACATTTTGAATTTCCTTCTCGCGCTGTTCAACGAAAGACGAATTTTCTTCCTGCAACATCAATTGCTGCTGGCTCATCACTCGCGGAGTTTCGGTTTGGCTGCTAGTATTGGTCCAGTCATCATAATTCCAATCCTTGGAGGAAGTTCCACCAAAAAATTGTTGAGAACGTTCCTCGCGTGATTTAATTTCTGTTGGGCAGTGGGCAAATAAGTATATACATGAATTTACATTTTTGTTACGAATTGGTTAATTGATTTTTAAACTATTATCTAGGTGCAACAAAATACAAATCAGAGATTTGAAACTACATTCTTGTGTGATAAAGAAATGAAGATGACTGATGAGTAATGATTACTTATCACTTAGAATAAGTAATATTGACATGATAAAAGTGCTGTGACTGGCTTTGACTGTGACTGGAATGTGCTATACTTTGTAAAAGAAATAAATGAATAAGAACTGAACTGTTCAGATATGCATTCTGGTCACTCCTGAAGGTGTTTGATAGATTTTGTAATGTTGTTACCAAAGATGTGACCACATTTTTGGCAAGATTTGCTTCTGCCTGCCCCAGACTAGGACTAGTACTATTGTACTGAATCCTTTTTATGCAATTGTGGCAGGTGGTAAACATCTTCAGAATAAACAAAGAAGGATTGAAGTTTTAAACAATTTAATTAATTCTAATCTGTAATACTTTGGTTATGTCTTGAGTAAAGGCATCAATCTGCTGCTCTTCATTCATCGAGTCATCAAATGTGGGCTTAAGAAGATGTTTGTTTTGAAGAGAGCTCAACTCTTTTAGTCGAGTTTGAATTTTTGTCAAGGTGTACTGAGCCTCTTCTAAGCTGTCTGTCCATTCTGGAGGAATCCTTACATGAGTGGCATGACTCTTGCCGTGAACATCTATTTCATGACGGACCAAGGAATCCGTGTCTGATATGCTCTAAAAGCAAACCATTACCAATTACCAGTAATTTCAAAAGTCAAAATGAGTCACTCACTTGTTCAGAGTAAAAATTGCGACTTTGAATAGCATTGTTACGCATCAGAATGAAAATTTCAGTGATACTTCGTGTTGCCATTTTCTATGTGAACTTTCAGTCGATATTGGGGTTGAATCATCGATATTAAGATGTACGTGATCTAAATTTTCACAAGAAAAATCTAAATCGTACACATCACAATTGAAAACATTGATTTGGATAATAGATATTGCACTGAAACTTTATTTTTTAAATGCCAGATTTTGATTTTGACAATTTTAAATCGATGGACTCGATCCTTGTACAGCTGATTTTGACATTTCGTGGCACATTTAGTATGAAGAAAAGTTTTGGTGTCATCAGCAGCCACTAGATGGAAGTAAAAGAGCGCGTGTTTTTTTTTTTTTTTTTTTAGTTTCAAACAATTCATTAATATTCACCATAGTATTAACTATTAAGCCATTCCTAGCACATTTCATGAAAATTTTTTATGTGAGAGTAAAGAAGTAGTAATGCTAACGCAAATGCCAGACAGCTATGTAATGGTTAAAGTAATTGCTATGGTATGCCATTGCTTATAGTAAAGTGAACATTACAAAGTTTATTATACCAATACGGCATCACTATTTTTGCATACAGTAGATTACGATGTAGGGTTTAAATGTTTAATCATTATAGACTTAGTGTTAGTGCAATCCGTAATTATAACGCAGACGCAGGTGTAGGCTACAGTGAGCATGTATTGACTCCCGTCGTCCGTGGATGCTTAGGGCTGTCACCAGGTGGCTAAATATTTCAGTGTGTTTAGGGATTTTTTCTCCAAGTAGGAATACAGCCTTTTAAGGTCTGAGCCTCTCAGTCCCACATGCACACGAAGTTGTTGCTGTTGCAGACAGCTGGCAGGTGGTTTTCTTTACTTGCAGGTTTGTTTGCTACCTGTACAGCTTGTAGCTTTCGTCACATGCAGCAACACTTCAGAAGAGTTTAAAATAATAAAGTTGATCTGCTTTTTACGGTAAGGATACTCATTTACTAGTTAACATGTAGTTTTTTTGCTTGAAATCTGTTGACTTAAAGGTTAAAAACATTTTAAAAGTATGCCAATTGTTGATTCCTGTGTAATGTAACAGTAATTCCTAGAGATTACTTAGCTAAACCATGCTTCTGTCATTTTGTTCATGTCACACATGACTTTATTTTCTGATAGCAATTGATTTTTCTCCTAATAGGAATACAGCCTCTTCAGGTCTGAGCCTCTCAGCCCAATGTGCTCATGGGTTTGTTGCAGCCAGCTGGCGAAAGGTGTTCTTCTTGCTGGCTTGATTGATACCTGTACAGTTTGCAGCTCTCTTCACATGCAAAAATACTTCAGAGCAAATAAAATTAATCAAGTTGATCAGCTTTTCTACGGTAAGGCTATATAGTTTTTTTGCTTTGTATCTGTTGACTTCTCAGTTAAAACTGTTCTAAGGATGCTAATTGTAGATTCCTTTGCAACTTAAAAGTAATTCCAAAAAAGTGCCTAGTTGAACCAAGCTGCTGTCATTTTGTTGATGTCACAAATGTAAAGCATACAAATGACGTATTTTCTGATAAGGACTTTTTTTCTCCAAGTAGGATTACAAGTTTACAACCTCTTCTGAGGCTCTGAGCCTCTTGATGGCAGTCCAATGTGCAGAAAGACTTGGGTGCATCTAGCTGGTGAACGGTGGGTTGAGTTGTTCATGCAGATTCGGGTGTTGATATTGTTCGTACATTTAATAATGGACCATTCAGTCGTTCGTTAATGCTGTTGCTTTTCACTAGGTGTGTAAAATTATGTTTACCGGTGGCGAAGTGTCCGTGAGTGAGTGACGAAATTTGCTTTTAAGACAGTGGACTGGAATGTGTTGCTAACGTTGTTTTTTCGCTTTTACATTTAAGAATGATTGAGGTATTCTGACGCCATTCGACCAAGCTGAATCGAAAGTGAACAACTCTAAAGCAAGTAAGTGAATCATGAAGTTTTTTCTTTTCTTTTAGTCAATTTTTTAATCTGCTTGAATTTATTTGGTAAACGTTTATCGAAGATCATGCCTTTCTCCAAGTGGTCGCTGCCATGTCATGAAGATACGTCTTTGAGAGGGTCTCTACACTATTGTAAGACAATATTGTGATACTTGTAAGATAAATCAAGTGGGTTAGCATTGTGTTCTTTATCTTTGACAAGTGGCCTCGATATTTTGTGCTTAATCAGACAGTTTTGTGGAAAGTTCTTTTAATGAGTTGTAAATTTTCTGAGGAAAAAGCAGAAATTGCCGTCATTGTTAATAACTTGATGTGATTGTTGACTTTCTTCTTGATTAGGGTTTAGTTTATTCTAAATTTTAAATAAATCATTTCTGTAACTTATGAGTGGTAGAAAAATTTAATTTATTTAAGCTAAAGTTAAATATCACTTCCATTTTTCTGTTTTGCTTTGTGAAACTTTTAATTGGTATATTTTTCGTATTTCAAAATGTTACTGATTTACTAATGTTGTTTTGCGTTGTAGGATTTCATGGTCATTTTCCAGTTGACAGATGGACTTGAATGGAGTTTGTGCAGACTTGCAGTTCAACATCATACCATTCATACCTCTTTCTTATTTTTCTATGCTTGTTGTGTTCATGCGGTGTTGAAAAGTTGCTGAAAATAGTCCATGTTGCCTGATGGTTGTCGGGCATATTTAATCGACTGCATTTTGTCGATTCCTTCTTTTGCTACCTGTGCGTTGAGGTAATGCTTCTTGTACAGTCTCAGTTTTATTTACTTTTAATGAAATCTCCGTTTTCGTTTAAGTGAGTCGCCGTTCCATAGCTGAAACTGAAGAGACTGCTGAAATTTAAGACTGATAAATTATGTAGATGATCACAATAGTATAGCTGTGCTCCTTCCTTCCCCGTGTTATTAAGTAAACAGTAACCAACCAACACCCCTAGCTGACCATCACCCCCCGGTCATAATGCGATAAGCTCCATGATATGTGGAAAATTTGGAAAATTATGAGGGAAACTTTTTTATGAACACTTTACTTGCTTAATTAACATTCGTTTCAAAATTCTATTTTTACAATTCAACAAGTATTGTCCTAAAATTAATTGCTCCCTGAACAATAGTTACATACTTCTTTTCCATTTCTACAAACTATGTTGTCCTTCAAAACCTGATTCTTAATATCTATATGGCTTATTACTGTAATAATAGGGGCTCTTCGGGATCTGTTTTATTTAGCCGATTTATCTGGCAACGCAGCATGGCGCCAGTCTTTTTTGAGGGAAGAACGGGGAGAAGAGGGAGAATGGGACGAATGGGGGAGAAGAGGAAACGTGGGTCCCCTTTTTTTTCGTACGCCCTCCTCCCTCCCACTCGTCCCATTCTCCCTCTTCTCCCCGTTCTTCCCTCAAAAAAGACTGGCGCCATGCTGCGTTGCCAGATAAATCGGCTAAATAAAACAGATCCCGAAGAGCCCCATAAGCAACATACAAAACTTCCAATATTTATCATCACAATATTATATATATTTTATAATTTATTATAAAATTATTTTTAATTCAAATTTACTAATTTAGTTTATGAATAATTCAACCTCAATGTTAATTTGTTGTTGTTGTTTGTTAATATTAATAATGTTTAATCAAACTTACACACGCTCAAACAGGAAAAAGAGCGAAAAGTTGAGGAACGGTTATTACGAGAGCGATTTTACGGGGCCTCAGAAAAGGAGTCCAACATCAGTTACACATAAGCCCAGATCAATACTTAAAATACATATGTAGACTGCAACGAAAGAAATTCAGTGACATGAAAAGTGAACTTACACATGAAACCACAATACCATACAGTAGCAACAGCTTTATAAAGCACACCTCTCACCATCTCCTCATTAGGCAGCATCTCCATTAACAGCCTGAACATCAATGTCCATCGGAACCTGCAGACGAGAAAAAGAGAGATTTATCACAAGTAAGGCAAAGTACAGAATGATAGGAATGAAGTTAAATGTTAAAATGGTTATAAGTAAAAAGGAAGCAGTTTACAATATTTCGTCAACAATCTGGAATCACTAATAGATGTAGAAGCATGTAGAAGAACTGTTCATTGTAGAAGCATATTATAACTTGGAAATTTTGTCTGTTGTGAATTTGTGATACTAAAAGGTGGTTGCTTTTTGGTGAAGACAAGATATAAATTTGGAGGGGAATTTGGAATAGATTTGACACAACAGACAAATCGAAGAACACATTGAATTGTGAGACCAAGGACAGCAGCAACACTGCAACAGCTTCAAGCAAACCTTTCAGCCTTTCACCATCTCTTCATTAGGCAGCATCTCAATTCACAGCCTGAACATCAATGGCCACCGGAACCTGCAGAGAAAAAGAAAGATTTATCACAAGTAAGGCAAAGTGCAGAATGACAGGAATGCAGTTAAAAGTTTAAAAGGTAATCCGTAAAGGTAGCAGAACAAGATATTTTGTCAACAATCTGGAATCACTACAGATGTAGAAACATTTAGAATCACTCCTCATTGTAGAAGCATTATACCTTGGGGATTTCTTCTGTTGTGATGTGTGATGCTGAGGTGGTGGCTTTTTGGTGAAGACGTGAAATAAATTTGAAGGGGAGAATATAACGTGAGTATTAAATTTATTTGTCTTTTTTTGTTAGTTTTTTCAATTGAGTGTCAACTGTCAAGTTGTCAACGAGCTAGAGCGGACAACCGGACATCACTGTCAAATCAAACGTTTCTTTTTTCTGACGCTAGACGGCAAATAATTTTTAAAAATTTCTTTGTATGCGACAGTAGAACTCCAACGACAAAGACATTAGAACTCCTTTTTTAAATATTATTAAAAATACCCGACAGCAGAACTCAACTACGCGACAATCGTAGATTTTGAAAATCGTTAGTTCTATTGTCGGACATTTAAAATATTTAAAATTCAATGGAGTTCTATTGTCGAACTTCGAACATGAAGTTAATTAAAGAATTTATTGAAATTCTATTGTCGCATAGTGGAGTTCTATGTTGATATTATAGATTTTTATGTTGAAGAGTTAAAAAGTCTGAAAAGCTAACTAAAAACTGTGTGTATTTGTGTCATAGGGAAAGCTGCTAAATATGCTCATTTGATTCATTTCGTGCCAGCTAGTGAAAGGACTGAAAGCCGAAAGGTATGTCGAATTAAAGTTGAGCTACTGCGTGCAGCGTGCTGTCTGGAAGCAAATTGCTTCCAGACAGCTTTCCAAGCTGCAGCTTGCAGCTTCAAGCAATCTGGAAGCAAGCATTGCATCCAGCCGTTGCGTTCCGTCATTTGGAACAGGAATCTAATGGCTGTCAATAGGTGGCTGTCAATAGGTGGCTGAAATTATGTCCACCAGGTAGCGCGAGTGTCTTCAGCAGTGACGCATAACGGCCATTTTGTTCCAAGACGCAGAAGATATGGGTTGCTGGTCGTGACGTTTCACGTTTCTCATGATGGAAATTAAAAGCAGCTCTGTTAAAAGGTATTTATTGTTAAGTTCCTATTGTTATTGAATTTAAAATGTTGATGTGAAAATTTACAGGTGATTTAGCATGTAGAAACCACTTTGCCAAATCATTCAACTCAGACTTGGAATTGCCTGTACATTGCCGAAATGGCGTGCCTCGTGTGTCTTGCTGCCTGTTCTTAGGCGTACGTCTCATCACATGCAACAGTAAAAAGTAATCATTTTGATCAAATATCTTGCAAAAGTACTACAGATTTAGTTAACATGACTAGAGATTAGACCAATTTGCTCTGCTACGATAGAAATTTTGAATCACATATCAAGTTTTTTTGTTGGACTGCGTAGTTTTATGTTACTCTTTGTATTCTTCTGTTATAATGAGTGTGTACACAGTTGTGTTTCTTGAAATTAATTTTCTTTTCTTAAATAGGTATAACAAACACTTCTTTAACACTGTTGGTTACCTTGTTGCAGCCAAATGGGGAAAGGTGTGATGAAGACTGATTGAACCGTTGTATGCAGCATGAGGTTGCAGTGTGATCCAGAAGTAGCTGTGTTGGACCTGAAATTGCTGTGCTGTTGTAGCTGAGCTGTTCCATCTGGCTTCCTGACTTGAAAATTTTTGTGTTGTTGTTTGCCTGCCAGTATTTTGTGTTGTGACTTCAAATAGTTTGATCTGTCGTCTTTTGAGTTTTCATTCAATCATGCAGTATACGACTGAGGCAACCTGATCAATGTCAGGTTTGACACAGTTGAGAACTGCTAGATAAAACAAGCTTTCTGCGCCAAACAAATAATAATTTGCATATAACTTGCATCATGTTATTATCGCGGTAGAGAAAGCGACAGGCCCCCCCCCCTGGGGGCCACAGGAAAAATATGAATTCAAATATAAATTTTGTATAAACTTTGATTATGAATAAACTTTGTATATAATAAAATTTTCGTATAACATTTTTCGCGAAAAATTTTTAATGATTTGGTGTAGGGGGGATTTTTTTAAATTTTTTTTCAAAAACAAAAGTCTGGACTTAGCAGAAATAATGGAAGGTGAACTTTGGATTTTTCAAGTGAAATATTGTTCGACTTTGAATTTTTTAATGTTAGAAAAAAAAATTATTAAAAGGAAAGAGTTTAATATATTGAAAACTTAGATAAGTTTGAATTTTTTTGTTGTGTTTTGCAAGATCAATTGTTTAGAGTTTACATGGCACTCAGAAATATTTTCTCACATCACGAAATTATCAGCAGGAGGAAAGGTACTTCAGGAGAAAATAGACATACACGTGATTTATCGATCAATTTTGTATTTCAGCAATATTTCAACACATTCAATGATATACTTCAGAACTTCGATGTATAGGTAGGAGCAACATGAGTAGTGGTGACAGTCAGGAGAATTGCTGGTGTAATACATATGAACTTCAGATGGTAGTGGATAATACTTAAATTCCTCAATGTAGAATACCAGGCAGCGTACGTGGTTGTGTAATAGGCGGCTCCTTCGGTGTAGTACTTGGCGGCTGCGGTGTTGTAGCTAGGTGTAGCGTAGGTCGTGGTGTAGTAGACTGGAGCATCAGTGTAGTATTTCAGTTCAACGTAGCACGAAAGAGCAGCTTTCGTGTGGCAAGTCGTGACTGCGTAATCCTTGGCCGCCTCAGTTCTGGTTGAGTATCTCCGGGCAGAGTAGTACTTTGCCGCTTCGGTGTAGTATTCGATTGTTTTGGTGGAGTTATCAGCAGGAGCCTCGGTGTAGCAGCTGGGAACAGAGAAGTAGTTAGGAGCGTCGGTGCAGTAAGTAGCTGAGAACAGAGTAATACTTGGGAGCCTCGGTGTAGTCGGATGGGGCGGCATGCGCTGTCATGTAGTACTCCGTGGCCTTGGTGGTGTAGTAACTCGGGGCAGAGTAATACTTCAGGGTGTCCGTGTAGTGGCTCGGGGCAGCGTAAGTTGTGGTATCAAACTCCGGTGCTTTAGTGGTGTAGTACTTGAAGACCTCGGTGCAGGAACTCGTCGTTGCGTAAGTTATGTAGGAAGGCGGCGGCGTTATGGTTTGATATCCGCCATACCAAGAAGACATCGCTACACCAGCGGTCGATCCAGCCATCAACGATACAACACCCAACAGGAACACGACGCTATAGATGACTAAACATGAAATAATATTTAATATTAATGTTTAAATTTAACAGGCATATTAACGAATAGAAAAAATAGAATTGAAACAAAATTCGAAAAATTAAGAATATTTACCCATAATTGCGAATCGGTTACACGATGAGGAATGCAGTTGGTGACAGACAGGGCACTGCAGTTCGGGCACGACTTCTTTTTTTTAGACGACTCCTTTTACGCACAGTAATACTTCGGGACGTAGGAGCAGTAGCTCGGGGCAGCTTAGGTTGTACCCGTTGTAGTATAGTAATTGAGCGATTCATTGCTGTAGTAATGCGGGGCCTCAGTGTAGTAGGCAGGAGCAGCATACGTTGTTGCGTAATAGGCGGCTTCTTCGCTGTAGTACTTGGGGGCTGCGGTGTAGCGTAGGTCATGGTGTAGTGAACTGGAGCATCAGTGTAGTATTTCGGTTCAACGTAGCACGAAAGAGCAGCTTCTGTGTAGTACGTCGGGACAGCGTAATACTTGGCCGCCTCAGTTGTGGTTGTGTAGATCGGGGCAGAGTAGTACTTTGCCTCTTCGGTGGAATAATCAGCGGGAGCCTCGGTGGAGTAATCAGCGGGAGCCTCGGTGGAGTAATCAGCGGGAGCCTCGGTGGAGTAATCAGCGGGAGCCTCGGTGGAGTAATCAGCGGGAGCCTCGGTGGAGTAATCAGCGGGAGCCTCGGTGGAGTAATCAGCGGGAGCCTCGGTGGAGTAATCAGCGGGAGCCTCGGTGGAGTAATCAGCGGGAGCCTCGGTGGAGTAATCAGCGGGAGCCTCGGTGTAGCAGCTGGGAACAGAGTAATATTTAGGAAAATCAGTGCAATAAGTAGCTGAGAACAGAGTAATACTTAGGAGCCTCGATGTAGTAGGGGCAGCATGCATAGTCATACTCCGTCGCCTTGGTGGTTTAGTAACTCGGGGCAGAGTAATACTTCACGTCGTCAGTGTAGTGGCTCGGAGCAGCTTAAGTTGTGGCATAAAACTCCGGTGCCTAAGTGGTGTAGTACTTGGAGGTGCAGTAACCGACTGTTGTGTATGTTGTTGTCGTGTAACAAGGCGGCGGCGTTGCGGTTTGGTATTCTCCATAGGAGGGAGACATCGGTACACCGAGTCGACTCAGCCGAGTACGATACAACACACAACAGCAGCACGACGCCATACTTTACTAGACAATTCACAAATTTAAACATAAAGATAAAATAACAATAAAGGCATACATCAAGAAAACAGTAAGATTGATACAAAACTCAATGTAAAAAAATATTTACCCATGGTTGCGAACTGGCAATACGGTGAAGAAGGCAGATGGTGACAGAGAGTGCGCTGCAGTTGTTGCCGTGTCGGAGATCCTCACTCGACTGATGTCTCTGGCCTTTTCTCTCTCCTTTATATACGATTTTTTTATCACCCTCACCTCTTAAGCCTTGCGGATATTGTACCTGTTTGATAATGATGAAACACGTACCTTTCTCACCCAACCTCTACACCACTGCATGACACGTTTTTCTCCGTGACCTTCGAGTGAGACGTGCCTTCCCTTCTGCAGGTTGTCGTTGCTGGGGTTGGGTCTACAACAACCAATATCAAAATGAATACCAAATGGTTATGTAACACATCCCGTTCTCACCCAACCTCTGCATGGCAAGTTTTAGTGCCTTTCCTTTTGCAGGTTGCCGTTGCTGGGGATGGGTCTACATCAACCAATATCAAAATGAATACCAAATGAAATGGTTATCGCTTAAAACTCACTTTATATCAATTGACATTTGAGTCATTTGACTCGTTTCTTCGGTGAATGACTTCCATTTCGAACCGTTTAAAGGACAGTCGGCTTTTTTGAAAATATTCCTCTGCAATCTTATCCAAGTTTCAAACACATGATCAATCCATATTCATTTCATGATGTCCACACAGTTGAGCCTTGTTATTGTTAGAAACCTCTGTCAATAAGTTCTCAAAAATTGCAAAAAGTCACATGAAAACTTACTGAACTATTAACTGATTTAGAAACCGGAGCAGATATAAACGCAAATTATCAAAAATCTAACAAGTGAGCTTTGTAGCTAGATCACTTACGGCCAAATATCACCCCAAATAATCTCACAATAACTCCAATAAATGAATTTAGAAATAAGGAAAAAAAGAAACTAAAGTTGGTGCTTTTGAACGCTGAAAACGATCGAAGATGGCCTTAGATTGACGCCATCTAGCGTCAAAAAGAAGACATCCCTGTTCTAGCTCATTTACAACTGAATTTGAAATAACAATAACAATAACAATAACAAAAAAAGACAAATGAAAAATACTCGATACTCACCAACACATTCTCCTCACTAAAAATCGTGATCTCGTCGTCCTCAAGAAACTCCCTGCTGCATCTAGAGCTTGCCTGGGGTAGTACAAGTTGGCTGGGTAGTTGAATGATGCTGGTCGGGTAGCTGGAGCAAGTATAGCTACTTCACTCAACACAGTTTCAGTTCACAAACAAGTATTCCAAAGGTGTAGCATGTAAAAGAGAACGAGAAGATGAAAGCAATATACGTTTCCCTTGCTAGTTTCACCATTGGTTTTCCATTCAAACTAAAACAACAAAATGCTGTAGGACTCAAAATTTAAATAGGTATTCTGACCATTCAAGAGACCAACGGGCAATGACACGTCAAGATCCAAACGACTACGTTCGTCCACTTCCACCATTTAAAAAAGCACAGCGAGCATTCTGCAGAATAGTATATTGAATTTTTACAATATTCATAGTTTCATACCATAGTCACAACTCACAAGTCTCACAACTCACAGTTAGTTAGAGTAGTCCATGGCTCCATGCTCACAGCCACATAGGATATGCAGACGACGGATAACTTTCGTTAGTAGTACAAAATTCGTTTACTAGGTGTCACTTTTAAGCGTCAGCACTTCACTTTTACGAAAACTAACAGGTCTTGAAAAGAAACTGCTGAATGAAACGCGAAATCTTGATTATGTCGTGAACGGAATTGAAATGACGTTGTGTTAATTATTTGTTCCAACATATTGATGCTGTGTTCCTGAGACATTCTCAGTTAGTCGTAGGCAACAACTGGCAGCATGTGCTTTTAATGTACCTTTAGTCTAGGAATAGCCTAGAGGTTACAATTAGAGTAAGAGATACATCTGCAAGTCACACATGTAGACCTATGATCTGTATACCCAGACTAAAGGTACAATAAAAGCGCTTAATGCCTAGAGCGTGTTCCAATATTTGCACGGCTTTGTACCTCACCCGATCCACTCCTACGATTTTTTTTGTGAATTTCAGGTACGTACCCCACACCCTTCACAGTGCCCTGCTCGGCTTGGTGCTTCACAGTTCACAAGTCGCTTGAGACGAGACGCCGTGCAAACCAACGACGTCTATTGTCCCCCCGAAAAACAGAAACTAGAAATAGTTTTCCTTCTTTTTGTTTGAGTTTCGTCATTGAGTCAGCCCTTCATTTCTTCTAGGGTTTTCATCGTTTGGCCAGGTAATAGAATCACTAGTAAGTTTTTAAACATAGGCAATTGTGCTCAGAGTTTCATTGTTCGCTAGAGCTACCACGTGGTTTGGTCACGTTATGGCGTCGATACATTCGAACGGTAAAGACCCCGGCTATCGTTATTCAGCATGTGAGGAGTCGTACGACTCGTCTGGCAGTGAATCCGAGAACGACTCTGGCTGCTCTCATTTTTACCGTCAAACAGCAAAAGTTCGTTTCACTCGAACAACGTCCAAGATTCAACATCATATGGAAACTAGTGCAGCTGCTGACGAAGGAAAGCAACAATTATTCGGATGTCTCCGGCGCAGCAGCAGCACCAGTCAAATGTCGCAATACTTGGAAAGCAGCCGTGCTATTAAGGTGAACAAAATAATAATTTAATTAATGTTTAATTGCATGATGACGACTTGCAGCAAACGAAACCATCGAACTAACCTTTTTATTAAATGCAGGGTGAGAGAGCAACTTCGGGCATCCGGCGCAGCCCTGAATCCGAAAAAAGACAACAAGAATTGGAGAAAGTTCGTCGAGAAGTTAAGCGAATGGATCAATTACAACAACTGGAGCAGCTACAGCCGCGCGTTGAAGAACGCCATCGCCCTAGTCCACCCAACGTCAATTCCCCGTTTATTTCTCCGAGTCCCATTCCATCACCACAATTTGTCCGACCGAATTCACTTCCGGATTCTTGGATCACTCAGTTGTCCTCATTTACTGAATCACCACTGAACGAACGGGTCTCTCCGGGATCCCCCTCTTCTTCCGGCAATTCATTCTGCTGTTGGGACTGGTGTGTGAACGACCAAACTTCCTGGCCGCCACACGTTGACTTGGAGCCGTTTACTGGCAATCCAATGGACTGGCCTTCTTTTATTCAACGCTTCAAGACGTGGATTCATGACGCCATGCCCAACGATACGCTGCGAATGATTTACTTGGAGGAGCTTCTTTCGCCAGAACTAAGGCAAAAATACTCGTCACACTTTAATTTTCCGGGCCGCTACCGCAAGTTACTCGCTCATCTCAGAAATCACTATGGGCATCCTTCGCTAGTGGTCCGCTCGTGCTTTGAAGGGCTTAGGCAATTGACTCCGTTGGACTCGGACATTTCCAAGACGTCCCTCAGCGACTTATCTGGTAGAGTACAGACAATTTTGGCAATTTTGAAGACGGTAGGATGCGAGGAAGAAATTCGTACCTTCTCGGCGCTTGAACTCTCTGGTTTAGTTTGCAAGTTGTCTGAAGATTTGCGTGACGAGTGGAATGCTCACATCAAAGAAAAGCAGTCTTTAGTCCCCCTGCCAAATCTCGGTGAATTTGCCACTTGGCTGCAAGAACGAGCTGCCGAAACTACCTGGAGGAGGTGATGATGAACCATTCTGCCTAGCGTTGATCAACACATAAATGCAAGCTCTTCTCTTGTTGGGCGCCCGCGTTCCATCAATAATGTAGTGCCATGTGACTTGATTGTAACAGTAGACCATTACTGTGATAACTGATAATACATTGTTTATTTGACAGAGCAAGTTAGTAGGGTTTTCTTTACAATTGTGTATAGAATTCAAACTTTTCTTTGCTATAAGATGACACCCAAAGATAGACAAACCTTTCATAAGGGTTTCGGATGCAACAGGGAAATGGGAATGAAAGAGTGAATATTACTTCAAAAGAGACAACAATCCAGTTTTGGTTTTATAAAAAATTTTAAGGGAGAATCCCAATGAAACCCTCTCAAAATAAACAACACTCCGCGCGCTCGTGCATGACGCAAAATTCCCTCCTATAATTGGCTTGAAAATGATGCTACTTGTACAAAAAGACGGCCCAATGTACGCAAAAACAGTTTGTTATTACTCGTGTCAGTGTGCATGGATTCGTTGGGAAATGCAATATGATCAACTCCCAATCACACACCTCACTCACTAAAACCGTAATTAGAAAAGCAGGATAATTGAAGAGTTACTTTATTGGGAGTTATTTTATCTGGTTCTTTAGATGCTGTAAGAATTCGTAGTATGAAAGGGAAGATTCAGTTCGACCGTCAACAAGATGGCTAGAAAACAGATGTCGAATTTGACTGTCTTCCCTGTAATTGAAGAAAAACCAGTAAATAATGCTAAGTGTCCACACTCTCACTTATTTTAAATAATAGTTAAGTTGTATATGTACCTTATCAACTGCAGTACTGCTGGATACGGTCTCTGATTTTGAAGATGGATCAAAAAGTTTCGTAGTCTTTCTGATTCATTTGTTTCTAGTTCTGGCAACTCAAACTGCAACAAAAGGAAATGGTTCTAGTATGACGTATGTTCTAGTATGACGTAAAACAAATCTTTTTTTTGTCGTACCATTTGCTCGGGTAACGATTGGAAACTTGATGCTCCAAGTACTTGTTCCAAGAAAACTTGATGAATATTACGACCCACGTACAAGTATATGACGTCTCCCGAATCAAGTAAGTACGCCCCAGCTGAATCAACCATCTCTGCTGACAGATGTAGACGTGGTGGTTGCGGTATCACCATATCTCCCTGGCTTATCGCTCCCTGTTTAACGATAGTTATATAACTTGTCTGGATTTTTTTTAAACATTGACAAATTCCTGTTTTACCTGATCGTGTAAATTATGAATCGCATACAAATCAGGGTAGATGGACAAAATTAGCTGAGATAAAGGCAATGCTTTGAACTGGTTCATCGCAAAAACGCGTTCATCTAGACGCGTACTCTGCCCGGTTCTGAAAGCAACCTAGAATGTCAAAAACCAACGAATAACATTAATGCCTTGGATAAATCAGGAATACAATAACTCTTACCGATTTCAATAATGCAGCCAAATATAGTGGCAACAGCCTCAAGTTAGAGGGTGCGTACAGTCCTGATGGCGCAGAACTCATCGTAGCTTTATAGGCTGATAAAACGTCAACGCAAACGTTCACGATGGCATCCCGTGCGTCACTTATACTCGAGTGCAACGAACGATCAACAGCTAAAAAGTGAAAGACATGTAGTTGAGATTGAAGCCTGCACAATAGACATAATAGTTCCAAAACAGAACCTTACCCATTTTAGCTAACAATCCTACAATGCATTGCTGATCTGCCGACTGAATGACATCAGCAACTGTACTGGCGATAGGCAAACACATCGTGTGTACTCGTATACGTCGCTCGCCTATTTATGCATCAAAGGAAAAGAGCGATCTTAGGTAAAGATAATACTTTCTTTAAATCGTTGAAGCATTACCTTTGCTTGATGTGTAGAGCAGAGCTGCCTGAAAGCAAATATGTTGGGTTTCGCTTAGGTTTTCGTCGATCGAAACCTGAAGGCCAAATCCTGCATCCGGGTTTATATTTGGTAGAGACAACAAATCAGTGGAGCGCACAAAGAAGTTTCCATGGAAAGTATGGATTGACAGGCCTTGAGTACAGCGAATTCGCATAACGGATTCAAAGCCGATTTTGCGTGTCAGGTATCGACGCAATGAATGCTCTAACCGCTCAACCTGTGGCAAATTGTGAATGTAATGGAAGCTCGGAAAATGATACATGCATCCACCGGAGAACTTCGACACGCAAGCTGTCAAATTAAAAAAATTAAAGATCAATCATTACAATTGAGTCAACATCATCACCGTAAACTAACTAATACTCACATAATGAGGCAATATCCATGTACTGACCGCCCAGCAAGAAAAGATCTACGGCTACTTGCTGACCAGAACAATCGAGTGCAAATTTCTTGTAGAAATCGGTGGCTGCATTCAAATTAGGCACGTCTTTGGCTGCTCGCTGGTTCGGATCTTCTCTTGGCTTCAATGCCCCAGGACCAATATTGGGTAACGATGACTGGAACACTGTAATGCGACCTCCGGTAGGACTTACCATCTTGTAAGCAGCCTAAAAATATGCAACTATTTGTAAGAGAACGTTAAATGTGTAATTCAAAGCAAAGTTTATACCTGTAAAGCAGCCCCCAAGGCACTATTACACTCTGTTGTGTTGTTGAACTTCAAAGGAAGTTGTTCTAATAGTTCTATGACCAGCCTTTTACTTTCATTTAAATTGACCAACAAATCGTTGGGGCACGGTAAGAAAATATCGTCAATGTCTGACACCACCAATTGGTGCGGTTGATTCAAATTCTCGGCAAGATTGTAAAACTGAACACTGCTGTCAAATGTTATGACACCGATTTGCGTTCTAGTGTCTCCTGGTATTTTTTCAAGCTCCTCCAAAAGAACATCACAAAACAGCTTCAAGTAACCTGTTTCTACTGCTGCATGGCTTACATCCAATAGATAAAGATAAACAGGAGGCTGAGGAGGCCGAAGCTGAATAGAACGAAAAAGTAAAGACCATCATTAGAGATAAAAATAGTCAGCAAAAGGCAGGGAAATAATTGTTGCTGTGACGAACCATGTATTCTGCTGGAGCTATGAATTCGATGGTAGCATTTTTAATCTCAGGACGACGAGTGGGATCGCCGTAACTGTTGCTCATCGGATCGTATTGGAACTCATCAGGTACTAAGAATGGTATGTTAAAACTTAAATAAGCTTCACAAATAAATAAGTACAAATATTCATTCTTACGGTCATTCACTCGGAAGCACAAATTGCATTTCCATCGTCGTTGATCGACAAAATAAACGAAGGGATTGATGTAGGTTCGACAAGATCGACAGCGAACAATAGTTTGACATTGAATAACCGGTAGTTGCTGGAAGAGAATTTGATATTTAAAAAGTGGCTTCACAAAATTTGTATGGATCTAAATTTTAAATTGCTTACCGTCAAATCTTTGAAGGGATGAATCAACACTCCCAGTGGGAGCCGAGATTTCTGCAATATGGAATTCGTTTCAGGAATTTTCGTCAGAGTGCAGCGAAAGATATCTAGACTGCAATGCACGTTATTTAAATGCTCTTGTCGAAGGCGAATTCGGGGAGTTTCCACACCTTGAGCAGGCAAAATATTTCGCACTTGGAGTAGGTCTACATTTTCGTGACCCTAAAAAAATAATAATTGCAGCAATTGAAAATAATATTTTAACACTACACAATTTAACATAATTTTATGGAAAACCCAAAAAATTACCCAAATCTTGTCAAATCCTGTTTGAGTTACGGACAAGGTGTTCATTTGGGATGTCATCTTGTCGATAGTTGAATTAAAATTTGGAAACTGGTTGACTGGAGCATTAGGTACAGGTGCGCCAGGATAACTTAGCTTCGTGGAAAAATAAATTTGATAAAGTCAGATATGGTTCAAAAGAGAAAAATACTGGAATATTAAGTCACCTGCTGAGGGTGAATCCCCGAAACTGGTGGCAATTGACCCTGTCCATGTGCAGGTGAGTAATTTTGATATCCAGCACTATACTGCTGCTGGGGTGGAGCAGGCCCGGCTGGTCCACCCGTCGAATGAGCTGTTCCAGCTGGTAATTGTGGTGGCATGAAACTTTGAGTAGGATATTGTGGTGGTACTCCAGGCGAGGAGTAGCCCATGCTGTTTGGAACAGTAGTAGTATAGTTCACACCTGAGTATGATGACGGAGTTCCCGCTCCATTTACCATTGGAGGGCCCAAATTTCCATTTAAATTGGACTGCCCACCTTGATAAGGATTCAAGGGAGGACCTGTAAAGAAAAAAAGCTTACAGTTGATGGCACTACAACTTAATTCTCTTAACTGATTTGCTTGGGGCACTGTACAAATAACTTTAGATGTTAAGGCAAAATTTTTGTAACCTCAAATTAGATCTTCCTACTAAAATGTAGAAACACGAACCATAACTTGTAACATGTACATTTTTTAAACAGTCAAAAGAAAAAAAGAAAAGAAAATATACAACAAGTACAATACTAGATGAAAAATCATGTAAGCTTTGTAACTTCACAAATGTGTTAATAAATAAATAAAATTAATTACCTGAAGATTGTTGGTTCATTGCAAAAGCATTTGGTGGCCTTGCTGAATTTAGAGGCTGTAACATAGGTCTAGAAGAAATTTGTCCAGGAACTGCTGGATTACACTGTTGTTGGCTTGTTGTTGTAAAACTGGACTGACTAATCGGAGTTGGGACAGATTGCCCAGAAATTGGAGGCCTTGCCCACTGTGAACTTGCTGTATTGCTTAACGCAGGAACAGGAGCATAATTTGTTGTTGAAGGTAAAGGAAATGTAGAACCAGCAGTTGGTTGTCCAATTCCATTACTTGCTATGGATGGGCGTTGAAGTCTAGGTGGTTGGGAAATTCCTGCTGCATTCGGTATTGCTGGTTGCATTTGATTAAATTGAAGGGGAGGTTGAGAGGCCATTCCTGTAAGAAAAATAAACTTCAATTATCAAAAGTGTAGAAAAATTGGAACTTAGATACTCCTTAGTTCAAAACAGTGTAAAAAGTAAAGTTTCATACAAAAGCAAGTCAAAATGTAGTCTCAAATATAGCTAATGAAACTCTGCTCTTAATTTATAATGCACTTCTTAGTTATTTCAATTAGGGGCATACTTTCCGGTAAGATCAATCTATGATGACCCAAATCATGGACTAGTTAGATAGATACCAAAAAATTACCAAATTCTGCTGCAACTTGACAGACTGGACAGATCAACATTGCATGAATATAAATTTCGATTAAATAATTTATTTTTATAAGAATTCATTTTTTAATTTGGTAAGAAAAATATTTCATTTACATTTTTGCATTGAAAGGGTATAATAGTCCTTTTAATTGAGTTTAAATATTTGATTGTATTTCAGTTGTCGACGTGGAAATGCGCGTTATCCTATGCCGGTGTTCGTATAAACAATTTGGCAATGTCGCGGTGATGTGATGCATCACAGGCTATTTCAAATTCATTACTTTTTCATCCATAAGAAGCGGTAAGTCCAGCGACCCGGCAAAAGCCAAAATGCCGGAATGAATCAAATCAATCAATGGTGAATAAACACAGCGCACAAACATTGAGAAAGCTTAAGTGATATGATACAGGAAGTCTATGCAGATAAAGAGTGTAAGAAAGTGCGTGTGAAAGAAAATGTATTAGTCAGAAGTACAATTAAAATATAAAATGGTGAAATACAGTAGTCACATAATTCAATCATCATAAAAATAAAAACACTATCAGACTAAATAAAACCGAAAGTGTGAAATTTTAATCGCGAGTCAATTAGTTTAAAAAAAAACTAAAAGTGGAATTTTTAAAAACAAAAAAATAATGTAACAGTAAAAGTTGGAGAAAAAAAGTCTCAGTAAAACCACTGACTTAGAAAATGATGCCTTACAACGAAGCTCTTCCCCCTGTGTCTACCTGGTAGATCTGGTAGCAGATCAGTTATTAAAGAATGCTCAAATCTAATGATCTCAAAATCGTCCATTAGGAAAGACCATTGTTCCGGTTGTGATCCCGAACGCGTCTATAGAAAAAGTAAGAAATATTTAGAAAAATCAATTCATTTCACTTGCAATGGGTGAAAACCGTACCTGGAAGGAACAATAGAGAAGTTTCGTATAGGGAGATAAGAAGTTGCTGACTGCCTCCTTAAAGTTCCAGATACTAATTCCCTGGGCATTGTTGGTAACAAGAAACCTAGAATTGAACCTATTTAATCAGACAGTAATAATAAAATGATTATTTCATCAATATCAAAATGTAGGAATTAAATAATACCTCAGTCGTATTGGACCCGAATCATATGAAGGTCGAAGCAAAATTCGCTTACAATTTCCAGTTTCAGCATCCCATATTCTGAAAATGACGAATACATTTTTATTTGTGATTACATCGACAAAATTATTTTCCTATTACCTTATTTTCCCGTCATAGGAGCCAGCGGCAACGAATCCATCTTCGTAGTGAAATCCACAAAACGCATGTGAGCGGAATATCATAGAATGAACGAGAATCAAAGGGTCTTGCGTAAGCCTGACTTGAACTTCGAAAATTGATTCCTTGCCAACAAGCAAAACAATAAATCTCTCGTCCATTCCCAACCCAAAAATTGATTGCTCCAGGAACACAATTTCATCTTTGTGTGAAATTTGAGATATGTTTCTTATGTCCCAGATGGTAAGACGACTTTGATGGGTTTCCTTCGAAATATTTAAATTGTCAAATAGGTAATAATGCGGAAAATTAAGCTTTATTAATGATTTACCTGTGAATTGGAACCCGTTATTAGGAGGTCATTTCCAAATCGCAAATGGTCTGTATTGTAGGTTTCATTTGCTGTAAAGCGTTTTAGCTAAATTGAAAAAAGGAATTCCATGAAAATCACAAACATTATGTATGAATTGAAATATAACTCACAAATTTTCCCAAATGAACGTCCCAAAAAGTAATTACGCCTCTACGTCCTCCGCAGACAAGAAGGTTATTTTCATTCAGCTGCATGCAACGAATTTCTGATTGTGATCCTTCCAGTTTAAACTCCTGTAATAAAACCACGAAATTGAAAATTATTATTACTTGTTTTTTGGGGGGATTTTCTGCTAATTTAAAAAATACCGGAGTATGACGGTGTTCGAGTGTCGCGTCTTCCCGATTCCGAACAAGGATTTTTCCATCCATTTGACCAATCACAATGTACCGAGAATTCATATCAAAAGAAACCTTTCTCCCAAAAACGTTAATCCCTTCTGACAACTCCTCTTGCTGGGCACCACTCATCCAGTTGTAAAGGAGTCGCTACAAGATTTTGAAAACGAAGACATAAGTTATTTTGTTAGCGCGAAACCTTAAACCCTTCTTCTTACCTGATGGTAACGCATGACAGTGTGACAAGCCGCTTTAAAATAAATATGATCCTTAATTTGAACGTTGATGCGCTGATGCGTACTAGGCTCGTTAATGTAACGACTATATAACTTCTTCAAAGTAGGATTGCACAGCATCTAAATATAAAAGAACTTCAAATTAATAAACAATTTAAATATTGATTTTTTGTAGAAACCAAACCTTTTCCAGACAACGCTTCCAATTTCTCCCATTTCGAATAACGTCATGCCACAATTTACAAACCAACTCTGCATTTTTCAAATCTTTGTAATCTAGATAGCCCAAAATTTGCTCAGCAATTTCAGGAACACCGGAATCTAAAACAAGAAACACATGTTATTACTCTTCTTTTTTTTACATGGATTTGTAAGAACTCACTTGTCAGCAACTCGACGAAATCTTGAAGAGCTTCCATTGTTTTGAGAATTTGAGCTAAGAAATTATGTCACAACTGCAAGCTTTCAATGACTGAGGTCTTTCGTACATTGTGCTCAAATATATACCCCCAAAAAACATAACAGTACCGTTCACAGCGCAAAATTCAATCGCTCATTGGTCCAAATCTTGCTTTTCATTGGCTGAAAAAATTTATCATTTGTCCTTCACAATAAACTAAACACTACCCTGTCTTAATCTTAAGCTGATTAGATCATTACCTGATGTAATTTCAAGATTTAAATTCAAGAAAACTACCAACTTAATCCCTTACTCCTTAAGACTTTAATCAGTTCTGACCTACGTACTTAACCCGTTAACCAGAAATAACTTCACTTCAATGTATTAGTTTCATCTCCATCATCAACGACAATCAATTCAACTGGGCAGTAAGACAATCATAAAGAGGAGATTTTGGAATGCCCCTAGCCCTGCACAAGAAACTTAAAAAATACGAGTTATAAAGAAGTGAAGAAAGGCTTTGAGATTAGAACGAAGACTTTTCCCTTTCAAAGTGTGCGTACCCATTGAGAGATCCTGGATAAATCTTGGATCAGAAGGCTCTCAAGATTGGTTACAGCTCCCCAGATTTCTCTATCACTTAGGTTATTTAACAAAGAAGGCAACAAGCCAGGCAAAGTTGATAAAATTATCATTCCCATTCACTCAGATCCTAACCAACATTTTTAGGGAAAATAGAAATATCATGTTAGTAATTAGGTATAGCAGCTGGTGAGTTATTAGTCTGCTTTCCGACTACGTCTTTTTCGAACGTCAGGACTGGATGAAGAAGGACCTTCTTCAGCGGTTTCTTCTTTATTTTTCTCATTTACTTCTTCGTCGTCCTGTGAACCTTCGTCAGCCATAGCTTCGTCCTGCTCTGACTGGCTGAATTCATCGTCTTCGTCTTTTCCCTCAGATTGGGTGTTTTCGTCTAATATGTCTTCGTCATCATCATCCTAAAAAATTCTTTTGGTTAGTTATTTTCATAGTATAATAGGTTCTTGAATCAAACTGACTTTTTCGTTTTGTTTCGATGCCTTATTAAGGTCGCTTCTTTTTACAGCAACTTTGGCAGGGTAGAAGCAATCGATGAGAAAAACTAGAACAAGGCCTAGAACAGCTCCAACAATTATGGTGGCAAGAGCAAATAGCAAGTAGGATCCCCAGTATGGAATTCCATGTTCTTCTGTGATTTGGGTGTGAATATTTCTCAGCATCATAGACAGTTTGAAGAATCCAGAAACAATAGACATCTGAATGGAAGATGGAGATTTCCAACCAGGGATAGGTTCAACTTGTTCCCATTTTTTCTCTTCAACAAAGCTAATGAACTCGTCTTTGTCTCGCGTACCACGATATTGGCGGAAAACTCCATTTTTGACACTAAAGTAGAAGAGTTTTAAGTTAACAAAAAAACAAATTTGAATGGTGAAAACACAAGTATAATATGTTACTGATAAATTGTTGGAAGGGCTGTAACCATGAAGCGACCACTCAAACCAGGAGAAGTGGTAACATCAACATGTCCAACTTTTATTCCTAAATCATCACTCCACGAAGCAAAGTCCACCCAAACTGGTTCCAAGGCTCGGCATGCAGGGCACCATGGAGCGTAGCTTGATTTCATTAAAAAAAAGGGTGAATTAGTTTAAAAAATTACAAATATTACATTAAAAATTAAAAAAACAGACTATTTGTTAATTATTTTTCAATAAATGAACAGCCCGGTATAGTCGAGTTGATCTTCAATGTGTAAGTAAACAAGAGGAAGCTTTAAAAAGACAGCACTCACAATTCTACCATCCATTCACCATTGAGCATTTCATCCCAATTTTGCTCATCCAAAACTTTTAAGGGTGCACAGTTAACAATTGTAAATAATAAAGACGCGACGAAACAGAAATTTCGAATTGGCGTCATTTTTTATTTTTTATCTCAACTACGTGGTTGGAGCCTATCGGTGAGTCGGATGATGAGAAAGTTTATCAAGTTGACTGTCAACTGAAAGTAGGGGCTGCCAAATTTCAAGAAACTGGTTTCTTTTAGTGCGTAAAATCTTAACGAAAAAATAGTTTCGACGTTTCTAGTCCTTCTACGTGTCTAATTTAATTAAAAACAAGTCTTTTATTCTGGTTTATTCGTTACTATTTACTGGAATGGGTTATACAAAAAGAAAAAAAATTCAATCCGCCAAGACTGCGAAGGACGCCACTGTATAAAATCTGTGTGTGTGTACTAGAAAGGGAATATCGGAAGTGTGGGCGAACGAAAGTGGAAGAATGCTTGGTTGTAACGCTACGATGACCGGAAAGACATGCAGCAATGGTTAGCAATTAAATCCGACGAAGGAACATTGAAAAAAAAAAAAACTTAAAAAAAAAATACACGGAAGTTCTCACGCCACTGATCGTGTTGCTTTCTCATTCTAATAATACTCTCTCGATGAAAAAATTTGTAACAAAAATTGGAAATCTGCTTTATACTTGACGGTAAGCTTGCCTATTTGCGCTTATCATGAAAAAAGATGCGTGTACCTTAAAAATTTAATTCATTTCTATTAGATGTATATTTTTTAATGCTCAGTAGTCAGTACATACATTTATTGTGTGGAGATATCATTGCTGGAACTATACATACAATAAATGTGCTTAAAACATCCCTGGATTCTAATTAAATAACGGGAATGAGCCGATTTTGAGATCATTTTGGAAATTTGAAATGAGTATTTCAATAGTTGTTAATAGCTTATCGAAAGTGTCGTCGGAATTGTTAGTCTCTTCATTGCGTGTCTAGATTATTTGCTGATCCCGAAGGCCAGGAATTTCATACACCAGATTCGTGGATTCTCTCTTGGTTGACAGCAGAGAGGATATGCCACTGTTGACCTGGTCACTTTTGCGCAACGTTGGCACAGCTCTCGAACTTCTTCCTGCGGAAATCAAAAAATAATTAAATCAAATGAAAACTGGCGAAATGAAAATAGGCTCATCAAATTCTACAGACACTATAAATTTTGTTTTGCCAGTACCTGTGAATCGCAGTCATTTCCCTGTCGCATGGCTCGGCGTAGAAGAGTCATATCGACGTCGTCAAAAGAGTCGATACTACTTAAGGTGGGTGATGAATGAACGTGTTCCAAAAAGTCCGCCAGACAGAGGGCCAGAGTCGCCAATAGCAGGTGATTCGAATTCATCTAAGGTGGAATCAACAGGTTGCATGAACATTTCGTTGCGCACGTGCCGGTATTTCAAAATTCGAAAGGCAAGTTCTTCTAGCTGTGCCTTTTATAGACACAATAGTGTGTTGCATCATCGGCGCCTTTTTCGGCCATCCCTTCCACGTAAGACATAAATGCGACTGTCTCGTTCTTCCTTAATGATTGGAAACTCTTTAATTCTCTGCGTGCCGACTGTCCTGTTATCTATTCTTTAGAGACGACTTTTTGCCTGTGAGTGACTTAAAAACGACGATCTGATATGGAGTTCCCTGACCCTATTTATAAACCATGCTAGTTTCTACTGCGCCTTATCGTCCCAGCATGCTATGATTTATTACTTCTCTGATAGACATAAATCGGATAAAAATAGCTCGAACCTTCTTGTCTGGCGTTTAATATGCAAGTGCCGGTAGCCTTTGATTCAAGTTTGGATTTTTTTTTATTATGGTGAGAATGTCTTGTCGGAATGCGATTGCATAAGACCCTTTTTTTTACAGCTATTACCACGAAAACTGTTGTTGACCCACGAGGTTGAATTTAGTTCCCCGTCACCCCCATCTTATTGTATTGTTCTCTTTAAATGCCTTCTTTTGAATGGTTGAAAATTGGAGTCTCTCAGTTTCTCCCCCATGCACCTGCTGGTGGACAGGCCTGAGCCAAAAGGTGTGGGCCATGTTTCAACGCACCAATAAAAGATATGCTGGACTTTGTTGTTAAGAAGTTTATTGCTAAGAGAATGTCTCTTCGAGAGATTATTCAGCTATAGTTTTCTCTTTTTTTACTACAAATTTATTTTTAGATCAGCAAAAAAAAAGCAGATTCCGGTAAAAATTCGAATCAAGTTAAGTATACGCCATAAGGGCATTGCTTCTCTCTCTCTCGAACAGGTTATTACAAAATTCCTGAATAAACAGGAAAAAAAGTGATACGCACTTTTGTTTGTTGAAGCCCTTTGAATTTAAAATCAGACAGTTGACAATTGTGAAATGTAATAAGGAGATACTAACTCACCACGGATCGGAGTTGATTTGAAGTTGAAGTGCTTGAAGTGTAGTGATCCTGAACAATTGCGGTGCGGAGGAAGTTGGTTGATGTCAAACGGAAGGGACGAAGCTCAATGTAATAACTTACACGAAATTGAAATAGTTCACCCTATTTGAGTGGTACAACCAATCACAGGTAGAAGGTGTCTGTCACGTTGACTCCGACGAGATCCCCTTTTATAGTTCAACAGCTCCCTCCCATCGTTGACTCCTCCAAAAAGGTGTAGACAGTCCCATAAGGCCGCTGGATGGTAAGCGCGCGCAAACCTCTGGGCTTCAGCGTGGGATGAATCTTTCCAGCGGAGAAATATTTGCTGGTGGGTTCCAGTGCTGCCGTGTTTGTCCTCAGAGGTCTTCTTTGGCTCAACGACTTAAAGAACTGGACCATCTATATAAGTGATAAGGTTAACGACTGAACAGATTTGAAACTCCCCCTCCCTCCGTCCGGAAAAAAAACAAAAGAAAAACATTAGAAAGTGAGGCCTGATATGACCTGCAGCAGAAGTACCGAGTTACCATCTTCATGGGGCTTTGAAGTTTTTGTTTTGGCGGATGATTGCGGGTCTCCCCGAGATGCCGACATATCCAACAAGAGCATTAGGTTTCCAGATAGCGGTCATATGGTCACTGTTGTAGTATCCAAGGGATTTCGTTGTTAGGTCAACAGTTCACATCAATGATTTTTTACCCACCCACTACAGGTTTGCATCGGGATGGACTGTGTTTAGTGCACTTTCTTTCTTGTTCTTAATCAACATTTGCCACATCTCGGACTTGATCATGAATCATATACGAAGGCCACCCACACGGTAAAAACTATTCTGTCATTCAAAATGAAAATTGACCAAGTTAATTTGATATGTGATTTCTTATCAAGCACAATTGAAGTGAGAAAGAAACACTATACCTAAATATTAAGTTGCATGGTACTACTAGAATTTGATTGTATGGACTACAAAGATGACGGTTGTTTGATCCAGGATCTAAATAATTAACAACCTATAAAATACAAAATGAAAACAGAAGAATTACGAAATTTTGGAAATCCAGTGTTTTGTTTCACACACATGTGCTGCTGAGTTTATATTATACCTCCTGATGAGGTGTTGAACGAATTTCCTGGAAAGCAGACAGAGGGATTTTCCCGACTGCTTTATTTTAGGGAGGAGAAAAAATTCATTCATCCATATTAGGACTAACTAGTACGTAATAAATTTTACGACGTGCACGAAATGATAGCACCTTCGGGACAGACTTTACCTAAAAAAAAAAAAAACTATTGAATGCAATCTTGCCTCATTCGAGTTCGTATACTACCTCGTAATCGCACAGTGGGTCGCCAAAGTCGGTAACCGACAAGAGAGTAACACACACACACAGCATCACCTCCTTTCAAGCTGCAGCTGCTGTACATATTAAATAGGTGTGAACGTGACAAGTCTGCGTCCTATTCTGGTTCCGTTAGGCCATACCGCGGGCAAATCACCTAATTGATAAACCGTGTCATTTTTTTTTTAATGTTTTAACAGTGAAAGATGGATTGGCAAGTAAAATACAAGTTACTGAAAAATCATTCATGGCGAATTTAAAAAGCTGTGTGAACGAACGATCGGATGAATGAACGGAAAAGTGTGCGTGAGTAACCTCACCGTGCACCATTCACTATCAGTATATCCATCAATTAAGGTGATCAATGGATGGAACGGCTAGAAAAGTTTTTCAGCCTTGCGTTTTAGAGGCATGGTCGGGAATCGTGAAACTTGCCAAGAATGGTAATCACTCATGACTACTTTAAACTCCCCGCATAGAGAGACCACTGCACGACACCATAAATAGTCTGGCATCGGCCATGCCCGACAGTAAACTATTTTTTTTTTTTCATTTCGCAATTTTATTGAGGTATCCAAATTTAAAGTGCGAAAAAGTTTACTACATTTTATTTTATGACGTGATTTTAAAACCCGTCTTGGGTTTCTGAAAAATTTCTCCGACAAAAAAGAATAGGGAACCTTTAGTGATTCTAAATAGATAAAGGGAAGGTTGCATAATCTATTTAAGTATTTCTTTTTATTTATTTTAAGCCAGTTAGGTCTAAGTATTAAAAGAAGTAGTATCCCATCTGAAACTCTTGCAATATTTAATCGGGTATACTAAAAACTTGAAATAATTGAATCTCATCATCTTCATGCTTCTGCTTTTCGGGATTGTGTTTTAAAGGTCGATTTTTTAAAGCGGTTCACACCCAAGCGAACTTTTGATATTCATATCAGATTTGGATTTCTTATTCATAAAAGGAAAGGAAAAAGAACGACGTGGATATCTTTTAAAGCACCACAATTTGTCTACAGTCACCGCCTGAAACTGAAAATGTTCTTTTTGTTGGCATTATTACACTGTGACTTGTAATCTGTCGCTTTATGGCACCAATCAAATGATATGAATGAGTGTCATACTTCTTTATAAAAATAGATCGACAGTTGCCAATTTACGACTATCACGAGCTTTTTACTTCATCAGTAAATTAGAAACGTTCTATTTGAACCTCATTCAAATTTAGGCTACCTAGAGTCTCTTCTATGAACGCGATTAATACTTCCCACCCCCCTCTTTGCTACTGTAAATGGCGGATTGCGTTGGCGTATAAGCTACGCAGTTAGGCACGCGCTGCAGGTTTATGTTATCAAGAATTTAATCTGTGCTTTTCCAGCAAATGTGAGATTACTGTGTGGTTTTTTCAAGTTCAAGTTTAACATCCAATAATGAATTCAAGCAAAGCGGATAAAAAAGTGCCTGGAAGTTCATCGCAGGTGGACAGAAAAAAAATCCGGAAATCATGAATGGATTATTGGATTAACTTCTGTCCAGAAAATAATTTCAAATCTAATCAGACTTTTTAAACTTTGTCGTATGTCCTCCTTGAACTTGAAGATATTGTTCATATAATAATATAGACTTACAGAGAAGACACGCCCTTGCAGTAGATTATCGAATTGTGAGAACTTTTTGAAGGACAAAGACCTACGCAATTATTAGCTGAATAAATTGTTTGTTGAACTTTCATAATCTCTCTGTTTTACCCGAATTACGTCGCAAGAACTTGACATTCCTAAGAAAGATGTAACGGAAGTTATGGCAATGTAATGAATGTCCACTGTCCAGGAAAAGTTTGTAGGTCCAAATACGCTAATGAAACTTTATAAATCTTCTTATTACTACGTAATACGTACCTCTCTCAAAATGTTGGCAACGAAACTTTTTTCATGAGAATTACATTTAGAATTCAAATATGCCTCCTCCGCATTTTGTTTTTCCATGCTCAGCCGAAGAGCAGTTCACTTGTTCTAAAACGATGCATGGAAATCAGTGTAGCTACATTCGGGACGGTAGAGTACCATTCCCGTACCATTCCAGCCGCAGCTATATTATTCAGTATGGGTCAAACAATGAGCCTATAAATAATACGGTATAACGAAACTGCCATTTTGTTGTTGACTCGACGATCGCTAAGCAGACACATGATATATATAAGGAACGACGTCTGGTTTTCTTCCTTGTTGTGATGGTTACAGTTGAACAACAAAACATCAGTTTAGTTTCTGATGACGCAAGACTATAAGGTAATATCAACTGCGGAATAGCTATGCCTACGGCGTATAATGGGGTGATGAGACTTGCGGCTAATCCATAGAGTAAGCCTATTTATGCTTTTAGAATAACGAAAGCATCACAAATTATTTATTTTCAATTTCATATAATCCATAATCTTTGAATCTACTTTGTTCGTCTGGGACTATGACCGGAAATAGGATACATAAAAAGTATTTCAGCAAATTGTTAAAGATAAATGACAACGGATTCCTCAGAGAGTAGAATTGAGATTTCGCAACGACAGCACAGAATAGAGAATCATGTTTTGTTTTTAAAAGGACGCAAACCTCTTCCTTTTGTTCTTTTAACGGCTAGCTATATCTGTTTCGTTCGTCTGTTACATGGAAAAACCCACATGTTACTTAAAAGAGGAGATACCGGTGCGGCGGCAGTTCTCTCCGTCAATTGTCTATTTGCAAATTTGATTGTTGAGGCACAAAACCGAGCCTGATCTGCAGTCGTTCTACAAATGAGTTATTTAATGATCCCTGACTGAATAAACAAAAACGGCAAGAGGAAACGGTTTCAGTGGCTCAACAGCCTAGCTCAGGAATGATCGTACTCTGTACTATTTAACTATTTATAACCAACGCCAGCAAAGAGACAAAAATAAAGAATAGAAATATATTTTTCCTACCTTTATGCCTGTGAAATACGGCCAGGCATCCACAAAGTGCTGCTCCATCCACAGAAAAGTTGAATCCACCAGGGGGGATGGGAAAAAGGACGTCCTCATGAATACACCCACACACACACGGGTGTACACGAGGACACAGAGGGTATTTAAAGAAAGGGGAACAAGAGATTCGTAACTCGACCGACATTGGACCATTGGTGGTATCTCCAATGAAACAGGATGCTGTTTATCTAAAACAAAAAATAAAAAATGGGTTACGAACATATTGACAGAAACAACAAGTAAGAAAAAGTTGAAAATTAGACAGTGGGTAAACTCTAATGGTTAATGACAGGAGAATTTAAGGTTTACATGTAATACTGCAAATCACACAGATACATCACAGGTTAATAAAAGTATCGAAAAATATTACCCAAGTGATGATGAGACTGAGATTGTTGGTGATGAAAAGTAAATACCAGCACAGGCAAAACTGTCATATCTTGTGGTTATCATGGCTGGCTAAGGCCTAAAATCTACACAGCACAAAGGAAAAAGGTTAGGCCTATGTGTAGTGCAAACAAACTGCCATGTATTGACAGGGGCAGAAGGCTTACATGATAAAGCCTAGTCAGGAAAAGCCTGAATTTCACGGGCCTGAACGTCCATGACCCACGGGAACTAACATTTCAAAAATTTTGAAAGGTTTCTCGTCTATTTAAGCTCCAATGATAATCATTCTCTTAGTATTCTTAGTTTTGTTTTACCTGGCAAACAGCATGGAGTGTGCATTAAGCGATTCTATAAAGAGAAGTAACCAGAGTTGACACGAAAACCCCACTTTTGTAATTTTATTAAAATTACTTTAATTAATTAACAACGACTTTCGTGCACAACCACGTATTTTAAACAAAACGAAAGCAGACGACACAATATTCGAACTACCTTAAAATATCGATTAAAATGATTAAAAATCGACTGATAAAAAAATTGCGTGCTAAAATCTTTTTTAAAAACTGAAATCGTCACAATAAGACCCTCCAGGAACCAAGAGGGAATCAAAGATCGTAGGATGTTGCATAGTCTATTGCGGTCTATCATTGGGATTTGTAGAAATCGGAACTTCATCAGCTCACCAGATTGAATTGCTTTATTTTCGTAAATGTTGCTATGCCCAAGTATTAACGGTTGGAGAACCACCGTGACAAATGTATATGGAGCGGCCAACTGGATTGAGTTTCAAGCCTCCTTCCATTGCCCACTCCTGGGTGATGGATAGGAAAACAGATATTGAAATAATAAGATTTCAACAGGCATATACGCACGTACTTTGTCTATAACGTAGGCCTACATTGTATCTACAGTGTCAGTAAACTTTTTGAATGTTGTAACAGGCCTATATTAAGTGACTTTCTTTCATGTTTGAGTTGAGGGTGTATTTTACATGGTTACATCTCGATAGACAACAAACAAAAGTAAACACCCCTCCCCTTAGAAAAGATATTAAGGTTTAAAAAAAAATGTTTTTATCGGTGATTATAATGATTAAAGACAAGTTCTGCCGTTCGTTCCGCTGGGCAGACATATTTGCTCCGCATTGCAACCCCCAGAAGCCACCTGACACGCCGATTGAACTGCAAAATTTTAACGATAAAATAGTAAGTTTAATAACGAAAAAGAATTGCAAATTAGGTCTAATTACCTCTAGGGCATGTTTCCGGAACGGCGACAATCCCGTACAGTTTCCCTTGCCCACCTAACGGCACTTGCAGGGAAATGTTTTCTTTGTCGTTCTCGTCTTTCGATGCGCTCTTGATGGTTTTCCTATTACAGTTCAATGAAAAATGTATAACGGTCGATCGTTCGTGAACAGAATGGAATAAATTACTCTTCCCAGTCCGTCCAGAATAGGCGTTGTCCATAATGAGTAAGGCCGAACGGATATTTTACGTCAGAGCGGATTATTCGTCGGTTGCCACCGTCCAAGCTAACGCATTCTATAAATGAAAGTATTTCTTACGTAAAAAAGACGAACAAGGACACACACACACCAAAAACATGTCATGGCTTCATTACCAATTCTGCGAACTCCAGCATCGGCCCAGCAGATGTCTTGGCGCTCGAAATCAATGGTCAGCGAGTTGGGCAGTTGGAGGTCCGTCGTAATGAAATCGCTGCGCCGGTCCGTCCCGTCAGCATTGGCCCGTTCGATTTTCGGATTGGCTCGATCCCAGTCGCTCCAAAACAGAAGTCCGCGAGAAGGATGGACGGCGATGCCCCGAGGATTAATCAGCTGTAATTAGAAATATTGTTTAATTAAGCAAATTCATTTACGGTGAAAGTGTTTTATTTAAGTACTTTGGTGTCGAAGAGAACGCGACGAACTTTCGAATCCAAATTTGCCACTTCGATCGTATCGCGCATCGAGTCCGTCCAATACATGTTCCTTGATGCCCAGTCAATAGCGATGCCCTCCGGCGATCCGATCTCTGTAGAAAGTTAAAAAAAAGATTAACCAAATTCGTTTGAATACAACGCATTGATTCACGAGCAAATGATTAATGAACAAGTCCCAAAATGAGATGGTGATTATTTTGGTATAGCCTTGCGCTTTGGAACTTATTTTTGCATTTTTCTATACAAGGTTGTCAGCATGTTAATTATAATAAATGGATTACCTGAATTGAGGAAAACTTTGGAGTTGGATCCATTGTAAGCAGCACTGGTGATAATCCGTCCGTTGACATCGCTCCAATACACCCTTCCTTCAAGACAGTCGATATCGATACCTTAGAATGAACAAAAACGAATTAATTCAATTTCATAGACCCGACATTTAAATCATTTGTATTACCGACTGCTGCCTGGAAAATTTGAACATAAATTGGCCGGCCAGGCGTTGCCGGTGAGACCTGTATAGGTACGCGCAGAATTGACATGCCGTGGCTAATCAATAAGAATTTGCCATCGTGCTTCGGAATGACTAGAAAGACGACAAGAAAATGGTGATTATTTCAACTGGATGATATCAAACGACGATGAAATCTTACCTTGACACTGATAGCCGTCGCCTCTGAATCCATCGCGACAACGGCATCCATAGTAACCTTCAGTGTTCCAAGCGCAAAGGGCGTTCGCATGGCAGATACCCTCGTTATCGACGCACGATTCAAGTGGCCTACAGGTAGTTCCACTACCAGTGTAACCCTACAGCGCAAATAACCAACAAATATCGATCGATTTCATTCAGCGCATGGGAAATTGTGAATGAAGGGAGAAACCAGACCTCTTTGCACTTGCATCTGTACCCGATGGATTCGGGATCGTAGAGGCATTGAGCATCGCGGTGACAGTTATTAATGACGTTGCACCCAATGACACTCGGCTCGCAATGGAACCCGTTGCCGTTGAATCCCGAGCGGCAAACGCAGACGTATCGACCGCTCGATTCATCGGCCGTGCAAGCCGCATTGACGTGACAATTGTTGACTTCGTTACAGCCAGGCTCTTCTTCTTCTTCGGCGACTATCAAATTTAAAAAAACAAAATAATTATTCATCTTTATCTATTTGTGTTTATGACCTAAAATATACTAAGACCTTGCTCCGTGCGGAAGCAGCTTTTGCCGTCGCCAAAGTATCCTTGATTGCATTCGCATTGGAATCGTTGCTCGCGATTGCTGAACAGACACTGGGCATTGGCGTCGCAGTCGGACAGGGCGCTACATCCATCTGATTCAAGAGAAAATAATAAGAAAAGTCAGTTGTCGGGAGGACGGTGTTATATATTTTTGAATGGTGAGTCGTCGTCGCGAACCGATGGGAGTGCAGAAGACACCGTCGCCTCGGTAGCCGTCATTACAAACGCAGACGGATTTGAGAGCTTCGTCATCGTAGACACACATGGCGTTTGATCGGCAGCCGCCGACATCGCAACCAGAACCAGACGGCGGCTCGGTCGAAACCATTGGCAAGCCAATCTCGCTGGCGCACTGGAAACCGTCGCCTACGTAGCCGTCATTACATTGGCAGATGTACTGCTGCTGCTGTTCATCCGTACCGGCAGCAGTCGAGTTGCCAATAGACAGGACGCAGCGAGCATTGGGATGGCAAATGTTCACCTCGTTGCAAGAAACTAATAAGAAAAACAGATGGTTTAAAATTATTTTGACTTGATAACAAATTTAAATCATACCTGGCGTTTCACCGCTAACGACGGAGCGTTCACACTTTTCGTTGACGTAAAGGTAACCGTCTGGGCACCAGCAAACGCCGAGGATGCAAGTCGGTCGCACACAATCGTAGCCGTCACCTTCGAAGCCGGGCAGACACTTGCACTGATGAGTATTGAGCACTTCGTCGTAGGTGCATGTGGCGTAGGGGCTGCAATTGGCTGCTTGTTCGCAAGATTCTAAGATATACAAGCAATCAATGCACACCTTGCAGCGGTTACATCATAAGGTGGTCGAATATTTTATACCTGATGAGAGAGTGCAAGTCAGTCCGTCACCTCGGAATCCACTCACGCATTGGCACTGGTGCTGGTCGGTCTGACTGTTGTAGACGCATTGAGCATTCATGTCGCATTTGTCTTGCGTTCGGCAATCGACAGTCGGTGATCTAATCAACTGACACTGACTATCCGTTTCCTGATATCCGGCCAGGCAACGGCACTCTGGATGCCCTTGGTTATTCTCAATGCACTGGGAATGAGCTGGACAACGGACTCGTGAGCAAGGCGTCTCTTCTGTGAGAACACAAAATAATCAAATTGAACTGATAAATGGTTGTTGTTGAGACTCTTATATATACTCTGGCAATTAAATCCGTCGCCATTGTATCCGGCTTTACAGCGGCATTCATAACCTCCCGGTTGGTCGAAGCAAAGGGCGTTCTCGTCACATCGATCCGTACCAATGTTACACTCGTTAATATCGACGCAAGCCGATTCGTCTTTGCCCTCTTCGTAATAATATTCATAACTAAAACAAAAAATAATTTCCCAATTCAAAACGCTTATTAGAAAAGTCGTTTTGACTCAAATGTTTCTGTATACTTACCCTTTGTTGCAAACACATCGGAAAGTGTCTTTATCGGCTATGCAGATGCTGTTGGGAACGCACGACGCCTGACCTTTGACGCAGGGATCCTCTGTCTCTGCATTTGGCACACAGAAAACCAAACATTCAATTTCACTTTGGTGGAAAGAAAATTTCAAAAGGGAAATACCTTGCAGGGGTGAAATCTTGGTCGTCATGGCGAAACGCACAATCAATTCGCGTGCGTCGTAGGTGACAAAGTTGCGTCCCACTTTCAATTTGAGAACGGTGGTGTTATCGAGCGACGCGAAAGGACACTCTTCAAAGTGGATAACGTGGTCGACAGTGAACGGTATGTCGAGACTCGATCCTTCGATGCGGAAAGCACGTCGACTCGACGACCTGAATTCACCTTTGCAACAACAGACAATAGATTATTTTGCTGTCGAAATGTCGAAATAAAAGTTATTTTTACCCAATCCTGTTTTGTGGTGCTCTTCTTCGTAATCGGCGATTTCAATTTTGGAGCCGTGGGAAATGGACGGCACCGTTCCGTACACGTTGATGCTCATCCGCAAATAATTGAAGACGTCGACGCCGTGGAAACGCTGTTCGATGACAACGCGATGACCCGTTTGGGGGAAATCCATAGTCGTTGTAAAATTAAATTTACCTCCTTTTATGGGGAAACCAATAAATAAGAATAAAAGAAATAAAAAACCCGTGCGGTTTCCCAGGGAATCATTCTCCGCAATGGATACATGCCTGTCAGTTGGTAGCCATTGGGGGCATTGATGGAAGTGGAGCGGGCAAATAGCCATCCGACCACTCCGCCCAACATGGAAAGAGGCTGCAAATCGAAACCGATAGTTTCGTTCATTTTGGATACTGCTGTGTAAGCTCGGCCATCACTGGTGACGACGTACGAGTGTAGGTCTTCGTCCTGGAAGCTCAGACCATTGATTTTCCCGCTGACTTTACCGTTGATCCGCTGCGGAATACCTTTTGGTTGATATTTAAAAATAATTTAAGCTTCCCACTCGATTCCGGAATATCCGGAAATTCCGGAATATCATATATAAAGGAATATCCGCGGGATATGAAAATATTTACCTTCTGTCAAGCAATTGCGACCGTTTCCGATAAATCCTGTCGAGCATTGACAACAAAACCCTGGGTTGTAATCCACACAAATGGCTTTGCTGTGACATAATGCCGATCCTACCGCACAAGTCTCGGCCACTTGCGGCTGCTGCAGAGTAGCTGTAATTACCAGTAAAGTTTCAATTAGACTCAAGGACAGATTAGACAACTTTGTATCAAACTCAACTGTCTCCAGTTGCTAAATCGGGTGATTCTACTTCGTCGACTTCGCCAAGTTTGCCAACGCGAAACATCCACAGACCGGGAACTCCGATATTTGATAATCTGCAGTAAACGAATTCAACATCTTCACTAAGTAAACTCAGAACTTAACTATAATTATTAAGACGGATATAAGAAGAATTAACCTACTTGTTCAAGTTGGAAACTTGATCCGAGCCGGAACCTTCTAGAAGATAGAATCGTCCATCGCCAGAAACGAATCCAGTTTGAGCTCGAGCGTCTGGCAGATTTGGATTTTTTCCGACTCCTTGAATCCATTGAATGCCTTTATCCGGATAGGCGAACAAAATGAACGATTCCTGGCCATCTGAAGCTATCACTAGCTGGAACGTATTGCCCTGTATAAAGAGAGAAGAGAGTCACATTACGTACTCAGTGCCAATTTCTTTTTTTTTTCTTCCTATTTTCTGTATATAACCTTATCATTTCCCCGATCAAAAAAGCCGACGTCATCCCAAGTGACGATAAACAAGTCCTTGGCTTCGAAACCTCTTCCAGATGTGAAGTGTTTTTGGATGAGAACAGAGGCGCGTTTGATGTCCACCGACTCGCGCGTTTCTCTGTAAAAAAAAAAAAATTTCATTTTACAAAAGGATTTTCCAAATATAACTGTTTAGTACACAAACATATATACCTGTACCATACTGCTCCTCTAGCTCGAATATCCACATCTGAATACAACGGGGCGATGGTGGGGTAGTCCAGTGGAAAAGGAATGCTAAAAAAGCTGGCGATTTCCGTCAAAAATGACACCAATCCATTTTCGTTGACCTTTTTGTGAAATGTAAAACGTTACAAGATGTTCTTCAGAAAATACTGGCGACAAATAATTTAGTGCCACTGAGAAACTGATAACTTGTCATCGCTAACATATGTGGGAACCAACCCGATGACTAATCGGTCGAACAAACAAATGAGCTATATAGCCCCTTGGGAGTGCTGTACATCTCGGTTATAAGAATGCTGCGAAAGCTAATAAACTTACATATATGGAGTTGTAGGTTTGGTTGTAGAATATCACAGGCGTCGTCAATTGAACTTCGATGCTATTGTAATCATCCGTCTCGTTGTCCAGCCGTTGATTGGAAACCGTTTCACCGAAGGGAAAGAGCAATTCAGACTTGGAGAATGCCGAGACGATTAGATAATTCGGTCCGAGAATAATGCAAATGAGGAAGAGAACAAACGGGGCGCAGTGCCTTCGTAAAGACATGATGACGGGCTCGCGAGCTTGTCCGAAGATGCGCGACAACTGGCCATACCATCCACGAAAAACTTGTCTGTCCTTTTTGGAAAGTAATTCGATATCTGTAGTAGCCTTCTGCTGCTCACCCCCCTCTCTCTCTCTCTCTAGCTATCACGTAGCTGGCCAGCAATACCCCAAAAAACCGGAAACATATGGCCATGACCTCTTCAGTGAGTCCCCAGTGAGTTCAAGTTTTTAGGCGTACATGTGTGATATTGGGCGGCCAACTTTGCTGGTCCGACTCTTGTGCAGCATGTCGGCTGTATAAATAACCGTCCTCCAGCTCAATGAGCGGAGTGCTGTGTCCATCCAGCGGCATTTCACTAAGTGCTCTTAGTCGACTCTCCAGTCTCGCCAAGAGACAGATAATTTCAAGGATAATTTTCTTTTTTAAACTTTGCTTAAGATCGTTTTACTATGCCAGTTGTAAAATGATGAACCCATAAGCGCATTCTTAAATGTTTTTCACTCTTTTTTTTTTATTTATTTTTTTAAATGATGCGAGTCTCAAAGACTCTCAAAATGTGACATGGATGCCATATAAAATTTGTTTATTTAACCTATTTCATCATGATCTTTGCATAGTGCTAAAATGCCAAATAATCCTTAAATGATTTCTTTTCGGATTAATTGACAGCACGTTTACAAGTCATACGCCAAGTTGATGCTCAGAGTTTTTTCAACTTGAGAAACGTCAGCTTCCTTTCTCGATGCGTAGTCAATCACCTATAAAGTACAGGATGTTTTTAAAAAACTGTTGAAAAACCTTTTTGTGAAAATGTTGAATATTACTTGATCTTTGGAGATTTTCCCAACGCCAAAGTAATGAGACTCCGGATGGGCAAAGTAAAGACCGGATACCGAAGCAGCGGGTTCCATGGCTAAACTGTCAGTCAATCGGATTCCAGTTCTCGGTTCCGCTTGTAGGAGACGCCACATTGTCAACTTTTCAGTGTGATCTGGTTGGCTGGGATATCCCGGAGCTGGACGAATCCCCTGTGTAAATCAACATTCGATTATAATTCCAGTAATTTAATAGATGTTATCTTAATTAAGGCATTACCTTGTACTTGATGCCGTGTAATTCAGAGGGTGCAAGCCTTTCTTCTGAGCAGTAACCCCACAGCTCGGTACGCACAATTTCATGCAATCCTTCAGCGAAAGCTTCGGCTAAACGATCAGCCAAGGCTTTCGCCATGATAATATTGTAGTCGTCATTTTCCTTTTCAAATTTAGCGCAAAGTTCTTCACATCTAAATAAAACACACTCCGTGAAATTGCGTTTCAAAAAAATCGAGTGACATTTTACGACCACTCACCCGAATCCTGCCGTGACGGCGAACATTCCAATGTAATCTCCAACTCCAGACGTAAGAGGAGCTATGAAATCCGAGAGACACAAATGAGGTTCTTCTTTACTCTCCTTCTCTGCCTGCTGTCGCAGTCCACAGAATCGAGCGAGAGGCTCATCTCGAGGCCAATCGTCATCTTCATAAACCATAATATCATCACCGCAGCTGTTGGCTGGGTAGAACGCCAATACCTAGAATAGAATGGGAGAGAGAGCTGTCAACGCGCTGCTCGTAAATCGGATAAAATATTAACTAGCTTTCAGCCTACCCCTTTAGCATGGAGAAGTTTTTCATCGATGATTTGTTTCAACAACTTTTGAGCATCATCAAACACTTTTTTGGCTTCAGCACCTATGAAAGAATAATGAAATTGTCATTTTGATCTTATCTGGTTGATACTTTATATTCCAAATAATTTACCAACTGTTTCATCGTTGAAAATTTTTGGGTATCCTCGATTGGGGTATTTCCCTCTCAGCTGCCAAACATCAAAGAACGGTTTCCAGTCTATGTATGGGATAAGACTTTCCAGGTCGTAATCCGAAAAAACTTTGACTCCCAGGAAACTCGGACGAACTAAAGTTATTAACACATTGGAAATTGTTTAATGGCACGGAATACATTTAACGAATTTTTGAATAATTACCTGGTTTGAATTGGTTAGTGAAATCCAGTTTTAAACGACGCGCTCTGGCCAGCTCCAAACTGACATATTTGCGATCACGTAGAGTTTCGTAGTGTAACTGTCGGACGTCTTCGTAATCTTCTCGGATTTCTTCCATGTATTCTTGTATAGTGTTTTTGTCTAACAAAGCCGAGCTCTACGAAATGGCCAGGTAGTTTTCCTTTGAGTGAAATTTGTCAAGCATTTTTATTTCATGTTATTTTACGTACCACAACCACACTACGTGACGCATCGAGCACGTGAATGACTGGATGCTCGTACGCCGGAGCGATTTTCACGGCAGTATGAGCTTTAGAAGTTGTGGCTCCTCCAATTAGCAAAGGCACTTTCAGTTTGATGCGTTGCATTTCTTTGGCTACGTGAATCATCTCATCCAAGGATGGAGTAATCAGTCCAGAAAGTCCGACGATATCTAAGGAAAATGAAGGGAAATGTTATGAATTGCTTACAATGTGGAGTGACGTAACCGTTTTTAATACTCACCGGCTTTTTCTTGAATTGCTCGTTCCAATATTTTATCACAGGGAACCATGACCCCCATATCGATAACTCGGAAGTTATTGCAGCCTAAAACGACAGCGACGATATTTTTACCGATATCGTGGACGTCGCCCTTAACCGTGGCGAGAACGACCGTACCAGCGAAACGATCCTACAGAAACATTCCATATTTCATCAGGACCGTCTGTATTTACTTCATAATAACCGACATATTACGTTTTCTGACGCAACTTCACCCGATATGGCCTGGGCAGCTTCACGCTCTTTTTCCATAAAAGGTACCAAATGGCCCACGGCTTTTTTCATCACTCGAGCTGATTTGATTACCTATAGAAATCGACATTACCAGTATTTTTGGAAGTGAATGGTGCACATTTAAAAATTATTACTTGAGGTAAAAACATTTTTCCAGCACCAAACAGGTCTCCAACGACTGACATTCCTTTCATTAGCGGTCCTTCAATGATGTTCAACGGACGTGGATATTTTTTTGTATCCAATCGGGCTTCCTCTGTGTCTTCGACAATGTATTTATCAATACCCTAACACCAAAATTATATTGAATGGACTTTTGGCAAAATAAATATGGAAAAATGTATAGTCTTTTTACCTTCACAAGGGCATTTTCAATACGCTCTTCGACTGGTTTTGACCTAGAGTCATCAACTTCCACAGTCTTTTCACCTTTGACAGCAGTTTGAGCAAATTCCAGGAGTTTTTCAGTCCCCTATTTTGAATAAGGAAAGAATCAATAAGTGAAGATTACGAACACAAATGATTTAATCATACGTGAGCATCCTTGTTCCATAAAATGGCCTCGCAGAGTTGCAGTAGTTTAGGATCAATATTGTCGTAAACGGCAAGATTACCGGCATTTACTATTCCCATATCAAGGCCGGCTTTAATAGCATGGTACAAGAAAACGGAATGCATGGCTTCACGGATTTGCTCCATTCCGCGGAAGGAAAAGGATATGTTTGATACACCGCCACTCACTCGGCAGCCGGGACACACTTTCTATAAACGTTTGGTTAATACAGTATTTGTTAAGAGGCGCATTTGATTTAGTCAAATCGGATCTTACTTTAATTCTTCTGCAAGCTTCAATAAAATCAATTCCGTAAGTGTTGTGCTCTTCAATTCCCGTGGCTATGGTTAAAATGTTGGGATCGAAAATAATATCGTTGGGGTTGAATCCAACCTTATCAACAAGCAACTTGTAGGATCGAACACAAATCTCAACTTTGCGATCCGTGTCTGCGGCCTGCCGAATAACAAGAATTAATCCCGATAAGTCTTTTGCAATTTTTACTGTACATCGCTACTTACTTGGCCAAGCTCATCGAACGCCATAACGACAACTGCAGCACCAAATTTTCTTACAATTGTGGCTTTATGGATGAAATCTTCTTCGCCCTCTTTTAATGAAATGGAATTGACGATACATTTTCCCTGATTACATTTCAATCCGGCCTCGATCACTTTGAAGTTGGACGAATCGATACACAATGGAACCTACAGTTTCACAAGAAAATTAGATTGTATTTCACCAAAGAAATCGGAATTGTATTTTTACCTTGGATATGTCAGGCTCTGAGGAAATCAAATTCAGAAATCGAGTCATCGCTGCTACGCCGTCCAACATACCTTCATCCATATTCTGCGAAATTCAAATTCGATTTTTTAGTATATTTAAACATGAATCGCAAACGAAATTTTGCACTTACAATATCAAGAACTTGAGCACCATTTTCTACCTGCTCCTTGGCGATTTGTAAAGCCTCCTATAGTTTAAAGAAAGTAAAATATCAATCGAATGAAATGCAATTTAAAATCTTACGTCGTATTTTCCATCCTTGATGAGTCGCAAAAACTTGCGAGAGCCAGCAACATTACAACGTTCACCAATATTAACGAAATTTGTATCTTTTCCGATACGGAAAGGTTCTAATCCAGATAATAGCATGTGGCCTTCATAAGGATTGGGACTTGGCTTTCGGGGTGGATATTTTTCCACAATTTTTTTAATAGCTCTATCAAATCACATTTTACCATATTAAAAAATTTGATGTGCGAAATGTGTTATGAATGTAATTACTTGATATGATCAGGTGTAGTTCCACAGCAACCACCAATAATGTTGACAAGGCCGTCGCTGGCGAAATCCCGCAAACTTTCCGCCATTAAGTCGGGAGTTTCGTCGTATCCACCGAAAGTGTTTGGCAGACCTAGTTAAAGTATAATTTAACAAATGGTTCTTTCTAAACCGGTAAGACAGTAATGAGTTACCAGCGTTAGGATAACAAATGACGTATGCTGACGTGGAACGTCCAATCGTTTCAATGAAGGGTCTCATCTCTCGGGCTCCAAGTGCACAATTTAGACCTATACTGTGTTTCGTCAATCTTATTTTTAATTGACAAGCAAACAATTATTTTTGTCAGTTCATTACCATAATGGATTCGAATGTGACACGCTGATAACGAAGGCCTCTCCAGTTTGTCCTGACAGAGTTCTCCCGCTTTTGTCAACGATCGTTCCAGAGACCTAATTAATAATGAATAAACCATTAGAAAACAAAAGAAAAATACAAAACTATGTAATTTATTGTTCCCACCATAACAGGAATGCGACTGTATTCTTTTTCAAAAAGATTTTCAATGGCAAAGAGCGCCGCTTTGGAATTAGCCGTGTCGAAAATGGTTTCAACTAGAAGAATATCAGCACCACCGTCCAATAGAGCCCTGGCCTGAGTTGTATATGCGTCCACCAGTTCGTCAAAAGCTATAACAACCAAGGTCATGTTACATAAGTTTGGTTGCATAAAAGAAGGGGTTCAATGCACGATTGTTTATACATGGCGACATCCATACGACTCCAAATGAAAACAACAACCAACAAAAATGTATTTTACTTACTGATATTTCGGAAGTCCGGACGTTCGACTGATGGCGAGATGGATAAGGTACGATTCGTTGGACCAAGCGCTCCGGCTACCCAACATTGCTTGCCCGTCTTTTTCTCGTGATCGGCCACTGCACGAGCTGCCAACTTGGCAGATTCGAAATTTAATCGATATGCCCATTCTTCCAATCCGTAATCAGCCTGTGCGATCCACGTACCGCTAAAGGTGTTGGTTTCAATAATATCGGACCCAGCTTCCAAATATGCCTTAAAGAAAGTATAATCAAAATTAGCGAAACATCTTTAAATTTATAGAATTATGTCGTGTACGGTATGGATGTCGTAGATGATTTCCGGCCGAGTAATACTGAGCAAATCATTGTTTCCTTTAAGATTCTTTTCATGTCCAGTTAACTCTTCATTCCGAAAATCTTCTTCTTCCAGACGATGCTTTTGTATCATGGTACCCATAGCGCCATCGATAATCAGAATCCGTCGACCGAGTTCTTCTTCCAGCCGAGCGCTCTTTTCCGCTGTAAATTCAAATTAGTTATTTTTGGAAACTCCGATTAATTTACATGAATACATCTTTCGCGCATAGCAACACATATTTGAGATCTTTGACCTTCGCGAACGGTATAGACCTTTTTATTAGTTTGTCAGTCAATATGCGGCAGATTCTACATCTCACTAGTTGGGGGAAACAAACAGAATTGTCTACAGACTCATTCGAGGTCGATGAGGTAATGTAAACAGCCCCGAGCTAAATTTACAGATGTTACGTTTCAAACAAAACCCAGCTTTGGAAACACTTGCAAGCCAAAAATGTTAAGAAAATAATTGGACGGTTTACTTACACGACCAAGCCTTGTTGTGATTCACTGAGATGGTCATTTTCCCGGGCAGATGTTTTCACGATCAAGAGACAATTCTTTGGTAGTGTCGTGTAGCCAGGCCGACGTTGAAATGAGACCGAGTCTGTTTACTGTCAAGTCCTTTATGTTTTCATTGAATTCACGTGGAAGGCGCATGTGCACCACCTATGAATGACATTTTAAAACACTTGATTCATCCAACAGGTGGCAGTTCTCTTTTCTTTTATCACCACCAGTTTTGGAATTTGAGATTTGCCTTCCCTTCGGCGAAAACCATTACAATCCAGAAAATTTCTACATGTCCAGTTGGTTATGTAAACACCCTAGAGGGAGGCGAGTTAAGAGCTCACAGTCTCATGCACCCTTGAGCAGCAGCTGAATGCCCATGTTTGGAGAATTTGCCTCGTTAGACGAACGCTGCTGCCGAGAGATGAACATGAGGCGGTTGAATAGTCACGTGACACTTGTAGTACTGGCGGGATATCTCGCTGTTTCTCTCAGCAGAGAAAATAGAGAGCAACCGGTTCTTCTTGATTGTGTCGTCTCGGTTTCTACACATGGACATCTTTTTTGGCGTCTCTAGACCAACCTATATCTAGGCAAAGTGTGTGTGTGTGTGTGTGTGCAAACAGCTCAAGGAAGAAGGGAGAGTAGTGCCCAACGGGGCACACTAGCGTTCATTACATACAACTGAAAGAGTTCATTCTCTTACAGTGTGCTACGTCATCGACAACGATACAAACATTGCTCTCCCTGCAGATGAAACTCACGCTCACTCGGATCGTGGAGGTGAACGGCAGAGGTGAGTACCTAAAGTCTTTCACTCTAGACACAATTTGGTGTGATTGGTTTGTCCATTTAATAGAAAGTAGATGCTGATTATTATTTGTCGTTCATTCATTAATGTTATAGAAACTTGTCGTTCACCATTTTCGTGTGTCCCCGTGTTTTTTTGGTATTATCTCGTTGCCAGGAGAATGCACACAACCGTCAGATAAGAGAGTTAGGCAGGATGAAAGGAGATGTGATAACGTGATCCTGTTTAGAATGTCTATACCATTTGATCTCTGTAACGTGGGCGGTTTTGAACGCAAGTCAAAACACTAGTGGAGAAATGTGACCGCATTTGAACCTTTGCAATGGCCACGAGGCCTTTGAAGATGGCTAGAGGCTTAATATTTCGTTAACGGTACGTAAATTAGCCCATCGTACACATGCATAATTATTTGTAAAACGTTTTGCGGTTTTCAAATTTTAATTTTTTTTTCGTTTCAATTCTCTTGTTCGAATGCATTTCCTTATGGATTCTGAAAAAGAAAACGGGTCTAATCGCCAACCGACTCTAATTTCGTTTTTAGAAAGAGCCAAAAGGTCGGTGGGGAATTCCGTTCGAGCGTAACGCAATAATACAGTCCAGTTGATTAAAACGCGTAGCTTGTTTTTTTTCTCTCCCGATGTGTTGGTCAACTAGACCGTATCTGGTCGTCAGATGTGTCTTGTTGATACAGAGTTTTATTAGCTCAATATAGTGTCCTGGCAGCATTAGACTAACGCGCATATTGTCACACGCAAGTGAATTTTAAAAACGTCGTTCTCTCCTAAATTGGTGGATATTCTTTTTTTGGTGTCGACTGTAATTTTCCGTGATTTCGTAAACCTAGAATAACCCCCCGAGGATTTTTCAAAAGATAGAATTACCGAAACCGGTTGATAATAAAAGGTAAGAAAAAACCGGTCGGGGAGCAAAAGTCGATTTAACCCAAGGACTTCTTTTATTATTTTCAATTCTTACTTGTTTTGAAAGGAAACCTCTCCCTAAAATGGATGTGGAATTTGGACTGTTTGGTATTCTATAGCTAACAAGGATATACATTTTCTATTGTGTCATAGAATCTTATCAAGAGGTGCTGCTGCCAAGTGTCACGGGCGTTCAAGTTCTAACTAGCGAGACTCTGAAGCCTTTACAATTGCATTTCTAATGAGTCTGAAGAAATTGTTGAAAAAGCCAAAGACCTCGGAAGATTGCGCCGTTTCATCGTTTGAAGACAAAATGACACCTATGCGACGTTTCGCTCTATGGATTGTGACTATTCAGGTATGATAATTTAACAAGTCATTTCATTGGAAAAAATATTTTGGATTCACGGGGGTTTCTGCAACTTGCTTAAGGCTGCTTTGAGGGCGGGGCTATGTAATAAAAGACAATTTGAATTTTGTGCGTAACCTCGTTTCCCTAAAAGACTGCCATCTCTCGGAAACCGGCTTCACTAGGTAGTGTAATTTTAGAATCAGGAAAAAATACCAAAATTACAAATTGTGTGTGTAATTAGAATTTCCCCGAGCTATTAACTGTCTCTGTTAAACTTGCAAATTGGATCGCGCCAATTAAGAGTTTCTGGTCGTTGGCAATTTGTCCTGGCGTATTTCTGTCTTGTACCGTTTATATCGATTTAATTGCAAGAAAGTTGCAGACTATTTATTTTTGTGGTCCAAAAGTTCATCCAGTAAATGTATCAAACAAACAAAAAACGCGAATGTGTACCCCCAAAAGTCGATTGCGTCTTTATTATATCCTCATGTGCGTGCCATCTTGCGACAAAAAAACCCAGCGTAGTCTAAAAGAAAAGTCACAGAATACGTGACCACGACCGCTAGAAGGTAGTAGAACCTTCCGTGATGGCAGCGGGAGGGGGGTTCGTGACGGATCGGTCGCTATATTTATATATTTATGTACATATATACCCCGTGACCCACGTTTAGTTCAGAGGAGCGTAGATAAGCCAATATGGAGGACGTGACATTGTTCTCATAGGCACACGAAACCCATCGCGGGATGATCAATATACATCATGGTGCGCTGTCGTTTCGAATCAAAAGTTGCTAGGCAGAGTTGGTGTGTATAAATATAAACTTGGACGAGAAAACCGGACGCAAAAATATGCCCAGCAAAGAACTTGGAGTACGTGAATGAAATGACTTTCCGTCCCATATATATATATTTATATTTATTCCAACCGTAGAGTAGTAGTAGCCGTACTATTTGTACTACACCACATTCTTTTTTCGTTCTCCCGAGCCGTTGATTTTGTTGTTATTGGAAAAAAGGCACTGATGGGTTTTCAGCCTCAAGTGTGGAGGAGAGAAAACAAACAAAATGGAGAGTCTATTTGTATTATTTTTAGTCTAATTGCTTTCACAAGCTGTAAGACGTCAAGCGCATTATCGGCCTATTAGTCGCCCGATGATTTAGTCGACTGGAAAACGCTCCTTTGAAACGATCGATAAATAATCATCTTTTTTTATTATTATTATGATTCCTTTTTCAGATAGTGATGATAATTGGCATTATGAGCGTCTACACTTTCCAGCCCGGATGGTCGTCAACTTTGACAGCCTTTTACGCCGCAGGGGAAGCGGAAGAATCCTATAATGAGGTCGTCACATATCCGATCATTTTACCTTCTCTTCCAGAAAGCTACACGCTGGTTGATGACGACCGACCGTATTTTACGTTCCTACCCAACGACTTGAGCTGTTTTACGACCGGGACTGATTTGATGAAAAGCAGCAGCTCTCCCCCGGGTTCCAGTTGCACCTGTTTGGCGGGTTATTACGGACCTGATTGTGGCATACCGGGCCCAGTCTGGCACGCTTGTCAGACTTTAAACAATTGTTCCGATTTGAAAGTACGGAAGACGCCACGTCGTCTCATCCACGGACTAAACATCAACCACGAACTCGAATTCTTTCAAGTTCGACTCGAAGAAGTGGGTGATGTGTTGGATGTTGTTATCGTTGGCGAATCGAATCTGACGGCTGGAGGGGATGTGAGCCCATTGTACCTACTGCCGGAACTTCGCAAAGGATTCATGAGCGGCTTCCAGCACAAAATTATCCACATCTTCATCGATCACTTCCCACCTGAGGGACTGACAGACGGGTGGTTTGCAGACACATTTATACGTGACTACATGGGCCAGGAAGGCCTTAAACGCATCAAAGGTTCGTTTCCTGTCAGTTTTTATTCCAGCCTATTCGATATCTATTCTAAAATTTTTCAACTTTGACGGATATTTTTTTGTTTTTGTTGTTGCTGGGGCGGTTTCAGGTATTCGAGATGACGATCTATTTTTGTTGCTGGATGCCGACGAGATTCCCGATAGGAACGTCTTGCTCTTTTTGAAGCTTTACGATGGTTATCCGGAACCGATTGCCTTGACTTTGCGTTGGTCCATCTACGGTTTCTTCTGGAAACGATCCGTCAGTGATTCGCCGCACGTTGAAGACGTCACTCGTATCGTGGCCATTTCTACAATGCGGATGATTCGTCAAGTCTACGACGGCAAGGTAATGAGCATCCGCCGTAATTACCTCACGACCGAACCACTGCTAAGCCGAGTGGAGACTTACAAGAAGAGCGGCCATCCTGTCAAAGAGTGGAACATTGGCGAGGTTGGCGCTTACGCCGGATTCCATTGTTCCTGGTGCTACAGTCCGGAAGGAATCAAGCTCAAATTAATGTCGGCCCAAAAGGACGATAAACCGCGATGGGGCGACTTTCCTGATAAATTAGATCTCGGATACATTTCTGGATTGATCCAAAATGGACGCTGGTTCGACAATTCACAACCATTCTTCCTAGTCAAGCCGGAACAGGATCCCCTCTATGCGCCTGCTTACATTCTAAAGCACAAAAATAGATTTCATTACTTGTTGGATCCACCATCTTCCAACAAGACGACCAGTTCAACTTGACTTGTATGTAAATGACGTTTTGGGGGAAAATTTCTGATGATGATAAGTGGCAAAACGCCCATAAAATTTAAATTAATCCACTTGTTCGGGTGTAAAAGGAAGAAAAATATGTATATTCGATTGGGGCCATTAGTCGGCTCCCTTTTGGCGTTTTGTCTGATATTTTTGTTTCCTTGATATATATATATATATATTTTTCTCCAGTATACAGGATGAATATACACACACGCGTTTCTTTTTTGGGGGCTGCTGGTTCCAGCTGTGTCTCATTCTGTTCACAACACACCGACGACGAGAGACTCCTCCTCTATATAGTACTAGAACTCGCCTTTTGTTGTCCTTGAATTGTTGCCAGAAGACGGGAATTATCTCCAGCATTTCCTTTATGCATTACTTCATCATGGCGCTTCTTTATTTTTATTTTCTCGTGAAGAAAGAGAAAAAATCCGTGAAAAATGAGTTTCATTCTGCGCGCAAAGATTCAGTTGGATTCCGTAAATCATTTTCAAAAATCCAATCAGTTCCTATTCCGTTTTCTTTGTATTCACAAAGGAGGCCCATAACACGCACGAACATTGTTAGCATAACCAAATGACTAGGGAAACAAAAGTTGGCGCTGGAAAATGTTTTCAACTTTAAGTTTTCCGTGGAGTAGTGCTAGGAGAAAAACAAATTTGACGGGTCAAGGCTACCTGTAGATTGATCTGAGATGTAGAGAGCCGATATACAAACACAAGATGTTAAGTCCTTGGAACAGGTAGAAGACTATTGTCAACAAGAAAAAACCAGTTGCCATCTCCAACGGACGGGATAAAATAAAAAGGGAAAGCCTCCTTTTTCAAAATGTCACGATTCACCCGTGAAAATCGAAAGCGCCTCTACCGGGCATCCTCCCCTCCGGCTTCTTTTTATTAACACGCACACAACAACTTTAACGAACGTGAATTTCGTTCCTCAGATAACCGAGTACACACGTTCACGAAAAGAGACAAATTAAAATCATTCGCTCGCGGAGCCGATTTATATAAAAGGCCTCGACGACCTGACTGCTGCCAGCAGAGCCGCCGCCATTTTTCTTCTAATTCTGTTTGCGTTCGGCAACACAACTTTGGGATTCTGAAAGCATCTCGAGAGATATAGTCAGCAGTCCATTCTTTTCTTCTCACTGTTGTGTGTATCCACGTAATATGTTTCGGGAGCGGCAGCAGCAGCAGCACTTTGGGATGCTTGGCATACGAAACAAGGGGAAACCTGCCCCAAAAACTGATTAGCATTCTACCGCCCACTTTTGCAGTCGAATTCTTTTTTGTATTCAACCAAGGAAAGTATTTTTTTGTTCTTTTTATTCCCGTAAAATATTAACATACCGGCAAACGAAACAACAAAAATACGGGAATTTCCGAGTTGTTTTTTTTTTCTTGTCTGCTACTCTGGCGGCCATTTTCGTAAACATCGGTTTTTCTTTTATACGTTCTAAAGAAATATAAAATTCCCAACCACATTGGGAAGAGAGAAAAAAGATGTCGGCCATTTCCCATCGTTGGGGGAAAAAAGAAAAGACAATAAAAAAAAGAAATACATTTTAACTGAAAGTTTTTAAAGAAGAAAAGCACTGCTGGCCCATTATCCAAGCCAGACATTTTGCCTGGAGGTTTTCTATTTTATAGACGTATTTCCCACAACACACCCGCCTTCCTTGTATACTTCTATCAGCCCTCAAGTTCAAGGCCAACGACACTAGCGCCACCACCGCTGGAATTACAATGCAGATACACACCACTTACTGTAGGCAACAGTATGTATTTATAATCCCAAGCGAAAAAAAACAGCTTGATCATCCCTTTTATACCTACATACACATGTTGGCATTTTATTTCTAGCCATTTTCGTCTATTCACTTGAAAATCCAACCAGTTAACCAGTCGAGCGAAAAAATGTGTCACTTTCAACTTGTCTATTTCGCTTGTTAATGATAGCGAGACTCTCCGTGTATGGACCATCTTGGAAGAGGCTTGCATGTAATATACTGTACACATTTCCCTACCCATCGTGTGCCGCCATGTTTGTTGCCAAGTGCAACCAGAAAGGGAGAGTGAATAAATATAAAAAGAAAAAGGAAAAGTGATGATGAAGAAGAAGAAGAAGAAGACGCCGAAGGCAGAAATGGGGATAAAACAAAAACAAGTTTTTTGTTGGTGGAGATTTGGAATCTTCTTGTTGTATGAAATAACGCGCAAAGTTGCTGGAAGAATTTCCCAAAAAAGAACTGTTTTCCCTTTCATCGTTATTTAGGAAAACAACAACTGCGGGAGTATTATAAGAAAAAAATACTAGCTAAAAAAAAACATTGGCATGGAACACGGATGTGGTTTTACACGAATTTTAACACGAACGACTGGGGAATGGAGGAAAAGGCGGAATAAAAATAGAGAATAATAACAAACGAAATAGATGAAAAAACTAAGCCTCGGGCAGCGAAACCGAAATTTTCGACACACCAACAAGAACATCTTGTGCGAATTTTGTTAGGAAAAAGAAGAACCACTACTACAAGTTTAACCGGTTTTCATTTTTCTCTCCCAATGTACATTCAGAATGAATAAAATGAAATTAAACAGATGATTCAACTGACAAAAGACGACAGCAAAATGTATAAATTCTATTTCAAAATAAAAAAAAAGAACTTTCTGACATGAAGAGAAGATGTAAATATCTCCCGTCTGGGAGCGCATGCGCCGCACGGTGGCAGCACTGGCACACTAAAAGGGAGGAAGGGGGAGCTTGAGGCCCCCGGCTTCCACAGGGGTTCGAGAGTGTGTTCGAGAGCGACAGTGGCCCCCCAAGCTCAGGCCAGACTTGGTCACAGGAAAACAAAAGAGACGGTTTAAGTGCTCGTTTTTCGTTGAATTTGAAGCGAAATTCAATCGAAAACTTGAGTGAAATTCCATAAATTCAACCCAGACATTGTTGTCATTCGACCATTTCACTTTAGAAATCAGCAGCGACATTGTATAGTGACTTATTTTTCTCTCTCTCAGTGTTGTTGCAGCAGCAGCACGGCGCCACAAAACATTGTACACCAAAATACTAAAAACTCAGTCGGTCGTTAAATTGAATATTCATCAAACAACACAAAATACTTGACGTGAAATTTCGCCAACGTTTCAGTGCTCGTTTCTGCGTGGCAACTAATAACCTAAACAGTAAACACCGACTTGTAGAAATTCGTTTTATACCCCAGGGCTGTCAAATGAATTTTTAGTCGTCATTATTCAGTTTGACATAACAACCTGTTGCCAACTTAAAAAAAAACAATCACAATTGAAAAGAGGGAAAAAAAAGGAGTTGAATGAGTGAAGTGTTTGTGTGTGTGTGTGTGTGCTTTGGACTCGCAACTGATTAGATTAAACTCAACAACAACGTCCTTATTTTTTAAAAATTTATTTAAATAAAAACCATCGGGAGATACGAGCTTCCGACGAGAAATGGAAAGCTGGGCAGAAGCTTTGGTAAGTTATACCCAGCAATTGTTACCTTTTTAACTTTTATGACCATGTAAAAAGAACCCAAGTTGACCCTTTACTTATTCATGTGGGTGAAGAAAAATAGTTGGTGGGGTAACACTAAATCCTCTTTGTCAGTGAGCCTTTTTCCCCCACAAAGATGGCCGCTAAGATTTATTTTTTAAAATCCCCCCAGAAAAAACATTCTGACCTTTTAGTAGAGAAATGGCAATCGATTACGTTCGTGAACTTGAACCTGATAAATTTTCTGCGAGTAGTAATCGTAAAAGGAGTCACGTGTCAATGGTCGATATAGGCACACAGTATTGATTTAGTCGGGGGCTCCAATTTGTCTGTCGAAAATGTTTCTCGAAATGACATTTGTCAGTTTCACATTCTAGTTGTTTTCTTTCCGAGTTTTTCATTTCACATGTCATTAAATGTGCTAGTCTTATGTTACTACCTTGTCTTGACTGATATCGTGTTTGAAATTGACGAGGGTTTGTTTTGTTTTTTCGTATTATCTTTTTTTCTCTTTTGTTGGGAGACGTAAAATGAATCGATGCAGAGTAATTCGATACTACGAAACAAACAAAAGAGAAAAGAAATGATTCAATTTGTATCTTTTTTAAAAAAATAACGTAACTCTATAGTCAGATGTTGGTTAAAAGTCATATTCTTTACGAGGTCAACAGGTTTGGGTGGCGAAAAATACTCAGACTAGTACTACTACCAGCCAGGTCCGTCATACCTTTTGATTTCAGTCCCTCAGGCTAAATGCATCTCCTTTCTTGTGTGTGCGTGTGTACATATTTTGTGTTGCTGGCAACACACACAATAAGACCGGCCGAGTTTCTAGAGGAAAATAAAAAGTCGGTTGTTGTGTGTATCTTCGTTTCGCCCGGAGCAAGTTGCGGTGAGGAAGTATATCTTTAAATCAAGGTTACGGGAGTCTGTTCCGCTCCCTTAATCTCGATAGTGAACGCTCTGCTAAACTTTGATGAAAAATCGAGTAGTAGAGTAATATAGTATAGTCCCATCTGTCACAATGGGGTGGATATTTATAGAAGCGTCTTTCTCCCGAATCAAAAGTAATGCAATCAATAGGTGTGTGGTGATCTTTTTATTTGAACCCAAGAAATCGATAAATAATCCAATTTCCCCAGAAGAAGCCAAAAGAAAGTCTTGGTGGTTACCATTCGGCCATATTTGATCGTCTGAATAATTCGAATAGTCCCGACAAGAATCGTCTGAGAGGTTTATTCCTAGACCAGCAGAGAGATGGGAAGTGCGCGAATGGATCTTTTTAGCCGATCCATCTTAGACGCAACTATGGAACATACTTGTGTATGGGTCGTCGTTTCGATATGATGGAACGGGAATTCGCCATAGGGCAACCTACTGCCAAATAGACTGGGTCTCGTATTATTTGCTTGTCAGCCCCACCGTGATATTAAAGCGTGTTGACGTGATTTTTCGTCTGGTGCCAACTTCCACAAAGCGACCCAACGACATTACATGAGATTTTCGTAAGATCCCGCGGTCCGTTGTTTATCGAAAAACATTTCTCCAGCCATATTCTCATGGCGTGTAGTATAGTATAGTTACATCCGTATGTATTATTTATACGCGGTTTGGTCGTCCAAAAATGATCGCACATTCTCATCAGTAGCCAAGACGTACAACTTGCCAAGCTTAAAGAAAAAAAACTTTTTCTCGTCTCGTGATAGCGTGTTTTGTTTTTTCTTTGGCTTGTTGTTGTTTGTTGTTGTTTTTCTATGTGTGCCAAGATCGGACCCGGTGAACTAGAGGCCTGCTGATCACGTTTGCCCGTCTTTTTTTCATCGTGCAGCGCTTGCTCGTGATCAAAGATGGGGTTTTAAAATTGGAGTATTATATTTTGTCAAATTCTGTGTGTGTCGGAAATATCTCTAGGCATCCGCATTTCTGTGACTGCACGCAGACGGAACGGAGAGTTATCCGGTAGCGAAGACAGATGAAGTCTGACGTTTGGGATGGCTTTGACTTTTTTTGAAAACTTTCTCTACTTTTTTCTGAGAGAGAAAACCGCCTAGTCATGCCACGTGCTGAAAATATTACAAGATCCGAAATAGCTTTTTCTTCTTCTTTAAATGTAAACGAATTATTTCACGGAGAAACGGCCCATTCCTTGTTCAGCTGTCGATCACAATGATGGATGAGATGGGGGGATTTATGCTGATGCAATCGCTATCGTTTTAGTAGTCGTTGGACGACCATCTACCCAAACCGTAGATTTTTTGAAATACTTTTTTCTCTCTACATCAGCATTCCACTAACAAGGTTCCAACACTAGTAAAACGAGGGGGATATGCTGACAGCGTCGTTCATTCAACGTTTTTCTCTGCGGGATGATGCAACGACGACACACTGTATGTCGATCCCGCACACACACAATTCGACACCTGATTTTCTTTTCTCTCATATTCCTTTCGCTTCCTTTGTAGGTCGCTAGGTCGTCGGGTACGAGCAACGTTAGAGATACCGAGGATAAGGAGCTTGCTCAAGTGGGTGGGAGATTGGGTGGGGTTGAAAGTGGGAGGAATGACTCTTCTGTATTCAAGGGCGGCGTTTATTGATCGTCTCCGACGACGACGAGAGAAAATCGTTGGCCCCTCACTACTACTTGTGCCTTGGTATTCGTAGAAAAGCCATTTGCCGACTGGTGTCGACATGGGAGTAGCCCCAACAACACGCCATCCACATCGACTGAGAGTCTGTGAGCTTCGATTGGGTTGTTTCTCTGTGTGGGTTCATCCTCATCGTTAGGTTAGGACGTTTCTTATTGTGAGCTGAATCGGTGTTTCTCGTGTGTGTGTGGTATAATGTACAACTAATCACATTATGACTGATGGTTCTTGTTTAGGCCATGATGACAACGACGGAGCCACTTTTGCTCCGGTCCGAAGTCAAGAAGGAGGAATCAGATCTCCATCATCACCACCACCACCACATGTGCGGAATGGAGGACTGCTCGCCGGCCGATAGCTCACTCTACTCACCCACGACTACTGGACTCCAGCTGGAGGTAATTTATATCCATTGTGTTCCTTGTCCTATTCGTCTTTTCACGTTCTCTACTCCGGAATCGATCGTCGGCTAGAGATTTCGGCCAACTTTGTTGTGAGTGTGTGTGTGTCCTTAATCCAATGTTGAGTAACTTGTCCTAGTGTGAGCAGAGTATGGTAGTTGTAGAGAAACGATAGAGAATCCCGGCTTTTACTTTCTTCTTCTGATGCTTTTAGAAAAAAGGGAGAGCCTCAGTTTATTTTTAATCCGACAGCTGAGATAGTTATTCTGCTTCTTCTTTTCTCCAAACGGAATTTTTACATTTCAGAGAATGTAGCGGGTTTTTCCCGTCCGTAAAACAAAATACGTCTTTTTTTTCGGAAGGCCACTGAAAATAGCCGGATCAACAAAATTCATTAAGTTGAAAGATAAAATAACAACAGAAGCCTTCAAGTCGAGCTAAGGGAAAATAAAGTTGGCCTCATTTAAATCGGGAGGTGTGACGTTGTTATTTCTCTCTCGCCTTGTTCGTATCGTTGGCTAGCGTGACCTAGCGAACAACAGGCTTATCATCGATGTGTATACGGATTCATCTAGCTTTTTTATTATTATGTGTGTAAAGTGAGAAAGAAAAAAGTAATGCGATGAATCTAAGACTTAAATGTCATTTGTATTGCGACAAACGACGCAGTTGGAACTGAGCCAAGAAGATGAGGCAGCCAGTGGAGGAGGATTGGGAATCGCATCGGCCTTGACTGCCAATCGTAGCGGATCCTATCAGTCGACAACGTCCCCATCGATCGCCCGCTCCCTATCCACTAGCCCCGACGAGCTGCTGGACAGTCCACCACCTCCTCCTCCGTCCGATCACCGCCGATCCTCCATTACTACAACCGGCACCAAGCAGCAACAACATTTCATCTGCTCTTCAACAACCAATCGAGGAGCTACGCTGGCTGCCAGCAATTCGACGACCGCACGGTCCATCATCCGCATCCAGGTTTGACTCTCGGGGTCAATTTTGTGTCTTAAGAAAGAGAAAACAAGGAAAGAATGACATGCCGACTGCGTTCCTTTTCGGGGCGGATGGAAGAAGGGAGGTCGGTGGACCCCGCCGATATGGTGGGGGAGTCTGCTGCCGGATCGATGATGCTAGACTTGCTGGATTACTTGCTACTATTCCCCTTTCATTGTCGTTGCTCGGCATTTCTTTTTTCGCATCTGATGTTGTCTCTTGCAGTTCACATAACAAATTCGTGATTGGGATCATGCCAAGACACGTGGATGTCTACTCACGAAAGATCAAGACGGATCGAGTCTTGAAACATTAACATTTTAAATGAAGCTGGAAATAGGGGATCGATAGCCATACACACAACACATGCGGTCGTATTATAATGCCCGACACTAAGAATATCTCCCCTGATTTGTTGTTTAATTAAAATTGCATAGTTGTTGGTTTGTCAACAGGCTTTTCCTTGTAATATATATACAAGTGCCAGTCGGTAGCAGTAGTGGCCATACTTGGAATCAGAAAAAGGGACTGCATGTCTTTGTGTGTTGTTGTTGGTCTCCCCGACGATCGATCCGGAAACACATACGCCATCTTGGTAGTAATAGTAGTGGTAGACCCCCTTGGAGCCCAAGGAGTTGCAGCGTGAATAATGGGCGTAAGAATGAGTTCCACGAACGATAGTTAGAACAATGGTTTTTCCCTATCGAGTCACTTCAGGGTGGGCCAGCTCATAAATGACCATTGTTGAAAGAAAAATAAGAAGGGGGGGTTTGTCTCGATTTTTTGGCAACCAGTTGAAATTTATTCAAGTGCTTGTTTTCTTAAGTATAAGGAAAGTGGGAGGAAGAGGAAAGCAAAGAAATTAATTGTGTTTGTATTTTTCAGGAGCCAAGTTTAGCAGCCGAAGAGACAGACATTTCCACCGACATATCGCCGTTGTCGACCGGACTGTGCCGTTCGATCTCCCGCTCCTATTCGAGTCCCGAGCCAGACGACGGGGCCGATTTGGATGGCAAACAGCAACAGTACGTCCACTGTTCTTCCACGACGGCGCCGGCTGCTGATGAATTTCCCAATCGCCACCGAACGGCTCAGGTATGTGTAGTTAGTTATAGTCTTTTTTATTTGTTTTCTTTTTCGGCTCATTTTAAGAACGTGAATCTAAAGTTGGATGCGCTCTCGATCCCCATCTAACCTTTCACTAGTGAAAAATGGTGTTTTGAGCCGTTTTCATGGCAGGACGCGCGCGTGTGTGTCGCTATTTTTAGATGGGCCATGTAATGTGCTACGATGTAGGTTATTGACTATCTTATGGATGTGAATTCCTTTCTTTGATTCAAGTTGATGTCTTCATTTTCGTCACGTTAACCAATGACCTTTCACACTTCATGTGCTTGTTAGCGGGAAAGGGGGAGGATGTGCTGCTGCCCGGGGTATATAGGGAATCTTTGGACCGGTGACAATCGCTAATTGGCTTTGTATATCGTTCGGTGGTGGCGACCGTGTCCGCCCCGAAAACTCTCAGGTTGTGCAATCGTAGTTTATGTTGTTATATATCCAAAGATATCCAGAGTTACGGGTGTGTATGCTCTTTGCTTTTATTATGTTTTCCTTTACATACACACACACGTAAAAAGGGGACTGGCAGAGAAGGAAAAAGTAAAATAAATAAAAATAGTTGGATGAGACCCAGATCTGGGCAGCTGAGGTGGTGGCCATAACACTTTTGGGTGTTTTGTCGATCACTTGTGTGCGCGACCTATTGTTTATTTTTAAGCATCGTCTTACCCTATTTTCTTCTGTTCTAATGGGTTGCCGTTGTTGTCTAAATAACACATATATTTGATTTCACACGCAGAGTGATAATTTCAAAGACGAAGACGCTCCCAAACGGCTGTGCCTCGTCTGCGGCGATGTTGCTTCGGGTTTCCATTACGGCGTTGCCTCGTGCGAGGCCTGTAAAGCCTTTTTCAAACGAACCATCCAAGGTAAAGTTGACTACTAGCATTCCCAACCATCTTCTCCACCCAACCCAACCCAACCATCTTTGATTACCTAAAAGACTTCGTTAAGGAGCTTCTGATTACTTGGTGCCAGTCTTCTCACACACAGAGAGATGCATTACGTAATCACTGTGCAGTAGCTCTCGTCTTCATTAGCTTTATTATACCAGTGGATCATGCCAACGAATTACAACAACGTACGTGATGACGAGAGTTTCCGTTATCATGGCGTTGTATTTTTGTTGCCGATCGGTTTTCCCATTTTCTCTTGTTGTAGGATATTGAGGGTGTGATGGAAAGTTCGGGTGCCTTATGGGCGTTATATAATTTCCATTGCAGGAAACATCGAATACACGTGCCCGGCCTCCAACGATTGCGAGATCAATAAGCGCCGGCGGAAGGCTTGCCAGGCCTGCCGCTTCCAGAAATGCATCCGAATGGGCATGCTGAAAGAAGGCGTCAGGCTGGATCGCGTTCGCGGAGGAAGGCAAAAGTACCGGCGCGTGACGCCGTATACAACCACGCCAGCCTCGGCCAACAACAACGCCGGAACCCAGGCCGGATCGACCGATTCCAACAACGTCAATCCTCAACCCGTCAAAAAAGTCTCGCTGGAAGGTATGCAAACACACGACTCTAGCCGTACGATCAATGTCTTCCGTCGAACTTTGGAATCCAATATCAGCCAACTTTATTTTATTTTATTTTGATTTGTTTTGTTGTTGCAGATAACAAAATCTTGAACACGCTGGGACAGTGTGAACCCGAAATGTTGACGACGGTCGACATTTTGTGGCCGGAAGGCGATGCCTCGAGTATGGATCCATCGTTGCGGATCCTTTGCACATTGAGCGAACTCTACGATCGGGAATTGGTGGCCGCCATTGGTTGGGCAAAACAGATTCCAGGTGAAATATTGAATTTTTCCCCCATCCACAATGCTTCACCGGATTTGTTGGGAGTTGTCTAGGGAATATAACGTGTGTGTCCAGAGAATGGATGCAGCCTTCCGAATCCAATTCCGCTTTTGTGACATGACTTCCTTTTGTAATGGGAAAATGTCTCCCCTTTTTTCTTCTTATTCTTTCCCTTGACGTGACAGGGTTTCTGGAAATGCCCCTCAACGACCAGATGAGGCTGCTGCAGACGAGCTGGCCGGAGGTACTGACCCTGTCGCTGGCCTTCCGCTCCATCCCGTTGAACAGTAGCAATCCGAAATTGCAATGGTCGGCTGACTTTGGCATGAACGAGAAGGAAGCACGCGAATGCGGCATGGAAGAACTCTTCTTCCAGGTTGGTGGCTCAATCAGATCAAATCTCTTTTTGTGTGCACGCACTAGAACTCCCGAGAAAAAGAAAATTAAAACAAAAATGAAATAAAATATCGTTTTTCACGCAGTGCGTGCAAATAGCCCAGCGGCTGGAGCAGCTTTCGGTGACCCGTGAGGAGTACTATCTCTTGAAGGCCCTCGTGCTGGTCAACTGTGACGTCCGAGTCGAGAGCATGGCCCACGTGAAGAAATTGAGAGAAACGGTCCTGGCCGCCCTATCGGATTGCTCGGCAGCTCTAAGGTATATATATAAATAAACATTAATTATTCGTTGATCCAATCTAATTCCAAAGGGAAATTGCGTGTCGGTTTTTATTTTATTCAATAGACAAGGGAGCGGAGCCAGCCAGCAGATGCAACACTTGCTGCTGTGCATGCCGTGCATCCGGCAAGTCGATAGTTCACTGAGACGGTTCTGGGCTCTGGTCCGTCGTGATTCTCGAGTTCCCATGAACAAACTTTTCTTGGAGATGCTGGAATCGCCATTGAGATGAACAGCAATTCATTTTTCTTTTCTTCCTACACATCGGAAAACATGAACACAGACATTGGTGGAAGAAGGGATACAAACACCCAAGACTCTTTTTAACTTTTCTCTCTCGTTCTTTCTCTCTCTCTCTACATAATCATGGTGTTGTGTTTTTAAAACAAGAAAAAGACAAAAAATTATACATAGGATCTATCAAAACATATATACAGACGTATGTATACAGCGAGAGACACACACACAGACACACAAATTTGTTAACCCCCATGTTGTTGTTGTTTCGGGGAGCAATATATTCGTGAATGTTGCACGCACAGATGCACTCGCTTCGTGCTGGTCTCTCTCTCTCTCTCTCCCACATTTTGTGTGTAAATACCTTTTCGCTGCGAGACGTTCTAAAAAAAAACCAACCCTTAACATTCACACCAACACAGTTTACACTTGAAACAAACGAGGACAAACGGAAGAAATAAAACTACGAAAAAATTTGAATCAACCCAGCATCTCCGCATCAACAAAATTAAATCAAGAAAAATAATAAAATCAAGCAAACCAATCATCATGACACTATATAACACCCTACACGCACCCCACCTGATTTTGTTGGCGCTGTACAATAATCGAAAGAAGTATACTATATATATACCACGGGCTATGCAACAGTGACGGATCTGACTTTGATTTTTCCCCCCTTTTTGTTTCTTTTTTCTAGTAATTTTCTTAACATTCGTACATAATGGTTGTTTGAAAAAAGACAAAAAAAAAAAGATCACCTACCCGTTTTTTAAACTTTTCTTTACAATGTTCGTATATATTTATTTTATACAACAATAATGCAGCTCTGTGTGTGTGATGTGTGCGCGTGTGTTTTTTATTTAAATCATTTTTCGTAGTCGAAATCGTTGCGTGTGGTCTTCATTCTCTCTCACCTTCATCTCGTCATAATAGTAATAATAATAATGATGTGAAATATTAAATCAGAAAAGAAAAAACAAGGCGCCGTCCGTCTATCCCCCTTACAATCTGTCATTTTTCTTATTACTTTCTCCAATTTGTGTTTATTCTCCCTACCTGGTTTTGATTTGGATTAAAAAAAAAAAAAATTGTATGTTGTGTGGATGAATCATTAATTATTTGTTTCACTATTCTTTATTCGTTTTTATTGTGTTACACAGCGGGGGCATCGGGAACGTGAAATTTTTAGTCGATTCGTATACCGAGTACTTGAAAAGAGAGAAAATTTTCATTAACCCGCTGGTATATATTCGGTTGTTATGGAATGGCTCCGGGGAAACTAACAGCCTTGTCTTTCTTAAAGTATATTATATTGAACCGCTAAAAGAAATTGCAAATGGATGGCCGGTGGCGTGTTGTTCCTCGTCCATTGACTTTCAATAAAACTTGCCTCGGAAGTACTGCAGTGTACTATATAGCTGTTTTAGAAAGGCCAGAGCCCCTGTATGTTACATTCGGGCTGTGAAACAATATGTTATAACCTTTTTCGGATGCGTACATCACCGAGTGACCGCGCAGTTTAATGATATTTTTTTAAAAACATGAACCATTTAGCCAGAGAAAAATATTATGCTGACTTTTCGGATTAGCGATCATAGGAAGAAGGGCGTGTTTCTTGGATATACGTCATCGTCGAACGTTTTGTTGTTTTCTTTTTCGGAGGTATAAACGATCCCGCCCCAGGCTTTTCTAGTGGCCAATTTTGTCTCTGCGTGATCAGCAAAGATGGGTCTGTCGATAAATCAATACCGACTTCTTGTATAGAATGTGTACCGAGCTCTTTCTTCCAACAGAGGCCCATCCAACAAAGTTACAGACTGCCGTGAGATGATGCTACGATGCACAAAAGGCGGGACATTTCCTGATCAAAACGGATTGCTCCTTTTGAAATGGCGTGTCTGCTGTGTTTGCTCGTGGATTTCCGATGCGATGAATGCGCTCGTGCTCTTTGCCAAGTCGATCCAACTATATTGACTCGTTTGACGTTGTCTTATACGGAGGACCAGATAGCAATCACGTTTGTGGCAAACACGTGAGGAATATGCGATGTTTATTATGAATTTAGAATTTTTCCTACCGTGTATTTTTAGTCTTTGTTTTTTTTCCCCCTTGACGAATGAACAAGCTCTATTTCGGTCGCTGATGGTTCTTGCTCGGATGTCATCTCACGAGCGCTTTATGACATATCGATGAGGGTGAACAGTTATTCGGTAATTTGAAAAAGTAAAACAATGCCAAGAAACGACACGGTTATTTATAGTAGCTGTAAATTCATTAGTCTTGAATTCCCACATAATGTGTTATTCTTTCTTTCGACTCTTATTGAAGTTTTTTGGCATTTCAGAATTTTAAACGCATAAAACAAATCCGGGTCAGAACGGACTTCAACGTTGTACAGAGTAGTAGTAGTAGTTTCGGTAGCGTCTGCTTTTCGTTTTCCAAAATTGCAAGAAAGGTATATTGCCCGAGCCCGACAACGTGCAGGCGCAGGTGTTAGAGGGAAATAGACGCGGTTTTGTTTTAAACTGAGTTGATTGATTTACTCTTTGACAGTTTAGACTTATTAAGAAATCTGTTGTTGGAAACAAGCAGTTTCCATCTGTAGAACTTAGTCAGTATGGGAGTTCCAGCATTTTTTAGATGGCTCACGGTGAAATATCCTTCTGTTATTTGCGACTGTATCGAGGAGAAGGTAAACACTAATATTTAAGTGAAAAACATGTGTCAGCCATTTAAATTGTTAAATTTGTATAGGTCAGACATGGTCCAGATGGAAAAGCTTTGCCAGTTGATGTTTCCAAACCAAACCCAAATGGGGTTGAGTTCGACAATCTGTACCTGGACATGAATGGCATCATTCATCCGTGCACACATCCTGAGGATAGGTAAAGTTCCATCTTTTTTTCAAGTTAAAAACCCTGTTGACTTGTGTTAACTAATGACTAATCATGAATTTCAGGCCAGCTCCAAGAAATGAGGATGAAATGATGGTTGCCATCTTCGAATGTATTGATCGTATGTTTGCCATTGTTCGCCCCAGGAAACTATTGTACATGGCTATTGATGGAGTGGTAAGTGACACCATTCGTGCAAATCAAGAAGTTATTTCATGAATTCTTTTGTAAACATCTAAGGCACCGAGGGCTAAAATGAACCAACAACGTTCCCGACGATTCAGAGCTTCTAAAGAAATAGCCGAAAAAGTAATGACCATTGCTACAGTCCGGGAAAGTCTTATGGCAAGAGGAGCATATGTTCCATCGGAGAAAAGCAAAGGAGAACATTTCGACAGCAATTGCATCACTCCAGTAATGTTCATTTTAATTGCCCATCTAATAACATTTACTAATTCATTTACATCTTCTTTCACAGGGCACGCCGTTTATGCACAGACTGTCAGCCTGCTTGCACTATTATGTGCATGATAGGTTACGCAACGACCCTGGTTGGAAAAACGTTTCTGTCATCCTCTCAGACGCCAACGTTCCTGGAGAGGGAGAACACAAAATCATGGACTATATTCGCCGGCAGCGAGCTCAACCCAGCCACGATCCTAACACCAGACATGTCCTGTGCGGTGCTGACGCAGATTTGATCATGCTTGGGTTAGCTACCCATGAGCCGAATTTCACTATTATTCGTGAAGAATTTAAACCAAACAAACCTAGACCATGTGAAATTTGTAACCAGATAGGTATGCTTGCTTGTTTGTTTCCTGTCAGACATCACGTGAACTAAACCGTTTTCTATTTGATGGATCATCAAGGTCACGATCTGAATGACTGTCAAGGGGCGGAGCGCACAAAGTATGGAGAGAACGACGAAATCGGGCCCAATATAGCAGCCGAGCAGAACTACATATTCGTTCGCCTCTACGTGCTCAGAGAGTATCTGGAAAGGGAGCTGCGGATGCCAAATTTGCCGTTTGAATATGACTTGGAACGTGCCATAGACGATTGGGTCTTCATGTGTTTCTTCGTCGGCAACGACTTTCTACCTCATCTTCCGTCATTAGAAATTCGAGAAGGTGCTATTGACCGACTCGTAAATCTCTACAAAGATTGTGTCTACAAGACTAAGGTTATTTTTAATAATGCAATATTGATATTTGATTTGTTTTTAACCTCATTGATTTCAATTAAAGGGATGGGTGACAGACAGTGGGTTCGTCAACTTGGAGCGAGTTCAGATTATTCTATCACAACTTGGACATGCCGAAGACGAAATCTTCAAAAAACGTCAAGAGGACGAACTCAGTTTCAGGTATAAAAATGAGATTGCAAATAGTGTGGTTTGAATGCTTATCAGTAACTGTTTGCATTATAGACAACGTATGAGAAACAAGAACAAGAGATTTGGAAGGGGTGGAGGAAGCCGACCCGCACATCTACCTCAAGGGCAATTTGCACCTCGTGCTGTCGGCAGAGGATTTAGCAATCCAAGCATAACAAACGCCCACCAAGAAATTCTTCAAGGCCGCCAACAAGCACAGAATACAGAAGCCGCCATGAAATTAAAGGCAATGTTGCGGTCAGCGGTTAGTAACATACCATTATTATCCGTTTCATTTCGTAAATTTCACACATTTTATTTCCGTTTTACAGACTGACGAAGTTGAAGTCGTTGAAAAAGTTGAAGTTACAGTACAGTCGGGCGCTTCAAACAATGAACAGGGAGTTAAGCGCAAACGAGATGACGACGACGAGGATGATTTCAGCCACGACGAAGTGCGGTTGTGGGAAGATGGATTCAAGGAGAGATATTACGAAAGTAAATTCGCCGTTCCGCCCACTGATGAAGAATTTCGGTCCAAAGTTGCCCTCGAATATGTCAGGGGATTATGCTGGGTTCTCCAGTACTATTATCAAGTAATCCAGTTTGTTTTGCATTATAATTTTGAAGTAATACTACTATTTGGAATTTTTTGATTTACAGGGTGTTCCATCATGGAAATGGTATTTCCCGTACCACTACGCTCCTTTCGCTTCAGACTTTTTGGATATTTCTTCTGTAATAACCATTTTTAAGAAAGGGACCAAGCCAGTAAGTTCTATAGTTCAAAGTTCTTTTTTTGTTTATCACTGTGTTAATATTTGAAAATTATTACAGTTCCGTCCTCTGGAACAACTTATGGGCGTCTTTCCTGCGGCCAGTCGGTCTCATGTTCCTCAGCCTTGGGGAGAACTGATGGTTGATCCGGTCAGTACTTTATTGCATTTTTAAGTATGTATCTTATCTTATCTGGTTTGTTTGTTGTATTCACAGGAATCTCCAATTATTGACTTTTACCCGGAAGACTTCAAAATAGATTTGAACGGCAAGAAATTTGCCTGGCAAGGCGTTGCTCTTTTGCCTTTCGTTGACGAAAAGCGCCTGAAGAAAGCCGTCAAGTCTCTTTTTGATGAACTAACAGAAGACGAAAGTAAATCATTTTCACCAAACTTTCTCTCTCGTCCTGTGACTTTATTATTATTTTTTTTAATTTACAGAACGTAGAAATGTCCTTGGAGAAAATCAGATTTTCGTGGGCAAACACCACAAAGGCTACGACTTTCTGCGAGGTTTGGCTGGAGAAGTTGCGAACAGTGCCGACGAAGAATTTGTAGCTTTCAAGATGGAATCCTCCTACTTTAGTGGAATTTCGGGGTTGGTGTTTGCCTCCGAGAAGTGCGTTGTGGCTGGAGAGTAAGTTTTTCTTTCATCAACTTCCTTCATTATTTTATATCTAATCGCCGTTTTCATTTTTACAGAACGCTTGAATCTCCCGTTCAAGGGCTGGAACCCATTTATGACTGCCACGTCGTTTGGTACGTAATATTACACTATTATAGTATTGGGTTGTTTCCTCATTCATAGTTTCCCTTATTGATTTTTGTAGCTTAAATTATCGAGATCCAATGCCGGACGACATAAATTTCAAATATCCAGCTTGCCGCTTAGAAGGAGCCATGTAAGTGTTTTCTTGTTCGAGTAAAACCAAGAGCCAGTGTTGGCAAAATCTTTTGCGATTGAAATCGGTTTTGTATGATTTTGACTTTGATTTAAATATTTTTGAAATTCTTCGATTTTTTATTTAATTTATCTAATCATTTAAAAAAATCAAAATCATGTGTATGACCATTTTTATTGGCAATAGCTGCTCACATTTCCTTCTTTCTCAATTATAGAGTCCCTAAACCAGAATTGAAGCCACAAGATTTTGACGAAAGTAACAGCGGACCTTGGAGACCACAGATTGGAATGTCACGTTCAAACCAAAGAGGACAACTTCATACTGCTGGTCATCGTATGCTGGGGTTAGTTATTTTGCCTGTTACTTTTTACCATTGTGAAGTTGTATTCACCTTTTCAATTGTTTTCATATAATTTCAGACATCATTCGCGTCCAAGACCTTATACTCCTGCACCATTCCCGCCAAGGGGGGGACAGGGACCTCGTCCAATGGGTGGACCTATGTCTTCAGCGGCTGCGTATTTTGATTCTTCGGACCAACACCAGATGTCGCGTAGAGACCATCAAGGAGGTAAAAGCAAAATTCTTTCTAAAACTCTTTTATATGCTATTATTTATGGTTCATATATGCCCGAGGAAATGCGTAGTTTGCGAGGAAATGACAGGATTCGCTAGGTAGGAGGGAATTTTTAACAGATGGGACCTTATTAAGTTCAAGAGCAACACCCCTACAATTTGTATTTGCGGTAGGTCCCGTACATTCCAAGACAATTTCCCCTCAGGTAGGGAAGGCACTTTTCTTTTCTAGCCTTTTTCTTGCAGTCGACCAAAGGTTTGAAAGGGGAGGGAGGGATGTCGAGTAAAGTATACCCACTTATGGCCATCACATTTGACATGTGCTGATTTTTTGCCCTCCCCTTTAAGTTGTGGTCAAACTCGTGTTCACTGATTTTTGCCAAAACCGTACTTTCAGTCTATTCAGACTCGATGATCAGGAGATAACTGTCACCCCTCCCTTTTAACCCGTCAGAAGTCATAACACATCTTCATCCCACCTATTTTTTTTCAATTCTTCCCATTTTTATTTTCACAAAAATCTTTTTTTTTTCTTTTCCCCGTCTCGTTCTTTTTTCTTCTTTCAAAATGTCGTCAATCGAGAAGGGCCATTCTATTCATAGCGTCTGAGAAAAGGTGGGCAAGAATGGAAGAATCACCTTGGAATGCGGGCTGGTTGTTTTTCTTTGAGATCTGACAAATCACGGATCGGGCCATCCCCATACAAGACTCATCAGAGAGCGTTCGACGAGGAAAGAGGGGATTTCTATGCATTTTTATAACTGAGATATTTCGACGGAAAGAATAGCGTCCAAGGAAGAAAAAAAAGGAACAACGTGAAGGGAATGTTTTCGTAAGGGATGTGACGATAGTTTTGGGTAGTAGAGACTTTGCTTACTGGCAGGACTAACTGTTTGATGTTGTGGCTAAGAGAAATGGGCATGACGCAGCAAGTTAGGCAGTCCAAATACAGACAAATCTCGGTTTGTGAATGCTGCTGTGGCTATCGAGCACGTTCATCTTCAACTCGCCTTTAATAATATTCGTCTCGTATTTCCCCGAGTCTTGCCCAGTTATCTGGTGTAGTTGACTCGTTTTTTCTAATGTCCTTCCGAAAATAGGGAAAAAAAGGGTAAAAATCTATTCGATGGTTGTGTGTGTGTGTGTGTGTGTGTTAGGTCCCGTCACCCAAGTCGATCGACTCTACCGTTCGGTCGAGGGAGAGAGATAATTTGTCTATTGTGCGCACGACTCCCTCCGCCACCTCCCCCCTCTCTTTTTTTCCCCCTACTGTGTTGTGCACAGGCGACGAGGATGCGCTGCTCCATTATGAAGCGCAACGCCCCATTTATCTCTGGTAGTCTAAGTCGTAAGAGCTTTTGAAAACTGCATGATTGGCACTGATTGTTGTGTCGTTTGCCGAAGTTACTACCACACACACGTCACTTATAATGTATGTACCACCGTCGAAACGAGCCAGCGATACGCATGTTTACCAAATCAGCTTGCGGTTTTGAATAATATTCACCAGACGTTTCTGACGTTCCATTTCACCTCAAGTCATCAACAGCACGGCCACGACGCTGTTGCCGACGGATAGTGACGAAAAGCTGATTAAAAAATTCTTTTGAAAGCCTCTTTTTTTTAAAATTGATCGAATTTTCAAACGAATAATAAAAAAGGTCGTTGTGCAACTAAACTACCTGTCAACGAGAAATGGACGGGAAAAAAAAGGACATGGAAATGGAAGTTGCGTTTTCAAGTTGGGAAATTGCGTTATTAGATTCGTGTGTATAAGGGGAACAAGGAGGGAGGTAACGGCAAAGAAAAGAGGAGCCGGTTATGTACACTGCGCCCCAACAAAGGAGCCACCGATAACGTTTTTTGGCGCAGTTTGTGTATATGTGTGCGTGCGCGTCTCGGAAAAGCGAGAGAGAGAGCAGACAGACAGACGCAGCAGAAGCAATTGTGTACGGTTGAGGGAACTAAAGAAAGCGTCACGTTTCGCTTCTTGAAGCCAACGACGACGAGCGACTCTACTAGGAGAGAAGGACAGTAGACGAGGAACGTCGACGTCGCTGCTGCTGCTGTTACTCTCCTTTTTTTCTTTTTTTTTCTCGAGGAGCGCGCTCACACGCACACACACAAGACCCCCAGAAGCAGCCAAGCCCTCTTGAGAAAGGAGTAATTCAGGTGGCCTTTCTCTTCTTCTTCTCCTACTACTACTACTCCCCTCTCTGCCCCGTCTCCCGCACGTTACCCGGGCAACGGGAGCACGTCGCGCACATCGTTTGTCGAAAGCACTCGCCACTCCAGCATCCACTCGTGTGCTGCCTTCTTCTTCTTTCCTTTTAGATATAACGTGGATTCCTTTTTTTTATTTTCTTTTTTCTTTCTTCGATGCTTTGCTCGCCGGCGAGAGAGAGCGAATTTCATTCGTCAAGATTCTCTCTCCCCACCAGTCGTCAGTCGTCTCATTTGCCGAGATATTCTCTCTCAACTGCCTCTCGACTATCTCGGCTTTTTAATCATTCATCGATTGTCTCTCTCGCTCTCGCTCAATCCTCAAAATGCACTCGGGATTATCTATTCCATTGAGGAAAGTCCTCGACGCAGTTTTATCAATCAGTATCTCGTTCAGTAACGCCACCCAATCAATTTTTGGCGACGATTTCGAAGGGAGAAAAAAGGGAAAGACACATGTGATCAATATCGTTCATTAACGCCATTATTCGATTATGTCATTTAAATATGATTTCGAGCCGCGAAATTTACTTGGGGAAAGTGTTTGGGTGTGGAATTTGAACTAGAGTCAATTCGTCCACCACGCGAACAAATGTTGACTCACTTGATGACGAGCTTCTTTCGTTTTATTATTTTCGTTGTTATGTAGTAGTGGCTGTCGCAAACTTCTTCCATAATTCCCTCCAGCGTGCCCCACCCTTGTCATTTATTACGCATGGGATCTGTTTGTGTGTTAGGGCGACATGATTATATTTTCTTTTTCTTTTTTGTTATCGAAAAAATACGGCCGCCTTCGTCGTACGTTTCTGTTGTTTGAAGTTGGTCCGCGCGTTGAAGTGGTTCCTAAGTAAAGTGTCGACGCATTTTTTTATTTTATTTATTTTTTGTGATGTCGAGTGACTTGTCATCGTGTTGGTACCCATATTCTCGCTCTTTTTCGATGATGATTGCTGAATGAGTCGCTCCTGTACATACAGCACTCCAGTTGTCACGGAACTTGTCACGTCTCCACCAGCCCAGCTGCGAACGGTCTTGAACTGCGCGTTGGCGGGGTTTTTGAACGTCATCCGGATCGTAATATTTATATATGTATAAAGGGCGCACAAAACTGACAAGTTTACTGTTCATGGGTCGAAGAAAGAAAAAAAAAGTAAAGAAACAAATATTTTTTCGAGAGAGCAGCAGCAGTTGTGTGATGACGGAGACGAAAACTGTCCAGGCCGGAACCCCCCTCTCAGTATTTTTCCTATGACGAGGGAGGATATCTCATAATATTATAATACTGTACACTAGTTACAAGAGTATATTGTAATAGTCTGCAAGTAGTTGTGATGCCATGACCATTTGAATCCCCTCACGCACACAGCTCCTTTTCGTTTTTCTCTCTCTGCCGGACAAAAGACGTACGTCGTCGCAGCCGAGTCCTCCTCATCTCGAGGATGTGGAGAGAGATAGAGAAAAAAGGAATAACCAGAAATGTTTTTTTCTTTCCCTGCACCTTCTCGGGAATTGTTTTGTTGCCACTGAATTGAGTATCTTTGAGGTAACCTCGGACTCTGAGGTCAGTCGATGAACCTGTAACTTGAAGTTGTCAATGCTTACCATACGTGGGTGTGTGGGTGTGTGTAGGAGAGAAGAGACAACAATTACAACAATTCCCCCTGTTGGTACACAGACACTTCTTCCTCTTTTTTGTACTCTAGTCCACTTTCTTGTTAGTTACAATCTATTGGGGGGGGGCACCAATGCACAAAAAAGAGGAAGGTGTCAGGTGATGGGTTGTGTGTGCGCCCTTGTGTTATGCACTCGCTGAAGGACGTTCGAGGGCCGTTTTTTCTTCCTTCAACATCGCCAATTTGTTTACTCAACCACTCTTATCTTTGCTCACGAGGTCTTGACAAAAACATGAAAGATGTAAAGAGGGCGAGGCTTTTTTTCTCTCTCTCATTCTTTGTACCCTCCATTTTTTTCCAATGGTTATTTTTTCTTCTCTCCTGTCTATGGGTGAGAATATGGCAATGCGTGTATGGGATGACCTGTCTGGAAAGAACTAAAGACCCTAAACAAAATCGTGTTTACTTTGATGATGAGAGCGAAATTCGAACGATGCGTGAACATGGTCGGTGACTGGGCTACGGAAATCCTGGGAAAATATTTGTACTCTGGGAAAAACACAACTTGCATATCTTGTTGAGAAATCGTGAAACTTGTCGACTGTGATGGATTCTCTCAGTCTAATAACTCGCAGTAGATTTGCTAGTGATTTTTCCGTCTGTATCGCCATCCATTGGGTAAAAATTATCGTTTGACTGCGTTCGAATGAAAATCTAGCCGACTGCACTACATATAAAGGAATTTTAGATTATGTAAAAAAAGGGGGGGTCGAGCGTCGGGTGGGGTGGGGGTTGCGTATAGGAATGAGGCGAAGAAGTGTGCGGTAATGAGGGTGGGAAAGCGGAGGGGGTTTGCAGCTACTGTGGGGGAATGCATAAGGTCATCATCGTCAAATATGCTGAATTTGAATATGTGTGAAGTATTAGTAGTAGGCAGATACCTCATCTCCAAATATGTTTTGTTGGTTATTGAAGACTTTTCATTTCTTTTGTGTGGTGAATGTCTTGAGTGTGTTGTCTCTCACGTCTGGAAAAAAAAAGAATTGAGTGGCGAGGGTCATAGAAAGAGGAAGGGCTAGTTTTAATGGCTAACAATGGGCCAGTTCGACCGGAGAAGTTTTTTGAAGGAATGCCCTGGCCGTGCACCCCGCCCAGTAGCGAATTCCATAAGTTTCCCACTACTGGCCTCTAGTAGCGCAAGTCACCTGAGTAAACTTTTTTTCTTCTTTCTCTTATTTTTCTTCTTCTTCTTCTTCTTCCTATCTGGCCCTCTTGTTCGGTTGTTGTGTTGACGGGGGGGACCCTTTCATATTTTCCCCACTTCCACCTTTGGTGTGTGTGTTGTTATTTATCCCGCACTCTGCGCCCCTCCTTTACGCATCCCAGGGACGCGTTTGTTGTATATTTTTTTAAAGGCTCTTTTCATCATTCCTTTATCGCTTTATATTCATCGAAATAATGTCTTGATACCACGGCAGCAGAAGCAACACAGTAGATGGAAGAAGGTATCGGTCAGCTGAACCGCAGGGAAATATTTTATTATTTTTTTTACCTTCCTACCAACAGCTGTTCTTCACTGTTGAATCGTTAGCATAATAGGACTTGCTTCTTCTTCTTCGTTTTCTTAAGACCGTCCCTTTCCGTTTAGAGTCCAAGTGGTGGACGTAGAGATGGGGGGGGGGGGGAGAACAGAGGGAAGATATTCTCGTGTGGCTCTTTTGTTGATTCTATTTGTATATCTTTCTCTACTCCTTCGTGTGGCGCTCTAACCTCTTCTTTACCTATTTGTCGTCACATTCCACGCGTGCCTGTCAGCGTTTAACAACAGCACTGAAAAGTAGAAAGGGGCGAAATGAAAACGAAGAGAGAATTGTTGTTAAATACTCTATCGGCTCTCAATCGGATGATCACTCTTCTCTTCCACCTTTTTTTCCTTTCTCTCTTCGTACGGCTCCTCTTCTTCTGTCTTGCTCTGCTTCACGGTTACCGGGAACGACTCTCTCTCGTGCCCTTGTCTCTCGCTCCTGCGTGAAAAAAAAGGAAAGATTGTAGAGGTTTTCTTGTGTCATTCTTTTGCGACGATTCCCTTGACGTCTCTGATGTTGACAAAGATTCAACATCGTGTCAATAGTTGGGAATTTCCGTTTTATTTGTTTTTCAATTTTTTTGATTTTCTTTACTTGCGTCTTTTTCTAGTGTTGTTGTTCAAGAGGAAATCTCTTGAATTCACCGGACCCTGCCTGTCTCTTTTGTCTATGGATGATGATATTTTTTTCTGACTTGTAGTTCCCTCTTGAGACTGCGTTTGCTCATGCATCAGCTCCGGGACTCGCTCTATTACATCGGTCACATCCGTATTACGCTTAGTATCCACTTGCCCTACTAATGCCTTATTCTACTTAGACTCCACCAGCTCTTCTTCGTCCTTCTCTTCTTCTTCTTCTTCTTTCCCTTTTCATATGAACTCAATCGACAAATTCCTTTCCACGATTTGATTCGATATACTAGCGGCTCCTTTTCTCCCTTTTTTCTTTTTTAAACGAGGGCATCATTTGATTTCTTTTCTCTTCATTTCTCGTCCGACTTTGTGTTGTTGTCTGTCAAAAGCCGGTTGGATGGGCGATCCCGATTCGTCACGGTGTCCGTTTTCAACGACGGGACACGTGAGCCAATGATTAGTCATTGGAAACGGCCTAGGCCATATGAACTCTCTCGACTCGTCCAGCAGATTCCTCATTTTGATTCTCTTTTTTTTTTCGTTTAGATTATTCAGGACGAGGTCGCGGTGGACACGACGATCGGAATCGATCAAACGACGGCGGCCGCTCTAGTTGGGGTGGTGGCGGCGGAGGCAACGCCTATGCTCCTCCCAACGACTATCACAGACAGCAGCAACACGGACGAGGCGGCGGCGGCGGAGGATACGGCTACGATCAGCCAAACAGGTATGCTATTGTTGTTCCATTGTCCAATATATTTTCGATTATCTAGCATTGTGAGAGGGCCAGCTCACTTTTAATCTTGTTTGTAACAAGAGAGTGGCCCGTAAAATCTTTCCGGGTCTTCAAGAGATTAGATGATGTAATGCAATAGTATTAAAGGACTTGTTCTTCTCTTTTTCTTTCTTTTTTAATGTGTGTGTTTTTATATTGTCAACGATGGTGCGCTTTGTGCACGTGACGATGGGCCCGTCATGATCATTCCAGTCGGCGGAGGGTTAAATAAAAAACTAAACTCGGAAAACTACAAAGGTTTCTGTTGTCCCACCCGCCCGCTGTTGTAATGAACGTGATTTTCTTCCATCTTTCTATTAATTCAACCGCGCCTCCCTTTTATGATTGTCGTACACAATAATCACAGAGCTAATGGGCTTGCGGGGGACGATTGAGGGAGACAAGTTCCGACAAAAACTTCCCACAGTTTGACATCCTCTATGCATCTAAGGTGGAGAGAGAGAGGACAAATGATTTGATGGGGGGAGAGAGAGAGAGAAGATGAGAGAGAAAAAACATAAAGGCAAAGAGAGAGAGACGGGCGACACGTTGCGCAGCGGGGGAGGAAAAGCTTGCTCGGATGATAAGTCACGTCCCAGTTTTTATTTCGTCACCGGGCGAAATGCTGCTGCAATTATTTGTCACCGAGTTTGTTTTAAAACGAAAAAAAAACGGGGTTATTTCTTTTCTGATTGTTGTTGTTGTAACTGGTGATGTGTGCGACGCCGCTGAAAGAAAATTAGCGTCGGCCAATGACCAATTATAAAAGCTTAATTGAAATGAGAACGGAGTGTTTTTTTTTTTAATATTTTGGGTGTGGGAGGGATGTCGGAGCTAAATCGATCGAGCAAAGCGCAGAGTCTTGGGAATTGAAGATTGAACCGTGGACAGACCCGCATGACGTCGATCGCATCCGAAAGGTCACGGGAAGTTGTATTTGCGTCACCCCATGTCCTTCCGTCTCTCCCCCCTTCTTACTCGCCGTTCGTCCCTTTGCACTCTTTTCACATTGTCCCTATTATTTGGCTATTTGTTATCTGACGTGTAATCAAAGTCACGCGTGAAAGTCTCTTGCTTGTGTACTGTACGTTTTAAATGTCCAAATTTAGATTTTCCCCTTTTTTTTTATTATCTAAATTTTGACATTTTTTATTTTGGCTGTTTCAGATTCAGCGGTCCACCAGCTACGAGTAATGTCCGCGGAGGAGGCGTCGGAAATCACTACGGCGGGTTCCAGCAAGGTCCTCCACAGCGACCCCCACCACCTCGGGTAATGTTTTTGTTACTCTCAGTGTCTTGATTTTGTCTTAGCTCTTAGAATTGCACACAAAAAGAGGTGCTGATAGTCGTCGTCGTTGATACATCACACGTACTAATGATGCTCGTTGTTCGTCACGTACTTGTTCGCATTTCTTTTCACATCTGTGGCATTATTTGCGAACGGTGTGACAGGATATGCAGAGAAGGATCGTTATCATTTCTCTTTTTTTTTGTTTCTTGTTCCCCTTTCACGTTCACAGTCTCTTTCCGTTCACATTCAGCCCTCGTCTAATCATGATCGTTCTTTTCTTTTCACAGCAGGGAAACCCTCCTGGATCATCGGGGTACGGATACTACACTTCCGGTTACCAAGGGAAACGCTTTTAAAACAAAAAGATTTGACGGCTGACTTCATCGCGTAGTTTGAACATTTCTGTGGGAAAGAGAAACTTATCGCAATGTCAAAAAATTATCCAAACTAAAAATTCGATGTCATGTCAAAATTCGGCGTAACATACACTTGATTTTCATACTCGTCTTTGATCCGATTATGGTTGATTGAATTATCTGGAGGGGCCTACAGTATGTCCCCAACGGCCCCAATGTTTTCATATTCTCACAGCTCCCTCGACGGCTCTTGCGTCAACAGAAAAAAAAAGCCTCGCAGCGTCAAACGCTGATGAAATTTTCCTGGTGAGTGGTTAGTTAATTCGAGTTAAGGAATGACGTTAGACTTTGAATAATTTCCGTCGCATTCCCAGTCGAGTGCGATATCCTTCACGACCGTGTGTAGATCTACGAAACGCGTTGAATCACGGAATAATTTCCTATCCGCTCGACTGACTCCTCGATTGGATATTGTGGGCCCCGTATAGAATTTCGAAAGTAAAAAAAAGAAGAAGGAAAAAAATGTTGCGATATGGAGTGGGACGCAGTTCTCAGAAAAGCGGAAATAAAATAAAGGCAAAGAAGAACCAAAGAAAAGGAGGAAAATAAAAAGCCACCTATTTGATCCCTTTAGAGAGAATGACGTCAATGTGTAGTCTCTCCCTAAATATAATATCAATGGTTATTTATATCTATATAGCCGCGTTATCGAGTTGTCTAGCAATTTTTTCCACCAAATAAACATTGTAGGGCAGCGGGTGAAATCCCCATGACCCCGACGTCTAACGCAGCGGGGCGGCCCCATTCGAGTTGTGCAACGTAATTAAACATTTGATGGAACAAGAAGGAAGCCATAGGATAGCGTCAAGTTATTATATAGGCCGCCGGAATAAAAGGTCGGGTATATTATCTGTTGAAAGAAACCATGGCAGCGGACATAATCATTGGAGAACGATCTCTCTCCCACCCTCACTATACAGTATTTATATATGCTGTAGTACTAAACGTGTGTGTGTGTATTTTATACACTATACACATATATATAGTCCGTTCTGGCCTCCCCTCTACGCTGTAGCAGAGGGTGAAGAGTTTATCTTGTAGTGTCCAGTCTGGTAGAAAAATAGATTTCGCAGTCCATCCGCTAAAGAAAATACGAGTTTGTTGTCGTGGGGTAGGGGGGGGAGACGATGGGGTGACTTGGTGAAAGTCCATGAGAACTCGGATGATTAGCTGCACGATTTTCGGTGCCGCGGGAATTCCAGGAAAGTTTTTCATCCATCGCTATTTGTAAAAAAATAAAAATACAAATGAAATGGGGAAATAAAAAAGAATCTCTTTAGCTCTTGAAAAAGTTTTTATCGAATGGTCGCATCTGTTTGTACAGTAGCCAACCAAACGTGGGAAGCCACATACGTCCCTCACTCCCTCCCGCTCCTCCTCCACCATATATCGAGCTTGCTGACGCACTTCTTCTTCTTCTTCTTCTTCTTTTTACCCCTCGGACTTTCATTCAAAGAAATGTTGTGGTCGGCCTCGCGATTCAATAAGATACGATCTTGGATGACATCTCGCCACCACCCTCAGTGTATAGGCCTTTTATAAAGAAAGATCGCTATCATCCTATATCGGATGATTCAAATTTTCCTTTTTTCGTCAAAATGTGTTCTAGGCCTATTATCGAAAGACACGCGTCGCGAGTCGGATGACACGGCGCGCAACATTTTCCTTCCTTCTTTTTTTTTTGATAAGTCGACAATTATCCAAGTCTCCGATTACCCCCGTCTCTCTGCAACTGCCAAGTCAAGTCAAAGTCAAGTTGTCTAGTTTTCCTAATGGCGCACTTCAAAATCAAGGGGGGCGTTAAAATGCAGCGCATTCAAAGAGGAAAAATAAATTGCTAGGTTTTCAAGGAAAATATTAAAACTAACTCTTTTCCTTGGAAATGATCGTGTCCTCTCTGTTTTTTTAAAGGAAGAATAAATATTTAAAAAAAATGTTTGTCAAAATAAATAAATAACAAGAGTACACACACAAAATAATAATACGACGAGGCCAAAATAGAGAGGACATCCGCACGCGCACCAGTGTAAGTCTAGGGTTCGTTAACTGTGTCTTGTCAACTGTGCACAAACGCAGAGGCTTCTACCAATCCCGTACGGTCTCTACTCTTATGGCGTAATAACGACGACAGGCGGGAGCGTGCTGAACGACCCGGAACCAGCAGGTAGGAGGGGTGGTGGATGTCGTGTCCTAATTTCATCTCTTCTCTCTGCTCGGCTTTCGACATCGATTTAGCTATACACACACACACACAAAGTCCGCGTAAAGTTGTTGCCCGAGACTATACGACTAGATACATTTTAAGGACTTTAATACGCCCAGATGCTGCTGCTTCTGCTGCTGGTACTTGCGCATGGACTTGCACAAATATGTGAATAAGAGATGAATAGAGTTCTCCTTGCCTAAGGGCTAGATTCGAGTGCACTTGTCGATGAAATGAGGCATTATGGGAATTTTTCTTTCTTCCAGCTTTTCAAACTTTTTCTCTCTCTCTCTCTCTCCCATCTTCTTCTGAAATTCTTTTCTTGTTCTTTGATCTGGCGACTGAGTGAAATCAGCTCCTTCGACGTCGATCCGTATCAAAGGGCGGATGCTAGGATCCGACGACGACGCCCCTGATGCCGCAGATGCTGCGGGTTCTTCGTCTTCTTCTTCTCCATGGTCCAATCAAGTTTAAAATGATGGAGTGGCAAAATGTTCTCTATTGTGTTCAATCGAGTCGGCTGAGTTCAGAAGAGGTCTTCTCAAGAGCATAGGGGAGGAGTGTATACACACGATGGAAGAAAAAAAGGAAAATCGAAAAAACTGTTGGGTCCTGCAGGGTTGGACGAAACGTATGCGTCCTATATATCTCCCCTGGGTTAGCTTTGCCAGGAGCCTCAGTCAGGATCCCTCCCTCTGTCTTTCTCTCGATCCTTGGAGTGGCCACTTGAGCGGGGGGGACAAAAAAACTCGAAATTGGCAACTGCACCGGCGAAACCAACGGTTTCCATCTATAGTATATATCTCGCCCATCCATCTGCCGGCAGGCCACCATCCTGTGCTGCTGACGAATTTTTCGTTATATCCTAGATATATTTACTTACCATAACTTAATCTCCCTCTTGTAAATTTGATCGACATACTTGCTGCTGCTGCTTGGCTCTCATACCGACCTTTTTTATTCTTTCACGAGCACATATCAAGTGGGTTGGAAAAAAAACCTATACACCGCGTTGATATTGAAATTGTAAATACTTTTGAAGCCCTCTTGTGATTGCAACTGTGGGTGTAGTACGTATATAGGGAGTTGACGAGTTGTCGAGTAGTAGGTTAGAGTTGGGAAATTAGTAGACAGACACAAAAACTCTCGCGGCAGCTACTGCTGTGCGCACGGGAACAATGGACGACGAGACGGCCATCTGGCACGTATTTTTCTATTTTTTCGTTCGGGATGAATTCGATCGGCAGTCTCACGGGGGGAAACAACACAACGGGAAAAGAATCCAATGCCGATGCAAAGAAAACAACATTTCCAGGCCTTGTGTAGGAGGAGGTGTGAAGGGGGGAGCAGAGTCTACGGGTGAAATAGGCAGACAGCAGAGCGAAGTGAATGTTGACTGAGTCAACACCACCGTCTCCTCCATCAGCAAGTAAACAACAGCAATGAGAATATATATATCTCACTTTGAATGGTCGGGTCTTCTATACTCTATATAGCCTACACATCCATCGCATTTCTTCCGTGTGGATCTTTCCATCATTCACGAACGGATGTCCTTTTTTTGAGCGAGGGTGATGGAGACTTGATTAGTGTTTGAAATTTGATTGTGTTTGACTTTGGTGTGAAAATTACGACGTCTTTCCGAAGGAATCGAAGGAAAAGCTTATAGGCCCCATTCATATAGCCGGAGAGAGAGTCTAGAAGACGAATAGAATAGAGTGAGGGCCTAAAACGAGCAAGAGAGAGAGAGAAGGGTGAGCGTCTTTATAGACACAACGGATCGAGACTGTTTAAGTCGACAGCAGTACAGTTCTCGCTAATCTGTTTAGACAGCTAAGTAGAACTGCTGCTGCTGGATTGCCAACCGAGAGTCGAAGCCTCTTGAGATAGATCGAGTCGTTTTTACTATTCTCTTTTTTAATACCTTAGACCTCTTCACTCTTTCCCCCATTTCTCTATTTCTACTGTTGTCATTTCCCTTCTAGTCTGTAGAAATAATAATAATAAAATTCAGACGTCATGCCTCCTTGTCCGCGCGAGGGAACCGGTTACATTCCCTACATCCGCATTGTACATATAAATAAATACGCGGATAGCCACTGTTTAAACTGCATGTCGCTGTATATGTTTATATGTGAGCGTGAGCGCAGCAGCGTAATAATAAGAAATAGATATTTTGGTCTGGCGTCGCCAAGTTCTGTAACTGATGACCAGGGACGTCGCTAGCAGGTCGATTATTACAGAGTGGGGCTCGTCCCTCTCCACCGACTGAAAGAGAGGGTCAACTATACCGCCTCTTATACGGTTGCAGTGACCTCCATCTTGTTCCATAGTGTTAGCTCTATGTAGCAGCCAAAGGCCTGGCTACATAAAAATTAGAAGACACAGGGCCGAAAGGGAAAAAGAAAAGGGTGCTGCTGTGCTGCGCAGGGGCCAGCGGTGGGTGTCACTTCAAGCTGACCGCGACCGACTTGATTTGTTTCGGATGGCTCTCGCTATATATCGACACTGTGCTTATTCTTTTCATATGGTAAATTTTTTCTCTCGCTCCCTTCTTTCTTTTTATTGCAAAACTCTCCAATATAAGGAGCGCCCTCCACTCTTTCCCCTTCGTGATGCGGCGCCCACACTTGGTCTGCTCGTGAATGGTCCTCAAATCGGTCATATCTGGCAATGTTCAAGGCAACTTTGTGTCTGCTGTCACTTGCCATCACTGGATATGCCGAACTCAACGGGGTTTTTCCGCTTCCATCAGGCCCGCGCGCGCGCGCATTCTTACAACTTTTCTCTTTTATTGGCAATTTTTTGCTTGTGTCACTGCATTCGATTCAAATAAAGAAATTAAGCCTTTTCGATTCTTTGCGTGGGCTTTCCGATAAATTGGAGGCAAACAACTACCATATGGAAACTATTAAGCGAATATTTTCAAAAAAAATTTTTAATTTAAAATAGCAAGAGCAAAAAAAAAAAGGTCTTATCATTTTAATTAGGGGCTTGTAAAGTAAAAGACAATCATTAGTAATATCTGTTAAAATTGTTTTCTTTTAAACTTACTTTAACGGAGGGTATTATATTGACTTATTGTGGCGGTTTCGGTCTAAGGGGGCTGGTAGGTAGGGGGCTGACAAACTAAAAATCCCAATTCGTTTCACGATGTCGAACGCGGGTGAGAAAACCGTTTTTATCGTTTATCAGCAGCGGTTTGGATTTGGGGTGGGGGGTCGATATTATTTCTATCGATATCTTAACGAAACGATGGCTGATTAGAAGATTAGTGTCGTCTGCTATCTGCTTTCGTTTTGTTTCAAAGTTTTGAAAAAGAGACAAAGTTCAAGATTACAAAGAAAACTCCTCTTTTGAAAACGTACGTGGTTAGAACAACAAATAAAATTTGAAAAATGTGATCGTCGAGTCAACTCTGATGTCACGACTCTTCATGCTCTCTTCTCCATGCTGTTGGACAGGTGAATAAAACCTAAAACTTAGAATACAAATGAAATGGTTATGCTGGTAGCTTAAATAGAAGAGTTAAACTCTGTTCCAAATTTTTTAAATTGTAATTCCTGACTAGCATTTATCAAGTAAGCAGTAAGCCCTCTGTTGATGCATGGCAGTTTAATTGCACTATGTAATCTTCTCCTTTGTGTAGATTTATTGAGGCCTAAGCCAGATATCATAACTACAGGCTATCCAGTTTCGCTTGGGCTGGTATTGACCTGTCACCAGCAACAATCTTATTATCATCGCTTGGGTAATAATTTTGTTACTATTATTAACCTGTGACCTGCCTAGGTATATGACTTACATAGATGGAGTGTAATACATGTAAACCTTATATTCTCTTGTTTATTAAAAATAGGGTTTACCCATTGTTTCATTTTGAACTTTCCATACTTGTTGTTTCATCTTCAAATATTTTTCGTAACCCATTTTAAATTTTTAATCTAGATAAACAGCATCATCCCGTTCAAGGCCTTTTTTCCTATCTCGTCTGGTGGATTTTCAACTTTTCAGCGGATGGAAGAAACACTTGTGGATGTCTGGCTGTAATTCCCAGGCTTAAAGGTAGGAAAAATTATCTCCATTTTTCTTTTTTATCTCTTTGCTTGTGTTGGTTATAAATCGTTAGACAGTATGGGGTACGATTATTCCTGAGCTATAGGCGATTGATTGAAACTGTTTTCTCTGGTGGCGTTTTTGTTGACTCAGTCAAGTTTTTTTTTTTTTTTTAACAATTCATTTGTTGAACGACTACAGCTTAGGCCTGGTTTTGTACTCTCAACTTTGTCTGTGGGAAGACAATCAAATTCAAAAATATGTTGACTTGACAATTTTTTGACCTTTTGCCACACCGTCTTCGTTAATTTCCGCCGTTTGTCTTTCTTTTTATCTTACTCAACTCTAAGCAAATCTCTTTAAACGCATCCCGAGCTTATTGTAACGTCCAAGGAATGAGCTGACGGTGTCATTTCAACTTCTCTGACGCATATTGAGCTATAATAAAATGTCGAGCCTGTCTGGAATCCGGAAAGAGGGCACGTATGATAAGCAACCGGATATTGCTTGTTCTCTTCTCCTCTCAGCCTCGCTCTTAGCTCTGCTCGAGGGTTTTGATATAATATCGATATAACGCACCGGATAAGTACTGCTGCTGGTAAACATCCGCGTGCACAACGCCAGGAACGTTGGAGTGATGGGGTATATATTCTACAGCACTGAGCTGATGCTGTAGAGAAGTTGAAGTTGCTGTCTTCACCTCTCCCTCTTGCCCTTTAGACGTAAGCAAAATTCACACTGCATCAGCAACGCACGTGTCCATAACAGCCAGCACCCCTTTCACTCTATAATAAAGATTATAGCAGTGTGTATACGTTATAATACCTCCCTTTTTTTCCGCCCCGTGTGTTAATTCACACAACGTTGGCGCTTATTATAATGATGATGATGATGATGAATTGATGATGACAATGATGACGCGTTGTATGGACACACGATCACAATCACGTCCTATCGAGAGAAGGTGAGGGGAGATGTGGCGGAAGGGATCAACGTTTTCTCATATTTCCGTTTTATGAGTCGTGTGAATGACAAAGATCATCTGACGGGGTATTAGATATAGGGGGATAGATTTGATATGTTGCACAACAGAGAACGAGAGACTATATAGGCTTAAGATGCCGGGGTAAAATGATGTGTGTATTTCAAAGTTAGCATATTTATGTAACATAGTGATGACGTGTTTGTCAACGGATTGGAGGGAGAGAAAAAAAACGTGGGGAATGCACGGGAGATGAAGGGATGGAGAGATTGATTTTATATAAAGCCATCGTGTTCGGCAAACTGGAGGGGGGAATAAGTTGAAACAACAGCAAACAGCTTATACCAACGAGTAGTCTACTAAAAGATGTAAATAGAGAACTAGAAGAGGATGAACAAGTTTGACGATACGCATATAGGGGATAATTCGGACCACTGATTCCAAAAGATTTGTGAAGAAAAATGACATCATATATACTGAATGAAAATTGAAATCGAATCAAAAACGCCACAGTAAATCGGAAAAAAATAACGGGATCGAATAGAGAGAGAAAGAGAGAGAGAGAGTAAGTGAGACAGTCGATTAAAAAATGAGTTAGAGACGGAGCAAACACCGAATAATAATGAACACACGAATATAATGCGGGAGTGGAGATTTAAATTAAAACGAAAAGGTGTGAAAAGGAGATTTTTAATAGATATATCATTTAACAGAAATCGTCTTTACCAACGTCCATTGTGCAGCGGTAGGTACGCACTCAAACTGTTTTGCTGCTGTTGAGCCTGTTGCATTTGGGCGTGCTGGTGATGATGGTGATGGTGGTGGTGGGGATGATAGGGATGCAGCGACGACGACTGAGTGTCCATCAATGCCTGGCGATGAAAGCCGAGCGAGCCGAGAGCCTGGCTGGTCAGATACATGGCCGAAGTGCTTGGGTGGTGCTCGGCAGCGGCAGCTGCGGCTGCGGCGTGATGCAGACCTACTTGCGACTGGGACAGGTGAGCCGCTAGGTGATGATGTGGGTGATGGGGATGATGAGAGTGATGACTTGGAGGAGCGACGCCCATAAGACCCGAGGAGGTCGGTCCTGGACTCGGCGTGCAATCGTCATCGCGGCAACCAACCGAAGACGGCGACGGCTGAGTCCCGAGAGTTGTGCTGCAGGAATTGTCGCCGCCGCCGGCCGACGAAGCCCCGATGGGCCCACCTCCGTTGTTGCTGCTGCTGACCAAAGCCGATCCGTTTTCCGCCTTGCAATCCTTGTTGACCAGTGACGGAACCGATACTCTTTTGGGCGAGTTCTGTTCAATTCAATGGTGGGATATTAATCATCTAGCGTTTCACAACAAATCGTTTCACGGCAATTAGAAATGAAATAAAACTGATTAGATCCATTCAAGAAATGAAACGATTCGGACGACTGGCTCCGTGTGGCTGTGGTAAAGGAGTTGAAACCCTTTCACGAACGGTGCTTTTATTCATAATATCTAGTGGATCGACAGTCAACGACAATATATCTATTATCAGACGCTAATATGCTGTCAGGGATTCCCCCCACATCGCCAAACTGATATGAGAAAATCGACCCGTTTCCCATGAACCGACGGGACGCTTTCATTTGCATTCGGTCAAGCGGAATCCCCCCATACCGTTCTTCTCCCTCCGTGTGCCCAGGCCTATACCCACATACATGCGCATCACTTTAGAGGGGAATATAAGATGGGCTAGGAAAGAGGGAGTCTTTTACACATCTTTTTACATGTCCGGCGTTGTGTTTTCAATAGACTTTTCACCGTCACTCCCCCTCCTTTTTAGTTGAATTTTTCAAGAAAGCCCCAAATATTGGGGTATTTCGTGGGAAATCCTATTGCTTTGCGGCGCATTAGATTCACAAACAGATGAGATCGGATAGATTGGATTATCTGCGATTAACCCCCGCTAGGCACTAACGCTCAATAGAAATGAAATGTTGATTTACCTGTTGATGTTGAGATCCAATATCAGCCATTGCCTTTTCTTTCGCCTGCCTCTTGCATTTGTAGCGATGATTTTGGAACCAAATTTTCACCTATTGTTGATAAGAGAATAATAAGAGTCAAATTTGGTTTCAATCTCGCTAGTTGTTTTTGGTTAAAAGCCGTAATGTTTTTTGTTTATATACATTGAAAGAAAGAGTTTTTTTGTTACCTGAGTAGGAGTCAAATGGATGAGTCCGGCCAGATGTTCTCGCTCAGGAGCCGATAGATATTTTTGCTGCTTGAAGCGCCTCTCCAATTCGTAAACCTATTTTTAAAAAAATTCAATTCACTCATTAGACCTTGAGATGGCTGCTTGGAAAAATACCAGCATGCGTATATAGACTCTTTCATATGTCGTCAGACTCGATTATGACTAGTCATGCTGTCACACACAGGAGCCAGTAAAAAAATACAGAATTCTAAAGGCTTTATTTCTTCTATACGATTATTTTCCGTCACGTATCAATATTGGCTTTGCTGACATCGTCCGATATCTTCACGGACGGCTTCAAATGTGAAAGAAACTCTTGATTCAACTCCAGCAGCTATCGGGTAATTACTCAGCAGCATCGTCAAACCTTACCGAGTCATTCACATTGAATTTAAAGCCATTCACGGTTCTTTTATTTGCTGCTGTTGGACTTGACAAACGAACGATGGGACACGGGCGTAAACTTATTGTACAGTTTTTAAACAAAAAAAAAAGAGTAGGACAATTTCTTTGGCGATTTTTACCTGGGCTTGCGTGAAGAGAACTCGCCGTTTGCGTCTCTGCGCGTGAAGCGGAAATTGCACGCCGCACTGCTTGGGCTCGCTGGTCATTCCGCAGGCCGCGCTGATTCCCGACATGGACATGTTCATATTCATGCCCGTCATGTTCATACCGGTCATGTTCATTCCGGCCATGTTCATGTTGACGGATGGCGCAGTCGAACTCATAAGACGACTCACTGCATAGACGGTAAAATAACAAACATATGAAAATGTTTAGTGACAATCACTTGATGTTAAATTACTTGTGAAAATTCTGAAATTTACCGGTGGAAAGGGTGTAATCGGTTGCGAACCGCGGATCCCCGCTGCTGGTGCTGTACCAAGGAGCCGTTGGGGCACGGACGTCACCAGACACTCCGTAGGCCGAAGCGGAAAATTCCGATGCTCCATTAGTGTACTGAGACCCGGATGTCGTGGTAAAAGCTGACGTCGTGGCCGGAATGTGACCGCCGCCCGAATGCGGCGGCGGTGGAGGCGGATGGGAAGAATGCATTCCCAATTGATGGACGCCGAACGGAGTTGAAACTGGCACACTCATTGATTTGTTGTTATTACTGCCGTCCGTCAAGTTACTGATCGAATTTAGCAGCAGGTAGGATTCGGTTCCGGTGCCGTTGGGTTGTTGTAGCTGTTGGAGATCCGAGTTTTGCGAATCTTCACCGATTGAATAAGGTTTCAATGGACGAGGAGGCAGAGCTACGGTTTCATCCAGTGGGCTCAAAATGTCAGTGACTGAGAAATTTGTTCGGTACTTGGGACTCACGGACATGACATTGGCGTTGGGATTTCAAACCTGCTCCAGTGCGGTGCAATATGTAGAATTTACTGCTAAACCCACTGGTGATGTTGAATAGTTTTTTTTTTTTTTTCGGGAGGGAGTTAAAATTAGAATTTCACGAAAAGACGGAAGAGTTTACCACGTTGGAGGTTTCGAGTCAAATCAGCGGCATGGATATAACGATGCGAATGGATTGGGCAATGAAAACACTCTGGGTGGAAGCGAGAAGAAGTGCGTGGCTAGCTAAGCGGAGTGGCTCTCTCGGCCGAAATCAAGGACGATTACAGAAGATGAGTGATGATATGATGAAGTCGAGAATCTCTTGAGCCACGGTCAAGGATGTTTTTGCCAATCTCTCATCAATCGACACAATCGTTCACCGACACACATGAACTCGATTACCAAGAGGTTCTTGATTTTTGTTCTGATTCTTCTTCACTCTTTTTCCTTCTTCTTCTTCTTTTTTTTACTTAATGCGAAGAGACACTCGACCGCAAAGTGTCGGGATAGCTCTCAGGCCGGCCAGGAGAGAGAGAGAGAAAAAACAACACACGGTAGCGCGCAGAGACGAGAGGCCGATGAAGAAGTCGCTCGAAGAGTTTGAGGGCGCTCAGAGAACCGGTGGCGAAGGTGGTCAAAAAACGGGCGAGAAGACGACGAAGAGAGCTAGAGAGATGAGAGCGCGTGAGAGTCTGGAGAACGATGAAAGAGAGAGAGAGAGAGTCTTGCTTGCTTAATGTTGATCAACAAGCCTGAAGAGGATGATGGGATCACAGGTCAGTTCAATCACTCAACTCACTTGTGTCGCACTCACCCAGCAGCAGCCACTTCCTCAAATGCCTCTCCAAGAGCTCCTCGGCAAATCTTTGAAGCATGGCACTTCACCCTATACCAAGCCCAAGACCCCGGCGACGACCAAGGGCGTATACTTCAACAGCCACTCCATTGGGTCCTCTCCACGTCCAACCAATTCACGCGCAACCGGCCCGGATCCCCCCTCCGCGAGCCGTCCATTGGTTACTCGCTCAGTTCAAAGGGAGGAGCTAGATTCCGGAGGCGCCGCCAATCGCGCCCCTTTCGCTTCCGCGCGCTGTGTGCTCTCTCTCCTGGCTCTACTATTCTTTTACCTCCCCATCTAAAGTTGGCGGTTTCAGCGTCTCTAGCGTCGATTCACGATTCGAGTTTTGGAGTAACGGCAACTTTGAATTTCCTTTTTTCCACCTTTCCTCCAATATTATCTGGTCAGTATATATAAAGAATGTCAATACTTACCATCGATATTGCATTCATCCGCATTGGGTTGACGACAGCACTGAATCACTCGGACCAAGGCCCTACATCGTCTCTCGCACTGGTGGCACTGTCAAACTCGATCGGGAGTTTTGGTGTGTTTTTCACTGTAAGGATCGATCAAGATGCGGAGGAATTTTGTTGGTGAAATTTTTGTGCAGTCATTGTTGCAGACTTGGATGCGTACAATATCAACGGCTAAACTAACGCGATGATTTTTGAAACGTTCGGATCTCTGACGAGGAAAGCTTGTGTGCGACTGTTGCCCAAGAATCCTTCTCGACTCTATGCACTGTGTCCAGTAGGAGATCAATAGCACCCGACTCGGATGTTAAGAAGAACGCAGGGCCGGATTTTAATTAGCAAGCTGGCGCTGAACGCCGGCCTTCTACTACCGTACAGAAACTGAGAGAAAGACTTGATGATGTTGACTCGCAAGGAACTCTAGTGACCGGTCGAGTAGAAGACGCAAACGCAGCTAATTGCTGCCAAGGAACGAAGGAATAAGATAGAGAAAGCAACTCATGTCGTATGATTGCTGAACGATAGTCGAAGCGATAGAGTTTAAGTTAACAATACCGGGAATAGCTTTTAATTATGAGTTGGTAACACTTACTTTAAAAATTAAAAGGTCTATACTCTTCCAGTCAAACCAAACTTGTGTATTTTTAGTGATAATGAACAAACCCAAAATTTTCCCCACAACCACGAACGAAAAAAAAAGCAAAAAGTTTGATTCCAGCAACGCAGTTCAGGCTTCACAAGTAACATATATAGGAAAACTGGAACGCTAGCTGTTGAATGATTGCAACCGGAATGGAGGGAAATAATATGGTCACTCGTGAGAAGCACATCACAGTATACGTAGGCCGCAACAACTTTGGTGTGAAACAGACAAAAAAATTCTTGATAGTTGATACCAAGACAAAAATTAGAATGTGTTATTACAGTAACATTGCATTTTTAACACGCCAAACATTACTGAGAATGGCAAAGGCAGCACAATTGGGGTACATAAGCACAAACGCCTAACTTTCATAATCATTTTGGCTGGATCTCACGAAATTCCCAACGATGGTAGTTGTTGGCAGTGTCACACGGAAGCAGCGTCAAATGATTGTTCTGTGGATGGACAGCCAAACATCGCTTCAGCACCTTATGCAACAGCGTTTTCGAAGTCTAAAATATACAAGACAAATTTAAAAGTTATAATACATTCATGACATTTGTCTTAGGTAATAAATTCTGCATAACATTTTTTTTCTTTAAATTGTACCTCGTCATACTCCCAAGGGCCTTCAACGCTTCCAAGACGACAAACGACCAGCTTAACACCTTGACTGTCTGCATTGACACATCGCTCACCTACACCCAATTGCCCGGCTTTATTCAAGCGGAATAGCTAGGAGACGCACAAAAAGGAAAACAGTATTAACTATGAACATATTAATCAAATTGAAATTTTGTAAACAGTACCTGATTGTTGCCAAAACCATGACAATGAGAAATCCCCATCAAACTTGGGGGTTGATGACCCATGGTATCCAAGCACTGACGCGCAGCTGTATTACGGAGCTAGATAGAAAAGGGTAATTCATTATTTAAAAAATAAATCGATCACAATTATGCGCTTAAGCTAATAGTTCAATATCCGTAAATCAGCTAGAGCACAGTAGTGCAATCGATTTTGGGTTTCTTTATTCTAGACTAGAGATGGAGGTAAACGCCATCTTACGACGAAATTTCCAAATCACGGTAGGAACTTGCTGAATGCTGAATAAATATAAAAAAACGAAAAGGAAACTAAAAAGAACTCTCACACTTACTTCACCCCAATGTAGATTAGCTGGAAGTTCAGGATACTTATCCAGCACATCATAGGCTACCTCTTCCATAAACCACGCGAAACTCTTGCAATTTAATCGTTTCTTCATTTCTAACTGCTGTGTAATGTTGCCCATATCAAGGAAGCGGGCCGTCGGTTCACGCGTGTAAAAGAACTCTTTATACTTATCGTCAAACCACACCTCGATCACACGTTTATAATTCTATGGAGAAGGAAAAAGAATTAATATTGTTATGTGAAATATAACTTTCTAAGAATTACGATGGTGATGAGAGAACCCTTCTTGTTTGCAGCAAGTTTGCCGAAAGTGTAAGGCATGAAACCTCTGTATACATGACCGACACGCGAACAAGGTACCCAAAGAATTTTACCGCCACACTGCCAAATCTATCAATTTAAAGGAATTGATAATGGTTAACTTTTGAAATCTTTTTTGTACTATGTGTAAATGTATACCTTAAATGAAAGCTCAAAATTTTCTCCTCCCCACACTAGGAGACCAGGGTCGTAAGCTCCGATCTCGAGGAAATACGCTCGGTCGATAGCAAATAGGCCTCCTGCGTGGGTTGGAGCTCTGTTGAGTTAAAAGTTTTTAAATTTTAAATAAGAATATATTTAAATAAATAAGCACGAGACAGTATAAGCGGACTACAAGCGAATTAGGTAAACTTACTTGTACGGTTCACTATTATAAGTCCTCGTCTGTGCCTCTCTTTCAGGTACTTCGTTTTCCTTGTACAACATTCCCCATTCAAAGATTCCCCGGAAGTTAGTTTCACCTTGGTATACCGGCCTATACTCAAAGTTTTCGTGATCGATTCCATCAATCAGCGGGACAGTCATGGTAGTTCTGTTATAAATACGAATTATTTTGGTTGTACAGATTCTAATGAATTGATAATGCTGCTCATACCTGTCCAAATATATTGGGTACAGAAGTGGAGGAAGCCAATTAAGTCCCACTTCACAATGTGCATCAAGAAATAGAACAACTTCTCCTCGAGCTTCCTCAGCTCCTCGAGTTCGTGTTCTAATTAATCCTTCGCGTTCCTTATTACGAATGAGACGGACTTTTCCATCGTATCTCTCTATGAAATCCTCCAGTTTCCGTTTTAAATGGGCTTAATTTATAGAAAGAAATTAGAAAACAAAAGTAAGTATACATTTTTTTAAATCCTAAAAATACCTTTCTCACTGAAGTCATCAACCAACAAAACTTCTTCCAGAAATTGTGGTGGGGAACGATCAATAACAGACTGCACAGTTCGTAGAAGTGTTGACCATCCTTCATTGTGAAAAACTATGACAACACTGGCTTTTGGTAAATCTTCTGGATAACTCCAATGTTGACACCTAGGATATAGGATTGATTGAAAATATGAATATCAAAGAAATTCAATAAATTCATTACTCTGGGGTTCTTGTGTCACTTATTGTTCTTGAAAGACTGATTTCATCAGAGACCACCATGTTCATGCCAAATTCAGATATGGATTGACTGGCCTCATTCCTTTGGTCAGGAAGCAGTGTATGGGGTTTTCCTCCTTCACCTGGACCTGATCTTGGAGCTTCTATAGGAGGTTCAAAATTTCCCATTTTATCAGGTGTGAAGACAGACAGTTTTTTAACATCACGGGATTTTGCCTGCATCACAAAATAATGATGATATAACAACAAGGTATACTAATTATACTAAGTAATTAACATATTATACATTACCTTGTGATGGCCATCTTGAGAGTTCACTGCATTCGCTACTGGATTCTGATTAGCAAAGAACAATACACATGCTACCAGCAGCAAAACAGTAATAAGTCTCAGTAACCGTGAACGTCTCAACTGTATGATGTTCATTGTTTTTAACACTTGTTGAGTTACTAGTTATCTACAATTCAACAGCCAAGAGCTACTCAAAATCCTATTTTCTTGTGCATCACAAGCTCTTCTTCAAAATGAATCAAAATGCGACTCAAAACTATTACAAAACCTTGTTTAAAGATTAGTCAGTAGGAAACCAACAACTTTGTTTTAAGTACCGGGCGTCTTTTCCCCTCCACGTCACCGACGTCACAAGCGTTTTGTTTCGAAAAGGAGCAATGTTCCGGTACAGTATGTGTCTAAAAAAGTGCACTCACGTACATCGAAATATGGTTATGGATAACTGGCCAGGTGCTGTCAAACTCAAAAACCTTTGGGGGAAAAAATTTATATAAAAACAAAAAAAAAAAAAATGAAGTAGAAAACACTGCCTTGGCTGAACGAGACATCTAGCAACCGTTTTTGGAACCTCACACATCGCTTTGGCAATCTCGAGTTTTAAATGATCTCATAAATTTATTAGAAGCAAGAGCGGCTTATTATCCCACGCCACCTTTGCAATTACTGTCATTCAATTTTTTTTTTCAAATTTCAAATTAGTCTGCTGTTCCATTATGAATGTTTTGCCATTCTCTGTTTAGTGTTCAGTGTTCACTGATAGGATAGAATAGTAGCCTACCAGCCTACCTATCGGAAAGGAAGGGCGGCTTAAGTGCAGCCACAGACTAAGAGGGTAAAGACCACGAACGGCTATAAACCCCTTGAAGCGATGCTCGTCCTATGCCGTATGGTGGCGCGTCGAGCACACAAAACGAAAGCCATTATTTTTCCTCTTTCCCTACTGATTAGAGTCTTCACACACCGTAAGTTTATAATTAAACCATTAACATATCAATAGTGATGTTTTGTGTAAATATAGCTTAGATATCTCCCATGTTGTGGGAATTTTTTTAAATTTCTATGTGATCTCTAGACACAATCTAAAAATTCATTTATTAAACCCCCTTTTTGCCCATTTTCAAGCCCAGGAAACAGCGTTTCAAGATTTTCTGAAATGGGCCTGAAAATCGTGAAACGCTGTTTCCTGGGCCTGAAAATGGGCAAAAAGGGGGTTTAATAAATGAATTTTTAGATTGTGTCTAGAGATCACATAGAAATTTAAAAAAATTCCCACAACATGGGAGATATCTAAGCTATATTTACACAAAACATCACTATTGATATGTTAATGGTTTAATTATAAACTTACGGTGTGTGAAGACTCTAATCAGTAGGGAAAGAGGAAAAATCAACTTGATCTCGGTCGTCGGGGCGAACCCTACCGGCTTCTCGGGGGACAATAGAAAGTGGTAGGGTTCGCCCCGACGACCGTAGGCACGGTAGCGCTCGTGGTGGCGAAGGGCTACAACACACTGTCCTATAACATACTGTCAATATAAACAAGGTAAACAAAGCAGTTCAAAAGTGTCAATTCAGGTTTTATTGCAGGTTTAGTGCCGTTTCTCACAGTGTGTCAGGTAGAGATTTGATGAAAGATTCTCTGACCAGGCATCGAGCCAGAACCAAAGCCGATAAAAGAAAAAATGATGCTTTACAACAGGAACCTAAACATTCATGGAACTTCTTGGCAGTAATTTTGGCAGTAATTTTGGCAGAGGCAGAGTTACCCACTCTGATGAAGTTGTAGCAGTTTCTAATCAAGAAACTGCTAGTGAAATAACTCCCAGTCTAATGGTAAGTTTATCAATATTTGTGTTCAAGTTTACGATTAAAAAATGTTCCATTGTTTACAGAAAGAAGTGGTGTACAGGATATCATTCATTCAGTCGCACTGGAAAAGACATCATTGAAGCAAGCATTTCACAAGAAGAAAAAGGAACTAATCAAGAAAGCGAGTGGAAAACTTGCATGAAAGACAAGGAAGATGCTTGGGATTCCAAGAGAGATGCTGTCTTTCAAAACTACATTAGCTCCCGTTCCCACAGTGCAAGTAAATGTGGTGTATGTGAAAAAGTCACTAATCCTGTTTGTTGCTTTACTTGCAAGCAAGGTTTCTGCAGCAAATGTGATATGATCACTCACCGCAAACTGTTGGTACTACACAATAGGGAGGTGTTTGAGAATGGCAAAAATTTAAAATTCTTGCGCCAAAACGAGTTCATATCTGAAGATGGGTACATCACTGTTGAAGGTAATAGCGGTTTCTTGAATTATATATGTAGATTAATAATTATCTTGTATTATAGTGTCCCTTCCTGAATGCAAAAGCCCTCATTCGTGTACTGCGAAACCTGGTTCAAGAGACGTAACCGTAGTTACAGCCAATGGTAAATGAGGGCAACTTCACGGAGGACAACCGATTACCAGGATTACATCGACGAAGACACAAACAATTATCAACACTAGACGCTGATGAAGAAAATGATGACATCAATTAATATCCATAGTTCAAAACGCGCACATATATTGTTATGCAAATCTTGGTATAACATATGAAATACAGCTATTGTTTGAAGGGAATAAAATTATTATTACGAGCTTTTTTATTTGTTTCATCAACATTATTCGTCATCCTTATAGGCATATTCGAGTGTGCGTGAAAATAAAATTGTTTCGCAGTTAATTATCCATGCGTATGTTCATAATAGACTTAATCTGACTTCAAATTTTTATTCAGCGTAAAAAGTTGAGTCAGAGGTGTAATTTTCATTTCTATTGGTGGTCAGCCGCATAGTAGCGTGCGTGAAACTAAAAAAAATCGTTCGCAGTTAATTACCCATGCGTGTGTTTATTTTAGGCTTATTTTGACCTGATATTCTGATTCAGCGTAAAAAGTTGAGTCGGAGGTGTAATTTTCATTCATATTGGTGGTCAGCCGCATAGTAGCGTGCGTGAAACTAAAAAAATCGTTCACAGTTAATTACACATGCGTGTGTTTATTTTAGGCTTATTCTGACCTGATATTCCGATTCAGCGTAAAAAGTTGATTGTGAGTTGTAATTTTCATTTATATTGGTGGTAGCCTGCGGGAGTTATTGGTTTACGACACTTTTTTTTTAAGGAAAAAGGCGCAGTAAGTCGCTTACTGTAACAGGGCGGACTTTTTTCAGAAAAAAATTAGATCGCAAAAAACTAAATCCCTCAGGCTACTACCAAAATGAATGAAATTAACATCTCTAACTCAATTTTTGACGCTGAATCGGAATATCAGGTCAGAATAAGCCTTAAATAAACACACGAATGTGTATTTAACTGCGAACGAATTTTTACTTTCACGCTACTCGCTAGGCGGCTGAACCACGAAAATTAATGAAAATTACAACTCTAACTCAACTTTTTATGCCGAATCGGAATATCAGGTGAAAAGAAGCCTAAAATAAACACACGCATGTGTAATCAACTCGGTAATTAACTGCGAACGAATTTTTTCTTTCACGCACGCAACTATGCGGCTGCCCACTAAAATGAATGAAAATTACAACTCTTATTCAAATTTTTACGCAGAATCGAAATATGAAGTCAGACTAAGTATAACATCAACACGCGAATGTATAATTAACTGCGAAACAATTTTATTTTCACGCACACTCGAATATGCCTATAAGGATGACGAATAATGTTGATGAAACAAATAAAAAAGCTCGTAATAATAATTTTATTCCCTTCAAACAATAGCTGTATTTCATATGTTATACCAAGATTTGCATAACAATATATGTGCGCGTTTTGAACTATGGATATTAATTGATGTCATCATTTTCTTCATCAGCGTCTAGTGTTGATAATTGTTTGTGTCTTCGTCGATGTAATCCTGGTAATCGGTTGTCCTCCGTGAAGTTGCCCTCATTTACCATTGGCTGTAACTACGGTTACGTCTCTTGAACCAGGTTTCGCAGTACACGAATGAGGGCTTTTGCATTCAGGAAGGGACACTATAATACAAGATAATTATTAATCTACATATATAATTCAAGAAACCGCTATTACCTTCAACAGTGATGTACCCATCTTCAGATATGAACTCGTTTTGGCGCAAGAATTTTAAATTTTTGCCATTCTCAAACACCTCCCTATTGTGTAGTACCAACAGTTTGCGGTGAGTGATCATATCACATTTGCTGCAGAAACCTTGCTTGCAAGTAAAGCAACAAACAGGATTAGTGACTTTTTCACATACACCACATTTACTTGCACTGTGGGAACGGGAGCTAATGTAGTTTTGAAAGACAGCATCTCTCTTGGAATCCCAAGCATCTTCCTTGTCTTTCATGCAAGTTTTCCACTCGCTTTCTTGATTAGTTCCTTTTTCTTCTTGTGAAATGCTTGCTTCAATGATGTCTTTTCCAGTGCGACTGAATGAATGATATCCTGTACACCACTTCTTTCTGTAAACAATGGAACATTTTTTAATCGTAAACTTGAACACAAATATTGATAAACTTACCATTAGACTGGGAGTTATTTCACTAGCAGTTTCTTGATTAGAAACTGCTACAACTTCATCAGAGTGGGTAACTCTGCCTCTGCCAAAATTACTGCCAAAATTACTGCCAAGAAGTTCCATGAATGTTTAGGTTCCTGTTGTAAAGCATCATTTTTTCTTTTATCGGCTTTGGTTCTGGCTCGATGCCTGGTCAGAGAATCTTTCATCAAATCTCTACCTGACACACTGTGAGAAACGGCACTAAACCTGCAATAAAACCTGAATTGACACTTTTTGAACTGCTTTGTTTACCTTGTTTATATTGACAGTATGTTATAGGACAGTGTGTTGTAGCCCTTCGCCACCACGAGCGCTACCGTGCCTACGGTCGTCGGGGCGAACCCTACCACTTTCTATTGTCCCCCGAGAAGCCGGTAGGGTTCGCCCCGACGACCGAGATCAAGTTGGGAAAAATAATGGCTTTCGTTTTGTGTGCTCGACGCGCCACCATACGGCATAGGACGAGCATCGCTTCAAGCATTCCTCTTAGCCCTATCCCTGATCGTAGTCTTTACCCTCTTAGTCTGTGGTGCAGCAGGATTTTCATATAAAAAAAACTAAATTAAAAGACTTGTGGTGTCTAATAACGTTTTAGCTGTCTAATAATTTTAATCACAGACTATTACGCAGGCCGGCAGGCGTATCAAAAAAGGTTTGGCTTAATAACAGGTGGAGGCGTGCGTTGCGCCCCCGCTACCAGGCAAGCAGACAACTGTAGCAGACAATGAGACAACAAATCAACAAAGGTGGTGCATGAAAAACTTGAAAAAAAGGTTTCTGGGGTTTGTAGTACTTTGCTTGCTACAAATGGCGCTCCGTAGTCCGTAGTTATTGTGAATATTGAAAAACATTCACACATATTAGCATTATAACATATTGAATTTCAGAGTTCAAATAACCTTTTTGACATCCGATGGACAAAATTTCTCAACAAGAAACGATGATATCGAAAATCAATGGCTCGTGTCCGACGTCTCCAATATATTCCCATGACTATTGTTTTTCCTAATAGGTAGGCTTAGTAGGTAGGCCTTTTAACGAATGGATCCTACCTTTTCTCCCTTTTTTTATATATTTAAGGTTTCCATTTCATTTCTTCCAATAGTAATCGGTACCTTTGTGATTAGAGCTGAGATTTGACGAGTTTCAATGTTTTTAACTATGACCAGTTGCAAAGTCCATGCAAGTTCTTGGTTTGTTTTCCTTTCAAAATCTGGTAACATTTACTGAAAGACCAATTCGACTGAGGCACTGGTTTGAATATTTTATGTTTATATGTATATTTTAAATATTGTGTATGCTGTGATAGCTGATAGGTTTATCAAGTACTACCTTTGTTTCGACAGTCGTGTATATGCATTTATGTTTGCGCCACTAACTTGTACCGCTAGGTTTAAAATCTGATTATGATTTTTAACATTCAACGTTTTTTCTGTGTTTCAAATTCTTAGCACATGGAAGATTCCCGCGAATGAGACTCTCTTGGCCTCTTCTATGATTTGGCCATTCGCGGCAGGTGACAACCTCAGATGGACATGGATTACTCATCAGGTGTCTTGTACAGTACCTGCAGATTGAAAAGACGAACACCACAGTGGACTACCATCACCGGTATATCAAGTAAGTAAGTACTTTCCTCATCGTGACAGTCTGACAGGGTACCGAAGAATGAGGCAGCGTCGTTGGTTTCATTTTTCACGTCAATCTGACATACAGGGGTTGGACTATTCCAGATTTTCCGCAACATCGCAGTTAGGCTTAAAAAATCTCGTACTAAGAATTCAAATTCAAAACGGATTACGGTACTACGAGTAGCCAGCGTGCCAACCTTTAAATCCAAGAAGTTAAAAAAAAAAACGGCAACGAACTCACTCACTCAATAGTTTTTCTTCAGAACGTTTTTTTTTTGTTTTTATGTGTTCAAATAAACCTTTTTGCCGTCTTTAAAGAATCCGTATTTTTAATTCCTTTTACAGCTGGACGCCCTCCTGTTTCCTAGATCTCGCGAAAGTTTGTCTGCTATACTTATAAGGTATCGTTTCGAAGCGTTATTCCGTTTTATTAATTGAATAATTTGAGTGAACATTCGCCCAAGTTGTCTTTTCTTTCTCTATTACATAATTGATACGTACCGTTTTTTTTTTAAAGCCGACTGTCCTTCAAACGGTTCGAAATGAAAGATTTATTCATTCCGCGAAGAAACGAGTCAAATGACTCAAATTTCAAATGGTTTTAAATGAGTTTTAAGCCATAAACATTTGGTATTCATTTTGATTTGATGTTGTAGTTTGTAGACCTATTCCAATCCCCAGCAACATCAATCTGCAGAAGGAAAGCCCTGTTTGCATGCCCTTGACTTTCGAAGGTCACCGAGATCATTACGTAAAACGTGTCATGCAGTGGTGTAGAGGTTGGGTGAGAACGGTATGCGTTACAAAACAATTTGGTATTCATTAAAAAAAAAATTGTTTTTGTATATAGACCCATCCCCAGCAACGTCAACCTGCGGAACCAGTTTTCTTGTCCTTAGCGCTCGAAGGTCACGGAGATCATTAAGTAATACGTATCATGCGACGGCGGAGAGGTTGGGTGAGAAAGGTACGTGTTTTTCATCATTATCAAACAGGTAGAATATCCGCAAGGCTTAAGAGGTGAGGGTGATAAAAAAATCGTATATAAAGGAGAGAGAAAAGGCCAGAGACATCAGTCGAGTGAGGATCTCCGACACGGCAACAACTGCAGCGCACTCTCTGTCACCATCTGCCTTCTTCAGCGTATTGCCAGTTCGTATCCATGGGTAAATATTCTGTCTTTACATGGAGTTTTCTATTGATGCCAATTATTTTCTGTTTGTTAGAATGCATATTATTATTTAACATTATTGCTTGAATTTGTTTACTGTCTAGTTAATAAGGCGTCGTACGCTGTTCGGTGTTGTGTCGTTGTTTGGTGGGTCGACCACTGGTGTATCGATGTCTTCTTGGTATGGCGGCTACCAAACCGCAACGCCGCCGCCTTCCCAAAAGCAACTCACGCAACGACCAGTTATTGCACCAAGGTCTACAAGTACTACACTACTAAGGCACCGGAGTTTTATACCATAATTTCCGCTGCCCCGAGCCACTACACTGACGTCCTGAAGTATTACTCTGCCCCGAGTTACTACACCACCAAGGCAACGGAGTATGACTATGCATTCTGCCCCATCCTACTACATCGAGGCTCCCAAGTATTACTGTGTTCTGAGCTACTTATTGCACCGATTTTCCTAAAAACTACTCTGTTCCCAGCTGCTACACCGAGGCTCCCGCTGATTACTCCACCGAAGCGGCAAAGTACTACTCTGCCCCGATTTACACAACCACAACTGAGGCGGCCAAGTATTACGCTGTCCCGACGTACAACAGAGAAGCTGCTCTTTCGTGCTACGTTTAACAGAAATACTACACTGATGCTCCAGTTCGCTACACCACGACCTACGCTAAACCGCAGCCCCCAGGTACTACACCGAAGAAGCCGCCTATTACACAACAACGTATGCTGCCCCTGCCTACTACACCGTGGCCCCGCATTACTACAACACTGAATCGCTCAATTACTACACTACAACTACGCTGCCCCGAGCTACTACACCTACGTCCCGAAGTATTACTGTGCGTAAAAGGAGTCGTCTAAAAAAAAAGAAGTCATCCCCTAACTGCAGTGCCCTATCTGTCACCAACTGCATTCCTCATCGTGTAACCGATTCGCAATTCTGGGTAAATATTCTTATTTTTACATTGAGTTTTGTTTCAATTCTATTTTTTTTCTAGTTGTTAATATGCCTGTTAAATTTATACACTAAAATTAAATACTATCTACTGCTTAGTCAACTATGGCGTCGTGCTCATCTTATAGTTGATGGCTGGATCGAACGCAGGTGTAGTGATGTCTTCTTGGTATGGCGGAAATTAAACCGCAACGCCGCTGCCTTCCTACACAACTTACGTAACGACGAATTCCTGCACCGAGGTTTTAAGTACTACGCCACTAAAGCACCGGAGTTTTATACCACAACTTATGCTGCCCCGAGCCACTCCAATGACGCCTTGAAGTATTACTCTGCCCCGAGTTACTACACCACCAAGGCGACGGAGTATGACTACGCATGCTGCCCCATCCTACTACATCGAGGCTCCCAAGTATTACTCTGTTCTCAGCTACTTATTGCACCGATTTTCCTAAATACAACTCTGTTCCCAGCTACTACACCGAGGCTCCCGCTGATTACCAAAACGGTCAAGTACTACACCGATGCCCCGATCTACACAACCACAACTGAGGCGGCCAAGTATTACGCTGTCCCGACGTACTACAGAGAAGCTGCTCTTTCGTGCTACGTTGAACAGAAATACTACACTACGACCTACGCTAAACCGCAGCCCCCAGGTACTACACCGAAGAAGCCGCCTATTACACAACAACGTATGCTGCCCCTGCCTACTACACCGAGGCCCCGCGTTACTACAACACTGAATCGCTCAATTACTACACTACAACTACGCTGCCCCGAGCTACTACACCTACGTCCCGAAGTATTACTGTGCGTAAAAGGAGTCGTCTAAAAAAAAAAGAAGTCATCCCCTAACTGCAGTGCCCTATCTGTCACCAACTGCATTCCTCATCGTGTAACCGATTCGCAATTCTGGGTAAATATTCTTATTTTTACATTGAGTTTTGTTTCAATTCTATTTTTTTTCTAGTTGTTAATATGCCTGTTAAATTTATACACTAAAATTAAATACTATCTACTGCTTAGTCAACTATGGCGTCGTGCTCATCTTATAGTTGATGGCTGGATCGAACGCAGGTGTAGTGATGTCTTCTTGATATGGCGGATATCAAACCGCAACGCCGCTGCCTTCCTACACAACTTATGCAACGATCAGTTCCTGCACCGAGGTTTTCAAGTACTACGCCACTAAAGCACCGGAGTTTTATACCACAACTTATGCTGTCCCGAGCCACTACACTGACACCCTGAAGTATTACTCTGCCCCGAGTTACTACACCACCAAGGCCACGGAGTACTACATGACAAGGCATGCTGCCCCATCCTATTACACTGAGGCTCCCAAGTATTACTATGTTCTCGGCTACTTACTGCACCGACACTCCTAACTACTTCTGTTCCCATCTGCTACACCGAGGCTCCTGCTGATAACTACACCAAAACGGTCGAATACTACACCGAAGCGGCAAAGAACTTCTCTGCCCCGAGCTACTCAATCGGAACTGAGGCGGCCAATTATTACGCAGTCCCGACTTACAACCCAGAAGCTGCTCTTTCGTACTACATTGAACAGAAATACTACACTGCTCCAGTCTACTACACCACGACCTACGCTGCACCTAGCTACAACTCCACAGCCGCCAAGTAATTCACCGAAGAAGCCTCCTGTTACACAACCACGTACGCTGCCTGGTATACTACATCGAGGAATTTAAGTATTATCCTGCTCCAAATTACTACCATCTGAAGTTCATATGTATTACACCAGCAATTCTCCTGACTGTCACCAATGTTGCTCCGACCTATACATCGAAGTTCTGAAGTATATCATTGAATGTGTTGAAATATTACTGAAATATAAGATTGATCGATAAATCACGTGTATGTCTCTATTTTCTCCTGAAGTACCTTTCCTCCTGCTGAAAATTTCGTGATGTGAGAAAATATTTCTGAGTGCCATGTAAATTTCCAAATAATTGATCTTGCTAAATACAACAATTCAAAGTTCACCTTCCATTATTTCTGCTAAGTCCAGACTTTTGTTTTTGAAAAAAATTTTAAAAAAATTCCCCTTACACGTTATTATTAAAAAATTGTCGCGAAAAATTTCATTTGAAAATTTTATTATATACAAATTTTATTTATAACAAAAATTTATACAACATTTATAATTTTACACATATTTTTCCTGTGGCCCCCAGGAGGGGGGGCCTGTTGCTTTCTCTACCGCGATAATAACATGATGCAAGTTATATGCAAGTTATTATTTGTTTGGAGCAGAAAGTTTGTTTAATCTAGCAGTTCTCAACTGTGTCAAACTTGATATTGATCAGGTTGCCTCAGTCGTATACTGCATGATTGAATGAAAACTCAAAAGACAACAGATCAAACTTATAACTCAGCAACACAAAATATAGACACGGATGAAAACACAAAAATTTTTAAGTCATGAATGGAACAGCTCAGCTACAACAGCACAGCAACTTCTGGATTACACTGCAACCGCATGCTGCATACAATGGTTCAATCTGTCTTCGTCACACCTTTCACCTTTGGCTGCAACAAGGTAACCAACAGCGTTTAAGAAGTGTGGTTGTTATACCTATTGAGGAAAAGAAAATTATTTTCGAGAAACAACTGTGTACACATGCATACTCATTATAACAAAAGAATACAAAGAGTAACAGAAAACTACGCAGTCCAACAGAATAACTTTGATATCTGATTCAAAATTTCTATAGTAGCGGAGAAAATTTGTCTACTCTCTAGTCATGTTAACTAAATCTGTAGTACTTTTGAAAGACATTTGATCAAAATAATTACTTTTTGCTGTTGCATGGGATGAGACGTACGCCTAAGAACAGGCAGAGAGACACACGAGGCACGCCATTTCGGCAATGTACAGGCAATTCCAAGTCTGAGTTGAATGATTTGGCAAATTGGTTTCTACGTGCTAAATCACCTGTAAATTTTCACATCAACATTTTAAATTCAATAACAATAGGAAATTAACAATAAATACCTTTTAATTTTCATCGTGAGAAACGTCATGACCAGCAACCATTTCTGCTGGGCGTCTTGGAACAAAATGGCCCAATTGCGTCCCTGAAGACACTCGCGCTACCTGGTGGACATTCCAACCAACTTTTGACAGCCACCTATTGACAGCCATTAGATTCCTGTTCCAAATGACTGAACGCAACGGCTGGATTGCTTGCTTCGAGACAACACGCAGTAGCTCAACTTGAATTCGACATGCCTTTCGGCTTTCACTAGCTGGCACGAAATGAAATTAATGAGCATGAACACCAGATTACTCCAGCAGCTTTCCCTATGACACAAATACACAAAGTTATTAGTTAGCTTTTCAGACTTTTTAACTCTTTCAACATAAAAATCTATAATATTAACAGAAAGTGTTGGGGGGTCAAACAAAAAATTTAACTTACAATTTTCTGAAAAAAAAAAAGAATGATTTTCCTGCCTGTGGCTGTAGGGCAACAGCACCAGTTATCTGTGTTAGAGTACATACAGTGAGTTGAGTTCCAATTCCAACTAACTTTGGCATCAAACAGTTAGTCATGTTGAATCTAAAGGAAATATGTCAATAAATATTCCAACATTCATCCAATAAACTAAAGTTAATTACCTATTGCTCGTGCTCAACATTAAGAAAAATACAGCACATGCTGGTATGTGCCCTGCATTTGTTCACATTCTTCTCTTAAGCTGCTGCTGCTAACCTGAAGATTGCCCATGGGTAAGCTTTAAGCTTTCCCTATGACAGAAAATACAATCTATGACATCAAATAACAGTTTAAAACCGAAAGAAGAATAATACTTGCACGCCAATGAATTATTTGTTGAAAAACATGTTCAGAAAAACAAACGTCCACACTGGGGTAGTGACCTACAAAGATCAATAGAAACTGCTGATAATTAGACGAATATTAACTAAGTCTGGGAACAAGTATTTAAAAAAAGGTCGCGCCTATTGCCCCCTAGAATCTGGGGGGTAATAGCATTTCAAGCTATTGCCCCCCAGAAAGGCAATACCCCCATCTAGCGGTGGGCTAAATGAACTGCAGCTATTCCCGTAGTTAGTTTTGACTAAATTCAAAGTTTGTTTTGTTTGTTAGTCCTGATTACTGTTACAAATGGTTACAAATAAATTGAATTTGGATTATTTGAAAAAAGTGAAATTGGTAGGCATCGGAAAATGCCTCTACTAAAATCAGTGATCGAACAGAGAGCACCTGTGTAGACAAAGAAATTAGTAACGGGAGTTCTTATCTACTAACAGTTTACCACAGAAACCAGGACAAATCAGGACTAACAAACACCAAAACTTACTACTAGTATACTAGAAAAGCTGCAGTTCATATCGACTACCGCTAGATGGGGGTATTGCCTTTCTGGGGGGCAATAGCCAGAAATGCTATTACCCCCCAGATTCTGGGGGGCAATAGATTTTACCTTAAAAAAATTGTGACTAAGACATTATTGGTTTTTACCTGTATTAACTGCATGATGCATTCAGCAGAACGACGATTTTTAATAAAAGAGTTGGTGGTATAGTGAATTAGTGATGGTAGGCTACTTGTATGCACTGTTTCCTTTCCCGTTCCTTCCAACAGGTTATATTGAGGAATTTTGAATTTGATCCAGCAAAACAAACGGAATAAATCACATCACAAACAAATTGCACAGAAACAAACTTGAATTTACTTATGAATTCATCGGTAATTTTCATGGAAAAATAGGAAAACTTTTGACAACCACTCAACACAACAATCGGCCATCACATGAAAACGACGACGCCTATGCCATCTATTGGACACCTCTGACACTCCAATTCCAAAACGCAATTTAACTTTGGTTTGGCGACCGTAGACGTAGAACTCAAAAGACAGAAGAACTCCACCGACATCCGACAATAGATTCCTTGATGAAAGAAATGCCTTACTAAATTCATCAACCATATGAAAGGTAAGCATCAATACCACCTATCACCACACTACTGCAATACTTCATGACACTTTCTTTAGCATCATCATTTCTCAATAACATATGGAGTAATGCTGTTGGTTGCAATGGATTCCATTTTTACGGTTTTTTCATCATGGGCATTTCAGTGTCCTTAGAAAAGGTAAAGGTTGATATGCTTTATTCATTTTTATATTTTCATTAATGTAAAAATTTTTTTTACAGAGCACGCGGTTTCTTTATGGAATCGTGTGGTCCTGGCACGAAGATTCTTGTGCAATGCTGACCTTTATCCATGACGGAAGAGGGACTTCCACCTACGTCCATCCTTATCTTCGCGACGAACGCTCATCTAGCATCACTGCTACTAAACACAATTTGTTTTTCTTTACTGGCGACTTGGGCGAGTTTCTGGATCTGGACCACTTCATGATCGCTTCCGTCCGCTGTTACACACCTGTGATTGTGCCCAGGTACCCAATAAATAGTTGCAATGGCAAAAGGCTTGAAAGTGTTAAAAGATGGTTACCATTAAAACATTTATTTTCTCATTTAAGATCAACAACACTTCCCAGTGACTAGTAACTGTTAGTTAATGACCGACAACTCTGTACACTAATAAATAAATCAGAAATTTCGACTCTAGTATTTAAGAGCCTCCCTGTACTGAACTGAAGAACCGTAGGTTGTGATGTAATATCCAGGGGTGCCTGTAGTAACTCGGAGCAGTGGAATACTTCGCAGCTTCGGTGCATTAGGTCGGAACTGCCTAAGTAGTGATATAATACTCGGGTGCTTTGGTATTGTAGTACTTGGGAGCATCGGTATGGGAGCAGAGCCTCGGTTTGGTAGCTGAGGGCAGCGTGGGTTGCAGTGTAGTAAACTGGAACCTCAGTGTAGTATTTCGGATAGTACGAAGGAGCAGCCGCTATGTAGTAATTCGGGGCAGAGTAGTACTTGGGCGCTTCGGTGTAGCATTTGACCGCTTTGGTGGCGTAATAAGCTGGGAACAGTGTAGTACTCCGGTGCCTCGGTGGTGTAGTACTCTGGTTGTTGCATACGTTTTTGTCGTGCAGTAAGACGGCGGCGTTGTGGTTCGGTATCCACCACCAAGAGACATCGGTACACTAGTGATTGACCCAACCACCAAGGATACAACAACCAACAGCAGCACGACACCTTACTAGACGGTAAAAAATTTGAACAATTTTCAAAATTTTCAAAAATAACAGGCATATTAACAAACAGAAAAAAAAATAGTGATACAAAACTCCATGTAAAAACACAATATTTACCATTTGGCTGTAATACTCGGTGACTTGGTGTATTAAACAGGAGTCTCAGTTTGGTAGTAGCTTGGAGCAGAGTAATACTTGTGTTCCTCAGTGTAGGAAACTGGGGCAAGGCAAGTGGTGTGACCTCTTGGGTACAGTAGTTGGAGTCTTCGTAATAGTATCTAGGTGTAGCGTGGGTTATGCTGTTGTAAACTGAAGCCTCGGTGAATTATTTCAGTTCAACGCAGTACGAAGGAGCAGCTACTGTGATGTAAGTCTGGGCTACGTAGTACTTGGTCGCCTCAGTTGTGGTTGTGTACAGGGTAGAGTAGTACTTGTGCGGTTCGGTGTAGTACTTGACCGCTTTGGTATTGAAATAAGCTGGAGCCTTAGTGTAATATTTGGGCAACATTCGTAGTCGTGTAGTACTTGGGGACCTCGGTGTAGTAGGCTGGGACAGTATACTCAGTGGTGTAGTACTCAGGCGCTGTGGTGATGTAACTCGGGTCGCGTTTGTCGCGTAACTCTCGAGTCTTAGCGGTGTAGCACTTAGGGGGCCTCGGCGTAGTAAGTAGATGTTGCGAATGTTAACTTCGTTTTGTAGTAAGGCGGCGGTGTGGTTTATTATTCCTTCGCTGCTATTACTTGGTATCCACCATGTCCAGGAGACATCTGTACACCCGAGATCGACCCAACCATTAACGATTCAACACCAAACAGCAACACAGCGCCATAGTTAACTTAAATATAAACGATTTGAACATTAATAATCGAATATAACTAGTCATATCAACTGAACACAAGAAAATTGATTCACACCTCGAATAAAAATGAATATTTACCCAAGATTGCGAACTGGCAATGCGATGAAGAAGGTAGTTGGTGACACATATTGCGCTGCAGTTGTTGCCGTGTCGGAGATGCTCACTCGACTGAGTTCCGTGGTTTTTTCTCTTGCCATTTATACGACTTTTTCTCACCCTAACCCCTCTCTTAAGCTCTGCGGCTATTATACTTGCTTGATAATAAAGCAAAGCAAACACTTCCCGTTCTCACCCAACCTCTACACCACCGCATTGACAGTTTTACGTAATGATCTCCGTGACCTTCGAAAGTGAAGGAAATGCAAACTGGCCTCTTCCTTCTGCAGGTTGACGTTGCCGTGGATGGGTCTAAAACAAACAATATCAAATTAATACTAAATGGTTATGGCTTAAAACGAATGGAATCACGATGCAGTACTAAGAATCTTTGGTTAAGCAGCTCTGGGCAGCATAAGTTGCAGTGTAGTATTCTGAAGCCTCGGTGGTGTAGTATTTCAGGACAACAATCAACAGCAGCACGACGTCACAGTTTACTAAACACTAAATAATGGAACATGAATATGCATTGATAACTGACATAAATAAAAAAAAATAGGAGAGCTGATACACAATTCATATTAGAAAACTGAAAATTTACCATTTCATACAATGAAGAATGCAGTTGGGGACAAATAGTGCACGGCAGCTGTCGTCAAGTCGGAAATAATCACTCGACTAATTATTTCGCCTTTTATCTCCTTTTAAGCAAATAGACAATAAACAATTTGAACATTAATATTTAATAATTGGCACATTAAGAAATAAGAAGAACAATAGAAATTGATAAAAAAATACAAGTAACAGAGTATTTACTCGTGATTGCGGTTTAATGACATATAGTGCACAGCAGTTGTTGCCGTGATGGAGACGCTCACTCGACTGATTTTTATCACCTTTTCCCTCCTTTTATACGACTTTTTCTCACCCTGACCCACCTCTTAAGGCCTTGCGGGCATGTAGTACTTGGCGGCTGCGGTGTTGTAGCTAGGTGTAGCGTAGGTCGTGGTGTAGTAGACTGGAGCATCAGTGTAGTATTTCTGTTCAACGTAGTACGAAAGAGCAGCTTCTGGGTTGTAAGTCGGGACTGCGTAATAATTGGCCGCCTCAGTTCTGGTTGAGTAGCTCGGGGCAGAGAAGTATTTGCCGCTTCGGTGTAGTATTCGACCGTTTTGGTGTAGTTATCAGCAGGAGCCTCGGTGTAGCAGATGGGAACAGAAGTAGTTAGGAGTGTCGGTGCAGTAAGTAGCCTAGAACATAGTAATACTTGGGAGCCTCAGTGTAATAGGATGGGGCAGCATGCCTTGTCATGTAGTACTCCGTCGCCTTGGTGGTGTAGTAACTCGGGGCAGAGTAATACTTCAGGGTGTCAGTGTAGTGGCTCGGGACAGCATAAGTTGTGGTATAAAACTCCGGTGCTTTAGTGGCGTAGTACTTGAAAACCTCGGTGCAGGAACTGATCGTTGCATAAGTTGTGTAGGAAGGCAGCGGCGTTGCGGTTTGATATCCGCCATATCAAGAAGACATCACTACACCTGCGTTCGATCCAGCCATCAACTATAAGATGAGCACGACGCCATAGTTGACTAAGCAGTAGATAGTATTTAATTTTAGTGTATAAATTTAACAGGCATATTAACAACTAGAAAAAAAATAGAATTGAAACAAAACTCAATGTAAAAATAAGAATATTTACCCAGAATTGCGAATCGGTTACACGATGAGGAATGCAGTTGGTGACAGATAGGGCACTGCAGTTAGGGGATGACTTCTTTTTTTTTTAGACGACTCCTTTTACGCACAGTAATACTTCGGGACGTAGGTGTAGTAGCTCGGGGCAGCGTAGTTGTAGTGTAGTAATTGAGCGATTCAGTGTTGTAGTAACGCGGGGCCTCGGTGTAGTAGGCAGGGGCAGCATACGTTGTTGTGTAATAGGCGGCTTCTTCGGTGTAGTACCTGGGGGCTGCGGTTTAGCGTAGGTCGTAGTGTAGTATTTCTGTTCAACGTAGCACGAAAGAGCAGCTTCTCTGTAGTACGTCGGGACAGCGTAATACTTGGCCGCCTCAGTTGTGGTTGTGTAGATCGGGGCATCGGTGTAGTACTTGACCGTTTTGGTAATCAGCGGGAGCCTCGGTGTAGTAGCTGGGAACAGAGTTGTATTTAGGAAAATCGGTGCAATAAGTAGCTGAGAACAGAGTAATACTTGGGAGCCTCGATGTAGTAGGATGGGGCAGCATGCGTAGTCATACTCCGTCGCCTTGGTGGTGTAGTAACTCGGGGCAGAGTAATACTTCAAGGCGTCATTGGAGTGGCTCGGGGCAGCATAAGTTGTGGTATAAAACTCCGGTGCTTTAGTGGCGTAGTACTTAAAACCTCGGTGCAGGAATTCGTCGTTACGTAAGTTGTGTAGGAAGGCAGCGGCGTTGCGGTTTAATTTCCGCCATACCAAGAAGACATCACTACACCTGCGTTCGATCCAGCCATCAACTATAAGATGAGCACGACGCCATAGTTGACTAAGCAGTAGATAGTATTTAATTTTAGTGTATAAATTTAACAGGCATATTAACAACTAGAAAAAAAATAGAATTGAAACAAAACTCAATGTAAAAATAAGAATATTTACCCAGAATTGCGAATCGGTTACACGATGAGGAATGCAGTTGGTGACAGATAGGGCACTGCAGTTAGGGGATGACTTCTTTTTTTTTTAGACGACTCCTTTTACGCACAGTAATACTTCGGGACGTAGGTGTAGTAGCTCGGGGCAGCGTAGTTGTAGTGTAGTAATTGAGCGATTCAGTGTTGTAGTAATGCGGGGCCACGGTGTAGTAGGCAGGGGCAGCATACGTTGTTGTGTAATAGGCGGCTTCTTCGGTGTAGTACCTGGGGGCTGCGGTTTAGCGTAGGTCGTGGTGTAGCGAACTGGAGCATCAGTGTAGTATTTCTGTTAAACGTAGCACGAAAGAGCAGCTTCTCTGTTGTACGTCGGGACAGCGTAATACTTGGCCGCCTCAGTTGTGGTTGTGTAAATCGGGGCAGAGTAGTACTTTGCCGCTTCGGTGGAGTAATCAGCGGGAGCCTCGGTGTAGCAGCTGGGAACAGAGTAGTTTTTAGGAAAATCGGTGCAATAAGTAGCTCAGAACACAGTAATACTTGGGAGCCTCGATGTAGTAGGATGGGGCAGAATGCATAGTCATACTCCGTTGCCTTGGTGGTGTAGTAACTCGGGGCAGAGTAATACTTCAGGACGTCAGTGTAGTGGCTCGGGGCAGCGGAAATTATGGTATAAAACTCCGGTGCCTTAGTAGTGTAGTACTTGTAGACCTTGGTGCAATAACTGGTCGTTGCGTGAGTTGCTTTTGGGAAGGCGGCGGCGTTGCGGTTTGGTAGCCGCCATACCAAGAAGACATCGATACACCAGTGGTCGACCCACCAAACAACGACACAACACCGAACAGCGTACGACGCCTTATTAACTAGACAGTAAACAAATTCAAGCAATAATGTTAAATAATAATATGCATTCTAACAAACAGAAAATAATTGGCATCAATAGAAAACTCCATGTAAAGACAGAATATTTACCCATGGATACGAACTGGCAATACGCTGAAGAAGGCAGATGGTGACAGAGAGTGCGCTGCAGTTGTTGCCGTGTCGGAGATCCTCACTCGACTGATGTCTCTGGCCTTTTCTCTCTCCTTTATATACGATTTTTTTATCACCCTCACCTCTTAAGCCTTGCGGATATTCTACCTGTTTGATAATGATGAAAAACACGTACCTTTCTCACCCAACCTCTCCGCCGTCGCATGATACGTATTACTTAATGATCTCCGTGACCTTCGAGCGCTAAGGACAAGAAAACTGGTTCCGCAGGTTGACGTTGCTGGGGATGGGTCTATATACAAAAACAATTTTTTTTTTAATGAATACCAAATTGTTTTGTAACGCATACCGTTCTCACCCAACCTCTACACCACTGCATGACACGTTTTACGTAATGATCTCGGTGACCTTCGAAAGTCAAGGGCATGCAAACAGGGCTTTCCTTCTGCAGATTGATGTTGCTGGGGATTGGAATAGGTCTACAAACTACAACATCAAATCAAAATGAATACCAAATGTTTATGGCTTAAAACTCATTTAAAACCATTTGAAATTTGAGTCATTTGACTCGTTTCTTCGCGGAATGAATAAATCTTTCATTTCGAACCGTTTGAAGGACAGTCGGCTTTAAAAAAAAAACGGTACGTATCAATTATGTAATAGAGAAAGAAAAGACAACTTGGGCGAATGTTCACTCAAATTATTCAATTAATAAAACGGAATAACGCTTCGAAACGATACCTTATAAGTATAGCAGACAAACTTTCGCGAGATCTAGGAAACAGGAGGGCGTCCAGCTGTAAAAGGAATTAAAAATACGGATTCTTTAAAGACGGCAAAAAGGTTTATTTGAACACATAAAAACAAAAAAAAAAACGTTCTGAAGAAAAACTATTGAGTGAGTGAGTTCGTTGCCGTTTTCTTTTTAACTTCTTGGATTTAAAGGTTGGCATGCTGGCTACTCACCGTAGTACCGTAATCTTTTTTGAATTTGAATTCTTAGTACGAGATTTTTTTAAAGCCTAACTGCGATGTTGCGGAAAATCTGGAATAGTCCAACCCATGTATATCAGATTGACGTGAAAGATGAAACCAACGACGCTGCCTCATTCTTCGGTACCCTGTCAGACTGTCACGATGAGGAAAGTACTTACTTAGATATACCGGTGATGGTAGTCCACTGTGGTGTTCTTCTTTTCAATCTGCAGGTACTGTACAAGAAACCTGTTGAGTAATTCATCTGAGGTTGTCACCTGCCGGCTGCCGCGAATGGTCAAATCATAGAAGAGGCCAAGAGAGTCTCATTCGCGGGAATCTTCCATGAGCTAAGAATTTGAAACACAGAAAAAACGTTGAATGTTAAAAATCATAATCGGATATTAAACCTAACGGTACAAGTTAGTGGCGCAAACAGAAATGCATATACACGACTGTCGAAATAAAGGTACTTGATAAACCTATCAGCTATCAGCGTAATATTTAAAATATACATATAAACACAAAATATTCAAACCAGTGCCACAGTCGAAGTGGTCTTTCACTTTCAGTAAATGTTACCAGATTTTGAAAGGAAAACAAACCAAGAACTTGCATGGACTTTGCAACTGGTCATAGTTAAAAACATTGAAACTCGTCAAATCTCAGCTCTAATCACAAAGGTACCGATTACTATTGGAAGAAATGAAATGGAAACCTTAAATATATAAAAAAAGGGAGAAAAGGTAGGATCCATTCGTTAAAAGGCCTACCTACTAAGCCTACCTATTAGGAAAAACAATAGTCATGGGAATATATTGGAGACGTCGGACACGAGCCATTGATTTTCGATATCATCGTTTCTTGTTGAGAAATTTTGTCCATCGGATGTCAAAAAGGTTATTTGAACTCTGAAATTCAATATGTTATAATGCTAATATGTGTGACAGTGTGAATGTTTTTCGATATTCACAATAACTACGGACTACGGAGCGCCATTTGTAGCAAGCAAAGTACTACAAACCCCAGAAACCTTTTTTTCAAGTTTTTCATGCACCACCTTTGTTGATTTGTTGTCTCATTGTCTGCTACAGTTGTCTGCTTGCCTGGTAGCGGGGGCGCAACGCACGCCTCCACCTGTTATTAAGCCAAACCTTTTTTGATACGCCTGCCGGCCTGCGTAATAGTCTGTGATTAAAATTATTAGACAGCTAAAACGTTATTAGACACCATAAGTCTTTTAATTTAGTTTTTTTTATATGAAAATCCTGCTGCACTTAAGCCGCCCTTCCTTTCCAATAGGTAGGCTGGTAGGCTACTATTCTATCCTATCAGTGAACACTGAAGTCTGAACACTAAACAGAGAATGGCAAAACATTCATAATGGAACAGCAGACTAATTTGAAATTTGAAAAAAAAAATTGAATGACAGTAATTGCAAAGGTGGCGTGGGATAATAAGCCGCCTTGCTTCTAATAAATTTATGGGATCATTTAAAACTCGAGATTGCCAAAGCGATGTGTGAGGTTCCAAAAACGGTTGCTAGATGTCTCGTTCAGCCAAGGCAGTGTTTTCTACTTAATTTTTTTTTTTTTTTTTTGTTTTAATATAAATTTTTTCCCCTAAAGGTTTTTGAGTTTGACAGCACCTGGCCAGTTATCCATAACCATATTCGATATACGTGAGTGCACTTTTTTAGAAACATATTAAACTCGTCACTGTTTATTCATTCGTGCCGTGTGCTAGCTGATGAAAATGGCACAAAACTGGGCTAAAAATAATGCCGACCGATGTCAAATGGTACATAACACTGGCCGTGGCAATATCGGCGAAAACCTCTACTGTGCATACCCAAGTTTTACCGACGGCCGGGTAGCAGTTGAAGATTGGTACAACGAAATTAAAGATTATAATTTTAACAGATAGTCTGGGAGCTGGGCGACAAAAAAATGACAATTTATTAGCAAAAGGTTTGAGGTTAAAATGTGGTTAGGGGGGGTATGACACACACGAAAAGCCACGTCTGTCGACTGGCGGCCGGGGCGTTCAAGCGTGACGCGATCCCGAAATCGGCGGGAACAGTAAAAAAATCACTTTTGTTTAGAAAATCTGAACTATATCTTAAAAAATAGAGGAATATCAACTTTATTTAATTTCCGACAGACAGACGTCATAATCTGGGGCCTTGGGGCCATCAGACGTCGGTGTGTAAGAAATTTCACAAAATTTCAGTCAATTGTGAAAATGGCAACGCTGCATCTTAAGCGCAAAATTTAAAATAGAGAGATTTGGGGAGGATCTGTGAGTTTTTAACTAAGTAAATGCGAACACAAAATGCAGTAAACTGTTTTTTTAAATAAAATTATACATTTATTTTATTTAACCGATAATTTTTTGATTATTTGGTTAGTGTTATTGGCAGCTAAATTTTTGGCGGTTCAAATTTCTTCCATATGTAACCCGCTTTTGCTCTGCTCCTATTTCGTGAAAGTATACCGAAAGTCACGGGAAACCCTTGACTAACAGACGTTATGGTTTTTCCCCTGTATTAGCATGGGTTGTTCCCCGCTTATGTGTATGCGCTCTGATGATATCGGAAACAAACGCTAATCGGAGCTATCGACCAATACTCGTTATTCTTCTTCTTCCTTTTTGACGATATCTTTTAAGTATATTACTTATTGATGCTATACATATAGGCCTTCTTGTGTTTATTTTCCCCGTTCTGTTGAAGAGAGACGGGACCTTCTCTGGTTGTCCCGCGGCCAACCACTTGCCCATCCGCAACGAATAAATCAGGCGCTTCACGCTATTGCAGCTGGAGTTGGCGTCGACCAATTTGTCCCGATCGACGACGACGGCCAACGATGTCAACCGTTTGTTTTTCTTATTCTCGCTATATAGACGCAACAGAGAGAGTCTTATATATATATTATATAGCACCACAGGACTATAATATTATAGTCCGGAGATTCTTACGTCTTAATGACTCACTCCCTTTATTTCGAGAGAGATTCGTCGTTCCGCCCGGAGTTTTATTTCTTTTCTTTTTTCTTTCCCGTTAGAAAACATAAGACGGCATCAGGACTAAATACCTATTAACCTATATTGAATCGAAAATGTCCAAGAGATTCTTTTTCTTTTGATTTTTTTATTTGGATGCATCAATCCAATCGCCAAACGTTTTCTATTTTTTTATTCTTTCGAGATTTTGCATGTGTGGCTTCTTATATCTTTTTCCCGCGGCCGATTGTGTCCATCACTACACTACGTATAGCAGCAGTCGTCTGTGCGTGAAAGAAGGGCCTGCCACAAGGTCGTGATTGCAATCACGACCGTATGCATGCATACGGAGCTAACCCCCTATGGATTTTCGGAGTCAAAGTTGTGGTCCTGGCAGGCTGCGCTGTGTGCCACCAATCGCCACCCAAAAAATAAAAATTAATAAATTTCTATAGTCGGGCAAAAATGCTCCGAGGGCTCGTGACCAACCAAAAACACACAGGACCGGGCCAGCAACAGCGTGTGAGCCCTTAAAAAATAAAGGACGGACACACAACCAGCACATCTCTAAATAATAGTTGTAAATATGCCTAGCTCAATATCTCTAAGACGTGACAGACTCGTTTTTTCTCCGGAATCGAACATTGGGCCGGACCCTCGATGGATCGCGTTATCAAATTTCTTATTTTTCTTCTATAGGACATCACGTCAAGCTTGACAGCAGTCAATCTGCCCTATTTTACTTATTAATTCCTGAATCTTTCTCGCCAGTTTATTTTTTTACTAAACCAAATGATAACAGAAAAGGCTGATGCGCTCGTGACGGTGGGACCAGCGCATCAACAGGTTGTTGCGAAATAGTGGCACATCCATCTATCTCCGGACTATAATATTATAGTCCTGTGGTGCTATATAATATATATATAAGACTCTCTCTGTTGCGTCTATATAGCGAGAATAAGAAAAACAAACGGTTGACATCGTTGGCCGTCGTCGTCGATTGGGACAAATTGGTCGACGCCAACTCCAGCTGCAATAGCGTGAAGCGCCTGATTTATTCGTTGCGGATGGGCAAGTGGTTGGCCGCGGGACAACCAGAGAAGGTCCCGTCTCTCTTCAACAGAACGGGGAAAATAAACACAAGAAGGCCTATATGTATAGCATCAATAAGTAATATACTTAAAAGATATCGTCAAAAAGGAAGAAGAAGAATAACGAGTATTGGTCGATAGCTCCGATTAGCGTTTGTTTCCGATATCATCAGAGCGCATACACATAAGCGGGGAACAACCCATGCTAATACAGGGGAAAAACCATAACGTCTGTTAGTCAAGGGTTTCCCGTGACTTTCGGTATACTTTCACGAAATAGGAGCAGAGCAAAAGCGGGTTACATATGGAAGAAATTTGAACCGCCAAAAATTTAGCTGCCAATAACACTAACCAAATAATCAAAAAATTATCGGTTAAATAAAATAAATGTATAATTTTATTTAAAAAAACAGTTTACTGCATTTTGTGTTCGCATTTACTTAGTTAAAAACTCACAGATCCTCCCCAAATCTCTCTATTTTAAATTTTGCGCTTAAGATGCAGCGTTGCCATTTTCACAATTGACTGAAATTTTGTGAAATTTCTTACACACCGACGTCTGATGGCCCCAAGGCCCCAGATTATGACGTCTGTCTGTCGGAAATTAAATAAAGTTGATATTCCTCTATTTTTTAAGATATAGTTCAGATTTTCTAAACAAAAGTGATTTTTTTACTGTTCCCGCCGATTTCGGGATCGCGTCACGCTTGAACGCCCCGGCCGCCAGTCGACAGACGTGGCTTTTCGTGTGTGTCATACCCCCCCTAACCACATTTTAACCTCAAACCTTTTGCTAATAAATTGTCATTTTTTTGTCGCCCAGCTCCCAGACTAAGACCAGGATCTAGTTCTGGAACTGGTAATGAAGATATTGCTTACTTTTGATTATACTAATGTGTCTATGAAAAGAATATAATTTCTCTTTATTCTCATCATTGAAAAAAGGACATTTTACCCAAGTGGTGTGGAAATCGAGTCGAGAGCTGGGCGTCGGATGGGCAACTGGAAGGAACGGCTGGACCTATTTTTGTTGCTATTATTCGCCTACCGGTTACTTTAATTACGATTACGCAGGAAATGTTCTGCCGCCTGGTACTGTAAGTGACGAACCGGAAGAATCCAACGAAGCGAGATTTTTTATTTCTGAATATTTTTTGAATATTCTGATAATAATCTGATAATATTCTGAATAATTTCTTAATATTTTTTATTTCTGAATATTTTTTTAGCTCAGAATCTGAACCTGTAATCAGAATTACGATATTAATAAATATAGTTCCTACAGTGTTAAGCAACAGGCCACTACTGGGTTGTATAAGACTTGAAAGTGAATAAACCTTAATTGAATTTATACTCTTATTTCCTCTGTGTAGTTTTGGATTTAGGAGTTAACGAGCTAGGACAGAAAAATAAGCCAGCCTCTCATCAAAAGATAAGAATAAGCTTTTAGCCATTCTACGCTTGGAGTAAAACTTGTCAATTTAAAAACAGGAAATACTTTTTTCAAGACACTATCAGTGTGCTTACCTAAAATATTAGAACGTGAAATCTGTACGAGTTCAAGAAGCAGATGAATCTCAAATATTTATGAAACTCACCTTTTTGTGGTTATTTCTCAACTTTGATATCCAAACACTGCACAAACCTACAAAAAGTAAAAGCTGAAATGAAAATTCAAACGTCTGTATAAAAAAAAACGAAGACGATACAAAACAAATGTAGAGTAGTATTAAATAAAAGAATTACGGCACTTATCCGGCGATTACAGCTGAAGAAGATAGTCGGTCAGTTCTTCGGCATCCGGTGGGTTGGCGTTAAGTAGTTGACACACATTTTGCAATGTCTCTACGTCGTACATTGCGGCCAATTTACCAAGTTGATGGCCACCGTCAGTCGTTTTCAAAGATCCAGTGTAAAGGAAATTTAGAAAATTCTTGACAATCTCGACATCGAATTCTGCTTCGAATAGAACAATAGGCTTTTCTGTGTAGCTGATCTTGCTTAGAGACACATTCAGGACAGGACTCCGGGCGCATAGGATAACTCGGTGGGCTTCCATCACTTTTACAGTCCCGACAATAATTTCGACATCTGTCAATTTTTGGTTTGTTGCTGCCATCCAAAAATCTGTCGGCCACGCGTCGTCCATCATCTCGTAGTTATAGTTGCCAATCGTACACATTGTTTTGATGTCGAGGTTGAAGTGAATGAATTTTGAGGTGAGAGAAGTGAATTATACCAGATGTTGAAGCGTAAAAGTACTTTTGCGTTTTCTTTCGATTTCTTCGCTTCCAACTTAACCATGATAAGTCGGTTATTCTTCAGTTGGCAATAAATATCAACTTTCAAGCGCATTCAAGCCGAATTTTCGGTGCTTGGCGCATGTAAAATGAATCCCGGGTTTACTGATACAGCTTTCACCGAAATTCCCAGTGATGTAAGCGAAAAACAATTCTTCTTTTTTATATTCCATTATACACTTAGGTATTCTGGATTCAGTAAACCGCAATGCGCATCTAAAAGTGGGCGTGGTTCGATCAAAAATTATTTCGGTATCTTTCTCCGGCCTAAGGCCTATGAAAAAAATGAAAAAATAAATTAAAATACACGAAACAAAATAAATAAAATAAACATTACATAATTTTGGAAGAAGAATTTGGTGCTTCAACTCCGTTATTTAAAATGTCCATGACTTTTGCCATCTGCATGGCCTCAATTTTCTTCAGTTCAACTTGGCATAAACCAGACAGAGCCAGCAGCCCGTACTTGTTGGCTAATTTGAGCAATTATTCATCTGCCAATGTTCCTATCGGTCCTCCCGTGTAAACGTAGTACAGAAACTTGGCCACTGTTGAAGGATCCACGCCATCCAACCGGACCTGATGAGGACCGTCTTTTCCCGGTTGTTCTTTCATGAATTTGACTGCAAACACTCAACTGCGGGCAGCAAGAATGGCTTTATGAACGGGAAATGTTTTGTCTTTCACAATCACTTCTACGTCCGCCAGATGTTTTTGATTTGTTATGGCATTCCAAAATTGCTCCTTGGAAAGGCGATCGCATAGTTTGTAGGAATAGCCATAGGTCGAACAGCAGGGGATGACTCCTTCAAGGACAATTCGAAACGAAAACATCCAATTTCCAACAATCTTTTTGCCAAGTCGAGTTTTGAATAGTTGCAGACTTCCTCCATCGCCGATATTCTCCTTTTTCATTTGCTCCATCGTTACTGGCTATGTTGTGCCACCATCTTGAATTTGGTACGTTACGTCTTCTACTTTCAGTCCAATTTTGCTGAGATTAATCATTAATGCCCACGAAAAACAAAATGGCCGATACGGCGTGGTTCTTCAAACCCACACGGAACACTTTCTCGCCACGAAACAAAATCATTTTCGACGCCATTGTTACCGGTTCTTCCTCGACATTTTCCAGAATCCACTCGTACGGCAAAATCATCTTCGGAGTACCAAACAAATTGGATGCCATGTTTCCCAAAACTGACGAAAAAATATCGAAAACCGCATTGTCGCATTGTTAATTCTAACGGAATTTGTTTTAAAATTATTTGATCGACTCACCATAAATAAAGAAGTAACTAGAATCTCAAAAAAATAATTGTTGGACGTTAAACTTGAAACGAACTGCAGACTCGACCAGTCGCTGTTCAACAAGAAACTGAAAAATAAATTTTAGAGCAACCGGTGGCCAAGCGAGAGAAAGGGTTAAGAAAATTTAAGAGGGGTAGGGGTGACAAAGCCACCACGTGGTTTGGGTGAGACCTTGGGATGCCCAGACAGATTATCTTTACCCTTCCTTTTCTTCTAAAACAAACTTGAAATAAAAACAAAAGAAACTAAAATAATAAAATAAAAATGGAAAGAGTTAAAAAATACCAAATATGCAAATATTTGCATGAATTTCTGTATTTTAAAGACGTAGATAATAAACGCCGAATGTTTCAAATACACAATAAAAGTGAATTAATTACAATAATTGTAGAAGATAGTCGGTCAGTTTTTCTGCATCCGTTGGGCTGGCATCAAGTAATTGACACACATTTTTCAAAGTCTTCACTTGATACATTGTGGCCAATTTACTAAGTTGTTGGACTTTGTCAGTCGTCTTTAAAGAACCGGTGTAAAGGAAATTTAGAAAATGCTTCACATTATCGACATCGAATTCCGCTCCAAATGTGAGGATTGATTTCCCCGTGTTGCTATCTTTTTCAAAGACTCATTCAGGACAGGACTACGGGCGCATAAAATAATCCGATGGGCTTCCATCAGCTTCACAGTTCCGACAAAGATCTCGACATCCGTCAACAATTGGTTTGTAGCGGCCAGCCATAAATCGTTTAACCAAAGTTTGTCCATCATCTCGTAATAATAATTGCCAATAATCGTACTGATCATTTTTATGTCGAAGTCTAGCGTCACGGGCGAAGCCACGGAAAAACACGATTCCGATGTTGCTGTCATGTGAAGAAGTTCAAAGTTTTTCTGAAAATATTCTAAATTCGATTCCATTTTCAACCAATCATTTTCTTCATCCATATCGCAATAAACATCCTCTAGGTTTTTCAAATACTCTGTTTATTACTGATAAATAACAAACAAATAAACAAAATTAACAAATAACAAACAAATAAACAAAATTAACAAATAACAAACAACAAAATTAACAAATAACAAACAAGGAATATAATTGAAAAAATCAAACAATAAACAACTAAAACGCATCTCCAAACATTCTCTTAGCCTCAGCTTCATCCTTGCACATTTTGGATCGGAATGAGGCCAGCTCCTTTTTGGCCAATGCCTCATTCCGCTTAGATCTTTCCAAAGCAGCTTCAGCACTAAAAAGAAAACAAAAATTTACATAAAAACACAAACATGAAATAACTTGGATATACTTACTTCTGTCTGTTTTTCTTAAATTTGTCGTTCTTCGGCATTGTTGAAACGTTTCATTAAGTTCGCTATTTGTAAGGCTGCGTCAATTTTTCTCACGGCACGTTTGCACAAATTAACCAGAGTTGTAAGTTGGACTGGACTCTCCTTTCTTTCGAAGTTGATTGAACGTGTAGTCCACCGCCAACTCTCTACTCATCTTGGGGCTTTCAACCTTCTTCCTGATCGTCAGTCTGCCTATCGCACAAATTACTCCACTGAGACTGCGCTTCTTGGACTCTACAATGACCGCTGACTGCACTGTCGATGCCGATCAGGCCACTGCCGTCTGCTTCCTTGATCTGACAGCTGCCTTTGAATACAACTATCCTTCCTAACTATCCTATCCTTTGAATACATACTATCAATCACACCATTCTTCTCGACTCTCTTTCAACTCGTTGTAGCGTTGCTGCTGATGCCCTATTCTGGTTTGCATCTTACCTTTCTGGTCGCACCCAGTGTGTTCGTGTTGGTGACTGCTTCTCCTCGAGTGTTCCAGTTCCAGTTCCAGTAGCGAAATCTGCGAAAATCTGGGCTTTCGCTGGTTGCTATCGTTACGGGTTGGCGCAGTCTTGCAGATGAAATGTCCGTAACGGTGGCAACCAAAATAAAGCCTAGATTTTCACAGATTTCGCTACTCTCCGTCATCTGGTGGCAGAAAAAGGAACGAATCCTTCCCCTGAGGCAGATATCATCATCGCCTCAAAAATTTCTGGAGGGCCTTATGGCATGGTGTATTAGTATGGTGGGGGAACTTATGGTTGGAATCGGCTATCTCGGCTGAAGCCAGTGGTCGGCTATGATCAGCGCTGCCTGGTGGACAATTGGGTGAACTATGAGCTATAAACGGTTTGAAAATTTTCCAAGTCCGATTGCACTTTGCTTATGTACTAATAAAGCTATAAAATCGTAAAAAATGAGTCAATAACAGTAATTAAGTATTATTTTTCCAGCTTTAATTATTTTAAAATTAATAGAAAAAAAATCTGAAAAAAATAAGTGACGAATATAGGAATCGAACCTTAACCTTCTAGAGTCGGAGCTCATTACTCTAACCACTGCGACAACCGGATAATGTCTGAGCTCAAAAAAGTTAAATATATATACTATTTTACAGACGAATTACTTTACAAAAGATATGTATTTTGGTTCATAGAGGGCACTGACAATAGCCGACCAGCCCTGCAATTGGCTGTTAAGAATTTTTTCTTTTGCCCTAAGCTCCGCCTCTTGTCCGGAAACTGGCTTCATTCGAGATAGCCGATTCCAACCAAAGTTCCCCCACCATACTAATACACCATGCTTATGGGAGCAGCGTCTCCTCCTTTCCTCCTTCATGATATGAAGAAACATGCAGCCAGTATCAGGCAGCAAGAGTGACATTGTGGCAAAATATACAGCAGTTTCAGTCCACATGATCAGATGAAATTGCCTAGTAGAAATAATAGGCAATTAAATGAATTGCAAAATGAAAAATTGCGAATGAATTTTGCATTTCGACATGGGCGGACATGGGGTCGTGGGGTGGCCGCCTCCCATTCGCCTAAAAGGTTGGAGCATTTTACGATAGGTGACTCTGGGCAATTGAGAATTTTAAAATGTTTTTTGTAAACCCATTCTTCGAAGTTCGAAGTGCGTAAAATAAACAAGGTTCCACTTTCCATGAATGACTGATTCGAGTTAATTGAAAGTGAATGACTTAAATGTTAATTGATTCAAGCTCAAGCATTCGTCCATCATTGAAAGAAGAACAATGAAATGTTATAAAGAAGAAATAAAAATAAATTCGGCAACTTACAAAATGAATGGTTTTCAAAACAAAAATCTATCAATAATAAGTCCCAGTTACAATTATTGCAAGATTAATTTCTAAATCAAATTAATTTTAAATTCTTTTGAAAATCGGCATTCCTGGATGTTATTAGAAAATATATGCGTGTTTTCCGCAAGAAAGATGAGGTCTGTTGATTGGGACTGATTTTAAAAAATACTATTGATTTTAAAATAAAGCAAAAGTTGATAGAGAACGTATTTCTTTAATGTTACTTTTTAAAATAAGGAATTTTTTAAATTCAAATTTTTTTTTTCTTTCAGAAAATGACTGTAAAAGTACTACAGAAACTTAGCAAATAATAAACTAGAATACTATTAGGTGAATGCGACCCCATTGCTAGTACGAGGCAATTTCCCAACCAAATTATTAAATAAAGCGAAGCTAGGTGATTAGGTGAATAGGTGATCTCTGCACTAACCCTTTATCAAAGAGTATAAGCCTTGAGGCGTTTAAAACTTTAATTTTTCTGGAAATTAAAGATAAACGTTTAGTTTTACAGTCGAAAATAACAATAATTCACTATTTAATAATAGCGTGTTCACCTTCTTATACCACCAGCTGGCTCGTAAACACAAAGTTTTCTGTTTCTTTTTGTACTTCCCTTGGAAGTAGGGTACCACTTGAAAATTGCTTTGAGTGTGTGTGTGTTTCTTGCAGCAAAATAAAAATAAATGGATACTTTGGAATTTGAAAAGAAACACTAATGAGAGAGGTGGGAGGTCGATTATTAATTTTGAATAGCTAGAGGCGCTTAATTAGCTTGAGACGAAGCAAACAACAGGTGTGGAAATTGCATTATAGACTGCATTGATCGGTTGATTAAATCGCGCAGAATACCTAAACAAAAAAAAAAAATAAATAAATGAAATTTCTGAAGAAACATACCGAATTATTTATTTATTTTTCCTTTCCTTGAAGAAGGGTTTCCGTTTGCCTGAATTACTTTAAATATCGAGCCTCCTAAACAACGAAAACTGAGGACCACGTAGAGAGTTGGAGGCTAATGAAACAGCTAAAACAGCAAGGGTCAATTAACCTCTCGGCTCGACCACAACCCTTCCGTGGTTTGCGCTTCAGGCACACATTAGTTACTACTACCAGCCGTAGATTTACAAGCACGACATAGCCTCTATTGACTCTCTAGTCGTCTCAGGGGGAAAGGGGGAAAGGGGAATGTAAATTACAGAACAAATAAAACCTCCCTTTCACTTTAAACTGTGTAAGAACGTCGCTGCTGTGTCCTTATGCAAAACAAACGAATGGAAATTCATAGAAAATGATCCTGAATTTGCATAAATTCGTCCATTTTTATTTGTAACACAAAATAGAACCAGCCACTTAATTATAGTGTACAATTTTTTTCCGGATTTTAAAGAGGAAGATGCATATGTAGTTGCAATAATCACTATACAGTTTCAATTTTTTAAAATATGCCTGCATTCAAAATTTTTTAGTCAGTTTATAATTTAGGTACCCACATTTCTACTTTCCGGAAATTAACGATTTACTACAAATGCAGTACAGTCTGTTTGCTCCGCGCTATGTTTTTCTCTACGGTGGCTACCGAACCACAATATAGCTTCAAAATAGGGATTCGTGTTGAAAAGCTCTGATTAGACGTTTAGATCCTAAACTGAGTTAAAAAGGTTCATGACACTGCGGGAGCTTCATGAATTTTACCTTCCTTGGTTCGCATGATTGTTATTTTATTGACGATAGAAGAAATTTGTCCTTACTTTCCGGTTGTTAACTGCTTTAGTGTTTTAGTGGCATGCTTTTCATGATGATCAGACTTAAGCGGTCACTTCCGAAAAAGCCAGTCTAAAGGTTTTCCCATTTGACCGAAAATTATTTAGTTTCACTCTTCCATTGCGCTCAAAACAATTATTTTATCTGAATGCTCGATCTTATAAATTGTAAAACATTTTTCTATTCTTTTTTTCTTTATTTTTCTTTTTTTTACCTGCTGGACAATTTGAGTTTGTCTCCGCCCTTGTCAGTTTCATCACAATGGGAATTCATATATTTAAGTTACAAAATCTAATTATCATGCGGGATCAGTAGCTCGATCAAGTTAGTTGGATGCCGGGCGGGACAAAAGGCCATTAAGCCAGTGTTTTTATATTATCAAAAAGGTATTACCTGCGACTTGATGATTCCGCTCCATAGTAGTTTTATTGTTGCTTATCGTTAAAATCAGTTTGCATGACGACGAAACGCCTGAGGCCAAATAAAACGCGCTCACTCGTGCACGATTGCGTGAGACGGACTTAATACATTTCAAGCCCCCTTCCTGATCATGTGATCTGTCAAACTTTGGTAAGTCATTCAGCCTTTAAAGCAGAAGCATCGCCACAATTAAAAACACAAATCCTGTTTATGAAGGATTTCCGAGGATTTCTTCACAGTATACTTTTACATAGAAGTTTTCTTTTCATATATTTTTACGTATACAAAAAACGCGGTAATTTTAGAAACATTTTTACTGTTTGCTTGTAGAAGAATTTCAAGAAAGTAATGACAGCAGTTCTTTAGTTCTAGGCTGTGGATTATTTAACTTAGCTATAATAGTGTCTTGGTCAAAATCACATGAAGTGGAACGCAGCTATTCTACTACAGCAAATGACAGGGTCGTCGGTGGTTTTATAAAATAACTAAATACAGCGGATTGTCCGAGGCAGTGTCCTATTATTATATTTATACATCAAGGCACAAATATATTCAAGTTCAAAGCTAATTCACATATAATAATGCTGCTATCACGAAAATTGAATAGTTTATCTTATATAGCCGTTATTTGTCATTCGAAAGAAAATGCACCAAACTGGATTGATCCTTTGAAGCACTAAAACTAACGTAATAGCTACTTCTTACCATGTTTCTTCCGCGTCTAAAATTGACGCACGCTGCTTTTACAGTACAGAGACCAAATCTATTGTGCTAGAGGCAGGACGAATGAAACGTTTAGACCTTGAATATGACACTCTCCTCATACTATACTAAAAAAAGAAGAAGTAGAAGAAGAAAAAAAAACTCGGGCTAAATTATATGTCATATGACAGCTACAACAGCTACAGAAATTAAACATCCAGAGGAGCGCTGACATCCAACTTTATTTTATTTTTTTCACCTAATGGTGTCAATAGCGGAATCGTGCTAGATTTAGCATGGTGGTCAAGGTACACCTGGTGCTATAAAAAGTATATATATATATATACTTTTTCCTATCACTGATGTATGATGGAACAATAAGCTATCATTTATTTTATTTTAAGAAAATATATCAGAATTATTGGAGAGAAGTCTACAGGATGTGGGGGGAAAATAGGGCGGCGAGTTCTGCTTTATATTGTAGTGGGATTGTATAGCCTGAAGCTCAAACCTATAATCACTAAGCGATAATCGTAAATCCCTGACGCCCCGTCGTGCATCTGTTATTTCAAGTCGAGATTTTTATGACCGACTAAACGCAATAATCATCCTTTGATTAAAAATTTTATTGGATATAGAGAGAGAGAGAGAGGAAGATAGCGTTCAGGGTGCGACAAGGCTGTGTCATCTAATACGACTATTATTGTGTCCAAACTTTATTCGGCTATTTTATCCTGGAAAAAACCCTGCGTCAATAAGAGGTAGTTAGCGAAAATTGAAGAAAACTTACTGACGGCGCGATAAATAGTTTTCTCTTTTATACATTACAACCGATTACAACTTTACAAGTAACTCAAGTTATTGACCGTTTTTAAATCAAATCGGTTTAAAAAGTACCAGAATACGTTATACTTTGAGCATAAACAAATCATCTAACTTGGTGCATATCGATGTAGCGGAAGCCGGCGGAAGCAAAAGAAATTTCCGCCTTGCCCTTGCTAAATCAAACGTATCGCAAATCGATGCCAGGTGAAAGACTGAAAGAACAAAAGTGAAAATAAAATGTCCGAGCTATAGGCCTGCATCATTATGTAGGCCTATTTCAGAACCGCCGAGCTGCATATGATGAGAAAACACGCACAGAAGTTGTGTATACGACAGAAGCAGGCATGAGGAATGTCTGCAACGGGTGAGACCACCCACAATGTATTGTGCCAGCAAAAGTGTTGAAATCTATTTTTATCTGAATATGGCTTATAAGATTGACCCAGAGGTAGAGAAAACAAAATTTATAGTTATCGTTTGAAGCCGTCCGATTGTCCGACACAATAATTTGTGTTATTAGGCCCATTTACTATTTGTCTTTGATTGTAAGTTGAAAATGGAAACCATCCGCGCAGCGCGCACACACAGCACACTGCCAACGCAACACCATAACTAAATGCTCGGTTATGGACCGTATTATCACAAGAAAGTATGTTCACGGCTTCCCGCGGCAAACGGTTTTTTAAATAGTTTTTATCGCCATGGGAGGTAAATAAATATCAGGAAGCTAGCAATCTCACGCTGCTGTTTTTGTTTCGACTAGCTATGTGGCATTCCAATAGAAAAAGAAGGAAAAAAAGGTTACGATCTTGAACATACATAACCCACCTTGGCATTTATCCTATGCATAATGTTCTTCCAATATTCACTGTCACGGAAAGCCTCAATTCAATTCCGTTTCGAAAAGAAAAATTCTGACAGTCAACTATTTTGTTTTATTGCGCAAATTGCAAAACGAATGCCCTCTCTACAAAAACGTTTTCGTCGTCTATTGATTGATAAACCTGATGACCTTTGCTTATTTGAATTTTTTTAAAAAGAACAAAGGCAAACCTCTTTCGACTGTTGCCACAGGCGAAGATAAACATGGCCAGTAAAAGTTACTACAATATACTACAATTCATAATTTTATTTCTTAAAAAATCTCTCGAGTTGAAAAGAAACCGCATATGTCCATAAACACTAATACAAAAAAACTAAGAGCTCTACATAATACTGCACAGTGCGCCTCTTTAAAATCCCCTTTTCCGGTGAAGTTGCTCTCAAGTAGATTTTCGAAATGTTTTACCTCCCGTGAAAACAGCTGCCGCCGCGGGCTTTGTTTTCAACCAAGTTACGACAGAGTAAAAACAACTAGCAAAGCATTTTGTCGGTTTGCTGGTTGGTGTAGACTTAGTCTAATAGGCGAGAGAAACAATCTGCCTCGCGGTATATTCGTAGCATTTGCTGGCTGAGTTCACTTGACACTTACGGATGAGCTTCCAGGCTCATGCGTGGTGTGTATAAGCGAGTTACGAGTAAACAAGCCGCTTTACCTCCATTATTCTACAAATGCGCATTGCGCATTATTTTATTTCCTCTTTTTTTTTTCGTTTTTCTACCTGATGACGCATGCTAGTTTTATCGTTTTACAAATAAGATAAATTCTTGTTTGGTTTTCCAAGATTCACTCGGTGAAAAAGATTGAACCGACAATCACTCAGTTTAAAAAAATTTCGAATCACTTCTCACGGGTTATCATGGGAAGATACATAGCAATTCCGCGCAATTCCGCACCTAAAATTGCTCAAAGGTTCCTGGCGAGTGGGTAGCCTGCCTAGCCTTTGCTCAATTATGGTAAGGAATTTATTGGAGTTTATACTGAATTCTGTGGTTCCTCTCAGAGTGCTGCGTCACAGATGATTTAACTATGTGATGGGCTTTGCCTAATTTAAGATGTAATATTAAACAGATTTTACACATGCTTCAAAAGATGATATGATGCAACACGCACAGGATTTTATAAGAACACTGCGAATCCGCGCCTTTGCATTATGGTGACATCACCAAGGTGCGGAAAACTGTACCAGACTACCAGTCTTCCTACAAAAGAGGAGGTGCCGGTGAGGTGGTAGGTCCCTTCTGGTCATAAAATGTTCTAGTTGCACTTCGCTTTTGAAGTTTGTTTAAATTCAATTGTTTAGATCCACAGACAAGAGTTGAGAGGTTCAAAATAAAACAAGCCTGATGAGTTATTTTAAAAATCCTGACTGAGTCAACAAACCGGCAACAGAAAGGAGTTCCAATCAACCGCCTAGCTCAGGAATAGTACTCCCTACTATCTAACGATTTATAACCAACGCCACCAAATCAAGTCAAAAAGGAAGAATAGAGATAGATTTTTCCTACCTTTAAGCCTGGGAAATACAGCCAGGCATCCACAAGTGCTCCATCCATCCGCAGAGAAGTTGAATCCGGATGGGATAGAAAACAGGCGTCCTCATGAATACCCCACACACAAATGGGTTACACGAAGACACAGAGGATTTAAAGAAAGGGGGAAGACGAGATCCGAAATTCGATCAACATCGGCAGTATCTCCAACCAAACAGGATGATGTTTATCTAAATAGAAAATAAAAAATTGGTTACGAAAAACATTTGCAGATGTAACAACAAGTATGGTAAAGTTTAAAATGAGACAATGGGTAAACCCTAATAAGTAATAACCAGGATAATTTCATATTTACATGTAATACACTGCATTTATGCAAGCCATGCATCAATAACATATCTAGCAGGTCACATAAAAAAAAGTAACGAAAAACATTACCCAATAGTGATGATGAAACCGAGATTGTTGCTGATGATAGGCAATATACCAGCCCAAGAAAAACTGGGATACCTTGTAGTTATGAAGACTGGAACAGGCCTCAAATCTGCACAAAGAACAGGTTAAATTGTGCAAATAAAAACTGCCAAGCTTCGACAGGGGGCTTACAGCATGTTGGTTAAATGCAGTTAAATGCTTGTCATCTTAGGAATGAAATTTTACAAATTTTGAAAAGATTTAACTCTCTATCTAAGTTCCCATAGTCATTCTACATGTATTCTTAGTTTTCTTTACCTGCTAAATAGCATGGAGTTGGAGCAGTTGGAGTATTGAGTTGTTGTTTGTTCATTGAAACGACGACCACATTTTTTTGTAATCTTATTTGATGTCCTATTGTTCGTTTAGCCCACGTACATTTCAAAAAAAAATTATTCTTTTTCATGTTCTTGAACTTCGTCTCTTGTTCCATGCTTGTTCGAACTTCGAATTCGAAAATTTGAAACAAAGAAACGCAGACGACAGTAATATTCTAATTAGCCATGATTATTGATTAAGATATCGATAGAAATTATAATCGACCCCCACCACTTAAAACGTATTTTAACTTTGAAGAAATAACTTTTAAACAATGATTTTTAAAAATTTAATTTTGTTGTTGTAACGTTGAGTTTTTTTTTAACCCACATTTCTTCTGCAATTTTTGAAATTGAAATTTTGAATTTCTGCTGCAAAACTACTACTCGCTAGCGATAACGGAATTCCGCTTACTATCTGATGTATTGCTGTTGAACTACTTTAAAGTGAAAAAATGCTTCGCCCTACAGCGGTAAAAGTACGACGATAAGGAATCAGAATAATTTCTAAATGCAAAATAAGCAAAATGACTGATGGAACGAAGCATTGGTTTAAGGGAATTTCATTTATTTCCTGATTGTTGTATATATTGCCCCGGCGGAATATGAATCGTTCTTTCAAGTCCACCTGACCATATACTCATCTGTATATAGCCAAATCTTTCGTCTATTCTTATGGTGATTGGTTACATACCGTCATTGTGTGTGTGCAGCCAAAGACTATACAACTACTAGGCCCATACTTTTTTCCTGTTTATTGCCTATAATGTTGGAATTCTAAATGAGTTTATGCTTCCTGATAATAATAAATCAGTGGTATATAGCTTCTGGTTTCAAAGTCTGTCCCGCGATGACAAATAGGAATTTGTTCATCATATACTTTCGCGATCCCATGTTACTAGAATCTCGGCTCCAGCTATATAGGCCTACGTACATATATACATATAGGAATACTAAATCGACTTGCTTTTATGCTATTATATACAATTCTTGGTCGACAGATTACCGGGCATCTGTGGATGAGGAGTGAGACGGATGTGTGGGGCTATACGAGATGCAGCTACTTGCATCTGACACATCCATCACACCCGCGATCTCATCGGGCTCCTGAAGGATTACGCTGGCAGTAGCTCGAACTTTGAACTAGCTGTCGACCATTTCGATTGTTTGGAAGGAAGAAAGAAAAAACCCCGAGAAAAAGCAGGCGATACGGCATCGTGCATGCATGGATTTCGAGAAAATTGACTCTCTCAGCCTTCTCTTCTCCGGGGCTCTCCATCCATTTCGGAGCAGCCACAACAACAAGAAGAAAAAAGAAACTGTGGGAGCATGTCTGCATGCATAATCTTCTAATTCAAATTCAAACTGTTTTGTACTGCTGCTGCTGCTGCTGCCTGCCTGCAGAAGAGAAATAATCTAAAAAGGGGAACCCTATAGCTAGATGGTTGAGCTCGAGGAGGGTCAGCTCTCAGCTGAGAGGGAGCTAAACGTTGTGTCTAGTGTATAAAGTAGCAGCGACCGCAGCTACCACCAACCGCGGCAGGTAGAGAGATAAGAAACGGAAAGAAAAAGAAGTGAGGATAGATGAAGATGAGGGGAGAGAAGAAGTTAGGGAGTTCTTCGTCTGTTTATGTGTAGGCCGGTTGCTGTGCTGTCTATTTCATTAGGCTGATGGACAGTTTCAATTTATTTCATGACTGCTCATGTCCCTCCCCTTAAGCAGTGCTGACACACTAACAGACTGAACGCTTTGTTAGCAACTGCCAGGTACCACACGATGGATTGATCCAATCATTTTTCTTTTTTTTTCTTTTTTCATTTCTCTCCGTTTACCCATTTCAGTTTCAAATAAACATTCCTCTGCATTTGGGTTTTTTTTTCGGGGGGTGCGTGACTCGTTTTCCCTTTTCGTATTTCTCTTTTCTGAATCAATTTGTGATTTTTCTTTCAACTTGTCTTGCACGAAAGCCTCTCTGTCTCCCTACCTTACACGCTGCTATGGTAGAGATCGTGAAAGGCTATAGAGGAATAAGGCATTTGGGGTTTTATTTTAGTTTCTTTCTTTGTGTTTTCATTTGTGTCTTGACCCGGAAAAAATAAAAACAACTTCCCATAAATAATAAACTAGAAACGCTTCAGCTGATTGGATATTTATTGCAAATGAATTATTCATTTCGTGGATAGGAGAAGGGAACGCTCAGCAAGGTCACAGTTCGCCTCTTCACTCACCACAGCAGTTCACTCCTGGAAAACGGCTTTTGAAATATATGAACTAGGCCTCATCTTCTCTGTTGCTGCTGCTGCGGGCCTTTAGAGAGAAGGCAAAGGAGAGATGGGCCATCCTATAAACCAATATAGGCGGCAATAATATATGTGTGTACGCAAATAAGGTGGGCTGATGATGGGCTCCCACCGCGCCACAGTCCCACGCTCTCTTCTTTCTGCATATAGTGGTACACGGATTTACAAAACGACCCATACATAAATGTATATTTTGCATTATTATAACCTGCGCATTTGTAAAAATAGACCCGAGCTTCTCTTTTTTTATTTCGTAAAGACATTTTCTTAATTATTAATCTAGCAGGATATAGATAAACGCCAGATGCAGAGTAAGATTTATTTGGAAATTCCTTGATTGGCCATCTGCTAACTTATCTAATAATGACGTGTGTAATGGAATAATTACATATGCAGTGCGTGTTGTTGTATTACATCCAGTATAAGAGAGAGGGTAGAGGCTAGATGTCACCTTACATTCACTGGTTTTTGCTGATAATCAACCTGGCCAAGGTACACACACACAAAACACAAGAGAAAGAAAAAGGCTGGAAAAAAATACGAGTTTATGATTTATGATGGATCGACATGGTACGGGTAGCCAGCTGGATTTAACACATGTAATCTGGTAGTCTCTCCTCATTCCGAGACCACCAGTCATATTTTATAATAATGCTTGAGCCACAGCCAAACGCAATCTCCATCTTTTGTTCGTAATTATTTCGTATTATTGAACTCGAGGGTCTTTGGTATACACACACACACAGCACACACGTAGATGTATACTATAAAGCCCACTGAATATTATGTTGGAAGTGGTTATTCATGCGGTGTGTGGGGGCTGAGGGCTTCACAGTAAGGCCCAGCAGACAAACGCCTGTGTGATTGGTTCAGTAGTTGGGTGGCAAGTCTTGGATAGGAGCCCAAGCAAGATGGATGAAGATTGCAGGATGTGTATATATATACGAAGAGAGCTAGCCATCTTACCATATTCCAACATCACCTCCGCATCAGGCAAACGCTTTATCTAGTGGAATAATCAGGTCTGTCAGAGGAGATTGCACGGCAGATTACCATCCGTGCTGGTTCCCATTCCACGCCTTCCTTATTTCTTCCTACTGTGCTTTTCTTTTCGAGTTGCTCTCGAGTGAGTCTCATGCGAGTCGTCATGCGTTGAGATTCTATTCTCGACCCTTCCCAAACACGAGACCTTAATGAACATGAATAGGGATGTTTGCATCAGGTGTTATATTCACAGGCTAGCTCTCTCGTCTATATACGTAGTAGCTGGCCAGCACCACTCCGACTTTATTGGCTGTTGCTGCTGGAAACAATTCGAAAAATTGAGATATTTTTCCAGCTCTAGGCGAAGGCTATGGACTTTCCCCTTTTACTGATTGATTCCGAGACTTCCCAGAAATTCAAATAGGCTTGTAAAACAAATTCTTGTTTTTTCTTCTCTTTTATTAAAAAAAAAGAAAAAAACCAACCACGAAATTGTCTTCATTTGTAAAGAAAAGAGCCCATCCAGAGCAACAGATGAAAAGAAATAAAGGTAGGACAAACGAAATTTACTTTAGACTCTCCACAGCAGTATAATAATTACGTCGTAACTTTCTGAAACGATTTTAGGTACCAAAAGACATTATTAGCCCGCAGTTAAGTGGGGGGAGAGAGAGAGAAAAAAAAAGGATTAAGTATATATCTTATTGAATTATATAGCATGGCTTGACCTAGCGCACTATCCTACAGCAGTCCTAAAGAATTACTATCGCACTGTGAGTGAACTCGTTAAGAATATTATTACGAAACAGTTTGTGATGGCATTAAAGCAACTAAATAGATAGTTTACGAGTCGTGCAACACCGGCCGCAGCAGTGGCCTGCTGACGTAATGCGCTGGTGCGTTGGTTAACTAAATAATACTTTCACTTGCTTTAAACCACTACTACCAAATTGTGTTGCCACCCATGTGTTAGTAGCTAGCCCTGAGCTGGCATTCCGTTATAATTTGCAGTAGAACAATAAATAGACGAACTGCTGTTTTAAACGACGTAATTGTCTTTTGGAAAAATAATAATTTCGTCCTGGCTTATATACGCATGCGTTTCAACAATATATACTATAGAAAGAAAGCAGAGTAAAACAACAAAAAGTTTATTTTTTTTTTCTTCTTTTTCAAATTGCGCAGTAAAGGAAAAAAACAAAATCTTAGTTTCCATTGATTCTACCAATTACGAGCAGCGCCGCTTAAGAATAACAATCGCCTAGACTATATAGCTCACTACACACAATTGTTAATGATTCGTCTAAATGCCTCAGTTTTCTTTATACATGCCTAGCTTTTTATAGACCTCGGCCATCATCAGCTGCATTTTTCAAAAAAAATGCGCCTAACAGAAGTCATATTGCTGCCAATCACGGAATGCCTTATTTCTGGTTGGCTTATAGGTTACGTTGACGACAGCAATTAGCTCGGCAGTACAATGGGGAATAATAGCTGTTCTAATAAGTCATATCCTAAGTAGTAATCATAGCAAGCTACACAACGGTTATGCTACTACAGTCTGTTTCGTTACAGCTGCAATGTGGTTTCTCCCCCCTTTTTTTTACGTGGAAGACCACAGGCCTTGCGCCAGGGTTTTTCTGTTTTTGTTTTTTTATTATTTACTTATATTTTATTTATTTGTTTTTTGTTGTGCGTGTTTTGGTTTCCGTCGGCTTTCGGGAGCCATTTTCCAAATGGGCTGGCATTTTTTAATCAGTTTTAGGCTTTGAGTGAATTAGAGTGAACTTCGATTAGCTTCCACTCGACTGAAAATTATTTGAGCGTCGATGGCTGCTGCTGCTGCCCTGCCGATCAAAGATATCGGTGTTCTATAATGCCGGTGTAGCACGGGTTTCTAAGCGCCGGTTGAGGGGGGAAAAACAACCATAAGTTGCTATTTGTAAGCAATGGATTTTGTCTATCAAACTCGTGTCTTTTGTTATAGGTAAAGCTCTCAGAATCACTCAAGCGGATGAGACATCCTAATGGCGCCTAGAAGGCTTGGAATTCAAAAGCTAAGCACTACTCTCTATCTGGCGTGTGATAGCCGAAAGTGAAGGTAATGAAGTAGATAAGGCCACATACTCGAGAAGCATGTACTGTTTGATTCCTGGATGACAATATGCTGATACATCCGCTAAATTTGTTTAGCCCACTTATTATTAGTTATTATTATGCGCTAGAGAGGAAAGCAGCTCCAAAGTGTTATTTTATTGATAAGGGCTGGACGCGGAGCCAGTATAATAAGGCAACTTGTGATTACCAAAATGGACCTTAAATGGAGTCTATAATTTATATAAGTAAAAAGAATCAGAAAGCTTATTTTTTAAAAATAATAATAAAGGAAAAACTTTTTCTTTGTCTGTGTTCTTATATTCTTTTACTGATTTAATACAACACAGGTGAGAGTTTAAAAAAAAATTGCCGAACTTTTTCACCAATTACCACATTTTCCAAATGCTCATCTTATTAATCTCACACTTAAAAAGGTATAAACAATAAGGGGAAATGCCATGAAAAAAAATTCTGAAGGTGAAAGATGTTGTAATCGCGTACCTCAGCCGAGGCAATATGCAATTTAAGCCAATGAACAGAAACCGTCAACACTGATCGTTCATCACTTTGGAACACGTGCCCTATATTACTACAGCCTCTCTATGCACTCGTTTTTCCCTTTTTTTTTACTTGGTTAGTTAATGTAGAAGCTCAGGTAAAAATCCGAAAGAACGGCCTGGAGAAATGACTTGAATTACTAGCCTACTCTCTATAGCAATCTCCTTTCGCCCCTTAATTCTTATTCCCCCTCCCTTTCATCCTTTTCTATCCTCATCTTTTTTTAAACCTGCCTTCGCTCTCTTTTTACCTTTCTCCCGAATCGAAATTTCCAATTATATACAACCCATCCCTAGCAATGGGTTGTGGATTGCGCTGTGCTGGTCAAATTAACAATCAATCAACTCGGAAAAAATGAAACATTCACATAAACTTTTGTGGTTCTGGTATAGGCTACATTCCGAGCTAACACTCGAGCTCTCTACAGAGGTTTGTATGCTGTACTATGTTGAAAGCGGGTTCATTTCATCATCATTTTTATTTTTATTTTCTTATCTCGGTTTGATCTTTTTCTCTCTTCTTGCACGGTTGTTTCGTCTCTAATAAGATGTACCTTCTGGCGGCAGCAACGCCACGATTTATAATTATTTTAATGCGAAAAATGGTGAAAGAAGAAGATGGACGTCATATTGTGTTAAACATGTTTTTGTCTAAATGCACCTCGCTATGAGCTAGCGCACCATAAAGATTTTTTTTCGGGGGGGTTCAAAACACGGAACGTCTTTTGATTTAATAATTCCTCACGAGCGTTACTTATTAATTCTTCACGAGCGCTACATTATATTATCACGACACTATTTCCCCAACTGGCTGGCGCATCTATCGAAACGAGTAATCCATGAGAAACGTTTTGCGTCGTCGTCGTCGTCAAACCCGAAATTCTTTCATATTCCCAAATTGGAAATGTGTACGGCGGCGAAGAAACAACAACAGGTTTTACCGCCAGCAGACAGCTCTCAAATCCTAATTCTTTTTACGTAATGACACTTAGTCGAGTTGCTTACTTGTTTGGAAACAAAATTATAACTAGAAAACACGAGTTTGACTGGTGCGGTCAGGATCGCGGCCGAGAGCATTATAACTCGACGGACATATAGAGAGAAAAGAGCTAGCTAGGGTACAGTATATAAGCTATAAAGAGTCAAAATCTCTTGAAGAACACTTGATGTGGCCTCCCCGTGGAGTGACAAAGCGAGCGGCAATCGCTATAATGAAAAGAGAGAGCTTTCCGACTGACTTGACTAAAGGGAACGAGATGATTGAAGCAAAGATTTCTAGTCAAAAAATAAAAGGGAAAAATAAGAGGGGAGAAAAAAGTCGACCTGAAAAAAATTCGACCACATGCTGTGAGCGAATTGCGAGGGAACAAACCCTGGTATCGCATATCACAACAAACCAGTGTGCCAGTAATGAAACCTGAACTCTTCGGTTCGAGACGAGAAAAAATCTCAAAGAATTCTCTCTAATATCTATTAGAATGTATATTAGGCTTGCGTCACTTGGAGAATGCCAATTGGCTGATAACGAAAAAACAAAACAAAAAACAAAGTACACCCCTCGAATAATTTCATGAATTTATTTTGCATAATGAATATACCGGTAGACAAAAAAACCTTCAGCGTTTCCATTTAGCAGACGTAAAATTAGACAATCACTCAACCACCAAAGCTGAAAACAACAACAACAACAACACAATCACACAGCCAGAAATAAAAACCGGTCCGCAATTAAAAGCGCAACTAATTAATTGTTCATAGATTCATAGACTTAGCTCACACACATGTTGCAATGCTGCACTGCGGCCAAAATTCTTTCTCGTGGGAAAGTCAGTTAATGCCAAAATTAGCGTATTACGTGTGTTTGCTGTAATCACTAAACTCTTTGGAAACTGTCGCACTGAATTAAAGCGAAAATCCGACTACCAGTTGTGTACTGTTATGCAATAACTAGGATAGAAATCGAAATAATGAATAACAAGCCGAGAACAAAACGGTGGGTTCGAAAGAGAATAGCAAGAGAGAGAAAGAAAGAGCGAGTGAATATAATAAATATAAAGAGCCCCCAAAAGAGAGAAAAAAAAGGCGAAAAGAAGAAAGAAAAGAAACCCGAAAAAAAGATAGACGAGAAGAAGAAGGAAGAAATGGAGGATGAAGGCAAAGAGATGGCAATGGCGCCGCTTCCATATAATCCCAGACTTTGATAAGGTGAAACGACCGAAACCGGACTTGGCTCAGCATCAACAGACAAATCCTCGCCGACAAGTGCATGCATCTGCGCCTTATTTCATGCAGACAAACACTCTTAGACTCGGCCACAGCAGCGCCGTAGTACTTTTTCACTCAGTCTCCTCCACACTCAGGTCTTCTTCTTCTTCTTCCCATCTATATCAGATCTCTGCGCGCCGAGTTCTCATCCTTGTTATTTCATAATTGCATTTCCTCGTTCAAATAATCGAACGGCGACGACCAGGATGCATAAAATACAACTCGATTATACTTGTCAGCAAAAACCAACACACACACACACGCAGACACACAAAGACATAAATAAAAATAGAAATAAAAGCTTAATTCTTAATGTTGTGTGGGCTGACGCCTAGACCGCTAGACGGATCTATCACGGAAAAATCAATGCCAGCAGCCAACTCTGGATGCGGATTCCAACGGACACAAAACCCCTTTTGCGTCACTCAAGCGCGCGCGCGGCCCAGCAGCTAAGACCGGCAACCGAAAAGGCGGTGACACCGTGTCGATACTAGTCGGATATACTTCCCCTTAAGAGTAGCAACAGACATTTGTTGTAATCGGTAATCAGCTAATCAACAAAGTGGCCATTTACCCTTCGCTTCGAAAATGTATTGAAAACGTTTATCAAATGAAAGGAACATGAGTGGGGGCAGGAGCAGGAAACGAGACATCAGATGATGAGAACTTCGAGAAGAGTAGGGAAAAAAAGCACTGCGCAATCTATTTGTGGTTTTACTATTTATATAAAAAAGGATCAACCATTAATAACTCGTAAAAGAATACGAAATTAAAAAAAAAAAAAAAGAGACAAAGCGAGATTTCCACTGTACAATAAGAGAAACAGAAATACAAGAAAGTCAAAATTCCAATGAAGAGGAAAAAAAAAGAACGAAAGTACATCCGATTGAGGAAAACAAACAAATAAGCATGGATATTATTATGGTTGAGCCAATTGAAAAAAGAAAATACTTTTAATTGAAAGATGATATAGTAAAAGAGAGAGAAATGCAGTGGTGAGCAAATGGCTTTAGGCAAATGCCAACTCGGTACGTGTCAAAACCCGAATGCCAGCAAACACACAATGGTCCAATCTTCAACTCAGCAAGTCAGTCCCGTTCTTCCGCATCATCTCAATGCGGAGTTCGTGCTCCCGGGCTTTCAGACGTAAGGCGGCTATACTGGAGGCCCTGCGATCCAGCTCACCACCTAATGGAGAACTCGCTGCTGGCGGCAATTCTCCATTACCAGCGCCACTGTTGCTGTTGTCACAAGCAGCGCTGATACTTTGAGGAATAGGAGGGCTGGTCCCGGTACCGGCGGGAACGCTCGAAGGACTAACAGAAGGTGCCCCACCTGGCTGCCCAGCCTGTGGCTATAAAAAGAAGTAATAGCTTGATCAGCTAGAGTGATAAGTTGCGACCAGTCAAAAGACCAGTCCAGCAGCAGCAGCATGTCGCTGGCAATCAAATATGCTTATCAACTATCACATGTGATATCAATTAGAATGTTTCAAAAATTGTTTGAATTTCCCACGCGCAAATTTAAGTAAAGCATTTCGTACCTGCTGGAGAGAAACCGGGTGGTGAGACGGTGGCGAAGTCAAGGATGTCAAACCAGTTGGAGATGTTGACTGATGGAGTGTTGACAGTCTACAGAGCAGTGATTGATAGTCGTTCGGACACAATTCGCTGGCAAGTTTGGGCCGCTGATTGGAAAGCGAAGCCAACAGAGCTTGAAACGAGTGAGCGGCCACTGAGGGGTTTGGCTGGCTATATACGGAAGGTACGAGTGGGTTGCGGTAACCGTGGAGTGCAGATCCGAAAAATGGTGAACCAATGCCGGGCGACAGGTATCCGGGCGGGAGTCCCGAGAGGCCGTGCAGGCCGGCCATGCTCACTGGAAGGCCGTGCACCATTGGCGAGCTAGGTAAACTGGGTAGACGAGTCAAAAAGTCCAAAGATTTGCGGGGCATGTACGGAAGCCCGTGGTTGGATCCCAGGTGAACTGGAAACGGATGAGGTCCACCAAGTGAGACCGGAAGAGGCATAGAACCTCCAGCTCCATTTGAACCGGATCCACCGCTGTTTAATTGATGAGAATGGTGGTGGTTATGCAAAGTTGGCATTCCAGTCGTTCCTCCAGTTCCGCCAGCACCTCCGCCGGCTCCACCATATGGGCTGTATGGATGACCCTGCGGACCCACTTTCTCCTGTTTCCTCCACTTGGCACGACGGTTTTGAAACCAAACCTATTAAAAATCAAATGATTGCACTCGAGTTATTTTCTAAATGACAGCAACCAGCAAAATTTATTTAATTAATGCCGGACATGTTGTTGGGGGGAAAACCTGCAGCCTAAAGCGACAAGTCCACAAATGCGGAAAATCTACAGAATGACAGCCGTCAAGTGCACCTGCGTGCGGTGTATTATTACAAAAACAAAAAAAAGGGGGAAACAATCAACTATTTTACAGTCGTAATGGGATTAGATCACAACACTGTAGGGACCTCACGACTTAACCGCCCCCAAAGTTTAGGAGCAATCGAAAATTGCTTTGACTGTCTGACTCGTTCGTTAAAAAGAAAAATTCGATTCTATATGGGAGGCTAATGCAAGAGATATTCTATTTATCTTCTCTATTTGATTACTCCCTCTTCTCCTTTAGAGTGAACAAATTGGTCCTAAAAACAAAATCACTCTAACCATGACCGCGCTGTGTTTTAAACCGCGCCTTTGATAAAACCGGAAAAAGTTGCTGATCATGCTGGACCAATTATTAGACAGATTGCGACGAATAAACCCACGGGCAAAGAGCATTCCAAGAGCCTAGCTGCTAGGCTATTGAGCCAACATTTGTTTCCCCCCTTTTCCGTCGTTATTGTCTTAGCACCGAAAACAAAATCAGATGATTATAAAAAAACGAAACCCGTATCGTCTGCGATACAACAGCTGCATGTCATACCGAGAAAGCAAGCGTACATAACGGAAACATCGACTTGAAAGTCCATTATACACTAAGGATAACAGAAATGGTGATGGATACATACAGATAAAATCACAAAAACGCTAAAAAAGAACAGGCTTTTCTTACCTGGATTCTAGCTTCGGTGAGTCCAATCTTCATCGCCAGTTCTTCCCTGGAAAATAAAATACACAAGTTATTATTTTTAACCCTTTTAAAAATTTTCGGCAAAGTAATAATTTCGCTAATGGGACGTGAGATGATTGCCACTTTGTCCGTCAAAAGCCAAATCATCGAAATTTTCTTAGTTATTTAAAATAGAATTATCAGGGACGCACGAAAGGTTGCCATCAACCGACATCGACAAAGTCCGAGAACCAGGTGTTGTGTAATAAAAAGAAATAAACAATTTAGGGTTGTGTCATTTGCCCAGAGGTGGACATCATTTTTCGATTCGAATTCCCCTCTTTTTTTATGCTAGCGACCATTTCAACATGAGTTAGACAGTAATAAAATCTATGCATACCTCGTGAATACGTCAGGATAATGTGTGCGAGAAAACGCCTTTTCAAGTTCCTCCAGCTGATAACTGGTAAAAGTGGTTCGATAGCGCCTCTGCTTACGCTTAGGCGTGAACTCGTCGGGATGATCTCCATCACTGGCCGCATCGCCATCAACGTCACCGTTGCCTAATCCTCCCTTGCGGGATTCATGATCGGCGTCGTTCATGTCCTCATTCGAGGCAGTGCTGTTCAAATCGTCACTGATTCTGTCGGAAGAAACGTGTCGCTTGCCGCCGCTGCTCCTCGATTCGTCCGTTTGCAGAGATTGGTGCATCCGGTTGTAGCTGGTCGAAGGGTGATGGGCTTTCCCGGCCAATCCCGATACTCCCGACATGTCCTCGCGCAACCGAAAATCGGGAACTGATTCAGCCCGAACAGCCGTTTCTTCCATGGAACTGGGTCCCGACTTGTCATAAATGCCCATGTTTCTTGATGAACTTGCTAGGAATGCTCGGTCGCTACCTTCGTCACTCAGACCTGTGATTTAACAAAGAAATACCAAATTAAGGAAAGACATAAAAGATTATCTACCGTTGTTTCGCCAACGACTTGTTATTACGACAATCACTGGCATCACCATAATTACAGCAGAGAAAATAACTATCAACTGATTGCTAGTTATAAAAATAATAGAGCATAACAGAATGGAACCCAGGCCCGCAAGCCTTCTTATTCTTTTTACGATTTGGATTAGATGGACATTCAAAAGAAGATTTGTACAAATGAAAGAGTGTAAATGTATATAGCAATCGTCTAATCACGCAGTGCCTAAGAAAGAGAAACATTAAGTAACGGGTCGGCAGTGGAAGATTAATGTGAGGCTATGAGGGAATCAATATCTGTGGTGGCGCCACATCCATTCAAGGCGACATGCTGATAGGTGACGGACTGATGGGCCACTTTTGATGGGCGCTTTAACCTTTCTGCTTAGCTCTTTCGGATATCGTTGCAGCAGATGAGATGGCACCGCCCGACGCAAGAAGCTTTTTTTCCGGCTAAAAACAACTTAACACATTTGTACAGCAATAAATCACTCGTCTATTTGTATTTTCCTTTCACCGTGCCACGACCTACTTTCGTTTGCCTTGAATTACCGGCTAATAAAGACCATGAAATTTTATTAGAGTTACTGTTTTTTTGCCAACTTTCTTCTCACGTCAAAAGTAACGACGAACGCACAAACTGCAATACTGCAAAAGCACGTGGTGATACTAATCAGCAACTTTACTATCTCTCCATACCACGTTTTTGCGACATTTAATTTTCTTAACAATTAATTTTTAGAAATTTCACGATATCGTAGAATAGGCCCGCCATTATGAGATATTAACTACACTTTTATTTTTTCTACAAACTAAATATGCCATTTATGCTAATTAGCCTTCGATCTAAATACCTGTTAACGAGTGGATGATGTGAAATTAGCCAAAATAAAAGGACAAATGTGCTGCCACTTGAGAAATGGTTGCCACAAGAGCCACAGTAAAAAAATCTGGACCGTTCACGGTTGAAAATAGGAAAACTTTTTGTTTCAACTTTGGAAAAACTTGTTGAGAAAATGCCTATCTGACGATGCCGAGATACCAAGAGTCCAAGACGTACTGAAGCCCACCTGAAAGCTTCGGAACGGTTCTCGGTTGTCGAGATAACCGCATGCAGACGAACGGGCGGAGCTTAACTTGAGCTTCGTGGCTGTTCATTGGCTGTGTGAGCTCGGAGGAGTGAGGTTGGCACTATACATCACTTTACAGAGTTACAACGTCAAAGTTAAACCCCCTTTTTTACAAACCAAACGGAAATCCGACGAATTCTTTTCTGAATAATTAACAGGTAGGTGGAAACTTTTTTTTTACTTTCAATGCAAAATATCCTTAATTGGATATATTCAAACGTTTGGGGATTTCTGGAATGTTTTTTGCCAAGGCATGGGCACGAAAAAAATGGGAACGAAACTAGAACTGTCAATTGTCGAAGAGACAAAGAAATGCTTCCTCCATTATTTGCGGGGAATGGACTAAATTGTCGTGCGACAAAACAACCAAAATGGTGACACAATGGAACTCAAGGTCATTGCAACCATTTCCTACTTGATTACTTAACCAATTGAAAATGCTTAATGCATGCCTATCTTCAAAGCTCAATTAAATTATTCCCTATTGGCTAAGGGGGGGGGGGTTGATTTGTAATAAATTCTAATCGATAGCTTAAGTATTGCTAATTATTCGATTAGTCTTGTCTGCTTTCATTTTCGACTTTTCGTTATTGTGATTTGATAAAAAACGAAGCAATCACTTTTTTGGACGTGAATGCACGAAAATAAAATTACAAAAATGTGGTCATCGTCATGCCAACTTTGGTGTCGCAGCTTTCCATGCTCTCCACCCCATACTCATACTCTTTGGCAGGCAAATACTCATTGAAATAGAAATGGGATGGCTATGGGAGCTTAAATAGAAGTGTTCAACTTGTTCCAAGATTGTGAATGGTTACTTCTTGACTTAGAGCATTATTTATTCCCTTGTCAATGCATGGCAGTTTGTTTCCACTATGTGTAACCTTTTCCTATGTGCAGGTTTGAGGCCTCAGCCAGCCATCGTAACAGCAAAGCTGTGCTTGTGCTGGACCTCCAGTCAAATGATTAACTGATGACCTCCTACCATCAGAAACAATCACGGTTTCCATCAGTATCATCCAGGTAATCATTTTCGTTACATTTATAAACCTGCTTTCATAAACATGCAGATTTCTTAATGATGCTATGTAGACTTGCAGAAATGCAGCGTATTACATAGGAACCTTAAATTATCCTGTTTATTAACAATTAGGGTATATGTTTATTACTGTCAAATTTTCAACTATTCCTTGCTTGTTATTGTTTCTCTAAATATTTTTCCGTAACTCATTGCTGAAATTCTTTATTTAGATAAATTGGAGAAACTTCCAGCTTGTCGACCGAGTTAAGGATCTCTTCCATTCCCCATTTTTTAAATGTCCTCGTGTACGCCCATGCGAGTGTGGGTGTATTCACGAGGACTCCCTTTACCTATCCCTCTTGGTGGATTCAACTTCTCTGCGGATGGATGGAGCACTTGTGGATGTCTGGCTGTATTTCCCAGGCTGAAAGGTAGGAAAAATTCATCTCTATTCTTCCTTTTTGACTATATGGTGGCGTTGATTTTAAATCGTTGCGGAGATACGGAGTACGATTATTCCTGGGCCATACAGTTGACTGAAACTGTTTTCCATTGCCCTTTTTTGTTTTTCTCAGTCAGTGTTTGTTAAGTAGCTCACGCGAAGAACCATTGCAAATCAGGCCTGTTTTTGTACCTCGCAACTTTGTCTGTGAATCAAATTCATTAATATTTGAACTTGAAACACTTGAAACAAAGTGCAACTTGAGCAATTTTTTTTTTTTCACCAATAGGGTCTTGCCGCCACACCGGCACTTCCAGGTTGGAAATCACCAGGCTCTGTGTTTTTAGTTATAACGTATTTTAATCGCGACAAAACATTGTGTTTGTCGCCTTTATTTTAATTGTTTTCAAGTGGTGCATTAATCCGCTTAGCGAGAATCGCCTTTGTGTCATTTGCTGATGAGTTTTGCTTTTGATATGCATAAAATGCTGGGAAAAAGTACTCAACGGCTTCTGTTATTTCTTAATCTTTTTTCCCAGGAATTCCTCTAAGTCTTGCCAAACGTCCGTCGTAAAATTCGTAAGAAAAACAAGAGAAATGCAGTAGGCAGCACTACTAGGCACACCTGTTTACGAGACAGTCAATGCGTGTTTTCATTCTATCCCAGGTACATAATAGTTCGATTGTTTTCCGATTTCTGTTGTTGTGGCTGTTGAAAAGGACCGCCTTTTCAAAGAGCAGGTGCAAGTTAAGCAGGGGAAAGCCCCTCCTGGAATCTTCTTGCCTTTAGAATAAGAACCTGAAGCCAATTACTCAGCAATTATTGTTGCATTAGGGACGAAACACAGAAGTGCTTTGTCCATCTGCCTCTTTGTGGTCCGAGACGTACAATCCTTTAACTTGATTACATCTATTGTGGTCCACGAAGCCCGATTTATTTGTTGGCTCTTTCCATTCAAGTTTGGTTATATTCGAAAAATGGTTCTTTTTCCAGGGTACGTATTTGTTGGTTGTTCCGCATAGAGTTTTTACCGAGAACTCCTATCTTTTCGGTCAAAACCTTTTCCAAATATCAGTTTGAATAGCCTCACTGGCTCAACTGCGTTTGATTCAATTGATATTACCATGTTTTTGTTAAGCTGTGGTTGTTTTAGTAGCGGCTTTGAAGCTTGTCGAACGGTGATTGAGCCACAGTTGTTGAGTAAGTCAAACGGCCGGCAACCGCGCATTAAATCACGGGAAAAATAAAAGGAAGAAAGGCCGTGAATTCCAAGTATTTCTCGGATGAAATTTTACCATTGTCGTTCCGTTTTCAAGGAATTGCCCTGCATCAGGTCCTATATACTATTACGCGGATTGATTGTCAGTCATTCTTTTATTTCTGTACGCTCACTTTTGTCTAGAAAATTCTTCTCTTGGCTGAAATTCTCTTTCACAAATTCTGTTTAATTATGTTTTATAGACTGGCCAAATCGGATGCATTCCTTTCTACAACAAAGCTAACAGTAAATAAAATTGGTGTGAATAACCACGATTAAAATAATAGAATTTTCACTAAGCGGCCATGGGAAAAGAGGGATACACAGGAGTTGTAGTATCAACAGTAAACCGCCCGTCCATTTACATAAGGTGTAAATACTCAAAAGCGCACAGATGACTGGAGAAAGAAGATAACCATCGGGGCAAGTCTTGCCGTTTCCTTTTCTCTGCAGTGCGAACCCATCAAAGAGGAACAATTCCACTGTTTATCCATTATCCTCTTTATTTGATATTTCACTATGTTCGCCTGTCAAAGAACTAGCGAAAAGTATAGTTATTAAAAAAGAAAAGGGGGGCTAGTGGTCGTTCCATTGGCGACGTGGTATAAACCCACCACTAATACTTAGCATGATATTTGGCAGTGATTGAAAGAATTTCCACCACTCGCCACATGTTTCATAATTGCCGGTTAAAAATAGCTTACTTAAGGGATGGACTAAAGGAGAGAAGAAAAGTCATAACTTTTGTTGGCCCACAATAACACAAACACAAGAAAGGTCTTTTGCTGGGCTCGCCCGTCTCTCGGAGGTAGTCTTCTTGGAGAGGAATCACGCCGCGAGGGATATTAGTCTCGCCATTTGGCCCCGGTTCCCCCGTGTGTCCAGAGAGCTACTTCATGGCGGGCTCCTCCCCATTTCTTTTCTTTCCTCTCTTCTCGTCCTCCCCATAAGAGTTGGAAAAAATCATCGACCTATAGGTATAATTCAGAGTTGTTGTTTTTTTTCTTCTTCTTCTAAAGAGAGAAAGGCTAAATGCTGGGTTTCAATGGAAAATATGACTGCTGCGTTTAGTGCGTGCTGTGCCTAGCCCTTTCCATGTCAATAGGGTAATTAGTCGGTTATTATTTCCTACAGCTTTTTTTCGAATGCAAGCAAGCTATTCGACCCTTTTTTCCGTTGTGTGTAGATATATTCCAGTCTATACAGCTCGCTTTCCCTCTGCAGCCCATATTCACTATTCATGTCAGTTAACACTTTTTCAAGGAAATTTAGTAATGACAACAGCATATATCAACAATTGTACACATTAGTTAGATATGGGGCATCTTCATAAAGCAGAAACCCTTGTTTGTAAAAAATAAATTAAAGTTAAATTGTGCCTTGGAGCAATGACTGGAATAACTGCCGCCAGTTAATCTGAGTTTCCAAAATAGCTTTTTTTTCTTATAATAAAAAGGAAAAGATGCCATTTTAAAAAGCATCTTCACGTATAAGATGGTAATGAATACACAGTTTGACGTTGCAAATCAGTTATAAACGTATATAACTGGGCAATACAAGCCAACAAATTATATGTTTGACTTGCGCATGTTTGCAGTCGATGGGTGTGTTATTGTAATTATGAGTCGATGTAGTATTCGTAAGCTTCTAAAAGTTTCGAATCATTACGGCTCATCGGTTTGAATCGCGGAGAATACCCGCCGGCACTTTAGTTTAATCGTCTATGTAAGGATAACTCAAAGAGTAAAGCTAACCTTGGAGAGAAATATAAAAGATTGGATTTAGATGGGTCGTTATATACGTTTGGCCAAATCAAGTCGTTCTACTAGACGTTAGTTATCTTGTTTTCCGTAGGAGAATGTTGATTAGTGAATCGTGGAGGAAGGAAAATTCCGACCGAAAGGGTAGACGCCCCCCGTTAGCCCGTTATAACCCTTCATTCGTAATAATCATCCCGTCGTGTTTAGTGATATACTGTGATTAGCGCGCTGGTTTGACTCTGCCTTCATTGCCCGCTGATCTGCCGCTTGGAAATATGTCAAGTTCGGTAAAAGAATAAGTGACGTGATAACCGGCAAAAAAACAAAACAATCAAGGACAAATGTACGATGACAGATTTTGATGTGAGGGGATAAAAACTATTATAATAAGGGATATTATTCAATATTTGTTCTTATAAAAACTTGTTTTTCGTGTATGCGTCTGATAGCGGCCTCCTTCGATAAGAATTCTCTTATAATTTGTGCTTTTTAAGGAGAATATTACGACAGGTATAATAATCAGGTACCGAGAACTACAAGACAGGCCTAAGGGGTTGTTCATCGATATCAAAGTGGAAGTTGAAAAGTACGCCAGGTTGGGCAACAGTGTAGGTTTCTTTTTCCGACGGCTATATAGTAAATTAAATCAAAATATAATAGATTTACAAAGCAGCATCCGCTGGACATCCGGAGTGGTTTTAATTGATAAATTATACAAAAAGGGGTTAACAAAAAAAAAGTTATTTAATTTGTAGTGAATGAAAATAATTGAGTATATGCCTGCATTGTAGAAAAATGTAATAAATTAGATTTTTTAATAAAACCCGAATGCTTTTTTTTACTAAGGGATTTAATAATAGAAGCTTTCTTCATTTGAGTGTAGCCTACATAATAATGCAATGCTTCGTCAGCGGTGGTTAAATTTGATCTGACTGAAATAGGCTTCTGAAAGTGCGCTCTTTAGATCCTATCGATGCCCAAATATATTCAGCTTTCCTATCCTATGTTATGCTAGTTGGGCCCAAGCGGCAACAATCCTTTGAGGGAGTTAACGAGCCGACACGTTGGAGATAAAAATCTGAATCCATGAATGAAATTACTCATCAGTTTCATTAGAAAAAAGGTACGCGCATCGACAAGGCAACCAACGCCCGTTCTCCAATGAATAATAATTTACCTACTATGCCTTGGAAATAAATTCATCAAAGGCGTTTGTTACTAGAGAAAATCAATTGTATTGACTACAGTATAATAGGAAGAGAGGAGAGAGTCTTCCCTCGATGTCACTGTTATGTATCAGGCGCTGTTTCATGGCAGGATCTCATTTGAGTTTTGGGTTGTTGGGCTGTTTGAGGTGTATAGAAAAGAAAAGAAAAAAGAACTGCCAACAAATCATCATTGTGTGACAGTTTTGACGGCTAACTCCGCTGAAATTAACTCCCTTTTAATGGGCCCAACGTCGACGATGAATGAGTCGACTGCCAAGCGCGGTACCGTTCATTTTTCTGAGTCGGCACACAAACTTCCTCGCTCCCCCACCAATTAACCGGGAAAACAAAAAAAAAACAAAAAAAGAAGAGAAATGTAAATAGAATATGGAATGGAACTTGCGAGTGGCTCTGCTGAACCGTAGAACATAAAACGTAAACGTCCGGCCGTTAATTGCTCACATATAAAGAAATCAGCTAATTAGCAGGGACTTTGTCTACCGCTCGTTCATAACTACCCAGAATACATAATAAGCACCCCTGGTCTATTGTTTTACCCGCCAGCTTTTTTTTTTTTTCTGTTTTAAGAATCCCTTCGCCACATCCGCTGACGACTAGAGTCGAGACTTCTGTAGCCCTCACACTTCACTCTTTATCTCCATACAAGAGCATTGAACGAGGCCGGTCGTAGATCAAAAACCAATCGCTGAGCCTGGGTATAGTTAGACGCTCTAAAAACAAACAAAAACCTGACGACATGTAACACGGTGGAATTTCAAAAAGTCAAATTTGCTTTGAAGAGGTCAGGCTCATGTACACCGATCTTGGAAAATTAAACTGTAGAAGCCAAACAATCGACGAGATATTGTGTAACAACTTATATCCAAGGGTGAGGCTCTTTTTCTTGAGCAGCAGTGATTCATTGGCCTCCCTGGTGAGTAGCCAACAGGCAAAAAGTCGCCTGCTGCTTTGGCTTCCGAAACGACCGAAGCTTAATGGCTAGCTAACAGTTAAACTCGCAATGAGTCAGCCAAATGCATAAATGCCGACAGCACCGTAACTGAATGCAATCGCCATGGAGACTGACTTTCGTCATCAATTCAAACCGACTCACGACCTGTTTTTTTTTTTTTGTTTTTTTAAAGAAACTATTTCAACAGTAATATTCTTTCAACTTATTCATGGGTTCCCGAGAGACCACCACTGACATGTAAAATTTAATTGCCTATCTTCATGCATGGATCACAATTGCCCTACGTGCCGTCACATTTTTTCAAAATGTGGTTATTATGAATTTTTGATGGGTTTACTAAAAATTTGAATGGGGTTACCAAACTTTGATACATTCAATCTGGTGAATCATTCCACGCAGTGATATAGACCGACAGAGACAATTGCTTGGTCATCAGACCCCAATAATGCGATAGAGCGATATAATTCACTACCGTATACCCGCCTACCTTGAAACGGTTATAACAAAGGTTTGACATTTTGAAGAGAAGTTGATTAGTATAATATCACCAAGAGAGGAACAAAAAAGAGTCCTGATGATATACAAACTTGGGCTTTATTTTGTGTGATTCCAAGACATGTTATCGGCAGACGTATAGACTGTATACATATAAGTCTATAGAAGAAGGGGGGGGGGGCTAAGGTAAAACAGTGGGTGTACAACAGGGAGCAGGCTGGAGGGTTAAAGGGAAAAACTAAACCTATTATTTTGAAATGCTGATATGAAAAAAAAAACAGGGGGAAAAATTCCAAGATGATTTTTATGCATCGGTCATGGCACTGACAGAAACCTGTCGTATATTTTCTTTGATTTTGATGGTAATAGACCACCCATCATTTCGACTATCGGCTCCTGCGTTAGATTCCTCCGCTTGTTTTTTTTTACCTCAAGGCTCTATAAGTTTTCCTCTGTGGCTATACGCATAGACCCTCGGCGCTCATTTTCAGATGGGTGAGGAGTTCATCACTCAAATGGATCGAGGAAGTTTATCTATTTGATTTAGAAGAGTCATTGCTTTAGCTTATTTTTTTTCTTCTTTCTATTCTACCATTAAAAAGACGGGATCGTACATGCCCTCATCCTCCCCCCTTTCCCAAAGTTTTATAACGTGATTGCGTATCGGGTGGCAGCAGGAATCTCCAGCACAAATTCAATTCGTGAGCTAGCGTAATGTCTCTACTCATCTGGTTTCCATAATGGGCTCCCAATTATCGGAATAAGTTTTGATAGCATTTTTCAGCTGAATCAATATCCTAGGTTAATTTTGCCATTAAGAGGTTCCATTATTACACTCGCTGAATTTTTCATAAAAGTTGTCTTATAAATAAAAATTGTCCACTTCTTATTTAATGGCAGTATAAAATTTTTCGACCAATCTGGATCAAAGAAAAAGAAATTAGCCAAAATTAATCGGTAGAATTGGCTGATGCCATCAGGTATGGCGTCATTTTCCGAGTCCACTCTAATAGGAGTCAACCATTCAACAAAAACTTTAAGTAAAAAAGGCGTACATCTATTAAATGTATTACAGCCAAAAAAACGGCTATCGCTCCAGAGCCATCATTATATACAAAAAAAGAAAAGAAAAAACAAAACAAAAAGTGTATGAGCAGATCGCATGAGACACCCCTGTGTGGCCCCTCGCCATAGTTTTAACAACAGCCACGGACGGAGGGGTAGGCTACTTGAATGTCTAACATGTTACAACTACGGATGGCATGACCGATAGCAAAAGTCGAGTTGGTGGGTGGTAACGTGGGCGGGTTATTAGAGCAGGAAAAAGGTGGGTTCCATGCCTTGTTTATTGAACTATTAGGAACAGTTGGGGCAATGTGACGCGAGGATTGTTATTAAGATGCCAGACGATGATTGGTCTTTTCTCTCATGAGAAACCAACATACTATAAGCTCCGTCAAAGAAATAAGGATGGAACAAAAAAATAATAATAAGAAGAAAGTATATATATAAGTACTAACAACTTCACCAACGTCAAATATGATATGTTTTGTGGTTTAAAGCCATCTTTACCTCATCACTTGCTATTTGCTACGGTGATCTTTTCAAGGGAATATATAAGGAGTGGTGTAACCTATCTTTTTACTATTACTTTGTTCCGGACGATAAACTGTGGTCAGTTTCTTTTTATCACAAATAAAAGCCTATACACCGCCCCCAACAAGCGGATATTGTTCATTGCTTCACCACACAGAGCGATGTGCTGGACTTGTGTACTTCATAATTTGGACAAACGAAAACTGAACGATTTATTGATTTGTCTAAATACTCTCTGCTGTAGATAGAGAATACGCTAAGTAGCTGCGGACGTTTGGAATAAAAAATTATGGTTTCCTTCCTGTAATTTGTCGAAATATTTCTGAACAAGAGTAGCAGTGGTAGCACTAGTAGCTATATAAGTGTCTATTTTTGGAAAAGGTGATTTCAAGTAATAGTCCTTTGTTTGGCTGATAGTCCAACCTATTAGGTGAATGTATCCTCGCGGCGATCAAAATATTGCGTATTTAGGGGGCACATCGTATAGGCTATAATAGGCATACTGGTCAACACCGATAAATGTATTCCGACGCAATCGCTTATACATTTATAGACGATTGTAAAATAAAGATAAAGTTGATTGTAGAATGCCCTTTTGAGAATGTACTCTTTGATATTGAACAGAAGCTTAAATCGGCTTTGACTTGGCTATTATTTTTTTGCTTTAAAATAATGTCTTATTCTTATAATTAAAAAGAATTTCTTTTTGCTATCAAGTTTGCTGCATACATGAAAAGAAAATTAAGACCAGTTTTCCGAGGAGATTTTCCTTCCCGACTAAAATTTGTCAGCTCTCTGCTAAAAGTTTAAGAAGCAGTTAAAGAAAAATATTGCCTCACAACTTGTGATGCCTGTACATTCGGTTGATTAGAAACAAATAGTTTTTCCAGTGAGAGATTTTGACAAATGTGTTGCCGCATGTTAGCAACGCACATTTCTGTTATAACACTAAGAATAACTGAAAAGCTATGAAAGCGCATTCGCCACTATAAATATCGCCGTTGTATAACTAGTGTTGATATAAAGAATCAGGTGGGAAAATAAATAAAAGAGAAATCAATCGAACACAAGTATCCATCATATACCATAATCAAACATAGGATTTCTATTTTTCACCTTAACAGCAGCCTATCAAAATTCTTATTTAAATCCCTAGATTACTTTGCTACTCATCGAGAAAGCACGATTGTTTTTTGTGCAAATATTCGATCTAATAGGATAGTGAAATTGGTTGTACCAATGACAAACATGTGAGCGGGTTGGATTTACCGACGCCGATTCTACATTAAGACCCCTTTCGCAGTTAGTAGAAAGTAATTTTATCTTATTGGTCCGTGAATAAAAGGAATGTTTATTAATTCCCAAATCTGTCTCCTGTATGTTTGTGCAGGATCTTGGTTTAATAGAAAAATACTCCACACGTGCAGCCATCCCGCCGAATTGATAGGCCTATAAACTAATTGTTCTTTGCATTGACTTCGCAGTCTGGATAAAACAGTATTCAAAATTTGGCGTAAAACAGTAAATACAGTTAGAATTTTGAATTTTCGCAATGATAAGTATAATAGTATTCAGGCTAGAATGTATAATTTTAGGCGTGCTTGTGATGTAATCTAAAAGGCCGCAATTCTGTATCATTCGCTTAAGAATAAACCCCAAAATCAAGCCTAATTCTAATCTTAAGTCGAATGCCGCCATCCGATACGGTTTGAAACATTTCCGAACTTTTGACTTACCGGATGATGAAGAAATTCCATTTTTACTTTCTTCAACAATGCTGCGGATAGAAAAAACGGATTTGGCTGCCCGAGGACCGGGAGCGTTGGCGACATTTGGAGAAACATAGTTTCCACTTGTAATACAAAAGTTGTCCCCAGAATGATGAACCACGCTAGACATGTCAGGGCGATGAGTTGTAAGATCCATTGTTTCAACGACGTGGCAAAATTGCGTCACAATTGTTCAACTTTTCACAGCAGTAAATGAAAGTAAACAGAAATAAAAATAGATTTCTTGCTTTCGGTATTAAGAAAACGATTGGAATCACCGCTATGATGGAAAAAGCGATGGAGGGAACAAAAATGTAACTTTCATCAAAAGTGTGTGACTCGGCTACCAACGTCAAAGAGAGAACTGGGGTCTTGTTTCCTTGGCAATAACAAGTCATCAAGTTTACGCTTATCTGAACGAAAAAACAAAATAGATAGTTGGGCGGAGCTCCATAAGATCCCGCCTTCTTGTGGAGCCCTATAGGTTAGCTGCATAACCAATCGCAGTCTTTAGCTTTCAAAGAATTTATATCCGGCAAACTCTAGCAAAACTTGTTCTTTTTCACGATTAAAAATGCTAGAATCAGAAGACAGTGTAGCTGTAATAATAGGTAACTTGCCTAATCAAATTTGAAAAGGAAAATTTTTAATCGATTTTTCGTTTGTCCCTGACTAGTTGTACAAATATTTAGTGACAAGATTCCAAATCGCATTACACCATAATTAAAAGTCAACACGACCAAATTGTTTTCTTGCTGCTTGCTCGGTAGTGTTCTTCGGCCACATCTTTGCGGGATTAGGATAACAGGAATTACTCAAATTTGTCGCGAGTTAAGTTTGAAAGTCGATTGGCCATCCTAGTCTAATAAAACGAATAGGTATGAAATTTGCAGGATTGTAGACTAAACAAACGTGAGGTTCAATTCAGGCCACAAAATTCAAAAAGTGTCAAGACGCGGATCCAAAGAAAGCAAAAGGAAACCAACTCACTGACAGAAGGAAAACTGACAAAACTCCCACCAATAGTTATGAATTATTTTTTTCACATTCTCTTACTGTGGGTCGAATGGTTCCATTTTTAAGCTTAACTTCCAGATTCATTTTGCGGGGTGATTTAAAAAAGAGGCAGAACTGAGACGATGCTTTTATTTGGCGTACTCCTGTTATCGTCGACAGTTCGATAGTTAATTGAGAGTGATAATGGAAATATTCTGAATTGGTTGAATGTACTGTTGTACTCATAGCCTAATGGTAAAAGCGCACTCTTGCCACAAGCTTCCTTTTGGGCCCATCCATTGATTTGTATACGTCCTGTATAACTTAAATAAGTTGTCTTCGTTCATTCATGAACCTAATTATGAAACGAACGAAACGAGCAAACGGACGAATATCATTTTTTTACTTCTACTCATAGATGGCGTTTCATTAGCTTCACAATTCTATTTGTAGATGTCACTTTTCTATGTCTGATCAGCTGTCAGAGACAAGTGTCAAAAAACGAAAAAAGCCCAAACCGCCCAAACCATGGCGACCATGGTCGTATGATACTGAATAAACTTGTTTTCATTGCAGCAGGAGCTTTGTCCAACTGTAATTAATTCGATTACGACAGATGACATACGTGTGCGTTTGCATACGGTGTTCAGCTTTCCGTTCACTGTAAATGCAGGATACCAGACCTAAAAACATGGCGCAACGCCGAGTGATTTACTTTATTATTCGTGGTATGTTATTTTGTCTTGCTATTTTTGGTCTTTGGAGAATGATTTCTGTGATTTCGGAGAACTCTTATCTGGTCAAAGAGGTGACTATTTATCATGCATTGTGTCTGATGTATATCTAATTAAAAAGATTTTTGTGTGTGATATCTAAATCATTTTCAGGAACATGAGTTAAAAGATGACCATGTTTTCATCGAAATATACTACGAGTCTATGTGTCCAGATAGCAAATATTTTATCAAGCATCAGCTTATCCCTACCATTGAAAAAATACCTGAAATTATTGATTTCAGGTTGATTCCTTATGGAAAAGCAAAGGTAATACAAGCTGTTATTTCTTAGATTAGTAATTTTTATTATTTCAGATTTAAATTGTATTTCAGACTATTGAGAATGCAACAGGAATTTTTTTCACTTGCCAACATCGTGAACTAGAATGCCAAGGCAACAAGATACATGCCTGTGGGATCAAATACATTACAAATCGATCAAAACAACTTAATTTTGCATCTTGCCTCATCAATAATATTAGGAACCCCCAATCTGTAGCAGAAAGTGTAATAAGTTAAATTCTTGGTTTTTTGTGCCCATAATTAAAATTTATTATTTTTATGTTTTCTACAGTGTGCACTTGAAGTCAATGCAAATTGGGATGAAATTCAGAAATGTTCAATCAGCATGGAGGGAAGTGAGTTATTGAAAGGTTATGGAGAGGAAACTCACAACTTGAGTCCAACTGTAACATTCATTCCCACAGTCGTCCTTGATAAAAATCAAGGACATCAAAAGGATATTTTGAAAGATCTCCTTAAAGAAGTTTGCTCCAAGTATTCAGTAAGTTGCAAGTAGCGTGTTATAAATTTTCTTCAAGTAAATTTTTTCTGTTCTTTGGCATTTTACTCTATATTAATTTTAGGGAGACAAACCACCTCCTTGTTTGTAAGCATGCAACATCGACTTGAGTCATTGCGTTCCCTTGCAGTTTCTAAAAATATTTCTAAGTAAATGGTTTTTTCTATCTTAACTGATCAAAATATCGGTATCTGCGGCAATTCTGGAATATCTAAAAACGCCATCGCACAATAACCACGATTGCTCGTATTTTCTTTTTATGCAAAGAGTTAATTTTTAAGGGCACTCGTAACATTTTTTTCAGCTGCGACCTGCGAGGGTTCGTAGTTGTAGTTAAGTAATCGATAATCCGAAATGTCATAAGAAAGTTGAAATTTCTGTTTTCTGTTATTCTTGTCGTATTATCATTTATACATTAATACACAAACAAGAAAAATTGTAAATTTGTATAGAAAAATACATTTTCTATTTCCAATGTTTTACTATTATTTATAAATTATTAAATACCTTGGAACGCCAAATGACCTCCCCAAAATGTAAAATTTGGTTACTCGAACTCGATAATTCTCTTTTATCTTCGGAAGTAAATCTAGAAGCTAAGCAGCGCCATCCAAGTGAGGTAGTAAAAATCCTGTTATTTTGTTTTCCATCGCCTAACTAGCCGAGATACCAGGGGTTTCTTATTAGAAAACAATCCAGCTCAATGTCTCACACTGCAGTGCACAAAAAAAAAATCAAGCAGATCAAAAAGTGAAATCTTTTTGCAACTTCATAAAAGAGCAGCATCGCTTCTACCAGCTACAATGTTAAGTTCCTGAATATTGAATATTGAATTGAATGCTCTTAGGATCTCGTCTTTTAGTTTCAATCCAAATCAAACTCAACTTCCCTCTCCACAATCTCCACTCAACTCCGGCCTCCAAGAGGGTCCTGAGGGTGGGGTGTATTGCTATAGACGATTAGTGTTGTCTCCCTTGTTGACTTACTAAAGGTTCTGGTGGAATCATCAAAGAGGAATACAGTGGCACCCCTGCATTAAAATTCTTTTACCAACGACGTCCTTTTCCAAATTAGGCATACATACGTCTGTTGCAGGACTTGTTGACATACTGTTGATATACATTACTGATTAACATATGTCAACCAGTGCAGGAGCAATCCACTTACGGTCAGTAAGAACTGGGCTCTGGCCATTATCAAACCTTTATCACCTCCATTATAGGCAATGACGTAAAGCACCAGGTAATAAGTAAAATTTTTATTTCTTTTCGATTCCATAGGTAATGAGTATTTTATTTTACTTTCAACAGATTTACAAACACATAAGTGATGACATTCGTCTTTACGGTCAAACGGAACTCAATTTTGAGTTCCACAGTATCACGAAGTGAAGCATCTAGCCTAATATCATTCAAGATTTCCATCACAGCCCAAAGAATAACTCGGCTGCTTGGATCTAAACATTGGCTAGACCTCTGTTTATGGCTAAATGTGTCCTTTTTCTGCACAAACGGCCTCATATCGTTGAGAGAATTCTCTCTGTAAGTGGGAACCCCCGTGTTTGTGTCCCGCTGAGAAGAAATGGTGACCAAAGCCGGCAACATGGGCATGTACGGTAAGAACGGTCAGGGATGTCGCCACAGGAGTGAAGAATGCGGAAGAATGAAGATAGCTTGGAACTTTAGTACTACAAAGCATTATCTAGAGAGGAACGAAAAAGCTGTTGCTAGACGGGTACGGCCACCTCATCTTTATCGACTTAAGGGCACACTTTTAGGGACTTTGGGATCTGGAGGTGAACATCTGGAGTAAAAATCAGATTGAAGTGTTGAGAAATTTTATCAGTCAGTCCATCCATCAATTTGGCAAAACTAAAATCCTGATGGATTTGATCGTTGACATGTATTACAATTTAATTTATGTATATATATTTGTTTGTGGTTGGAAGAGGAAAGCTGGCGGTCAGATTTGCCTTCCGATGTTTGAACGTAGGCTGAGCCTACTAGGCAAGCCCCTACCTTCTTCGTTCTCTTTTAGTTGAAGGTCACGGAGATCATTACGTAAAACGTGCCATGCAGTGGTGAACAGGTTGGGTGAGAACGGTATGTGTTACATAACCATTTGGTATTCATTTAAAAATTTGTTTTTGTAGACCTATCCCCAGCAACGTCAACCTGCGGAAAGAAAGGCCTTGTCCTTCGCGCTTGAAGGTCACGGAGATCATTAAGTAAAACGTTTCATGCAGTGATGTAGGGGCTGGGTGATTACGGGATGCGTTACATAACCATTTGGTATTCATTTTTATATTGGTTGTTGTAGACCCATCCCCAGCAACGACAACCTGCAGAAGGAAAGGCACGTAAAACTTGTCATGCAGAGGTTGGGTGAGAAAGGTATGTGTTACATAACCATTTAGTATTCATTTTGATATTGGCTGTTGTAGACCCATCCCCAGCAACGTCGACCTGCAAAAGGAAAGGACAGTCACAGTCAGTCGAAGGTCATGGAGAAAAACGTGTCATGCAATGGTGTAGAGGATGGGTGAGGACGGACGTTTTCACCTTTTGCAACATTATCAAACAGGTACAGCACCCGCAAGGCTTTAGAGGTGAGGGTGAGAAAAAAAATCGTATAAAAGGCGAGAGAAAAGGCGAAGGGAAATCAGTCGAGGGAGCATCTCCGACACGGCAACAACTACAGCGCACTCACCATCTGCCTTCTTCACCGTATTGCCAGTTCGCAACCATGGGTAAATATTTTTTTACATTGAGTTTTGTATTAATCTTACTGTTTTCTTGATGTATGCCTATATTATTTAATCTTTATGTTTATATGTATTAATTGTCTAGTTAATTATGGCGTCGTGCTGCTGTTGGGTGTTTTATCTTTGACGGATTGGTCGACCATTGGTGTACCGATGTCTCCCTGCTATGGAGAATACCAAACCGCAACGCCGCCGCCTTACTTCACGACAACAACATACGCAACAGTCGGTTACTGCACCTCCAAGTACTACACCACTTAGGCACCGGAGTTTTATGCCACAACTTAAGCTGCTCCGAGCCACTACACTGACGACGACGAGTATTACTCTGCCCCGAGTTACTACACCACCAAGGCGACGGAGTATGACTATGCATGCTGCCCCTACTACATCGAGGCTCCTAAGTATTACTGTGTTCTGAGCTACTTATTGCACTGATTTTCCTAAATATTACTCTGTTCCCAGCTGCTACACCGAGGCTCCCGCTGATTACTCCACCGAGGCTCCCGCTGATTACTCCACCGAGGCTCCCGCTGATTACTCCACCGAGGCTCCCGCTGATTACTCCACCGAGGCTCCCGCTGATTATTCCACCGAAGAGGCAAAGTACTACTCTGCCCCGATCTACACAACCACAACTGAGGCGGCCAAGTATTACGCTGTCCCGACGTACTACACAGAAGCTGCTCTTTCGTGCTACGTTGAACCGAAATACTACACTGATGCTCCAGTTCGCTACACTACGGCCTACGCTACACCGCAGCCCCCAAGTACTACACAGAAGAAGCCGCCTATTACGCAACAACGTATGCTGCCTAGTTTACTACGCCGAGGCTTCCAAGTACTACATCACTAAGGCACCGGAATTGTCTATGTATGCTGCCCCTGCCTACTACACCGAAGCCCCGCATTACTACAACACTGAATCGCTCAATTACTACACTACAACCTACGCTGCCCCGAGTTACTGCTCCTACGTCCCGAAGTATTACTGTGCGTAAAAGGAGTCGTCTAAAAAAAAAGAAGTCATCCCCGAACTGCAGTGCCCTATCTGTCACCAACTGCATTCCTCATCGTGTAACCGATTCGCTATTATGGGTAAATATTCTTAATTTTTCGAGTTTTGTATCAATTCTATTTTTTTCTACTCGTTAATATGCCTGTTAAATTTAAACATTAATATTAAATATTATTTCATACTTAGTCAACTATGGCGTCGTGCTCCTGTTGGGTGTTGTATCGTTGATGGCTGGATCGACCGCTGGTGTAGCGATGTCTTCTTGGTATGGCGGATATCAAACCATAACGCCGCCGCCTTCCTACATAACTTACGCAACGACGAGTTCCTGCACCGAGGTCTTCAAGTACTACACCACTAAACCACCGGAGTTTGATACCACAACTTACGCTGCCCCGAGCCATTACACGGACACCCTGAAGTATTACTCTGCCCCGAGTTACTACACCACCAAGGCCACGGAGTACTACATGACAACGCATGCCGCCCCATCCGACAACACCGAGGCTCCCAGGTATTACTCTGTTCTCAGCTACTTACTGCACCGACGCTCCTAACTACTTCTCTGTTCCCAGCTCCTACACCGATGCTCCTGCTGATAACTCCACCAAAACAATCGAATACTACACCGAAGCGGCGAAGTACTACTCTGCCCCGAGCTACTCATCAAGAACTGAGGCGGCCAAGTATTACGCAGTCACGACTTGCCACACGAAAGCTGCTCTTTCGTGCTACGTTGAACTGAAATACTACACTGATGCTCCAGTCTACTACACCACGACCTACGCTACACCTAGCTACAACTCCGCAGCCGCCAAGTACTACACCGAAGAAGGCTCCTGTTACACAACCACGTACGCTGCCTGGTATACTACATTGAGGAATTTAAGTATTATCCTGCTCCAAACTACTACCATCTGAAGTTCATATGTATTACACCAGCAATTCTCCTGACTGTCACCAATGTTGCTCCGACCTATACATCGAAGTTCTGAAGTATATCATTGAATGTGTTGAATATTGCTGAAATACAAAATTGATCGATAAATCACGTCTATGTCTATTTTCTCCTGAAGTACCTTTCCTCCTGCTGAAAATTTCGTGATGTGAGAAAATATTTCTGAGTGCCATGTAAACTTCCAAATAATTGGTCTTGCTAAATACAACAATAAAAATTCAAACTTGAACTACATTAGACTCTTCCCTTTTAAATTTTTCTATTATTAAAATTCAAAGTCCAAAAATTTTTCTTAAAATCCAAAGTTCACCTGCCATTATTTCTGCTAAGTCCAGACTTTTGTTTTTGAAAAAAAAATTAAAAAAATTCCCCTTACACGTTATTATTAAAATATTGTCGCGAAAATTTCATTTGAAAATTTTATTATATACAAATTTTATTTATAACAAAAATTTATACAAAATTTATAATTTTACACATATTTTTCCTGTGGCCCCCAGGAGGGGGGGCCTGTTGCTTTCTCTACCGCGATAATAACATGATGCAAGTTATATGCAAGTTATTATTTGTTTGGCGCAGAAAGCTTGTTTAATCTAGCAGTTCTCGACTGTGTCAAACCAGATATTGATCAGGTTGCCTCAGTCGTATACTGCATGATTGAATGAAAACTCAAAAGACAACAGATCACACTTATAACTCAGCAACACAAAATATGGACACGGATGAAAACACAAAAATTTTCAAGTCATGAACCCAGATGGAACAGCTCAGCTACAACAGCACAGCAACTTCTGGATTACACTGCAACTGCATGCTGCATACAATGGTTCAATCTGTCTTTGTCACACCTTTCACCTTTGGCTGCAACAAGGTAACCGACAGCGTTTAAGAAGTGTGGTTGTTATACCTATTGAAGAAAAGAAAATTATTTTCGAGAAACAACTGTGTACACATGCATACTCATTATAACAAAAGAATACAAAGAGTAACAGAAAACTACGCAGTCCAACAGAATAACTTTGATATCTGATTCAAAATTTCTATAGTAGCGGAGAAAATTGGTCTACTCTCTAGTCATGTTAACTAAATCTGTAGTACTTTTGCAAGACATTTGATCAAAATAATTACTTTTTACTGTTGCATGGGATGAGACGTACGCCTAAGAACAGGCAGCGAGACACACGAGGCACGCCATTTCGGCAATGTACAGGCAATTCCAAGTCTCAGTTGAATGATTTGGCAAATTGGTTCCTTCGTGCTAAATCACCTGTAAATTTTCGCATCAACATTTTAAATTCAATAACAATAGGAAATTAACAATAAATACCTTTTAATTTTCATCGTGAGAAACGTCATGACCAGCAACCATTTCTGCTGGGCGTCTTGGAACAAAATGGCCGAAATGCGTCCCTGAAGACACTCGCGCTATCTGGTGGACATTCCCACCAACTTTTGACAGCCACCTATTGACAGCCATTAGATTCCTGTTCCAAATGACTGAACGCAACGGCTGGATTGCTTGCTTCGAGACAAAACGCAGTAGCTCAACTTGAATTCGACATGCCTTTCGGCTTCACTAGCTGGCACGAAATGAAATTAATGAGCATGAACACCAGATTACTCCAGCAGCTTTCCCTATGACACAAATACACAAAGTTTTTAGTTAGCTTTTCAGACTTTTAACTCTTTCAAGGCTCCAGATCCCAAAGTCCCTTAATGTTTGTCCTTAAGTCGAGAAAGATAAGATGGCCTTACCCGTTTAGCAGCAGCTTTTTCGTTCCTCTCGTGGTAATGCTTTATCGTAATTTAAGTTCCAAGCTATCTTCACTCCTCTGTCACGGGCGACATCCCTTCATGTTTAGCTTTATCATTTGGGTGACGAATTCATTAAGGCATTTGACTTTCATCAAGCAGATCTTGTAAATGTACAAGCACAAGGGACTTCACACTCTTCATGTCACTGAAACTGGAACTCAAAGTAGCAATGGGATAAAGAAAATTATCTACATTAATTAAACAAATCTATCTATGAAACCCCTACCTATCTCTCAGCTGGGCTGCCTTCTAAATGGATGTAGAAGCGGTTGTAATAACAAACAGGCAGTCACAGGCTGGTCACAGGTTACACTATCAAAATCACAAGATTTGGAAAAGGTCCTATGATCCATGAACAAGAATACCTATGTTATATGAAAATATGAATTATAGCGGTCTTAATGCTTAATTTTTCTGGTGTGGTAGTAGTAATGGGAAAATACCTCATCTCAGCACATTTGTTCAATTCCACTGTATGTGGGCGTCAAATATGAGTTTCAGGCATTTCAGTTTTGACAGCATAAGGATCTAATGGATGAAAAGTGACTGAGCAAGTCAACTTGTTGGAATGACAACTGACAGATTTTCTAGAATTTAAAGAAATTGATGTAATATATAAAAATAATGAAACTAGGCCAAGATAAACCTACACAAACCAAGTTCAATTCGGTATTTGGAATCACAGAAAAATAAGTATAAAATAGCAACAATTTGTTTCGCCATGTTTCGTGATGCAGATTGCAGACTGACTTTATGACAAAATCAATTGAAGTCAGTGGCATCTAGCGGTCAGTAAAGAACCAGTACAAAAAAAAACAACTGAAGCTCTCGGAATTTGACAGCTTCGTCTGCCGCCGATCTGCCTCTTTTTTACAAATGTCACATGTCTCGTGTATACGAGACACATCATAAGTTACTTAAAAAAATCTAAACAAATTCTGATTAGGATTTTGAGTTAAATTTAACTCTTTTTAAATAACACAAAATTTTGCTAATGATTCTTATTGCATTCTTGGTTTAATGTTTTCAGAAAATTTCATCTGATGTTTTCGTGTGACCTACGTGCTTGGGACAACAGAGATCAAATGGTCCAATCCAATAATGCAAGCTATGTCTTTGAAAGCAAAATTGTTTCTATTTGCAAGGTACTTATTTTGTCCAGGATTTAAATTTATTACTGTGGCATTCAATATGTATCACATTTCAGGTTAACATTTGGCATTCAAGTCGTAGTACATCTAAATATTGCTGCCTTCCCTAGATCCAATTCTTTGCTGTTATTTATTTTGAGGACAACTGCAAGACAATGCTACCACTAAAGTGGCTGTGGTGACCACAACTTGAGTTCTAATTTAGGGGTAAGATTGATTGATTTGAGGTTTTACTTGCTGTCGCTACAACATGGTTTAAAAATAAAATTTTTCTTTACTTTCTTGTTAATTCCTCGTAGCTGTTATATTGTTTGGAAACCAATGAGAGATTGCTCGAATTGAAGACTGATAATTTGTGTAGATGTATAGCTATTGTGTGGGCTCTGTTTCCCTAACTACATCAACATCAACCACCCAACTACTGATCATCGCCCGCCAGTGATCACTGTCGCTGTGATAATAAGGAGGATGAGGAGGGCTTTGATCGAACGGTGACTTGGAAGGGGCATGGTCGGAGGACAACTTTTGTAAGTTATTAGTCACTAGGAATTTTACTACGACTTATCTTTCCCTACCAAAACTGGTCCCGCACTCTTCTCTCTCTCTAGTCGTAATCAATCAATGCAATTTTTCCCCCTGACTAAATTAACTGCATGTGCGAGCATTAGCAATCACAATAAAAGCTTTAGGCAGTTGGGTAGCAGATTTATTTATTTTACATTGCATAAAGAAAAATGTTTTGAACCGGACACTCTGTTTGTGTTTAACTAATCAGTTTGTGTATGTTTCTAAAACATACGAAAAGTAGTACGAAGGAGCAGCCGTAGTACTCCGGTGCCTTGGTGGTGTAAGCTGGGGCATCGAAGATTGCATTGTAAGACTCTGGAAATTTGGTGGTGTATTAAACCAAAAGCATCAGTATAGTAAGCTGGGGTAGCGTAGTGTAATACTCTGGAGATTTGTTGGTGTAGTATTTGGAAGCCTCAGTGAATTACTCAGCCGCTTTGGTGATGTTACTCGGGACAGATTAATACTTCGGAGCTTCGGTGTAGTAAGCAGGTCCTTCGTATGTTGACGTTTGTGTAGTAAGGCTGCGACGTGGTGTAGTATTTTTTCGCTGCTGTTAGGTATCCACCATACCCAGGAGACATCGGTACACTCGTGATCGTCCCAGCCATCAAAGATACAACACCCAACAGTAGCATGACGCTATAGCTAACCTAACGATTAATAAATTTAAACATTAATATTTAATAATAACTGTAATAAATAGAAAAAAAAGGATTGATACAAAACTCGATGTAAAAACCAAAACATTTACCCATAATTGCAAACTGATGATAAGATGAACAATCCAATTGTTGACAAATCGTGCGCTGCAGTTGTTGCGGTGTCGGAAAGACTCTTTCGATTGATTTTTGCCAACTTTTCTCTCTCCTTTTATACGACTTCTCTTTTGAGACGACTCATTTTACGCAGAATAATACTTCGGGGCGTCGGTGTAGTAGCTCGGGGCAGCGAAGGTTATAGTGTAGTACTTGGGCGCTTGGGTGTTGTAGAAATTAGGGGCCTCGGTGTAGTAGGCAGGGGCAGCTTACGTAGTCGTGTAGTATTCCGATGCCTTAGTGGTGTAGTACTACGGCTCTTTGATGATGTAGCTCGGGGCAGAGTTATACTTCTGGTCTTCTGTGTAATAGCTCGGGGAATCGTAAGTTTTGTTGTAATACTCAGTCTTGGTGGAGTAACCGGTTGTTGCCGTAAGGCGGCGACGTTGTGGTTTGATATCCGCCATACCCAGGAGACATCGGTACACCAGTGGTCGACCAACCCGTCAAAGATAAAACACCCAACAGCAGCACGACGCCATAATTAACTAGACAATAAATAAACTTAAACATTAATATTCAATTAATAACTGACATTAAGAAATAATCATAAGTAGCATCAATACAAAACACCATGTAAAAAACAGAATACATGTTACATACCCATGATTGCGAACTGATGATACGATGAAGAGGGCAGTTGTTGACAGATATTGCGCTACAGTTGTTGCCGTGTCGGAGATCCTCACTCGACTGATGTCGTCTCTGGCCTTTTCTCTCTCCTTTATATACGATTTTTTTTTCATACTTCACCTCCTAATAAGCCTTGCGGCTTAAGTACCTGCTTGATAATGATGCAAAACGCCCGTTCGCGCCCAACCTCTACACCACTGCATGACAAGTTTTACTTAATGATCTCCGTGACCTTCGAGCGCGAAGGACATGTAAACTGGCCTTTCCTTCTGCAGGTTGACGTTGTTGGGGATGGGTCTACAAAAACAAATTTAAAAATGAATACCAAATGGTTATGTAACACGTTTCGTTCTCACCAAACCTCTCCCCCACTGCATGACACGTTTACCGTAATGATCTCCGTGACCTTCGAAAGTGAAGGACATGCAAACTGGGCTTTCCTTCTGCAGGTTGACGTTGCTGGAGATGGCCAGATGGGTCTAAAACTACGAATATCAAAATGAATACCAAATGGTTATGGCTTAAAACTTACTTTATACCAATTGCCATTTTAATTATTTGACTTGTTTCTTCGGTGAATGAATAAATCTTTCATTTCGAACCATTTGAAGGACAGTTGGCTTTTTAAAAAATAATCAAAGTTTTCAAACTCAATCCATGATCATTTCATGATGTGCACACAGTTGATGTTGATCCTTGTTTGAAAACCTCTTTTCTTTATCAATTGCATATACAGTCCATACAACACAATAAATATTATAGAAAGTTTGGCATGTAAGTTATAAATGGACAAGAAAACTATCGTTGTTTTTTGTTCTGGCTTCAACACAAGCACTAGCACTCCAACTAAATACTAAAAAAAGGTTTTCACTCAGGAACCTGGATGGAATAAAAAGAATTCCTTGCCAACCCATTTTTTAAAGACACTTTATTCAATTATTATTGAAATTTACCTTCACAATTATTAATAATTTAGGGGGAAATGTGCATGTGAAGAAGAAACAGTAAAAGAAATTACTAGGAAAAAGAGAAAAGCTAAAAAAAAAATTGTGTCATAATCTGCACATTGAAAACTGAATTCCACAAATGGGGGAATTTAATAACTGAACATAAACATTGCACAAGTTGGAACTTGCTTTTTGTTGACAGACTTAAGGAACGTACAAGAGCTCTCATCAGCAATAACTTGAAAATTTAAGAGAGAGATTTAAGAGTTATCAAGATTTTCCTATAACTTCTTAAAAAACTCAAACAAAAAGAAATTCAATCATGTCTGATGTCTTATTGAAACTCAACAAGACCAGAGTATAAAGGAATCAACTTCTTAGTTATCAATTAACTACATCAATAGCTTTCTAGTAATAAAATTTGATCAACATGAAGTGAAGAGATGACTGACAAAATGGACCAGGCATCAGGTGATTTGACCCAGTGGAAAGGATTTGCTAGATTACTTGTAAATTTCAAACACAAATCGAAACAACAGAATTACCTTTAATTTTAATTATGTATAATCTCAAATGCACCATAATCTGAGTAGCAAGTCTAGCAACTTATCTCTAAAGTCAAAACTCAAAAGCAAATGGAGGAATGTCATCAATCACGAATAACTCCCGCCACCAGTTGAACAATTTCACATTGTCAATCACATTGGAAAGTGACATCTACAAACAGAATTGTGAAGCTGATGAAACGCCATCTATGAGTAACAATCAATAATATATTCTTGAACAGCATGGCCGTTGCATTGTTGCAGTGTTGAATTGTCTTCAAGCAGTTACGTTTTGTTTTTAATCAACGGTAAATCGACGGGATTGTTTGATTTTCATTTTGTGTTCGTATGTATTCTGAACTACATTAACTTTTTCATAATAGTTGTTTTTAACATTTCTATGTGAACTACCTGATATCTTAGATTATTTGGTGCCAGAAAAATGATGACATTTACTTGCATATCGTGTCACGTTGCGTTTAAAGAGCCAAACATCCAACGTGAGCACTATAAAACAGATTGGCATCGCTACAACCTCAAAAGAAAAGTTGTGGACTTGCCGCCTGTTACTGCAGAGGGTATAAAACAAATGTTTTCAATATGATATCAAATTTAAATTTATGCATGTAATATCGTTTTCAGTATTCCAGCAACGTGTGTTGGAACAGAGGACGCAGGCAAACCAGCAAGAAGCCACAAAGAGCCTGACACCCTACTGTACCTACTGCAAGAAAAAGTTTGGTTCTGAAAAGTCATATGAAAATCATTTGCCATCAAAGAAGCATCAAGATAATGTCCTTAATGGTCCTAAACTTGCTATCAAGAAGACAGAAAATGCTGGCCCTGCTGAAAGTGAAGTAGCTGTGAACGAGGAAGAAATAGAAGTTGAAGAAGAAGACGATTCAGATGAATGGGAAGATGATGATGAAGCAATTCCAGTAACATCTTGCTTATTCTGCAATCACAAGAGTGATTCATTGGAGAGCAGTCTGAAGCATATGTCATCACAGCATTCATTCTTCATACCAGATTTTGAATATGTTATTGATATAGAAGGAATGGTAACTTACTTGGGAGAACGAGTTGGCCAGGGACATATTTGTACGTGGTGTGGGCATCTTGGACGGCAGTTCCCTTCAACAGAGGCAGTACAGAAGCATATGCTTGACAAGGGACATTGCAAATTGTTTCATGAAGGTGAAGTTCTGCTGGAATATTCAGATTTTTATGATTACTCCACTAGCTACCCAGATGGTGGGGATGCAAATGAAGAAGTGGAGCCAAATGTCATAAACGATCTAGGATTCGAACTAGTTTTGCCTTCTGGCTCAACGATTGGGCATCGATCCCTTAACCGCTATTACCGGTAAAAAAAATGTTAATATTTATTATTTTTTTCAATTGCCATTTTACTTATTCGGTTCTTTGCAAAACTCCTAGTCAAAAATTGAATCCAAACCCAAGACCAGTACCCACGCGCGCAGCGATTCAGCACGGAAATTATTTCAAGGCTCTAGGCTGGACGACATCAACTAAAGAGATAGTGGAAAAGAAAGTGAGAGACATCACATTTATGCGGAAAATGTTTTTGAAAAATCAGCTTGGTGTTAGTGTGAAGGCTAACAAACTGCAAAAACATTTTAGAAGACAAGTTGATATGTAGATTATTAAAAGTACTTGCTGATTCATTCACTGGTGAAGAATATATACGTTTCGCCGACATTTTATATTTCACTGTTTTTTTTATTGGATTACAAACACTTTTAGAACACAAATTAACAGAATAAAGTAAGGTATGTTTTGAGTCCGCTTACAAGATTGCGGCAGGGATCTCAATACAGAATAAATCTTTCCCATGAACTTCTTGAAGCTCCCATTTGACTAGTACTTTGATCTAAACATAGAAGAATAAATCATTAAGAAACAAAAAAGGTAAAATTTGATCTAAATGACATTTCAATGAAGTGCAAGCATTTTGAAGACCAAAATGATTATGCGAAACTTTTTGGTAAAATAGTAAGCCTTTTTTTTACCTTAGGGTAAGCAGGACTGATTGGAATGGATGCTGTGTAAGTATAGTTTTGTCCATTACTTAAGGGGCAGACCAAACCAGAATTTTGACAACTAGAAACAGAAAGATGATAAAATTAAGGAAAACCACTGTTTACATCTAAAATTGTGCTTTCACTTACGCATCACTCTGTGGTAGAGGGAAAGGCATAGGAACTAAAAGTAATGTATTATTATTAATTACTTGAATAGAATTAAAGGTTTATTTTCATATTACTTCCTGCAATAATACCATGGACGCTAGCCTTGGTTGTATCAGTATCTTCCACTAGATAATGAACAGAGTGAATGTGTTTTACTTCAGACTTATTAAATACAAATTGGGCTTGAAATACTTACACGAAGTGAACACAACTGTAAAGTTGGCACTGGAACCAGATTTAAGTATACATGTGTTGCTCGTTTCACAACCAGAAACTGCCACTGACCGAACTTTCCCATAAACCGATCCTGTTGTGACCAAAATCAGATGGTTATTGGCAAGCTTAATATAGAAAATAAACAAATGAACCTTACCACAATCTTTGAAAATCAAGGCATGAGTTGCCAACACAACAGAGGCAAGAACGAGAACGGCGAGTGATTTCACAGCAGTCATTTTGGGAGAACAAGTGGTCGACAGAGAGTGAAAGCCTGTGAGAAAGTGATCATCTTTACACAAAACGCAATATATAGTAGCCAGGAAGCGGACGTGGTGTACCACTTTGCCCAACGTTAAGAATTGAACAATTTGGCTCAACCTGCAATCGGAGATTACGACTACTTCAGCAAAAATACTTACAAATTCAACAAAACAATTAAAACTTCGTTAACGAAATGAGACGCGTCTACGTTGACAGATAACCAACGATTAATTTACGATGTTACATTTTTCTGTCTGCAGCAACAATGATCAATGCCAAGTTTGTACAACTGCTCCACTTTTTCGACTGTTGGACGCCATGGCCAATGGGCGGGCGTGGTACAGTACGAGGAGATTAAGTACAATATTTCAAAAACTTCCGCCATTGATAAAGAATCGAAAACTATGACCAATTGTAATCAAATAAGATAAGATTTGTTGTTTAGCAAGGGTGTTTTCAAAAGGAAGTACATTCATTATCTTTATGTGTTCACCATTTTTTAAGTTTATCTTGAGCCCACGGATTGAGTGCTTGGTAATCGAAAAGGAACAAGTGATTATAATGGGCAACATTATTTAATTGACACCAGCCTTCAAACTGTTTAAACATAAAAGAACTTTGAAGATTAAGGATGTATTTACTCATAATTTAAGGGGGTTGGATACTAACTAGAAGTGATCTGGTATGTTAAGCATCCTTCAAAGACTTTTTGTCTAAAACTGAAAGAAATGGGTTAATTCGATTAACTACTGTGCAAAAACAGTTTAGAAAAAAACTATGATAAATAACGACGCATGGATCCCGTTCGGGTTCATTCATTCTGCAGCTCAAATTGAAGCGACTTTCAGACCTGAACCAAACGACTAACGATGATGCCAAATTCCGCTGACAGGATGGATCATAAAACGCGCACTTTGATCGTAAACTGACCTCATTCGTACGCTGCAAACTCTGCAGTTTGCTGAATGAAATTGCATCCGACGAAGATCAGCTGAACATCCGACCCCAAAAAACATGCCCCGCCAACTATACCGACCGACCACGAAAAGCAACTTGCATGTGTAGTTTAACACTGTCAAGATTTTTTTCTTTTCAAAGCAAAAATGATCGAGTCCAAAAAACATGTATTCGGATAGTTTTTGTTTTAGGGGGAGATTGGGATTGGGGGAGAACAACAATAATATGGAGGATAGAGAGAAAATAAAGAGCGTAAGAAATGCAAATAAGAGAGATGGTAGCAAAAATGTTGGTTATACATATTATTATGATTCGCACACGATATAGCAAATGTTTCTGTCGAGAAATGACATAGGGCTTATTTTTATAATTAAAAAAAAAAATTAAAAAAAGAGAAAACGTTCACATGTCAAATCGCGGCGGAAGCTCGATAGACCGTCATGATCAAAATCTGTACATTATACACGATTTTCCATTATGCTAAGACAGTTCCATTCATTTGTTTGTCCAAAAATCATTTCTTTTTTCACATTTCACTACATGCGTGTGTCTAATCCTTCGACACGCCCACGATCCGGAAACAACAGAAAACTTCGACAATGTCGCCAACAACAACAAAAAAAGAGAAAAAAAAGGCACTTGTTATTGAAATTTGGAAAAAAAAGAACACGACAAATATAAGAGTTTATACATTTAAAGTACGAAAAAAAAGCATTTTAAAAATGGTTGGTTCACGGGAAAATTGTAAAACGAATAATAATAATAATTAAAAAAAAAATTTAACACACGCCGTTATCCCTCTTTCGTTTTTATCCCTCCAAAAGATTTTGTTGTGAACAAAGTGTCTTCATTTGTTTTTTCTTAGAAAAATAAAAACAAAAACAATCATCAGGTGTGTGAGGTACAGCGATTCGAAAGACATTAGTGTTTGCGCCATCTGGTGAAGCCAACACGATTGTTTTCCTACTCGACCGAAAGAGAGAAAAAAAAAGGAATAATAAACAGAAAAATAAACGAATTTCCATCAGAATTGATTGTCCCCTCTCAAAAATGGTATTTTTGGCGACTTTTTGGAATTTAAAAAAAAAGTAGAAGAAAGAAAACGAGAATCATCCGATTGAATTAACTCCGGTCGAATTTGGTTTTGGCAATCGATTGGCCACTGAACTCGGGTACTTTTTTTTTTGTGTTTGTTTGTTTGTTTTTGAAACGGGGATTTACGAGACACACGAAATGGATTTCGATACCAACATTTTGGTATCTGGATGCCTCTTTGCCCAGCTTCACATGGATCAGCAAATGACAGCGCGGACACAGAGACGGACACGCAGAGTAGAGGGGGAAAAGAATTTCGAGAAAAAATAAACGACACCAAGGCACTCGGTGGTGAATGGACCGCAAACAATATAAACATTTTTTTTTTCAGGGATTTGCTATATATATATATAATATATATAAATGAAGGATCGCGAAGTTCAATCGAAACTTGAGAAAGAGTTTAAGAAGAGAAAAAAAAATAATCAAGTGAGAGAGAGAAAGAAATCAAAAGATTGGCTTTGGCATAATGCAAAATTCACATAGCCGTCAACTAAAAAGTTTTTCAATGGTTTTTTTTTCTTGTTTTTGTTTGACGGTTTGTCAATCTAAAAAGAGACGTCACTATATAAACTGGGTTGAAACGATCATATCAATGCCGCATTGTTTGATGAAGTTAGCATTTGGTGTTTGTGTGTGTGTAATCTCAGGTGAGGTGAGAAGGGGATTTGAAATTCACTCGTCATCTTTCTTGTCCGGTTTGAGATCGACCATGGCGTGCAGTTCCTCCGCTGTGTACCTGTTGAAATTTGAAATTATATATTTTGATCGACCGTTGATGGGATATTTTAATCCAAGTCTTACCCTAAAAGATTTTGAAGATCGCAAACAAAACGGTAAACGTATCGTTTGCCCGCCGTTTTGTGGATGATATTTTTGTCGTAGTAGTAGCGCAGACCGCGTGACAATTTCTCGTAGTTCATTTTGGGCTTGTTCTTGCGGATGCCCCAGCGGCGAGCCACCTCGTCCGGATCAGACAGCTTGAACTCCCAGCCATCGCCCGTCCACGAAATAAAGCTCTGGCACGACTTGTCCGTCAACAACTCGAGTAGAAACTGCCACAACTGGATCGGTCCCGATCCCGTGAAACAAGGTCCGCTGCCTGGTGGTCCACCTGATGATTGCAAAATAAAATTTGAGCATTTTTTTAATTGGAAAGAATAAAGTGAAGAGAAAATAAAACCAAAAAGGTGATGTTTTTTTTTACCTTGGTAGGCGGCCAGCATCGAAGCTTGAATGACTGGCTTGGATTCCGGTGAGCCCATGGTCGGGCTGTGACTGCTGAGTTGGTGCATGTGTCCGCCAAGGACTGGATCATTGCCACCTCTTTGGGGACCCATTCCGCCGTGGTTGTTCATGTACGCCGCCGGATGGTGCTGCAAGTTTTTTTTTATTTTTATGAAATATCCAAAAGGGAGACAATTAGACTCAACGGTTGGTTCATTAAATGTTGGCGTGATGTATCTACCTGAGCTTGCATTCCATTGTGGTGACCACCGAGGTCACCGGGTGGTACCCAAGGATCATTGGGACCGCCTCCTCCGCCAAGGTTAGGTACTGTTTGAAACGGGCTGTGTTCGCCGTACGCTGGATGTCCTCCACCGGGCGTAGTGGCCCCGTAAGGATCAGAAACGTAACCTCCATCATGACCAGGATACCGTCCTATCAAACGAACAAAAGAAAAACCAAAATCAATGATTAAAATAAACGAGTGAAATCCGAATCGTTGCGGATGGCGAAACATACAAAGAAAAACCCCAAACTCAATTCCTGATTCCTAGACAGTTTCTTTCCCCGACTCTCTTTCTCCGAAAGGAAAAACAACACACACACACACAGGTAAATAAAAATGTCGACTTCTTTCGGTAGTTCCGAGAAAATGGCGTGTCCCGGTAATCATCATGATGGAAGGAGTCACGGAACAGGTGGTCTTTGTTGATTCCTTTTCTCTTTTTTTTATCAAAAAGAAAAAAGAAAAAGGTCGTCGCTATATAAATATACACGTACGCGTTTCGGTGTTGTCGGTTACGGCCGGTTGAACCGACTAATAAAATATAAAAAGGACCTTTTCCCGCAACTGGTGACTCTCTCGCTCTATCTCTCTCTTTGCCCAGTTCTCGTATCTCTATTGTTCTTGGTGCTCGCCCTTGTTAATGATCCGCTGGCCGGGCGTAACAGCGAGAGCTGCCACCCGCTGTCCATTTGCCACGTGGCAACACTGCCGCTTGATTATTATTCCGACTTTGTGTGTTGTTGTTTTATTTCATTAAAAAAGTAACAAGAGAGAAATGTTTTTAACTTTTTATCTCTGGGTTGCACAGCGAGAGAACCCGAGTGGTTGGTAGACGCTCGTTTGGATAAAAACCCAGGCGAGAGATTCGATAAGTCACTGGGAAAAATCTAATCGCGCATCCATTTCCGCTTGGCGTTGCCTTGCATGGCGCAACAACCGAGTAACGCAACAACAAGAACAAAACCATCAACCACCACACGCTCTTCTATTTTCCTTTTTTTTTTTTTGTTTTTGTTTCTTATTTTGTGTTTGATTCCAACCGATGAACATTTCACGAGTCTTTACCTCGTCCGTACGGCTGTTGCTTCATGTTGCCGCTGTAGGGCTGTTGCTGCTGTTGTTGCTGCTGTTGCGTCTGGTTGTTGTGGGCCGGTTGCGGGTAGAAATCGGACGCCAAGTCGGGATGAGGCAGGAAATGATGCTGCTGTTGCTGCTGCTGGTGGTGTTGCTGCTGCTGCTGCTGATGGTGTTGTTGCTGGTGCTGCTGATGGTGGTGGTGGAGGTGGTGGTGCTGTTGTTGTTGTTGCTGCTGCTGGTGTTGGTGGTGGTGTCCAGCGTTGGTCACCGAGTCCAAATTTTGATAGTCGGCTTCTCCGTCACCGAACGCCACGCCGACTCCGAAAGGCGAGTCGACAACTTCTTGGTGTTGTTGCTGGTGCGGATGGTGTTGCTGGACCACAGCCGACGAACCGGAACCTGGCACCATTTCTCCCATTCCGGTCTGCATCGGGTCGCCCAACGAGCTGTACCCTCCTGAAATTCCAAAAACAAAAAACAAAAAAAATGAAATTTTAATTTCAATTCAAAATTCCCACCAAAAAATGGGGGACGTCTTATTCTGGTTTTCCCAAAAGAAATAAAAAATCACCAAAGACATGGAAACAAATCGATTGAAAAATAATGGTATGATGGATGGTCGCTGTAGCGATACGTCACAATTTCGTTATATTTTTGAAAGGGGGGAAAGAATTGGTCAAGCGTGAAAGTTTGGAATAAAAATAGAAAGAATCGAAATATAGAAATGGAAAAAAAAAGGTTTTGTTGTTGAATGACGATAATATGAATGCACACAAAAGAGAATGGACAAAAATCAGTCGCCGGAAGAGGGAGGTTTGCTATATATAACTGAATGGTTTTCGGGGGGGTTTTAGACAACAACAGAAAAAGAAGAAGTTGAATGAATGGGGTCCGTGTATATACCCCGACGATTATTGATCAATGAGGTCTACGCAGAATTGACACACGCACACCAAACAACTGGTAACCCTCGCAGCCGAAGAAGAAATCCCCTGGGCCATTCATCGAAAAGAGAATGACTCGATTCAAAATCAGAAGCGCACACCGAAAAGAAGAAGAAGAAGGTAACCAGGAGCAGGTCTCGATGGGAACTCGACATGACAACAATAGGCATAATCGGCCGGGACAATGACAAAACGGCAACACAGCAGAGAGAGAGAAAGGAGATGGGCACCGTATAGAAATGGCTGAAAAGAATCAAATAAGAGAATCTCAATGCCGCTAGATTCTAGTGAATCAATTCAATCCGAAACAAAAAAGTCGTCGTCGTCGTCGTCGTATATACACTTTTTGGAAAATGCATAATAATGGCGGCACGATCCGTCTCTCGAATTCAACAAGTTGACGTGGGCAATCGGACTGCCCCCTCCTGTGAACCAAACAGCCTCATTTCTATGTTGGGGATTTCGTGAAACAATTAACGATTTATTCGCCGCGAAAACAAAACGGGACAAAAAAGGAGCAAATGAAATTTTCTTTTTCTTTTTTTTGATCTCGGCGCATGTCGGCGCAACAGACAACAGTGCGCGCGTCTTGGGTGTCGAGACAAAAGAGTTTGGATCAAGGAGAAAGAAGAAGAAGAGGAACCGATGGCGTCCTGGGCCATTCTCACGATATAGTGACCCGTTTCACACCGAAAGTTCCTCCCCGACCCACCTGACGACCCCTCTCACGCCACACGAATCTTAAATTCATCCAAAATTAATAAAAACACAAAAACAAAACCTCCAAAATGGATGACGTTGTTTTCGTAGCGACGGCGGACTTTTGGAAATGAAAAAATCATAAAATAAAAAATCCCCGGGAAAAAAAAAAATTTAAAAAAGAAAAGAAAAAAATAATTTTGAAATGTCAACGGCACCACTAAAAACGGAGAAATTCTTCTTTGCCCTTATCCAATTCAAATAACACGCTCCAAAAAAAGAAGAAAAAACAAAATAAAAAAGACAAACAGTTGAGAAATATCAAATAAATCGTAAAAAAGAAAAAGAAAAAAGGAACGACGAACGACATTCCAGCGGGGCAAGTGCGCGCCGCTCGTCGCTTATCTCGTCACATCTTTTTTTGTGGTTCGAGTTGCTGGTTTGAAGAAAACGAGACGCTTTGAACAAAGAAGCTCCGTGCAAACAAGTCAATATTGACGGACACGTTCCGGGAGAGAGAAAGAGAGAGACCGTGCGCATGTGGATGGAGTTAAGGTCATCCCGGCGTGCGGCTAGTTGTGTGTCTATACTAATGTTGGAAAGTTATCTCTCACTCGTTGTTCATTCTCGTGATGCAACACACACACTTAAGAGGAGGAGGGGAAATGAAAGACGAGACGGGACAGTTTTTTCTGGGGGCGAAATTGTTCATTCACAGAGTTGGGAAAATATTTTGGACTAAATGAGCAAAGACGAAATTGGCCAGTTGCGATCCGAATTGACTGACGAGTGTCGGGTGTGTGTGTGTGTGTGTTTTTTAATGTCGTCCTATTAAATATACATTTGATGCTTTCAAGGACACGAACGGAATGAATCCGATCCTGCCGCAAGTGACGGGCGGCGGCGGCGGCGTCGGCGTCGGCACCGGAAACGGCTCATTCACATCCCGCCCCACCGTGAAACCCCTCAAACAATACACGGAGAGTAGAAGAGAGGGGGGAGGGAATATATTCAAAATAAAAGAAAATGAAAAAGAAAAAAGGTAAAATAAAATAAAAGAGAAAGAAAGACGATGCAACCATGTTGCCGTTGATGATCGAAAGCGATCGAATGTCAACACACACTCAATTACCAACTGATCTATCGGCTCTCCCTGGACTTTCCGTCTCTATCTCTACCCGGAGCGGCCAACAAAAACGGTGGGGTAATTCAATCAAGCGTCCCGACTTGACATTTGAAACTCATTTGGCTGCCAATGGGATGCGAATATAAGGCGAACGATCGATCACCATGACTTCCAAGTTTCAAATTTTAACAAAGTGAGGAACCTTTTTTGAAAAAATTTTTCTTTCGGTTATTTTTGGGGGGATAAATTTTTGTTTTTCTTTTCTTTTGACGGAATAAAATTCTCCATATCCGAAAATAAAAGAATAAAAAAAAGTTAGGGACTTGGGTGGGGAGGGAGACCAAACAACGTACACAACAACAACAAAAAACCTATGATTACCGCACGAATCACGATATGATTGTACATTCAATGAAATGATTATTGCCGTGTTGAGCGGCCGTCACACAGCAGAGCCAGCGGAAATGGCTCTCTTTTTTTTTTCTTTTTCTTTTCTTTTCTCTTTTTTTCTTCTTTCAAATTTGCCTTTTTTTTCTTTTCTTTCTTTTCTAAACTCAAATAAAAAAATTATTTCCACCGAAAAAAAAAAAATAAATAAATAAAACTAAATAAATCTGGTGCATGCTCTCTCTCTCTCTCCGGGGGGAAACTCATTTTTTTTTCCGAGTTGCCCTCAAACTCTCTGACTGGATTCAAACGTCCAGTCCCGATCCCCCCGATTCACTTCCGGCCATTTTTTTGTGTTGTTGTTGTTGCTGTTGTTGTCTGGATGTTAAGTTTATTCCGTTTTCGAGTGTCTTTCTTTTCTAGTTTGTAGAAGGTGCGTGTTGTGTGTGTACCTGTCATGTCAGAGTGTGACCTGCACTTCCTGTCCGGATTTTTTTTTATTTGATTTCCTCCATCTATCCCTTCTTCTTCTTCTTCTCCTTTCTTCTTTTTTTTTTTTTTTTTTTGACTTGTTACTCTTCAACTACATAATCACACAATGATGATAATCCAAGAGCGACCACAGCTGGTGAGTTTAAAAAGGGGGGTGAAATTTAAAAATAAAATGTAATTTAGACGACTCTACCTGGAGGATACCCGTGAAGACCTATTTTCTTTTCTTTTCGAAATGGCAAGGCAAATCCGACACATATAGAATCCCACTAAACACCAAAAAATAATTTTTGATTTCAAAAGTTCACTAAATTTGTTTGTTTTACTCTAGTGGCGCGAAAATTAAAAAAATCCAAATTGCCAAAAAGAATCGCAAAATCTGAATTGGTTGCTGTTCACATTTCACACCGATCGGAATCTAACTAGGAGTGTTGAGGCCGGCTGGTTTGTGTCACTGCACGGTGCGACGCCAGCAGCGCGCTGCCCGACAACAACAACGACACTGATGCATGGCTCACGCACTTTGCACGTAAACCGCGCGCCACCGCGGAGCAGGTTCAGGGCCGAGCGCACGCCGAGAGTCTCAAATCGACTTGTTGCCTTTTTCTCTCCTTCTTCTTCTTCTTATACACAGACACACACACGACGTCGTCGTAGTACACCACCAGGCTATATAATATTATTTCCTTTTTTAAAAAAAAAGAAAAAGAAAATTTTCTTTTTATTTTACAGAGGGGAAATAAAGAACAGAAGAAAAAAGCACAACAACCTTCCAACGAAAAGCCCCCAAAAAGCCCGAGGTTGTGAGCTGAGCCAATGGGAGTGAAGAGCGGGTAGCGCCGCGACGCCTTGTCGTGTCGCGCAAACAACTGAGTCGGTCGGACGGCCAAGGGCTGGATGGATGGAGAGGAGAGAGAGGGCCATGCCCTTTTGTGGGTTGAGTCTCGCCGGTAACAGCCGCCCCCTTTTTCACTTCCAACTACGGGCCACTCAGTGCAGTAGACGTGTACGTACTACGTCTGTGCGCGCCGTGAGTGAACCAACAAGTATTAGACGCGGGCGTGCGGGTTGTTATAGCGAGACGCACGGTCCCGCGCGCAAGTTCCTTTTTTTATTTTTCTATTTTTTTTCTTATTTTTTGATTCTTTCCATTTCAACGGGGGGGAGCGAAAGGGAACCTCCTCCTTATCTACACATTAGTCAATGGGGGCCAAGTGGGTGGTGGGATGGAGAACGGCAACCCAACCACCCTCCGACGAAGAAGAAGAAGAAGAAGAAGAAGAGAATGAAAAGGTTGCGTGTCGTTCTGGTGGGGCCCGGCCGAACCGAACCGAAAAAATCAGGGAACCAACTGGAACTGGTAGAAAAGGCCATCCCCATGATGCGATGGAAGCACGCGCATCATCATGTCTATTTTTCCTTTTTCGGGCTTGGATATTATGATTATGATGCGCCAGCCTACAATTGGTGGGTCGACAACTCTCTCTCTCTCCCGATGAGCAACAACAACTCGGCGTGCAGATAGCGCACGCAAACAGAACCGGCCGACCGGAACCAATCACATGGAGGGGGGCTTGCTTGCTTGCTATCCAGCACACACAACACAACGTGAATGATCAGCTGAGAGAAAGAAAATCACGGAGAGAGAGGTAGTACAACTCTACAGGTTGCAACACACAGACACAGAAATCATCATCGAGTTCTCTTTTTTCTTTTGTCTGATATTCCACCAGGGTTTTTGTGTGTGTGTCTATGTGTGCAGGGGATGTCGTGTCTACTTGTGCGTAGGTCTTCCATCAACTTCACGGCCGTTCCCTCATTTACTCGGGACGCCAACCGGTGAACCCCTTCATTTTCCCTCTTCTTCTTCTTCTATTTCTTTTCTAGTTGTTGCTGTTGTTGCGTCTATTGTACGTACAAGACTTGGCCAAAAAATAAAAATAAATAGAAACGAGTTGTTGGAGAACATGTTTAGATGTTCACGCCACGTTGATTTTGAAGGGAAACAACCCAAAAAATAAAATAAAAGAAAGAACAGTCTTCTTAACTGCTATTATTCATAGTCTGTGTGTGTGTGCGCGCGCATCACGATGATTGAATCAAAAATCTTGTTCTATCATTTCGTCTACATTTTTTCGTTTCATTGTCGTCCGTTTCTTTTTTTTTTATTTAAGCGCATCCCGAAAATATTAGACACACACACGAGTGTGTGTGTGTAGAGAGACACACTCGGAAACTCTATAAACTTTTACGACCCTGTGTTGTTGTTTGTTGGCATGGAATAAAATCACTGCGCCGAAAAAAAGAAACAAAAAACAATTTTTTTTTTTCGTTTGAAAAAGAAGAAGAATATAACAACAACAACAACATGGAGCGCAGAGAGTTGACTTCCGGTCCGATCTCTCAATGTTAAAAGCTGACTGACGAGGAGGGGCGTCGGGGCGGGCCGGCTCCAAGGTATGAGCATACACATACAAGGTTGATGAGGTGGTTTCAATAGGAAAAAAAAAAATAAAAAAAGGAGGGGGGTAGATGGGAGGGGGGGGGAGGGTGGATTTAATGACGGCGACCGCAATAGCCGTACACGCATCAAGCGCTGGCGGGCAACGGTACTTGACGTCGCTCTATGCGCATCCACACATTGTGCATTAAAAAAAAGCCAAGCTCGTACACTCACTACTCACCGAGTGAGTGTATGACCGTGGCGAATTTTTTCCTTTTCTTTTTTTCAAATGATTATTTTAGAAATCCGATGATTCATCAACAAGGAGGAATCATATTTAAATGAGAATAAACAAAAAAAATTTTTTTTTTTTTTCTTTTTGGCCCGATTCATTGTTGGCGCAATAAATATATTTCCACCCTGTTGTGGTGTGTCATTCTTTCTATTCATTTCATTAGGAAGAAAAAAGAGTCAAGTAAAAAGGACAACATGGGAGTAGTGTAGAAAAAGGAGGGGGGGGGGACGCTCTCTGCCCTGGCAAATGCCAACTTCCTGTTTCCGGCCCGCCTGCAATGGGACACTCTCCACGCCTGCTTTTGTTTCCACAATCTACTACTCTCTCTCTCTCTCTCTCTGCTATTATTATATATATAGATAGAGAGAGAGTCTCTTCTATTTTTTAACTCTAATATCCATTTTGACACTTTTCTCTCTGTCTCTCTGTCTGAAAATAATAAAAATGGAAAACCTCTCTCCTTGGTATGTATACATCTAACCAGTTGTTTGAGAACTGGGAGTTGTACAGGTTGCAAGAAGAGTGGGAGGAGGGTGGAAGGGATACGCATACAATAAGGGCGGCGAAAAGAAAAGAAATATCCAAACAACACAACCAAAAAATAAAAAATAAAAAAAAGAAGAGATAATGCGTAATACCGCTCTCTTTCCTATTACTGGTGGGGGGATTTGTGTGTTATTTATTTCTGTCTCTTTTGTGTCGCCCGTTTTTCGGGAATATCGTTCCGCCGTGCTGCATCGCCTCATATTCAATTGCACGCCAGCCGCGTATAATTGTGATGAGTTATGCGACGACTCCCATTTTTTCTTTCTTTTCTTTTGTCATTTTCTCTTTTTCTTGTTTGATGTTAAGTAGAAGAAAGAAAGAATGAAAGAAAGAGGATCATTTTGATTGATTTACCTTCGAGATAGGAGGTGACACCGTTGGATGAGGATGACACGGCCAGCCGCGATGGATTCATCGAAGACAGCACGTTGTTGAGTTGTTGTTGTTGTTGTTGCTGCTGCTGAGAAAGGGTGGCGGCGGATGTCATCATTTTGAGCGTCGGCGGAGTGGGCGGCGTGGGCGGGGACACGGGTTGAATGGAGAGGGGCGGCGATCCGCTCGACACCTGCGGCTGAGCGGACGGCGGATGCGACGTCGTATTCGAAGAAGAAGATCCGGCCGGAGTCGAGGCGTTGGAGGCTGAATTGGAGCCGGACGACGAGACGGCGGCCGGCGGAGGCGGAGGTGGCGGAGAGAATCCGCCTCCGCCGCCGCCTCCTCCCCCGATGCTGTTACTGTTGCTGTTGTTGTTATTGTTGTTGCTATTGCCGCTGTTGTTGTTGGCACTACTGCCGGCCAGAAAGTCTCTCAGATCCGGCACTGGCACGCAAATGGATTCGTAAAAATTGGCCGGCACACTGCCCAGCGCTGCACGTTCCACGTCTACAAACAAAAATACGCCCAGCAACCAAACCAATTATTAACCACACACAAACAGCAGCAAAAGAGATAGAACATAATACAACAACATTTTCCTTTTTTTTTTTAAGTAGAGTAATTCCAGCAAGGTAACAACCAAATAAAGGCATTAAAAAATGGGCACCTATAATATACTACTCGAATTTTTTCGTCTTTTTTCTTTCTCCTGGCGTGGATGGTAAACCACCAGGTGCAAACAAGTCAGACAACATTTTTCTTTATTTTTCTGGCTGATGATTATTTGACGTTTGATGGCCGAATGTTTTCCAGCAGCCAGGAGACGTCATGACATTGTGCCCGTGCAGTAAAAACAAGAAACGCTCCGATCGAGGACGTAACATCAACTACACACACACAAAGAAGGTATAGACATCTACTTATTATACAACCCCTACTATAAAATGGCCCGACCAACATTCTGCGCAGCCTATAGTCTATCTATCTATCTTTGAAATTTTACAACCCAGCGATCGCGGTCGGGATTCCCGCCGTTCCTTTTTTCTACTTCTTTTGATTACCAAACTAGACATTGACTTTTACCTATGCGGTTTGTCGGGTTTTTACTTTTTTTTTCTGTGTGTGCGCAAGCCACTAAAAAATGCAACGCACAAAATGTCAATTTCGTGATTGAATCATCGGTCGTGATTTTATGAGTTGATCAGACTCGATTGGCAAATAAAAATTGGTAAAAGAAGAAATTGATTTTTACCTTTTTGGAGGATCTCGAGATGCTCCCAGAGGATGTCGCCCATGAAGGGAGGCGTTCGGGCCAGAAAGTTCTCCTTGCCCATGGCGCACATGTCGCGGCCTCGCATGCGAAAGTGCTGCAGCACCACACCTTCCAGCGAGAACTCTTTGATGGCCCAGTTGAGCCAGCGCGAGACGTCGCTCTCTGACCACAGTCGCGGATCTGCGACGACGTTCACCAAATGAATTCAAAAAATATTTCAATCAGCAAATGTAAGACACCACACACACACACACCGAGATGGAGAGACACTTGTTAGCACACGGGGCACTTGGCTAGACGCCGCACCAACAAAATTCAAATAAATGAAAAGAAAAATGAAGAGAAATGGCAGGGTGAAACGCTGTGCGGCGTTGGCGGTTCCTCATCGACGACTGAATCAAAAGAGCAGCTGCCACACGGGTTTTTATTGGACGATGGTAGCGCCGTATATGCCCTCCTCCCCCGCTCCTCCCCTTTCTCTTATTAACAAGGAGGGGATAGAGGAGGAGCACTAAAGCAGAAAGAGACCAGCAAGGCAAGGAAGGTTGCCTTTTCTATATGTAGGTCATCCCACCAGCACCCCCTCACCAAAAAGCTGGGCTGGATTCACGACGCCGCCGCCGCTACTGTTTCCCCACTTGTACTACTGTATCTACGTGTACATTATGCATATCGTGTCTATAGAGTCTGCAGTTAGAAGAAGAAGTTGTCACACACAGAGAGAGAGAGAGAGAGAAAAAAGGAGGCGGCCACCGGATACGAATAGAATGCGACAAGTCACGAGATCGAGTCATTCTCAATCCCGACAACCGAAATAAAAAATTAAAAAAAAACAAATTTGGTCTACCTTATAGTCATAATAATAAAATGAAAAAAACGCGAAATCTAACAAATCTCTTTTGTGTTGTTGTTGTTGCTGTTGTTGCGAGGCGATTGTTTCCAATCAAGGCGGAGCCACGACAAGAATAAGGGGGGATAGCACAAGTCAAAATCAAACAGTAAAGAATAAGGGCGTCGCCGCTACCCATTTTAGTGAACCACGAAAACAAAAAAAGTATTAATATTATTATTATTATTATTATATTCCCCCCCCCCCGCACACTGAAAGAAAAATAAAATAATATTCTAGTGGATTCGCTCGACTGCCCTGCCGATAGCATCTGACAATAAAAGTTGGGAATATTTCCATTCACGACACTATCTCTTTTTCTTTTTTTTTCTTCTTTTCGACGTCTACCGGTTGGGTTCCACCTGGTTCATTCCAGTTCCTTCTCAAAGACACAACTCATTACGTCCCCTAATGCCAGTAAGGAAAAAAAGAAAGAAACCCCAACCAAAAATAAAATCAGATGCAATCGCTGGAAAATGCGAGAGAGAGAGACAAAAGAAATGGAGGAGGAAAAAATAATAATGCCCAGATTGAAATCTGTTATTCCAATACATAGAATGGCATGCCGACGTTGGATTATTATTTAGAGGGGGGCCACAGCAACTCGTGTCTAGTAGTAGTCAGAGAGAGATAACTAGACTTATAAGCTTCTCTATTTCTTTTCCATGTCATGTGAGCTCCTGCAACAGTAGGTAACAAGTCAGAAAGGAGTTTTCAAGAGTATCGGGAATGTCGACGCACGTGAGCGTGACGGCCGAAAATGCCGGCGCCTCGGCGCGGCAACCGACGCACCGGAATCCCTACACATACAGAAGTAGGTAGGTATAGACATACTTTTGTTTCCGTGACGTCATCATCGACGGCAGCGAGAATTTTATTTTATTTCTTTTTTTCTTCGGCGTGTTTCGACTTGTTGTTTAGTCGATTTATTTTTTTTTACTCGGGGCGGAACTTTTGAATGGAATCGCATAGGCGGCGAATTTGAAATTCATCAAAGAATTTTATTTTTTTAAAGGAGAGCAAAAGTCCGAGTGAAACACGTTCGGTCACGGACAAAATGATTCCCCGAAAAAACCAAAAGAAAAAGAAAGAAAAACCATTTAAAAGAAATGATGGAAGAAAACCAAAAAGAAAAAAGGTAATTTTCGGTTGGTAGGGAAGAAAAGATAAATAAAATTAATGATATTGTACCCGAAATGGTAAGGGGAGGGTTTTAATATATCCGATTAAAATATATTATTTTCTTTCTTTCTAGGAGCTTCACGACTTTGAAAAAAGAAAAAAAAGAGAATCGTCCCTGTGCACATCCATATTGAAATCGATTGTGGTCAAGCGTGCCTTAAATGTTAAATAAGAATCGGGGGGGAATGGGTATGGGGGGGAGGAACTCTTCTTCTTCTTCTTCTTTGTTCAACTCGACTCCCAATATTTTTGGCTTGTGCTGGGCAGACCCGAGGCGCCGACGTGTTTCCCCCCCTCGTCTTCTTCTCCTTCACCGCTAAGGTATAGAACGCACAACCGCCGCCACCCGTCCCTTTCGCCCGTCATTATATTCGTCGGCAGGTGTCAAGAGAGAAAAAAAAAGAGCCACACACACAAAAACATGTGAAGAGACTAGAGAACCTACGTGTAATATTCCTAGAATTACCAGAAACATTTCAAGTCTACCCGAATAATCGCCATTTTACCAATATCTTGAACAATATTGTCCAATTTTTCCCTCTATCTAATTCGAGTAAGTGAAGATATAAAACAGGTCAAAAAATAGTTTGGCCAAACGCTGGAGAGATGATTGGATTTTTATTCTGACGGCCTGATTGAATATTGCCCGGAACCCATCACAAAATCGGAAGATAGGCGCGTGGCTGATTAATCTCGACCCGCGCTCACCTTGATGGTCTTTTTCATATAGTCTCGTCTTTTTGCACCTGAAAGCTTCCAATCATCCGGCATCGTTTAATAATCTCTCGGACAAGTGCTCTCCACGGATCGACCGATTTTCTTCTTCTTCTTGTTCTCTTATCAACTGTCTAGAAAAGGGAGAGATGACCGGACAGCACCCAAACTGAGATGAGATATTGACACCGCCCGACTGGACGTGTCCGAGAGATTCACACGACCCTGTGTGTGATAATATTAGAAGGGGGGTGACACCCTATAGTCGCATTTATCTTAATAAAAAACAAAAAAATATATTCCAAAAAGGGGATACGACGTTATCTCGACCTGGTGTCATAAAAGGTTTAGAGATGAGACGCTAGAATAATAGCTTCCCCGCCGCCAGGATAAATTCTAGATTACCAGTTTTCTCCCCCAAAACACCCAAGCCGCTAGCAGTTTAAGAACAAGATGAAACCAAAGATATGATGATGGTGTCTCTCTATATTATAGGCCCCCCCCCCCTCTTACTCCTCGATGGAATACAAGACTTGATTGAGGGCGGTTTGTTTCATGGGCCTCTGTGTCAGGAATTAAAGAAGCTGAAATGTTCACTTTTTTGTTCCAACACACACAATCCCGTATGGATATCGAAGGCGTCAAGGAGGGAAGAAGCAGAAGAAAAAAATGAAGAAAGAAAGATAATAGGACTCGATGGTGGTACACAAAAGAAAGACCCTCCCCTTATTTGGATGAGTAGCAGCCGCTTGCCGTAACAACAACAACAACAACAACAACAGGTTTCCAGTGGTTGAAAAGGAGGATCGAGCTCGATTTTTTTTAACGATAAATTTTCTCGTTTGTGTTGGCGTGTCGTGTTCAAACTGTCAAAATGGAAGAAGAAGAAGAGAAAGAATAGAATAGAATAGATATGTAATTATTACCTTTGGGGATGCCCAGACGCTCCTGTTCCTTCTCCCACGAAGCGAACGAGGCTTTGAGGGCCTCTGTCATCTTCTTGTTGGTACCCGGCGTTAGCGGTGGCACCTGGGCCGGTATATCTAAATAAATAGAAAAAAGAAAAAAACAGAAATTAGCATCATAACAACAACGTCTTCTTCTTATTATTTCGTGCTGTCTGTACATCTCCGAAGAAGAAAAAACGAGAAAGACAGGTGATGGCTATGTAAAAAAAACAGCTGCTTTGTAGCACAAGCCACACTTTACCGGCAGCAACAGCAGCAGCTCATTCTCCTCTTCTTCTTTTTTATTTTTATTCATAGAGATGATAATAACAAGTTGCATCGAGGTAATCAACAGTTAAGTTGTCGAGACAAGCGCAAGAGTTAATTGACGATTAGAAAACTCTCTAACTCGGGGGAGAAGAAAAGTCCAACTCCATTACACGCCTGTTATATTCCCGGGAAATAAGAATCGGATATCTTCGAAGAGAGAAGAGGGGGGGTTTTTGTTCGATGCATCGCTAAATGAGCTCAACCGAAAGGGGGAAAAAAACGAAATAAGGAGAGCATTAACGAGATAGGCATAAGCATCGCCACACACAGAAAAGAGAAAAAACGGGCAGCAGCAGCAGGTTAGCGAAGTGAACCCTCTTTTTTTGTTGTATACATGTACAACAGAACAGAACCTTCTGGGTCATTATAAGTTTCCATCTTCTTGTTTAACCTTTTTTTCTCCCCCCTCCTAAAAGGGATGAAACCCTGCCCATACATCCCCCCTCCCTCAACACCCGAAAAAAGTTTGTTCTCGGTACCGCGCGCTGACCACCTGATATAATTCTATTTTAAAAAAAAAAGAAAAAAAGGTCCGAGGTCCCTAGCTTCTAGACTGCCAGCTGACTCTTTGTGTGTTGGCCTAATGTCCAGCGTCGACTTGTGTGGTGAATGGCCACATGGTGGCCGACGCCGAAGGGTTTTGGCACATCATCAAACGCATCACTCTTCATTTCAAAACCATTTTCAGGGAAATGAAAATTTGAAAAAAATAAAAATAGAAAAAAGAGACGAACGGGCGTCTATTTTTAATAATTCATTTTTACCTTTGCAACGAGTGCCGTTGAGGGGCTTCATAGTTTTAATGCCCATCATAATCAACCTCGGGTGACAGTCGATGTACATAATCAACCCGATCGACGTCGATGATGATGACGACGATCACGCAGGAATTTTTTAAAAAATAAAAAGAAGAAGCAAGTGACGACTTGATTGAGAGGTTCGTTTTTTTCTTTTTCAAAAGAGAAATCAACAATATTTTCGAAGGCAGACGCCACGTGATCGGGCAATCAACAGGTGCGCACGCGTGAGGCGTCGTCGGCGTCGGTCCGCTTGACCAACAACGGCCTTGACGTCTCGTTGACGACAACTCGCAATTCACGCCGCCGTTCCAAGGTAAAATTCGTGAAAAATAAAGGACCTCCAACAACTAGCACACAGGCACACGCACGATAAAAAAGAACAAGACACGCGTAAGAAACCCTCAACTGTTCAAAAAAATTAAAAGATGAGGTACAAAAAAGAGTTGGCACTAAAGTCACACACACACACACAACTGTCTGTCACTCGTGCAGTTCTGCCGGAGAGAACCAACCAAACAACACAAAACACACGCACTCTCAAAGGAAACTTTCGTGAAAAAAAATAAAAACAAGTCTGCGAGAGAGAGATAATAATAATAAGCAAGAGATGGTCTACTGCGATGCGTCCGACTTTACGGTTGATGAATGACTGGGCTTCTCTGCGAGTTTACTAGAAAAGTAGAAAAAAGAGGAAGAAGAAGAAGGAAAGAGAGGGGGGAAGAAGAAGAAAAAAAAGATGAAAGAAAAATGAGAGAGAGAAATATATATAAAAATACACAACAAAAAAGAAAAAACCTGCTCCGGCTTCTTTCAGTGGAGCGCGCACCGTGAGGGCGGGGCCTCCGTGGCGGAAGAAGGTGGTGGGTGGTGTAGGCGGTGCCCACCCACCACAGTCCAGTGTGTAAATAGAGAGAGAGAATAGAGCAGCTTTTTTCGTTTTTCCAAGGTTAAAGCCGCCGCTAGGTGGTGCGTCGCCATTAAAAAGCCACCCTCCCACCCCACACAACAACCCCCCCATCGAAAATTTCATGGAAATCGGTCGTGTAGGTTTTTTTTATGTAATTTGAAGGGATTCGATCGTCCGAAGGTTTTCGACAATTCTTCTACACCGCTCAAATTCGAATTTAATTTTGCCATCAAGGAGAAAACCAGCAGGTACTAGTTGAACGACAATCAAGTTGTACAAGACCATCGAGATCAGGAGCGGCATGAAAGAGAAGCTGCTCAGTGGACGGTGATGATGAAGACGACGTAAAATTCAAACACAATTGAATAGGAAAATAGAAGAGCGCTCGCTCCGATGGCAAAATCCCTGCAGTCCTATTGTTGTACACCTCTCGCCACAGTCGTGAAAGATTTCATCATCATCTCGGTAATCATCACGCTGGACAGAGTCCATTCATCGAGTGGGACGTCATTCACAAACTCCTTCACGTGTTCTCCCGTTTCTTTTTAAATAGAAAAACCGGCCTCGCCGCTCTTCTTCTTCTTCTTTTTATCTTTTCCTTTTTTTGAAACATTTTTCTTCAATGAGATGATGAATGGGCGAAGCTCATTCAGACCCGTGTTTGTATGTGTGTGTCCACTGGGTTGATTAAAAGGGACTTTACTTTTAATAGATGTAATACTGTGCGGAATGATTTACTATGGGACCAGGAGAGCGAGAGGGAAATTTTAAATCGCCGCCAATAGGATTTTCAAGCGGTTTGATTTTTCCCGCTTTTGTCCGTCAAATTTTGAATGGAAATTTGGTGGTACGTGTGAATCGAGTAGAGATTAAACTTGACAAAAGAAGAAGAAAAAAAATAGGAAGCCGGAGGGAAACAAAGATTTAAATAGCCAGCGGGAATGGCATTTGTCCCGAACACAAAAAATTTCGCCCGGAGGCAGTCACGCGGGAGTCTGCTGGCTATACGAACACTAATATCAAACTTACTAGCGCTATTTTCTTCTTCATACCCTTTTTTTCGTTCTTATTTATTTATATCTACTAGTGTGTGTGTACTACCCCAAGTTGAGGCTCGAGGTTCTCCTGGAAAAATGACCCTGGAAAAAAGAAGAAATGATTTCTTCCATGGCGACACACAACCAAGAAAATGTTCTATCCCACAAAGAGGGAAAAACCTGAGCTATTAAAAATGGAATAAAAATAAAAATCTACAAAATTGATATCCACCCACACACACACACACAAGAGAGTTGCGCCAATCGCCAACAAAAGACTCTCTCTCTCTCTACTCTACAAGTACAACACACACACACATCCTAAAAATGACGGATTGAATGTTTGTTGTGTTCTTTGTGTGACCGGAGAGAGAGTCTAGGGGATATATAATATTCACTCTTCTATGTATACACGCGTGTGTTTTGTGTGTGTGTGTGTGTGTAGGAGAGAGAGAGAGACTCCGCCGCCGGAAGTTGGGTCACACACACTCGGGAGAGTGCTAGAGGGGGAGCTGGAGGCGACGACGTCCAGTTTTTCAACAGAACAGCCCAGAAAAAAGAGAAAAAAAAAAGTTCTTCTTCTTCTATGTATGTGAGCCTTTGACCCTCCATTCAAGCGCGCCCCCTCTCTCGAATTATACACCTACACCTTGGGCTGCAGCTCTCTCCGGAGGGGGGAAATATATAAGAGAGAAAAATAGTATAATAATAAAAAAAGGAGTCTCTCTCTCCTGTTTTTATGAATGGTCGTCGTGTGGTAGAGAGAAGGGGAGAAAGAAAAAAAAGGGGCCCCCGAGGAGGAAGTTGTTTGGGGTTTGGTTCATTCATTCCTCCTACCATCCATTCGGCTAGCCAGCAGCAGTGGATAGTAGTAAAAAAAAAGAGTAGTAGTAGTATACCCCTGGATGTAGTAGTAGAGGGCGCTTCTTCTTTTTCCCGTCCGTCTTGTTGCGAGAGAGAGAGAATGTGTCTTGTTCCATTCATCTGCTTTCTCCCTTTCTATAAGGGCGTCCCCCAACCTTATATTTATATATGTACATGCATCCAGGAAGACAGAAAAAAAAAGAAGAAGCTCATTCATGATTCCGGACAATCAAATCCGGTCCCCTCTCTCTTCTTTCCGAAGAGATAAACGTAGGAATCTTTTTTAAACTAAAAAAAGGTTCTTCAAATTTTTTAAAATTCCCCATTTAACTTTCCTTTGTTGGGCTCTTTAACAAGTCGACGACCTCCATTCTCGATTTGATTGAAATTATAAAAAGAAAACAAAAAAAAAAATGGGATAAGGGCGCGGTCAACTTGCGCTGATTTGATGTGCGACGAGGGTCACGTGACCTTTTTCTGTTCCCCCCTCATCTTCTTTTGTGAAGCTTCAAGTGGGAGAGAGAACCCTCTCAATCAAAAGTGAACAACAAAAGCAACACGGTAAATCCCTCTCTCTACGAAAACAAAACGAGCGGGCTGTTACATATTACTCTCCAAAAGATTGCGGGCCGATTTTTTGTTCGGGTTTCGGGTCACGGAAACCCACCCCCACTCTCGGCGGTTGCTCTCGGCCCTTGTAGTCTGCAATGTCCCCTCTTATAAACAAATAAATAAAAATTAGGGGAACTCGATGATGATGATACGGGTCACACGTCAATGATCCTTTTGAACTTTTTCCAAGGACTCCCCCTCTGACTTTTACCCAAAATGTTTTCAACCCGAATAATAACCCAAAAAAGGGTTTTTTTCTTGTTTTCTTCTCTCGACCAAATTTCAGGAATTTTGGTTGTTGTTTTGGACTTGGAGGCATAGTTGGTATTTTCAGATAAAAACGAAAGAAAAAAAAGTCTAGTCGTCATCTTGTGTGGTGCACAGCAATTGCTCGAGAGAGGATGAAGTTAACTCGTAAAGAAAAAAGGCGATTGGAGAGATGAGCGATGGCTTCTTCTTTGGCCACCAAAACCGGGAGCCCCAGTGACTCCCCTCAACACACACGGGCAGGGGCTGATAAGAACCTTTTCTTTCTTTCTCTGATGATCTCAATTGATGGTTCGTTGCCTCTCGAGTTCTCTGCTGTCTGTCACACGAGCCTCTCTCTTCTCTCTCTCATCCATTTAACTAATGGCGGGCGATGATGGTGGGCCGCCGCCACAGAGATAAGAGAAACCAGAAAAAACCCCATCGACATTGTGTGTGTGAAGGCCCCCCCCCTTAGTGTGGTGTGTAGAGGAGTCTCTCTATTCTCTACTTATTATCATCATTTGCCAGCAACAGCCGATGCGGGCCTCCTCATATTTGTATTCCAGCCCCAGATAAATTCATTATCTCCTTCATTCCAGTTAAGATTTTTTTTTCCTTTTCTTTTCTTTCTTTTGCTAGCGGAGATTTATCGGATCATCCGTCAGTGAATGAGCGAGTCGCCAAAAAATAGAAAAAACCGTCCGGCATGTGGGAACAAAAACAAACCGACCGCATTTTGAGCCTCAAGAGAAAAATGGTTTAAAAAAGAGTTGATACCCATCCGACAAATCGACTATTGAAATGCTAATGGATGTCGGCTCTTGTTGTTGTTTCCCCAATGAAAACTCATCCATCCATCCATCCAGCGGGGGCTATCGACTGTCGCTAATACGATGCGCGCGGTGCCCAGGTGTCAAAAAGGTGCCACGCCACCGCCCACCACCACCATCACCACCGAAAATCCCCCAATTCTTTCAACGCTGAATATATAACACGGTGGCGACAAGTTTTTTTCTTTTCTCTCTCTCTCTGACGTTCAAATAAAACAGTTGGGAAATAGATAACAACAAAAATTGACAACAACAAAAAACAGGACGTCAAGATTTTAACCATTTTTTGGGTGTAAAGTATTTTTCTTTTTCCAAAAAGTGGAGATAATCATCATCATCGCGGTGATGCAAATCAAAACGGGAATAAACCAAATGGAAAAATAATAAACAAAACAATGGCCGACGCCTTCTTTCTCTTTTTCTTTCTTTTTTTCGTGTGACAAATGCATCCGTCAAGAGGGGCGGGAGGAACAAAAAACTAAAACGGAACAACAGCAACTCTGAAGAGCCGCGCCCAGATTTTAACCTGCTAGTCTCCATTCCGCAAAGTGTGAAATAATAATAATAACATTTAAAAAAAAAATTCTTTTTATTATTATTTCACTTTTTAAAAAACAATTCCAAAGTTCTTTAAAGGGGGGTTTGATCAAACAGAACGGTTAGGCTATTAAAAAACAACCGGTGCACCTGACTTTTGCTTAGACGGCCGATACAAGTGCGCACCTGCCCACGGTGTGTTGTTTGTACCCCCTCGACTTTGAGCTGCTGCAGCACACAGTCATAATAATAAATATAGCAACAATTAAAGTTATACTTGTATATATATGAAAGGAGGGGGATATGCGCGGAAAATTATTCGAGCGAGTCCATCCGTGACTTGGAAAACGCGGAACACACACAAGAGAAAAAGATGAGGTTCGTCCCCAATTATACGATTTTCAGGTGGGGACGGTTTGGAAAAAGAACAACGCCCGGCCCTTTCGGAAAATATAAAGAAGGAAAAGAGGTCTCTAGTACACACACACACACATCGAGTGATGTGTGTTATATATTGTACACTCACACATTCATCGAAACACAATCCGTCTTGATTATGAACCAACAATCCGGCGTCTAACTGGTAATGCGACGGTGATTGACGGATTTGAATCTCTCTGGTAGTAGACCAACCGTACCGGATTTGATTATTACCTCAGAAAAACAACAACCAGCTACAACATTTCGGGATGTGATTAAATAAATAAAGCTGCGACGCACTGTATATGAAGAAAAGAAGAAAAAATAAAAGAAAAAAAAAAGGAGGTCGAGGGCTTGGGTCATGACGACAAAACAGAAAAACAATAAAGTTTCTCTTTCTTTATAAAAACGGAAGTGCTCTTTTTCGGTTCAAATCCTCGACCAGGAGCTTGACAAAAATATACTCGAGGGAATTGATAAATGACGTTATTTCCCCATAACAGCACGAGACTAATATATTAATCCGCAGACTAACATTCCCCCCGCAATAGCCAAAACAATCGACGACATCCGATTGGTTTTTGTTGTTTCCTTTTAGTTTTCTACCCAAAAAATTTGGAATTATTACGAATATTATGCGTTTAAATTATACAACATCTTCTAGGGGGGAGAGAGGGTAAGAGAACTGGAAGGGAAAAAAATATATAAAAATACAAAATAAGAGCACACGGGGGTGGCATCCGGTTCTTATTCCGCCCTACTAGTCTGTTCGCATGTGGATGGAGGAGAGGACGGTGTTACACGCGTACACACAACCCCTTGCCCCTATGTTTCTCTCTCTCTCTTAGTCTAGATGAAGTAACGTGGGAAAAAACCATACAATGCGCGCCTTGAAAACTCATCCAGCGGCTAGCAGAAGCAACAGCAGCAGCAGCAGCAGTCGCCACCCTCCAACGTCGTCTCCACCTGACCCGCTTCCGGCCGCCGTCCGTCTCTCTCCCCTCTCTCTTTCTCCCCCCCTTTTTTGTCTTGTGAAGAATATATGAAAAGACACCCCCCTCTTATATTCTTAGTCTTTTCTCTAGTGATTGTTATAGACGAACAGATCATGCTGTAATTAGAGATTATATATCCAGGGAGACGACGAGTGGGAGGGGATGATGGAAAGGATCCTGTCACACCAGACAATGACGATCCTTTTTTTAAATTTTTACCAGGCCCCCCTCCCTTCTTCTGATGTCAGCAGTTAAAGGGAATCATCATAACAAGCAAACAAACAATCCCAGAGAAAAATAATAATAAAAAAGAGACACACTACAGGGAAAAAATAGACACACGGAAATTGTTTCCGACTGTAGGCCTAACAACTTTTCTGAATTCTAATTCTGAATTTTCAAAGAACATTTTTTGAGTGTACCTTTTTAATTGGAAGACAAATGACGGACCGGGAAAACTGACATCCACACACAAATTGTTTGTTTTTTTGGCCAACAAAAGAAACGATCCCGGTGGGTCCTACAACTGAATCAGGAGCAACTAATCGAACATGGATGACACAACGTGACTGAAGGGAAAATCCTTGTGAGAAACTGTTGTAACAGCAGAGCTACAACTCTCGAGAGTTATAGCCCAGAAAAAGAAGAGAGAGAGAGATGATCAACTCCCAATAGTGAAGCAGTTAGTTATCAGCATAGAGCGGAAACCGCAGTTTTGACTGGTGTGGTGGTGGTTGTTGTTGTTGTTGGTGGTGGTGGCAAGCGCGCGGTGAGGGTGCCAGTCCTAAACTCTCTGTGTCTAAATTCTCTAGCTTTTCTTCTGTGCCAGAGTCTGTGTATAGTTAGCAAAGAGTCCTCCAAACATACACAAAGATCCACGCAATCGCTAAACATAAAAACACTGCGGCTAGATTCGAGTTGATCTCATTTTTGTTTTCCCGAGTTGTTGTTGTCGTCCCCCTCCCCACCACCACCACCACTGCAACCCGAAAGAAGTTTTCAGTGTGTGCGAGGATTTTATTTTTTCCAAGAGAAACACATTACTGGTCCAAAGCGATAAGGTGCCGGCCCTGAAACCGCTAGAATTTAACTTTGTTTTCATTTTGTTTTGTTTCTCTCATTTTCACCAGAAAGAGAAGAAAATGATTCGAATGTTGTTTAAGTTTTCTCCCGAAAAGAAGAAACGGTTTCAGTTGGAAAGAAGTCGGCAGTCGTTTACGGGGGAAACGACTGCCGTTTAACAAAGTCGAGGACATCATAACTTCTTGGGACGATGAGACCCACTTTTATCAATCAGTCGACCATTTCAGTGACAGTCCCACCATTACGTAAACTGCAGTTTGATTGAATGATTTACAAGCCCATCTTGGCAGCGCATAATCTCCAGCTGCACAAATAACGTATACTACACCAAGTCGTAGGCCTAATTGCTTTTTAACTTATCCAGAGTCTATTTAAAAAATAGAAACGAAGAAGAAAATCCAATTGCAAGATGAAAAAAAAAACATCAAGTCAAATTGAAATGAAATCAAGCAAGAAGCGCTGGCAGCATTGACTCTACAGGCGGGATGGAAACATAACGTGATTGAGCGATCCAATTACATTCGTCAATTGAGTGAACCTCTTGATTCAATCAGAGGCTCCTTGATTGAATAAAGGTGATGAAAAGTCGTCGTGAATATTCAGCAAAAGAAACGAGATTGAATCAACCCAATGAACCTCGTTGATCAACTCAGAAAGACGAAAATAAAATCAAAGACGATCATTTTTTTTAGAAATTGCGACACACACACAACTCTCAGTCCGTCTTAACAGCCATCTGTTGATAAACCTATTAACTATAGAAAAAAAAGAGCGAAGGAGAGGGTGTACTAATTCCATCACCGAGGATGAAAATACACACAGAGAAAGAGAGTCAGAAGATAGAAGAAAAATTCCGGACCCGCTGTGAGAGCCCAGCAAGGACGACGCTGATGGTGATTCGCTCGATTGATTCAATTGGCCCTCAACGAGTTACTTCCTCATTTTCCGATTTTCTCTCCCCTCTCTCTCTCTACCATCTCTTTTTCTTTGAAGGCAAACATACAAAACAGAAGCTCCCGGGGCCCCCCCTCACTAACGTCCAAGGGCGAAGGCTTAACAACTTGTTGCTTTTACGGGCGGCAGCGGCGGCACTGGCACTGCCACTAGTGTGTAATTGGATCAACTCCAATGAACCGGAAATAAATCTTTTTGACTTTTTGAATTTTTATCTTTTTTTTGGCGCTTCTCCTTTTCCTCTCCACTTGACGACGATTAAATTATTTGAGGAAAAAAAGCCCCGGTCGTGTGTGCGTAGGTGTAGGACGCCAAAAAATTTGAATAATTCGGCGCAGTTGAAATGAAAAATGAAATTATTATTTACCTAGTGAACTTTCCGGATCTGAAAGATCGGAGAGGGATGGCACTTTCTGCATGGGTCCGGGTTGAGGATTATTGCCGCCCGATCCGTTGACGGAATGACTGTTGTTGTTGTTGTTGTTGCTGCTGCTGCTGTTGCCGTTGGTGCCGTTGGTGGATTTGCCGCAGAGCGGGACGAGCGCTTCGTCCTGCGACTCTTGCTTCACCCGCACCTCCATGGCGAACGTTATCTAGATTATTAAAAAAAGAGGCGACGCAGAGTGAATATAAAGAATAAAGAAGAGAACGTGAATCGCATAGATAAAAGAATAAGAGATTGACAGACAAGATGGAAAGAAATAAAGCAAAAAAGATGCTTTGATTGGATTTCAATCAACGGAGGAGTTGGATTCGCATTTCCGGGGGCCTCCTGAATGATCCGTCGCTGGTCGTTCGCCGTCATCTCTCGTTCGACTACCGTCTGCCTATCATTTCATCAGACGAGGGGGAGTGAAGGGAGGAGGGGGTGGGTCATTCTCTTCGATTCCGGCGGGCGGCGAGAATCTCATATCCTATGACAGCACCGGCCATTTTGTTTTTTCTGTCTTTTTACACAATAGAGACATGGAAGAACAAGTATAGGAGAAGAAGACGAAGAGTTCCCCTTTATACTCCCCCGATTCGATTCGGATCTTCCCGTCTTGAATTACCGGCCAGAGAGAGAGAGAAAACCCGGGCTCGTTTCATCTCAAAAGAACTTGAACACATAGTCCATTGGCACGGGCATCTTTTCTTTTATTTTTTTTTTTTTTTCCTTAGCCTCTTTGGAGAAAAGACATTGGCTTTTTCTCTCTGTTGTTGGTTTGTGCGATCTACCGGACACGTATAGATATATAGACTCTCCCAACTCCCCCACCGACGTATCATCTGTCTCTCGACTGAATCTTCTCTTGGATAGAGTTTGGTTTCGCTCCGATTTTTATTCCTCGCTCCCTTCTTTTGTTGTTTTTCTTTTTTGTCTATCCTAATAAGTAAGGTTTCTTTACATTTGCATCGCCTCATTGAATTCCATCTCCTTTTTCGTGTTTGACTACAAATTTTTCCCTTGTTCTTTCCAAACGAATCAAAATTTCGGACGATTACTTTTCTTTCTTTTCGAAAAATGTCAATTCCCCCGCGCTCGCTAGCGACTCTCTAGATGGCGTTGGCAACTAGTTTCGTAATCGACCGCTAGGTAGCGATAGTTACACGCAACTTGGTCGACGAAAAACTCGTCCCCTCTCTCGTTTAACATTGCGTCTATATACATACACACGCACACGAACGAAATGTTTGTTGTAACCGCTATAAACGCCCGTGTCGACTCGACACCTTTTCTGGCCTCATTCTCCACCCGCGCTCTACTAGCCCCCTCCCTTTTTTTTTAAACACCCATTTTGTTATGATTTACTCTTTTTCTTTCCCATTTTACTTCTTCGCCTTTTCTTTCAAGGACTTGCGCGCCTTAAAAACATTCCCGGAGTCGACGACACGATCCAATAAACATCAGCGAACGGCTACCGCACAGCAAAACGCGGACCCTACAAGTCTGGGTCCCCTTTTTTCCCCCCACCGATACTTTGTGTTTTGGCTCCTTTTTTTCTTTTCTTGTTAAATCGAAAAGAATAAAAAAAGGAGGTTCCTAGAAGAGTTTTAAAACGAGTCTTGTTATGATTTTTATTTTACCTTACGTCGGCGGGTCCCGACATTCTCGTGATGGCTTTTAGCGCTGTGGCTCATGATGCTGCTTATGTTGTCGGAGGCTAGAGGATAGAGCGACGCTTCCAGTTCCATTGTCGTCATCCGTAAAACTGTGAAATAAATCATTTGATTCCATGTTAGAAAAATAATTAAAAAAAAAAATCTTTGGGAAAAAGTAAACATTTTGTTGAGGGAGGGAATTGCAAGCCAATGCGAAAAAATGCCGAGAACGCCAATTCAGCGAGATGATATGCATCCATTCGAGTTGATTCAATCAATTCATCTTTTTACATTTTTCCAAGTCAAGGTCAAGCCATTCAAAGATCCAAGAAGAAAAATAAATACTGCCGAGCGAGCAAAAGTTATCCGAGACGTGAACTTATTCTTATCAGATCTTCTTGCGTGACCGTTCGGTAAAAAGAAACTCCCGTTGTGTTTCCACATGTCTATTTTTTTTGTTTTTTTGAAATTTCTCATTAACAGATTCATCCATCAGCTTCAATTCTTTTCTTTTAAAATGCCAAAAAAATTAAAAAAGAAAAATTGGGTAACGCACGTCATAGACACCCAAGTCCGAAACGGAAAGCCATTCAAGCGACCCGCGTCCCTGCTGCTGCTGCTGCCACGGGGGCGGCGTGTCGGTCGTGTACTATACTGGCGCTCGGAGCTTTTTCTATTTATAAAACTACCAACCATGAAGAAGAGTAAACTTTGCTTCTTTCGCACACTAACACACACACACACACACGGTCGTCTCCTATGGCGGCCATTTCTCGCACTGTGTGGTTGTTGGTGACTCATAAACTTTTCAGCCGTGTGTCGCTCGACTCGGCGCCGTATTATTAAAGCTAATGACAATTCATATTTGGACGGTGCTCAGAGTAGATTAGAGGCCGTACAAGAGAGTCGGTGCAAAAGAGACACCGATGGGTCCTTCCCCCTCCTTATTCATCCGGAAGTCAGATTGACAGTAACACGGTAAACACAGGGGTCAATTACTTTCGAAAAGACGATTAGTCAAATGTTATCGATAATCCAATAGTAATAGAGTGAGAGACTCGGGGGTAAGGTGACCTCCCAAGGACTGGCCTACTATATACCGTGGGGGTGAGGCTTTCTCACGTTTGTCTTCTTCTACTTCTTTGTGCTGGGAACAACTTTTCACCCCCTCCACCCTCATCTTCTTTCACTTGTTTAACTACCAACAGGTTCCATATAGTAGCGTATAAACCCCCTCCAGCACAACTCCAACAGAAGCAACAGATGGCCAGCGTATGGAGCTGCTTGGTGTACCGGGGTCACCATCTCTCTCTTCTATGTAGACTACTACACCACCCCCCATATCAAATTAAACATTTAGAAAAGAAAAAAAAAAGGAAAAAAATAAGGTCACTCTCTCTCTCTCGGTGTCGTCTCCGGCCTTTTTTTAAGTTCAATGAGCAGCCGGAAAGACTCTCGCACAGTAGTGTCATGCGTGAAAATTCGCCCGTCTAATGGAATCATCAATTCTCTATCGAGCCATTAGAGGGGCAACCCGTTGGGGATGGAAAAAAAAAAGAGTTCGTGAATTGCTAAACGAATGAAATGACACAGTTCACGTTAAGGGAGGGGGAGATTTTCAATTAAACACCTGCAGAGAGAAATTCTACGTAATTTAGTGGACCGGTCGCTACTTTACTCTAATCAATTATTTATTAAAAGGTAGATAAGATAGGAACAGAATCATCGTATAGACCTTTGAACCCCATTGAAAGTTGAATGGCAATTACAAAAAGATTACGGCTCCGTCATTTCCGCTCTTGATTACGATCAAAGATCTCGAAAAAAAAATGAAAATAAAAATAGGAGCGTTGTACTACTACTACGAGCTACACACACAGAGTAGTTCATTTGAATCATAATAAATATGCATCTTTTTTGGGTACACAAAGATGAGTACACAAGACAAAGATCACGTGACTGGGCAAAGACACGACGACAGGTCCTTTCATTCCCCCCCTGAAGAAATTTCAACTAGACAACAGCAACAAAATAGCAACCGGAAGCCCTGGATTTTTTGAAAAAAAAAACTTGACGGTTGTGTGTGACAATTTAACGAGAATAATAGTCTAGTCCAACCCCCTCTAGTGGGGTCAAAAAAATAATAAAAAAAAGGAAAAACTGAGAGTTCATTAATGTTCTAAATCGACCGCATCCGGTCATCTCGAGAAGAGAGGGACCTTAAATTCAAAAAAAATTTACGAGAAAGAAAAAGAGATGAAATCATTTGCATAGTAAGCACAAGGACCGTGAGAAGAAACTATTGCTCAATTACGTTACGGGGTCGTATAAGTCTCTCTCATGTGTGTGTGTGTGTGTGTGCACATGAGGTTTTTTATTTCATAACACTCACCTGAGGCACCTCGAGCTACCTGTTCTGCCTCCTTCCCCCCTTTGTATCGTGCAATCATCTACCACCCTCAACGACTGACCCTTCGGCCGGAGAAGTGAACAATCACGAGATGAAAGAACGGGGGGGTTGGAAGGAGAGTTTCTATTCACAAAAATTGTTAAGAGGGGAGGAAAAAGAAGTATATATGTAGCTCCATTAAAAGACGGCAGTCAGATTTTTATATGTACCCCATATTTTTTTTTACAGGACAAAAGTATAACCAAGTTTCTTTTGGGGGCTAAAAAATAAAGTTTACTCTTTTCGAAAATAATTTTTTTGTGTTTAAAGGACAACGTTTGTCCAAGAAACCAGAATCCTAAAAAAAAGATCAAAGACCTAGTAGATATAGCTTTGGAATATGTGTGTTGGGAGAAGATCTTCTTTCTGGGAATGGATTTGATGAGACACTCTCACAATACAAAAGAATTGGTCTTTCCCCCTTCAAACAACTGAAAGAGAGTGATATTTTTCGGTTATAACGTTGCCAATCTCATATTACACATCGTATTATATGGCTCGCCCCCCTTAGACCCGTACAAGAAAAGGTTTTTTGGCACCCCCTCTGAAATTCGATTCTCGACAAGCAACTGAAAAGTGGTTGTAGCGTTCGAATAAAAAACCGACAACAATCAAAAGGGGTGAACACTCAAACTGTATGCAGTTGCAAGTATTAAATTAAATAATAATGATAAGAAGTGGCTACATTGTGTTCCCACCCTTACACTTTTATTATTATTGTATTCCCTACTAAGACTACCCCCTTAATTCACCGATGGCCGGTAGCTACCATTTTGAAATTTCTGAGAGGGGGACCAAGGGCGCCCAGCTTATAGCACCCAAAATCATAATAAAACGAGAGAGAGACCAGCCTCAAGGCGTTACGAAAATGAACACTGATTTCCCACGATATCATCCCGCCCCCTCAAAATGAACAACAAAATAATGGCAACAACAAAGTAGTTTCAACCGACGTTCGACAACAGCCCCTCTATCTATCTCGGTGTGTGTGTGTGTGTGAATCTTAAGCTTTTAAATTGTCATTTCGAAATGGCCAGTGTTATCGATAATTCAAGAGATAAACCAAAAACAAATAATGGAGAGCATGACGTCGAAAAACGTGGTGATGTCATTCGAAGGAAGCCATGAGAAATACAAATTTCAAAAACGTGGTCACTCACCTAATCAATTAAGTTGTGTTCGACAATCAAGTCGAAGGAAACCAAAAACAGAATCACAGAAACGAACAAAAAGTATGCACGAAAACAATAATCGAAGTGTCCACATGTGTGTCGAGAGATGATGAGCGAGTTCAAGTGCACGTCCACTCTGGCAAGAGGGAAATTTGGTTTTGATCTTCTGCTGTGGTGTGTTCACTCTGCTGGAACTGAGAGGGCACACGCTGGGGGGTTGACGTTTGGTGTACTAGCATTTGCTTGGCCGTTGCCATGAGACTAACACTGTATAGCTATGTTCACAATAAGCTCCTCCTCCCTTCACAGTCTTTTTTTATGAATGAAACCAACTATTTCTTTTTTTATTTTCTTTTTTACTTTTTCACTTATATTTTCAATCTCCCCCCTCTCCTAGTCTGAACGACATCTAGCGGCTAGAAGCGGCAACTAACTGGAAGCGATCGTATTTCACACCGCCGGTTTTTCTTTTCAATCGCGGGGTCCCATTTGTCGGTCTCTCTCTCTTTCTCGTCTTCACATATATACTACTCGAGAAAAAGGACTTGAAAGTGATTTACAGCGTGATAAATCTGTTGAATTAAACATGCCGACAGTTACATAAGCGTTAGCCGTCCTTGGTCTCTCCAGAGACTCTTGTGGCTGACTGTCGAATTCGAGGAGTGTCTCCAGCCACAAAACGGTTGGCCAACTGCCATCGATACCTTTCAAATGACATTGAAATCACGGCTTGTTTTATTTCTTTGCCAGTCTAAAATTAAAAATGCGACATTTTTTTTTTCTCCCCGCCAATTTCGCTGAAACAAAACAAATAATAATACAAGATGGCTGCTGACGACACGAAAAGATCGTCTGCATCGTTAAGACACACACACATTTCTCGACTCGAGATCGGGCGCGTGTGTGTTATTTGGTCTGCCTCCATTGCTGCCAGTGGTGTGGGTGTTTGGTGACAAGTTTTCTTGTTTTGTTTCATCAAGTTCCGATCGTTCGTTTTTCGGTCTTGTTTCAAAAAATGGCGAGCCAGGCATCTCAGAACTTGCAAACAAGAAGCAGCAAGGCGAAACCAAGTACATCAGCAGCAGCAGCAACAGCATCCGAAAATAATTCTGCGGTAGAACTCCTCCTCCCAGCCTGCAACAACAACAACAATAACAACACGTTGGCGAGATGGCCGTTATCCAAATATTCTAACTTTATCATCAGCCAAAGGCCGGGTGTTGGAACGTGGCAAGAGAGAACGGCAGGAGAGCCCCATGACATGTGGATTCAAATTACCCAAGTGAGAACACTATCGATAATTATGCACACACGCCATTTTTTCTTTTGTTTTTCCAAATGAGTCATCAACTTTCCTTCTTTTTGTTTTGTGTGGTTGCAGCGTCGTTACATTCAGATTCTTCACGGTGACGTGTTACTCGAGTGTATCAACTTGTCGGAGGCCCAGGGAGTGTGGAAGGCCATCAGGTAAAACTCAAATCTCGACAGACCAAATGAATCATTTCGTTATAAGCAACAACTTTTTGATTATTTTAAAGACGGGGACCCAACATGTTGTTCGTCGTTTCCAATAGCAAGGTAAGGGGCTGGTTGGCCACATGTCAAACTTTCCTCGGCTTTTGTTTATTTGTTTGTTATTTGAGGTTTTTTGTTTATTCACACATTTATAAACGCTTATTGAATTCTGTCACGCACCAGGAAAGCAGCCGCAAATTTCGTATTCGCTTTCAGCCAAACAACCAGGAAGAACCGACGGCCGTGGCCTACGCTTGCGCCTGTCACCTGTCCCGCTTTTTTACTTTGCACGACGCCGATCGACAAGGTCAAGACGACGACCATCCACCTTCTTGCACCATCTCGATCAAGCAGTTGGCCATCGCCGTCTTGGATCCTCAAAATTCCAAATGGCCTTCGGGTGGGTTATTTAGAGAAAAAACGACCTTTGTCCTCCTTTGACTTGTTTATTGGTTAATTGATTTTCAATCGTGTCACATTTTAGATTATACGGAAATTGGCGAGTCTCCCGAACTTGTGCCGGACCTCCTACGTTCTTGCCTAATGGATCCTAATTTCCCCGCTCTGGTCGAGGCTGTGGAAAGTTCGCTGAAGAAGTTGATGAACTCGGACAATTCGAGTTAAAACCAAATTTTTCGTCATGTCATTTTTTAACCAGGCAATCGTAATTTTTGTAACACAGTAATATTTAAATGAGTCGTTTGTTTTTTCATACACAAGACGGTTTTTCTTTTCTTTATCTTTTATATTTCTTCTCGTTTCTCCATGTGAACACCTGGCCATGTTTCCAAACACGAAAACAAAAAAATAATAATAATAAATGTGGAAGAAGGAGCGGGAGGATGCGGAGGAGGTCATGAAAGTATTTGAACAAGGAAAAAAGCAGCGTATGTTTATTTTGTTTTAAATTAATCCAGGTTTCTTTGTCCACGACAGCGAAACTATTGAATAAAGCAAGGGGGTGGAAGAAAAAATAGCGCTTTTGTTTTTTTTTAGTAGGATATATCATCATTAGATTATTAATAATTAAGAAGACTATAATATATCGGAAGAGAGAAAGAGAGGGAACGACCCGCCATTGTATTAATCTGCAAATGTTTTCGGCCTGTGTGTGTGTGTGTGTCATTTTTAATTTTCTTTTGTAAATAAAAACAAAAAGAAAACACACACGAAAGGTAAAAAAGAAATAATCATCAGGTTAAAGCGCGGTAACACCCTCGAAAACACATGGCTAAATGTTTTTTTGTTTCGGGATTTAAAAAAAAAAAAATGTTTTTTGAAAGGTAAATAATCAGCAGCGTCAGAGGGTTAACTAGACGAACAAAAAAAAAATTCAAGACGACCAAAAAAAAGGTAAATGATTTGTGTATAAAAATGAAAAAAAAAGCCACAAGTGACGTCCCCCAAAACGTGTAACGTCTCAAAAATTTCTAATACAATTGTCACGATGTTGACTCTCTCCCCCACCCAAATTGAAGAACAAAACAAATCGGTGATTTAAACAGTTTGGCCACTTTTTTGCGTCTCCTCTTTTAATTCTTATTCTTTTAAAAGTTATTATTTTTATATTTGATTTTGCGTGTTTTTTTTTCGTGTGTGTGTGTGTAATGTGTGTTTCTCTGCTTAGCAACGACTAGACTTGCCCTGGACGCACTCACGCCCTTATTTTTCTTCTTCTTAAAACAAAAAGAAACTGGCCTATGTTTTAACCGCACGCAAACACACACGAGGATGAGGAGAGCAGCAACACAAGAGGAGGGAGAAGGAACCTAAAGTGAAGGTTAAGTCAATTAGGACACGGTACGTGTGTGTGTGTGTGCATGGGGGGTGGATGGGGGAGTTCCGGCGAGAGAGGGGGTGAGAGAGACACGAGAAGACACAGAGGAGTCAACAGAGGGAGAAGGAAAAAACACAAAAAACAAAAGAAAAATTATAGAATAAATGGTTTTTAAGACTCAGAGCCAGTCGACGAGATATGTTAGCATTAAAAAAAAAAAATTATTACAAGGCAGTGAGTTTTTTTTTCTTTTCTTTCCTTATTTTTCTTTCTCTCTTTTAAATATATCCATCGGCTCCTTCTTTCTCTTTTTCTCTTGTCGCTCATTTGTCTCCACACACGCGCTAAATTGTCGGCGATTGGTTCCAGTGAACAATGAAAATCTTTTCTTCCCGAGAGGACGACTCCATGGTGACGTAGTTGTATAGTAGATATAATTTTATGGTAAACAAAAAAAGAGTGGCGTCGCGGCGTATAGTTGTTGTTGATATTTGCTTCGTAATATTTGATGGTAGACAAGTTGCCTCGTTGTTTCTTTCTTCGGTGGCTCTATAATTTCGATATTTTCAACCTCCTTCTTCTTCTTCTTCTTCTTCTCTCGTAGGTTTTTCTTCTTTCTTTCTTTTTGTTTTTTTACAGATCGGACTCGCCATAAAGTGCTGTGGAGAAGGACATGTAGTCCAGGGCGTCGGGAATACCATCCGGGCCCTTGTATGGCTGCATGCGCTGGATGCAGTATTCGGCCTGGTCGGGTGGCAGCTCGCGACGGAGCTCATCCGGCAAGATGTAAGGTTTGTCGCCAGCCAAAATGCGGAACGAATCAATCACCTGCGATGGGAAGGAAAATTGCAAGAGTCGCTCAAGTCAATTGACATGGAAGGGGGAAATAAAAAAGGGAAAATGTCTTGTGGTAAGAAATAAGATGGAAACCTGTTCGGCCGTGTCCGAGTCGGTGGACTCTCGCGTCATAAAATCGAGGAAGGCATCGAATAGAACGTAGCCGCTGTTGTTGGGATCGACGATGGCCATGATGCGCTGGAAGTCGATATCTCCCTGCTTGTCCTTGCCGAGTGAATAGCCCAAACTGACGAGACATGACTTGTATTCGTCGGGCTTCAGGTGGCCGACACGGTTCTTGTCAAAGTGGTTAAACGAGCTTCGGAATTCGTTCAACTGTTCCTGGGTGATACCTTAAAAGAAAAAATAAAGAAATAAAATCAACAACAAATATTAACAAAAAAGGGACTGCCAGAACAACATGGGATAACAGACAGTTGCGAGGCTCGAGCGCATCAAATAAAATAAAAAAAAGATTATGCAAGAGTTCAACGATCTGTCGCTTGTCTCTACGAGAGCAAACATCCGCCCAACCGAGTCAGCATAATTTCAATTGAACTGCTGCTTCGCATCCATTAGCGTGTGAAGCAACATTTGGGTGCTGCATGTTTTTTTTCGGGGGTGATGATATGAGAGCATCGGGAAAATTGACGTTTCCTGTCGATAACGAAACTTGTTAGACTTTGATACCTTTAGAATCGCGCGTCAAAATCTGGTTTTCAACTTCGTTGATGTTCCGGTTGATGGAGGTGAGCAACTGCTCCCAGCCGACTCGAAGCGTTTCCATGGTGTACTGAGTGTATCGGTTTTCAAACACCATCGATTCTTGAATGCCCTGGTTGAGCTTCTCCAACTCTTCCATGTGCGACTTGTAGGCGTAGACGTTCTGCTCGTATTCTTTCAAGCGGACCAACTGATCCTCCAATGATCCCTGAACATTCATTCAGCCGACAAAATACACACACAGAAAATCAGTTTGGCGACATCAAAGGGGAAGAAGAAGTCTTTGAAGAGACGGACCTGCATTCCCATTGCGATCGAAGCCACGGCGTCCATTTGGCGCTCAATCCACGGTCCAACCGAGTTAGCCTTTTCGGCAAACTGGCGGCGCATAAGCTCATTGTTCTGTTGTTTACGAAGCTCGGCCTGCAGAGTGCCGTCCCTTTGAGGAACCAACTGACGGACTTCCGCCCATTTGGAAGTGATGTCCTAAAAACAAGAGAAAAATCAAATTAGTCCAACGACAAAGTACAACTTTTAAGGCGATTGAAGGGGTGGAGAGAAGGGTGAAAAAAATGAAAAACGATAAAAAAAAAATAAGAACATTCCCCATAGCCCCTTCACCAAGCAAACAGGCATGTCTTTACCTTGGGTGATGATTCATCCTTTTAACAACGAGCGTTTGCAGCAAAAATAGGGGAATTTTGGTTTGTTTTTTCAAGAAAAATAGTTAGTTTGGGCCACACACACACACGACACACAATAAATTAGTGATTTAAAACAAAATCAACGCCAACGGCGACCCAGTTGATAAGCGCCAAATTAAATTCAAAGCACGCAAATTTTGGTGAATCAGCAATAAAATCGTATCGAAATGATTTAAAAACCAAAAACGGTTAGCACTCCGACCCCGTGTTATCTGCACGATCCGCAGCAGAGGAGTTGACAGCACGTGAATCAAATATTTGTTTCTTTTTACCTTGGCCGTAAGACTGGTGTATGGATTGTCCAAGCCGCCGGGGATGCTGTGCTGGCTGGCAATCGATTCGACTTGTTGAACCAGACCGACGATCGATTGGTATTCCTTATCCGCCTCGCCGAGCGTGGCTTTGAACTGTTCGTGAGCATCCAACAAGCCCTGGATTTCTTCCATCGTGTGGACGATGAACATGTCGACCAAATCCTCACGTGCTCCATCCAACCAGTTGTTGAAAGGCTATCAATGAATCAAAAAGAAAGATAAAGCTTTTGGGAAGAAGCCTTTTAAGCATGATATCGGTCTTGTTTATATTACCGCGGCCCTTTTGGCAAACTCCAAATGAAGTTGATCAATCTTCTCCAGCACTCGTTCGGCCTCCTCCAATGCTTGACGACGAGATTGGGTTAGTGATCCCAGTCGATCCCACTGGTCGCAAATAAGCTGACAGCGGGCGTTAACCGAAGCCGTGTCGTGATAATCCAGCGCACTGAAACAACAACGAAAATCAACGTTAGTAACCCACAGCAACAATAATCCGACGGTTGCTCTATTTCGAGTATGAAAAATACTTGAGTTCTTGAGCGATGGCAGCAATTTGTTCGACTCGATCCTGGTGGGCAGCCAAGTCGCTCTCGAAAGCTTCGTGCTTCTTCTTGAGAGCCTTCAGTTCCGGCAGGCGGCAAGAGCGGAAATCCTGTCAAATATATTTTTAAAAATAATTGCAATGAATATTGGCAATCATAACATTTTGATGGGAAATTATACCTGAGAAGAGAGCATCTCTTCTTTGCCTTGAGTCCATCCTTGATGGATGTCGGATTTGTGCTTGAACTTCTGGGCCAAATGGTCCAAACGTTCCAGTCTAAAAAAGATGATTAAAGATTGTAATGATAATAAAAAAATAACTTGTCGGCCGCACGAGACTGTGACCGTCCTAGGCCACCGCACTTGCAACTCTGTACAACAGGTAAATGTCTGCGGGGCAAAGAGAGAGTCTAAAGTAGTTACCTCATCATTTCCGAGAGGAGCCACTCCTCAAACGATTTCTCGCACCCTTCCAAGCCTTTCCATGCATTGGCGATATCCTGCAAAACCAAACAAAATTGAGTTGATAGGAAACAAAAAAGGAATAAATAATAAGCCGATGGCGGGAGTTTCCATCGACCAGAAAAAGAGGTAAATCCGGGGTAAGTGCGGGGTGCCAACTTACCGAAACCATTTTGCCTTCGGTGGGCATGTACGCTGGTCGGTTGGACAGACGCAGCTTTGTCTGCAGCGTGTTGAAGTTGGTTTCCAGTTTGGCCTTCTGTTCAACGCGAGGAGGCTTGTGCTTGCGGCGGTATTGCCGGTACTCGTCCAATTTCTTTTGCACGCCGGCCAAAGAATTGTCAGTTTGACGAGACTCGAGCCAAGGCAAGGTCCTCTTGATCCATTCCAACAGCTAAACAGAGAGAAAGAGGAGAAAGATTATTTGAAATTCGATGGGCGGTCAAGTACACAAACTTAGTTACTTACGTCGCTGGCCAGACGCTCGTATTCTTCCATGAGGCGCTCATTCTCCTGGTTAACCTTGAGCACTTTGCAGATGCGATTAGCTGCGGTTTCCGCCTGTTAAATAATAAGAGGATAAAGTGACATCGTTATTCCTTTAACGAGACAGTGCGCGGGAAGGTCTCGGTGTCGCACACTTTTTCTAGATAGAATTAAATAAAGAAAGAAAAAAACACGGTACATATCATGCACAGTCGCTCGGATGGAACCGACTTGAACAACAACACAGAAGCAAACACAATACGATATAACCCATGCTCTTTAACGGTATCATCTGGCAGAAAATTCCTCAAACTGAAAATTTTGCTGTGTCCACCGCGGATAGACATTATCATTTTTCTCTTTTTGGTTTTTATTTTGAGGTGAGAGCGAAAAGATCAAAAAATATTTTCTTTGCTGTTTTCAATATGTCAGTCAGGAATGGAGAGCCAAATTTACCTTAATTTTTCCGGCAAAGCAATGATAATAAGAAGAAACGTAGGTCATGATGGCACGCTCGTCAGGCATGGCGGAATTGCACAGGTCTATTAAGGTTAACCAGATTCGTTTGGGTTTTTTGTGATTTTTGCAAAAAGGTTTTAACGGTAAGATGGTAGTGGGTCAGTTTTTGTTTTAAGTGTTTTGTTGGGCGAACGGGCATGCGCACCAGGCAAATACATAGAAAAAAAAGGGAGAAAAAAAAACGACAAAGCATTCAGATTAGTATAGTCACCTCTTATACATCCGTCACTTCGGCTAAATTTGTTTCATAAACACACAAAAAAAAGGCGAATCAAATTTGTTATCAATTGTTTGAAAGATTAGTCGACTATCGTACATGTCATGCTGCTGTTAATTCAAGACACTTTTCGGTTCCAGTCAAAGCTCTCTCTGGGCCCGATCGAATGGATCCAGGTGAAGAGAGAGAGAGAGGGAAATAGATAGAGAATTGAATGTTTGTTAATGTTTTAAAAGCTCGTCTTTTCTTTTTTCGTTTTCCACAGATACAAATCTGAGTTTTTTCATTCTAATTATGTACGTCAGCACAAAATAAAAAATAAATGTCTCATGCCACGATATGAGGTAGCATTTAATTGTTGTGTTCCAGGTTCTAACCTGCTGGGCACCCTGGAAGGCGTGGTAGTAGCACGAAACGTACGTCATGATTGCACGCTCATCCGGTTTGGGGGTGTTGATCAGATCTGTTTTACATTCGAGAGACGTATGTTTCGGATATACACATCATTACAGAAATATTTCTTTAAAAATAAACTAAACGGCCCACGATGAGCATTGGTTTATACGCCGCCTGATTTCTCAAAATAAAATAATTCCTCCCCCCAAAACTTCAAATCTCTTCAATTAAAAGGCAATTGATAATAAACCTCGTTGTTTTCATGAAACATGTGAGGCTAACGGTTCAGACGATAATGGAGACTTGATTTTACCTTCTGGATCCAACATGCGAGGGATGTCCAGGTATTTCTCGGCTACGTCGAAAGCCAAGTTCAAGTTTTCCAAAGGATTGTCCTGTGTGATAGGAAAAAATGGGAGCAAAGTTAATTGAGGCACTAAAAATAGTTATTGAAATAATGACGACACTCTTCGTACCTTGGACAGCTGGTTGTAGTTGGGTATCAGATCCGGACGATGACGGTGAATCAAGGCACAGAAGGCAAGGCCATCCTTGAAGCTGAAATAAAAATAGAGAGACGGACAAGAAGAAAAAAAAAGGCGAAATTATTTCCCCGAAACCCAACCGGTTCATTGAGCAGAACAGACGAGCAGTCATTAAGACACGGCGTCTACGCCGTCTGCATGGTCCGTCTCACCGCCAACGCATTCAAAGAAACTCGTTTTCAAAGAATGGACAGATTGAGCACATACCTGAGGTGGAAATTTTGAACGTTAACGTTCTTGTAAGGCGCCGTCTTGCGCTGGCACCACAAGAGGAGACCCTCCTTGGCCGTCATTTCCTCGACGGAAATATCCTGGATGGCGAAGCGCAAGATGATGGTCCAAATCATACCCAAAGTCATTTTGGTGTTGCCATCAACGATTTCTGTGGGGAAAACAACAAACAAAACGCGTATTAAAAGTATTCCATTTAATAAGAAAGGCATAGAACGTGTAGTATACCTTCAGCTCCGATGGAGACGAGCTTGACGCCCTTGCTGGCGATAAAATCTAGCGCCTTGTTGACATTGGCAATCTTGTGGAATCTCATCTTTCCCCGGTCGGGCTTGGGCAGGGTCTCGCCGGAGATGACTTCCAGCAAGAGCATGAGCTTGAGTCCGTTGCGGAAATCATCCTCGATGTTGTCAATTCCAGTTCCGGCTTTGCGCAGGTGAGAATTGCACCAGGCTGTAAAAGTCTACCAAGGAAAACAAACAAATTCGTTAAATTCCACATGACGTGTCGATCCCGATTTTCAGCTTATTTAGCAGATAACCTTTCCCAGTCCAACTACGCACACTACGTACAGTCATTAACACCCAAAAATGTAAATAAAAAGCAAAAGTAAACACGGAAAAAAAAAAGAAAATAGGAGAGGCCTGTCAAAACAAGGCGAGTTTATCGAGGAAAAAACCAGGACAACCAGGACAACGGAATTTTTGGGTCTTTTGTATTTTTCGTCGCCGGCGAAACGTGACGGCCGTTGGAGGGCCGAGCAATCAAGAAAAACACAAGATTGTCTTTCTTTTTTCTTCTGGTGAGAGAAATAGATGGGATAGGAGGAGAGCCTCGGGTTTAGAACCGAAGCGTGAAGAACCATCTGGTCGGCATGTACACTTCAAGAGTCACATCATTTCGATGGGCGAAATACGAGGCATTTCAAAAAAAGACGATAAGTCATAAGAAATAATCTCTTACCCAAAAGGCACCCTGAGGCCGCAACCAAAACTATACACTCTGGCCCCATTTAAATATGATAAAAATATTATTCCGCTGGCGTCTACACATTCGTACCTTTCGGTGGGATTTTTCTTCTTCATAATAATAATGAAGGAGACTCGTTACTGAATAAAAGAAAAAAGAACAACGCTACACACACTAAATTCAGCGTTTCTTTCGTTGGCTTTTTATGATCATCTTTCCGGTCGAAACCGCATCTGAGAACCTGATACTCGGGGGGCTTCATCTTCTTTAAGACTTTGGATTCGTTCATTTCTCGAAGAATAAAGAATGGAGAGAAAGATAAACCCCAAACAGACAACACTATTTTTCTGTCGAAACCGCATACTCCCATATCTTCTTTATTTCTCATTAACAGATGATGAAGATTCCATCACACACAACGGGCGCACGCACACAAGAGCGGACCCCAAAAATATCTAACTATTCTTTCCGTCAGAAAAGAATAAGAAAAAGAAACAGTTAAAAAAGAAAAGAGTAGTACAGTAAAGTAGTGAACTACTACCACTACAACTTGATGAGGAAAACGAGTCTCGTTTTTAAAATAGAGTTACCGCTCCCGCACAAAAGTCTGCGCTTGGATGTAGAGGAAAAAGAAGAAGGAGAAGCTATTTCGGGGTAGCCGAGAATCTCGTCCACTCCCGATCTGTGAGCGCCAGCAGCGTGAGGGACCTTCTTCTTCTTTTTTTTTCTTCTTGTTGTTCAGAGTATATGGAGGAGAACGGGGGAGAGGCGTATCTAAGAATAGATTTCGTGGGGTCCGAAACCGGAACACCATTTTCACGACAAATCTTCCGCCAGTTTTGCCGCATCGTCCAACAATGACGTCATCAATTCCTGCTCGTCTCTGACCCCACCCTCACTTGGCTGTGTGCATTTATTTCATTTGACTTTTTTATTTTTCTTTCTCCCGACTATCAAATTACAAGAGTTAATGGCTACTGGCGACCATTCAGGAATTATTCCATAAACAATAATTGTTTCCCTTTCAAATTGGACGCGGTTTCGCCCCCAGCTCTACACACACATACACACACATGGCCCCACCAGGTAACGACCCGATGCGAAACCGTTTTTCATCGGGCCAGTGTGGGAGGAGGACGGCACTTTCTTGGGATCCGGCCAGCCAGGCATTTCTTTTCTGTTCCGACCTAATCGCACTGTGCGGACTCACATCGGTGGAACGATTCTCTGTCGTCACGGTCCGTCGCATGTGAATCCCCCCCCGCAATCAAAAATTATCCTAATACTACCACCACTACTACTAGCCTTGATTCCCCCCGCAAGCTATCGCCTGTGCACCGAGTGTCATCAACTGGTTCTGGACAATGAGGCCGAATAAAAAAGGAATTTTGAAAAATATTTAAAAAAAGACAAAAAAGTTATACTTCTTTCCTAACCGGTATTCTTTATATTTATTTACTATTATTTTCGCTAGAGTCGCCCTTCCTAGAGAATAAAATAACCCAGCCAGAAATGAAGACGGACGTGATGGCCATGTTAAAAGCTTTGCTTTAGTGGGACAGGTTTCATTAAAAAACAAGGAAGAAAAATTGCCCTCAATTTCACGAATTTATAAAAAGTGACACATGGAGAGAGAGAGAGAATAGCAGGGAGGGCACACCAGGAAGTGTCTGCGACACAGAAAAACAACATCTGTTAGGATCAATCAGAACAAGTCAATCAGCAGACGGTTTTTTTTTATTCTATAGCCTTGAGAAAAACATGTTGTTTGCCTTTTCCCGGGTGTAAAATTATTTATGAAATGGAAATCAATTCGGGAATAACATTCATTCCTGGGCAGCTCCGATGGAAAGAAAGAAAAAAAATGAAAAACGAATTGATAATTCAAGGTCTGAGATGCCAGCCGTCGCGAAATGTTATGACATTCATCGTCGGCAGCGACCGAAAGTAAATCGGGAGAGTAAAAAAGAAGTTTAAAAAATAAAAAAAAGAGCAGGGGCAAAAGAAGTGTCAGCAACCTGAGCTAAATCTGGGCTAAGTTTAAACACACTGTCCGTGAGAGAAGGCGAGCGCCAAGAGCGGGATTTTTCGTGAGACCGACGAGCAAAAGTCCGGAAAAACGGCGGCTATAGCCACAGCCCCTTCTTTGGGCACCGGTTCTTTCTGATTTCAAAGGCGTCGGGGTAGTAGTAGTAGTAGCAGCAGCAAGGGTTGGCCTTTTAAACTGTCTGCTCTCTCTCCGGTACGGTTAAAATTCTCCCGGTAATACGAAACCGCTTCAATGATGCACGACCGATTGAATAACGAGAAAATAGAAAATCTCATTTTGTACTTTTTTTTTTCTAAAAAAAATATAAAAACGTTTTGTATGTTTGTGGACAAACACCGGAACTTGCATGCACGCCTACGGAAGGAATAACATCCTTGTCGAATCAGGTGTAACACACACACGAAATTTGTCAACATTTTCTGTTTTTTGTTTCTGGTTTCGTCCTTTTCTTAACAACTGGGTCAAACGCCATCGGAAGTGTCGACAAAAATTTCATAGGAAGTTGGAATTTGCCAGACTCGATAGCAGGAAATGACGATAGAGAGAGAGAGACCGTTGCACCATTTTTTGTATGTCCAAAAGGGCAAAGCCAAAGAGTGTATGCGGGAGAGAGAGTGTCGGTGGAAAAACAAACATCTATTTTTGTTCCATAGCCCGGCACACGGAGGTAGCATAGTATATATATTATATACGCTGGGAAATGTGTTGCACACACGATCATATCGACTAGGTTCCTACCGTTGTTTTTTTTCCGAGTGTGTGTGTGACTGTGTGTTGTCTATCCGTAAATGAAGCTCTAAAAAGACCCCCACCACTATACAACCATATTTTCCCTTGTTGTTTTTCTTTCCTCCTTTTTCCACCTAACGGACAAATAACTTCTGGTCACATTGCCCACAACTGGGGGAATGCAGTCAGGCAAACGCATTTATACTTCTGAGAAAACAAATCTGATGAGGGGGGAAAGAGAAAAAGCTGCCGTTTTCGTGATCGTAAACACACACACACCGTTGGGTAGCATACAAACAACCCTTCTTCTTTTTTCAAAAAAAGCTATTGTCAAGTTTTAAAAAGAATGGCAAATGGAATTTGGTATCTTACCTTTCGCTGTTGTTTCTCCCAAGCTGGATCGAGTAATCCCTCTCGCTCCCATTCTTCTTCTTGCTCCATATAGACGCCGTTGACATCCATCATGGTCGTCATCGTCATTTCGACCATCGTGCTCGCAAACAGAAACAGAAACAACTGATTTGCCTTCAATCAAATGGGGGCTGGATGCCTCTTGGAGAAAAAGAATTGGAAGCTAAATTCCCCCAATAATCACACGACGTTGTTTGGGACTCTTCACTCCGTTTGGATGATGCTGAGAGCTGTTGATGTCTCCCCTTTTTGAACGAAAAGTTTGGCGTCAGTTATTGCTTAACAACCAAACAAACGCTGGTGACTAAATCAAAAAATTGTGTAACAAGATGGATTGTGTAAGCCTTACTAGGCGAATTGTGAGGAGAAAATCGCTTTTTAACCAAGATAATTCTGTTTTTTCACCGGTGGAGGATAATGATCGTCGACAAGGCAAGACCGGCCTCGACTGGCTTCTCAACCTCTCCCCCCGTCTGCAACGATTCGCTACACTAGCGACACCCTATTTTCAGACGACGGACACACACACAACCGCCCAACTACCGCCGTCTGAATTTAGCATGGCGCAGAGTATATCCATCCCATTTTGGTTTTGAAATCTAATGCCAGCCATGACTTTTTTTTTTGTCTTTTTTTTCCTGTTTGGCTTTTTTTTCCCTTGAATTCTTTGAATATTTTTCGGTTTCTCTAGTGTAGTGTACGGTAGAGAGGGAGCTACTACTACCGTCTCTCGTTATATATCTGGCCCACACAGCAGCAGCAGACGTCGTTTAATCACCTTGACGTTTTCTTCTACACACTTCTCTTTTCTCGCTTAGATATTTGAACTGGAGACGTCGCGACGAAGCGGCCTCCTCCGACCGTATCGTTCGGCTTTGGCCGGCCGCATTTTCTCGGGAAACGCTTCTCCTTGCCAATTTCAACTCTTCATCAACTTATTTCCGTGCCGCAGTCGCGTATAGACCGCATGCTCTCCTCCACGTTAATGTATAGCTTTTACAGACGGTTTTATATCGTTTGTGCACGGTCAAGAAACCTCGGGAAAGAAACGGCACATCTATTCCCACGCAACAACGCTAATACACCCAACGCGTTTCCGTCTGCCCGTCGCCATGGTTTCTCTCTATAAAGCTCTTTTTTGAGTCTTAAACACACAGACAACCAATTATTAAACGTGATTTTCTTTACCTTGGTTTCAAAGAATGTTGTGCGTTTTCAAAGATAATTTTTAACTGTGCATCCCCCATTCCCCTGGCCAAGTAATGTAACCGAATACCATCCATACTTCAGGGCGACTTTTATCTTACATCCGAGCTCGAGATAAGAGGGAAAATCGGATATTTATCCTTGTCGTTTAAATAGCCTTGACGTTTTTCCAATCAAGATAAGAGGCGTTGTTAGTGTAGACTTACGCGGTTGAGTGCAATCGGAATACAATGTTGTATTTTTCTGGGGAATAGAGGAAATGTGTTAAAATGCCTTACGGTAAATGACTAACACCTTTTTCGTAGTAGCAGTACGGTTGGTGTACACGCCGATTGAATTCGTCCGCGGCCCTCCTACTTCCTATCTTTGAAATTCTAAATCTGGTGGGATGACTTCACCTCTGCTTCGTTCGCACAACAACACCGTGTGTCCGGCAAGTCTCTGCCAAAACAGCTCCAGCAGCAGAGAAAAGAAAAAAAAAGGGAATAGTACACAAAAAGGAATAATAATACTTATGAGCATTAGATATTTTGACCTGGGTCGAAATCCCTTTCATGTCTGGCTTACTATCGCACAACATACTGATAGTCAATTCAAACAAATAATGTATAAATGATCAACGTATGATAAACGTTATTTGAATCAAGCTTTGTAAAAATATAAAAAGAGTTGAGTTTTGTTAGAGCACAAGACTCTGCTTTGACCAACGGTTGGCACGCTTTTATTACTAAGCAGTTTCAAGAGGGACTGTCAACAAGCCTAGAAAAATAAAAATAAAAACATTGCTACTTTCAGACTTCCACCTTTTTTATTTTATTTTTTTTCAACCAACGATCTTCATTAGTGAGAGACGAGATGTCGCTAGCCATTAACTTCCAAGCCGGGCACACATGCACACACCAAATAAAAGAATAGCTGAAGAAGAGGCCTCGTCAGCTTTCTTGCGCGTTGTGCCTAGTTCTTCTATATATAGATTTCTTTGGCGCTAGTCGTCATTCGTTTCGGATGGAAATAAACGGACCAACTATCACCATCTTTCCTATATGTATCAAAGCGAAAAATCCCACGGCGCCTTCATTCAGTGCCGTGTCTGCGGGAGCTTTACGCGTCGCCTTAATTTCTCTAACCAACAATTACACCAACAGCTAAGGTGCTAAGGTGGAATTGAGGCGAAAGAAAACCATAGCCAGGGCATATCTAATCAAGTTTCATTTCACTTTACACAACTAAAGCCCAAATTAAATATTAGATCAAGAAAAAATGTTTCACTTGCTTACGTCAAACGACCGGTGCAATGCAATAAAAGCGGAGAATTTTAATCAGACTCAAGGAAACTACTGAATCTTGAAGCGTAATACAGCCAACAATTTTTTGGGTCTCTACACAAATATACTTTGTAGCTACGTATTGGTAAATTATGTGGATAATGTATAGTGCGGGGGTTCGTATTCCCTATCGGCTCCTTCTCCACTTCCTTGTAACGCAATTTTGTCAGGTCGAGTCACCGGGTCCCGTATCACACAGGATCTTCTATCGCTGATATCTTATACCGGTCTGTAAAATATGAAAACGGATATGTCGAATGCATAATGAATGACAGGCTGGCGTATTTCGATTCCTCTCTCTCTCTCACTGCAGTTGATTTCAATGACCGAGTAGTGGACCTTTGCCAATTTTGTTGGCGTTTCTATTACCTACGTGATGCCTACATCCGCCTCTATCACCGCGACGTCCGCTTTAGTTGTCTGTATTAGCAAAGATATATTACCAACATCACATTGAACTGAATAGATATATTACAAAGCTTTCCGCTAAAAGATATGAACGATATGGCAAATTTAAAAGGAGTTCCAAGGTACGGAAGAGGTTTCTTTGTAATGGATAAAACTGAGTTTAATAAAATAGATAGAGACTCCATCTGTAGTCGGGGCCAAGAGATCCTTTCCGACTCCGTCGTGGATGTATGATCTCTAAATGCGTAAGAATTGTTTGTTGAATCATTACAAAGACTGATTTTTTTCTTCACATAAATTAGAATATGGTGCACTCGGCTTTGTTAAGGGAAGACTACAATATCCAACACTGTATGCTAAAAACAATGATCACTTCTCCTCGGCAGGATTGTTGACTGACCATGGGATAGGGAATTGGATCCGAAAAGGATACCGCTTAACTGTTGGCCGTTGCACAATCTTTTTGAAAGAGAAATTTTCAACTGGCAGTACAAGTTTTGTTTGTTTGAAAAGCTGTTCTTGTTATGGTTGGATAAAATCATTCATGTTTTTTTTCACATAAGTCAGCAATGAAATGTAAAATCCTAGGGATGAATTCGAGAGTGTTCACTTTAACCTAATAGAAACATAAACGGGCAAGTTAGTTCAATTCAACAATCATAAATTTTTCGGCACCTAATCCTTACTTTCCCAACAGTATGAAGTTCAAAATCAGGAGTTTTGTACATGATCAAAGGAACGTTATTCAAGTTTAGACCAACAGTGTTTGCAGTGTGTTTTATCAACGAAGAGTAGAATCTTTTTACTTCGCTCAATTCTACATCGCGGTTGTCCATATCATGGATGCTGGATTTCAAATAAAGTTCAAATGAGTTAAGTGGCAAGCAAAATATGTCTAAATATTATTGGTTTACCAGCTCCAAAGGTCCTTGATGAAATTTACAGAGTATTGACATTGGATAGTGTCTGTTCTTGAAGGAATGCCATACATAAAGCTTACTTCTTTATTATTTCTTGATTCGTTTAAGAATCCTGACCAAGCTGCAATCATCCAATGCATGTCATCGGTGGGAATTGAAACTTCGTTTATGGAGGAAGAAAAAACGGCAGACAAGCAATGGTGAACTTTATCTCTAACACTTAGTGGGCCTCTTGCCAAAAGAACCGGCAAATGAACAACACCGTCGGCTCTTGATTCTTCAGATTTACGAGCTGATAAAAGGAGACCTAGAAAGAGAATATGCTAGTTGCTGGTTTCAAATTTAAAGTGATTACACCAACTAACCTTCGTAAACAAGTCTAGGCTGTGATAGCTGTACATCTTCAACTTTAATGTGAACTGGTAGATCTTCTTGGTCAAATCCTTGAATATCCGGTTTAAGTACAAATTTTGCCTGTAATGTCACTGCTTGAGTGCTGAAAGAGTTGACCAGGTATCTTGATAAAATACGTCCATATCGGGGAAACGTGGTTGGTTTTGTATGGTCAAAGCTATTCAAGTCAGACACACGATAGACACTCCACATTTTCCGCTTCAAATCTGGAAAAAAAATTAAAAAGTCAGTTGTCAGTCTCTTCTCTTCTTGAAATGATGTGATGCTTACCTTCAAATTCTTCAAGGTCATTTTCATCCAACTCTGGTTCCACAATCTCAACCACAGTCCGCCGCCGACTTGCAGGCGTCTTAAATTGTGGCGTCTTGATTGTGGTTCGTAAAGCAGTGACATTTTCGTCCGTTTGATTAACAGTTTTAGTTGCATTGAGGTTGAAGGGCAATAAAATACTGCTTTTTCGTCGGCTCATGGTGTACTCCGATTTACACAGTCAAAGAAACTACATACTCCGCAGTCTGAACGAATGTAAAATTTAAAAGCAACGGAGTGAAGTTAGAAGTAGAGTTTAAAATTTGATTGTGTTTACACTGGAAAAACCAAAAAAAGATCCAAACATTAGCAGCCAAGTTTTCAAACGGGCGCTTGGTTTAACAATTTTTTTTAAAACTGATTATAGACGCACCTCGGGTGGACCTCTAGTGGCCATTTTACGAACTAAATTTGAATTCTAGAAAAATGAATCAAATTGTGCTTTAACTTTCGTTTGTGCGAAAAATTTATTCAATAAAAATAAAATTCTTACGGTTGACGAGTATAGTATGTCGAGAGATTGTCCTTAGGAATTTTTAAAAGATGATGTAATTCCGCGCATGTCTGTATCTAAAATCGCATAATAATACTCAGTTTACGTAAGTGTTCGTCTGCTTGAAATCGTCTCCTCGAATTCATGTGCTACTTGGACTCTTGGAGGAGCATTTGATCTTAACGATAAGTTTTATTTTCAGTAATAGTTAATAAAATCGTAATTGAAGGTGAAATATTAGGAACATTCTTTTGGCGATAAAATGGCTTATCGCCAAGCAAGTGCTTTTCGAAATTTAGAATTGTTGGTGCAAAATAGTTTCACCAGACGACAACTAAGCCGGACGATTGTACGTATATTTTCACTAGTCACAGTCCAAGCTGACGTAATCATTTACATTTTGCATCTTAGATTGAACGGAATCTTCATCTTTTGAATGGAAACTCACCATCTCACAGCAAGATACGGACCATTCTACAACAGTGGCGTCTTCATTTTTCTGAAAAACCCCCTAAAGGATTTGAAAAATATTTTAAGCCAGGAAATACTGCAAAAAATGCATCAAAAGAAGCTCCTAAAGAAGTACCAAAGGATGCAGCTCCAAAAGAAACACCTAAAGAAACACCCAAAAGTGGTCCATTTGGCACAGGGCCTCCGTCTGGAAAACCATTTTCTATGAAGTACGAGTTTAAATTTGGATCTTCAGGGGGAAAGTAAATATACCATCCATTATTCACTTAATGTTGTGTGTGTTCCACCATGTGTATGCTTTATGTGAATTAGTGGTATGGTATTCACTTTTTTAACCAAATTGGGATAGCCTAGAATGTTTTAGAATAGCTTTGATGTTTGAGTTCATTTATACAGAATTTAACATTTTGTATTCCTTTATTTTTCAAGCAAACCTTGTTATGTGGCTTTCCCTTTTTGAATATTTTACGTACACCCCACAAAAACATCAATCATTTGCATTATTATTTCCTTTTAGAGACGGCCGTGGCGAAGGAGGCAAAGAAAAATACATGATTTACGCTGCCATCGGCACTGTTTGTGTTTTGGGTGCCCTCACTTACCTCGAATTGAATAACAGAGAAATAACGTGGAAAGAATTTATCAATAAGTATGTGTTTTCTTTGATTTCAAATTTCTACAATCATTGATTTTATCTTTTCTTCTTTATAGCTATCTTGCTAAAGGAATGGTCGAGAAATTAGAAGTCGTTAACAAAAAGTGGGTTCGAGTTCGACTACCTGCTGGAAGTAACACATCCGATGGGGTAACGTTAACGTGTTACATAATTTTTACATAACAGTATGGTAAATCAATATTCTTCTGTTTAAAAATTAATATTCGTCGCAGAGCTCTCTATGGTTTAACATAGGAAGTGTAGATTCATTTGAAAGGAATTTGGAGAATGCCCAAATTGAATTAAACGTAGAATCCCAAAATTTTGTGCCAGTTGTATACAAGACTGAAATGGATGGTAGCACTGTGAAGGATTTGATTCCGACTTTGCTCATTATAGGTAAATTTTAAACAATTGGAAAACAACCAACAATGTGGATTATAATTGTTTTACTCTTTGAAAAGGTTTTTTGATCTTCATGCTAAAACGTTCAAGTGAAATGATGGGTGGAGCTGCCGGTCGTGGCAAGGGCCGCGGTGGTGGCTTGTTTGGAGGTGTAATGGAATCCACTGCCAAGCTGATTAATCCTACCGATATCAAAGTTCAATTCAAGTAATGAACCAATAACGCTCTATTGATATCTTTAAAAGATATCAAATATGATATTTATGTTTATTCCAGGGATGTTGCTGGCTGTGAAGAAGCTAAAATTGAAATCATGGAATTCGTCAACTTTTTAAAAAATCCCCAGCAGTATATGGATCTAGGAGCTAAGATTCCAAAAGGAGCAATTCTTACTGGTACTTCCTTCGCACTTCACATCATCTTTTCTGTCAGAAGTAGCTTATATCCATTGCCTTTTTAGGGCCACCTGGAACTGGTAAAACTCTCCTGGCAAAAGCTACGGCAGGCGAGGCCAATGTTCCATTCATTACCGTGTCGGGATCTGAATTTTTAGAAATGTTTGTTGGTGTTGGACCATCTCGAGTAAGATTGTCTTTTAATTCACTCGAAACATTCCCTGTATTTGTAAATTGTTAACAATTTGTTTAACAGGTTCGAGATATGTTCGCCATGGCCCGTAAACATGCTCCTTGCATTCTTTTCATTGACGAAATCGACGCGGTTGGTCGTAAAAGAGGAGGCCGTAACTTTGGGGGCCATTCAGAGCAAGAAAATACGCTTAACCAACTGCTGGTTGAGATGGATGGTACATAAAATTTAAAATGTATATGTATGGATAGTTAAATATCATGAAAATTGAATAGGTTTCAACACGACAACTAACGTTGTCGTTTTGGCCGCCACCAACAGATTGGACATCTTGGATAATGCTTTGTTGCGTCCTGGGAGATTCGATCGTCAAATTTATGTTCCTGCTCCAGACATTAAGGGTATTTCCTAATTGAATTAACGCATTGCAGAAGTACACAGTACTGATGCTTTGGTCGTGTTAGGTCGTGCCTCTATTTTCAAAGTCCATTTGGCCACCCTGAAGAGCAACCTCAACAAAGACGATCTGGCTCGCAAGATGGCAGCTTTGACTCCGGGATTCACAGGTGCGGATATTGCCAACGTCTGCAATGAAGCCGCTTTGATAGCCGCTCGCGATCTAAACGAGTCTATTGAACTCAAGCACTTTGAGCAAGCTATCGAGCGTGTTGTTGCCGGCATGGAAAAGAAGAGCAACGTTCTTCAGCCGGAAGAAAAGAAAACGGTCGCCTATCACGAGGCTGGTCACGCTGTAGCTGGATGGTTCCTTGAACACGCCGATCCACTTTTGAAGGTATTATCAAATCACTCACATGTGTATCAATGTCAAGTATCGATAGAATCCTTTTTCGCATCCGGTCTAGGTCTCCATCATCCCCCGCGGCAAAGGTTTGGGTTACGCACAGTATTTGCCAAAAGAGCAATATTTGTACACGGCGGAGCAGCTCTTTGACCGGATGTGCATGACACTGGGTGGTCGAGTGTCGGAGCAGATCTTCTTCGGTCGCATCACAACCGGCGCTCAGGATGATTTGAAGAAAGTCACACAGAGCGCCTACGCTCAAGTCGTTCACTACGGCATGAATGAAAAGGTGGGCAACGTCAGCTTTGACATGCCGCAACCAGGAGAGCAAGTGTTGGAGAAACCTTATTCCGAAGAGACCGCACAGTTGATTGATAGCGAAGTTCGCGTCTTGATTGGCACAGCCTACAAGAGCACCCACGAACTCTTGACCCTACACAAGGAGAAAGTCTTGAAGGTAATGCCCCTGTTTTGATTAGCTCAGCAGGATCTCGTTATACTTGATTGTTCGCTAGCTGCCTGTTTTTCTTCTTCTATTGTCCCTTTCTAACTGATTTGTCTGTTGTCTTTTGTCTTGATGAACTCTTCTGCTGACACGTAGGTTGCCGAGCGTCTGTTGAAACAAGAAATTCTCAATAGAGATGACATGATTGAATTACTCGGCCCACGACCCTTCCCCGAAAAATCCACGTACGAGCAGTTTGTTGAGGGAACTGGCTCGCTGGACGAAGACACGTCCCTTCCAGAAGGTTTGAAAGGATGGAACAAAAAGAAGGAGACGGAGCCGGAGAAGAAGGACACCGATAAGAAATCGTCATCATAAACAGCAAAATCTGGCCCGGCAACAACGCTGCACCATTTCTGTTGTTGCCTTTTGGCCTGAGCTACGTGTCTGCGTGCCGACAACGACGTTGAATGCTCTCCCATCGGAACTTCCTTTCAGCGGGCCAGTCAAAGTTTCGTTTCTTGCTACTTTGCTGGAGCTTCTCTAGTTTTTCGGGAATTTCTTTCGTTGTCGTTTGTTGCATTATTAGATCCTTTTAGGTCCACAATGGAATTTTGTACAGGAAACAAATCAATCGACAATAAAAAGAGAATCTTAGATAAGTTTCATACTTTAGAAACCAAATTTACATACATACTTTATTTATTTACTTTAAATTCCAGTGCTGTTATTTGATTGTTCGCTTGAACGACGGTTGTTCCAGTCGTAAAAGGCGTACGTCGTGCCAAAACTGCCGTGGAGCCATTAGTTTTAACGGGTTAAACTTTGCTTTCGTGACACGTTATTGCGACACGGAAACAGTACGAAATCCTGTTTGATGTTGCCCCAAGCGGCTTCACTTTAAGAGCACGTCGCTATCACGCAATTTGAAATTTATTACAGCGACTGAATCTTGACCAAGTGCCGGTTTTAGGGTAATCGGCGAAACTTCCAACTGATTCAAAGAGATGAGATGAAAACGACGTTATTAGGCAACCGAAACCAGTGGAAATCCTATATTGAAGGAGATCAGTTCAGAGAATGTCAGAAAAGGCGAAAGGAATCCAATTAGAAGGCGAGATTAAACTTACAATACCCCCGTCCCGCTTCCCGATTGCCGTCTGGCCGTTTCACCCACCGTTGGCGTGTATCTCTCCCAAGGACTATAAATAAGTGGCAACCCGCAAATAATGTATGCTAGCCACCGATCGACTTTGAAAGTATTCCCCCCATTATTTATGACGCACAGAATCAACCTTCGCCATTTTGGTTGAATTGACTATGCGACGTTTGTCATGCGGCGTCGGCGGCATCCGGATTGGAAATGCAAAGGAAACAGAAACGTGACCAGGGAGCCGGAAAAGGGGTTCAGTCGTCCGGCTCTCTCTCTCAGACTGCAGAAATGAAAAATCCTCATTAATGAATCTCTCCACTTTTCTTTTTACTTTCCTATCTTTTCCAATAGATGTTTTATTTTTTATTTTTTTAGTTCAGAGACAGGAGATTGACGACGATTTTCCGCTTCAGCCTATCTTGCAAGCTGGCCACCGAAAAATGCATTACAATGCTGAAACTTTTGGAGAAAAAAATATGGCCACACAAAAGAAAAATAGTTGGCAATCAATCGCTAGATTAAGAGGAAGGATTACGACGCCCACTACAGGCAACTTCAGCATATAGGGGGGCAGTAGTAGAGTGGGATGCCAGGTTCCACCGAGCGAGAGTATTTCCGTGCTCTCTAGTATGCTAATAATGAGGCCGATGCGAAGCAGAGGCAATGAGGTCATGTGTGTGTGTGTGGTTCCGAGTGTGACTATGTCGCTCGCTGTTGTATATGCAAAAAGGACCAGCTGGGGCCTCTTAGGTCTCCTGCCGTCACAACTTTCAACAACTTTGCGTGAGCACGGAGAAAATCTATGTATTTCGTCACTTGGCTCGACTCGACTCGACCCGATTGTATAGCGCCAACGAAAACGCGAAATGCATTTTTGAACCGGCGCGCGGTTTTCAAATTGTCTATGCCCCCGTCGTATCGATCAAACATGACAGTTTGCTCACAATCCTTCATCGCCATATGTTTCCGTATTTTTGTTGTTGTCTCTTTATTTTATTTTTAGGAGGGGGGAGGGGTCTTATAATGTTTGCTTTTTTTTTGTCAGGAATGGATAAGAAGAGATGATGCCCGCCATCCGCCGTGATTATACACGGGGGCAAAATACGCAGTTCGGCCGTTCTATTAAAAAAACAAAAACCACGGACAAGGTTTTTTAGTGAAAACAGTTGAAGCGTTTCCTTAAAATAGAAAATGTCTTGTGATGGTAGAGGCGCAAAAATATTGAAAAGCAAAACAATCTAAGCGTCGTCCAAAATAGAAGATGTATGGAAAAAGAATCTCGCTTGTAAAAAAAGAATTGATGTGATGCCAAGGAGTTGGCACGCGTCGTTTGATTTCTTTTTTGTCTTTATAGCAAAAGCTTATAAAGAACTTGGCTTTGATAGGAAATAAATCTGGACTCTTGACTATTGGGGCCATATGCGTACAGTGTTAATCCCATTACGTCTATACCTTTCATCAACCCGTTGTTTCGCTTATTCATTGCTGTATAATTCATTTAAAGGAGATGACCTTCACTTGAAAGGTGAAAGCTGCACGTAGGCGGAAGAATTGGCCAAAAAAGCTATCGGAAATATACAGTCAGCCGTACAAAACGAATGGAACGATTCAGAGTGATGAACGATATGATACACTTGAATTAATTCCTTTTTCTGGCACGATTTTGGGGATCATTAGCACAACCGTGAAAGGGCGGGTACCGGACCCCACTCTTTCGCTCTCTCTTTGAGGCTTCAAATTATTTTCTTCTTTTTCTTTCTCTCCCTTGTTTCACCATATTTCACTCTCTCTCGGTCTGACCCGCCCGTCAATCTCGAGTGTGCCACACGAAGATATCACGCGCGGGCGCAGACGCTCTCCACCACCACCACTACAGACCTCTTCTTTTCGATGGGATTGGGGGGCGGGAAATACTTGCCGCAAGTTCAACTGCTCTCCAGTCACTCGGAGAAGGAATGACAGTCGGTGTGGTGCTACCGTCCGTGGAGGACGACTGATTTCATTCTCCCCCATCCCCGTATCACATTTTCCGTTTAGTTACCCGAGTGTGTTTGCTTAGGTGCAAACGGTATGCACGTGAGTGTTCTACAGTGCCGCCGACTTGTCGTTCTTAGCGGGAAAACGTGCGAAATCTTGGAAATAACTGTCTTTCTTTATTGTTGCCTTCCCGAAATCGCTTTGGGGTCGTGTTAGTTGATAGGAATCGGAAGAAGAAGAAAAAAAGAGAAAACGACGGCGAAATCTTGGTAAGCAATTCTTATTCAAATCCGGCTGTAAATTGGATGCCGCTATATGCGCTGCGATATAAAAGGAGGGCCCATTGTGAGCGGTGACTATACGACGGAGAGCTATATGATGAGCGACAGCGTCCACCCACTCACACAATTTTTGAGAAAAAAAAATCTGCATCTAAGGGAAATAATGGCGAAATTTTTGAAAAGGGCGAGATTGTCGGAAGGAATCGATGCGGCACTAAAGCAGAGACTCGCCCGAATAAACTCAGAGTACCGAATAGAGACGGAAGGAATATATTTGCCCAAGCTTACAAGTCTAGAAATTCATCACGCCGCATGATCACATCAGCAATGGCAAAAATCGCCAGACGAGAGATGAAAGAATGGGAGCGGACTGTGAAGGGCCGAGAATTGCTGGACGTAAAAATCTTTATTCGCCATGACAATTGACATCCTCCCACCCCCCTCGGGTGCGCAGTGATAGCGAGAAGAATTCAAGTGAGCGTCTCAAACAGCAGCCCGAAAGCCGATCCTTCTCGTTTACTATTTGAACACTACCGAGATACAAGTACAAGCAAATCCCCGGAAAGGAAAGAATATGTGTTGTTCACGCTTTTCTTCAAGATTTCCATTGTTTACCGCCGAGCTTTCAATTTCAACATTTGGAGCGAAAAAGCTTTTTTTCCCTTCTTTTCTCTTATTCGCATATCGTCGCTCAATGTACAACCCAGAGCGGATAGAACTTGACAACTTATTGTGTTCTATATACGCTCTACTACTACACAACGGCCATATCGCGCCGCTATCTTTTTTGGACCACACCAAACTTTTATTTTAACCCCCCCAGGAATGAAATTCTATGTTCTGATGGGATGAAAGAAAAAGGAAGTCCGATTCGGTGGTGTATTACGTATACATGAATTGCGGTTGCTGAAGCGATAAACTAGTATCGCAATATACTCCTTTTCATTCTCCGCTAAATAATAAAGCGCTCGGAAGGGAACGTGCACTGCCAGCCAACCGTTGGCTTGACATGCTTCCCGGAATCTTTCGTTTTCTGGCCTTCCCGTTTCAGTTGAGTAATTGCGCAGGTTCTTTCCAGTTTCCATTGGCCAATTCCACAAATCATCATTGAAACCTTTTGTATGGTTTTATCCATTTACTTTTTTTTCCTCCTTATAAAGTCATCTCTTCCATTGCTCATAATTAAGATCCAGAAACCATTGAAATCTTTTCTATGGTTACCCAACAATTTCGTTAACTATTTTTTTTCCCTCCAAAGAGTCGTCCTTTTCATTACACATAGGATAGTGAAGTAAAAAATTGTTGTAAGCAAAAGTGAATAGTTTAAAGAATCTGATTGGCAGTTGGCTCATGATCGGAAGCCCAAAATTAACTTTTTTTCCTGGTTGGTGTAATACAGGAAACGGTCAAAGAGTTAAAAGATGAAAGCTAAATCAAGGTGTCCGGGGTTTTCCCGACAAGACACATACAACAACTGGGCGGGAAATGAGAAGGTGCAACGATACGTCGTCGTTCGGGATTGGATTATGGCAATGGTGTCGAGGACAATATGGTCTCTGTCCCCATAACGTCGCCGGTGGTATATCTCAACTTCTATTACTATGTCGCGACGTCCGAAGGACAAAAAACCAACATTCTGTGTGTCTCTCGCTATTATTGGCCCCTTTCAAAAATAGCCAAAGCTCCTCACGAAAGAACCGAAATAAAAAAAGGCGCAACATTTGAAATAAAACCAAAAGATACAAACAAGAAACTAGTAGTCGGCCAAATGGAAAGACACAGTCACATGCCGAAGTAGAAGGTGACCTTTAGAGAGCTAAAGAAATCATCGGTTTTGTGTAGTCGAACTAAGGCCGTCTATCTTTATCACTGGGTTGAATGCAAAAATGCGCAACATTGAGAGAGAGAAGCAGATGATTTAATGGGTCGGTACGCCCGGAATAATATGTACGGTTCGTGACTGTTTTTGTTTTCTCGCGTGGAGCGTCTTTAATTATAATCATTTGAAAAAAGGGTGGTGATACTGCTCTATTTACAAGATTGGATATGTGTGTAGGGTCGGCTATAAGACGACCTCCTCCAATGACTTTTGTTCACGGAATTAAAAGATTAAGAAAGAGCTAGGATATATAATAATATGTTGAAGAATGTGTCTCACAATCTAAGCCAGAAAATGAGCGTAATATTTTCAAGCATTCGGGTTATGTAATGAATGCAGCGACAAGCTAATTACGCTAGAGTGCTATGGTTTGGGTTCGTCCGTTGCGTGATTACGTTTATCGCGTGATGGATCACGTATGTATACGACGTTCTTCTTGCTAGTAATAACACGTTGCTGTCTGTTCTCCATACACTCACCCACACGGCAGCATAACAATTACTGGAACACCTCTATTCACCTCGCTGGAATATGGGGCAATAAATTTCCAAAAAAGGAACGGCCGGAAGTTTATGAGGTAGTTGTAAACCCAACCCCGTGAGAACTAGTCGTGTTCATCTGTCTCCTGTCCTGTCGAGTTGAACGATGAATGAAACTGTATACGGGTGGCAGACACGATATTGATTCGGATATTGATCTAAAAGGACACACACGCAATAAAAGAAATATTGGATTTACTGGTTACGTATTCTTTTGTCACCGTGACTGAACGACAAAGTGAGCGTGGAGGTGGACATACTACTGTTAAACATCAATTTTGTTTCAAGTGCCGGCGGCCACATCGTTAATTTTGATTCCCTAATTGTTTATGTGACGAATATGCAGGTGTTCTTATCAGTTGTAAGTTCCGTTGTTTCCTAATTATCACGCCTTGGTTGGCGATACTACGCCAACACTCTATTACGTAGCTAATCCTCTTGTCTGGGTCAACGTTCCATTCTTATCTCCAATGGAAGTTTATATGCGCAGCAATTACAATTTATCAGTCACAAAATAGACATTGAATCCATGACTCCAAACTTCCGTTAACCTATGTATTAAAGTATAATCTCAGCATACTTTGGATGTTCGACCCCCTTTTGACACGGTTTTAATATTTGTCCGTAGATTCTGCGAGATATGAGCGTTGCGCTCCGTTAAGACATTTTCTCAACCGAGTGCAAAGTTTTAGTCGTCTGGGCCCGTTGCTTCGGCGTCACACCTCATACCGGAAAGGGAAAACATTTGAAACCGAAACCGCATATTCCGCAGTCTAATAAAGGCGCAGCCAAAGGAAAACATTCCGCCAAAACTTTGCGGGATATTTTGTTATGTGTGCGTACTGCTACTGTGTACAGAATCTAGACTATTCCACTCCACTGCACTTTCCTGTGCCAACAGAATTGTATTAGTTCGCGTTCACCGAATAATTTATCCCCGAGAGCTTTCGAAAGGTCACAAAACATTTTATTCATAAGATCATTTGTCTTTTATTGTTGTAGTATAGTATATGAAATTCGGTTATTATGGCAACTGATTCACGATTTCTCGTTTTCTCTTTCCTCGTTTTCGTTACAGGACGATGAGATCGACTTTTACAAGTCAAATCAACATTTCTACCAACGAGTCTATCTCTCATTTGTGAGCGGGTTTTGAGAAGTGGAGCTCCGAGTTTCGATGCCGGTTACCATGGGGATTCTGTTTCTCCTTTTGTTGTTACACGCAACGTTGACGTCGGCGGGAGGACCACCGACAAACCCGTTGGATCGGCAGTCGTACGCTAATGGCAACCTAGAGCAGGTGCCCGTCTTGGACCATCCCGAAAGCACCAGCATCCGGCAAAGTGAACGGCACTTTTGGCACTGGTTACATAAGCAACATAGGCAATCAGAACTCCGCCACAAAGCAGAGAGAAGTAGCCGATCCAGGCGGTGGAAGGAAGTTGCCAACGGAGAAGACGAAACCAACCATCATCCAGTCATGCTGGAAAAAGATGATTTATCCCAGCCGCAGCTGGACCCAGAAAACAGTTCGGTTCACGAAGAAGAAAATCACGGAGGTGAACATAATGGAATTCATGTGGCCAGTTGGCGATGGGACGAAATCGGAATTTACATCACGTTCACCACTTTTATCATCGTGGCCGGTTTGGCCAAAGTGGGTAATTAATCATATCCCTATATAACTAGTACGTATGACTTCTTTACGACCGGCCATCTATATATGCTGTATACAAGGGCGTTTTTTGAATGTATCCAGTTTCGCATTACGTTGAAAAATAGATGAGATGTTATTTGCCTTTGACTGTATATAGAAAGAGGAAGATAGATGAAAGACATTTTTCGGCCGAACAAATCATTCGCTCTCTCATTCATGGTTTTTCACTGTGGGCCGAATCACAACAGACAAGAGAAAATTTGATATTCGATTTCATGTTTACTTTAGCTGGGTCAAATTATTCCTGCGTATTTTTGAAGTTCTAATTAAATACTCTGCCAACGACTAAAAACCAGCACAACAGCCACCAAATTATGTTTACTTGTTTACATTTTAAGCACTTTGATCATCTCGAGGGTTTCTAAATTTTTCTTCCATATCAAGATGAATTAATTTAAGAGTTTAAGATATAGAACACTAGCTTAAATTGCTTCAATTTAAAAAGGTTACTGGGTTCCTAAATATCAATAATCGATTTTCACCCGCATTTCTTTAAACATAAACATATATAAATCGCACTCGATCTCACTGTAGTTGATGAAAAGCGTTTTCTTCTACACTTCCGTTCAAGATACAAAAATAGGTTCAGAAAACGTGTTGAATTTTAATCATTTTATTTTAATTGGGTACTTTTTGAAGTTATTCCCTCTTGGCTTCCAAGAGGGTTGGATTTAAGGAGGGGGGGGGGTTCGAATTTTATCATTTCTCGAAGAGAAATGTCGTCTGCTTTTTGTTTTGTTTCAAAAGTTTTTTTAAAAAAGATAGGAAGGAGCCAAAAATTAAGCTAAAGGTAAAATTCAATTTGAATGATTAAGTGTGTTGATTAAGTATTGTTGAATGTTTTTTAAAGTAAATCTGAAAAGCAATTGTGTTGATTTGTGAAAACCTCTTAGTACACAAAAAATTTCCAATTTGTTCCTTACTTCTAGAGATTAAAGGCAAAACATTTTTGAATTTGAAAATCATTGAATAATAATAATTAAACTTAGTTGTGAAACCAACACAAGTTGTTTGCAAGCAAATCATTCCAGTGTTGTTCCTGCAGAAAAATGACATGTTTTTGTGGAAAACAATCTCGTTGACATAGAAAACATGGTAATCATAAACTTCATGTTTTCTTGAGCAAGTTTTTCTGAAATGTTCCATGCTGCAGTGTTTATAATTGTAGTTTCAACAGTTTACTCTTACTTTGCAAATGTATTAATGTTTTAATTTTAAGCGTTTTGATTTTCTAAAAACAACAACACTGGATGTCTTGCTAACAAATCATCAATGTTTCACATTGCAGATTGTTGAATGATTTTCAAATTTAATCATGTTTAACTTTAATCTCCCAAAAGGAAAGTGCAGCTAGAAAATTTTATGACCAAGAGGGACCTGCCGTCACGCCGGCAGCACGTCCTGGTACCTGTAGTTAGAGAATGAGTGGCTGATATGGAAATTAATACTGACGTCGAATTATATATATCCTACGTCCATCGGAACTCAATTTGACGTCAGTTTATTTTATTATTTTTAATAAACAGGGAATAAAATTTAATCACCGGCCTATTCGTGCTTGGAATAGAAATGAAGTGAAACTTTTTTTTTTCTTTTATAACCTTCGGTGGCAGCTGCTATAAGTAAACATTCCCCCCAAAGATAACAAATCAGACTTTTGAAATAAGACGTGGTTGGCATAAATACGGATTACCGTGAGAAACCGGCTAATCCGGCGAGGCAACACTTTCGTTAATTGCTACGAAGAAAGAGCGAGAGCAGGAAAAAAGAAATTAAGATTTTTTTCCCATCACAAATAGAACACGAACTGGCGAGGAGAGTTATTAACTCGCTCTTATGCTTCGCCACACAGTTCTTGCTTAAATGTCTATGAAAAATTGTTCGTTATGTTGGGTGTTAATGATTTTTTAAACTACCTTTTCACACAATTTTGGTTTTAGAGACAATGCAAAACGAATGTTTGTTTTTTCAAGCTGTTGGAAACTTTTGTGAAATGTCTTTTTGTTTTTCTATTTCATTGCATGGTTTCCGCAATCTCGCCGCCGTTCGTCACGCCGCTCGTTCATTACCATTTGCCTACAAGCTTTTCATCACGCGCACGTCATCTCATCAAGAATCCCTGAGTCATGGTGAGTAAGGATATGTGCGTGGGACCAATTCTGGTCTTGGCTTTCTTATTTTTCTTTTCTATAAATACATTTGAGTGGACGATGACAACCAGTTTGAACTCTCGGGAGGAGGTTCCGCAGTCACTGGCTCCGTGGAAACTCGATGCATAACGGATGAAAGGCGGGTTGCATAGACCGCAGTGTGTCCTGATGATGCTCAAAACTTACTATTAGATTATCGATCGTTCCTATGTTGTCGTTTCGCACAGAGATTAACAGTATAGCTGGCGCTGGCTCCCTTGTGCAGTCTCAGTCTCAATTCCCTTGTATAACTAAATGTATTTTACGTTTTACTATCTCTATCGACTTTCTAGCGTCCTTTAATAGTATGTTCAGAAAGCTAAAAACAAAATTTCCCGAGTCGAGAAAATCGATCCTACTATCCTATCGAGTTTTACGTCTTCCACATCCGTTCTTTTAAGAGTTGCACAGTTCCAGGAAAGGAATTGGCACTTCAGAAACAAACTATATTGCCCCATTCCCCCTAAAAATAGAAATAAAAAAAAAAGAGAACATCACGTAGCTTTTTGATTTGATACATTTTATTCAACCCTTTTCATTTCAGAGATGGGCGGTAAATTAGAAACTGTCCCATCACGTCGATCGTAATTGCATTTTGTAGAGGACCCCTGAAAGTTGATGTTTGAAAACGATGAGCTGTAAGCAGAGATATCGGATTTATACGTGGGCTGTGGCAACCGGCTGATCCCACAGCAGTGGGCAGAAAGCCGAACCGATCCCAAATGTAATTTTAAATAATATGCTCTTGTCAACAACTTGTACGCCCCGTACAAGCGTTTGTTATTGCGGCGGCAGCACGTTGTTTTCTGCTTGTCTCTTTCACTCAGTTCAGCAATACGACTTCATTGACCCTCTGCTAGCTCTACTGCTGACTTTCTTTTATATTTTGGTACATTTCTACTCGGGTCATACTCTCTCTGATGTCCTTTTTTCCCTCCTTCCGTTCTGTTGCGTTCCATTATTACATGTCCCTTTTTCAGCAGTTCCGTTTCTTTTCGGCTTGTACAACTGGATATAAAAATGTTTGTATGTACTTGCATGTAACGCGGGATATTCTCTACACACTCGTCCAAATAGCTTGCTGATTCTGCTCGGGACAGCTGTCGGCGGAATTCTATAGTAAGTCACATCCTCCGCTCTATTCTTTCTCTTTTTCTTTTTATATACTCGTACATTGGCCTTGTCTTCTTTGGGAAGACTAGCCGTTTTTTTTCTTTCTGTCGAGCTACTGCTGCGTAACGGCTTTACATCCCATTCATCTCATTTGTCTTTCTCTTTTTTGCTCTTTTTTTTATTCTCGTTGCGATTCTGTTGCTGATCCTGTTTCCATCCGGACTGGCGCTCTCCCGTGTATATATCTGCAATCCAAACATCAACAAACGACCTAATACTGCACACACACATAATACCATGTATGAATAAATGATTGAAAACGACGCAGTGCTGCCGGAGTTGGATTATGCGAAGGAGTGAGGGGCGCCACTCGCATTCCAGGTTGCACCCATCCGGACCGCGACGACAGTTTTCGGTTCCCGACTTTCACGCCGGAACTCTTCTTCTTGATTCTTCTTCCACCGTGAGTTTCTTCTTTCATCCATGTGGGCTTATACCTAGTTCTTAAATGGTAGTTCAATATTTCCGTGGATGACCGTGCCGTGTCAAATGAGTTAATGACGCGCGGAAGACTTTTCCTGGGCGCAAATCAATCGGGCCAAAGTGCAGACAGCTGCAACCGAATTGCAAGCAGCAGCAGCAGCAGTCAATAGCAAAAAAGAAAAAGGAAGGAGTTGTCCTCCGCCCCAAAGAAATGAAAGCAGGCGCAGAAAATGTATATCAAATCATTCCCGATAATGTATCGCAGTTGGCAACGTGCCTTTGAACTGCGCTCATCCATCCAGTCGAATGATTGATTCATTCGCTTTCTTTTTAACGGTCGCCATTATTACCAGTTTTTGTTTTTTTTTATTTGTTTGACTTTTTGTGTTTGATCTGTTTATTTTTATTTTTTGAGCATTATATGGCTTATCTGTTTGATCTTTCGCACCAAACATATATCCTACTCGACTATTTTATATATACATATAGTATCATTCTGGAGTCGTCCTATTCGCTGTACGACCGAGCCTTTGCTGACAATATTGGAACTGTCCTCTTCTACGCGGTGATTGTGAGTTTGTGTTCCTTCATTTTCGTCTCTCCTTTAGACTCATCCCGTGCTAGTAGAAAGGATTTAAAGTGGATAGCAAAAACAACAAAAAAAACAAAACATAGTCAATCCCGTTTTCTAGCTAGTTTTCTTCCTTCATCTCATACAGCCCTCGTGTTTATTACTTCCTCCTCGCCTCTCCATGTCGCCAATTCAGTGCTGTATATTATTATGTGTCTCAGCCGTGATGGGCTGCTGGGTGAGACTCGCAATAACGGGATCAGTAGCGGCAAAAATGAGCAAGGAGCATTGGTACATGGTCCGCTTGTGTGATGCCGAGTTCAAAGCACCGGTGGAAGCGTGCCAGCCAATTACACAATTCATGGCACCGGAGACGCTGGCGGATCGTTGACGGATCAATTTGCTTCCAGCTCGATCTTGTGTCTTTCTTTTTCGTCTCTCTGTATCGACTCTTGGTGGGCGTAACGGTTCACAGAGGCCAGCTCGCCATTCTCAAAGCTTTTGCCGCTACTGATATCTCTGCTCTTGCGATCGTGTTTCACACATGACGAGATGGCGGAACGCCTATTAGCTTGATGATACAACACACGACCATGTTGCCTTCGTGTTATTATTTCCCCCCATTTTTTTTTTCTCTTTTCTTACTTTTCATTTTCTTTTCTCATTCCATTTTTTTTTGTCTTTTTGTCTTTGAAATTTGATCATTTTCTCCAACTCCGCTCCCGACGGATGACAGGGGACCATCTTCAACACCTTCCTCATTGGTAAGTGATGTGTCTCGACTATCTTAGCTCTTATTATTAGTTTCTTTTGATGTTCGACCTACTCATTTTTCCAGTCATTAGATAAGAGTCAGTGTGTAACTAGAAAGGGTTGATTCGTAGCATGAAAAAAGGGCAAATTGGAAAGAAAAGTTAAAGTTGGCTGAATGAGATCGAGACATCAATTGAACACGCGGTTGACGTGCATTTGGAACTGACGTCGACCTTTTAGTCACGAATTCCCTTTTTTTTCTTCTTCTTCTGGTTCTTGTCGAATGTCTTTGGCTTGTCCCTGATCGATAGCGGGGGGGAATCTTTAAAAAAAAAAGCCCAAACGGTTTCGGCTTCCCTTTGCCAGAAAAACGAGAAAAACAGAAACGAGTTAACCTCTCCGTGTCAGGAGCTATAGATAGCCGATTCAAAGGCTCCTTATACTATACACCAGCCATACTACTACTCTGTCTTTCCGTTTCGTCCCTCTCTTTTTATATTCCTCCTCTGTTCTTCTCTCGAAAAATCTTCTTCTTTTTTTGTTTGTTCCTTTTTTTTTTCGTATTTGCCCGACGATCGGACGAGAGCCAGCAGAAGATAAAACGCGGCAAGTTGACGGCCGCCCCCCGCTTCCTCATAGTATAACTGTGCACAGCAGCAGTATATAGCGTTCATATGTACTGTATAGTTTAGTAGGCCAAATTCCTCCGGGAAAGACATGGAATGACCCTTTCAAAAAACCCAGGAAGAAGAAGAAACCCTCCAAAAAAGTCTAGGCTAGCCGCTGCGGAAAATTTGAAAACTTGTTCACCGCACCCCTTGCCATTCTTAGAAACTTTACATATAAGCAAATACTTGATCAAAATAACTTTTATGCGCGTTACCAAGAAAAGTAGATCCAACTTTTAAAAAAGGAATTTGGGATTCTAATATAAACAAAGACCGTTTTGGCGAAGTAGTAGGTTATAACAAGCGTCCACCTTCTTTTTCCACATGTGTTTCGCTTCTTATTAGCAGCCAGAGTGGTTTAGTTACTATAAGCGCTTTTTAACGATCTTCTCGAAAAACAATAACAATTCAAAGGATTCTCGCTGCTGGGCTTGGTGACGATTGGCTGGATCGGAACTGTCCGCATTCCCGACGACAACAATGTGGAGTGGTGGCTGGGTCCGTTTTACACGCTGCAAGCCACGGACTGCTTGGTGTTCTCCTCTCTCATTTCGGCCGTTGATCCCGTCGCCGTTCTGGCCATCTTTCAAGAAGTTGGCATCAACAAAGATCTTTATTTCCTCGTCTTTGGCGAGTCCCTTCTCAACGGTACGTGTCTATATATTATTATTATGAATATCCCGTGGAATTGTTTTGTTTCTTGCCCCCGCCCACTCCGTACTTTTATCTTATTGCCCCCGCCAACGCATAACACATAACAAACCATGGCGGCTGTTTGTTTCTTGCTTGATTGTCGAAATCCAGTTCTGGACCAGTGCCCGCAAATCATTGATTTGCTAAACAAGCGAAAGAGCGCAAAAAAAGGTTACGGGGTTGCATTGCCATCATAATAAGTGTGGGAGGTGCGAAACAGAAACCAAAGGAACAAAGGATAATAATAACCTTTTTTTTTACTTGTTCTCCCGTTGCCGGTCTCGATCATCTTTCAAATGACTGCTGATGACTCTCAAGAAAAAGATGCCGAGGTGCATCTCAATGAGCTCCTTACGTCATTGTACACATTTTGAGGTGCCCCAATAGAGGGCCAAGTGGGGAGTCTGGGAGCAGGCAAAAGGGTTCTTATCAAAAGCCTTTTCTTGTTGAAAACTAAAACGCATAATGAGAGTCCCCCGTCGTACGTATATCCTTTTCTTAATGCATCCGAAATTTTCGTCCTCATTTGGCTAGCTATATGCAGACTATATTCTCGGTCATATCCCTCAGTTCGAGTGTGTGTGTGTGTGTGTGTGTATGTGTTTATTGATCTTGGCTGCTACATACTTGTATGCCGGGGTCGGCCTGTGCCCATCCTATAGCATGTTGGGTGGTAGGGCGATTATCGATCCTTTTTGACGCGGTTGAGAATCACGTGATCCGACTACGAGACTTCATCAGTATGAGAGCGTTCCCGATAGATAGAGATACTATATTTTGTAATCTGATTGCTAATTGCAGATGCTGTGACGGTCGTCCTCTATTCGATGATGGTCGTCTTCGCCCAAATGGAAGGCAACGTCAGTGGAGGACAGTACGCCCTGGGTATTGTTTCATTCTTCACCATCAGCCTGGGCGGCCTCGGCATCGGAATTCTCTGCGGACTGCTGACAGCGCTCATCACTCGCACCACGTCCGAAGTTCGAGGTACTGACTGCTCTCATTCACGCGCGGTTATTTATCAAATAATGTCTTTCTCGAGCCGGGACTATGTCTGTCGTGTTCGTGAGAAATTAAGAATCTTTCTGCGGTCTCATACCACCAAATAATTGATGCGATTGCGCTCATTTTTGCCGCTTGATTTGATTAGTCGTTGAGCCGTTGGCGGTACTTGGAATGGCCTACTTTTCCTACCTTTGCGCAGAGCTCTTTCATTTTTCCGGAATCATCAGGTACTTTTATTTTTGAATTGACTATTTGGAGAGAGAACATGAAACTTTACTTTCCACCTGTCCAAAAAAAGCTGCATTGGTTGTGGCCTTGTCCAAGCCCACTACGCCTTTGCGAATGTTTCGCACAAGTCCTACACGACCGTCAAGTACTTCATCAAAATGCTGAGTTCCACCAGTGACGCCATCATTTTCCTGTTTTTGGGCATGGTCCTGGTCAATGACGTCCACGAGTGGCACACCGGCTTCGTCCTTTGGACACTCTTCTTGTGCCTCGTCGTCCGATTTCTGGGTATATCATCATCATCATCTCGTTTCTATGACGGAGCAATTCGAGCATTTAAAACTAATCTCGTTCTGGGTTACGTTGCCTGATTCAATCAATGTCCCCCCCTTCCTTCCTTTCTTTTTTCTTTTTTCTTATTCTTTTAGGGGTTTTTATCTTGACGGCCATCGCCAATCGATTCCGGCTCAAGCCAGTCAACTTGCAAGAGCAATTTATCATGGCTTACGGAGGATTGCGAGGAGCTGTCAGCTTCTCGCTGGTGGAGATGCTTTTGCCCAGTGTCATCCACCCTCGTCAGATGTTTGTCACGACCACGCTGGCTGTTATTCTCTTCACCGTATTCATACAAGTAAAAATATATATTTTTTTTTTTTTTTTTTTTTACGATCCCCATTAATCAGCGTCCGGTGTGATGATTAATTTTTGTTGGGGCTTCTAAATTCAGGGTGGGACCATCAAGCTATTTGTCCGGCTTCTACACATCCAGAAAGATAGCAAAACAGTTAAATATCTAATGAATGAAATGAACGAGACGGTATGTAATTTTTCCAATTAACTTTAAATACAATTGACTCATAAAATATAATCTACCAATTTTCAGATGTTTGATCACTTGTGCGCCGGAATCGAGGAGATTTGCGGCCACCGCGGCAACAATTTCTTCAGGGTAAACCATTTCCTTGATTACCTATTTTTTTCAAAATTTCCAACCTGCTTTGTTTATACTTTGAATGGCAGGAGAAAATTGAGCATATTGACGAGCGTTACCTGAGGCCCGTCTTCACGCGCAGCACGGACAAGAACAGTCTGCAGCGTTTGTTTGAAAAATTGACTTTGTCGTAAGAACGGGAATTGGGTGTGTTTTCCATTAGCAAATTGTGTGTACATTTGATAATTTTATTAACAGGGAACATGCGGCAAACATGTACGCTGGGCAAGGGGAACACACGGGTTTCACTCCCGTTGCCAGTTCAGCCAAGATGGAAGATCCCGAGCCGGAGCCGGAGCTAACGACCAAAGAACCAATAAGTGCTTTGCCGATTAGGGGCGATGTAGAAGATTCGCCATTGTTGCCCCAGTCGCCATTGCCCGGGCAAGTGCAGCCGCTAAGCAAAAGATCTTTTAAAGGTAAATTTCCCTTGGTGCGACAGCAGAGCGCTCCGCCCGGCAGCATGCTTCCGACGCGTGCTTCCACTCCGGGGGCTAACAATCCAGCGCGGACTAACAACGAAAACGTGATGGCACTGCATGCCGAGTTCCCTGACGTACAACTGCGCATTAAGGGCTTCAAGGGAAGGCAATCGAGACCCAACAGTGGTGAATCAACCAACAGCGGTAACCTCGATCCGGATGCAACGGCTCAGGCCTTCCGCAAAGCTCTTCGCACCACTAGCAGCAATCAATACAAACGGGTAACTTCACTGAATACACAACGAGACTTCTTTGCTCCATTATCTCTGAACTCAATCTATCACCGCCAAACTTATCATTCCGTTCCAGGTCTATCAGAAACACAACCGCAATCTGATCGGAGACGACGATTTGCCGGAATTCGAAATGGCTTTACGGCGACGGTTGTCCAGTGTGTCCGGTACCATGCAGCCCGGATCACGCTTCCCGCAAACTGTTTCTTCCGTCTTCAATTCTCCACTGTCCAGTCCAGACTCGCCGTTGTCTCCCAAATCAACAGCTACCGCCGGTGCTAATCCAACGTCCAGTTTCGATAGCGGAACTTATTTCCCCTTTTCAGGTCTTAAAATGCTTTAAACAAACATATATTGGCGTTCTTGTAATTCATCTCACTCTTGCTATCCATTACGCAGTGAATGGAGAACCTCCTGCGCGACCGCAGGCAGCCAGGCGGGAAAACCGGCGATCCGTATCGCCGACAAGGAGTAGCAACGTCCAACAGCAGCCGCCCGAATATTCGACGGAAAATGAACGACCACCCATCACCGGCGGCACAAGCAAGCGACCGAGACTAGAGGCTATGAGGCCGTCTGGATTTGCCCCATTGCGGGTCATTGCCGAACGCGATGGGGAGCACAGCTCTTCCAGTTTGCACATCCAGGACATCGAAAATGGCGAGGATGCGTTCACACTTGACGCCAGCCACACAAACGGCAGCCGCCCGCCTCGGCTCGGTGCTAGCAAGGAGACCGGAGTGTAGGACTCTCTATATTTTGTCTTTCCAGATGGATTTCATGATTTGAAAAATCAATAATATGATACAAATATCTAAAATCTTCCTCTTTGATATGCCATTTTATGAAGTACGTTTATTTTCTAGGACTAGGTATTAGAACCGACAACGCCAATAGAGAAATTTACTATATACATACAAGTGTGAGAGTATACTTGTATCGAGGTAATTCATTCGTTTTTCATTACAGTTTACATTTTTATTCTGCACTACTTTGTGGCGGTGGAAAGAACCATGAAAAGCCGAGACACAGCACACAATGAATGTTGGTTATAATGCGAAAACTTGGTTATACCGTTTGTTTTGTTGTATCATTTTTTTATGAGATGGCGCGATACCAGGAACATGCCTCACCACGGTTGTTTGATTTTTCTCAATTGTACCATAGTTGTTGATTCTTTTCTAGAGAGTGAACGATTCAATGAGATGAGTTCAAAAATATAATAAAAGAGTCGTCTTATCAATTATCGAAATCCAGTGTCCTTTCTTTTTTTTATCTGAAATCGGTTCAGTTCAAAAACACAATACTACTGACAATACAAAACATACCGCGCCCATTTAATGATCTTCGTCCTACACAAACATGTCATATACCATATCGATCTACCAATGCTCTGAAAATTGCATAGATTAATTTTTAATGCCGTCGCTCCGTCAATAAGCAACTGCGTTTTTCAATTTGTCCGGAAAACGATGGATTATTCAGTCAATAAATATGTCAGGAGAAAGCGGAAAGATAAAACGAGAAATCTCTTCTATGGTTGGGGAACTCCCGTACAAATTTCAAACTTTCGAAAGTCGAAATAATTTGTTTTTAACAGCTTATTTATAACGTGTTCCAGACAACGCCCTAGTTTCAAATATAATACTAGTTTTGGGATGTAGAGAATTGGTAATCAATCGAATGATCAAACAAATCAAAGTACAGTAGCCTACGTAACGTCCATACTATTTGATTTTACGTTTGTACTCAAATTTACGATTTTTTAACCATTTAACTTTTTCTGCGTGTGAAGGTTGAGGGGAATCAAGGCCATACCAAATACAAATTCTTAAAGGAACGCGCTGATTGATTTTGTAAACCAGTTTGTGTAGATGTTGAAGGTGAAATGCACTAACATTGAGGACAGGTTTTATTCCGTCAGCAATCGTAATTTTTTTTTTCACGGATACCCTAACATACCCTTCAGCAAATGCTAATTTTAAATCAATAGCGAAGATATTTTCATTATTCTATAATAATTATTGCATATCCCGGGCCAATTAATGCATTTCCCGGCTTCTATTAATGAAATTTTTAATTGATATTTTAATCGATTACAATTTTAACTTAATAACATTTTCTGGCAGCGATGGGAAAGTATAATGCAGAAGTATTCTGCTATTGCCGTCTTCATTTGTGGTTTGTTAGGTATATAATCACTACGCTTTCATTTCTTTCACCCGAAGATTTGCATGTTATCGGCGAGACACGTATGTTGTCTGACGAGATCTGCAACGCCAAGGTCTTGGTGAATTCAAACCCCTCCCTTCCTTTTTGATTTGATTTCTGTTCGCAAGTTTCAGCCATGGTTCAATTCGGGGCATCGAGAACTAAGCAAAGTGGAAGTGCTCTGGAGCTGGTAGTTTGCGACTGTTTGTCTTTCCTATCGGCGTCGTCGAATCAAGTGGAATTAAATAAGTTGTTTCGCTGTCAACTGAAAAGGAGAGGCAATCGGAGAAAATCACGGTAAGCCATAAAGTTGACTTTTTTTCAAATCTTGCTAGTGTGCTGAATGGAAGGTCTTGAGATTACTGTTGTCCAAGTCGACATTAGTGTTGCAGAACTAAGTGTTATTGCCAAATAGAATCGGAGCGCGGTTTGAATAGCTGGAAGATTTAGGAGCCAGCCTCTGTCGCACATTGATAGCAGGATTTTAAAAGAAGCGGGCTGGTTAAAGGTTAATTGTCAATTTGTCACTATGTTCACTACAGGCAAATGATACCGCTAATCATTATTATATCGGCCTATTAGTTATAACTAGCACCTTTCGAAGACCAAGCGGTAAGACAGAAACGTTGGATTCAAGTATCCGTGTTGTTCAAGGCTGAACGTCTTGGTTTAGAACACAGCAGAGACCTTGTTTACCCATGTTTTGGACTTTTGGGGGTAAATTCTGCATTTTGATAGTAAATTCTTCCCATTTCAGTGTGCATCAGGAACCTCGTTACATTTTCAAAAACTTCCAAGATCGACAAGCGTACGAATGCACATTCCCTTAAAGGAATAATGCGCTCGATCCTTTTACGGCGGATTCAATTGTTTGACGTACTCGTTAGCCACTTTTTTTTTTGCAAACCGGAATTTTTAATCTCTCCACCCACACTCGCCATCTGAAAGGCATTGACAATGAATGCGTTGGCAGTTATCGCCCAATCTTTGTGACGCACAGCTTTTTTTGGTTTGGTTTTTTTTTCTTCTTGACAATTCTCGCGTTTCACCATTGAACTTTCTTCCGTTTTCTGAGAACAGGTATGCGGAAAGACCCTGATTCTGCGAATTGTATCAATGTTGTTTAAAACTTTCAAAATTATTTTCTTTTATTTTTAATTACAAAAATGTGTTGGTACTGGTTCTATGAAACGACTGATCATTTGCTTCCTGGTGTATTTTTTTTTTTTACAAAGCCTTGTATTTCCATAATCAGTTTTCCATGGGGAAAAACCCAAAGAAAAACGCCAATAGGTATCGCCCTTCGTAATTTTTTGTTGCGCTGGCTGCGGGGAAAAATGATCTGTTCTTTGCACGCCGCGCAATACATCTATATCCTAAATCTGTAATTTTTTTATCAACTACCTAATGAAACAATCGCTGCGAAAATTAGCCTATTTCACAGAATTGAATACAGCGAATCGAAATTGATATTTTTCCGAATTTGAAAAATCTCTCAGCAATAACGTTTTCCGACGTTTTCTTATTAGTAGAAAACACTAGTGGGGAACCATTGTGTTATCTTCAGGGTCTGTGGGAAAAAAACCCAAAATAGGAATAAGGCAGATGAAATAACAACTAGAATGGAAAGTTGTAAAACTCGTGAGCCCTACAGGATTTGGGATCCTCAATCTGCTTTTTAACCTTCATATTATGGTAATCACGACTTGATTTTAGACCTTTTATAGGTCATCAGTGAGCTAAATCTCTTGTTTACGAAAAAAAAAATTTATTCAATGAGTAAGAATTAAGATACCAACGTTATTCTGAATTTGGAAAAAAAATGCTATCTAATATGGCCTACGTAATATACCCTTTTGTGTCATTTTTTTGGCAGCTTGGTCGGGCGGCTGTAATTACCATAAATCGGCTGACCAATCGAGTTTCTGTCATTTGTCAACTGTTAGGTGAACAAAGTGGACAAGACCTGCTGACGCTGCAACTATGGCGATTCTCTTTCTCCTCTTTCTGCTGCATTCCACGTTAACGTCGAGCGCTCAGTTGACGAACAACCAGTCAGATTTCTATTCCTCCGCCGACACCAAGCACACTGATGTGCGTATTTTCCCGGTCTTGGAACATAACCGGAGCGTCGTCAATGAATTGGCTGACCAAAAAACCCTATCGGCGGCTCACGACACTCACGGAGAAGAAGTAGAACATCACCACCATGGAATTCACGTGGCCAGTTGGCGCTGGGACGAAATTGGAATCTATATTACGTTCACCACTTTCATCATCGTGGCCGGTCTGGCCAAAGTGGGTAATAATTCATTATACCTTGTCCCGACCGCTTTGTGACACACAATCTATTATAACAAGAGAAAGGGAAAAAAATGTATTTTTCTTTTATTACAACATTCTTACAAAATTTGCCAAAAAAAAAATTCGTTATATCTCTAACGCACTTGTTGTAAATTAGGGGTGAGGTTGACGGGAAAGGTTGATTAACACATTAGTTTTGGGTAATGAGATTTCTCTGCTTTGTATTACATTCAGCCTGCTCATTTTCTTTACACGTTTTTCTTGTTATGTGTTTTCCCATGTCGTTTTTTATGTTTGAACACACTGCTGGCCCATCTTCATTCCGTGCCATCATTATTATGATTTGCCTCCAGCTTTTCATCACGCGCACGTCATCTCATCAAGGATCCCGGAGTCGTGGTGAGTGGCTAAATACTGGTTTCACGTCTCTTTTCCTTTCTCCATAAATAAATTAGACCTTAGTCTCGTCTGAATTTTTGAATCATGCCATCAGGGAGTCACTGGCTGGTAAAAATGTAAAAGGGTCTGGCATAAATATCGAAAGAACAGCAGACAGATGTCAACTGCGAGGCCGCTGTGCGGTGTTCCTCCAAAACTAAATAAAGAAGTAATAATAAGTTTGGTAATCATTTCTCTACCTTGTCGTCCTTAGCTCATTTCGCTGCGTTACCTTGTAACTATTTAGACTAAATAAATTTGAGCCATGCAATCTCTAAACGGGAGTATGCATCCTCAACAGTCACTTTCACTTTCTGTGCACAAATTTATATTTCACAAGCTTTGAAAACAAAACAAAAGTTTTGATTTTTTAAAAAGCTTTGCAATGTTTAATTGTTTATCCTTCAGGGAATAAAGACTTTTCCATCTTTATAGGTCGATTCATCACATCTTCTTTTATGTATGATATAATCAGCCGTAAATTAGATCGTTGCCGTTAGACCAAGCGTGATAGTATTTCTTAAGGGGAATGGAATAGACTATGTATCGGGAATGACTGCGCGGAAATCTTGAACCTAACATATATACGTGCTCAAAATGGCAAAATGTAAAAAGTCGTAAAAAGTAGGACATGTCTGCCAAAAAATAATACGATACTTATTGTTAACTTAAATAAATGTGATATCCATTAGTCAGCGGAGACTGACTAATGCTGCTGCTGACTTGGCTCGTTGCCTTATATATTTATTAATAATTTCTACTTGTGACATATAGCCTACTTCCTCTCATCTGATATCCTCCTTCCGTTCTGCTGCATCCATTATTACATGTTTCCTTCCTTCCTTCTTTTCCTTTTTTTTTTTTTGAATTCACAAGTAGATATGAAATATAATTTGTTTGTATGTACTTGCATGTAACGCGGGACATTGTTTACACACTCGTCCAAATAGCTTGCTGATTCTGCTCGGAACAGCTGTTGGCGGAATTCTTTAGTAAGTTACATCGTCTGCTAGCTATTCTTTCTCTTTTATTCTTTTGATTTGTGTTTGTGTTGTCCTTGTCCTCTTGGGAGACAAGCTTTTCTGACGAGATACTGCTGCGCAATGGCTTTATCTAATACGTAATTACGTACAAAGAATCATCTCGTTTGTGTGTCTCTCTTTTTTTCCCTGTGCCAATCTGTGCTGAACGTGATTTTCTTTGGTTGGGTGATACCACGTTCTGCAAACACGTCAACAAATGCCCACATGTGCCAATCTACGTACAATGGATGACTGCCATCGACTTGTAGTGCCAGTGGAATTCAACGCTCTGGTCCAACTAGCTTAAACGCTGAAGAAGCTTTCGTGTTCCCGACTTTTACGCCGAAACTTTTCTTTTTCATTCTGCTACCCCCGTAAGTAATTTTTGGTATTGGCATATATGATCTGTTAATAATGTAAAATTAGGATAATCTATAATGTAACCGAATATCTGAATAATTTAATTTATGCATTATTGTCGCATATTATTATTTCTTGTATTTTAATCACTGCTGCTCTATATCTTATCCAGCATTATTCTGGAGGCATCCTATTCCTTATACGACCGAGCCTTCGCTGATAACACTGGGACAGTTCTGTTTTACGCAGTGATTGTAAGTTTTCCTTTTTGATTTTCGTTTATTTTCGATGCGGTATTAGGGCCTGGAGGTGTCAAGAAGGCGACGATTAAAAGTATTTATAAAAGTCTGATTAGCAGTACTAGTTCATATTCGGCACATCGCCAGTATGTATATTTGTAAAAATTGTCTGCCGTATTCTGATCTTAGTTTTTGTATTCCAACTTCGATCCCGATATCACAATAGGGTACCATCTTTAACACTTTCGTCATCGGTGAGTTTTCCCGTTTAATTATTGATCATCTTTTGATTTTCCTTTTAGCGACGAATTTCTTCAAAACAAAATTGTTGTATAGGGCTCTCCTTGCTGGGCTTGGTGTCGATCGGATGGATTGGCAATGTCCATATACCAGAAGGAACGGGTGTGGAGTTGTCGGCTCCATCATACACGCTGCAAACCACAGACTGTCTGGTCTTTTCTGCACTCATTTCAGCTGTCGATCCCGTGGCGGTTCTAGCCATCTTTCAAGAAATCGGAATCAACAAGGATCTTTATTTCCTCGTCTTTGGAGAGTCCCTTCTCAACGGTGCGTACTGATTGCGATTGCAGATTTCTCGTTTATAAACGAGTTGTTCACGATTCAATAGATAGACAAAGCCAACATATTATACCTCAGCGTGTTTGAACGCCATGAGCGACGTCACAAGCCACCCGATTAATCAAGTATTCCTTATTGCAGATGCTGTGACGGTCGTCCTCTATTCGATGATGGTCGTCTTCGCCCAAATGGATGGCAACATCGGTGGAGAGCAGTATCTTCTCGGTTTCGTCTCGTTTTTTACAATCAGTCTTGGCGGCTTCGGTATTGGAATTCTCTGCGGATTGCTGACTGCGCTCATCACTCGCACCACGTCTGAAGTTCGAGGTATATACTCAAATGAACAATAAAGCAACCGTGGTCACGAGATATTAAAGATATCGATTTTAATATTCGGACTTGAATCTGCTGCGGCGACATTTATTTTTTATTTGTCGCTTCATCAGTCGTCGAACCTTTGGCGGTACTCGGAATGGCCTATTTCTCTTACATGGGCGCAGAGCTGTTCCACTTTTCCGGAATCATCAGGTGTGATGATATCTAACCTTTGACGTCATTAATTACGAAAATGAAATTTTCTTTCTATTGTGAACATTCAGTTGTATCGGTTGCGGCCTTGTTCAAGCTCACTACTCGTTTTCAAACATTTCACGGAAATCCTTTACGACCGTCAAATACTTCATCAAAATGCTGAGTTCCACAAGTGACTGCATCATTTTCCTGTTTTTGGGCATGGTCCTGGTCAACGACGTCCACGAGTGGCACACCGGCTTCGTCCTTTGGACACTCTTCTTGTGCCTTGCCGTCCGATTCATTGGTACCGTATACACAACCTTATCTTCCGCTGCCTGATTCGATCAATGTCCTATTTTCTTTGATTTCCAGGAGTTTTCATCTTGACTGCCATTGCCAATCGATTCCGTATCAAGCAAGTCAGCTTGCGGGAGCAATTTATCATGGCTTACGGAGGATTGCGAGGAGCTGTCAGCTTCTCGTTGGTGGAGATGCTTTTGCCTAGTGACATCCAACCACGTCAGATGTTTGTCACGACTACGCTAGTCGTTATTCTTTTTACCGTTTTTATCCAAGTAATTTATTTTACCGCAAAATGAATTATTTATTCCATTTTCATAAAATGTGATTTGTATTTGATTTTCCTGATTTAAGGGTGGTACCATCAAGCTCTTTGTTCGGCTGCTCGACATTAAGAAAGATAGCCAATCGGTCCAATATCTTATCAATGAAATAAATGAAACGGTGAGTGGAACTAACTATATTATAGAACAACATTTCATTCCTTCTGTGTGATCTGTTACTTCTTTCGTTGATTAGATGTTTGACCACCTATGCGCTGGATTTGAAGGAATCTGCGATCAACACGGCAATAATTTCCTCAGGGTACCACAGATTTTGTTTATGAAATTAAATTAATTAAAATGCTTTCTATTTTTCCTGGTGACAGGAGAAAATTGAGCGCTTTGACGAGAATTACCTTAGGCCAATCTTCACGTTAAGCACGGAAAAGGATCCCCTGCAACGATTGTTTGAGAAACTAACTCTATCGTATGATAACTGCGAATTTTTTTAATGTGCGTGTAGTAAACTTAATTTTGATTGTGCAGGGAACATGCGGCCAATATGTATGACATACGTGCCAAGACAAGTGAACCTGCGTCTACGTCCACCAGCTTAACCGATATCGATGAATCACATCTCATTTCTGAACTGGCGACTGCCGATCCGACATCTTCTGTGCCTTCTTCGAATGATGCCCGAAATTCACCCGCATTTCATCGACAATCGCAATTATTGGGCCATGGGAAACAACAAGAGAAAATGCAAGGGAAAAGCTTCGTTGATGTTGTTGCTATGCTACGTCACCAGAGAAGCGCCCATTCAGAAGGCGTCATGCCTACACATGCTCCCGCGGCTCAATTAGTGCGATCGACCCCCCTTGATCCTGAAGCGACTGCTCAGGCATTCCGTAAAGCACTTCGCACCAACAGTAGTATGAATCAATCAAAACGGGTAAGAATCTACGAATTTATTGTACAGTTTCACAAGCAACTTGAAAAACTAACGCCGCCGTTGTTTTTATCGTTCAGCTGCATGAGAAACGCAACCTGATCAAAGACGACGATTTACCGGAACCATCTAGGTGGATGGCTCTACGGCGAAGAATATCTACGGTGCCTGATTCTGCATCACAAGGAGATCGTTTCGCACAAGCTGTTTTATCTGCCATGAGCTCTCAACTACCAGGGGGAGGTTTTGCACCAGCTGTTGGCTCACCTTTAGGTTCTGTAAAGAAAGGTAGCCGCCTACATCAGTCGGCTAAATGTTCGACAGAGAGTGAATGGTCGATAACAAGGGGGTCAAGCAAGCAATCCAAACTGGTTAACCCATCGGGATCTACTGTACCACTTCGAGTAATCGCCGAACGTACCGGGGAGCAAAGCACCGTACAACAAAGTATCAGTTTGCACATGCAAGACATCGAAAAGGACGATGAACAACCGGAATCTTACCATGCCTCCGAGACCGGATTGTAGTATAAATATACTATATTTTTTTTTCCCATGTAGTTTTTATGTTGTTAAAAGAAACACATGACATATTCAGAATTTGTTTCAAATCTTTCCTTGTTCGACCATTGTTAATTCTTTTGTAAAGGTTCAGGGCGCGAAAAATTGTGTTAATAGGATGGCATACATGATATTTTTTACAATTTTGATTGATTTCTCTGTTCTTTGTTTTGACTCGATTCCTGACATTTTTACAATAAAAAAGAATCCGAGGCATATGTTCGCATTTTTTCATGGAAAAATCATGAAATACACCAATAAAACTCGAGAAGTCGCTGGGATAGAATATAGTCTTACACGGGCTTCGTTTCCTGTCTATTTCTTATATGTTCCGGTATGCAAATTGATGTGTCAGATGATGATGAAGATGAGCAGGTTTAAAAACATTCAAAACAGAATGAAACTCGCGCGCTAGGCAGACATCGGATTGTTCTTGGCCTTGTGTTAAGAGTTGGAGAGCTATGTGTATGTGTGCAAGCTCCAGAGATGGCGTTGCAGCTGGTTGGTAAGTTTCGGCCTTTTAAAATATAGTAGAGCAATGTCTTGCACTTGCAGAGTTGCAGTCAATCTGTCACTGAAATGGTGAAATGCCAAATGTCAACAAATCGCTATCCTCTTTTGCTGAGTTACTAACGTTTGTATTAAATCAAACTTCTGTGACGCTGTGAAAACTCTTCATTGAGGCGCGAAGATAAGGTACAGGATTATTTGGGCATGGAGGATATTCCTTTACGGGTTTCCATGGAAGATAGAACCTTCGATCATGATGAAAGTGATTATCTTTTAAGTGCTTCGGAAGAAGCAAATGTCGGGTTTAGAAGAGGTCGACGCCGAAAAAGTTATTTTGGAATGGAAAGGTGATATATTCTTTTCATATTTCGATGTTTTATTGAGATCAAATGGAAATGTCAGTGTCACTTATAAATTTACATTAATAATGTCTCACAGCTAAGTTTTAAATGGTTAATCATAAAATTTTAAATAACACATTTTGGTTTCAGTTTCTGCAACAAACTACAGCGATGCTGCTACAGGAAAAAAGAGCTGAATTCCCGAACAGTGTGGATTGGTAGTCATTCCCAGCAGACCAAGGAAACAATGGAATACTACCCATCTAATGGAATTCGTAACCAGAAATACAATTTTTTTACTTTTCTCCCCATGGTAATGTATATTTAATTCACTTAGACTTCACAACTATTATATTATTTTAACCAACCAATTTAAAAACTCCACTGTAGGTCTTATTTCAGCAGTTCAAATTTTTCTTGAACCTTTATTTCCTCATTATGGCTATAAGTCAGTTCATCCCAGAAATTAGAATAGGTTATTTATACACATATTGGGGACCATTAGTAAGTAAAATACTTGTTTAAAAAAAGTCCTAAATTGCCTTATCTTGTATTATGATTGTTCTGTTTTAGTGTTTTGTGTTGTTTGTGACAACAGTCAGAGAAGCAATTGACGATTTTCGACGAGCTCAACGTGACAAAGAAATCAACTGTCGTTTGTATAAGAAACTTGTTCCATCTGGTTTCGAACTCATTCCAAGCTCGAAGATCAAAGTTGGAGATCTGATTTTTGTTGATAAAGGTATTTATAAAGAGCTTTATGTAAATATAATTTTTAAAGGAGTTTATACTTAATTATAAAATTTACTTAATATTCTGATTGCTATGCATTAGATGAGCGAGTCCCCGCTGATATGGTTTTAATTAGAACAACGGAAAAGTCTGGATCTTGTTTCATCCGTACGGATCAACTGGATGGTGAAACTGATTGGAAACTTCGTCTAGCCGTGACGGACACACAGAAATTGACTTTTGACACTGATTTGTTTCAACTGAATGCCTCCGTTTTTGCCGAAAAACCACAAAGAGATATTCACACTTTCATTGGAACTTTCAAAAGGGTTAGATAGGAAACCACTTTAATAAGTTTCTATCGTTCATTTATATTTATTATTATTATTTTTTTTACTTTATTGTTGTTTTCCAGAATGACGACCCACCGATTGAGGATTCACTGAATATAGAAAACACTCTTTGGGCAAACACAGTCGTGGCTTCAGGCACTGCTTTAGGTCTTGTAGTCTACACTGGTAAAGAAACGAGGAGTTCTATGAACAATTCACAGCCCCGGAGTAAAGTTGGATTGCTAGATCTTGAAGTTAATCAATTGACCAAGGTACGGGAGATTACTGGATGGAACAAATTTTTGAAAGAAAATGACAATCCGATTATCCTTTTCCCCAGATTTTATTCCTTGCTGTCGTTGGACTTGCATTGCTGATGATGTGTTTGAAAGGATTTCAAGGCCCATGGTATCGATATCTTTTTCGGTTCGTTTTACTATTTTCTTACATCATCCCTATCAGGTAAAAATAGTGGGATTTTCTTTTCATAAATATGAAACTAACCGAAGTCCTCTTAAGTCTGCGAGTTAATTTAGATATGGGTAAAGCGTTTTATTCCTGGTCCATAATGAAGGACAAAGAAATCCCTGGAACTGTTGTACGATCGACTACTATACCCGAGGAACTGGGAAGAATTTCTTACCTTTTATCGGACAAAACCGGAACTTTAACAGAAAATGAAATGGTGTTTAGAAAACTTCATCTTGGAACGGCCGCATATGGCACGGAAACTTTTGATGAAATCCGAACTCTTTTAGGGCAGGTAACGTAAATAAACACTACCTTTTTTAGCATGTTGTGTAGCTACATTAAATAATTGCATATTTAAATAGGCTTTTAGTAGTTACTCCAGCGCAACACCCGGGCAACCTAGTAGTGGGAAAATGCGCAGGACCGTGGTAACGCGAATTGTCGAAGCGGCAAAAGCTATCGGTCTCTGTCATAACGTCACACCAATTGTCGACACAAATCAATTTGTATGCTTATCACGTCCTCCCCCTCCTCCCTATTAATTTTTCTGCTAACCGATTATATATTTTAGTTGCAGGTCGATAGTAAAATTAACTACCAAGCCTCTAGTCCTGATGAAATCGCGCTCGTGTCGTGGACAGAAAGTGTGGGGCTTACTCTCATGGAACGTAACACAACGTCAATGACTTTACGTAGTCCACACAATGCACTAATGAGGTTTACGGTTCTGCAGGTAACATAAGATGATTCTATTCGCCTTATTATTTTATTTTCTAATGTTATCTGCTCGATTAAGATATTCCCTTTCACCTCCGAAACTAAACGAATGGGTATCATCGTCAGAGACGACCAGTCAGGAGAGATTGTGTTTTACATGAAAGGAGCAGACACGGTAATGAATCGGATCGTGCTGTACAATGATTGGCTCGAAGAAGAATGTGGGAACATGGCGAGAGAAGGATTGAGAACCTTAGTGGTCGCTAAGCGTCCATTGACAGATGAACAGTATTCAGAATTTGACACGCGATATCAGGCAGCAAAAATGGCTTTAACAGATCGAGCTGCCCGCGTAGCGGCTGTAGTTGAAAGTTTAGAGCGTGATATGGAACTTTTAGCAGTTACTGGAGTTGAGGACCGCCTACAGGTACTTTTCTTACTAAAATTTAAAAAAAAATGAATGACGCTATTAGAAAACTATTGTAGGAAAACGTAAAACCATCCCTCGAACTTCTGCGAAATGCAGGAATTCGAATATGGATGCTCACCGGTGACAAATTAGAGACTGCAATATGCATTGCTCAAAGTTCGCGGCTTGTTCCTCGTTCCCAAAGTATTCACGTTTTTGGAAATGTAACCTCGCGTACAGACACACATCAAGAACTGAACGCTTTCCGCCGTAAAACCGATTCCGCACTTATTATTCGAGGAGAATCGTTAGAGCTCTGCTTAAAAGTAAATCCTGTCACTTAAGCACTTGTTGAATTTATTCAACGAATCATCTTTTTATTTTCAGTTTTACGAACATGAGTTCATGGAGCTGGCTTGTGCTGCTCCAGCCGTTGTTTGCTGCCGTTGTACACCGACTCAGAAGGCCTCAGTCGTGCGTTTAATTCAGGAACATACGGGAAAGCGTGCAGCGGCAATAGGTGATGGCGGAAATGACGTCTCTATGATTCAAGCTGCTGACACCGGCATTGGTATTGTTGGAAAAGAAGGAAAGCAGGTAGAATTCAGAAATAAAATTATATGTGATAAATTCCTGATAATTTTAGTGTGAATTTTTTGGCATGTTAAGGCTTCATTAGCTGCAGATTTCTCCATTCCACAATTTAGCCACATAGTGCGCCTATTGTTGGTGCACGGTCGGAGATCATACAAGCGATCTGCCGCCTTAGCCCAATTTGTTATCCATCGTGGATTAATCATTTCAACGATGCAAGCTGTCTTTTCTTCTGTGTTTTATTTCGCTTCCGTTTCCCTCTATCAGGGTTTCTTGATGGTCGGATATGCCACGGTTTATACCATGCTTCCTGTCTTTTCGCTGGTATTAGACAAAGATGTATCGTCCAAAATTGCCATGACTTACCCGGAATTATATAAAGAACTAGCCAAAGGAAGGTCTTTAACATACAAAACTTTCTTCTTGTGGGTTTTAATCTCCATCTACCAAGGTAATATTATTTCTATACAACACAGGATTATGAAGTTCAACCAAATTAAAGCTAGTCATTAATACTCACGGTTTGTATAATTTAGGTGGAGTGATCATGTATGGGGCTCTATTGCTATTTGATGATGAATTTATTCATATTGTTGCAATCAGTTTCTCGGCCTTAATTCTCACCGAGCTCCTCATGGTTACTCTAACTGCTAGAAAATGGCATGTAATTATGATCCTTGGGGAACTTGTGTCTCTTGCTCTTTACGTAGCTTCCCTTGCTTTATTCCACGAGTTCTTTGGTAAGCCAATTTCTTAAATTTTTTTTGCATTTATTTTTCTTTACTAATAATGAAATACATTTTCCTTGTTAGATTCACAGTTCATCAGGACAGCCGACTTTGTATGGAAAGTGTGTGTGATAACCGTGATATCCTGCTTGCCTTTATACATCTTGAAATGTCTACACAAGAAATTTTCACCGCCCAGCTATTCTAAATTAACCTAGTCAAATGCGGTGCCTTTTTTCCTTTTCAATCCTGCCCCATCCCGATCGTATAATCTTGGAAACCTTTTTGATGGATACCAGTAAAGTGAAATCCAATACAACAAATACATACGTTGTGTTACAGTTCTCACAAAAAAAATTATACACGCGCATGATTGAGCAATATGAAAGCTGTTTCCTGTTTGAAAGCAATCCAGCCAAATTACTCGAAGGGTTTCTATACACTGCGGCTAGTTAAGTTGGCGATTGTCATACTAGATGGCTTTAGTTGGCGATTGTTTTGACACTAGGTGCCTAATCAAATGGCAGTTTAAACACAGATAAAGACCACAAGTTTCCACCAACGTGGTTTGTGTTTCTTTTATCTATGGTTTGTGTACTTATTTAGTTTGAGTTTTTGCGTAGTGATGATCGACTTCGATTTTGAAACGACTGTTACAGTTTAGACCATGTCCCATGCATGGTCTCATGGTCTAGTACTAGTGAATAGTAGGCCTAATCGATTTCTCAGTGTCAAATAAGTCAAGCAATTAAATTTGTTTTTCATAAAATAGTGAATCCAAGTAAAAGAGTTTGTGTAGATAGGATGTGTGAGCAGAGAACGAATAAGTAATGTACTGAGGGAACTCTTACAAGTTTTTTCAATAACAAATATTGTTTTCTTATTTTTTTATTGTACGTACTAATATATGCATGCATGTCATGACTCATGAGCATCTCTACTTTTGATTTATTAGTAGTAAAAAAATTGTTATTATCTTCGAGAAGAATACATCCTTGACATCACAACAGCATTGCATCCGTTCAGTCTGATATCCAATGTGTTTGGATAACACACTGTACATTGAAATTGTCTTTAATCAGGTAGCACCTGATTAGTGATTACCTGGAGGAACTGCTGCCTTACTCGGTAGAATTTGATGTACGTTATGTTTGAGACGAAAGCCGAATTTTGAGATTATGTGTCGTCACTCTATGTACGCTAGAACTAGAAGGTGATCGTCCTATTGTTGTCACTTTTTCAGGCTTGTTTTATGTATTTATTTAAATTTTAATGTGTTTATTAATTTCCTCAAAAGCAAGATGTAAATGTCAGCGATTGAAGATCAGAGAGTAGATTCCTTTGTTTAAGTTTGGTGTAATTTTACGTAAAATCTTAAGGTGTGGTTTCATGTGATTGAATTTTCATCGTTTACCCTTAGACTCTGTGAAATCTCTTACATCTTGACAAATTTAAGTGACTGCTTAATTCTACTTTACTCCGTTCACATGGTTCGTAGGCCTAGTGAACAGAAAGTTACCGACGACGAAAGTCCAGCCATCACCTACATTCTTCCGAGTCGCAATAATGAGTGAATGTTTCGTTTTTTTTTTACATGGAGTTTCGTATCAATTCAACTATTTGTTCTCTATGTGCACTCTTACGTTACTTTATAACGTCTTCAGATAAATTTAGGTGTATTTTCAACATGTTCGAACTGATGCAGTGTTTATTAATTATTTTTCAATTACCATTGTAGAGTTCAACCTGCAGACGGGCCGGCCAGTTTGCCGCTGAAGGTCACGGTGAACATTACGTGTAAAACTGTCAATGCGGTGGTGTAGAGGTTGGGTGAGAAAGGTATGTGTTTCATCATTATTAAGCAGGTATAATAGCCGCAAGGCTCAGCCATTTGGTATTCATTTTGATATTTGTTGTTGTAGACCCATCCCCAGCAACGCCAACCTAAAGAAGGAAAGGCCAGTTTGCATTTTCTTCAATTGAAGGTCACGGAGGTCATAACGTAATACGTATCATGCGACGGCGGAGAGGTTGGGTGAGAAAGGTACGTGTTTCATCATTATCAAACAGGTACAATATCCGCAAGGCTTAAGAGGTGAGGGTGATAAAAAAATCGTATATAAAGGAGAGAGAAAAGGCCAGAGACATCAGTCGAGTGAGGATCTCCGACACGGAAACATCTGCTGCGCACTATCTGTCACTTTCTGCCTTCTTCACCGTATTGCCAGTTCGCATCCATGGGTAAATATTCTGTCTTTACATGGAGTTTTCTATTGATGCCAATTATTTTCTGTTTGTTAGTATGCATATTATTATTTAACATTATTGCTTGAATTTGTTTACTGTCTAGTTAATAAGGCGTCGTACGCTGTTCGGTGTTGTGTCGTTGTTTGGTGGGTCGACCACTGGTGTATCGATGTCTTCTTGGTATGGCGGCTACCAAACCGCAACGCCACCACCTTCCCAAAAGCAACTCACGCAACGACCAGTTATTGCACCAAGGTCTACAAGTACTACACTACTAAGGCACCGGAGTTTTATACCACAATTTCCGCTGCCCCGAGCCACTACACTGACGTCCTGAAGTATTACTCTGCCCCGAGTTACTACACCACCAAGGCGACGGAGTATGACTTTGCATGCTGCTCCATCCTACTACATCGAGGCTCCCAAGTATTACTGTGTTCTGAGCTACTTATTGCACCGATTTTCCTAAATACTACTCTGTTCCCAGCTGCTACACCGAGGCTCCCGCTGATTACTCCACCGAGGCTCCCGCTGATTACTCCACCGAGGCTCCCGCTGATTACTCCACCGAGGCTCCCGCTGATTACTCCACCGAGGCTCCCGCTGATTACTCCACCGAGGCTCCCGCTGATTACTCCACCGAGGCTCCCGCTGATTACTCCACCGAGGCTCCCGCTGATTACTCCACCGAGGCTCCCGCTGATTACTCCACCGAAGCGGCAAAGTACTACTCTTCCCCGACGTACTACACAGAGGCTGATCTTTCGTGCTACGTTGAACAGCAATACTACACTATGCTCCAGTTCGCTACACCACGGCCTACGCTACACAGCAGCCCCCAAGTACTACACCGAAGGAGCCGTCTATTACACAACAACGTATGCTGCAGTACTACACCGAGGCCCCAAGTACTACATCACTAAGGCACCGGATTTCTTCACGTCTATGTATGCTGCCCCTGCCTACTACACCGAGGCCCCGCATTACTACAACACTGAATCCCTCAATTACTACACTACAACTACGCTGCCCCGAGCTACTACACCTACTTCCCGAAGTATTACTGTGCGTAAAAGGAGTCGTCTAAAAAAAAAAAAATCATCCCCGAATTGCAGTGCCCTATCTGCCACCAACTGCATTCCTCATCGTGTAACCGATTTGCAATTCTGGGTAAATATTCTTATTTTTACATCGAGTTTTGTATCAATTCTATTTTTTTCTATTTGTTAATATGCCTGTTAAATTTATATATTAATATAAATATTATCTACTGTTTAGTTAACTATGGCGTCGTGCTCCTGTTGGGTGTTGTATCGTTGATGGCTGGATCGAACGCAGGTGTAGTGATGTCTTCTTGATATGGCGGATATCAAACCGCAACGCCGCCGCCTTCCTACACAACTTATGCAACGATCAGTTCCTGCACCGAGGTTTTCAAGTACTACGCCACTAAAGCACCGGAGTTTTATACCACAACTTATGCTGTCCCGAGCCACTACACTGACACCCCGAAGTATTACTCTGCCCCGAGTTACTACACCACCAAGGCGACCGAGTACTACATGACAAGGCATGCTGCCCCATCCTACTACACCGAGGCTCCCAAGTATTACTTAGTTCTCGGCTACTTACTGCACCGACACTCCTAACTACTTCTGTTCCCAGCAGCTACACCGAGGCTCCTGTTGATAACTACACCAAAACGGTCGAATACTACACCGAAGCGGCAAAGTACTTCCTTGCCCCGAGCTACTCAATCGGAACTGAGGCGGCCAATTATTACGCAGTCCCGACTTACAACCCAGAAGCTGCTCTTTCGTACTACATTGAACAGAAATACTACACTGCTCCAGTCTACTACACCACGACCTACGCTGCACCTAGCTACAACTCCACAGCCGCCAAGTAATTCACCAAAGAAGCCTCCTGTTACACAACCACGTACGCTGCCTGGTATACTACATCGAGGAATTTAAGTATTATCCTGCTCCAAATTACTACCATCTGAAGTTCATATGTATTACACCAGCAATTCTCCTGACTGTCACCAATGTTGCTCCGACCTATACGTCGAAGTTCTGAAGTATATCATTGAATGTGTTGAAATATTACTGAAATATAAGATTGAACGATAAATCACGTGTATGTCTCTATTTTCTCCTGAAGTACCTTTCCTCCTGCTGAAAATTTCGTGATGTGAGAAAATATTGTAAATTTCCAAATAATTGATCTTGCTAAATACAACAATAAAAATTCAAAACATTTTTAGTAATATATAAACTCTTTCCTTTTAATTTTTTCTATCATTAAAATTCAAAGTCCAACAAACAATATTTTCTTGAAAAATTCAAAGTCCACCTTCCATTATTTCTGCTAAGTCCAGACTTTTGTTTTTGAAAAAAATTTTAAAAAAATTCCCCTTACACGTTATTATCAAAAAATTGTCGCGAAAAATTTCATTTGAAAATTTTATTATATACAAAAATTTATTTATAACAAAAATTTATACAAAATTTATAATTTTACACATATTTTTCCTGTGGCCCCCAGGAGGGGGGGCCTGTTGCTTTCTCTACCGCGATAATAACATGATGCAAGTTATATGCAAGTTATTATTTGTTTGGCGCAGAAAGCTTGTTTAATCTAGCAGTTCTCGACTGTGTCAAACCTGATATTGATCAGGTTGCCTCAGTCGTATACTGCATGATTGAATGAAAACTCAAAAGACAACAGATCAAACTTATAACTCAGCAACACAAAATATAGACACGGATGAAAACACAAAAATTTTTAAGTCATGAATGGAACAGCTCAGCTTCAACCTCACAGCATGGAACAGCTCAGCTACAACAGCACAGCAACTTCTAGTTCTGGATAACACTGCAACCGCATGCTGCATACAATGGTTCAATCTGTCTTCGTCACACCTTTCACCATTTGGCTGCAACAAGGTAACCAACAGCGTTTAAGAAGTGTTTGTTATACCTATTTAAGAAAAGAAAATTATTTTCGAGAAACACAACTGTGTACACACTTGTTATGACAAAAGAATACAAAGAGTTTCTATAGTAGCGGAGCAAATTGGTCTACTCTCTAGTCATGTTAACTAAATCTGTAGTACTTTTGAAAGACATTTGATCAAAATAATTACTTTTTACTGTTGCATGGGATGAGACGTACGCCTAAGAACAGGCAGCGAGACACACGAGGCACGCCATTTCGGCAATGTACAGGCAATTCCAAGTCTCAGTTGAATGATTTGGCAAATTGGTTTCTTTGTGCTAAATCACCTGTAAATTTTACATCAACTTTTTTAATTCAATAACAATAGGAAATAAACAATAAATACCTTTTAATTTTCATCGTGAGAAACGTCATGCCCAGCAACCATTTCTGCTGCGTCTTGGAACAAAATGGCCGAAATCCGTCCCTGAAGACACTCGCGCTACCTGGTGGACATTCCAGCCAACTTTTGACAGCCACCTATTGACAGCCATTAGATTCCTGTTCCAAATGACTGACGTAACGGCTGGATTGCTTGCTTCGAGACAGCACGCAGCAGCTCAACTTGAATTCGACATGCCTTTCGGGCTTTCGGCTTTCACTAGCTGGCACGAAATGAAATAAATGAGCATGAACACCAGATTACTCCAGCAGCTTTCCCTATGACACAAATACACAAAGTTATTAGTTATTAGTTAGCTTTTCAGACTTGTTAACTCTTTCAACATAAAAATCTATAATATTAACAGAAAGTGTTGGGGGGTCAAACAAAAAATTAAACTTACAATTTTCTGAAAAAAAAAATGATTTTCCTGCCTGTGGCTGTAAGGCAACAGCACCAGTTATCTGTGTTAGAGTACAGTGAGTTGAGTTCCAACTAACTTTGGCATGAAACAGTTAGTCATGTTGAATCTAAAGGAAATATGTCAATAAATATTCCAACATTTATCCAATAAACTAAAGTTAATTACCTACTGCTCATGCTTAACATTCAGAAAAATACAGCACATGTTGGTATGTGCCCTGCATTTGTTCACATTCTTCTCTTAAGCTGCTGCTGCTAACCTGAAGATTACCCATGAATAAGCTTTAAGCTTTCCCTATGACAGAAAATACAATCTATGACATCAAAATAACAGTTTAAAACCGAAAGAAGAATAATACTTGCATGTCAATGAATTATTTGTTGAAAAACATGTTCAGAAAAACAAACATGTCCACACTGGGGTAGTGACCTACAAAGATCAATAGAAACTGCTGATAATTAGACGAATATTAACTAAGTCTGGGAACAAGTATTTAAAAAAATTGTGACTAAGACATTATTGGTTTTTACCTGTATTAACTGCATGATGCATTCAGCAGAACGACGATTTTTAATAAAAGAGTTGGTATAGTGATGGTAGGCTACTTTGTATGCACTGTTTCCTTTCCCGTTCCTTCCTACAGGTTAGATTGAGGAATTTTGAATTTGATCCAGCACACAAACAGAATAAATCACATCACAAACAAGTTGCACAGAAACAAACTTGAATTTACTTATGAATTCATCGGTAATTTTCATGGAAAAATAGGAAAACTTTTGACAACCACTCAACACAACAATCGGCCATCACATGAAAACGACGACGCCTATGCCATCTATTGGACACCTCTGACACCCCAATTCCAAAACGCAATTTAACTTTGGTTTGGCGACCGTAGAACTCAAAAGACAGAAGAACTCCTTTTTTTTAATATTATTTTAAAAAATACCCGACAATAGAACTCCAGTGCCCGACAATAGAACTCCACTACGCGACAACCGACAATAGAACTCCAATAATTTGAGCTGTGACTGTGCAACCACTTAGGATTCAAAACCAGATGTCGCTAGTGTCGTGTCGCCTTGTTGGCTTGTTGTTTTTATCGTGAATCGAGGCAAAATAGGCGAAGCAATTGGTTGCTAATTTTATTTATATTCCTGTGAATTCATATACCAAATTGAACTTCGTAACTCACACGTTGGATTATCTTGACCTAATTTCCTTATTTTTATACTGTACCAACTTATTTCTTCAAATTTTAGATGCATACTGTCAGTCATTCCAACAAGTTGACTTACCGTTCAGTCACTTTCCATCCAATAGACCCATCATGCTGTCACAAGCCTAAAACTAATGTTTGAAGCTAACATATAGTGGAATACAAATCTGCGGAGTTAAGGTATTTTCCCATTACTACTACCAGACCATTACAATTCAGATTCATGAACCATAGGATCTTTTCTGAATCTCGCAATTTTGGTGGTGTAACCTGCAACATTATGTTTGTCGTTATGACTGTTTTTACTTTGGTTTAGAAGGCAACCCAGCTAAGGTAGAGTTTTATTTCTTATAGTCAAATTTGTGTCAATTTGTAAATAACATAGAGAATTTCCTTGAAGTGAATAACCCGCCATGTGTATGTTGTACATGTACCACTGTACCAGATCTGCTGCTTGATGAAAGAAATGCCTTACTAAATTCATCAACCATATGAAAGGTAAGCATCAATATCACCTATCACCATCACCACACTACTGCAATACTTCATGACACTTTCTTTAGCATCATCATTTCTCAATAACATATGGAGTAATGCTGTTGGTTGCAATGGATTCCATTTTTACGGTTTTTTCATCATGGACATTTCAGTGTCCTTAGAAAAGGTAAAGATTGATATGCTTTATTCATTTTTATATTTTCATTAATGTAAACATTTTTTTTACAGAGCACGCAGTTTCTTAGTGGAATCGTGTGGTCCTGGCACGGAGAGTCTTGTGCCAATGCTGACCTTTGTCCATGACGGAAGAGGGATTTCCACCTACGTCCATCCTTATCTTCGCGACGAACGCTCATCTAGCTTCACTGCTACTAAACACAATTTGTTTTTCTTTACTGGCGACTTGGGCGAGTTTCTGGACCATTTCATGATCGCTTCCGTCCGCTGTTACACACCTGTAATTATTCACCACGGGATTGTGCCCAGGTACCCAATAAATAGTTGCAATGGCAAAAGGCTTGAAAGTGTTAATAAATGTTGTAAAAGATGGTTACCATTTAAAAATTTATTTTCTCATTTAAGATCAACAACACTTCCCAGTGAGTCAGTGACTAGTAATTGTTAGTTAATGACCGACAAGTCTGAAAACAAATAAATAAATAAGAAATTTCGACTCTAGTATTTAAGAGCCTCCCTGTACTAAACTGGAGAACCGTAGGTTGTGATGTAATATCCAGGGGTGCCTTGATGGTGTAGTAACTCGGGGCAGTGAATACTTTGCAGCTTCGGTGCATAACGTCGGAACTGCCGAAGTAGTGATATAATACTCGGGTGACTTGGTATTGAAGTACTTGGGGCATCGGTATGGGAGCGGAGCCTCGGTTTGGTAACTGAGGGCAGCGAGGGTTGTAGTGTAGTAAACGTTGTAGTGTAGTAAACTGGAACCTCAGTGTAGTATTTCGGTCCAAAGTAGTAAGAAGGAGCAGCCGCTGTGTAGTAATTCGGGGCAGAGTAGTACTTGGGCGCTTCGGTTTGCCCGCTATGGTTGCGTAATAAACTGGAGCCTCGGTGTAAGAGGCTGGGCAGCATACGAAGTGGTGTAGTACTCCGCTGCCTTGGTGGTGTAGTACTCCGCTGCCTTGGTGGTGTAGTACTCCGCTGCCTTGGTGGTGTAGTACTCCGGGGCATCATGAGTTTTGGTGTAATTCTCGGTCTTGGTAGTAGTAAACGGCTGTTGCGTATGTTGTTGTCGTGAAGTAAGGTGACGGAGTTGCGGTTTGGTTTACGCCATACCAAGGAGACATCGGTACACCAGTGGTCGACCAACCCGTCACAGATAAAACACCCAACAGCAGCACGACGCCATAATTAACTAGACGGTAAAAAATTTAAAAAATTTTGAAAATTTTCAATAATAACAGGCATATTAACAAACAGAAAAAAAATAATGATACAAAACTCCATGTAAAAACAGAATATTTACCTTTTTTGTTGTAGTACTCGGTGGCTTGTTGTATTAAACAGGAGCCTCAGTTTTTTAGTAGCTAGGAGCAGAGTAATACTTGTGTTCCTCAGTGTAGGAAACTGGGGCAAGGCACGTGGAGTGACCTCTTGGGTATAGTAGTTGGAGTCTTCGTAATAGTATCTAGGTGTAGCGTGGGTTGTGCTGTTGTAAACTGAAGCCTCGGTGTATTATTTCAGTTCAACGCAGTACGAAGGAGCAGCTGCTGTGATGTAAGTCTGGGCTACGTAGTACTTGGTCGCCTCAGTTGTGGTTGTGTACAGGGTAGAGTAGTACTTGTGCGGTTCGGTGAAGTACTTGACCGCTTTGGTATTGAAATAAGCTGGAGCCTTAGTGTAATATTTGGGCAATATTTGGGCAACATTCGTAGTCGTGTAGTACTTGGGGACTTCGGTGTAGTAAGCTGGGACAGTATACTCAGTGGTGTAGTACTCAGGCGCTTTGGTGATGTAACTCGGGTCGCGTTTGTCGGGTAACTCTTGAGTCTTAGCGGTGTAGCACTTGGGGGGCCTCGGCGTAGTAAGTAGATGTTGCGTATGTCAACTTCGTTTTGTAGTAAGGCGGCGGCGTGGTTTATTATTCCTTCGCTGCTATTACTTGGTATGCACCAAAGTCCAGAAGACATCTGTACACCCGAGGTCGACCCAACCATTAACGATTCAACACCAAACAGCAACACAGCGCCATAGTTAACTTAAATATAAACGATTTGAACATTAATAATCGAATATAACTAGTCATATCAACTGAACACAAGAAAATTGATTCACACCTCGAATAAAAATGAATATTTACCCATGATTGCGAACTGGTAATGCGATGAAGAAGGTAGTTGGTGACACATTGCGCTGCAGTTATTGCCGTGTCGGAGATGCTCACTCGACTGAGTTCCGTGGTTTTTTTCTCTTGCCATTTATACGACTTTTTCTCACCCTGACCACTCTCTTAAGCTCTGCGGCTATTATACTTGCTTGATAATAAAGCAAAGCAAACACTTCCCGTTCTCTCCCAACCTCTACACCACCGCATTGACAGTTTTACGTAATGATTTCCGTGACCTTCAAAAGTGAAATACAAGCCAAGTGCTATCAGCCTCTTCCTTCTGCAGGTTGACGTGGCCGGGGATGAGTCTACAACAAACAATATCAAATTAATACTAAATGGTTATGGCTTAAAACGAATGGAATCACGATGCAGTACTAAGAATCTTTGGTTAAGCAGCTCTGGGCAGCATAAGTTGCAGTGTAGTATTCTGAAGCCTCGGTGGTGTAGTATTTCAGGACAACAATCAACAGCAGCACGACGCCACAGTTTACTAAACACTAAATAATGGAACATGAATATGCATTAATAACTGACATAAATTTAAAAAAATAGGAGAGTTGATACACAATTCATATTAGAAAACTGAAAATTAACCATTTCATACAATGAAGAATGCAGTTGGTGACAAATAGTGCACGGCAGCTGTCGTCAAGTCGGAGATAATCACTCGACTAATTATTTCGCATTTTATCTTCTTTTAAGCAACTAGAAAATAAACAATTTGAACATTAATATTTAATAATTGGCATATTAAGAAATAAGAAAAACAAAAGAAATTGATTAAAAAAATACAAGTAACAGATTATTTACTCGTGATTGCGGTTTAATGACAAATAGTGCACAGCAGTTGTTGCCGTGATGGAGACGCTCACTCGACTGATTTTTATCACCTTTTCCCTCCTTTTATACGACTTTTTCTCACCCTGACCCACCTCTTAAGGCCTTGCGGGTATGTAGTACTTGGCGTCTGCGGTGTTGTAGCTAGGCGATGCGTAGGTCGTGGTGTAGTAGATTGGAGCATCAGTGTAGTATTTCTGTTCAACGCAGTACGAAAGAGCAGCTTCTGGGTTTTAAATCGAGACTGCATAATAATTGGCCGCCTCAGTTCTGGTTGAGTAGCTCGGGGCAAGGAAGTACTTTGCCGCTTCGGTGTAGTATTCGACCGTTTTGGTGAAGTTATCAGCAGGAGCCTCGGTGTAGCTGCTGGGAACAGAAGTAGTTAGAATAGGAGTGTCGGTGCAGTAAGTAGCCGAGAACTAAGTAATACTTGGGAGCCTCGGTGTAGTAGGATGGGGCAGCATGCCTTGTCATGTAGTACTCGGTCGCCTTGGTGGTGTAGTAACTCGGGGCAGAGTAATACTTCGGGGTGTCAGTGTAGTGGCTCGGGACAGCATAAGTTGTGGTATAAAACTACGGTGCTTTAGTGGCGTAGTACTTAAAACCTCGGTGCAGGAATTCGTCGTTACGTAAGTTGTGTAGGAAGGCAGCGGCGTTGCGGTTTGATATCCGCCATACCAAGAAGACATCACTACACCTGCGTTCGATCCAGCCATCAACTATAAGATGAGCACGACGCCATAGTTAACTAAACAGTAGATAATATTTAATATTAATATATAAATTTAACAGGCATATTAAGAAATAGAAAAAAAATAGAATTGAAACAAAACTCAATGTAAAAATAAGAATATTTACCCAGAATTGCGAATCGGTTACACGATGAGGAATGCAGTTGATGACAGATAGGGCACAGCAGTTCGGGGATGATTTATTTTTTTTTAGACGGCTCCTTTTACGCACAGTAATACTTCGGGACGTAGGTGTAGTAGCTCGGGGCAGCGTAGTTGTAGTGTAGTAAACTAGTAATTGAGGAATACAGTGTTGTAGTAATGCGGGGCCACGGTGTAGTAGGCAGGGGCAGCATACGTTGTTGTGTAATAGGCGGCTTCTTCGGTGTAGTACCTGGGGGCTGCGGTTTAGCGTAGGTCGTGGTGTAGTGAACTGGAGCATCAGTGTAGTATTTCTGTTCAACGTAGCCAAAAGAGCAGCTTCTCTGTAGTACGTTGGGACAGCGTAATACTTGACCGCCTCAGTTGTGGTTGTGTAGATCGGGGCAGAGTAGTACTTTACCGCTTCGGTGGAGTAATCAGCGGGAGCCTCGGTGGAGTAATCAGCGGGAGCCTCGGTGGAGTAATCAGCGGGAGCCTCGGTGGAGTAATCAGCGGGAGCCTCGGTGGAGTAATCAGCGGGAGCCTCGGTGGAGTAATCAGCGGGAGCCTCGGTGTAGCAGCTGGGAACAGAGTAGTATTTAGGAAAATCGGTGCAATAAGTAGCTTAGAACACAGTAATACTTGGGAGCCTCGATGTAGTAGGATGGAGCAGCATGCAAAGTCATACTCCGTCGCCTTGGTGGTGTAGTAACTCGGGGCAGAGTAATTCTTCAGGACGTCAGTGTAGTGGCTGGGGGCAGCGGAAATTGTGGTATAAAACTCCGGTGCCTTGGTAGTGTAGTACTTGTAGACCTTGGTGCAATAACTGGTCGTTGCGTGAGTTGCTTTTGGGAAGGTGGTGGCGTTGCGGTTTGGTAGCCGCCATACCAAGAAGACATCGATACACCAGTGGTCGACCCACCAAACAACGACACAACACCGAACAGCGTACGACGCCTTATTAACTAGACAGTAAACAAATTCAAACAATAATGTTGAATAATAATATGCATACTAACAAACAGAAAATAATTGGCATCAATAGAAAACTCCATGTAAAGACAGAATATTTACCCATGGATGCGAACTTTCAATACGGTGAAGAAGGCAGATGGTGACAGATATTGCGCAGCAGATGTTGCCGTGTCGGAGATCCTCACTCGACTGATGTCTCTGGCCTTTTCTCTCTCCTTTATATACGATTTTTTTATCACCCTCACCTCTTAAGCCTTGCGGATATTGTACCTGTTTGATAATGATGAAACACGTACCTTTCTCACCCAACCTCTCCGCCGTCGCATGATACGTATTACGTTATGACCTCCGTGACCTTCGAGCATGAAGGAAATGCAAACTGGCCTTTCCTTCTTTAGGTTGGCGTTGCTGGGGATGGGTCTACAACAACAAATATCAAAATGAATACCAAATGGCTGAGCCTTGCGGCTACTATACCTGCTTAATAATGATGAAACACGTACCTTTCTCACCCAACCTCTCCGCCGTCGCATGATACGTATTACGTTATGACCTCCGTGACCTTCAATTGAAGAAAATGCAAACTGGCCTTTCCTTCTTTAGGTTGGCGTTGCTGGGGATGGGTCTACAACAACAAATATCAAAATGAATACCAAATGGCTGAGCCTTGCGGCTATTATACCTGCTTAATAATGATGAAACACGTACCTTTCTCACCCAACCTCTACACCACCGCATTGACAGTTTTACACGTAATCTTCACCGTGACCTTCAGCGGCAAACAGGCCGGTCCGTCTGCAGGTTGAACTCTACAATGGTAATTGAAAAAATAATTAATAAACACTGCATCAGTTCGAACATGTTGAAAATATACCTAAATTCATCTTAAGACATTATAAAGTAACGTAAGAGTGCACATAGAGAACAAATAGTTGAATTGATACGAAACATCCATGTAAAAAAAAACGAAACATTCACTCATTATTGCGACTCGGAAGAATGTAGTTGTATGGCTGGACTTTCGTCGTCGGTAACTTTCTGTTCACTAGGCCTACGAACCTTTTGTACGGAGTAAAGTAGAATTAAGCAGTTACTTAAATTTGTTAAGATGTGAGAGATTTGACAGAGTCTAAGGGTGAACGATGAAAATTCAATCACGTAAAACCACATCTTAAGATTTTACGTAAAATTACACCAAAATTAAACAAAGGAATCTACTCTCTGGTCTTCAATCGGCTTTTAAGGAAATTAATAAACACATAAAAATTTTAATAAATACATAAAAACAAGCCTGACAACAATAGGACGAGTAGGACGATCACCTTCTACTTCTAGCGTACATAGAGTGACGACACATAATTTCAAAACTGGGCTTTCGTCTCAAACATAACGTACATCAAATTCTACCGAGTAATAAAACAGCCGGCACGTGGGAAATTTTATGACAAAAAAAATTCAATTCGTGAAAATTTGGGTTGAAATGGACTGTTTCTAGCAAAAGTCTGGATTTGGTCAGGAACGTGACAGGGAAATTTTCGTTTAAGGGTCATTTTGGCTTGGAATTATTTTCTGTTGACATACAAAACTGAATGGAAATTAAACAAGGATCTCAAAAATCAGGTTCGTCTTGATAAAAGATAAATAGTTACCATGTTAGAGAACCATTTAGTAACCAGAAGTACAGAAAGAATGAATAAATTTGGGAAAGGATCAGATTTTTACAAATACGGAAAATGAGCAATATTTTTAATTAATGAATTAATTAATGAGTTAATTATGTTACAAAGAATTACTTTTAAAACCTTGAGCTGTTGTTTTCAGTTGTTGTTTTCAGAATGTTTCAGAAGGAACCCGTAATGAAGCTTGATACATACACACTCTTAGTCTTGGAAAGTAGATGACATAATTTTGTCACACTTAGACAGCCTGCCGATTTGTAGATCACACATTTCCTTGGTTTGACTTCTCTGTTGCAACCGCGTGTAAAACAAACAACGAACAACCACACTCTTCGAGCTTACAACTTACAAGATACAAAAGAATGATGTTTTGACCGTTTTGACTTTTGGCTTTTGCATTTGGGGAGCATTGGCGAGCAGACGAACTTTCGTGGAAATTAAAGCGGCGTTGCCAATTACGTTGCTAATTACGCAACTCAACCGCCTAATTTTTAAAAACCCGCAATCTATTGGACAAGTCTCAAAACTCAGTATTTGAAGGGCTGGTCTTAAGATAATGTGTAAGCAAGGTATCCGAAGGTATGTTTGTGATATTTTTCATTTAAAAAATCAAAATATGATATATGAGTAATATGACCTATAAAAGATTGGAAAACAATTATATTAAATCTACTGATAGCTTTTTTATTAAAGCTTAGTTCAAAATTCAAATTAAAAATACCTATAGTTTTGCTTCGCTACACTTCACATTCCCATTATCTGATGACGAAGATCTTTTAACAATGCTCTTCTTTTGATCTGTTACATTGCGAAATTATTGGCTCGTGCTCCGCAATCAGATGCAAAATTTTGTATATTTTCCAATTTCAAAAGTTGTGTAAACATGAGGAATATTGAATGTAGGGAATATAATTAAATCAAAGCAAAATAGTAACGCATCGATAACTCGATATGCATAGGAAAGGGATCCCCTTTTGACCTTTTCACACATCAAAGGGAAGAAATCAAGATGTTTAAATGATATAATAGTAGCTGACTAGTCAGTAGACATCGATTACTGTGTACACGACCGAGACGAAATTGAGAAGTTGAAAACGTAACATGGTTTTACAGCACCAAATGCTAGTATGGATACAAACAAATGTAGACAGTTTTATCACTTGAAAAACCGTGAAGATATCATCAAATACTTAAAAGAAGACAAAATATGTAAATGGAAATTGTTATGCAGAATCACAATGAGTTTAGATAACAAATAGTATTTAAAAATCCAATTTTAAATCATATATCATTCGTCTGGGCTTCTAGACATAATCGTGAAACATTGACATAATTATCTTCGAAAACATGGAGGATTGCCTCAAACGTCTTCAAACGTCCATTGCCGAATAATATTCTTTGGTTGCCAAAAACCAAGTTCAGGGAGGGTTATTTTTCTTTGGAATATTTTTGCCTGGTTTGCTGGATTTCTCCAACCTGTATTACACTTCACTAAAAAGAAAAAAAAAAATTAATAATGAATAAAATTTTTTTTTAAAATCAATCGCTGTCTTAAATCTGTACACTTACGAGGCTTCCATAGACGTGTCTCCCATTATAAGATCTTTCATTCGGATTAAATCCGCTCGCGATGGTTTCCCATTAACCGTTGGTGAAGTAGCGTTTGGAGACGAGCAACATTCTGCGCCGGAAACGGTGATTTGCACCGACGAAATTCCGTCGCAAACCTATTTAAAAATTTTATAATTTCTATAAGACTATTTTTCCAATGCCTGATGAACATTGAAGAAGCCACTTTTTGAGTAGACCATTTGACTTAGAGCTACTATGGCTCAAAATATATAATCTTTTCCAAAAAGAAAAATGCAAAAAGAAATAATTACTTCTGAAACATCAAGTCGAAGATCTCCTGACAAAGGCAAAGACGCCGGTACTGGTAGACTTCGTGGAGGTGGCAGCGGTGGCCCTGCTCGAGAGCACGGCTAAAAGACAAATTCAGTCGTAAAAATTATTCATGATAAATCTGATGAACAACAGGCTACTATAGAATAGGCCTACATACCAGAACATTGTGAGATTGCTTGTCTTGGAAAGGTCGCACCTGAACATTAGTTCCTTCGGTCTTTGGCAGTTCAGAGTTACAAATGTACGTTGATGAGATGTGCATTTTATAATTGACATCTGGTTCAAGTTCCAATACATCTTCAACCTCCGAAGCAGTGCTCATATGCAAAGACCCGGTGCTACTAACACCACTGGAACTGAAGCTGAGCATGGAATCTGAATTGGTGGCGCTTCCTAAAACGCGAAACAATCAACACACGTCTCATTTTCATGTAAATCTTTACTAACCCATTAAACCAGAACGAAGAAGTCTACTCGTCGACAAGCTGGAATTGGGCGACACTGTTTGATTTGCTTGCTGTCCATAGTTCCAAGAAAGGCGTTTATGAATACTGTGGTTCTTGGCATCCTGTTTCTACACAATGCCGAAAGTGACGCCAAATTTCATTAATAATTTCTTCGCATTCCAAAGGATAATCGTGGATAAACGAATATTACTTTGATGTCTTCGATGGCTCCAGCAGTGTGATATCTACGATGATCCAAACGTTCATTCCTCGACAGGCGCTTGGCTAGCGCAGCGTTCAAGAGCTGCCGATGTGAGTCTTCGTATTCAGCATCGACTAGCTCGTCTTCCAGTTCTGCACCGACTTCGTTTAAATCAAACGATTCGGTCACGATTTCCGGAGTTGTGGGACCAATCCCGTCTAAAATTAAACAAGGGGAAATATATAACTAACTGTAACACGCAGTTCGGAATGGAACAAAAGCCAAGTCATCTTCCACGATCGATGACCATATTGTAGAAGAAAAGCTTTAGTGAGATGGAAAAGTCAGCTCAACGTACTTGTCAAGTTTCTTAGATCCACATTAGGATTGGTGGCTTCAACCGTAGCCGAATGTTGAATGGTAGCATCAGAGATGTTGACATTAATGAGTCCGGCTACGGAGGCCAAACGACGGGTTTTAACAAGGGGAGGATTGCGGGACTGTGGGACGGGCTGTGCTCGGGTTAGACCTCGTGGTGAAGGCGGAGGGTATGAAACGCCCCTCTGATTTAAAGCAGAAGCCGAGTGGACGCGGCCGGACACACTAAGCGACGACCCTATTAATAACACCAAAGCAAAAGCCAGCAAGTCACATATGAGAAAATTATGCCAATAGGTAAAACCAGAAGTGTATCTAATTAATCCAAGCTGAATCACGGTCAAATGATTCTCTAAACCAATCAAAAAGTAGTCCAATAAATTGTACCAAAAGCAAAAAAGAATTTCAGCATGAAATAAAAAAGAATCTTTTGGAAAAATTCACGTGATTCTCGAGAATTTGTTATCGTCTTTCTCTTTGAAAAGTAGGTGTAGCGAAATCTTTAAAAAATAAACAGAACATGTATTTACCCTGTCCTGATGAAGTTCCTGAGGCTGGAGTGATCGGAACGGGTACAGCAATCGACAAAAGATTCGGCAACGACTGCCCTTGATTGGAAACTGCTTTGACATGAGGGACCTGGACGGTCAGCGTGTTCGGCGTGGGAACAGGTGACATGGAATGATGGAGCGATCGGCTTATTATGGAACGTCTAAAAAAGAAAATGACGTATTTAGAATTTTTAGATAAGCAGGGTTAATTTATGTATACGATGTGTTTTTTTTCAAATCATTCAAATTGTATACCTGTCGGAACGTGGAGATGGGATTTGCTTGGCCGCAGTGGAAGGTGGATGTGGTCCACTTTCTTCGGACGACGCACTCGAAGCTCGTTTAATCTCCAGCGACTCCACCAGGTTGCCTCGATTAACATTTGATGGGTCGTTCATATCGACTGAGCCGCTGCAAGGACGACAGAAATTTCAAGCAAACGTAAATTAGCTTATAGCTCGGCAACACAAAACTCGCAACAAGGAAATGGGGAGAAAAACAAAAGAAACAAATGAAGTAAGTTGTAACAAAACTAGGCGTGCACTTACACAGCAACATTCAACTCGTCATTCTCAGCAGTCAAGAACGGGAGCGATGGGCTGATCCTGTGCGGTAAACATATAAACACGCCACACATGCCAAAATAAAAATAAATGCAAACTTTAAAAAAGGCATTCAAAAATATCAAAAACTTGTATGAACCAAATCAGAAAAAAAAAGGGAAATCCATTTCCACACTCTGTGACCACTGTGGAAAAATGAAGCTAAGCTACTAACCTGTGCGAATGAATTAACGAGGATCCACGGCTACCCCGGCTTGAACCTCTGGGACTGCGCGCCACTAGCAACGCAGAATGAGGATAATCAAGATCGTCGTCCTCATCGTAATAGAGTGAAGGATCGGGATGGGCGGCCGTGGCAGCAGCTGTCGCTTTAGCATCGCGATAAAGTTCTTGTGATTTGCGAAGATGCTCCAGCCACACTTTGCTCTGTTTAGGTTCGGAGGCGTGTAGAGAAAAGGCAGCCGACGCCGTTCCCAGCTCGTTGAGATAGACAAGGCCAAGACCGGCGGGATCGCGTGCCAGTTCGATCACCACCAACCGGTCAACCAAACAAGGTGGCCTAATCACTTTGACTCTTTCCGCTTTGCGGGCCACTGGTTTGCAAATGAGCAGCACGTCAGTGAAGAGAAAACAGTGGACGTCCATCTTCGAGGTTCCCTGCCAAATTGAAGTCGAATTGGCGTTATATGCACCTGTCTTTGTGTGGCTGTGGAATTTCACGAAGAAAATACCTGATCGCGTAGTTTCAAATCGCCCTCAATCAGCAAATAGCGTCTTTGGTTTTCAGAGCAGAAGGGCATCGGTTTGGTAAGGTCCAAATCGCAGTGGGATTTGACGAGACGTTCCACTTCTTCGTCCTTGGTCTCGACGACGTCATACGATTCGATGCGAGAGAGGATTTCGCGTAGGCGTTCTTGTTCGTGCCGTTGTCTCAGAGCCGAGTTGACTTGACCGACGAATGACTCGACACTTTGGATCTGTTGTTTGGCGTCATTTCCGTCAGCAAAAAAGAAAAAAAAAAAGAAATGGGGAAATTGGTTAGAAGAAAGGAGTCAGGAAAGGGCAATAGACAAGAAAATAACCGACCATTTCGATAACAACGGGTTTGTGCTCTTCAGCATCCGTCTTCTTGTGGACGGCTTTGAGGAGGAGAGAATATTTGGTAAGTCGCTGCATGGGTTTGACCAGGATGTCCATCAGTCTAAGGCGGTTGCAGTCGCGCTGCGTCTCGCACCACTGAACCAAAGAAAAGCCAAGTTAAATAAACAGCTTCACTTAAGTATCCTTATTTATATTATTTGTCCAGCGAATAAACTTACCGCTAAATAGGCTTTGAAAAGTTCGTTATCGTGATCTTTCTCCTTGCAGTATTGCTGGCATTGGCTCTGGTCCAGGCAGTATTTGGTGTATGGGTGGAACAATTCGTCAAACTGCCAAAACACATTTGTCAATTGTCAGTTTGGGTGGGGGGGAAGCAAAATGTTTCACAGATACTGTAGATACATCACAGAATGAATTAGCAATGGCCCACGCCTTACCTTCAGGAATCCGTCTCGGAGGGAAGTAGGATCGAGCGGGGCTCTGGCACTGCGTGCGTTCTTGAGCATGGGGAATACGTGCTCGGCCCAAAATTGCCTGTTCGCAACATAAATCTCTGGCAAATTAGAGAAGAGTCGCTCCGTGTCGATCTCGTTGAGGATCTGGGCCGCTTGGAGATTGCACAGACACGCCATGAACAACTGAAAAGGCCGTGCCAGATGTAACGTGTTATGTACGGCAAATAACACAAGTCACTCGCCCAGGACAAAATAACAATGAATCAATAACGAGAGAAGGCGGCGTTGATGTTTGGTGGAGGTCGTATAACGACGAACCATAGTCCACCGAGAACAGGCCGCCATCATTCGCACATAACCGAATAGACGAAGAGGGTCGTAAACAAAAAGAAATGGGTGCTATAGATCGAATGAGACTCACGTCAGTGATGACTTTTAGGGTCCGTAGATAAGCCACTTCAGTCTGAACGAGTTCCCAAATGGCGTTCTGCTGTTGACGCTGTCGTTCCGGCAGCAAAGTCCAGTCCATCACGATCAGTTTCCAGTCTTCCTCCAAACTAGAGAGTGGCACGAAAAAAAAAAAGGCCCACGAAATTAATAGGAATTTAACCCATCGGCATAATCCAGACCAATCTACTAAAGCCTCGCTCTATACCTGTAGAGTGCCTCTTCTGTGTCCTCGTCGGCTTCGAAAGTTAGGAGATGAGGTAATCGCGGGATACCGTGCCGGCTGTAATCATTCAATTGATCGGCGAGTAGGTCCATCTTCGTGTCCTGTAGAAGAATATAACGGTCGAGTTTTTATTTCAGAGTTTTCACAGTCCATTGCGTTTGATACGGAAATGACAAATGAGACACGCCGACATAACAATCTGATATAAGAAGCATGTCTACCTTGTAAGTGGAGCCGAAGAGCCCACTCCATCGAGTGGGGGCTTTGACACCTTTTCCTTTTAGCGATCCTTCGTGAGAGCCGCTGCTACCCAAGTTGGCCATGCTCACGGGCAGATTTCCGGAAACCGGGTGGGCTGGACAATCGCCACCTATCGCCGTCGGATCCTCGGTGCTCGTCGCGCCGCTAAGCGCTCGGCTCGTCTTTCCGCTTCGATTACTCTGCGTGTTCACGAAAATTATTAATACACTAATATATATTGCACTCGACACGGCGTAGTAATCCTGCCGAATCCCGGTCGTATTTCAACTTTTAAGTGAAACAAAGGGGGGACCAGAAAGATAGAAAGATAGAGAGAGAGAGAAGTAGAAAAATGAACTTACCCCAGAACTTTTCCTGGAAGATTGATGCTGCAACAGAGGCTTGGAAACCACATTTCGCACCGGACTTTTGACGCCATCTTTGGCTAAATCGACAATACAGCGAAAATAAAAAGAGACGTGAATAAGTTTGGGTATTTTTCGTGAAACTCAAGAATGTGTGATGGGAATAGGATGAAGGCTAGAAATGGTAACAAAGTTATGTGAACGGGATTCCGGAAGTCACAATTGAGAGTAAAACTGCTGGCTTTCGCTTTATCGATCGCTCGGCAAAGGAATGTTTGAATAGGAAACCCAATATTGTGGGAACGTCGGCTGCTGCACTTGATACCTTTGATCCGAAGGTGTTTGCCACCCAGCCAGAAAGTCTCGGTCGTTATCAAAGAAAGAGGTGTTTTGGATGAATCCAAATAGACATTGACGTTTGACAGATCAACGCCACGCCTCATGCAGACAGCCGCCAACGCCTCTCTGTTTATCAATCAAAAGAATGTGGTTTTTAAAAATAAATAAACGTAGACATATATAAAGAGGGAAAAAAAATCATTGCTTAGAGAAAAACGGATAAAAAATAAAAATATTGCAAATCGTTCAACGTGTCAATACCTTAAGCTGGTCCCTTTGGAGGCGGCCACAAATTCTTCTGGTCCGGGCTCCTCCAAACAGTCAAAGCTGACACTGAAGTACTCGGAGCTCGTGATCTATTTCCCAAGCGGGAATTCAAAGAGCAGGAAAACAGAATAGAGAATAAGAAAATGCAAGGCGGATCGGAATGGATGACGAGCTATCATAAATACAGAAATGTAGCCAAATAACAACGCGGTGAAAATGGAACCGCTTGGAATTATTATACCTTATAAAGATTAGATAACCGCCTACGCCTCATGGCCGGATCTGTGGCGCTCGACTCGTCCGTAGTCGGCGTGGATGCGTTGGTAGGCGCGGCATTCGTCAACGCCACGACGGTCGAAACGATGGGACTAGAGAGGGCTGGAGTCGCCATCGCCGGTACTGTCAATCGGTCCTGTGAACCGCCAGCCAATTGCATAGTCGAATCCGGCTCTGAGCGGCTGTCCCCGGAATTCTCTCGCGACACCAACATGCCCGGATCCAAGGTGTCTATGTGGGTTAAACTTTTAGAGCGACCCTACAAAAGAAAAAAAGGAAAATTCGATGCGAAAATGGAAGTTCATTAAAAGTTCGGTTCTATTTGAGTTCACGTGAGTAGCCAATAAGTTGAGAAATTGAAAAGCCAACGTAACTAGATGATAGTTCCATCCATCATTGGGACTAGAATCGATCGGAAAATATCATCTAGACAATCAGATGGGCGCTTACGCAACTATAAGAAGGAGAGATTGGGAGCATGTTCGATTCATTTCGGTTGAGCTATTAGCGAACAAATGAAAACGAAAGAGGCAGACAGGAACAGGGCAGGAAGACGAGCGGAAAAAAAGAAAGAAAGAGAAGAAGAAAGACAACAAAAAGAATGAGATTCCACTCTCTGCGAGATTCTATTGGCCCTCGCGTCCGTCAATCGATAAAGCCAAGCAAATGGCAGAAGAAATAGATCACTGGCCGAGTGCGGTACCAAAGAGAGACGAGCTAACGGGGGAAGGGGGAGGGGAAATCCACTGTAACTGAATTAAATACACGAAAAAGGGAAAGTCGCTTCTCTTATTGTTTAAAGGCATTTCGGTGATCCCCCTCGCTTCTATTCTCGTTCACTCTGTCTCCTTTTTCTCTTATCACTCTTATTTTTTCCCTTTGGCTAAAAAAAAAAAAAAAATTGGACGGGAAACATAGTGGACACTGACGCAAACAAGACTAGGATGAAGAAATAAGTAAAGGAAGAAATCAAATCTTTCCGTCTGTTTAGCCTCTCCTCTCTCGTTTTCCAGACCAACTGGAGCAAAGACAAAAAAACAAAACAAAACAAACAAACAACAATAGCTACACATGAACGTGAAGTGGTTGTTAAGTTATCCGGTCCGATGCATATCGAAGAGATTTATGTACACAACATTTAAAATGGCAAAGAAGAAACCGGACACAGTAATCCAGAAAAAGACAAATGTCACGCTGCTACATATACGACAGCATTTCGCAATAACTCTGGCTTTCTTTCTTTTCTATACGCAAAGTGAGTAGTATGGTCAAAGCCGTTGATGGTTTCTTGACTCCGCTTGACTCACAGAATCGGCTAGCTAGACTTCACTTGCAAACACACACACACACATAGAAGGACATGAGTGGTGGTAGGGGGATAACTCGATTGATCGAAACTCGTTGGGGTACTAAACCCAAATGAGCCTCGAAACAATCAAATAAGGAGATGGAACGAAGAGGGGCCAATGCACCGCAACAAGGCTCCCAGCTCATCAACTTCTCCCCCGCCACAACACCCTGGCGAAAAGGGAATGATATTGCATTGTAAAGGGAGATCACTACGCAGGCATATACCACCCTTTCTCCAAAGCCCAACCGCCCTTCATCATCAGAACACTCCTTCAACAAATACACTCAACACACAGACATCAAACAACACCATTACTACACAAACATACACACACACACAAAGTCGGCACACGGCGGTCGCCTTGATAATCTCTTCGACGGGAATCACGTAGAGGGGCGGATGAGTTTCTTCATATTCACCGAATCATCCGGATGGATGCGCAATTAGATGCACACACACACACACACACACACACACACACACACACACACACGCACAAACAGCGCGGAGCCAGCGCTCTTTTGGCTCGTGTGGTTTTTCTAATTTGATGATAAATAGCATCATCCAGTGGCAGAGTTGCTCTTTGCTATTTGTTCTCCTGGGGGAAGCCAGAGACGAGCCCTTTGGGCGAATGCTGCGGAATCGTCGGAAGCTATAGCTCGTATTGTTTGGTGCGTGTGCGGAGGTCATCACGGCGAGAGAGAGAGAAAGTGAAAACAGCAACAAAGTTCCTTGCTGTTTCCCCATACGTCATCGGCCCATTATCTTGCTCGTCCGTCTGTTTGCCTTGCCACACAACACAAAAGAAGAAACGAGCGCTGGAGATGCATTCACCGGTGCGTCACGGGATGGCGCAGTTTTAACAGGTGAAAACCCGTGTGTGTTTGTAATGGATCACATTGAAATCGGGGATGCGGCATACGGAGGGGGGTTCGAAGAAAGAGAAATTCCGGCTCTGAAGCCCAGTTCACATAGAAAAGCAAATGAACTATTCACAAGAACAATAATGAATAATCGTGATGATGCATTCTCCCCCATTCACGTGGCCGGGGATATGAGAACGAATATTGACAGGTAGACGATGCCAGCAGCCAGCTGCCAATTTGATATTAAGGATTTCATTCGGCTCTACTAGACTAGACTGCCCGGTTCCGACTAGCTACCCAACGGTCATTATTGATGAGAATGCGGTGCACATACTGTCTGCGATTTCAAAGGGAAAAAGACTGGGCGCCCAGGCCGTCCCCTGCGCTGCCATCGGATCCATACAGTCAACAAAAGAGCTCACAAGCTTGGACGACAAGACAGATTGACAGTCGAACACTTCTGCTTCCGTTGCTCGTGTAGGACGCATCAAACCGAGAAAGGGCACGTTAGAGAAAGCTAGCTGAACGTTCATAATAGAAGCTAAACTGGGTTCATGAAGAGGCATCCATTCGTAATTAGACTCCCAATATTCCCGAAAGACGGGGTCTTTCACGATTGTGCATAGAGTCACGAATTAATCTGAACACTATAGATTTCAAAGTACGAATTTTCGAGGCCTTTACACTTTGTATAATATAGTTATTCATTTCCCATTCAATTCCTTTGGACGCCTTCTTATATTTAACGGTTTCAATAACAACGGCTCCGAATATGGCGAATTTCCGCTTCCTATACACACGCACCGTGCCAACGCCCAACCAATCAGCACCTCAACGTCCTCCACCCTTTCTTTCTTGCCTTATTCGGCTTCCTTTGATTTTTGCCACTTCGTTTACCGCTTCGGTGCCCCCCCCCCCCCGCCAACTTTGAAATAAAAGACTCTCTTTCTCTCTCCATGTGTGAAAAGAGAACTCATCAAGCCGCTCCAACAATGCTTCTGGTCAATATCAGCGCGTCGCCCTTTTCTACTATTTCGGTTCCAAGATTACTAATAGTTGAACTGGATTCTTCCCATTTCCTCGTTTTTGCCCCCGGGATGTAGGTTATCAAGCGCTCGACCGTGTTCTAATAAACGCGAAACCTCTGAGCCTTGTCTCATTAGCAACAAGGACGAAAGAACACAGAAGGACCTCGACATGATGCTGGTACGCTATAAATGATTGTGGATTTCGTTATGTTTTTGTAGGACTCGGGACTCGCTGTGAAACCAGCGACCGGTCCGTGGCATCACTGTCAATGGCAGAATACGCCGAGTAACTGAACTTGCACAATATAACTCTCTCTACATCTACACACATAAATCAAAATTGGATAGATGCTTTCGCGTGGAAAAAAGAGTAGCTGACCGGAGACGGGGAAAAGTGCACGAGAGGTTGCGTGGCATCTGACATGCTATACCAAGCGAGCAAGTCGGTGACTCGATAATCAAATCGATCATTCTTCTATTCCCCTTTTTTTATTTTTTTTTTTTTTCGTTCTATTCGTTGTCGTGCTTCCTTCCAGTCTCCTTAAATATATTCAATGGATATTCACGATGGATCTGCTCTTTAAATATGCATCTTTTGTATGAGAGACGAGCATAAATTCTTTCTGGGCCAAAAAAAAAAAGACAAATTTGGTGCTGCTATAACCCCCTCTATCCATTTCCGTCTAATTCGGATGGAGTACTCTGAAGAAACGATACACACAAAAGAGTCTCGTTTCTTTTTTTTTTCTTTCTCGTGAATACGATGTTATGGTGATCCTAACGAGCTTGCTTATGCGAATTCTCCGTCAGTATAGGCAAACACAGACCACCATTTTCGGGAAAGAAAAAAATGCCTTTTCATAGAGACAAACGTCTCAAATTTTCAAGCAAGTCGAGATCCAACGCCGGGTGGATTACACAACACGTGACGTACGGCGCTCCAAATTGTTAACATAAACTCGAAAGGGGGACTTTGTCAATATGCCAAATCGTTCGAGAACTTTCCCACTCTTTTTTTCTCTTCCGAGTCCTTCCACCCATGTGGCTGTTTCGTGAGCAGATACGAATGTCGTGAACACTGCAGGGTGCAGCCTTCGATTTCGTGACTGAAGGCGACGTTATGCCAACAAAGACGGGAAAGGACGTACACGACGGGAGGTTTTGTCATTAGCCGCTCGAATGAAAAGAAAAAGAAAAAAAAAAGACGAAAGATGAAACGCTTAGATATGAAATCATCTTGGAACACGCCGTGAGCAGAGGTATGTCGCCACCCCAGAGCCCTGGCGCTCTGTCGATTCATCTTCATTAGCGGTCATGTACTTGGATCGGATTGCGCGCATGGAAGCTCTGAACTGGAATCTCTCTCTCTTTTATTTCCTCCCTCCTTTCTCAATCTGCGATTCGCTCTCTTTTTCTCTCTCATCATTTCGTTACGTTTGCAGCCAATCACGCCCGTATGCCCTGCACAAATGAGAGAATGGGGAAGGAACGCTCCCGCCGAATAATCTCGCCCCGCTTGGATGCGATGCCCCCCCAAAAAAGAGAACCTCCGGGCAAATTTCGGGACCACTGCCAAGAAGGTCGACCGAATTTGACTTTTTCTTTTCTAGCCCCGAGAGTTTCAGTGAATTACCTCACGTATATTAGCGCAACTCCAGACGTCATTTAATCCATTTAGGAGCTGCTCGTACGTGCAGGCAGTCCATCTGCCTATAGGAACTAGAGGAATAGACGTACATGTGTGGAGAATGTCGCCAGTCTACATACGGTTTGGGCAGTAGGAGGAAAGGTCTAGAGCAAAGAAAGAGAATGACTCCTCCACGCATTTGATAAACACTCGATCCGGACAGAAGATTCGATCGTCGGAGAGTCACGTTATTTGTACGAAAAAGATATAGGGGGGAGATGCCGGATGGATGGGAGAGCAGAGAGATGGAACTGGAGACATCAAGAAAGTCAAAAGCGAGACGAGGGTCGGGAGCGACTGAAGAAGAAGCAATCGACTTCCCTTCGATGAAGCGGAAACGTCACCACATCAACATATGCAAGGATTGCTGGTTGTAGAGTGGATCTGTGGAACTTTTTGCTGAGAGGGGGCAAAAGAATTCAGAAAAGCGGCTACCAGCTCCTATATACCTCGGCCGTATAGACTTCTGGATCAATTTCTACTTTTCCACGGATTTTCAAGCCCCATTCCTACTCCGTTTAACCCACGTTTCGCTCTATATTTTTCCCTCCTTAAAAATAAAAAATAAATAAAATAAAATTGAATGAATACAGTTGAACGCCAACAAATTTCCTGAAATGACGGTGCCCCGCCCGCGTATAGAAAGGCAATTTTGGTTTGCCGATCGCCGAAGGTTATTATCTACATCCTCGGTTGAAGACGCCGCTGTTGGGTTTAACCAACCATTAGTGATCACACTACCTGCATTCGAGCGGCCGGAGGTGTGACCAGTAGAAACAACTTCATGGTGGAGTGTAGGAAATCGTCCGTGTGATGTTGCGATTGTTGTGGCTGTTGTTGTGGCTGCGGTTCGTGCAGTTTGGGTTGGCTACTCGATCGAGTGGCCACCAAGTTGGGCATTGAAGAAGCGTCCGACGGTAGCAACAGTTCGGGTGTCAGTCGGCGTAGACCGATCGTCAATTTAGTGTCGGTGCGCATCTTTTTGCTTCCCATGACTGGGCCAGTAAAAAAAAAGAGCCTCGTTCCACTTAGTCCCCCACTCAACTTCTCTCCCCTCTCTCTCTCTCGATCCCCCACTCCACACACACGATACCAGCAGCAGTTCAAGAATCAAATAAAATGGAAAACGAGAGTGAGAAATAGTGGCCGGAATAAAACACGGGAGGGAGCGACTGGAGATCGATACGGTTTCAATCGATCGTTCCAGCGATATCTTTGTATCTCTTCCGTGCGCTAGAAAAGCCTGAGCACCGAAGCCAGCGGCCTTAGATTGCTCCTTCCAGGCTCTCTTGCCTATATGGCCGCCTGTTCCGTCTTTCCGCTTCAATCACTTTTCCCCGTTTTGGGGCTGCCAGATCTTCTTCTTCTTCTTCGAGTTGCTTCTGATGAGTGCATGACCACTGCCAGGACCCAACGGCCCGCCGCTACTTTACGGCGCTTATTTTTTTTCTTCTTCTCCACCGACGACGATTGGACTGATCACCGGCCGTGCCTCATCAACGGTCAATCACGCACGACGGACTGCTGAGCTGCACGACACCACGAACAGTTGGACACGCACAACAAAGTCGATGTTGGCGCCTCCGATTCCATTAGCTCCTTTTTTTCTCCCTCCAAAGTCTGACAGAATGCGAGAAGAGAGATGAGCGCCAACTAGGGTTCTTCGGCGCGTACACACGCCGACACTTCACAGCCTGGCCCGCTGCCCATCATCAGCACTGTCGCCAATTCACGTCCCATTAAGAAGGATCTTTTTCTTCTTTTTTTGGGGTCGGTCTTTCTTCTATCTCTCCTTATGTTTTTGGGGGTTTTTTTTTCTTCACACGAAGTGTCTGGATAAAGGATATCACCGGGAAAGTGAACACTAAAACGAGTGAGACCGGAAAAGTACTGAGGTGGCGGGATTGATGGACAATATAACGGAACAGGGAGAAAAAAAAAACACGACCGAGAACCCAAATTTAAAAAAATAAACAGGACCGGAGGAAAAATAAAAAGAAGGTGCCAACGGTGATAGCAATATTTTGGTTAATGTTTTGCCCGAAACGGTTCGTTGATTTCAATTGACGACAACAAGTGATGATGAGGACCGAGTTGCGCGGCGGTATAAAAGAAAACTAAGCAACTTGGACCGACACTGACTTGCTTTTAAGCCGATCCGGCGAGAGCGAGAGTGTTGTTGGGTGCGCGTATATAAAAGTCCACTCGGAGGTGATGAAAAACCGGGCTGGGCCGGCCCACACACACACAGTTCTTTTCTCTCTCTTTGTATCTACTATAAATCTGTCACCTATTTTTCGTTTGCCGAATGTTTTTTCATCGATTTCCGTTAACAAGTTACGAGAATTTCCGCAGCTAAAATCAATGGATTATTATTTTGATCACGATCTCAACATTTCCAGGAATACAAAAAATCCACAAGGACGTTTCCCGCTTGAAATGAACGAGGTTCAATTCGGAGTAGTGTCTAATTGATGTTGTTTTTCACGTTGGGGGAGAAATTTAGAACTTGTGTTTTTTTTTTTTTTTCGTTTTTCACGCGAGAACAATGAGCGGTTAAACGAACTTTGGGCAACGAGGACACGGCGCGCAACACTTGAATCCAGATGTAAATTTTGGCCGCATTCTGATACACTTCTCCTTGCGCTGATGATTATTTTCTTTTGCGCGTTTAAAACAAAACAAAAAAACCAAAAATGAGTAAATAAATACCAAAAGGTGGCCAAGTGGCGTGGCGGGATCAAAACTCACTCGGCCTGATGTGTGTGGCCCAGAGTTGGGCGTCCGTTCGAGCAGAACTGCCGCTCAGTACTGAGCGGCCGGATTTGGGGAGAGGCCGTGGACGAATAGTGGAAAGAGGCAGGACGACGGGACATATGGCTCGGGCGTTCGAGCCACACCGAGCGAAATCCCCTTGCGTTATAACCTTCCACCATCTTTCTGCTTACCTCAGCAGCCGCTAACCCCTCTTTTTTTCCTCTCTCCCTCCCTTGGATGCCAGACGTGATCTCTGTCGGGATTGCTCCGCTTTTGAACTTTGTTGCATTTTTTTTTCTCCCGACGTTCCATGTGAAAAGAAAAAGTTGACATTGGGGTTGTACTCATTTCTTCTTCTTCTTCTTGTGATCGTGGGCAAAAGAAAATTGCTAGACAGTCGTGTTTTTCTTTCAGTCCCATGCGCCGGCGCGGCGCCGCGAACGGTTGACCGACAAAAGAGGCAAAAAGCTTTTTTGGAGGAAGAGTTGATGAGATCTGACATTATAGTAGATGTAGTACTACACACAGTAGCCCCACTACTACTCCTACTCCTACTGCGAGATGCATTTTCTTATTTCTCTCATTTGTCAGACGACATTATTGCCTTTACCGCATTCTGTCGCTTTATTTTCTTTCTTTATCTTGGTGGACTGAGCATTCCTTTCCCTGTCACTCGGATGAGAGCCAAGCGAAACGTCGTTCTTGTTCGAAACATTCTACTTGGACTCGTTGCACTCGTTACTCGTTTGCGTACAAATGTCTTTCCATTTGATAATGCTGCGAAGAAACGTGCACGATGGAAAAGCTTTAAACGCGACCCGTGAAGAAATTTTTTTTTTCCAGCTTTGTCGGTGGAATAATCGATAACACTCCGCCCCTCAAAGACGATCGAGTTTCCAATCCGTTTGGTGCCATTTGTCTCGACTTCTTTTCTTCTCCATCCCTTTAGATGCTCGGGATTTTTGCTTTCTTTTGGCAGTGTGATGACATCATCGTTTGCAATCCTAAGAGATGAATTAGGTCCTTGGCCGTCACCAAAAGGAAAAACATTTTTTAATTCCATCTCGTTCGTCGTGAAAATTCGATAACGGCGATTATAATTTCCAGTTTGCTTATCTTCTCAGCCAATCATATGAGTTTCCCGACAACAATCGAGGCCTGCTCTTGTGCTAGCACATCGCAAATGCGTCATCGCCGTACAAAGAATACAGAAGGACAACAATGTCAATGACAACGTCAGCCAATTTACGGTGGACCACTTGATTTATTCCTCGACTAAATCTTGGAAAAATCTGGATGATGTCAAAAAAATCAAACAATCTAGGGAAAAAGAAAAAAAAAACTCCCCGATAAACTCTAAAAATAACAACAATCAACCGAAAGCGCTTCAAATACGCGCGGTTCACATTCCACCCAACGGAGGGAGAAGAAGCTAGGAGGGATTCACGCCGACACCAATCCCTAAAGTTGGCCCTTTTGTTTTTTTATTTTGTCTCCCCCAGACGAGTAGCATTTCTCCGGCCTTTCTTGGCGTCCAAAGTTTTTTGGTGAATTTCAGCAGAGCTGCAGCAAGCCGGATTTAAACTATAACGGCGACAGGAGAAGAAGAAGAGGGAGGAAGGAAAGAAAGAAAGAAAAAAGCCCAAGTAATAATAATAATAAAACAAAAACAATTCCACGACGGCGTATAGAGAAGACGGGTGACTATGTGACTGCCTGACTTGCGATGGGATAAGAAACAGAAAAAAAGGAGCGCATGACTAGCCCATACAGGAGCAATAGCATATTTGCCGTAATCTCCACCATCTGCCTACCCGTCTTCACTTTCAGCAACTCCATTTTTGACGTGGAAAGGAGAATGGAGTTCGGACTGAAATGGGGATGAAATGGGACGTTGGCAATATATGCGTATAAATAAATCTTTTTTTTTTCTCCAAGAGTAGCACTGGCCTTTTGTTCCTCTAGCTCTCTCTCCTCACTCACGACCATTTCATATCGACGTCGAAAGCAGGCGGCGCTGTTTGAGATAGTGCATTTGATGTTTTCCCTGCCATTACCACTGTGTGACGCACACAGGGGGCGACGTTCGCGCCCACTGTTTTGCTCCTTTCGCTGCTAGTTGCGTTTTATCTTTTGCCAGTAGTCGCCGTCCGTATACATTTGAAGTGTTTCCCCCCCACCCCTCCCCCCGGGTGGAAAAAAACACCAACTCCCTCGCAGCCGACTTGATTTAGACACTGACGAGAGTGGCGAGAGACCAACAACAAGGCCGTCAATCCGACAACTCCGCCAACGCAAAAGCGGGATGAGCGGCCCAACTCGACGGGCGCCCGTCACGACCGGCTTGTTGACTAGAGTAGACCAGCAGAGACAAGACCATAACCCTCGACGTGATGAGGTAACAGTGAGACCGAAAACAAACGAAAGTGTGTCCATCGAGCGCGCGAGTGGGGGGAGCAAGAAAAAAGAGGTCGGATGCGATGGCGGCGGCGGCAGCAGCAGCCGAAGCGAAAGTCTGCTCAAGTATTCAAGTAGGTGCGCATCAAACAGGCGAACCCTTTTTTTTTATTTTTTACTTTCATGCAATGCGAAGGGCAGCCGCCGTCGCGAGAATAGATAATAATCATGTTTCCGTCGTATAAAGTTAACAATATAATGCCAGCTGCTCTATAATCATAAACATTCGCCGCGCCTACTGTTTCGGCTCACGTCAACACGAACGATAATTAAACGATACCCAACATAGATTAGAGGTCAAGGATTTCGACAACAATCCAGTTTGAATAACGCCATTTCCGTTCAACCTTCAACCGCATTTTCTATACTTTTCTAGACATTTGATTGGCGATGGGATAGATTGCCAACGTCTATCGAGAATCGAAAGAAAAACACAAAAAAACCAAATAAGCCTCTAATGCTCAATCAGCAATCGGCCATCTAGCGGCCCGATAGACCAATCGGAACCTTTTCAATCATCGGTCCCTGTATTCTTTTTCATCTACGCACATTTTTCTTTTCTTTTCTGGTATCCATTAACAAAAGCCGCTTTTCCTCGTTCAGATTGCGAGTTAAATCGATGAGCGGAAAGAAAACGAAATATTAAAAAAAAAGGAGAGCGGGATACTCTAATGAGTTGTCTCTCAATCATCTGCCGACAGAAGTGCCGCTAGAAGGTATGCAAATTCTTCCCACCTTCCTTCAAGGTAAAATAGCTCATTAAAATTGAAGCTTCTAACTTGGAGTTGAATGCCGTCTAAAGTTCGATAGGGAATACATTCGTCCGAACATATCTCGCCAGTCCAATCATTCCCAAAGTACGAGTTGGTATTCAAATTCAGGGGATAAGAGCAACACTTGCAAAGAAAAAATCAAATGTGTAACTGGAATTTACGGTTTGCCCCCCAGCCGATCAAAAGCGAAAGTGAAGAATAGGTGATAATAGAGTGAAGTGTGGACTTACATCTTTCTTGTGGCGGTAGTAAGCTTTCCTCCGTTTAAGTTTGGTGACTCTCCGCTGCTCGGGTCGTTTCGGACTGTTTCCGATGAGACAAACACACCAAATACAAGAGAGAGAGAAAAAAAAAAGTAAAAGAAACAAAATATAAATAAATAGAACAGCAAGAGTTAACAGCGCGTCAAACAACAACACGAAAATGCACTATCGTTATTCACATCACAACACAACCAGAGCGGGCGACGCCGAAGGATGAAAAGACAAGATTGATGGCGGCGGCGGTGACCGGCACCGGGATTGAAAAGGTAAACGTCAAACAAACAAACTTCACCTACAATATTAAAAAGAAAAAAAGAAAACCCCTCCCGCGAGATGATAGGCAATCCAATCATTTTTAACGCCGCTTTTCACGCAGCACGATTCGAGAGTTTGAATGTGTATAAAGTCGCGCCGTGCGTCTTGCGATGCGCGACGGATCAAAATTTTATTTATTTATTTTGTTGCAAGGTGGGGGGAACGTGAATAAACGCGGACCAAGTGCGGGAAGGGGAGAAAACTTTGGCGTCAATAATTTTAGTAATGAGTGGGTTTTTTTTTCTCCTTTCTCCGCTTTTTTATTTTATTTTTTTTTTTCTCCGACGGCTGTTGTTGCAAGATTCTTGATGAAAATGGATGGAGTTTTTTTTTCACGCCCACCTATTATTAAAGAGTGTTGAAACTTTCACGTCAAAAGAGAACGGACCAAGGGACCGGGTACAATGCGCTGCTGATGGGAGAATCATTCAAGGTGTTTTTTTTTCTTCCTATAGGTAGCTTTGGGGATGGATAATCGTGTGCAAATACATAATCTACTTACTGAGCCACTCTCGCCAATTTGCATTGACGTATTTTGTCATCATCTTTTTTGCATCTACATAATTTTAATTCACGTTTTTTCTAGTTTTTTTACTCTTTGAATTTGTCGGCCAAAGATTTGTTGGTCTTGCGATCACATTACGGCCGGCGAGAGGGGAAAAAATTGACCCACACAAACCGAGCTTATGCTAATGCATCGTCATTATAATGATGGATTCTCAAATGGAAATTTAAATTCACCGCCAAATAATGTTTTCGTAGTTTTCCAGACACATTTTTGTTTTTTTCGTGGAATTTCCCATTTAAATAACAACAAAGTCTACACTTTGGCGGTTTGGTAAAAAAAATGTAGGTACCTTGCAAGGCCACCGATCTCCTCCTCGCTGGGTCTCAATTCCTCGAGCTCCGCATCGGAGTGGAAGTTGTTAATGGACGGCAAGCTGACAGCCAAAGCCAAAGAGCTCTTCGCGACCTGGTGTCCGATACCTGTATCATTACAATTAGAGATAATCGTTAGTGTTATTACGTGTTGCCAAAGAATTTCACCCCCCAAAAATAAAAGAGAACAAAACATTTTTCTGATTTGGTGTGAGGGTCAGAAGTCGGGCAAAAAAAAAATTTTGTTTTTTTTCCGGGACTGCGGTCGACATGTCGAACTGAACGATGACGAACTGACGTGTGACCGTATTTTCCGGGATCGCTAAGCAGCTAATCACGACCGAAATAGTCACAAATTAAAGAAACAGGCGTGACTAAAGGTCGCGGGAGAATTGTTAAAAGAAGAAAGAACGTGCGTTGGTTTTTTCTGGATCGGGTTCGACACCCAAAGACCTACAAAGAATACAACGCCTGATTCCACACCACCTGCACGTTCCCACGAAAGCCCCAAACACCCTCCCGAAAAAAAAAAAGAAACAAAACAAAAAAAAAACATTGCACAACACTAAACAACACTAAAAGGCCCGGGGAGTATCTAAGGAATGACATCGCCCCATAGGGTCACATACGTCATAGCCATCACCCAGTATATGTTTAGAGCTGCCGGCCGGAAGGAGGTAAAAAATAAAAAAATAAAAAGTTTCGGCAAATGCGTCCCCGCCACCACCAGCTCCTGACATTTCCCAAAACGTGAGCTCACCTACAACTGCACGCCTAGGTCTTCTCTTAATGAATTTTCCCCGTTTTCAAACAGCGACCAAAAAAACAAACAAAACGACGTTGCGCTCTTATTAGATCCAGTTTACGGAACAATTCCGCCCTCCCGGTTTGTGTTGAAGAAGTAAACCAAAAATACAATAAATAAATGAACAGACGGGTGTTGTGTACAGTGAGAACATCAATGAGAGGAGGTCAAAGGATGAGACAAAAGAACATAACCCAGCGTCTCTTGTGTTTTGGAATTTGTTTTTTGTTTCTCTTCGTTTCCTTGTTTTTTTCTTTTTCTTATTTGGTAATTTTGATTCTTTCGCGCGAAGAAGAAGAAGAAGAAGAAGAAAAGCTCATTTGAATTTGGTTCCCACTAAAGGTAAAGAGTAGATACACCGAGCCTTGAGCACCCATTAAGCGACACGCTAAAAAAGCAAACTGCTTAGTATTCTTTCTCTTTTATGTAGCGTCCCTTTGATCCTTTCAGGGCTCGTTCGTTTCGTTCATCTTCGCGGAGCCGGCAAACATGAAGAGAGCGCGACGGCGCTAAATATAAACACAACCCGGCGTCGTCGTCGTCGTCGTCTTGGCTGATGTTTTTGAGGAGCGGTGGGGGGGATAAGCACAGCAAGTATTTTAAAAGCCCCTATCCAACCACTTTGTTCGCCTCTGCCAAGGGGCATCCAACAGGTTCACTAGGCCATGCAGAGAGGCCCCGTCACACAAACACACACAGCCAAATAGAATCACCTCCCCCCCCCTTCCCCCAAAGGAATCATAATAATCATCAAAAGTGCGTACAGGGGGATATACGGGAAAAGTGTGCAACAAGCCCGCAATAGAGTTACAACAGCCAATTTCCAACTACAGTCTTGGATATTCTTATATAATACACGGCGGGCAAAAGTAGCGGCGACTATGAAATAAGTGCGCGTCTGCCTCATAAAAGTGCAGAGAGGAAAAAACAACTTGGCTCGTTAATATTTAGCACGACACTTTGTTGATGATGATAAGGGCTGATGTAGAAGTGCCGCCGTGAGACACTGGCGGGACATGCGATCGACCTCATTTTTTCTCGATTCGGCCTAGTGGGCTGCTCCAGCGAACGGCATTGTCGGAAACCATAGACTCACGGAAGGAAATTTCCAAAGGGAACGAGTTTAAACAATAGTGAGAAATGAGAGCGCATCAACTGATGCCCCAACGCGTGCAAGTGGATGACGACTGAATTCCTGGGGGGATTATTTGGCTATTTAATTTTGAAACTTGTCTTGACGAATCGTGAGTCTCGAATCCTCATTCCTTCTCGACTCGAAGCTCCTTCTTTTTTCTTTTTTTGTCTCCGCGCGACGCTCAGTGTCTTGGGAGTTAATGAGAAATAGCGATAGTCGATCGTGAGCAAACGAATAACACAGCCCCAGCGAAGCAATCAGTCGAGCTCTGAGGTATGCAATCAAAGCGAGCTATGTGGCAACGGGGGGACCGTTGGGTCTTCGTGTCGCCGTCGACCTCGCCCACCCACACCCGTTCCACTTTGCACAGGGGAAAAAAGTCCAATCACTCGCGTCTTTTTATAGCCGAGCGTTTTCACCTAATAATTTGAACTACTTTTTTTTCCATTGGGCAAGGGGGGAAATAAAAGCAAAGGGAATTTCCTATAGATTTTTTTTTTCTACTTCCCATCAAGGTCCGATCGACTCGATCGTCTTCTCGGAATCAACGCCCCGGCGCTCTTATTTCTCTTCTAGTCGATCGTTTCCGGTTGTCTATGGGGTACTAGGAAGGGTATTACAGTAGGCTACAAGGTCGGTGCAGTTTTAGAGAAAATAAGGAGTGACCACTTACCGTCGGGGTGGGTCTTGTGGGGCGGAGGATTGACTCTGGGCACTTGGTCCTCTAGCACCGCCGAAAATTCCTGTTCAAAAGAATAAGAAAAAGAAACATTTGATTAGCTAGCGGTCGCTGTACAGCCACAATGGGAAAACTTAAACTAGAAACGACATGTAATGGGCGTCGATTATCGAAAATGACACCCAAAGAACGAGAACGATCGTTCCATAAAAGAGCAGGGCGAACAACAGGAGGATTGGAATGGCGACGAAACAAATCTTTTTGGCTTCGATCGAGTTTCGGCAATCGCTTCCTTATTGTCGGATGGCTTTTCACTGAAATGGCCCACCTGGGCGAAATGAAACACATTGGCTAGTTTGGCCGTCATGCCGACAACGACCACCAAAGAAGACGCAACTATTAAAAAACGAAAAAAAAAAAAAAAACGGGTCCCAAAAACATCAAATCGCTTTCAATTCGTGAACGAAGCGCACAGGGTTTTCTCGGAACAATTCCCTACACACTACCTTGACATTGTTGTATCCTCTTTTCACAAGAAATCTCTCGATCACTCGATGACCAATGCCGCCAAAAAGGTCCACCTTTTTTTTTTATTTTCTTTTTTTTGGGGACAATTTTTACGTGAATTCGGGAGCCGCAACCGGGTGCCAGTCGTTCTGTCGCGCTGTCACCGAGTCCAAGACTATAAAGGGCGAGCCATGTATGCTAACCATTTGCAACAGTTAGCTATCAAACTACTTTAGAGGGAGGAAAACTGGCGAAGTGTGCACTAAGTAATACTTGTCTTATCGCAAACACTCGACAACTTTATCTTGTCCCGGTGACGACGGCGGGACTGAATTCTGAAACAAAAAAACAGAAGAAGAGCACGGAGCAACCAAAAAGAAGGGACTCGTAAAAACAAAAAAAGCGAAGGGGGGAAAGGAAAAGGGAGATAATATTTGCAAAGCTCACTAGTCTCATCTTTATTGCTACGCAAAGTAGTAAAGTTATTAACTGTCTAAGCAAATCACAGGCATCAACAGGAACTTGTGGAAAGAGAAAAGATGCAGAGAGTGAAAACTGCGCAATGGAAAAAAAAACGAACAGGGTCAAAGCGAGCGTCAAAGGTAGGAAACCAATTGGATTGTTGGAAAGCAGCGTGAGAAAACGGGAGACAGTAGCATCACGCGGGCATGAATTCAGCCATTTTTTCCCTTTCCAACAGCCAGCGCCATTACGCCGAGGCGAGTCGTCGACGACAGCGCAAACAACCGCTCGCTTTCGTCTCTCAACTTTGACTTTCTTATTATTGTTGCGTCGTCGTTCTACGGAAACAAAGTACCCAAACAAATGACTGACGAGCGTATACTGATGGGTTTATACCATCTTCAGCGATCTCTCCGTCGGTGGTGGGCGATTGAAGGGAACGCGCGCGCGGAGAGAAAACGTGACGTGTTTCTTTCTTTTTTTTTCGCGTGATCGCACGCGCAATTTTTCCACATTTTTTAAAAAATTTCTCTTTCGAGGTTGTGCGGTGCTGACAGAGCGCAATCTCGGCCCACTCGGGTGTTTTCGTTTACAATTTTTTCGCCTTTTTCTTTCTTTCTTTTTTTCGAATATCACGGATCTTTTGTGTTGACGACAAACACTTCCGCCAAAACGGAATAATCCGATCGGAGAGCGTGTCCTCTTTTCAAGGCATTCAGCGGACATGGAAAATCCTGAATCCGATTTTTTTTTCTTCTTTGTCCATTCATTCTCTCGCGCGCAATGAATAAGTTAAAAAAGAAGAGCGTGAACATCCAGCCACGTTAAAAAAAAAGGCAAAGAAAGGGGGGATTGAAAAACCTAAATTCCCCCGCGGTAAAAGAGATAAGATAACTATTTTTTTCTGAGCCATCAAAAGGTCGCGCAGTGAGATATAATGCAATCGGGCGTTCTAAAATTGTCAACAGGGAAATGTCACACACGAGCTAAACTTGTTCAAATAAAAGAGTGCACATTTCTTTATCGTCAAAAGTATTTTTTTCTTCTTCTTTAAATCCTGGTGTAGGACTTACGGTGAGCAAGGACAACCACACAAGATTTGACAATAGAAATAAAGAAAAGAATGGAATAAGAAAGAATGGAAGAAAAAGTTTTTTTCCCCCCGTTTTCTTACCACTTAAAAGCTCCGACCATATTATTTTTTTTTTTTCTTAAGGAATGAAGGTCAGATCGTTAAGCGTTAGAGAAATGACAGAAAATATGCGAAAATGCGAAAAGAATGGGGGAATTTTGAGAAGAAAAAGTTGTGTGTGCATAGCAAATGGACCTGGTCTTCGTTATCGGCGCATTCGAGAACAAAAATGTGCGGTATGGTCGTGTTGAGGTGCCAGCGGGCCCTGCCGATTCCTGGAAACATGTTATCCTCGCGATTAATCTCTGCAGATCACTAATGATAAGGGTAAGTCAATCATGGAAATGATGGAGTGATGATGTGACGAAATGACACAGATGGCTCCCGTCGTCGTTCCTGGAAGTCAAACTGATGGGAAATCATCAACTCGTTTTGTCGTTCAATCACGTCTCTCTCCCCCACGGGCTCGTCTTTCTGGGAACGACGGGACTGCAGTGCAAAGAAGTTTGTTGAACGCGCAGCTCAGAGAAACTATAATATGGTGTACACTGCACAACTGGACAAATGACAACTGACGAGCGAACTCAGCCAACTCTGAAAGGCAACTAGAAAATCTGGCCGGCAATTTTGTTTTATTTTTTTCTCCTCTTTTTTTCTCTCTTACGCCTTACGCTGGCGGACAACAACTGATTCTCGGTTGTATTCACATTTCATTTTTTTCCCTCCCATTTTCTTTTGGCTTCTTCTTCTTCTTCTCCCATTCTTCCTTCCACCTCTTTTGATTCCAATTTTTTTGTTTCATGTCCGTCGGTCGCGTTTACGCCGTGAAAAAAAAAACCGCCTCAAGGCTCTGACTTCGTGGCCCCGTACACACAAATTCGCCCAGTTCCAGCAGTCACGATTGCTGCTAGTTGTCTGTTGCGTGTGTGCTACTCTAGAACGAACGAACGAACGACGAGCGGGAGAGCGAGAAAGAAAGAAAAACATGTCGGCATCCGGAGTGCGCTGGAGTAGTACGTGTAGACGATTGTATGTTACGTCAACCACTTCATCCGCGCCCCACATTTCTTTAACAACCAAACCAAACCAAAAAAAAAAAAAAAAAGAAACATTTTTTTGTCGTCCTCGCTGTTAGTTATTGTGTGAGACTGTTGGGTCTAAGATAGCTGGCGACCGTAGAAATAAGTAGGGAGGCAGTTCACTAGTTCAGGCCGGTCGCCGCGGCTGGCTGGCCGCTATGAGAAAGGCGGGAAAGTGGGAGTTTTTTTTTGGGGGGGGGGAAGAAATAATGACGGCCGTGAAACCGTCACGTAATAATAATAAATTGAGGCTGTCGATTGTAATCAGATTCAGCCGAGAGAACGGCGCCGGCACGTATGATAATCGACGTCGGAGAAGTTTTCCCTTTTCCTTATACAAGATACATATTGCATACTGCAGTGTATACGTATATCTGGCTTTCTGCGAAGGCAGCGAGATGAAAGGCTCAATTAAGACGTACCCCCATTTCCGTTGAAGTTCGAGGAGGCCGATCTTGTCTATACATATAAATATGTATATGCATCGTGTTATTCTTAAAATCAGAAAAGAAAAATCGCCCATTTGTAAATATAGTAGATGCTTAGGGTAACGAGAAGAGAAAAAAAACGGTTTGAAGGCCCGCATGTTATATATACTCGGAATAAATTCCGTTACACAATTGGTCTTTCCTCTCTCTTTTGTTTTTGTTTGTACTTTTTGTGTGTTTCTCATTTTGGTGTTGGCAAAGATCTTTTTTTGTTGTTTCTATTGCCGCAGAGTTGGCCATCACAGACGTGCCATTCTAATAAGCCAACAAACACAACACACGGACAAAGTGAATTAGGACAACATCGCCAATGTCTTGGTCAGCGGGTGTTCTCTCGTACAAAGTAGGAGCCAAAAAAAAAGCAAAGACAAAGTCAGCCAAACAGAATATTTCGAAACTTAAAATTCACCTCGTTTTTTTTTTTCTTTCTTTCAAGTCGTGAAAGAGTTGTTGGGGAGATTTGAACTCGAAAGGTCACGGCCTTACGCTGCGCGCATGTCATTAAAAGCATTTTTTCCCCCTTCGAATGCTATTCAATGTTCGTCTTGTCTGGATTGAAATCGCATTTTCTGTTCTTCAAAAAACTTGTACCGTGTACTTCGCCTCCCCCATATTTTTTTCCAAACCACAAAAGAAATGAAAAAAGGAAAATAAATAAATAAAATAATAAATAAGACGATGACCGAATCGCTTTTCAATCTAGGACAAGGTGCACCCACCACCACCATCATCATCATTTCACCCGTTTATTTCTCTTCTTCCTTTTCTTTGTTACTAGGAAAAAACTCAAAAAGTAAACGTCACTTTTTGATAGTAAAGATAATAAAAGCAATCCTTTCTTTGTGATGGCAAAGTATTCATACCGGAATTTTCACGACAGCTGTTATTTCTGCCTTTGAATTTGTTTTTAATCAAATCCGAAATATGACATGTAAGACGCGCGTATTGTACCCGTGTTTAGAGAGGAATAGAAATTGCTAAGCTTCACCCCTTCTATATACTCACTGTGTCAGGGTATGTGTGTGTGTAGGTTAAAGCCGACAATCGGTCATCACGCAACTGACTGGCTGGCGCTGGTTGTATGTCTGTAGAGACAAGAGAGCACGGAGATCGGCCTTGAGCCCGGAGCTGTACCCACGTTTGCGTGAAAGTATAAAACTACATTGTTATTAGACGTATATATGTGTACATACTATCCACATTTACTGGATATGTAGGCTAGTACATTTATATACGTCTAGATCTACTTGAATACGATTCATGTGTAGAGTACGTATACTGTAGAAAAAGCTCTTGTGCTGCGCTCTCTCTCCCGCGTCTCACTCCGGCTGACTATTTTTTAGTGACAAGTCGTGCCGCTGGGGCGGGTCCCGTTTCCCTAGGCAAGACATCTACCGGCCCGCTCTTTCACATTTTACAACGAAAATAGATCCGCCATTATATTCTCCTGATGACTGCAATTACCAATTATACTGTAATTCCTCTGTACTTAGACATACTACAGCAGAAGAAAGAATATTCGCGTTCATCTCGCGTATTCTACACTTGCACACATCACGAGCGATGGTCGGATTTTATTCATATGTGCCATTTCTCAGAAGTTCCCTGTTACGTGCGATTTGTTTATTCTTATTCCCTCCTCTCTCTATAAAAAGAAAAGAAGCGGCAATCAATTTGTTTCAGCGTCAAAGCACATAACTCCCAAATGGGTACCTCACAGTAGAGATCGTGTTGTCAATTTCCTCTTTTGATTTGATTTGAGTTACGTTACGAGTCGTTGCAAGAGAGCAAAAGGGGGGGGGGGGGAATGGGGCGCCGTGACGTCATTGTCAGACTTGTGAATCGCTTTGTCGATGTTCGTGATCCGACGGCGCATATACATAACGAGAGCGACAAAAAAGGGTGGCGCAGTATAGTAGATCTATAGAAGAGAAGAAAGAATCTAACCTGTACCCCTCCTATATGGTACACGCCCTTTCCTGTCGTCGCGTAATCGACACCTGGCCAAAAAAAAAAAAATAAAAGAAGAGCGACACCCAGCCCAAAGGCCCCCTCTATTCCATCTTCTTTTCTATCCTTTCTTCTTCTTCTTTTTTGTCGGCTGTTTGATTTGGCACACACCGCGAAATCGATAAGAAGAACGTCATGAAAAGAGAGCGAGAACCAAGTTCAAATCGCTTATGCCCGTCTACTGTAATGGGAAAACGCTATAAAACTTGGCTCGCCGAAAAAAAGGAAGAAGAAAAAATAGATGGGGTTCGCAACGCATCGAGCAAGGTTCGACGGCCACCGTTGTCGGTTGAACCTTTCAAAAGGGTCCAAAGTGCTGCTGCTCCGAGACTCCGAGAGAGTATAAGAATGTTTTAGCTTCAGGAGCGCTTCGGGGGCGTCGCAAAACTCGGGGCAGATCGCTGATCGATGACCGTTCATTGATGAACGTGGACGACCAAGAACAAATCAGCCAACTTTAGCTGCTCGCAAGAAACGCAGCAGTACACGCCCTAATGCTAAACTTAGTCAAACAAACGTCTCAAAGTTATAGTGAACTTGGGAATGTCGAGAAAATTTCGCCGGCCCTTTTGTTCTTTGCGGAAACTTTCTAAGAGACGACAACTGTTTGATTCCGGTTTTCTTCTAGTCTTGATAGTAGTCGATTGTTGGGAACGGTGCCAAAGATTTCAACCTAGCCGCTATACTTGTATTTGTTATTATTAAAACGTCTAAACTGTTTTGTCCTTTTATTCAGATGTTCACGTAAGATTTAGGTGCGGCGGGCCGAGTTCTGACATCCCCAAAACGCCTCGGATGTATTTTCGATCTAACGGATCAAGTGTATATTTAATACACTCTGTAAACTGCAGACGACTTGACATTTGTCGATGGATGGGCCCGCTGGGTTGACCTTTCGCTCCCTTGCTGAACAAACTACTGGCGAATTCTTTTTTTTTTTTTCTGTTTGGGGCGCTGGTAAACGCCAAAGTGACATGTGCAAGACTCTTTTGTCGGCCAGAGGAGCCAGCCGTTTGTCCTAAAGGAGTGCCTGGTGTTTCCGCTCTTCTTCTGTATTTTCTCACTTTGCCGGGACTCTAAGGCGGCCGACGGCCCTCTATCCGCTCGAGCTGTTTACTTCTCCGTTCCGTCACCACCGCCCACACCTTGGCGCTAGCCACAGCTGTTTCGATTCGACCCGGTTTCTTTCTTTATTCTTTTTCTTATTTCACATTTGCGAGCCTTTGACGTCATCCGCAAAAGCATCCGACGGCAAGCGCCTCATACAAAGTTTAAGCCGAAATAGATGGGAAAATAACGTGTGCGTAATGATCCCGCCCAGTGGAATTTCACACAGATGAAGAGCGGGCGAATCGGGAAAAAAAGAAACGAAAGAAGAAGATGAAGATGATGATGATGATGATGATGACGTTCACATTCGACAGCGCTCACTCTTTTTTCAAACGGGTATTGACTGATGGGCTTTTCTCTTCCTCCCGATTTTTGATTTCGGTTTGGGCTACATAGCTCACTGAGCACCGAAATCCACAACTTGATTGCACGAGAGTCCCTTTCAGTAGGTCATTCAGAGGGCCGGTGGCCGGCGGCAGCTGTCGTTGATCCGTCATTGATTAAAAATGGAAAGTAAAGGACTCGGAGGAAAACGTCTGGATCCTCGACGGATCAACAATGAGTAGGCAACAACTTTCTCTCTCTTTGCCTCCGAGAAATCTCCTAGAGACTAGTCTATAGCCGCCGTCAAAGTGAAAGTGACGAGGAGAGAAACAGAGATGAAAAGATATACTACATGGAAATAGAAATAGAGAGGAACTATTTGAGAGTCAGGTCGAGAGTCTATTAAGGCTGCCGGCCATCGTAGGATAAGGCAAAAGTAATATCTACACGAACATCATAAAAGCGGATCTCATCTAGTAGCTCATTCATATCTTCACTTTCTTTTCCCCCTTTTTTTTTCTTCTTCTTTTCAGTTTCCTCGACTGAACTGGACTCTTCCGACTCGAGAACCGTGTGTCATTTATGCCAGTTTGAATCCGGAAACATCAAACGGGAGAGGAGCGAGCCGAGCCCCAGAAGTCACCGATCGACGCGGATGATTCCATCCAGCCGCCCTGTGTATGATATCATCCATTTCCTTCCCTCCCTAGCTTCTTGACGAATTCGGGAGAAGAGTTTTGGAGGGCATGCGACCGAGTTACGTCACGCTTCTTCTTCGCCAAACTAGTCCGTCTTTTCCGTCGGATCCTCCCCCCTCTCAGAATCCTCTCTCATCTCGTCCGGCGGCGGAGAGTTCTTCTCTCTCTTTAACTACGGTCTATAACTCCTGGCGAGCTTCTCCTGCGTCCCTTCCATCTTCTTCCTGATGATGACTCGACTATCCGATTAGCACAGCTTTGCAGAGAGAAGGCTCTCCCAAAAGTGTGTGGCGGGGACGGATAAGACAAGAGTAGAAGAACAGAGAGTGGATGGGCGGACGGGGGGGATTTTCGGTAAAGACGGAACGAGTAGGTACGCACTCGCGCACAATTACCGGAGACTCGTTGCGCAGGAAGAAGAGAAGGGAGGAAAGAAAAAATAGGAAAGACACACAGAGAGAGAGAGGATGTCAAATCATTAAAGAGATTGGAATCGCGGGCCGCTCCCGCAACCGGAAGACTTTTGGCTGTGGCGGAAATGATGGGTTTCAACGCCATTTCAAACAAATGGAGAAAACAACTTCAGAACAAAGAGGAATCTGTTTTTGTTTTTGTTTTCTTTTTAAGGAGAAAAACAAAAATCGGACTCGATGGTAGGTCGCAGTATCTAACGGCACGCCGACGGCAATAATATGGCACACGTGAGATCAGCCAACCGAGAAAAGACTTTGATGGAGATAAAGATCTGAAGATAAAGGGGGAACATCATCTCTCTCAGTTTCTCAGGAAAAACAACGTCTATAGTATATACACCGGTATGCTACATCTTGTTTCGTTTTTTTTTCGGTTTCTGCTTCAATCGACAAAGTTTGAAGACCTCGGGCCACCGTTTTATCCGCTAGATTAAATGACATGAGGCGACCGACTTAAACAGTCGTCGAGCCAGAAAAAATAGAAATAGATTCGAGAATTCAATTTATGAAATAATAAAGCGCATTTCCGTTGACGGAGATCAACAACCAAAATTTGATTTTGCCTCATTCGGCCTTTTTAAATCTAAATTTTAGGGCCCAGCGCTATAATTTAATGAATGATAAATCTTCTCTACATCGGCTCATTTGATCTTCCTAATGGGCAATTCGCCGTGACAAGAGATGTCAATGTCAAACTGTCTAGATGGGACGCGGTAACGAGCGCTGGAGTCGTTTGATTACCGTCTCGCTCTCTCTCTCGATATCCTTAAGTCTTTCGTCACCCGATCGCATCATCGAATATTGCGTCGGTTTCCGAAAGAATATCTCCCGCTAGCCATTACAAATTCTCTGGGAAAAGAGGTAACAAGATCGAACATGGATTTCAAACCGTCAATAGTCACCCTTCCTAATGGGTTCGAGAGGGTCGATATCAAAGTCAACATTCCAGAAGATAAGATTCCAACTCGTCTTACCTGCAATCAGAAAGAGAAACAAAAAAGAAAAAATTCCAATAAGACTGTGAATAAAAATATGCGCGCGCTGGCAATACGAGACATGAAGTCGTCAAGTCGCTAGTCTTGTAAACATTTTGACGTAATCGCATTTTTCTCCGACTCGATCCAATTTAAAACAAGGTGGAAAGAATTTAAAAAGAAATCTTTTCGTCTCCTTTACGACGCTGTTTACTCGCCTCCCGTCTGAAATGATGCACTAAAAGTGTTGACGCGGAGTGAATAAATTCATTCGAGTACTTCCGAAAAAATAGCCAAAAAAAAAAAGAACGAGGGCGCGGGCAGGTGTGAATTTTCACCGACGCTCGGGGTCCACACCATCCCGGCGACGAGTATAACTGTTCCATTATTCAAAAGCGTCTTGACAGTCAGCAAATGGAATAGAAACGAGAGGAAATAAAAATAAGAAAAAAAGAAAAAAAAAAGTGGACGCGGATAGTTTGAGGAAACCAGACGGCCGCGGTACTATATACATGCATAAAGGGACACGCCCAATCCCACTACTATACTATAGTCTCCTATATCCCATATCCGACCGTCGGCTCTCTCGTCTTGTTTGTTCAAAAAGGATCGTTCGTTTCCAGCTAACAATGGGGGAGCCGGGCCAATAGACGGGTTGGGCCCTTGTCGAAGAGAGGCAGGTTGTTCGCTGCCTTCGTACTATATATATGTTTGTGTGTCTTCGCTAGCTCTACTCTTGACGACAATGTGCACGAGCGTCTGGCGCTTCTGTACACAGATTGTGACAGCTATATGTTGGGAGACCCTGCCGCCGGGCGACAAGCTTTTGATTCGTTCAAATTAAATTCTATTGATTGATCCTATTTCCTCCATCGCATAAAAATACAAAAATACAAAAAGAAGAAGAAGAAGAAGAGCGACGAGAGGATCTGTAGAGAGTGAAGTGGGGAAACAAGCTCACCATGCGAAGATGACAAACTATTTGAAATTGAAATTCTCCTCCCTCCCCCTTCGTCTATGTATAGATCCCGATTCCCGAACACAACAAGAGAGGGGGAGAGGGCGTGAGAGTGGGGGGTTTGGGGGGGGGGAGGGAGGGAGGAGGAGAGTCAAGAGACCTCTCTACTTTATGAGTTGTCACATATCGAAGTAAATTAGCTCACTAGGGAATGAGCGTTCGCAGAGAGTGCGACCCATTGGAGGATACTTGGTCACGCACGGTGAGCGTTCCCTATTAGCTTTGTTGTCGGCGCTCCCGCTTGGGCTGGCCGACCTCATCGCCCGCATCCCCCCAGTGCACAACAAAGCCTACACACACACGTACATATATATATACACACACACACACACATACACTAGATCCAGAGCTGTATAGTAGGGTACTACTAGCTCCTCATCTCTTTTGTTCTTTGTTACCTCACTTTGCCCTAATTTCTCCATATTCAATTGGCCGTCATATAATGGTCTGGGCGAACCGAGCCGGTGCGCCAGCAGTGGCCCAGCGCCCAGCCATCACGATCCGCTTCTCCTTGCTTTGATTAAGTCACGACACACGCACTCTATTGTGTGTGTGTTCCGATCCGGCGCTGGAACGGGATGAGAGCGAATTGGCAACTGGGTCGGAGCGGGGATGAGCGCTGGGCTGCTGGGACCCGAGCGGCTATATATTATACGACTTTTGCCATGGGGAATCACTCGGCTGGCCACCGGTCGAGAACGCTCCGCATCTCAAGAGAGAAAGAAAAGGCCAGCCGAGTAGAAGAAGAAGAACAGAAATAACCCAAAAAAGATGCGCAATGAAAGAAGAAGATGAAGAAATGCAGGCGGCGCTCGATGAGGACAAACTTTTTCTTTTTCTGAAAGATACAAAAGTCGATCAACTCTCGGAGAGAAAGAGAAAAGACGATTGGATCTGGGGAGGGGGAGGTTGTACACATCGAAAAAAAAAAAGTTTTTTCTTTTTTATTCTCCCCTGCGGAAACAACAACAATAACAAGAAAATCCTACACGTTTCGTTCTAGCTGCACAAAACTCGGGAGCGGAGGAACGATACACAAACGGATGATGGACTGAGAAAAGATGCGCGTCGATTGGCGTACGCTTTCCGATGATTAAAAAGAATCAAAAATCCGTGTCCATAAATATACATCAAGTAAAAAAGGGAAAAAAAAAAGTTATACAAGAGAGACGGGGTAGGGCCTATATATGCAAGGGGGGAAAAGTTCCTTGAGGCGTCGGTAAATAGTTTTTTTTTTCTCTCTTCGGGTATACACACGGACTAGCTGTTGTAACGTTAGCAAAGGCTGCCGCTCATACGGGAGAAATCGATAATGTCGCCCAACGCGCTGGATCGAGGTGATCAGCATCTGCGCCCCATTTCTATTTTCTTTTTCATTTTCCTTTCGGTATAATTTACTGCCGGTTGTGTATGTGTGTAAGGCGCCAGGTGAAGCGAGTCGCCGTAATATTTCTCTCTTTTTATTTTTGCCTCTTTTAGTTTCAGGTTTCGCCATGGCGACGATGATGAAACCGCTAAGGGTTAGTCAATCAATTTTCGTATCGGAAATCTACTCGCGCCACTCCACGTACGTACGTCGTGGGCGTGTTAGACCCCCGTTGGTAGGCGTCTGAAACAGAAAGCTCCTGACGCCTTTTCCCATCGATTGCGATGATCCGTTTTTGTTTTTTTCTTCAGAGGGGGATAGAACGGATGGCCGTTGGCAACATTGTGACAAGTTATTCTTTTTTGAAAAATTACCGTCGCCCACCTTCTTGAAAAAAATAAATAAATAAAAGACGGTCGCTTTCCATCATTCTTGTGACATTACACACAGTCAATATAAATAAACAAAAAAGACGCGGGACGAAGAAGTGTTCAAGTGGGCGTTGGTTCTTCTTCAAACAATCGCGTGATGCGGGATCGGGCCCGCGTCCTATCTATGAAAATGGCCCGTCCCAAAATCGACCGATACACCGAAAAGAACAAAAGAAGAAAAGGCTGGTGGAGGTGGTTTCCGTGGCTGGATGAACGCGTTTATCAAAAAAATAAAAAAGGGATCATAGAAAAGAGCCGATGCAAAAGTGAAAATGAATAACGAATCATTAGCGCATTATTAGTAAGAGTGAGCTGGGGTAGGAGGGGGGGGGGGGGCTTTCGATTTTCCGCCCTTCATCTTTTTCCGCCGTCGTTGCTCTTCCACACGGCCGTATCATTCCATCCATCATCGCTTCCTCTCCTTTTCCACTTTTATAGATTCTCGGGCAAGAGGAGAACACGGTTGCCGTGTGTGTGTGTGTGTTGGTGCACGGTGTGGCTATACGATCGTGTCGACCGTCCCGGGGGCCTCCGACCCAGATTTGATTTTGATTTTTTCAAAGAAGAATCCGCCAGAAAAAAAAAAGAGAGAACTAACTCGCTTAGAGTCGACCAGAAAGAAAGAAAGAAAGAAAAAACGCAAAGTGTATATCATGATGAATGATGTCAACATCGTGACGTTCATGGACAAAAAAAAAATGTCCTGAATGCCATCATTCGATCCGGTGGAGGATCAATGCCACAAAGAGAAAAAATATATAGCACTAATAACAGAGCCAGGGCCAGTACCAGACACCGTGGGACTTGGAAGACCCTTTTCTATCGTCGAAACGTCGGCCTCCAACGACATCCGTGTACAGTAAACTCACACACACACACACACACACACAAAAGTAAATAAGAAGAAATCAAATAAAGGAATAAAAAAATAAAAAGGCGGCGGGGGGGCTTTTCTTTGGCGAGTTGTGACGGGAACAAAAAATAAAAAAAATAAAAACCGAAAGTCGTCCAGGGACACACAACAACCCCCATAGACACACACACCTACATGTACAGTAGAGCAAACACGCAGCCCGTAACGGCTCATCGCTCGTTCTTTTTTTTTTCTTGTTGTGTGTGTGTCCGAAAGACCCAGACAATCTTCATTTATTTGCGTCACTGTCGTCAACTGATGTCTTGTATGTGTGTGTGTGTGTGTGCAGCAGACCGGAGTCCTGCACTATATATATATATCCATTGCGATATTAAAGGCACCCGGAGTGAGGTGATGTGCTGGACACGCGGCAAAATGGACTTTCTTTTGAAACAGCCGAGCAATGCTATTCCTGTTTAATATACGCAATACATGTACTACTACTAGGACAACTGCGACAACAACAAATGGCGGCTATAAATCATACCGGGGGGATTGAAAAGGAGAGAGAGACGGACGCACTGCGACATGTTTCAACGGCGTAAAAATCGGTCGGACAGGCTGTCGATCTTTTTTCAAAATGAATTTAGATTTACACGTTAGGAGCATTTTTTTCCACCATGAAAATTCAGGAACAATAATAAGAAAAAAATAGAACCTATTTCGTTGGTTTCTAAATTCGTTTGATCTAAACAGTCGATGAAATGAACAAAAATAAAATAAAAATTGAAAACAGCCGGGAGGAAATAACCGAGCGATGGACCGTGTCGTCGCCGGGATTCGACGATAAGACAGACGATTGATGATTCGCTACTTGTCGACACTTACAAGTCTTCTGTGTGTGTTGACAATAGGCAACATCGTCAAGCGCCTCGGCGACGACGACGACTATCACCTTATTCAATCTGTCACGGAAAAAGAGCTGCTCCCTCGTCTGGTAACGGGCCGTGACTCGCTCGTCCGTGAGAGTTCGTGAATAACCCACCAAGGACTCTTCCTGTACTCTCTCCTCTGGCCCCTTTTTTCCTGGAAAAGATTACACTCACAAATTTATTTCCCCCCTTTTCTTTTAGAATCTGTTTCTCCTTTTTTTGATAGAAACCTTCCCCGGCAGAATCGAACAGATTTTTCTTCTTTCTGAGACACAATCAAAGAATGACGACAATAGGGGGGGCCGCTGCCTCCTGGATGGGAGGAGTACGAGTTTCAACTCTCTCTCTCTCTCTCTTTCTCTGATTCCTTTTGTCAATGACGCCATGACGTTCATCAACGCATCGTTCACGGTTGTGCAAACGCGGAAGCCTCACACACCGGCCAACGGATCAAAAGGGGAGCTGCGGATGGAAAATAACAAATCGAGAATACATACGGGGGAGAGAGTCCCTACACACAACAATGAACCAAGATGCCATTCCTCAGCGTCATGGAGAGAATGGAATCATAATGCTTTCGACAATAATAATAATAATAATAAATACGTTGAGCAGAAGGGAGAAAGAGAGAGAGAGAGTGAAAATACATAACAGGTCGTTGCTCTGGTTCTGCGTTTGAAAAAGGTCGGGCCGGCGGGCAATCACAGGAACCTCATTGTTGTATCCCCTTCTTTTCTTTCTCTCAAGAAAAGATTTCAATTATGTAGAGAGGAGAAATAGATTTTTTACTGGTGCGGATGCCCGAAAGAAATAAAAAAAAAAGTTGGGCGAGAAACTTTGTCCATTTATAACTACTACTACACTTCTACTCGACTTGATTAATCTCAAACTTTGGCAACGCTGCTTGTAGGATACTAGGAAAATCTCGAGCTGCTCAAAAGCGTGCTGGTACAGTGCATGCAACTCGGATTCCCGTTGATAATACAAGAAACACTTTCTATGGGGGAGAGACAGACAAGTCCGACAAAGCTTTATTGAAAAAAGAAAAACGATGGACTCGCTGTAAAAGAGTGTTAGAAATTGCTTGGAGGAGGAGGATGATGAAAGGCCGCTGCTGGCGGAGGTACGAAAATGGAAAGAAAATGACATCGTCGCTCTCTCTCTCTCTCTCTCGGTTATTTTTATCGACACCTTCCCAGTTTGAGTTAGTCCCCCCTATAAAATAAAAGTTGTGCGGTAGCGCATAGCAAATGACAACACAATAGCCGTTTAATCCTTCCATTCCCGTTGGTCGTCATGTTTCTCTTGCGCGTCCTCCTCCTCCTCCCTTCGTTTGTAAAGTTAGATCTCTCTTCAACAAGCGATCCGCTCGATAATGATTCGTTACGCGCATTCATCTGCGCCAGCCGTTATTAGCCAGTCGCCGTCCGCTCATTTTTCCAAATAAGAGCTAACGATCACAATATACAAAAATTGTAGGAAATCCGATTGCGACGAATGGCGGGCGCTATCCAATTTTTTTTTTTTCAAAAGAAAAATAAAAGAGGGGATGACAATTAATCACCCCCCAAAAAACCAAACAAACAAAGCCCTACGCAGACGCGTTTGAAGACGAAAGAGAAAAAAAGAAATCCAACATTTCTTTCTCTCGTCGTCGCTGTTCACCGGTGGCGACGTCTCCCCATTTTTCCGATTGCTCTCGCTCATCCCTCGCAGTAGACGGATAGAGAATTGGACATCAATAGTGGACGTGCAAGTAGAATTAAGTGTTTTTTTTTTCCTTTTTTCCTTCCCCAATTGCGTTCATCATTCCCCGTATTCCACAAGGAACTGGAAACACGAAGCGGGAAATACCCAGAGAGTCTGTAATGGCCACCCACCCGCTTTTCCCTACCATAACGCAATCTGCATTGCGATTGGATTATACCCCATCGAGTTCCCGTCTAATAGAGTCACGGGCGATGTCTAGTAAGTAACACTATTAACAAGTAGGAAAACAACGACAAGGACTAGTGAACATCTCTTAGAGTGCACACCCACTTCAGCATTAAAGATATGCACACCATCGAACCAGGTCTAACTGGTACCAGCAGGAGCAGCAGGAGCAAAGAGCTTTGCTGGAAACCGCGTAAAGAGGTGCGGGCCGCCGCTCTAAGCTCTCCCGTGTCTGTTTTCCTAACCAAAACAAATGGGTACAAACAACGACGACGACGAAGACAACAAACCCTCGAGAAAAGGGAATCGAAAAAAGAAAGAAAATATCCAAGACGAAAAAGAAAAAAAGAGCAGGAAACAACTTTAGCGTCCGCCCAGTTATTTATAGCCGTGAAAGTATGGAGAAGAGAGAAGCGCGAACACAAGACGGCAGGGGCGGTTGATACCGAAAGTATCGCATGAGGCATCCACAACAATCCAGTTTGGGTGGAAAAATCCCTTCCACCATAGAACAAAAAGAAAAATTTAAAAAAAAAAAAGAAAAACTTAAATCAACATGAAGGTCCAAATGAACTTGCGCGGACAATTCGATCAGATAAAGAGAGAGCAAATGCAGAGAGTCGTCTTATTATTAATTGTTGACGGCCTCGACGCCACTCAAAGGGCGCGCTAAACTAATTGCAGCCAGTCACGATCGAATCTCCCGACTTGATTACGCGTTCCACTTCGCCCCAAACACGAGAAATCAAAACGAGCCAAACAAACTTTCAGAGGAATGTCATTTTCGGGTTTTTCAAACCAAATTCGAACCCTTACCTTTTGGGGACGGACAGATTTCCGGACGTTGCCAAGCGCACTACGTAGTACACATGTACAATCCTGTTTCGATCAGTTGGCCCACCCGTGACGAATTGAGTTTTTTTCGGGTCCGTCTTTCGGTGATGTGTGCAGTCGACTAAATAATAATTGCGACAGACACAAATCTTTTCCCAGGGATAATAAGAACAAGTCAAGTCAGCGTGCTTCAGATGTTTGAACACAGGTGGCTTCCAAAAAAAGGTCCAGTTTGGTGGTCACCGAAAAACAATTCTTCCCGCGGCCGGATTCTTTTCTCAATGGAGACAGACTCACACACTGGTCTACTCCGCACATGAATAACTCAGCAGGCAGCCAGCCAGCCAAGAAGAGAGAGAGAGAGAGCGGGAGCGGTGGGAAAATCAAATCAAAACTTGCACACCAACAATCTTTTTTTGTTGTTTTCCTTTGGCGTTGTCACAACCAACCGAAAGAAAAAGCAATCGGAGTAAAAAGGGTTCCCCAAAACAGATGAAAGTGGACGACGAAGCGGACGGGACGGTCTCCCCCACCCTCACACACACAAAAAATGTAGTCTGGCGTTTGATGTCGGTCCGTTCAGGCGCAAGGCGCTCGTCAGATTGGCAAGGAAAATCGTTGGCCGTCGCCCGTTAAGAGAATAGCCCAGAGGACCCCGGCGCGCTCACTGACAGGGCTCGTCAGGGCTAAACACTTGGGCCCGCTGTCTGCAAGTGAGGGCCAGAACTGAGTTCGACCCTGCAAGAGAGCAAGAGAAGGGGAGCCGAGGACGTCACGGTCGACGCGCACTTACTACAACTCCCGGCCGAGGCCAGAGGAGCGCAAACGCCACCACCGCCACCATCTCTCGTCGACTATAGCGCCGCCACCGCCGCGACGCCACCCACTCATCTTAGCTTTTTTTTCTCCCTCACTCCCACCCACCCACCCCACCTTCTGGACTCTCTTTCACGCAGCCCCTCACGGTGTGTGCACTATTGCGCTATACATTCAAGAAACACTCGACGCCCCGCAGTCTCAGAGGAGCTCCTTTCTTTCTTTCTTTCTCTCGTCGTCGTCGTCTTTTTCTTGGCATTGTCTCGATCCCTCCTGTCCGAATCTTGGCACCCTCCCCTTCACCTTTTCTCCTCTTCTGATGTGCACTGGGTACATATCTCTATCTCGCTCCCGCGCTACGTGTTGAAATTGATCAGATTATCGGGAAAGCGGCGAAATCCAAGAGAGAGGGGAGTTCACCGAGAACTGAGAGAAGATTCATTTTCAAGCCGTTGAAAAAAAAGAGGCGCAGGAATATTTGTATTTTCTATCCAAGCCATCGAGTATAGAAGAAGAAGAAAAATATGTATAGACGACGGGGAAGAATGGGATAACGAGGTCGTTGCTGTCGAGCATTATGTCAAAATATATTCACAACGCTATCGTAGAGTCCAACGATAAAATATCGTCCCTTTCATCTCGCCTGATTATTCTACAGGCTATTAGGTAGGCCTCCCTCTCTCTACATTTTGAACCCAGGGTACTAGTAGACTGTTTTCCGGTCTCTCTCTCTCTCTCGGTCTGATAATGACGAACAAGAGAAGGCAAACGGAAGATGGTGTATCAAGCAAAGAACAAAGACTCGGGAGGGGGGATTGAGATTAAGTTACGGGATAAAAGCCAAACAGTCAAGGTTACACGAAGCGCGCGGTCATTTGTGGAATCTATTCTATCTATAGATTCCAGAGCATCTCTCTCTCTCTCTTTAATCATCGTCGCGTACAGTTTGACGAGAGCAGTAGATTAAGTGAGAAGAGGTTGGCCGATGAGCATCTCGGGTAACAAGTCCAAGGCGTGGCCGCACCCTACCCCTACGCAGTGCTTTTAACAATCAGTCTTGAGATGATTCTTCATTAACTGAGCTATGTCAAAAGAGGCTGGCAGCATTTCTATTCCTGTAGAGTCTACACGGTGGGGAAGCGCATGACTTTTCCGCTTCTTGCCTTCCGCACTGACGAGACAAAGTAAAGTCAGAGAATGAAGTAATTACTCTGTGAAAACTCTGGCATCAAAATTCAAATAGCATTTGGCGGCAACCGGCACACCCAGAAAAAAAAAAGAAAAAAGAAAGAAAATCAAACTTGCCGACGGAGACTGCCGGCAAGTGCGCACGTACACTGTGTGCGCTATGCAACCGTATAGACGCATACATTTTTCGATTAAATTGCTGATCGGATCGAATTGGGCCAGCGCGCCGCCAGCGCTTGTGTGCCGTTCAAACTTGCCAAGTTTCCCGATTGGAAAACAAATTGATTGATTCTGCGCCGCGACTGTATAACGACACTCGATCGAAATTTAAACCCGGCTAAATATAAACGCGCCAATATTTAACCTTTCGTTGGAAGGTATTCCAGGGAATACTTGACAAGACCAAAGTTCCACCTTCGTAGAGGCAAAGTCATCGGCCCAGATTTCCTGGAGGAAATCGTCCTCAATCTTTCTCGACAAATAAATCAATAAAACAATGCACAAGATTTGATTGTCGAGAGTGTTGTGCGAGAAAGAATAGCCACCGCAAGGCTTGACTGAACGCACACAACAGTATACACCGTAGTGCCAAGGGAGGAGAGAAATCGATCCCGATTCCTGTCAACTTTCTATGACAATCTATACCCTTTGAAGAGTATTCGTGTCCGACTCTGTCCGCATCTAACGATTCCCTCCCTGGCTTTTCATTGGCAACCCTATATGTTGTACCTTCCTAGTCTCTTGTCTATAGTTGCTGGCAGTCTTCTGTTTCGTCGGACAAGCCCTGGATAGACGGACCAAACTCGGCTGTCGCTTGTGCAAAAGACGGCAACCGAGAGAAGAGAAAGTAAAAAGGACTTACTCCGGGGTCCTCCCCTTTCTCAATTTCTTGTGTGCACTTTGAATTCTTCCCTGAATTCAACGTTCGCGTTCTCTTCCAGTTCAATCGAGCAGAAGGACGCGTTTCGCATCCGGACGCCGCCAAAAAGAGGAAACAAAAAAACTTGGCCGAAAAGAGTTTTAAAATGTAAAAAATAAAAAAAAGGGGGACAAAATAAAAGAAGAGAAAATGATAAAGAAGCGTAGGACAGAAAACCGAAGGACTGTAAAAGAGAGTAAGAGCGACGCTCATTAAACGGCGCCAGTAGAGATATCTTATCTCGGCCACAATACTACTGCTCTACCCGCCCGAAGTCTTGAAATATTTAATGAGCCGTGCAACGACATTGACACAAAGCGAAATCGATGAAATCCTTTCATTTCATTGCATTTCCAACTCTCCGGCTCCTTTCCTCTTTCTCCCTTCTTTCAACTTCTTTGTCCAATGTCTCCAAAGTCGAGAAAATCGAGGTGCCCAGAGCTTACATCAAGAAAAAAAGGGGGGAAAAAGAAAGATATATACTTGTATAAGGGAAAAACCTTTATTACATGGCAAAGTCTTTCATCTCCATCGCTCGACTTTCCTTTTGATTCTGTTGTTACGCCCTGATTTTATTACCGAATTATGATTATTTATTTATTGAGGCTTTTATTCATTTTTGTTTTTTGTTGTTCTCTTTGTTTATGCTGGCGTATAGGTCAGTTGATTGATGAAACTTCCCAGCCACCCTTTTCTCTTTTTTTTGTGTGTCATTCCCGAACGACAGACAGCTTAAAAGAATTACAAAAAATAAAAATAATAAGAAGCGGGTCCAGCCCACTGCCATCAAACTGCTGGATAATGTCGAACGTTTTCTCCCCGTTGTTGTCATCAAGATAGATTGAGTAAGACAGTATAACAGCAAAAAAGTGGAAGAAGAAGGGAAAGTCCCAAGATCTATGTGAGTGAGGAGGAGTAGGGACACACGAATAAAAGCCAAAACTTCCAGAAAGAAAAAAACAAACAAGATTGCCTAGGCGAACGGAATCGAGGCAACGCCATGGTTACCATTCCGGAATATTGCCACGGAGAGTTTCGAAATCCACCGAGATTGCCGGATGCGTCCAGATCTTTTTTGATTAAACTGTACCAACCAGCAAAAATAGCCATTGATTACGGCGCGAATCGTTATGCAATTTGTTCAGGTGATGACCGTTTGGAAAAATTTTCTCTATGGGCAAAGACAAGGCACACACACACACACACAAAAGGGGCACGGTACGTTATGTAATCATCATCGATCTCCGTCCAGTATTTGTATTCTTTCATTTTTTTTTGTGAATACATCATCGAGTATGATGAATGACGTCAAGGTCCTATATTTTCCTATTTCTCTCTACCTTTTTTTTTCTCTTCTTTTATAACGTCACGTTTCTTGGCTTGTTGTACCGACTACCGATTTCCGTTTCGACATCGCACAGAAATAAGGGCAAGCGAATCTGTCTCGGGATAGTTGGATGTGCTGGCGCTCGAAAGAGAAAGGGAGTCGATCACAGTGGAGGAGGAACGCCCGGATATGGTGGATGAAAATGCAAGTTAAGGGCCAATCTGTGGCCTTTAGATTAGCGTCTCGAGTGGGGCCAGGGGGAAAAAAGGAGAGTGATCGTGCAGAATGCGAATGAAAAAAAAAATGGAGAAGCGAATAGAAAAGAGGCAAAGAAGAAGAAGACGGAGAAAAAAATAAAAGAGAAAAATCAACAGACAAACAAACAAACAATACGCAGGAAATTGAACTAACTCGGATGTTCTTTACTTCAACGGCGCGCACTACAAAACTATACGACGGGAGACTCGCCGAGTGAAACGCAATCTCCACAAACACCCGAATCTCTTTAGAAATGGAACAAACTCAAAAAAGAAAAAAAAAGACAATAAAAAGACGATTCGAATTCTTTTAACAGAAATGGAAAATCCGAGGCATTTCGAGCGTGACAGGATTTTTTTTTTATCGATTTCTCTCCCCGATTTTTCCGTTTCTCTTCACATTTTTTCGCCCCACCCCCTTCACAAAAAAAAAAATGGGTTTTGATTACAACTTCTATGCACGTACACAATCTCTTCATCCCGGATCTCTTTTGTTGTCGTTTCGACGACTAATTGATCATCGACTTTTCTTTTCGTTTTTCCCTTCTTCCGTACCCCCTCCATCATCGGGCGAAACCGGAGCGAAGAACAATCATTCCTCCCCATCAGTTGAGCGGTTTCTGCTTAAGACAGGTTCACCGCACTTACCCCGACAATAGTCTTTCTCTTGAATCTGCTCATTTCTGCCCTTTATTTCCTCCTTTCTTTCGGTGAACTAGACGCAGTTCACCTTATATTTGCGTAATCTAATATTATAAATTAGTCAACTTGTGTCGCGCACTCGTGTTGTCCGGACGGCCAACTTGAACGTATCGAACATTTTCGGGGCCCAAAAATAATTGGGCGGCACGTGCGTTCCCAGAAAGAAACGACATTTATTATTAGCCGTATAGCGGCAACGGCCCCAACAAAAATAGAAACAGATAAAGATTGCTTAAGTTTTGATTTCCTACCTGTTTGTTGAGTTGAACGGACGAATCATTCAGATGAGGTTGGTGACGTTGCGGCGGCAGCGGCGGCGGAGAAGGCGACGGTGGCGGAGCGTGCCGGTGATGGTGGGTCCCGTTCGACGACGAGCTGCTGCCATCTACGGAGCGATCGCCCAAAGTCACACGAATTGGTAACATGTCGTAAAGGGGGGCAAAACAAATTCGAAGATTTTATTAATAAAAGCTCGATAGATTTTCAGGAATATTTGCGTTCGTCGTTGACCCGGATTTCCCTTGCCACTAAACCGCATTAAACAAACGAGAAAATTGAGGCAACACACGGACGGCGGGAGTACATAACATACACTACACACACGGATTCCTCCGTCTTAAAAGTGTTAACGAGGCTGTAAATCAGGGCGAAACAGAGCGTCTTTCACTCGCGGCAGATAAAAGAAAAGCCATACGCCATACGCCGAGGTTTCCTCGCTCAAAATAAAAACACACTTAACACTTGTTTTTTTTTCTTCTTCTTTTCCGTTGGGCTCCTAGATTTGATGGTTCAAGGAGGCGAAAGCCAGAGAGAAGAACCATTCAACACTCTCCCATCGGGCTCATTTCTTTTAATTTCATGATGGGGGGTATCCGCGTTCTCAAGTGTTTTTTTTTTCTGCGAGTTGGGTGCTGCACGTTACGAAATAAACACACACAGGATATGAATGTACTTAATGACTACTAGATCGGTCACTCGGTGGGTACTATGGGAGAGCGGGCCGCCATTTCCCATCAGAACCATCTCAGACCGAAAGTTAAGACCAACTAACTTGGGGGATTCTTCCTTCTAACTGCTGCTCGCGTTATTAGCTCATTACATTTTGCTCATTGCTGAGACTCCGTACAGTCCAGTATGAGATGGGAGGGTTTTTTTTTTCTTTGATTTTTCCGCTCCGTCTTTCCCGTTCTCATGCGCTGGCCACATGCGTTTCTCTCCGCCCAGCCAGCACTCTTTCCTTTTTTCTTTCTGATTTTTCTATTCATTCTTTTTGTACCATCGGCTACTATTGGTGGCCAGTTTGATGTACCTTGCACACCCTGTCACATAAAGAGTTTGGAGCAACGCACTCTTTCTCTATTTGTTCTTCGGTTTCAGTTTTTTTTTCGGGTCTGCCCCCCCCCCTCCCTGGCCAGGCAGCTGGGCAGGAAACTCACGCTATGGATGACGACTAAGAAATAATGCTCGCTGTCAACCCCATTCCGTTTTATTTTTATTTTTATTTGTTTCCCCTTTCCAGAGAGCGTCACTTCTCTCTTCGGGCGTGAAAAAACCTTTGCACGGAATTGGAGACGGAAGATTGCCCGCCCCCTCTGGTATTAGTTAGTTCTACTCGAGTTCATCAAAATCTAGCGACAACACACGAAAATAGAATTCAAAACTGGGAAAAACTGGACTCCGTGAAACAAAAAAAAAAAATTAAGAGAGAAAACTTCAAATTAAGACTTAAATTTCAGAGCGAACAGCATTACGGAATTTCATCCCAAGTAGACAAAAAATCGAGGAATCCTTCGTCGAGCGGAGAGAAAAGTAATTAACTTTTCTTAGACTAGCATTGCAAATTGAGTTTCAAAAACCGAAATAATTTGTTTGGTTTTTTTAATTGAATTGTTGTTCGCCTTAAACAAGATAATATTTTAGTTGATTATTCAGTTATATCTTGTTTCTGAACTCAGTACAAAACTCAATAAATATATTCCTACTTCTCAATGCATTGAAAAAACCTGTACGTAGTTCTGAGTGTTCAAATTGCTTCACCAACGAGAACCACCAAGTGACTGGTTCACATGGATGATGTTGGACAAGAAAGAAACTCATGCATGAAATAGAGCCTTCATCATTTTCTTCCAAGTTTCTTTCTAATTCGGCCATGGTGGCCTCAGCCTGGCCTCTGACAAGAAAGAAAGCTATTGTCTGTGCCTGCCTCTACCAGCTTTGTACACGAACAAATAATTCACACTCAGGTTTACAAAATGAAGACAAACATACCTGCCAAAATAGTAGAATATTCATTGTGAAGAGCACAAAATATTTCCTTAAGGTTTTATCTAGGATTTCTAGTATTTCTCACTCTCAAAAATAATTCAAAACACGAGACGAAACACGTTTCAATTTCATGTGTCGTTCGCTAAACTGTAGTCTGCAATCGGGAATGTCCCGGGTTTTTTTGTTGCATTTGCCAGATTGCGAAAATGAGACGAATATTCTCAAAAGTTCTTTTTGTTTTTCAGTTTTTTATAGAATTGTTTTTTAAAACAAACAAATACTCAATAAAAATTATTGAGTTAAAAAAATTCAATTAAAATGAAACTCAATCAAACTAAATAAATATAAAACAGAATAATACCGGCAAAATTAGATTTGCAATGCTAGTCGAGACCCTAAGGGCGTCGCGACGCCGCCATAAAAGTAAAAAACTAAACAAACTAAAAAAAACTAAAATGACAATTTCGTTCGCCATGTACGAAAAGCAGCTTTCAGCTTTCACCAACCAACACGGATTCAATTTATTAATTAGATCATTTCTTTTCCTTTACGACCAAACTTTTGATCGTAATCACTAATGAAGGACAAAGTTGCTCAAAGCCCAGCGATGGGACTTTTTTGGGTTAACTAACGATATTATAGTAGAAAATATAAATTACGCCCCGACTACACGGTGCCGCTTTATTAATACCCAAGACGATGACGCTCGGGGGAATTTTTGGTTTGTGTTTTGGAATATGAAATAAATACCTTCTTCGGAACGTGCCATTAGGACATCCATCAGCACTGGCGACGGTATCGTGGGTTTGACTGATTTGGCGGGCGGCGCGGGCGGCGGCGCCTCCGCCACTACCACCACAGCCGGCGTCGTCGTCGTCGTCGTCGCCGCCGTGTGAGCGTCTCTCCCAGAGTTTTCATCGTCGTCACTCTCCAAAACTCGATGGCAGACGTCACTTTGGCGGCCTGGCGCCGTCTCCTTTACAACCCCCATCACAAGAATTACAAAAACAGCCAACAAACTTTTTTTCCCCAAAGAAAAATATACAAAATATTTTCTTCCTCCATTTGGCATCAATCTCTTCTCTTCTTCTCGTCGTCATACGTCTCTCCTTCTCTCTCTCTCTCTCTTTCGCATTTCCGCATAGATTTATTATTAAATACTGCGCATGTACTGTTTAGGCGTCACGGTCGGACTCTCTTCTCCTTCGTGCGTCTCTCACGCCGGCATGAACGCGATCGCACAGTAAAGATATATTGAACGGAAGAAAAAGAAAAAAAAGACAACAGGCCATGAAAAGAAAGAGAAAAGAAAAAAGATATAATTTTTATTTTTACAGTCGGGACAGGTGATCTAAGCTAAGGTAAGCTTCTCTCTCTATCCCCCCGGGGAAATAACAACATCAGCCAGCGACAGGAAAGTAATAAGTAAGAAAAAGGCAGAAGGCCAGTGAAATGGATGGCGGAAGCAGCAGCAGGAGGAGCTAATCCATCAGATTACGTCCTATTGTCTCTTATTTTTGTTTTATTCGTTAAACCGTTATAGGACTACAACTACTGCCAGGTTGGAAGAAGAGAGCGACAACCATTTTTCGCCGTTTTCTTTCTCCCACACGCAAGATACTAGCGGGGCGCAACACGGCCGGAATACTATATAGCTGGGCTGCATTCCGCCATGGAAGAAGCTAACGACTCTCGAAAGGGCTAAGGCCAACCGGTTTCGCGGTGCGTTCAACAGGGCCCACGATACGGTCTAGTCGCTAAACGGTTGTGAAATATAAAAGGGGAAGCCACGCTGGAGCCATTCAAAGCGAAAATCAACGAATCATTTTGAACGCAACTGCTAGCTAGCTACTGTGAAAATCATTAAACGGTTCAAAACAATGAATTCAACAGCCAACCAAATTACGGTACAACAGAGAGAGAAAGGAGTCACACGCCCGACTTTGTTTTTTGGATTTCCACAAATATAAATGGGAAAAAAAAATCATTAGCGCTAACGATTTGTCCTCTGCCATTTATTACTTCAAATAACGTTCGATTCTCCCGCGCGTTCACAATCTGCTCGGCTCCCCTCGAGGCTCTTATAATATTAGGCCGTGTGATGATGACAACATTTTTACGAAAAAATAATTTCGGGCTGAATAGTATAGTCAAAGGTCCTCCGGCCGATCCTTTCTATTTAGTTGCCGCGTTTGTTTTCTTGTCCTTCTCCGAAACTCTACTTTCCATCTCCCCACGCAAAAAACAATCTCCCAAAAGAATTAAGTAGGCAACAACAATCACACGGCGACCGCACACGTTTTTTTTTTCACGCTCAAAACTATCTATCTATACATCAGCCCAAGAGAGAGAGAAACGACACGTAAGCGGTTGGAGAGAGAGAGTGAAACGTCATTGCCAAAAAGGAATGAAGGTTTCCACCGTTTCGTCACACCGGAGAGTCATGGAGATGATTTTTCAATTGGAAAAAAAAGCGGATTGCTGGATCCAATCCAGCGGACGCCTATTCTCCCATGACACAGCGGTTGACAATCGATTGAAATGCGTCTTGCTCATTTACAATTTCCCGGGCTGTTTTGGTTATTGCCCGCGCACGTTTCAAACAATTGACGTCCGACTTTTCTTCGTGATTCAACGACGGGCATCCGAGCTGTTTCAATTCCACTATAGTTTGAGGTGTGGTCTCTTAACATTTGGTTATTTTTTTTTTTTTTTTTTTTTTTTTTACCTTCAGTTCGGGTAATGACCCAAAGAGAAAAAAAAAGTTGGCGCAAGACGCGCGCGCTGTATAAATTATTCCGATTTCTAATCTCTTGCACTTGAGGGGAAAACAAATTTCTGGGGTGAGTCTCTCGGCTCGGCTGCTGCTCGGCTGCTGCTGCTGCCAAAATTAAAATCAAAATGCGAATCATTTTTGCAGCGATCGCAGCAGCAACACGAGCGGAACGTTGGGAATTTGTGGAATTCGGGTCCCGAGATTTCTAACATCGTGTAATTGTTACTTTGTCACACAAAAAAATTTCAATTTGTCCTCGTTTCGAGTTTGTCATTGTTTTTGGTCACTCGGACGTGATCTGTTCCAACTATTTTTTTGGTTGGGTTTCTCGCTGGACTAGATTTCGTGTTTTTTCACGGAACGTCCAACGGACTATCCGTCGACACCGGTCGGAGAAATGGGAAAGCGGGCGAATTCATTATAAAAACAGGAAATTTCAGACAAAAACGGGGAGGTGCCGGCCCGAGTGGAATTGAAATTTCGGATTCCCGTGGTTTGATCATGTAGAAAACTGCTCTCAACTTTGATTCGAAAGAGAGAAAAACATTTTTCGTGTTGCCTTCGTGATTTTCGCCTTCCAGACAGAGAAGGGGAAACTGAGAGTCTCAGCAGCAGCAGCAACAGCAACAACCAAAACAACAAACGAAAAGGAAAGCGCGACGCGTTCTATATACGGTGCGGCCAAAAGGAGCCAACGGGGGCTGTGCCGCTGTCCGATGGCCGACGTAGCCGAAAGGGCACTACCACATCATTGGCCGCCAATCGGTCGCCAAAATAAGAGCGACCGAAAGAACTACAGAAAAGAAAAACCAAAATACTTGAAGCAGCTGTCGATTTTTTGGCTGTGACTGGTTGAAACTAGAGCCGGACTGCTGTTGTTGCTGTTGTTGGTGACGACTTCTGTTGCTCAGAAAACTAGGGAGAGTAAGGTGGTAGCCCTGGATGTAAGGTTGCGGTCGGATAGCAGCAGCAGCAGCAGCCTGGGCCTTTGCGGTGGTCAAGTTGTGGCTGCTGCCCCCGTGGCCGTTGGCCGCCGACAACGAGGTCGGCAGCGGTGGCAACGGTTGCGGAGCTTTTGGTGGCGACGAAGACTCGACCAAATCGCCAGACGAGCCGCCCAGGGTAACCGCCGCCGCCGAGCTGGCCCGCGAACTCGTCGGCAGAAAGGTCGGAGTGGACGGCCAGCGCCTCGGCTTGTTGCGGCTCTTGACCCGGCGCGAGCGGCCGAAACTCAGCCAGGCTTTGCCCATGGGCGAGCGGGCCGAAAGGTCGCCCAGTGCAGACTCGTCATCGCTGCAGTCCACGTCTTCGGGACTGGATCCGCAAGCCGGACCCATGACGTCAGCAGACTCGGACAAAAGCTCCTCAGACTCGGCCGCTTTGGGACCGTGGCTGCTGTTGGCCAGCGGCTCGCGCGACTCGGAGCTGTTCTGGCCGTTCCAGTGCTGGTGGAACTGGCCGACCAGCATCGGCAGCGACAACTTGCGCCGCGATTTCAAATTGCTTTTCAAGCGAGTCAGCGTCTTCTCCATCTTATTCTTCTTTGATTGATTCCAATCTGTTCAAGTTATTTCCACCCCCCTTCGACTTCCAACGAGACAATCAAACGCCGATTTATTATGTCAAGAGTCAAAAGCCCGGCGGGGATGTAAAACTCGTTGGATAAATCAAGAAAAAGAAGAAAAAAAAAATTCGGGAGGGAAGATGGAAGAATATGGTGGACAAAAAAAAAGAATGAAATAATAATAATAAAAGGGGGAACCACGATGATGGATGACAAGTAGAAAAAATCGAGGTAAAAAGAAAAGATAAATGAAGAATAAAAACCAGTCGCTTTTGATGCACAGTTATATCCCAGCGACCCAGCTTCTTATATTCTTCACTTGATTATTATTCTTTTTTGCTTCTTTTATTTCAATAGAGTAGCTGTCAGAAACCGGACGGGGAAGGCCGTCTTGACATCATCTGACACGCGGATCGGAATCACGGAATTGCCACGTTTCAGCGGATATCACGGAGAGACCCGAAAACCTAGAAACGAAAACACAATTCCAGTTTTTCCGATTCCGGCAAAGTAGAAAAAAAGGGCCAGAAAAAGGCTGGCTGGCTGTGGAACACTCCAACCACCTTCCGCTTTACGTAGAGTGTCCGTTAAAGTCGAGGGTCTCTTGCGAGTCGCAAAAGGTGCCACCGCGGCGGCGAACTTGGTGACCCGACGCCACACGACGCCACACTCACGGACGGCGATAAGATTCTATTAGACGGATGAAGGCAATCCCGAATCACCGTTTTCATGATCCTTTGATGACTGTGCTATCGCCACTACAATCGTCATTCCCCACGAATGTTTAACTTCTTTTTCTTCTTTTTATAGCGACACTTGGATCAAACAAACACAAAACAGCAGCAGCACTGGCTAAAACACAACACACACACACACGTAATCCACACGCAAAAATGCAACCACCAATTCTCCAAAGTTTAATTAGCCGCTGGATGAATAGAAATATCGTTTTCGATTTGGTTAAATAACTTGAAAAAAGTCTCGTCAGATCGTGAAATGAACGAACTGGGCAAACGCGACGCCGTCGACCGACTGACTGCGTTCGCTCGCCACAGTCGCGTGGACTTTCTTTCTCACTATCCTTCAGAAGAAGAGAAATATATAAAATACAAAAAGAAAAAAAGCTGGGCGGGCGGTACTACCTAGCGTACTACCTCTGCATATAGCTAGCTAGCTAGCCCAGAGAGGAGTGAGGGCTAGGCGAGAGCAGAGCCCAGGTTGGTTGTGTTGTTTTTCTTCTTCTCCTCTTTCTTTCTTCCTTTTCATCTGTTTTTTCTCGAGCTTTTTCCTTCCTTTCCGAATGTATAAGAGAGACGATCTAACCCATTCTTTTCCATCCGACCATCCCCTTCTCTCTCTCTCTCTCTCGTCTCTCTTTGGCTTGTGTTTCTTCTCTCCTGGTTGAGAGTTGTAGACTATCTTTCCCGAGGGAACGAGCACTCACACACACACACACGCCAAAGTCAGGTGTATAACCACCTTTCTCTCTCTTCTTCCCCCCGAAAAACATACCAACACCACAGGTAAAAATATAGGTTTGAATATGTGTAGGATAAGCACTGTAATAAGGCTATAGAGCTGTGTGCCAGTGTCTTTAGATATAGACTCCGGCACACCAGCCGTGATGGTGGTGGTGGCGGTGGTGTAGTGCGTACAACAGGACAGAGGCATAGAACCTGCTGGTGGCAATAATAATATGCCTTTTGACTTTTTCAAAAAGCCTATCTAGAAGCATCTTTAAACACTGTGAAGACAGGTAAAAGTTGAAACTCTTTTTTTTTCGGCTTCTGGCAACGACAAAAAATTTGGAAACCGGAAAACTGAAAAACTCTTTTCCCCCTTCAACTTTAACCGAGAAAGACTGTATACTATCGCTTATTAAAAGCAATCAAAATCTTTTTTTAAACATAAGGAAAAAAAACTAAATGGGGGTATAGATTAAGATAAGGTGAAGAAGAAGAAGAAGAACGAAAAGAAAAATATGAGAGAACGATCGCCTGCTGGGAATGTCCTGTAATAAATGGCGTGTAAAAACGATCTTTTACACGTCGATTTTCTTTCGTTTCCCAGGAACCCTGGACACGAATTTCTTGTTTTTTTTTTCTCCTCTTCCTTTTTTCGCTTGCCCGTATATATTCTTTTCTCTTTGTTATTACTTCACTAGGCAAGTGTGTAGAGACAGCAGAGATTATTATGGTCTTTCGGCTGCTACTGTGCGCGGATGGACTCGTTGCGCATTTGTTAAATTTTATTTCTTTTATTTCTTTTTTCTTTATTTTATTTTCTTTCACGAGAGGAGGAGGAGGAAGAAGAAGAAAGAAGCCCAGCGCAGCACTGCTTGCACAGATAGAGTTCCTGTCTTATTTCACGCGCATTCACACGCGGGCTAACCACCGAGTGCCTTCAACTTGTTCCCTTAACGTACGCACACGAGAATACATATATATAAGTCTCGTTTTTTCCTTCTCGGCACGGCTGGGCAGCGCTGGGCGAGGAGGAGGAGGAGAAGAAGAAGAAGAAGAAAAGAAAAGAAAAAAAGAAGAAAAAAGGAGCTTTGACCGAACTGCGCGCATTTTCGGAGGGGAAAAAAATAATAAATAATCAAATTGTTTAAGGAAAAAGGAATCAAACAGACGGGAGAAAAGAAAAACAAGGAACAACAACCGACTGGCGATATATTAGCAATAAAGGGGGGAAAAAAGAAAACTCATCGACGGAAAGCTACACGACATTGTTCGTTTTGCTCTCGGCTGTACATCCCCACTAAAACAATATGGCGGTTCGACGAAAAGCCCAAAAAAATCAGCGTCTCTTCCCAAATCAATATCAAAAGAAACGTTTAAGAAAGGCACCAAGAAATTGCGTTTGGTTTCTTTCGTGCGGGAGGAGATTTTTTGTTTCGGTTTTCTTTAATTTTTCGCCTTTGGGCGCTTGTTGCCAGGCTGCGATCAGCCTGCCATATTCGTCCACACACGACTATATACCAAGCGCAGCTAAAGCGTCTCGGGACCAAACGTCGTACCTCCCAAATGCAACGGCCCTGTCGGCTCCGTGGCTCCGTTCCCTTTAATCCCGTCGTAAACGCTTTGATGAGTTCATTCAAAAAGGTGAAATGCGTATAAATATATTTATATAGAAGAAAAAAGAAAAGAAAAGAAAGAAGAAAGAAGAAAGAAGAAGAGAGAGCGACTACAAATGGTGTGCCCCCAAGTCCCGTCCATTCGACGGCACCTGCCGAGCGAGCGACTCACGCGCGCACATCCCCCGGCCACCAACTTCTTTTTTCGTTTAAACCTTGGCGCTTCTTCCCTCCCTCCTCTTTCATCCCGAAAAAAAAAATAAATAAATAGAAACGTAAACGGTAGCCCAGTCCGTTTTTCTTCTTCCACACAGCCCACCTGTTTACTAGATTTCTGACGGAAAATGGTCTACAGGAGAAATAAAGAAAGAAATGATTTAAAAAATGGGATGAAAAGGATAGACGGACCGGCCGGCATTAATGCATCTTAGTAATCCAGGTGGCCTTCAGACACCTATATATATATATAATGTACACGTATATATATATATAAATGTGAACGTCTGAAGTGTGTATGCGTATTCTCATCTAACCGACCGACACGATATCCTATCATGCGTGCATGTTTGTTTTCTTGCCATGGCAACCGGTAGCTGCCGCCCGAGTGTAGCTAGGGCAAGAATAAAAGCTTTATAAGCTGCGCTATAAGATTTATATAGCAGAGGAGAAGTTGTTGCTACTATCTAACCTATAAGTGGACTCGTTGACTTGTACAGTAGCCAATCTATCTATATTCACTTTCGGGACGATTGTCTGCTGTGTCTGATATGGGACTAGTGATTCGGATGGATGCCGAGCTCCCGGATTCGTCCACATTCGGCCGACCGGAAGGAACCAACTTCCTCGAAATTGGCGGAGGGAAAGAAAAAAAAAAGAAATCAAAAGGAAATGAGATTGCAGACGAGTGAAATGAAAGATGGAGAGAACGGCCTCGACGTCCAACGATTTATATCAAAATGCAGCGACAACTCCCTTTGAAAAACTTATTGCACACAACAATAGCCCTGGAGGCTGTCGCCAGGAGCTGATTGCTTGGCGCACGGAAACATATACAAAAAAAAAACAGCTGAGTGCTGGCTACACACAAGACATTAAGCAAAAGGGTGGGTTTTGTCACCGTAAATAACAACGGAAAAAACCAAAACCCTAAAAATAATTAACAAACAAAACGAACGTACAACATTAAAGTGCACGTTGCCAAATAAAGAGGCGAAAAAGGCCAAAAGTCTTGGACTTGGCGGACATTTCAATGACACGTTAACTATATACAAGAGGTTTTCTCTCTCTCTTTTATACGTACGGACGTGGCATGGAGCAATCCACTTCCATCTAATACACTTGCGTCACATATAAAATTCACAGGTGCGCGCAAACACGACAGCTGCGTTTATTTTTTATTATATTATATTATTCGGTTGTTGTTGTTTTTTTCACTCTGTGTGCGCGTTTTTCGGAATACGGCACGTTTGCGTGTTCGTTTCAATACCACCACCACCACCACCAGTAGACACACGTATTAACAGAGCGGCCATCATTTTTATTATATCTCCCCCCCCCCCTTCGACCGAATACGGCGCGAGGGAAATTCTAGACTGAAAATGTGGTCGCCAGATTATTACCGACCGCCGGACGGCTGGCGTATTATATCGACGCAAACGTGTCCGAAAACCGAGACTCTTCCTTGACTCACTATACACTCACCCCACTACATTAACGATCGATGAGTCACATAGACACAACAACAACAACAACAACAAAAAGGGAAGAACCGTCCGCGAAACTCTACCTGGTTCTATGTTGACTGTCAAGAACGAAAAACGGCACGCATATTTAAAATGACAAAGTGTGTCACCGCTATCCTTTCAATGGCCGCCAGCTTTTTCAAACATTCCAACGCTGAAATGGATAAACGGCCACATTCTTTCCAAACTCCCGTTCGCGTTCGTTTTCTTTTCTTTAACTCGATAGAAAAAACTTTTGCGTCAAACTCCGACTCGAGCTGATCTTTGTTGATCATTTCCTCTATTGTTGCAATCAACAATAAAAAAAGACGTTAACGAGTTCGGAAGAAGCCGGGTGCAATGGCAAACCAAAAGTAAAAAAAAGAACTCTTAGTTTTGTTTTGGGCGCTATGAAAACTTTGTTTTTTCTTCCGAGAAAAAAAGTTACGAAGAAAAAAGTATCCGGAAACACTTCAGAGGACGAACGCGGGAGGGGAAGTTGTAGGAAAAGTCATAGACCAGGCGGAGTTAAAAATGAAAAAAAAAAACACGTGAAGAAAAACAGAGAGTCACACAGCGATGGAAGAATAAAAAAAAGGGGGGGGGGTAGTAGGAGGAGGAACAACAATGAGCAGCTCTTAAAGTTTTCCGGAATTCTCGGCTCGATCGACAGAGCTCGTGACCGCAGAAAGCCCTTGATCTTGTGCAATGCAATAGGGGAGAGTATAGTTCTCACACGTTCCTTATGGCTTGAGTTTCAGTTTCAGCCGGTAAAAAGACGAAGAAGAAGAAGAAGAAGAAGGAATATAAGCGGATTGCTCGTCCGCCCTGTCATCAACATTAGACAACCACCGCACAAACAGCCGTCGACGGTCGACACAATGACCAAACCGCGAAGGCTCTCTATTTACAACAAAAAGATAGAAATGACGGGATTTTTGGTGGCCAGATATCTTCGCTAGACTGGCGATGTGGAGAAAAGAAACAAGACAACCAAAAAATATCAACATTTTCCCTCTTTTAGCTTGTATAATATTCCGCTTTTCACTTGTTCCAGCTCAATGTCCGGTTAAAAAAAAAAAGGAAAAGTTAAATGCACGAAAATGGGAAATAATTAAAAAAAAGTCTCACGGCTGGGAACCCGTGGGCCAATTGGCGACTTGGAGGCCATTGCCGATTCCCGCAAAATGGAAAAAGAAAAGGAAAAAAGAAAAAAAAAAAAAAAAGACCAGGAGCGCAAAAGACAAAAATAGGCAACCAGAGTTAAATAGATGGATGAGGAGGTCTTTTACGCATGTCGGATATCACGTAATAATCAACATGAATGTTAACTTTTTTTTTCTCCTTCTTCCCCGTTTTCTTTTAAATAAGGGAGTAGTACACGAAACAAGACAAGACAAACAGACAGATGATTCGCTTTGCGTGCGGGACGGACACACGATCTTGACGCCAAGTCACGGAATTCCCCCCACCACCACCATCCAGCGCGGAGACAAGGTCGTCCGCCAACGACATCGCCCACAGCAGCTTTTTGTCAGCTCCGAAAAGAAAGAAACGAAACGAAACCCGAAAAAATGGGTGAGAATAAAGTCGCCACTCCACCGCAGGTTATATGCGCTCCATCTCAGCAGCTCAGCGCGGTGATGTGTTGATGGCCGGTGGGGTGTCGTTCCATTTCCAAGTGAGCGGAAATCCAACCCGCTGGCTTTCGTACTTGAAATCATTCGTTTTTTTTTTCGCTCTCCCGTCAAAAGTCAAAGAGACAAAACATCCCCCCCCCCCCAAAAAAAAAGAAAAAGGTAAAAGAGGAAGAAGAAGAAGAAGCAAAAAAAAAGAAGCAAATTGAATCGAGTGAAGACGCGCGGCGGGCCGGCATCCGTGGTATCCGGTTGTTTACATTTCACGAGCATCATAAACAACAGAAAAACAGGGTCGCTCATCTAACGCGCACACAATCAACACACACACACACAAAAAGGAATGCAAACACTCACGAAGGCAAGAGACAGGCCTCACAAAATAAAAAATCAAAAGCAAAATGGCAACTCCTCCCAAAGGAAATGGCTCAAGGTAATTCCTTTGATTCGATGCCATTCCACGGCAACATCGAGACCCGCGCCCGCCCCCACCACTCATCTCCCCGTGGCATATCGCAAACTGGAAAACATTTCAGGCATCAAGTTTTGCAATTTCGTGCTTAAATGCTCGGGAAAAATAAAAGTGCGGCGCTATTTCTCTCGAAATCCAAATGAATTCTAAAGGCCAGAGAGTGGCCGGGCACACACGCTGCGCTCTATGCGGGATCGTGTGTGAATGAAGAAGAAGAGATTTATATAAATGAAAGATATATCCACAGCACGTAAGAGAAGTACACGGTACTGTGGCAAAAAGAAAAAAAGAAAAAGTTGTAGGCCAAGTCACGCCGAGCAGAATCAAAAAGTGTATAGATCCGTTTCGGGATATTATTTGGTTGTTGTTTTTGTTTTTCGGAATTAGTCCCGAGGTGGCAACCCGATATCGCCATTGTTTCCTCGTCGTTACCTACAACTACGTACACCTATATACGCCATCAGCCTAAACAGTAAACGAACCAAGCAAAGTCACGCACCGTCCTGACCCTGCGTGATGTTATTGTTGTTGGTTCGTTCAAAAATTCCACCTCGGCGGTCAAGTGGATTCAAACTAAAAAAAAAAGAGTTAACAAGCCGCTCCATCCATTCATCCGGCCAACAACTTTTAACAGAGAAAGCTCGCCGAGTGTATATACGTACATATAGATCAGCAGCTATACTATATACCAACACGTATAAGTTATTCTCTGTAATAGCTTGGCGATCATTTCGGGAGTACAGTACATCAACCACTTTTGGCTGGAGGAGTTTAATTCATTTTTCTTTTTTCGTTTTCCATGTTCTTCTTGTGTAACGTGTCTCTCTCCCCCTACCCTATATACTTTAGCCACTGCTCGGATCATTACACTTGACGAAGTGCAGCACTTTCCCTCTCATTTTCAGTCGAGTTATTACGTCCTTGTCTCATTTTGGTTGTTGTTGTTGTTGTTTCTTTTTTCCTTTTTCGAACAAACAATAATGATGAAAGGACTGGTGGAAATGGGCGAGGGAAACAAAAAGAAGAAGTTGAAAATGTTGGTAGTTCCAAAGCAAGTCGGAATATTTAGTGTTTTTCGTTCCCTTTTTTTTTCTCCCATTGAGAAGTGACGCTCGGATGTAATGCGATAAAGATGACGAGTCGTTAGCAGAGTCGTTCATCCGTGGCAGACCAGGCCCCCCCCCCCGTCATTACTCGCATTATACGAGTGCGGCAAACAACGGCCATTTCTTTCTCTCCACCCGCAGGTGAACGGCCGTTAAACGAGTTGACGGACGAACGAGAAGTCTTCGGATGCAATAACAACAGGCAAGTCAAAAAGAAAAAGAAAACGAAATGTAATGGGGCTCTATATAAAAACGGAATAGGAGGAGTCGCTAAAAGAGGAGGGCCGGTAGCAGCAAATGAGGAAAATTTTCACGACTATGGGCCTTATCACCATTAAGGAGGTTTTTAGGCGTTCAACACGTCGCGCAATGACATATCACGGCTCTAGGACCTCTAGTTTCCCCCTTTTTTCCCACAAAAATTCGGTTTCGTATAAGAGGAGGAATTGTTTTGGCTCAAAACCAAACAAAAAAGAACTTCATCCTTAGACTTCAAAGATGTTTTTGTTTTTGTTTTGTTTTGTTTTGGTAAGGAGAAACGACAACAAAGACGGCGAGAGTTTCGATTCTTTTTTCAGATTTTCGCGGATAGGGGAGGTCGCTCATCTTCACGGCCAATTATTTTGATCCCGTCTTCATTAAAATAGACCGTCGGTGCTAAAAGGCAACATCGTAAAGAAAACGGTCAGCTCCAAAAGAAGACGAAACCCCAAAAGGAGAAAAATACCTCTTCGATACATTTGATGCGCCATCAAAAAGATTTATGGCACAGGTTGGTGCGTGTGTGGGATAATAATGATCAAAGGTTTTTTTTCATTTTCTCTTTTGAATTCGTTCGTGAATTTTCGTGAAAAGCGACGACGTTAGCGTTATCTAGCGGTGAGAGCACTCACTACGTCGAAGAAACTTGGCGTGCCGCGCAAAAGGACACAAATATTCAAACGGTGAAAGAAAATCATTGACCGAAGATGAAACCGTTGAGTTTTGCTGGTGAAGCGCACAAAATACGACAATAACGTTTTTTGACAAGACGGGATGATTAGGATGCGCTAGACGTCTACTTGCACAGCGTCATTCTGTTTTTTTAATTTATGAATTATTCAAATTTGGGGGGGGGGGGGTTTATTACGTTTGGGACTTTATTTTTCTATGTTTATTTTGTGGATTTGCTGCGCCATTTTCCCGTTAGAGGACGACAATGAATCAAATTAGGCAATTTTATTTATTTGTCTTTCTTTGCCCCAGCCAAACACGCTCGAATGCACGCACGATAATTTTCCGAAGGTTTTTCTTCACGAAAAAAGAAAAAAAGGGAAAAAAACAGTTACGCAAATAGACGGGGGGGAGTTGGTGGGGCGTGCAACTGCCATTCTTTCTGGATGGGCCATGCAGGCGCACTTGACGTAATATTTGAAATCCGTAACCATTAACCCACTTTAACAGATTCTTTTCTTCCATTCTTTCGCTTCTCTCGTCTCACTCTCTTAAATGTAGCTCAAAAACAAATATTCAAAAAGATTTACATTCGTCGTATAATATTTGACTTTTCTGAAAGAGAAAAAAGAAAAATAAAATAACACACAAAAAATAACGGACAGTTAGTTAGTTAGTTATACTTCTCGGCGACCGACGATGAGATAGGTGGAGATGAGGGCTAGTCGTGCATATAACAGGCCCGGCCGCATCCATAAGATTATGGAAATTTAAAAAAAAAGAAAAAACTTCTCTCTCTCCAAAAGCAAAATTTAAAAAAAAAAAGTTCGTTCGTCATGTTCATTCAGCCATGAGTGAATATCGCTCTCAAACGAGCGAATCATCGGGGCTGACATGTTTTTCTTTCTCTTTCTTTTATTTTGCTCCAGAGTTATCGGGAAAAGTGCAACGAAGGGAAAATGAGAAGAAATAGAAAATCGCCAGATGTACTGTGACAAGCAATAAGTCGATTCGGCCCATTTAGCTCAGAATGGTCCGTTTTCGCCTCATTTCAGTCCTATTATTATCCCATTTCTTTCAAAAACAGATAAAAAAGTTTAATACGCAATCCATCTATATACCCACACAGAGGGGGAAAAAGAAGCACGGAGCTGGGGGAAAACGAGCCAAGCTTCACTTCATCAGCAGATGGCGCGTCAGAAAAAAGTAAAAAAACGGTGGGAAAAGTGGCCGCGCTCTGTCATCTTCTCGGGTTCCTTGGGTGGCTCAATTACGACAAAGGGCAGCCAAATGAAGAGAGACCCGCGAGTTCATTGAAATGCCTTTTTCACGCAATGCCTCTAGCTTCTCACGAGAGAGCTCAAACGGACTATTTGTGTTCTAGTTATAAGACTCTTGCCGGCCGCTTATTTAGTCCTTTACCTCCCGGTCCCGCTTTGAAAATTTTTGTTTGGGCTCGGCACTGCGTGTCATTAGACACCCCTCATTTCGTCCTTTATTAGATCATCACAACAAACACAGTGAGAATAGTGGGCTCTATACTACACACACATATTTATCGCCACGTTTTTTTGTTTTTGTTTTTCCTGTCTCGTTTGTGAAATGGAGCTCAAGGGAAATCACAAACACACGACGAACGCATCTATTCCCCGCACACATTTTGAAAGAAGAAGAAGTTGTTGTTTCAGGACTTACCACAGGAGCGGGTCCGCTGATGATCGGAGCCACGCACTAGAGGCCTCTGCGGCACGGGCGGTCGCCCGACGCAATAGCGCCGAATCCCGTCGTGACCTGCACACACACAGAAGAAAAAAATCGCACATGAGTAATTTCGCATTGATCACGGAGGGAAATAAAACAACACAAAGACAGCCAATTTTTCAAAGCAAAAATACACACGTACGTACGTGTAGTATGTAGACGCGCACCATTACCAAAAGAGAAACGAAATCGTAATAATAAAAAGACGCACACACACATACACAAAATGGAAACAATAGAGGAAAAATGAAACGACACTGATTTAGTCACGCAAACCAATCATCCATCACCCGACACTTTCCACGCGTTCCTTTAAAGCAGCAGAGCCGAAAAAAGGAATTTCGCTCTTACCACCATCCTTGGCTATCTCCTCTCTTCTTTTGATTTTGTATTCCCCCCACACAGACACACAGACACACGTATAGTCTGTAAGAATAGCTCACAATTGCCATAGCGGGAGCGATGATGATGATGATGATTCAATACCTCGGCCAGCAGCTAGACTATGGGCAGGGCCCATCGCGCGGCCGGACCCCTACAGACGTTACGTGTGTCTCTCGTTTCATCCATTCTTTCTCCAAAGTCATTTGTCTTGGCGAAAAAGCAGACAAGAAACAAATGGAGACAACAGCAACAACAACAACAGAGAGTGCCCAAAAAAACAACAACAATGGGATGCATTGGAAAAAAAACAAACAAGGGTAACGACGAGACAAGCATCAAAGCAGAGAGCCCAGCCAGTGATGCATCGTCACTCTTCTCAGTACGTTCCGACATTGTTCCAATCTTTATTTTTCTTGAAGTCACAGAGACCTTTTTTTGAATCAAGATCAATACGACAGCAACAAAAAGGGGAAGGTCAGGTCTCGTTTTCTTTCTCTTTTAAGTTATTTTCGTATAATTCCTTTTTTCTTCCCGCTAGAATTTCTGGGTATTTTTATTTTATTTTTCCCCGTTGCCAAATTTGAATCCAGTCGCAAGAGAGATGTGAAAGGGGAGCCTGCGCAATCGGCGGCGATTTTTGGCCATCAATTGAAGCGACGTCACGTCCCGCCCTTTTTCGTCCTTTCTTTGAATAATTCTTTTTTGTTTAATTTCAATTTCAATGACGGCTCATGACTGCAATTTTCTTCGGTGCGAACTTTCTAATCGAAACCCACAACCCGATGAAATAAATTGCTTTAGAGCCCCTTGCGGTAAATATATGAGTAGTATAGGTCTCCCTTTTGGAGTCTATACCGAGAAGAAAAAAAAGTTGGTTTTGCGCAAGAGTTCAAGCGTCAACGGTCGTAAACCATTTCAATCATCTTGTCATGTTTTGGACTTTTTCAGCAAACAAAAGAAAAAGTCAAAAAAAGAAAGAAAACGCCAAAGAAAAATACACAACAATATGAACAACAACAATAACAACAGCAATAATCATAATACAATAAATAGAGAGAAGAAGATAAAAATGAAAAATGAAAATAAAAAATTATAAAATTAGCGACCGGAACTTGGGATGGTGAGAGGGAAACAAGCGAATCAGAGGGAGCAGCGCGCGGCTCGAATCGAAATGATTGTGATACAACGGGCGCCGCTACTGCCTACACTATCAAGTGGCATTATAATAAATCTACTCTAAAGAAAGCGGCCGAGTCGCTGAGGGGAACCAACAGTGAAAGGTGAGAGAGAGAGAAAGAGAGAGAAAAGGAAAGATTATTAATTGTTTTGTTGTTTTTCGTTCCTTTTGTCCTAGCGCTTCCTCCGCAAACATCCAAGTGTTAATCCGCCAAATTCTCTAAGGGCGCGTCGATTTTCTTTTTGAAAAGAAAATTTGAAAAAATCCTTGGAAAAGTCGGTTGCCTTTCAGCTTTTCAACCTCCTGCCTTCAAGTGGTGGAAGAAGAAGAAGAAGAATCTGTTCTTTTTTTAAATCTCCTGTTGTACACGTGAATGTGATTGCTGTTTGACTTACTCCGCAAAAGGAGATTGCGTGTTTGAATGTTGCGCTTGCACACGGGGCAGGCCAGACAAGACGCACGCAACCGTTTTCGGTAGACATTATACTTCGTAGACCTCTTTACCAGTCTTTTTGGGCCTGTTCCGAAAGACCTTAATAGCTTTATAATGGTAATGTTCATCTTCTTTTTCTTTTTCTCTCTCTCGGCTTCTCGCATTTCCTTTTTTTTTATTCGTTCCCTCCGCACAGATGTTTATTTTCTTCTTAACTAAATGTTCGACGTGCCAAAGCTCGAAGCTGAGCTTAAATTAAGCCGGATTTAGCCTCATTTGCGCGCTCGCAATGCGGCGACACGGAATGCCATCAGTGTGCCAAGAAAGAAAAGCTAGACTCCCAGCTGTCTAACGACCGCATTCACATCGACACCTGATCAGCGATGTCGCTAAAAGGTAAGAAGGTAAAAAAAAAATGCCAAGAAAAACAAGAGAGAAACACGAAAAACATAAAACAACCACTGGCGCAATATTTCTCCGTCACCCCGCTGCTGGTTGCGCGTTCGTCGGGTGTCCATCCGACCAGAAATGTTTCCCAGTCGCTATATACACACACACAGCTATCTACTTATATATAAACATATATAGACAGAACTGATTACGCTCAAAGATTAACTCGTTTCCCTTCGTTGGTGATTATCATCTTTCGTGTCTCTCCGGGAGACACAAGAGCCAAACGTTTCGCAATGGCTGAAACCAAAACTTTGTTTTTTTCTCTAAAACAGAAAAATATATTAAACTGGTATTATTATATTATTCGAGCTTGGCAGGGATCCCGTTCTTCGTTCTTTGTGGCCCTCAAGTGTCGTCGCAGCAGCAGGCATTGTGTGCTTCAATTCACGGGGCAATTTTTAATAACCCGAGATTGAGCGAGTGAAGCAGGTGTGAAACGAGAATGACGGGGGACAAAAGTGGTAGATAAGACGGGGAGTCAAGAAAATCAGTAGAGGGTGAAAGGGAAAATCCGACAAGATCAAACGAGAGAATGTCGGGTCTGTTCTTCTTCTTGTCTTATAGTGGAGAGGACGACAGACGAGAGCTGCGCAGCGGGGAGTGTCGATTCATTATTACAACTTAAATAAAGAATTCCCTTGTAATAGTTCAAGTCGTTCCGGGTTGGTCAAGCCCATCGTTTGTTTGGCTTTTCTCTCTGTATACTTGCTGATTCGACTTTTCAATTAAACAAGAAAATAGCCCGGCAGCTTTTATGTGGGATGTCGACAACCTTCGACAACCTTCCACAGAGAAAAATAAAAGAAATATTGTTTTAAACAATTAACAAGCGCCATAAATCGACAGCGTATAGTATAGCGTATACCCAACGAACCACCATAAAAAGCAAATTCTAATTTCCACGTTGGTTTTTCAATTGAAATTCAGTCCATAACGACCGCGAATAACGCGGAAGTCCCGAAACAGAAACAGAAAAAAAAACAACTCTCAAACGATAGAGATAACATAACTTTATGTTGTTGCTGCTGCTGCTGCTGTAGACTACCAGAGTATAACTCGACACCGCTACTACACATAACAATATAACGGAAGGATCACGAATCTATTTTTCATCCCAAAGTTGGAAGCCCCCAAAAACGTCTCGACTGGGTGTTATTACGCAATTTTCGGGGTTTTCCTAATAAACTGCATAGGGAAGAAATTGGGAAGGTGGGGCGGCTGTTGGTGATGGACGAGAAAGAGGTGGAGGTGGCAAGCTGGAGGAAGTTGTGTGATATCGCGATGACAGGGTCGACTATTTGATTGGATGACTACCGTATAAGGTGATAGGAGGTTATGTCGTTCACATGCTCATATTTACACGACGCTGTTTTCGGGGCAGGGGATATAGACACACAAGGTTCGGCATTTCTTTTTCTTTCCCGAAGAATTCAAAAATCCCCGTGAGACGGCGCGCGTTCAGCGGCTGATTGGCTGTATGCAAATAGCCCTTCGACGGTTGATTATCATTAAAAAAGAAGACGAAAAACAACTTTGGAGATATTTCTCTCGTCGACGCACAAATGCGGTTTTGGCCGATTCCCGTTTACAGCATGTCAGCCTCACCTTTTGTACCTTTTCGGTCCTTGTTCCGGGACATTGACGCGCTAGACTATATGACCCGACACTGACCGAGGCGTGTATATGTGTATATATGTATAAAGTGTCGAAAAACAATTTCGAAAAAAAAGGGGCTTTGCGATCATAAAAATAAAACTAAAAGAATAAAATTTACAAAGGCCGAAAAACAAGGAGATGAATTGGTAATGATGCGATACGAGCGCTCAAGAAGGAAATAGCACTTATCTCGCACCGTAGAGTATAAGCCTTAAGCCCTATGTATATTACGCGAGGGAAAAAAAACAGGCTAACACCAAGGCAAGTCAAACCTGATCCTGAGGAACCTGACGTCAGCATAATCTGGTGTTATGCCCGGCGAGTGAAACAACCGACAACCAACAAAGAAAAAGATGAAATTAAACCTCCTCCGACTCATTTGGACTTTTGTTTTTTGTTGCCTATAGATATTTGTGCTCTACAAAAGAAATCAGAGACCTTCCTAGAAACCTTTCCAATAATAATATCGATATGAAAGAAAATGTGATCGTGAAAACTGTGAAGGTAGGTGGAAACCCCCCTCGAAAAAATAATAATAATAATAATAATAAAGTCAGGGATAGAAACGAAAACACAAGGAGAACTTGTTCTCCTGTCAAAACAAAAGAATGTCTTCTGGTTTAACCAAAAAGAAAACCAAACAAAAAGGAGCGGGCGAAGGTCGAGCGATGGAAATGAGCGCACTGACGCAAAATGAAAAAGGAAAAAAAAAAAGAAAGAAATTCAACTGAACAAAAACAAAAAGGAATTGAAAGAAATAAACTTTTGAAATCAAATCGGAATCCGTGCCCGAGATTTTACAATGCTACACGCTCTTTATATATACTCGGCGTGAAATCACTCCCGAGAGGCTTCACGTCGACACATCGAAACAAGTTTGAATTTCAAAAATCAGTGTATCATGTGAGGCGTGATCGAACCACTTGGTATATACGTAAGAGAAAAATCCCGTCAAACTGTCGGGCCGGGGGGTGGCCGCCGACCTATCGCTACAAGTTTTTCCTGCCTGTCTGTATACATCCGTAATCCGCATATCAGTAGTTGAGTAGTAGCTTATTCAGTACATATAGAAGAGAGTTCAGCGTCTATCTATAGTTAGCATCAGCCGGCCCTCTACGTATATATACACACGGCAGAGATGAAAGGCGTGAGAAGGCTATTTGGATAAGAGCCCGATATATCACGACAGGACACAAGAGGAAGAAAAAAAAAAAGAATTCCAGGCACAGGTGGGGGGTAACGTCGCCCATTCCGGCACTACTATGTTAACGCTGTCATCTCTCGGCCGGTTTTGGGGGGGAGAACAACAAAGTCTAAAGGCCAGCGTCTACTACACACACAAATAACTAAGAGCAATTCACGGAAGAATAGCTCGAAGAATAGCAAGACGAAGGATATTTGTTAAACGAATAGTAGCGTGAAGGTTTGAAAGAAAAGAAATAAATAAAAAAGGTAAAAAAACAGAAAAATCGAGAGCTTACATCCAGTACACTGGCGCTTGCGTTTGCGAAGGACTCGCCGGGCAGTGACGGGATGAATGATGAACATGTCTTCGGAGAAGGACGAAGACGACGCCATGGTCGATGGAAATCCCAACCGACCAAACGAGACGAAAATAAAATTGGATACGACAATTTTCTCACTGTTTTTGTTTGCGCAATCGCCGACAGGACACAAATTGACCGAGTAGAAGAGGACGAAAAAATCGAGGCTATCGGATATATTATGTATATTGTAATCACAATGTTGTGTGAGTTAAGAAATCCGTCGGTCACGTTTCGGTTGCAAGGGCCCGGAAGGACATGGCGGCACGCTTAACAGTCAGTCACGCAATAACCCGCGATGGATTCGCTTTTCTTTTTTCTTCTTCTTCTTCTTCTTCTTCTTCTCTTGATTTATTTAGATTCTTTTTCCTTTATTCTTCTTTTATTTGGATTTGTAGGTAATCACGACCGTGTCTGTCTCTCGTACGGTCCACCCGTCCAATACAAACTTCCTGCTCCGGGGTAATAAAGAGTCCACCGGTGGACAAAAAAAGAAACACGTACGGAAGCAAATGATTGCGCGAGCTAACAAAATAAAGCCCAACGGCCACCATGGGTTTATTTTTCTTTCCACCAGTTGCTGTGTGCTCTCCTTCGCCCCCTATATGCAGGTAGAGTGTATATAACAGCAGACCCACTAGTCATCGGTCATCAACAGCGCCAAAAAGCGTTACAAGTAGAGTGTTATCATCAAGCAGCACGTTGTTGCGCGGTTATTGCTGGACGCCAGATAACAACTCAAAGAGACATGACGTCCATGCAGAAAGACCAAGGGTCTGCGGTTCCAAAAATTCTTTTTTTCTTCTTCTGGGTGAGTAACGCACGACTTGACGAAAGAAAAAAAAAACGCAGCAGGGCAACACCTTGTAGTTATTTTATTCCTCTCGCGTAATCTACCGGCTGAACCCCTTTTTCGGGTCCGGTTTATATATTTAGTCACAATTCGTCGATTGTCTTCCTTTTTTTTTTCTTCACGATTTTTTCTTCTTCTTCTGCTATCGAGGCAGGCAACCGTAACAATAGTGGCCTCAAATGATAGTGGGGATGAAGCAGAGGGAAACGAATGAATAGGGCCCCCTCCAACCTTCGTCTTTTTTTTTCACTCTCACTGCGGCTGGCACTGGCACTGGTTCGGGACTGGCGTTATCTGGGCGCTGACTGCCACTTCACGATGATTGTTTGCTTTATGGGACGTTAAGGCTCTTCTCTCTCACTTTCTTAGACGTGCACAGAGAGAGTCCTCGTGAGTCTCAGACTACTAACGAGTTCAAAAAGATTCCAGCCAGTATATTTTTGTTACTAGACATCAATGTCTTTCTCCTTCTGACGTGAGAGGCGTTTCTTTCTTTTTTCTTTTGTGTTGTCTCACTTGATCATTCCATCGCGTCCAACCCTCGTCTGATTCCCTTCTTCCAGTCAGACCCCAAAAAATAAATTCGACGGGAAAAAAAATGAATCACCATCAACACCATCCACCACCTGCTGGTGGCTAAAGACTTGTTTCTTTCTCCCCTTCTTCTTCTTCTTCTTCTTCTGAACTTGGACAACTGCTCAGTCGGTTGAGAAGCTTCTTCTTCTTCTTCTATTGTGTCTGTTGGTATAAAGCAGCAGATCCGGGTTATCCGGCCGTTCCTTCCCTCAAATCACTCAACTTCAACGCGCGCGACGATCCAGCCGGCGACAAACGACACACACAAGAAGTGAACGAACTTGCCCAGCACTTTTTCTTCTTCTTCTTCTTCTTCTTCTTCTTCTTCTTTTGGTGACGCTCTGGTAAAATAAGACACGCAGTCACGCACTGGCGACGATCGCCTTTTCACACAGGCCGATTCGTTTGGCCTACATGTCTCATTCCCCCAAAAAAAAGGTTTCAAGCTTCCACCAGAAAAAAAGAAAACACACGAGATTTTCGGCAGAAGGAAAATAAATAATTGACGATCTGTTATTAGGAAGGGGGGAGTTCCTCTTTTTCATATGGGAACGTGTCGTCTTCTTCAAGTCATTTGTCTCACTGGCCAGCGAGATGACATGCTCCTCGGGACGGTCATTAAGTTTAGTCCATCAGCAAGAAAACGGGGCTCCCTCTTCAGGTATATAAAGATACACAGCCCACAAGAGCAGACGAAGCAAAGGGAAAATAAAAACTCAAAAGAAGTCGCAACGATTGGATGAGTGGGACAGAAAAAAAAGAAAGAAATGAAACGGCCGAGAGTCACTCGGAAGGTTTGATTTACGATCGTCGCTAGTTATCACACGGCATCTCTAACCGGACGCATTTCTTCCCAAACGGCTCGCCGAAACTGCCGCTCACCAGCAGATAAGAAAAAAAATATACTAAAAAAAATGAAAATGAAATAAAAAGAACCGAGGACGCGGGCGCGCACACACACAAATCAAAAATCAGATAAATAAACTCGACAGTCGACAGTCCCCGCGATTGAGTTGCTGGGGATTTTGTTTTTTTCTTTTTCAGATACGACTTGTTTTTATTCTTATCCTTTTTTCTTGGTCCCAGAAGTTCACGAAATTCTTCCTCACTCGTTAATTATTCCCCGGTTGACGAAGGAGCCCGCAATCGCGACTGCCATCCGTCATCGTGACAATCGACAAAACACGCACGTCAAAAGCCGATAGAGTTGTGACAATTCCAAGCGTTTCACATCTGCCAAAGATTAAGAGATGTTTCGTTTCAAAACGTAAAGTCTATAGGGTCTTTTCTTCAAAATGTCAGGAATTCGACACAGTCTAAAGGGATGAGCGAGCGCACTGTTTTTTTTTGTTTTCCTTTTGGGTTGGATGGAGAATTGAGAGCGCCCGCGACAGCACACAACACACACAACGCGCCCGACCGCCACAGTTGGCTCCAGGTAAACGACTAAAGACGGCGACTTGGAGGCCGCTCGCTTTTGCTGGAGGTTTTCTAGTGGCGGCGGTTGCGGATGGTGGCGGGTGCTGCTGCGGTGTAGAGCGCGGCTGAGGCTTACCGCGCGTACATCGTCCGCCGAGGATTTGGATCGGTACAAACGTAATAACTGTTTCTTCTTCTTCTTCTTCTTTTTTTCATTTTTCAAAGGCAAACTAACCAACCACTTAAAGTCGCAAAGTAAACAGCCAACATATATTAACTACACGATAGTCTCTTTTTTATTCCCTCCATTTTCTCAAGTTTTGTTTGTTAGTTTATCGTCCTCTTCTTCTTCTTCTTCTTCTCTGCCTTTCGCTTTGGTCAAAAGACGACGAGCCAAAAATGCCCTCAAGTTCGACTCATTAGTCTTGGTGTACAAGTCTCATGTCCATCTGGAAACTCATTAACATATTACGCTCGGTCGCTCGTTGACTTTGCGCTCATCACGCGCACCGGACGATAAACACGCTGCACTAACCATTTCTTAAATATAGCGAAAAGGAGAGAGAGAGAAGGGACGGCGAGGCGGAGTGTATAAACTCTCGGCCAAAGAGATAAATAAATGAAAATGAATACGAAGAATAAAAAAAAAGCGCAGGGCCGTAGGTAGATAGATATGAATAGCGCCACCATTTACGTATGGACGTGTATATTGTCATAATATCGATGTAATAGCAGAAACCGTTTCTTTCCCCCTATGCGCTAACAATAACCGGTGGAAGGAAGGGAAAAAAAGGGAGGTGAATGAGAATATTTTTGGAAGGCATCGAGAAGAAGGGCGTGCAAAAGATAAAGGTCCGTGTTTGTATTTTTTGCCGTGTTGCAGCGGTTCGGCTCGAATTGTTTCTGCTCCCATCGTTGCCTCGTACACCCATTCCACGTCATGTTCCATCTCTCGCCCTCGTCCTTCTTCTCCTTCACGTTTTTTTTTTCTTTTTTGTATTTTAATTTTCATTTTGTTATTCATTCGAAAAAATGAAAAATAAAGATAAAAAAAACTACAACTCGTTTCTCTTTTCACTTGTTTTTTTTTCCCTCTCCTTTCTTTCCTACCGGCAAATGGAATTTCAAATTTCAAAATGTTCCAATAAAAGGGAAAATATGTTTGGGAGCTCCGGAATGACTGAGTTACACCGCGGTTTCTTTTGTTTCTCCAGTATCTTCTTCTTCTTCTCTCTATCGTGCGTACACACAATTTTATTTTATTTCTTTTTTTTTCTCGTAGATATTTATTCCCGCGCTCCGCCTCCCTTCCGCCAACACGTACTCACACACTACACTCTCTCTCTCTCTCTGTTCCAATCATCAAAAGACTTATTTAACGCTCGCCGTCTGGCCAAAGCCAACGATGCCGCCTTCAATCTGCTTGTGGATTCAGACTGGCCGAGCTCGTTACGACACGCAGAAAGAAAGAAAAAAAGAGAGTGCGACAGGAGCCAGAAAAAGAGATATACCTGATTACCTATGGACACGTTAGAGACTCTGCGGGATGTTCCGGACAGGAGAGGAGGAGGAACCCATCGACAGCACATAACCGCAGCACGAGCTTATGCGTGAGTCCAGAGTGTAGTCAAGCAGACGAGCCTACCGTTCGTTGGTTGGCCGTCATTTCGTGAGCTGCGTCCTGCGCCAAAAGGGATTTCTTTTATTTCCCACAGTTCGGACGCGGCGCAATAAAGGAAAAATCGGGAGTATCGCCGTATAGGAAATATAATCAAAAGCGAAAAATAAAAAATAAAATGAGAACAAAATTGTTTTTCGGTCTAACGGCGGCGGCGGTGGATGGGCAACAGTTTCTTTTTTAGGGCGAGAAGACCGTTTCACATTTCATTAGCAGATTGGCCATTTTTATTTATGTGTGTCTCCTATATTTTTCTCGGCTCTCCTGTCGTGATTTGAGCCGCCGACTGAAAACCTTCATCATGTCCATTGAAACGAAGATTGAGATTGAATCCCGTTTCGCCATTTATTTTTTCGGTAAATAACTGTTTCCATCACCTCCGTTTTGGGCAAACATTTCAAGGTAGTACTTTTCGGCTAGAGAAAATTCCCCTCTTCCTACGTCGATATTTGAATAGACTAGGTTTAGCCCATCCATCAAAATTGCGGTTCTTGTTTAGATTTCTTGGAAAAAAGAAAAATACAAAACTCTAACCAGCCGGAAAGAATTCAATAACAATAACTGGAAACAACAACAACAACAACAACAAAACGAAAGAAAAGATAAGAGAAGGTTGTTCATGTGCGTGGGAGAAAGTCTAGTCTCGTCAAGAAAAAAAAACAAGCATCACTGCGTATCAGAGTTTAAAGAGTTACATAACGGCAGTGGGTGTGCTGCTGCTGCAGTGCTCCGGTTGGCTACTCTCGTGCGGGGAGAGCTATATCATCTGCAAAAGACGCTAGATAAGAAGGAGCTGCTGCTGATGTCTTCCATCCCACACACACGGGAGAAAAATATTCCAACGTGAGCGTGCCAAAAGTCATGACATAAATCATGGAACTCTTGAATAGAAAGTGATGGAATAACTTGCATCGCTCGAGCAGCAGCAGCAGCAGCCTCCCTTTCGTGTCGACAAACACACAACATAAGAGAGAGAGAGAGAGACAACGGAGACGACGAATCATCATCATCATCATCCGAGTGGATAAACGAAACGACGGACGGACAACGAGTCGAGTCGAGTATACACGTGCAGAGAAAAGAGAAAGATCTGACGTCTAACTCGCGCGTGATATTTTAATGATGCCCGCGCTGGCCGTGGAATAAAGTTGAAAAATAAAAAAAACGAGCTAGAAATGATGGAGTCAAACACACACAAAAAATAAGATAAGAGAAAAAAAAGGGAGAGAGAGAGATGTACGCGCGTGAGCAGCCAATGAAACGGACGGACGGGAATTTTGGTTTCCTAGTGTCTTTGGAACGGATTCTTATTGGCGATATCTCATTGAAAGCATCAGCGTGTGATGTTGTACGGGTGAACCGAAAATTCCGGCGCGAAAACGACGAGCGTGGCGACATCACGTTTCGATATTTTCGGTTCGAAATGAGACAAGGACGAAATAAGTGGCCACAACTCTCGGCCAGCGAGCGATGCCAAGGCGCGATAATACCCAGCAAAATGCGAGAGAATATATATATCGCGCACAAGCGTTAAGTCTACAACAACAACAACAACCCGAACAAAAAATGGAGGGAGTAGTCATGAGAAAGGTGGCACACGGTGCGTGAGTGATTTCATCGAGATATCCATCTCTCAATTTTCATTTATAAATTTTTTTTTCCCCTTTCACCTTTCCACTCGTTTTTTCTCTCCAGCACTCCAAACAACCGACAATTTTCTATAGCGCTCCATTGGGTGCCCCGACGGCTGGCAGCTCCCGGCTCAAGACGAACAGCATGGCTATTTTGGTTCCAACGGATCGGCATCGAATTTTCATCGAGAAGAAAGCGCAGCGCCGCCAGAGGATATTCTATGGCATCAATCGATGGCATGCTGAGAATCTCTTTGAAGCGTGTCGAAAGCACCTCTGGTTGATTCGATATCTTTGATACAACTCCGGCTATATAGAAGGTGCGCGCAACTGCGCATACATGAAGCAGCAGCGTCGAAGGTGAATGTTAATGAGATCAACGAGGGAGAGACCGAAGAGCGACGCGCGGGTCTCTCTCTCTCTCCATTGGGGCGGCGCTAAAGAGGAACTAACTAATATAAACTCGGCAGTTGTAATTTAAAGCGCCCGCTCCCAGAGACTTGCCTATTTCCCACGCCGAGTCGACCCACACGGGCGAGAGAGTTGCAACGAAAGCGAAAGAAAAAAAGAAAAATTGAAAAGAGAAAAAGAGGTTAGAGCGCGAGCTGATTCAACTTTGTCTTGAATTCTTTTCACTTCACGCCGAAAATCTGTTAAGTGGCCCCAAAGTCAATTGAAAAAAATTGGAGGGACTTGATAGCAATAATCATCGATGAACTGCCGAGATAGTCAGACCCAGCAGCAGCCATCCTTTTACAGCTGATCATCAAAAATGAAAAAAAAAAGGTGGCCTCTCTCTCTCTTTTTTGAACTTCTAACTATAGCCGACACTTTCACGCGGGAGAGTCCGAATTCTGAAAAGCCCCGGCCGTCCTCGACCGAATTGGACAATGCAATTTCGTATTTCTTTTGTATTCTCCCATTTTTCAAATATGGTAGAGGTGGAGGAGTAGTACAATGGAATCATTTTTAACTCGACCGATATGAAGTCATAAATAAAAAATCATTTCCGCGGCTACCAGCCGAGCGCTTTATTAACTCACGAAAGAAAAAACAAAACAAAACAAAAAAAGGCGAAAATTGAAAAATTGAAAAGAAAACGGGTCGGTCCGCGCACACACACACACCAAACCACACCGCAGCCGTTGAAACATTTTGACGGTCACACGTCACGCACGATTCCGTATCAGTTTACCGACATCGCTGCTCAATTCTCTCTCCGTACGTGTTTGCGTTTTTTCTTTCTCGTATTTTGTTTGGCGAGAAAAACCAACAACAACGAAAAATACATACATAAAATTACAAAATGCTTAGACCATAAACGAATTGGGATACAGGAATCAATAGACATTTTTCCCTTGCCCCTACTAAACCCAGATAATAAAGAATTCAATAGACAAAAGAGATGGTTGCACCTATAACCAAAAAGATAAGAGAGAGAGAAAGACCCCCCCGGTGTAAAAAATAAATATTTTTCGGTTATTTTTCTTCTTCTCCGACGTAGAATGAAAACAAAAAACAGTCCCGCCGGAGATACTAAATAGAATCGACCCCTTGTGTACGCAAACACATGCACACACAAAGTAGTAGTAGTAGTAGCTCGCCTTGTTTTTATTTGAAAAACGACTAGACTTTTGCTCAGTTCCGCGACCCAGCGATCCGGGAGCTCTTTTTTATATTCAAATTGTTTGCGTTTACTCGTAACTGTGCGTGTAACAATTTCCCAGGATGAAAACGAAAACATTTCGTTTTTTTTTTTTTTTAAGTCTCCGGCAGGAGGTCAGCAAACCCTTTTCATTTCCCTCTTCCCCTATATAAAATGTTGTTTGCTGTTAAAAAAAAAATAAGAAGAAATGAGCTCGCCTGGATGCTCTCTCAAAACATTTAGATATAGCCGTCTCAATTTGTGCAGGTCGCCTCCTTCTTCCTCATCATCATCATCATAATCGTCCTCCCTCTCCGCTCCTCACCGCAGGTTTTTTTTTTTATATTTTTGTTCCCTTTTGTTTTCACGGCGTTTTGATTACCCCAAAGTCTTCCTCTTGACTTGTATCGTCTACCCTCCTCAAAGCAGAAGAAACTCCAGACAATCATTTGATATTAAAACGCTGTGTTATGCGGCCGAAAAATGGCCTCATAACAATCTCTCGATTTCATTCGTGTTTTTTCTTTTCTTTTTCCCTAGACGGAATCGTTCAACCCTTGATTGTTATAACGACATAACATTGCGCAAAGCCCCCCCTTTTGTTTTCTTCTTTCGATATCATGGCCACTAGCGAGGACGCGGGCGAAATTCTAGAGGAAACCCAAAATGAGCAAGAGAGTCCATAATAATAAATGAGCCGATCCTAGTCTGCTGCTGCCGCTTCGTTCGGTTTTTCTCGAGTTTTTCCCCCCGCCACCACCGCCATCAACCGGCACCGCTGCACCGACCGAGTCTTTGTCCTCGGTCGTGTGATTATTCTCCGGTCGCTGCCGATTTAGGCTCCTCTCATTTTTTAATCACCGGGAGACAAAACACGGAAGTCGGTTCATTATATAAAAAAACGTCCACATGGAGGAATACAACTGACCCTCAACGACCTTCTTGTTGTTTTTCGCTGCTCACCAGGAGCCAGAAGGGCAAGAAAAAGGATTGAACTTTTCCTTATTGTACATAGTACACAGCAGTGTTGCGGCTTTGTTATATAGCGATGTACTACATACACACCTGTGTGAATGTGTGTGTCTTTTTTTTCAAAATTCGAAATAAGGTAAAATGAACGCGCCGCGGGTGAGTCTAATGCGGCGCTGTCCCTACTTATCGGCAAATGAAGAGAATCATTTTCGAGAAAACAAAAATCTTTCTTTCTTTCTTTCTTTCTTTCTTTCTCTCTTCCGTACAACCATTCGGCACCCCCCTCCGATGAACCGCAGCCCTTCTTTTTCAAAAAAAAGAGAGAAAGAAAAGCTTTGAGATTTCCCACAGCGCATTGGGCGCGATTTTCTAAGGCACGTAGAGAGAACTGGCACACACAAAGACACCTGAGAAAAAGAATGAGAGAAGAAGAAGAAAAAAAAACGATTTTTAGAATTTTTAGATTTTCACTTTCACGACAGTAGCTGTATATCATCAGCCCGCTTGGGGCTAACAACGCTCAATTCAGAGGTGTCCGTGTGTTAGTTCTCTCTCTAGCTCCCAGTGTGTGTATGTATAAAAAGAGTTGATTATGCCGCCACGCCAAAACGGTTGGCGGCGTGATACTTGACGATGACTTAGAGACCGTCCCAGCGACCGAGAGCGGGATCGCCATTTCGTCGTATCTTATTTGTTTTTTTTTCTAATATTCCTTTTCCTCTTCACTTCGTTTTGTATTTTTTCATTTTACGGCGGCCGCCAGCTGGGTATCAAAATACACCTGCAGAGTCTTGGAGGTTTCAAGACAGCTGACTTTTTCCGTCTCTCTCTACATACTAGGCAGCGCTTATGGAATCGGGCGGCCGACTTCCATCCAATCACCGGCAAAAAGGGGCCCAGTCAAATGCTCATAATTTCTTCTTTTTGCATGGCGTTCGGTGCATTATGTGAGCGACCTGATTTTCTTTTCCTATTAGTCCACTAATTTCCGATTGTCTCGCGTTATTAGACACCAACCACGATCTGAGGGGGAACAGGTGAGTGACGAGTCGAGATGGGAGAGAGAAAAAGCTCGGCAGTTTGGTGCTAGTGAAATCGTATACCACCAAATTCACGCCATTGTTCCGTGAATGTCGACAAATTCTTTTCTTCTTCTTATGGTATTCGACAATCTTTTCTTTTCTTTTCCTCCCTTTTCATCCATGATGATGGAGCACCTTCATCGCCATACCGGACGCAAATCGTTGCCAATCCATCCGCATGCCGATCTCAACTTTGCAAGAGACATAAATCGCACGGCTTCTCTCTTACACGCTGCCGTGATATCTCAGCTACAAAAAAATCTTCCGGCTGGAATTTCTGTTAAATATTTGAGTAGCTACGCAAAAAAACAGAAGGCCACATCCCGCATTTTATTTTGGAAACAAAAAAATAACAATAATTTCTCGACGTTTCGAAACTCGGCAGCGACTTGGTTTGTTTTTTTTCCGAGAAAGAAGTAAAAAAAGCACATCATGGGAACCGATGAACATTTCAGGTTTGTCCAAAACCCTCGTGTTGTTTCTTTTAAATTCTCCCCAGCGTGTTTTTTATTTTTAAATAAAATTCCCTTTATTAAGAACCCTTTTTTCTCCTCTTTATGGCGCACACACATCTTTGATTACATCTCGGGCTCTATATTATGGGCGTGGGTCGGATATTTCCCAAGTGGCATTACTTTATCCTTACACATTTTCTTTTTTTGTAAGTCTTCATTCCTTTTTTTTTGTCGGGGCATAAAAATGATTGCTACCTATGAGTACACGTTCCTTTAATTGTATTTTCTCTTTACGAGACGGATGCTGCTGCTTTTTTTCTTTATATCCCTGCTTGACGTCATAAATCTCTGAACTCTTGGATTCCCGCGTCTTTTTTTTTCCTTTTCTTCCTGCTTCTTCTCTCTTTTAAAATATTTAAAAAAGAGTCATACATTAGCCCAGAATATAGCCGACCATCTGGACCACCTTGATATTCTTTGTACCTCTCCTGATTCTATTCTAAAACATTGAGTGATTTTTCTTTTTTTTTTCAAAATGGAAGAGAAAAAGTGGAAAAATAGGAACACGGGAATATAAAGGCCAAGTGACCGGGCCACGGCATACCATCACGCCACATAGTCTTTAAGAAAAATAAATAAACTCTGAAAGTCATGATATAATTTTTTGCCCGTTTTTTCTCGCCTCTTTTTTTAAAATAAAACCCCGGCCGAACGGTCGAATATAATGAGAAGTGTCAGTTTGACGTGACTCAACGACGGTTTATAAATTCCGCACCTGTTTCGCTGCTCTTCTTAGCATTACACACACACACATTTACAAGGTCTGATCGCGAACAAACGGGCGATAGCAATCTGGACGGAGGGGGCCAAAACGAGATGATGGAGAACGATTTCAACGGTTCAACAAAAAGTGGGAATTTTCAATTGAATTCCAATCTAATTTCTAGAAAATCCAAAGAATTTCAAATAAAAAAAAAATAACCACCACCACCGAAGGCAGCTGCCAGCCATTGTCTCGCGTGCTTTTATTCTTCTTCCCCGAAAAAACACTCGAGTTGCTGCTGGCCGCGATGATATCAATAGATCGGTTCGAGTCCGCACGTCAAAGCTTCCTCCTCGCACCTTTATTATACACACAAAAAAAGACCATTCACAAGAGAGAGAGAGAGACTCCAGCCCATCACGAGTAGACGGCCAGCAGACAAGAAGGGAACTAAGAAGGTGTAAGAGATAAAGACCGAAAAATTGTCTTTCTTGTTCGTCTGACTCTATACCCTTATTTCTATCTGTCGTATTGTTCGAAAAAATGAAAAGAAAGTGGATGGGGAGAGGACTGCATATACGGCAGTCATGCAGTAGTGTGTGGCTGCCACGGCATTCAGAAAGAGATGAATCGACGGAACCCGACAAGAGAAAAGAATCAAAAAATAAAAATAAAAATAAAATAAAATAAAAAAACCGGGCCGGTCACGCGAGAGACAAGCGCCAGCCGATTGGCTAGTGAACCCGGGCGGGAGATGAATGTCCCCCGCTTGCACGGCTATTGTTTTCTCGCGTGGCGCTTGGCGTGAACAAAGAACAACACGAAGGGAATAATCAAACAGATAAAAAAACAAAAAAAAAAAAAACAAGAAATCAGGTTGACCGATACGGCCGGAGAAACCTTCCCCCCTCTACCTACTAGACCATCAACCGCTCGAAAAAAGAATATAGAGGTAGGCCACTGCCGAGGCCAGTGCGACTATAATACCAATAATAATATATCGTGCATTCAACTCGCTGGGCATTTGGACATACAGTGAAATAATCACCAGATCACGATTTAGGAGACGTGTAACTCGAATTGACGGGTGCGCACGTAGTGGTAGTAGGAGTCTATCGGATTTTTGGAAGAAAAAGCGGCCATTGTGACCAGCCAACAAGGTTGTTATTCTTGATGGCCGATTGCGCGTCTTTGTGGGTAGTTGCTTGTCTTCGGCATGTCGATATAAGCAAACAGAACACGCACACAACAATTTTTCATTTTTTTTTTTTTTTTTTTTACAGCGGTTACGTCCCGCTCCGCCTGTTTCCATGGATGCCATCCAGAAGAGAGAGAGAGAAAGAGGATGAGTGCCGAAAAAAATATTGAAGTGGAAGCGGCGCGCATGATAATTATCTATTGCGCCCGCACGAGCTCCACTTTGCGGTCACCGGATGGGCAAGCAAGCTACTAGCTGCATGACTTCTATAAAATACTACGTCTGCACGTTACGCCGTCGTTCCGATCGCACTGCGCCGGACGGATGTTGGCTTCTTGGTGCATTGGCTTCTCCACATCGTCCGGATGTAGCGGCTGCTTATTTTTATACACTTGGCCATAACGGGTTATCCATTCCCACCAAACAAAATGAAGAAGAAGAAGAGAAAGTTGACTCCCAAATTTAGACTAGACGCCTATTACGTCAAAATCTGTACGTGATTGAATTTCAATCAGATCCGGTTCCCAGTTCAAAAACCAAAACCGGAATTATAAAACAAGGAAATCGCGGGCGCATTTGAATATAGCCCTTAGTTGGGTCCAGGGTATTTCTTTTTATCTTTTCACGGACCAGAGAGATCATTTTCAAAAGGCACAACGTCAGTTAAATTCGTGGGGGGTATCGTAAACTAACCCCATTTTAGAGACGATGAGTTTCCAGTTGAGGCAAAACGAGAAAGAGAGAGAGCTGAGGCTACAAGTTATTTGGCCTGCCAGTTGTTTTTCATTCCGTCGACACGGAACATAACGAGCGCGCCCTCTACCCGCTGTGCGCCTTTCCACACACACACACACACCAGCCGTACAAAACGACGTACACGAAGTAAAAAAGGCGAAGTCTCAACCAAACAAAAAAAAAAAAAAAAGTACAAGTAAATAAAAAGAAAACAAAGAATGAAAGATGGTTCAAGTTAATAAAAAGCCCGAAACAAACACCAAAATATTGTAAGGAGAGAGAGAGATGCGAGCTAAAGGCTCCGGGTCGTGCAACAGCCGGAACACTGATTAGTTGCGTAATGAATGAATGCCACCACGCCTCGTTACATCCGAGATGATGGATGATTCTTCTCGTTTTGTTCTACCTATTTACTCCGCGTTCGATTCTGCCACATCTCCACGAGAGAAAAAACAAAAACAAAAAACAGAGTGGGTCACGGAACAGTTCACGTGCATCACGAAGGTATAACCTCTCTCGAAATCGCCAAACTCACGAGATACTCTCTCCCTCTTTACGAACGACCTTTCCTTTCCATCGCCGAGCTATTTATTTCGATCCGCGGACGGGGGATGATGGTGGTGGCGGATCGTTCCGCACGCCAACCCATCCATCTTTGCAGAACAAGACTCAACCGCTAGATGGAGAGTGATCCGCCTCTTTGCGATCGATGAGCCCAGTGAATAATAAATATCAAAAAAGAGGCACACAAACATGTTTTCCAGGAGGCAGTAAAAATTAAAAAATGTGCACCTTCCGTCCGCCGACGGAATATGGCGCAAGGTGGTTGCCCGTTTCGGCCGCACGCTACTGGCACGCTATCTAACGCTCACGAAGCGAAGTAGACTCACGAAAAAATAAAAATACGAGTTTTTTAAAACTTACTACTTGCGCTCCCGTGCCGTTTGGTGGCGCTCTCTTGCGCTTGCGCGTAATAATTCAGCTGCTCCGATGTCGGCGGTTTCAAATTCGGCGGCAAGGTGGACGCCGAGCTGCAAGGAGGTGCCGACGGTTGATCCGGCCGAACAACCCACGGTTTAAACCAATTTCGATCTTCCTTCATTTTTTTCCTGTACAAGGAACCAATAAGGAAAAGGCAAACTGTTAGCATTTAATGAAATTCAAGATTGATTTATGGCCAAGTTTGATAATATGAAACGGCACACTTTATCATCCGGAGCGTAAGCAAACACTTTCAAAAGTCTTAGCGAATAGGGTCGTAAACATTTCAGCGCGCAAGTTCCAGCACCATCTACGGTCAGCCGCGCCTTTTCGCGCTTTCCGATTCAAATCTCCCGCATTTAAATGAGATTCGGGCGATTATGCCCATTCAACGCGGACGACAATGAAAACGACACCGACGGGCAAGGTTAAACCGGCAGGCCATCTTATTCACGTGCACGAGGAGTTCATCACACTTGACGGGATCCAAATCAAAGAGGAAACGTATAGAAATGCGCATTTAAACGTAACCGAAAAGAAAAAAACATTCAGCGGTGACGTTATAAGAGCAGGATTCAGGCAGTTAACCACTCGCATCTCACCGCAACAACAATAACAAAAGAGCATCGTGAGAAATGTGTGTTCCAAGACGTTGTCTAGATATTCTTCTAGCAACTGCTATTCATCTGGTGAGGCCGACCGGAACGTCTCTCTGCATATATCCACATAAGTTGGTACCATCAGAAACCGGAATCAAATTAATGGGTGGAATGCAATTCAACGAAAACAGCTTTCGCCGCAAGTCAGAAATAAAGGACGACTTTCTGTGGGGTAGAGAGGGAGAAGCGATGACGGATGGCTGAGCTCTCGGCAGACGGGCAACGCGCCGTCCGGTTTTGATCGGCGAATAACACAAATATTTACTGTTGAATTTTCTAGAGGGGACCCCTCCGCCATAGCAAATAAAGATGAGCGGATACAGTTGCCTTATCATCACGACATTGCGTGAAAGGCACGTCTCACAATCAAGGTCGCCGTGTTTCAAAAAAGAGTGGATAGACCCATCCATCTATCCGTGCGGATGACAGGCCGTGAGGCATCGGCCGCGCTCGTGCGGTTCAAAAAGAAAAAAATTTTCGTCAAAATGCAGGAGAAACAAACTCAAAAGATTCCCATTCACCTCCCGCCATCTTTGCGTTGGCCAGAAAAGAGGAGGAATAACTCGGGCGCGCCCCGCTACAAGAAATAAACATGACATGGCGTGTCGAGCAGGTAACAATTACAAGACATCGCAAAACAAAACAATCCCAGTCACGAGTTCAAATATTACTGCCAAATTCAACGTTTTCACGTCTTCTTTTAAAGTGTCCCTCCCTCGATTAACATGACCTAACGTTGCACAACATCAACGGGGGGTATAAGGAAAAATGATTTACATTCACGGCGAATCGGTTTCGGGATCTTTTACCTTTTGCGGGAACTGGAGAAGAAAAACGGCGAGAAGCAGACGATGATTTATGGGTTTCTGCAATTAGGCGGCACTTTGAAATTTTCCACAAACAACATTTGTTGGATTAACTACTTTCTTGTTTATCGACAACATAGCGGTTCAACACTCGGCGCTTCATCACACAACAACGGCCAATTTTTATGGTTCGATGCGAAAAAGGTCAAGAGATATTAATAGAACTGCCAGAATCAAGTTTCACACACTAAATAAAGTCTTGTAGCTAAACAAAAAAACTGTCCGTTAGCCACCAAAATCGTTAATGGACTGCTGGTCACTTCGTACCTGGCACATCATCAGCGTTTCGAGGAACTAGAAAACTTAATCACATCGACCCAATCTCGTCAATGCCATCGAACACCACTCAACGCAAGGTCACTGATCTACCTAGAGTTGCACACTTTTCAACAAAACAGTTATAAGTGTGCCAGCAGCTGTCGAGTCAGACGATATCATTTTTTTTTTTCAAAAAGAAACACTTCGAATGTCATTTACAGGGAAAATGATAAGTGTGACCACGGGGGGAATGACGGAACTTGTCTGCTCTCGAACTAGGGACTTTATTAGTAGCACATCTGTATCACTGAAACTGAAACCTGAATTTGGGTTTTCACTTGGGTAATATTCACCGCTATTTGGTAGCAGGGGTGTCGTGAAATAACGAATCTGTTATTGTATTTTACAATACAGAACACAGTGAGAATTAAGATTGAGAAAGAGTGGGGAATTGAGAGCAACAGCGAGAACCGTCTTTCATCGTCGTGATCTTGTTCCTGACTGACCACGTGAACGAATTTGGCGCGAATGGGTAAACGACTAAAACAAAAGGGGGATAGGGGGGAACGGAACAGTGTTGACAGATTGGGGAGGATAATTCCGATTTCTGTTTTTCATGAATGATTTTACTTACGTCAAAAGATGGTTTTACTTTTTGACTGGGGGCTGTTTTTTACGACCTTAGAAAAAAATACAAAAAGGAAAAAATACCTAGAAATTGGTAGGTATCAAACTTTGGTAATATAAACGGCTGACAATAGAAAAGGACTAGGGCGTATTTCGGTAGGATCTTCATGTTTTTCGGTTACCTATTTGGGTTTTTGTTTGTGACAAAAGCAGAGGGATGGGTTAACAAACCAATATTTTCATATAATCGAGTTGCTTGTTCAAATGTTGAATTGAATTCAGAGGAAATTAATTGAATAAGAAAGGTGAAGAGCGAATCGACCAAAAATCCCTCTTCAAGATAATAGATTACACTATTTTAATTTCATTTTTGAACGCTAACTCGTCTACTTCAACTCCCGTTATTTCATTAATCCCGGACAAGCTGTAGAAATGTCCAGTTACCCCACCCATCGCTGTCTCGTTTAAGGTTTAACCCTTCTCCAGAAAAACACATAGCAGAAAATATAAAGAAAACCAGTTCGTTGGTTCGTTCGTGGCTGTCTGGTTTTTCAATTTCAGTAGGTTTTCTACTTTAAAGTTACGAAACTTCTTCTCTGCCAATTCCAATTAGCATGAAACTTTTTTTCCCCCCTTTATCACGAACGCTGATATCGTCTGGTGGATTTTAAATAATGGTTCCCAAATTGTGTCCCGTCAACAGCGGACGAAGACGAGGTTAAATCGGTTTTCATCAACTTCGTAATGAGCCCACAGGTCTCTCTCCACCAAACTTGGGAAGAGAGAGAAATTCGTAGAATGTCCTTTTATCATCAATTCGGCATAGGCGAACAAAGAAAAAAAAAAAGCCAAAGCTATTACGCGCATACCACACCGCCGATTGCTTCTGGCTGGCTTCGGTCCGAGATGCCGAGATACCGTCATTATAATAAGGCTGGTGGTCCCGCAACTTCTTTTTTCATCCATCGGCATGTGTGGTACGCCGCCGAGGGTGCGTTCCATCTCGTTCCTTCAGAACGACCATGTCGCGAATGCATTTTTGGGGTTTTTTTTCTTATAGAAGAAGAGGGGCTGTTGAACGTTTGCCGCTTCGATTGGTTTGGTTCCGTCTGGTTCGGTACAAACTGCATAATTGATTGGCATTTTATACCGTTTTATAATCGAATTTGAATCTGCATAGTCGGGGCCCAACCTGCTGTCGCTTATATTGTTCTCGTCGGACTCTGAATCAAAGTGGGTAGTTTTCGAATTCAACTTTCCAATTAGGTTCGCTCTCAATCAAATGTCCGTTGCATTTGCATATTGTATAACATTCTTCATCACCACAGGCAGCAATTACGTTGCCCCGTTATTTCTTACTTTCAAGATTTTTTTTGCCCCCCGATAACTTAATGAGAACCGGTTCAACAGTGATTTTCGGTCGTCGTCGTCATCGTCCAAAAATTTACGTTGGTCGATAAAGAAGGTTGGTATTTTACAAGAAACTATACTACCAATCGCCGACAATTAATGCTGTTGAAGAATAGACATCCTCGCCTGACGACAAGGCCATACAGCAGCCAGCCAGCCCCCCTTCGTGCGGATGCATGGAATGTTTGTACACCTGGCGTCATGGAATTTTTTTCGTTTGAGATATTTTGCTTCAATCTCATCTTCAAGGCATCGGCCAAAATTTCGCAATACCCTTTGTTGTTAAAAGCTAATAATAATGAAAACTATTTTGTAGATAACACAAAATTGAGGAAGGCGTTGTTGTTTGCTGCAGCGCTGTTAATACAGGACGTTTCGCGGCGGCGTTTTATCACCCGTCCGCGACAGGAATTTAATAAGCCATGACGCAGTAAAAGGCAATTAAGCTCGAGCGGGAGAGGCGTTCACCATGTAAACCAGCCAGCCATCGACTCACCAATAATCTCGAATGTCATCAACAAATACTTCCTCGGTTATCCCTTTTTTATTCGTTCATCTCCTCCGGTCCGTGTAATGAAAACGGACACTCTAACACCAAGGTGAAAAGAATAAAACAAGAGCGTACATGTATCTTGATCACGATTAAAAACCACACCGATGCCGCCCCCTTTCCGCCTATTTAAGTCTTATTCTTTTTTGGCGAAATTGGTTTGGAATTTGTATCGCGATGCCTTAACAAAGTCACGAACTGATGAAGACGCCGCACTTCGTTTTTGAAAATGGACGCTCGATGGTGCGCGGCGGCAGCAGCAGCAGGTTTTCGTGCGGTCAGGTAAAACTATTTCGCCACATACCAACGTCTTTACGGTTCGTTATTATTAGCGAAGAGGTACTGGGAAAACAGTAACGATGAAACAAGCGTGTATAAATAAAAAAACAAAAGAGGTTGATGGTGCGTCTCCAATTGACCGATCGTGGAAAAATTGAATTTGGATACATACGTAGGAAAGAAAGAAAAAAACGAACGTGCTCGATGTAACAATTTGAAAAAGGCAAGTGCATTCAAGGTTGATGTGCTCTAGAGGACGGCGCCAAGGCGACGAGCCCCGTCGACAGCTCTCAAACATGTAATAAAGAAAAGCATTTTCATGCGGCGAGTGTCCTACCTGAGTGAGATGGAAAGGTCACGATCACGCAACTCGTCGATTCGTTCGGTCTTCTTTTCACAGCACTAACGACACCGGAGGACGCGCTGGAAGCAACAACGCAAAGCACAAATTCGAATCGGAACAAATGATGCCGAAAATTGGCTCTCGCTCCGCTTCAACAGACACAGACACAACACACTCACATGTACAAACTGTGTCAGCAGCAAATTCAGTTATTATGGTTATTAAGGCTTATGAATTTATTCAGTTTTTCTTGTAGGTGGGGCAAACAAAACAAAAAAAATGGGTTTTCCTCTCTAATAGCCGAAAGGGAAGTTCTAAACAAAATAACAAATGGACGCGCGCACCGACTCTCTTGTTGCTACCGCTACCCACTAAATCCAAAACCTGACTGAGAGATCTATCGAATTGCTGTCGCCGGTAGACCAAGCCTCCTGGACTCCCTTGGTGGGTAAAGACCTGGCAGAAGCGGTTGGTGCGTTTGTTTGTTTTTTTCTGGGAAGGGCGGCGGCAACAGCAGTTGCTTTTTTCCCTCCATCACGTACATAATATACAATAACTGGATGAACAAGTCGTATAGAGCTGAACAAAACCCAGTGGAAAGAAAGAAAAACAAATCAAGTCACAAAGGCATTCAAAAAGCCGCAACATTGGAAAGAAAAGGAAAAAGGCGAAACAATAAATCTTAATTTCATTTTCTCCCTGGACATTTTTGTCATGTCCAATTGTCTGATGAATTCCGGTTCGCCAATTCAAGTTCTTCCGAAGCTAGTGGACTCGGTGAGAGTGCGGTTCGTCTCTGTGCGTTCCCATATTGGAAAGTTGATTGGTAACTTTGGCTTGGTTTTTCTCTAAGTGCTCGTACCAAGAAGCACTCCCATTGACTCGGCATTGAACCTATTCAACCGAGCGAGAGAGGTGTTGACGATAATCGTGTGATGGTCGACTGTGTTTTCATGCGGTGGTGATGACCCACGCGCGGGCGCAATAACCTCGCACGTAGAGAGAGAAAAAGCCGTACTACCTGTAGTATTACAGGGCCGTATAGGCTCTATATAATAAAGATACCTTTATCTTTCAAGCTCGACAGGAACAAGCCTCCGACGTTACGTTTCGCTGGGTTGGTGTCTCTTTCTCCCGGAGGTGGACGCTCGATGAATGTTCACATCGACAACAGGAACACGGGGGCCGGCAGAAATAGCGTGGCTTCTTGAATCATCAGGACTCGCGACGGGCAGAATAAACAGATGGGCTTAGAACACAATCGGCCGTCTTCCTGCCTGGGCATACCTCTATATATATAGAGAGAAAGAGATGTTCCATAGGCAGTTGGGCGACAGTAAAAAGAGGAATAGAGTAATAATCGCTTTTTGTTTGTCTCCCACGATTTATCTGCTCACGACGGCGTGCAGTCGACAAACCCCGTCTTCCCCTCATCAGGTGAATTGTTCTCACGAATGTTTTGAATTTGGATGTGGACTCTGCACGCCGCGAAGAATCTGAAAAATCGCTCGATCGAGCGCGCTCCGCTATTCTTGCTCGAGTAGAAATCCAAGGTGTTTTGGTTATATACGCTGACCACTACCGTTCTTCCGTTTCTCTACACAAAAGCCACTTTTTCTTTTGGCTTGAACACGTTCCTCTTCTTCTGTTGTTTGCATTCCTTTCAAAACGATCATAAAAACCTCCTACACAACAAAAAAAAAGCAGCTCGGGAAATGGTACAGACGTACGTTCATCAAAAATGACACAATGATTAGAATACACTTTCTTTCATTCATTGTTTTATGGATGAATAAAAACTGAGCGTGCCGAACAACAAAAAGGCACTGGGAAAAAAAATAAATGTTCGTCGAAAAACTTTCTCCAGTCCATTTCTTAAATTTGAGATTACTATTATTTTGTTTTCCCCCTTCACAGTAATTGGAGAACGCGGAATTGAGTTACGACCAGTACTCCGATTGTCCTACATATTCGTGCGTTTTTCTCCTGGATTTAGATAAGTGGGATTTGAAACGAAAAGACTAAAAGAGCAAAGCCCCGGCCAGATTTGTAAAAGTAATTGTAAAGGTAGCGCCGCTGGCTTACGGTAGGATGCTTGATGAAGTTGTTCGACATTTTCCCTTTCTTTCAGTAGTAGATCTATGCAATCGAAAGTAACCAACATGCAAACGGGTTATTCCAAATTCTTGATTAAACTTGTAACATTAGAAATCTGTCATTTTTGTACCCAGTTTAAACAAACCAGTGCGCTTCGAAATGTTTCAACTTCCCATTGTGGAATTTGTCATTTTTAGCTTCCGGAGCGCACGTTGAGAATGCCGTTACTTTCTCTCATATTACATTCGTTAGAAAAAAATAAAAATAAAAGCTGCATTAAGTACTACCCTACTGAAAAGTTTCCCAACATCTTACCTCACGAAATTTAGCGGTTTCCAACTGTCCACTTTGGTTGAAAACAAGGAAAAGGAGGAGCAAAATAAATTTCACGCCTGAGACTGTCAAAGATTCAGTTGCCTATCCTTTTAACGCTTCGATCTATAAAAGCCGTTGACAAGGGTGAATCATATTGCTAGAAATACTTTTCTGCATGGGCGTCTGTATATTGTCACTCGAGTATAAAAAGAAGTAACGCTCTCTTTCGCTCAATTAACACGAACCCCCGAAAAATAAATCAAGGGCGACAGAGGATAGAGCCAGTTTAAACAAAACGGGATTCGTACTGGTCGTAATAACGCAGTATTCCTTAAAAATTATCAGAATAAAAAAGGATAGAAAAAAATATTTAAAAATAATAATAAAAAAAAAAAATTAATTCGATAACATATCAACGATACAATACACAGGTCGTGCAGGATCTCCATTCGTCACCCTCGGTTTAAAATACGCAACTTCTGCTTTTGAGACTTAAATCGAGTTGGCGAAGACGCACTTAACTTATTTATAAGAAGTGGAAACAGGGAGGCAGCACCGCAGGAACATCCGAAGGAAGGGGGGGAATAGGACAGGCAGGAGAAGTTGTAGAGAATCACGCAATCGACCCCAGATCCTTCTTTAATTGTTTCGCGGGGTTAGAGCCGGTAGCTGAGATGCACTGTTTTCTTGGTGTGTTCTTTATTCTTGGCTTGGTACGAGTCGGATTGGACTTGTAAAGGGAGTAAAGTCGACGAATGATAAATGATAAGACACAGAAAAATCCATCGAGAATGCAGAATTGAAAATTGCAACCAACAGAATGATAGCCATAGGCTGCAGCATCACTTAAAACAAAAATATTGGGCTCAAAACCAGCCCAGAAATAAAATTGATACGAAAATCAACTTTGTTTAAGAGCAGATAGTCTTGTTCTTTTCCACTTCTTTTTTTAAACACCCAATAAGGGCGACACGAACATCACACTTCAACGTCGAAATAAGCGGACGAAATATGTTTTTTTCTCCAGGAAGGGCGAAAATTTTATACAGAAAAGGGAGGAAAATTATAAACTGCGTCACAGACAAAAAAAGAAAGAAATCGGGTGGGAAACAATACAAACGAGGGAGTAGGCCAAGACAACAAAACTAATTCGGAGCGAATGGAAAAATTGGCAATTAAATCTTTTTTTTTTGTTGTTTTTGTTTACGGACCCGACCAGTAGAAACTACAGAATTACATGAGAATAAATACAGCTTCTGTCACTGACAGGCTCGTCTTTTGTTATCTTACTGATGAGATACCAACATCCTTCTGAGTCGCAATGCATTCAACGCAGCACACACGTGCCTTCAACGGCCGGCTTTTGATGTGTTACTTCGCCCCGAAAGAATCGATAGAAAGAGAAAAAAGTTTTCACCGAGGAAATACAAAACGGTTCCGCGAGAGTAAAAAAAAAAATATTATTCTGGTTTTAAGACGAAAGAAAATCGAGCTAGCTATTTTTTCCTCCAGCAGAGAAAAAATTTAGTCCGACATAAAATGATTGGGCGGCTTTAATTCCTCCAACTCCTTCATCTGTTGTCTTAAGAAGAGAATCCTGCTTTCCCAAACGAAATAATTTCAGTTAGGGTCAGGATTAACTTAAAATGAAAGAAAATCGTTGCACGTACCGTTGCTCCTGCAGAGTGGCTTGAATATCAGCTACTCGGACCAAAGACCGCGCCATCTTCAGTTCAGCCGATACTTTAGTTACATGAAGATTGCCAATGGTGTGCAGATCTTCGCTCACTTTCGTCGCCTTTGATTGAAAATTGAAACATTAAAAATACACACACACACACAAAATTTAAAGGTTTGCTTTGCTTTTAGATATTTACCTGTTTTTCTAACAGCTCCGCGGGCCATCCGGTCACGTGAGAAATCAAATCCGGTCTATAATGGGAGGCTAGTGAAGGTGTTAAAGCATGGCTGGATGCAGCAGATGGCCGTAAACTTGCCGCTGCCGCCGAGAGGGAACTTAAACTTGTCGCTGGGCTCCCTAATTAGCAATTTAAAAAAAAATTAGAACTGATTACGACCGTTAAATTACTTTTTAACAGAAGCCGACCAAAATAATAAATTTAAAAATTAAAAAAAATACTCTTCCTTACAAACAAGGTCGGATCGGATAGTCGAATTACCTCGACGAAAATCTGCTTCAAGTCTTTCCGAATGAGTTGGCGTAGGAGGTCCGTTGGCAGGATCACCTTCCAGGGGCGTCGGAGCGGAAAGACCATGACAACCGTCCGTTAGGTGTGAAGAAGATACTCCTAACGAATTCATGTTCTTTGGTAGTGTCGCCACATTCGAGGCGGGAACAGCAATCTGTGAAGAAGAGAGCAGCGTCTGCAAGGACTGCAAGACTTCGTGTGCTGGAAGCTCCATGTGTTCCAAATTTTGTAGCGAACCTTGATGAACAAAAATTTCGAAACGTCAATTCACATTCAATACAAACTTTCCCACACCGTTTCATAAATTACCTAGAGCAGTGATATTCCCCATTCTTCCGAGAGTAGCCGTAAGCATAGACTGTATCGCAGGATTGATGGCAGTTCCTGAGACAGATGATCGAGTTAACTGGGTTAAAAGCTGTTGGAGGGATGATAGACTGGTCGTTGTAGCAGTCGACGTCGTCGTCGGCATGGAGGAGCCAGCCTGTAACGGCGACATCAAACTAGGAGCCCGACTAGAATCAAAGCGAAGACAAATAACAAGGTAATCCTTCTCATCTAACAACATCGAATTCTTTGATCAGCACAAGCTGACGAAGACAACAAATTACCTTGTCGAGGCATTTGGAGTTTGAGAGGAGGGTCTTATGAGTTGAATTGGAGTGCTGGTCGGTGGATGAGACAGTAGACGTGGCAGAGCAGTAGCTAATGAAACAGGTGCAGCAGAACCAGCGGTCGGAGTTAACCGTGGGTCAGGCGTGTAAGGTGTGGCGACTTTTGGTCCGGAGGCCTCGGAAGTCGGCGTGCTATCCGCCGGGGAAATGTCCATATCTTGGCTAGGTCGTTCTAAACGAGACAATTAACCTTGTTCAACAATTGCAACACTTTGACCGAATGGAAATCAACGTTAAAAAGGTTTGAAACACCAGATTGCATACTAGATAATAAGCCAACATGATAAGTTACCAAGTTCGGTAAGAGTTTAACTAGTTTTGTTCATTCATTATACAACATACCGTAGCTGTGTCTTCTGGACTGCGGCTGTTCCGGCACCGATGGCGGAGGCTGATGAGTTCTATGATTATCTCGATTCTCCGTTGAACGAGATGATGCCACATTGCTACTACTGCCACTGCTATTGTTGTTACTATTCGACATAGTACCAGAACGACTAAAATTGGAATGTCTTTCAGACGGGCCACTACTACTGTTACGAGACGACGAATAGGATTGCCGGTCGTACTTTCGTTCGCGATCACGATCCCTATCACGTCTGTAGCGCTCTCTGTCGCGCTCATGTTCCTTTTCCTTCTCCCAATCAACCCAGTCGCGAGGTTTCTCCCACTGAGAGACTTCCGTTTTACAATTGTAGTAATATTTCTTTCCCGACGAGCTGACGTGTTCTGTCCAATCACCGACTCGTTGAGGCTTTTCCTCTGTGGATCCTCGATCGTGGTTATTGCGTCTATCTGAGTCTCTTGGTCGCTCTCTTTCACGAGGAGACCGATTGTCTCTGTCTCTCTCCTTATCCCGTATCCGTTGCGTATAAGATCCTTTGTGCACATAGCTTCTGTCTCTGGGGCTATCACCAAAAGAGTTGGGGCTATCAGAACGTAGCCCTGTCCCGTTAGGCGAGTCGCGTGTTCGATCATTGTATCGATCATAGTTTCCTTTGGAATTACTATACTTGGTACTAGCCTGTCATAACAGAAAAAACAATGATTAATAATGTAACAATAACAAAATAAAAATTTGATATAAACAATGAGAAATCTGCACTTCTACAACTGAAACACTTCCTAAACCAAGTATGGTTGTAACAAATATATCACTACTGTATTGTCCAATGTAGCTGTCATTTGCTTTGAGTGCCCTTTGTTTACAGATGTGGTTAGAGAAAAAATTTCCTAGCCAATCAAATAAAGATGAATCCCATAAATTACTTTCGAGAAGTTCACTAAAACTAGACAGAGAATCCTTACTTAACATTCAAACCAAGAAGAAAGAAGGATAAGTCATTTACTTGTAGGTTTGGCTACCATTGTTTACCAAATGGCATTGAGAACACAGAATAACAACATAATGATTTTTCAAAAGAATATTCATTGAGGATTCTGAATCTCATAGTAAACAACTTATAAAACTTGTTAATTCTATAAGATAGAAAAAGAATATTAAAGAAAATTCAATTTGACTACTATAAACTATGATGTTCACTAAAGTGTTTCTGATTGTTTACGAATCATCTTTTCTCAGTTTAAAAGTTTACTTCATTTTACCAGTACTTTACCTGGTAAGGGTGGGACTGATGTTTATCGAAATACCTGAAACGAAAATAAAAAAAAAACGTCAATAAAAACAAAATAAGTTACAACAAATATGGCGGAATCAACTGTCACGAATTTTGTTTTACTTGGGAACTCGGCTACATTGTACAAAAAAAAAATCTTACCCATCATCCAGTCTTGGTAGTTTTCTAGCATGCATTACCATCAATGCAATGATCTACAAGAGATTAGATTTAGAGCTGAAACAGCTCTTTCTTCTACGAAACGAGTTTACGAAATTTAAGTTTAAGTGTTTCCAAAAAGGCCAGACGCCATATAACATCCGGGCTCCCTCACTCAAGACACAGCATTGCCACTTTACTATAAACAGTCCTCCAGAGGGCGATATCTTTTTACACAGCATTGTCACATTCACTAATTAAAACTTGGATGTGCAAATGTTCATGTGCGCTATTTTGCAATTTTTGCTCTCTATCGGTCTTCTATATCAATGTCATCTCTTATTAGACAGTAGTTGTCTACTCACTCTCGATGTGTAGTGTAAGTGGAAACGTCACATTTTTAGGGAAATACCCAATACCAATACTAGTAGTAGTGTTGTCGATCTGTCAAAAGATTGTAGGATGTTGAAGTTAGGAGAAACTCGTAATTTAAGAATATTTGAAACATTTTATTCCCCCGTGTTGCACCGTGCGTAGGATAATTAAGTAAAACCACCTTTGAGTTCATTTTTATTTATTCTTATTGTATTTTTCTATTTTAGTAAAAGTTACTGATGTGACTGATCCTGCACAGTGCACACACATTGATTGAATTGTGTAGAAATCTCATAAACATTGTATACAGAATCTTGCCCTTCTCAAATGCTAGCTTAGTAAGTCATTATTCAAGGCCATGGATAATTTTCCTTTCTTTGACAACTGCCATTTAAAAATCTAGTATAACTTTGCTATTCTTTGTATGGCAATTTTGTACTAATGCCATTTAGAACATAGTTTGAAAACTAAAAAAATTTTAATGAAATAAGAGAAAAATGGCTGATAAAAAAATACATAACTGTATTTTTGGGGGGTTAGGGTGGGTAGCTTCCAATTGAATAGATGTTTTAAAATCAGGCAAGTTTTTTAAACACTGTATTAATCTTCTCTAATGTATCTGCAATACACTTTTTTAGCTTGTTCCATCAGCAGATGTTTCACTTCCATCAGTAGATGTTTCACTATCTTTTTTTACAAGCTGTTCCAGAGACTGTGTTAATTGCTGCTGTTGATATGTCAGGGATTGGCTCAATTGAATTGTGTGTGAGGACAGGATTGAACAGAGCTCAGCACGCAGCATGTTTATATCTGGTAAAGTGGCAACCCATTGCAGCTGACTTTTGGTGATTAACCTGCCTTGGACTACACCAGCTAAAATGAGAAAGAAATATTAGACTACATCAACACACCTTAGTCAAATTTGTGCTTACCTAAAAGAACCAAGTGATTCATTTTCTTGACAAATTTAAGAAGTTTAGGTACATGAAGGTCTTTACTGCACAAATAGGCAGTTTTCCCTTCATGTAATCTTAGAACAGGCTCAAACTCTGTTCCAGCCAGAGCCAAAGTGGCAATTTTTCTACTTCCAAAGACCATTTTCATGTTGTGACCATGTATCATTTGTTTAATCTAGATATTAGAAGTATTAGTGTATTGGTATTCAACAAAATGCAGAAAATAAAATAAATAAATATTCTAACCTTAATTAGCTCATATGCTTTAGAGGAATTTTCATGAAAAACAGCAATCAGCTGTGATTCGGCGAATTTCTTATAAAACTCTTTGGCCAAAAGTTCCTCATACTTGGAAGTCTGAATACAAATAATATTAATGGAAATGCTGATGTGACTTAAAAAGTAAAACTTTGTTACCTCTTCCTTTTCTTTAGTTTGCCAAATATTGCCACACTTTTCGAACCATGGTTTGTCCATCTGGGGATCTGGGTATATGGGCTCAAGGGCAGCTTTGAATCTTGCTTTGACATAATGATCTGGAATAGGTCTCTGTTGTGAGTAATAAGGTCATGTTAGTAAAATCTAATGGAAATACAAAATCAAGTGCACAATATTACTTGGATATTTGGTTTTCTTGTTCTCCATCTAATTGCAGTCGTCGTAGGTATCCAGGGCTTCAACAGTCCTACAAATTACAATAAATTAGAACATGTAGCATTTTAACAACAAGAATAAAAATGATTCTTATTCAAGACTTACTTTGCAGATTTATGAGCCTGGTAGTGGATTCAATGACAGACATGATTCTGCCTTATTTTTTAAAAAATTACCTTAACCACGATTATTTGAGAAACAAATCAAGTGCAAAGCAGACGACGATTGGCACTGATATTGATAGTGGCATAGTCACTTATTTGTCTACTAGATGTCGATTCGAGTGGCGCCATTTGAAAAAGAATTTTTAACTGCAGAAGTCGTGTAATCGAGATTTTAGTTTGATAGAGATTAATGGTTAAAAACAGTATATGATTACGAATATGATTATATTCATAAATAAATAAAATCATGTTTTATTACTTCTTTTTGGCACGAATTTGCGCACTGTTTGTGCAATTACAAACATTGTCCTACAATAAAGGATGAAAATCCTGGCCTTCCTTGGGTGTTGGTGGCGAAAATTTAAGTGGAATCCATCCGATTACTATTACATATTTTATTCTAAAAAAAATAGAAAGCTAATTGGCAAAAAGAAATAGAAAAATAGGAAAGACTGGAATGAGTCTGAATTCCATCTTGTACGTAATCAACTGGTTGTCCGATTTTAGACAGTAGAATCAAAATGCCAAATTTATTTCTGGTGTCACGGAGGGAATGTCAATGAACCGGAAAATGACTACTCTATGCCCAATTTTCGACCCATTGCCAACGTAACGACGTGATGACGAATTGCATACCTGTTAGATTCGCCTAAACCGATCCAGTTTATGGATGTTCTCGTTGATTGTCGCTATCGATTAAACCAAATACGACACGGATGAGTCACCGATTCGACACAGGAAACTTCTTTTTTTACCTTTTTTACTTTTATTTTTTTGTCGACTGTCGACCGACATGATTGGACGCGAGAGGCTGCGATGTATATTAGCGTCCGGCGCAGCATAGTCAAGAAGAGGGCGTCATCGACAGATTAGCCTGGCTCATTCGCACACGTGCCCCGAATGCTCACGTTAGCCTTTTCGTATGCGCCAGGACACACACACACTCACAAAAAGGACGTAAATGGGAAGGAAACCAGCCAAAAAGAGAGGCTGGCACACAGCCGGGCGAGCGCTTGCTCGCTCATTATAGGGCAATTCAGTCCGCGCGATGCTGGACACACCTTTGGCTGGAAGAAGAAGAAGAAGAAGAAAAAAAATAAACAAGTTGGAGCGCCAGGTGTGGGGTCGCTCTCGTGTTGTGTTTGTACAGTTGCCCAAGTGATCTGACTCTCTCTACTACACACATCCCCATAGGGGCCTACTACCTCTCCTATAAATGTCGGTCCTCCTAGTTTTTCGACTTTCCAATCGGCGCTCGGGGGGAAATAAAAAATGTCGATCGCCGATTTTCTGCTGTCCACCTCGGAATCTTTGAGCTTTTTTATTTTTGTATTTTTAACAGAATTAAAAAAATCCCTTGTAAGCTCTGGCTGGCTGATGTCGCACTCAAAAGGCTCGATCCTTCTTTCTTTTATGATCGCCTGAATGAAATGATTTCCCATCCGGCGACTCCACCCATCTCATGTCCAAATCGAGTCCGGGTTGTTGCCCAATCGGGCCAACTCCAACCGGACTAGATAATAAAACCAAGTAAAAGACGAGCAATAATAAGACATGAGAGAGAAAAAACTCAAAAGAAGAAGAAGAAGCCAAGAATAAGAGCTGGGCAATAATTCTCAACGATCCGACAACAGCACAGCTCGAAATAAGAAGAACATTTAGATCGCCATTCGCTGATAAATTAGCAACGACTAACAAAAAACCAACATCACAGAGTTTGCCATTTGCTATTTTCCTTTTTAAAAAAAAACTTTTCCAGTTGAGTTTTGTTTTCTTCTTCTTGAACCCGCGTGTCCGGTTTCTAAAGGAAGGCGAAGAGATGTGCAAGTCGATAGAACCGGTCACTCCATGGCCGCTGGCTGGCGCTGACGGATCAGCGACTGGACTCTTTACGACCGCTGATGGACGGCGGATTGGCGGATATTGTCGACGACGACGCAGACCCAAGGCCAGCAGGAGCAGCTATAGCTAGCCAGCTAGTCTGGAGACCCCCTTTTTTGGACGGGCCCAAGCGATCATGAGCGCGCCCACCGAGGGCGATTATAATTCTAAACGGGTAAAAACCCAGGACAGGGCCGCCAACAATCGCCGACAAAATGCGCCAAAGAAAAAAAAAAAAAGTGAAATTTGTTCAAAAATAAATGAATGAGAATCTAAAGCAGGTGAAGAGACTTGACGCGTCGAGGATTTGCGCCGGACAGAAATTTTTCTTATTTCAACAGCAAACAAGCTGCGGGCGGACAGTAACCACTACTATACGTAACATTATATAGTCGGCTGAACACGCCGGCCATGATACATCAACTTGATGAATTTAGTGCCGAGGGGAGCCGAGCAGCAGCAGCAGCAGTGTGATAATTTATTAAAGAGACAACTTAAGCTCTCGGTTTCAACGAAGAAATAAAATCCCAATGAAATCAAAAGAGAGCAGCAGTCCATAGGGAATACCTAGGCTGTTGTATACACCTTTGCTGGATTCATTTCTTCTTTTTTTTTCTTATTTTTCTGGTTGGCTGCATTTCGGGTTGTGTTTTCGCTTCTGGCTTTTGTTTTCGACGTGAGTCACATACGTGTGCAGAAGGCCAAAAAAAAAAAAAAAAAAACTAGACTTGTCATATGCATCAGTCGCAGGTGGTGGTGGCGGTGGTGGTGGTGACCAAAACGGGCGAATATATTTAACAGCTGCGCGCTGGAGCTGGTAAAAAAAAAAGTGGAGGGAAAACAGAAAAGACTGGTTCTCCTCCCGCAGGACTGCTGCTGCTTGTAGTACGTGTATATCTTTATGTAGATAGGAGTTGATGGAATCCCTATCGCCACCAAAATCACCAAAAGACGTGGGGGGAGGGACGAAAGACAAGCGACAAAAAATTAATTCTTCTAATTAGAAATAAGGGTCTCGCTGCTGACTGGTGAGAAATGACAGGTGGACAAGGATCGGTCGGCAATCGCCAACCGAAGATGGCCAGCACAGCCAGGTGAGAAAAAAATAAAATAAAACAAACAAACAAAACACTAAAAAACAGGTAACCAGATCGACTTCTTTTTTTTCTTCCCGTTGAATAATGGGCCAGCGCCCAGCGCATGCAGTCGATGGTGTTGGAATCGATTTTTTGTGAACGCGCGGACTTGTGTGTAACTTTGTAAGAGCTCTAATCAACTCACGCAACTGTATCGCGGCCAGAGCCGTGACGGCCATCATCAATCGTCAATCTCGACCGACGAATAAGAACAAAGTTGTCGGTGTGACAAGATTGCGATCCGGCCCAGCGGGACGATTCTCATGAATGGCCATCGCCCGCGCGCGCGCGAGCGGACTGGTCCGACTGTTGGCCATTTGTTACGTTGGGTCAACTTTCCATCTGTCGTTGGCTGATGCAATTCTTTCTCATTTTCTTCACCTAGAAATTCTCCTTTTGATTCGACGGACATTCTTATTATCTCTCCGTGCTGGCCGTTGTTGTTGTTGTTTTTCTTTGAATTCTTTGCAAGGGGTTTCCCTTTTATAGGAGAGACACACGGCCGGCGGTGGGTGAGAGAGAGAGAGACGGGCGCGGGGGCTTGTTTTACGACCAGCAGCAAGTGACCGGCTGATGCTGAATGGACCAAAAACTAAATAAATAAATAAATCCCAGTTCCCATCTAATGCGAGGCGCGTTCCCAATATTCTGGCGCTCGGCGTGAGTGGACGGACCACACAAGAGCGGCACGCAACGTCCCTTCGTCTACATGTACACCCGACTGCACACACACACACACCAAAGATCATACGTCCAGCCAGCGACCGTGTGTGTCCAGTTAGTTTAGCATAAAGCGAGTTGCTCTTTTGGCTACTCATGGGAAGTTGAGATTATTATTTTGCGCGTTTTTTCTTTCTTTTCTTTTTCTTTTTTTAAATTTTGATTTGGTCTTCCAAGGTTCATCGCTGACCGGTCTGGGTCAAACCTTGAAGCCGGGCTATAATAACTCAGAGCGGATAATAAGAGCTACGGTCCGCCAGCCGCAACCGCCTTTCGCTATTTCCCAGAGATTGGCGTATGTACGCACGCATCAGTGCCTATAGATGTGTACGTGTGTGTGGCTAAACAAATCTTTTATTCTCGCCGTGGGTCTTACTTTTTATTTTTAAATTTGTGATTACTCTAAAGATTAAACGAGCGCGTCGTGAAAGGCTAATAGATGACGAGTCTATCAAAAACACGTATATCTTGTAGCACTCTTTTGTTTGTTCTTCGTTTTATTTTTCCAGACGAATCAAACAAAAGAACATTTCCCTGAAAGTGCTGTGAAATGTCAAAAAAAGACAAACCTGTTTGAATTACATTTTCGCGCTATTTGTTCGGTTGTTCAATTTTTCCGCTTTGCAGCGTTTCACACATGGAAGTGCCAAGGCATTTGGAAAATTAGATTATTAGGTCTGCGAGTCCTTAAAAAAATGAGAAATGAGAATAATGTCTCTTTTGATTTAGCCGCACTGATAATCAATGAATCATCATTTATTTTCGAAGAGTCCCTTTCAAATTTTTGTAATGGGTTGATTTATGGAACTGATACTGCGGGCTGGTGAAAACTTTCACTTTGACGTTTTTGGCCTATTTTGGGACAGTTTTTTTTTGTCCAAATTATTTTTACGACTTTGGACCATAGCCGATACATATCTAATAAGATACTCGAATGATATTCACTCGTGATACAAGGCCTACACTCACATTTACAGCTTGAAAAATTAGCTTAGCATTTTGGATCATTTCCTATAGCGAATGAGAAAAAGAGAAAGCGCACAGCCTACGCGTGTGTTCACATTGGCCGCATTTCAACATCAACACTTGAACGCGAGGTAATATTACGTACGCGAAAAGAGCTGTCATTTGGGCGATGGGAAAACCCAAAAATTGCCCAGCTAATGGAATGATCCCGTTCGTTTGTTTATTCAGCCAAGAAGACGGAAAAATCCAATCGAAAAGTCCAGCAGCACTCTGGTGGTCTGGTGTGGTCTCCCGTGTTGGTCGGCGGACGTTTTTTTTAATACGTCGGCCGTTGACAAACGGGCCGTTTGTAATAAGGTGCTGTCATTTCGCGGTCGCATCTTATAGACGGAGAGATGCCCACAAACGTCGGGCGGAACATGCCGGCCCCACAGCTGCGCGCGTCTATATTTATAGGGCCCCTTCCTAAATGGCCAGACGACACGGCCCGACAGGTTATAATTTCGTCGTAAGCGATCCTGCAAATTGCCAGCCGCCCGCAATATACAGCACGTAACGGCCGGCTTACTACTACGCTACTCGTCGTCGTCGTCGTCAGCCCATCTCTCCCCGCGACAGCTGGCCCATCTGCCCAGTTATCATTTGCGCTACTGTCGTTCGACTTTTCCTTGGAATTTGAAATCAATTTTGAAAAATCCAAAAACAAACGTGAAAATCAAATGATTCCACAATCGGACCGTACGACGGATCTCACTCTCCCTTGGCCGGCCAAATTATTTGGTTGAGATTCACGGCCAGATATTCTAAGGAGGCTGGCGGTCAAAAAAAAAAAATAAAAATAAAATATAAAAAGTTGAGAAATAGAATCGGATTCTATAGGCGGACCCGGGACTCTCTCCTACTTGGGTGGCGTCGAGGTCCAGCACCAAACACCCATGACTCATCGGACGCTGGGCGGAAAGGTGGAAGAAAAAAAAAGGCGACGCCGGCGGGAGTCACGATGATTCACGAGATCAGCGGGAGCAACGGAGTGTTTTGCCGCTGCTAGCTGCTGCCTGCCTGCCTGCCTGCTCTAATTACATTCCGGCAATGAAAGATAAAAGGCAGCTGACTAACATCCGCGAGAATATATAAAGCTGGGCACCGGGAATACCATCACCACTTCACCACCACCACTACCTTAAAGCATGTCCGTGACAAGCTCTTATCGGCCGGGGCGGGGGGGGGGGGGGGGGGATTTCAAAATCTACCCAAAGGGCCGATTTTGCACACAAATAGAGCTCGAAAGAAAAGTAGAAGGATGTGCTCCATCTCATTATCTTAATCAGCAAAGGATGAACTTGACATTTATTCCTTTTTAGACTGGAATCTTTGATTTTCTGAGCCACCACCACCACCACCAAGTTGCAAATGGAAAGATCCTCGCCGGAAGGTTAATCGATCGAATTGATGCGTCCGCATAAAAACGTCATCAATTCTTTTGATTTGTTGGATTAGATTTCATTTCGGTCTGATTACATTGTTTGCGGCTATATTGCCGTTGTTGTTTGATTTTTCCTTGTTGATTATTGGCAGAAAGGGAAAAGCAATTCAAATGGCGGTGGCGGTGGTGGTGGTGGTGGTGGTGGGACGAGTCGAATAAATTACTTTCACTTCGTCTCGACACATCGAACGGCCCGGCGCTCAATGGCCCGTCGCATAGACACAACAACGTGTACGTGGGCGCGCAATCTTTCGAGATTAAATCTCTCGCACGCGATTCGCCAACCTTGACTCGTCGTTCACATTATCAAACAAGGACAGCAAAAAAAAAGGAAAGAGAGAGAGAGAGAAAATGGGAACCTTGACCGAAATATCTGCGCAAAACGTCACGTCTATAAGAGAATCCGTCCGTCAGTAGCCGCTGGCCGAACTGGGAATACGACGACGACGACAATTCGCGAATTATTCACCGACAACTGGGCTCCTGCCGGCCAAAAAAAAAAAAGTGGACAGCCGGCCCATTATTCATCACACCCGCCCAGAAAAAAAAAATAAATAAAATACAAAAATAGCGGACGATTAGTTTGTATATATTTTTAGTATCACGTCGTCCTGCGGGATCATGTCGCAACTTTTTTTTTGACGAGATGGCTACTGTGCCTTTTTGCAAAGAGATGGCCGCCACCGCCAAGTGGGTGGACGAATCGAGGTCAGCCAGACCTTCCTGTTTCATCGCTCCAATGATGATCGATTGACCAGGGCGCGGGAAATTCAAATCCCCACATCGCCGGCACTATACTTATTGTCCTCTCGTGGAAAGAAAATAGAAATCAAATAGAAAAGGGAAACAAGGAAAAGGTTTGACACCACCACCCTCCCACAAAAAAAAAGGTTGTAAGATGGCGATAACTGGCGGGTGGTGCCCGCGTTCATCTCCCTGCGGCTCAGATGATGAATTGATGACGGCCGTCACCCAGCTCAATACATCCAAACAACGAAAATAAAAGAATAATTTACAGATATGTATATGTTTAGAATCTAACAAGGCGTCTCTCTTATATATATGGTCCGTGTTCCCAAAGCCCTTAACACGTCGGAAATAAATAAAAAAGGAAAAGAGAAAAACTGGCTGGCTGGTTGGCTGGTCTCGTCGCTCGATAAATATCGGAATAAATTTTCAGAGTTTATTTGAAGTTGCTCTCATCTAGCTTATCTGGGCGACAACAACCTTTTGAATGGATTCAGTAGACAGGATATTAGTTCGATTAGACTATCGACCAAAAGGTGGGCTGGTGGCTGGCTGGCCGGCAGGCAGGCCCCCATAAGCAGGTAGCAAATCAACCCAGCGCGGGCAGCGCGTGCGATCATCAATTGTCCAATTTCCCTGGGCATTCAGTTTCCATCATCTGTCGCCGGCCGCTGTTGGTTATTTTTATTTTTATTATTTTTAGACTTTTTGATGAATATGCATGTCGTCAGAGACACACATACAAATATCGCCTTCACAATGTATTGAGCTCTGCCAAGTTTGGCGCCCATTCAAACGTCAGAAAACGCCGTCCTTGATAAATCTGATGGAATTAAAATCAAAATCAAAAGGGAAACGGCGCGCGCCAACGCGTTTGAACGATTTTTAAAACAATCATTCGTCTGAGAGGTGGGCAAACGTGTTTTTGTTTTGTTCTTAAATCTTTTTGGGCGTTTGCTCTTGATTGTGAAAAAAACAAAACAACCAGAACAATTTGTATAGTATAGCCAGCAGCGATTGATAAGAAATAAGAGACGGACCTTATTTTTTTTTAAAGAACAGCAGGCCGTTACATCAACAACTCGTAAAAATAAAATAAAATAATAATAATAAATAAACTAACCCAAAAAATCAAAGGTTAAACGGTCCAAAGTCATTAGCTATATTTCATAAATCGAAATATTGGTTGTCTCCTGTGTAATCTCCTTTTATGGGCGAGATAGTAGTAGGTGGGGAGTGTAAACGCACGGGGCCGGGCTTCTTTATTTTTATTGAGTGACATTTGTATTTGAATATTTGACACAGCACGACAGACAACACAAAAATGTGTGTTTTTTTTTGTGTGTGTGTGGAGAACATTGGCGCAACTAGCGATTTTATCCACTCGACCGGAAGGTCTAAACCTTCCTCGTTTGCTGTCAGAAATGTTCACGAAAAATATTTTAAACAAAATAGGAGTCGGGAAATAACGGCCATCCCATTTTGTAGGCACCAAAGTTTAAGGTCAAATCGATAATCATAAAAGAAGAAGAAGAAGAAAAAAACGGCTGTGGAACGCGTAACATTAGCCGTGAAGGGAAAACTCGCGCTCATCCATCATGTGTCCGGTTTTGCGTCCCTTTTTGCCGCCCGTTTATTTTGGATTTTGATTTTTTCTTTCCCCCCTCTCCGTTCACATTGCAAAAGTTGTTTTTTTTTTCTTTTTCCCGCACGACACACAAAATTAACCATCGGCGTATTGTTGCACGACACACCTGTTGCATACGATAATCACCTGGGCGAGTCATCACACCGGAGCAAAAAAATAAAATAAAATAAAATGAAAATTATTTGATTTTATTTTTCCGGTGAAACATTTATCTTTAGTTGTCTGGGAAGAAGAGTCGGAGATATCGTGCTGGCTTGTTAATTTCATTTTTAGTCTCTTGGGTGGGATATGCGAAAAAATGGGTGGTGGGACGGGCGTTATATTTTTGCCCGATTGCGTCAATAATTAGATACGTTGGCGTCACTCTGCGGCCCATCAAAAAATTTCTCTATTTGGCCTGGTGGAGCGCATCACCTCCTTTTTTCTACATTTGAATAGATTTCAGTGGGCAACCCGCGCGACCGTTCCGTTCAGCCGTTTGAAGCCGAGCCAAAAAGCCCGGCAGCCATCACGACGACGAAAATGACGTCTCGCCGTCAATGGGGGAACAAAAACAACTAAACAACCGAACGAACGGAACGAACGAAAGGAACGCGTGTGTCAAGGCAGCGCAGCGCAGCGCTCCGGAGAAATCCATTTCCCCCCGTTGCGCTTTCGTCCATTTGCAATTCCCGCCAGTCATCAGCTAACCAAACAAGGGTGACGCTGTTATACAAGGGGGGAACATGTAATCATCCGAGACAATGTCCAGGCAACACCACACCAGTCTCTCTATATGCAATATGGGTCCGGCCCACTATAACAACGCCGATATTACGTAGCCCAATGTGAACGTCTGCCCAAAAAGTTTTCCATTCAAATATCATCGCCTTCGTATTCAAATAAAGAGAAAAAAAAACAGTCCGTTACTTTTCGATTGTGTCGGGGTTGCTAGGTGAAAAAGAGTCTAGCGGAAAAATTTTAAAAAGTACCGAGGAGAATCCCGGCTGCAAAAGAAAATTTATTTCTTTTATTTTTTCAAAGATTTTCCTTGTCGTTTCTTTTTTTGTATTTTATTCTTTTCCCGCGCGGCATTTTTTGGATTTTTATTTTTTATTCACGAAGCCAGACAGGTAGGAGACATAGTCACAGGTGTGTGCGCGCGCTTGGTTGCGGGAGGACGACGCAAACGAATGAATGAACATCCCGTTTTTTCTTTAACTGATATTTTTTCGGGCGACAGTCACGGCGAGGGTCACGGACACAACGGGCAGCCATTAGTCACAGCACTCCCCTTCTTCTTCTCCTTTTAAACTTTGCCGATTATATTCGTCAATGCTTCCGTTTTCTTCTTCTTCACACACTGAGAAAATTGTTTTTTCTTTTTTTCTTTTTTTCCGCATACATAAAATGATGATTATTTTTTTAAATGTAATAATAATGACGATGACGTTGCCCGGCAGACATTTCCGGCGCTTTGACGTTTGCGTCTGTACGAGCGCGCGCGCCCGCCGTGATGACGAATGATTCTCCCGAACGACCCCCCGGATGATGTATGATCTTTTTCTTTTTCTTTTTCAAAATTTGGAATGAAATGCAACAATCGCCTTGGCCTCTGAACGACCTAGTCCGTTCATTTCCTTGTGAAAAACAAATCTCAAAACAAAAACAAAAAAGTGGACGTGAACCTTATGGACGCAAAAGGAGAGTTCATCATCACACAAGTCGAGAATTTTGGTTTTTCTGGTTCTTTTTCTTTGATCACGAGGCGCGCGCGTTCATTCAGGAAAAAAGAGAAGAAGAAGAACCAGCGGGAGCGGACGGACTCTGCTGGCGCGTGACCATTCTGGTACACCAATGGCTTTGGTTGGGCCGGCAACTGCAAGTTTGCTGCAAGGGGCCCGGGTCTTTCATCTTTTGACTTGTTTTTGCGACTGGAAAACCCGAGAAATCCCGAAAGAACATGTCTAAACCCCCGAGCGAAGACGTAAGACGTAAATCAAACGTGATGTCAAACAAGAGGACAGGCGAATCAAGGGGGAGGAAAAAGAAAATTCCCGGCCATCAAAAAAGGCACAAGAGGAGGAAAAATAATAATAATAATAATTTTGTTATATTCCTGGACGTATTTTATATTTACTATACAACACGTGAGCTTTATTTTTCTTTATTTTTCTGAATGAACGAACAAGGAAAATGGCTGATATTGCTTCGTAAATCACCACCACATTTACGTTGATCCAAAGTAACGTTTTCATCTGCTGAGAGACATCGATCAACACTCGGAGCTGCTGAGGCCTTTGGGTCAAAACACGACCATGTCGTCCATGTACGGTTTTTACTTTTACATAACGACGGTCTACGGTTTTTTCAAATAGGATTTGAATAGGACATTAGAGCCTCTCTTATTTTTACATGGATACAACTGGGAATACATGTTTAATGCGAATGTTGAGGAAGTTGAGGCTTATCTTGTTGGCAAAACTACCGGAATTACACGTCCCCCCAAAAAAAGAATCTGGTCACATTTTGACCAGCAGGTGAGAAGAAAGCCAAAGAAAATTGATTATTATTATTTTTCCGCCCGTGTAAATTCAGCCAGGACCCGCACCCATCCAACGCCATTCAACGCCATTCAACGCAGATAATAAAAAGCGGAAATAAAGTGTCGGATTCGCCATGACTAACGATCCCCGGTTCATATTTTTATTTCGGGAATTAAAAAAAAAAGAGAAAAAAAAGTGACGACAAGTCACGCCAAAACATTTTGAAAATTATTTTTGGTTTCTATTAAACTTTCCTCACGCCAACAACAACGGGGAACAAACTCACGTGGCCTATAAACTCCGCCACACGTTCTGGCCATCAGCTGGGCATTCGACTGCCCAATTCGTCGGCCGTTTGATTCAAATAATAAAAATAAAAAAAGAGGGGGCCGACGCTTTCGGCTCTAACCGCGCTCGCCTAAAATAGAAGCCCTGCTCCATTCAATTCATTTATCTAGCTGCATCTTAATTCTATTCGCTTTTTTTTTCTTTCTATTTTCGTCCGCGATATCTGGCCCGGCACAACAACAACAACAACAACAACCTTCCAAAAAAAGAAAGCAAAGATGAGGATAACGAGCTCTAGCCTTTAACCTATAGAATATCCGTTCTATTATATTTTCTGATTTCCTTTTAATAAAAACGATACGCGATGCATCTTCATTTGGTTGGTCGTTTCGCTGGTCACTTTGTTGTCTGCTGGCCATTTTCCTTTTTTCCTCAAACCTGTCGGCTGTCCTTTTTTTTTTTGAAATTTTCGTCCCTCTCCCTCCTTTTGCCCGTCATATAAGGACAGCGTGTGGCGGACAAGAAGAAGAAGAAAATCCTTTTTGATGATGGCCCAACCTTGTTTTCTTTCTATTCACTTTTCCTTTATTATATGAGAAAGATTCAAACAAATAAAAATATAAATATAAAACGCCGTCGCCATGACTACCAGCAAGGTGGGGGAGAGATACGTTGCCCTTGAGACGCCGGCCAGACACGACACGGGCGACTTTGAAAATCTACGCAAAGAACGACGACGATAGGAGATTTGTTGGTAATAATAATTGATACACGGGTGGATTGGGGGTTATTATCATAATAATAATAATAGAGGAGTGACCGGTGTGAATGGCCTCCGTCCGTCCCTCCGTTCGTCCTCCTTATTCCCGCGTTATTGCGACATTTTCCCGTCTGGCCGTCTGGCCCCCGAAAGATGAATGAACGGCCGGGAATAGACGCTGAGACTGCACAACGGTGAACCTGTCACACACAGAGAGATTCGCCGCAGTCCCTCTTTTAAATCCTCTCCGTAGAGATGAAGAAGGAAAAGAAAAAAAAAATGTATAAAAATAGGAGTGACACTATTAACAAAAAAGAAAAAGAATCCAGCCAAGTCTGATATTAGCGAATCTCCTTCCGGCGGAATTTTTTGTTCGTTGGCAAAATGGATGATGATGGCACAGCAGATGGCCAAGAAAAAGAAAAAAGAAAAAAGAAAGAAAAAACGATAACGAATCACAAAAGAAATAATCCAGCGGATATTTCTTTTGATCAATTCGCGATCTTGTGCTGTACAAGTTGGAGAGAAGTTGAGACTGACGTTGTAAATAAAGGCATATCAGTTTGGGGGGGGACCGGTGATTTATACGCCACGAGAAGAGAGAGAAAGAGAGAAAGAAAGAGGGGAGAGTCGGCGATGTATCATCATCATCTGCGGGCAAAACCGCCGCTGCCGCAGCCACCGCCGCCGCCGGAATATCCAAGCGCGCGCGCGGGCCGGTGGTTGTTGTTGTTGTTGTTGCATATCGGCGGATGGACACCTGGCCCACCCCAAAAAAGAAAGAAAAAGAAAAAAAAACCAACCAAACAAAAGAAAAGCAAAGTTTACATCTCCATGTAAGCATATCTGTTTTGGTGTGACCCTTTCCCACCCACCCACCACCACCTCATCCACTGATGTGGCCGTCTCTTTTTCTGTGTGTGTGTGTGTGTGTGTGTGTCCAGCGGGCAAGAGTCTCTCTTCCCTTAAACTGACTGAGCATTTTTATTTAAAGAAGATTTTTCAAGTTGATTTGTTCTATAGCCCGTCTAACTTTTATCTTTTTCCCCTCCCCCCAATATGTGGACATGCTAAAATGGAGAGCATATCTTTGACGCAATCGATACCGGCCTGGCCAGCAGCAGCAGCAGCAACTATCTCTTTCTTCTTTCTCTGGTTTATTTATTTTTTTCTTTTATTTTTACGATCAAAAGAAGAAAAAGATGTCGGGAGAAAGAAGAAAGAAAGAAGAAAAAAGGAGCCCGGGAGCGTGAAAGGCTAGACTCATAAATACTATTTCATAAAGTATTATAGGTTTGGATGTGGTATATAGGGGAATTGTCGATAGTCTTTTGTTATTTATAAATGCGCACTGTATAATCTAGAGAAAGGTAAAAGGGGAAAGAACGAAAGGAAATCCCGTTACGATCGAGCGAGTAGATTATTAGATTATCGGGCACACGGAAATGTATATCCCTTTGGTGCTGGTCTGTACAGCCAGCCAGCCAGCCAGCCAACCAACCAGCTAGAGAGACAAATGTATAATCCCCCAAACGCTTTTATCCAGACTTGGAAGAAAGAAAAATTCTTCAGAGGTAGAGATGACTCATCAGGAGGAGCCCTGGACAATATTTTCGTTCGGGCAATAAGTTTATGCCCAGCAATAATATGGGCGCAGCCGTAATAATATAATGAGCCCTCTTACCACACACAAAAAAAGAAAACAAGTCAGTCCAAAAAATAACCTCGTCATAATCTAACAGACTGTCCCGCGTGGCCCACCGTGAAATTGTGAATGAATGAACACACACAAAAAATGTGTGTGTGCTAGCCGGTGGAGCTCAGCAGCCCAGCCGAACGTGTAAGCCAAAAGGCGCGGGAGAATTTAAAAAAACTATATCCGCACCCAAATCAAGTTGAATTGCGTCAATGGCAACAAGTCTATATTTATCATATACTACACCACAGAGAGCAGTGCAACACAAGGCGGTTATTATCAAAACGTCCGTCTCCGCTGTCGACTTGTTCTCTCCGTGTGTGTGTGAACATTTATAGAATCTCTCAAAAGCGGATGGGTGGCGCGCGAAACCTGGGAGCGGATGAAAGATGGAGCCGAATGAAAACGACCCCAAAGAATAAAAAGAAAAAGAACGGAGAAAATAAGGAGCAGCCAGCGGCCCAGCCAAAGAGCACACAAAAAGGGTCGTGTGTGTGTGTGTGTGTCAGTTATGCAACGGCCGGTGATTTGTGGAAGAGAGAGAGAGAGAGAGGGGCCGGCCAGGAAATCCACATTTGGAGTTTCCCATATCAAAGAATTGAAGACGCTGAAAGTAACAGCGCCCGCCGCGTCTCATTCACCATTTCCTTACCTTGCCCAGCTCAGAGCTTCCAGTGCACAACACACACACATCTACATTTGTATAATATACGTCTGTGTGTATCGTCTGCCCGGCCGCAATGGACGGGCGTGATGAATTCCGGCGCGCGAAGAGTCTACGACCCCTTTATGCACCCCCCTCCATGCTGATGCAGGCGAGAGACAAGCCCTGGAATCGCAAAGAAGAAGAAGAAGAAGAAGAAGAAGAACCTATATACCTTTTTGGTATTTTATGGGATGGCAGAAACGACATGGGAAGGGCCGGCAGCAGCAGCTAGATCTCTAGTGCTGGAACACACACCTTGACAACCGAGTGAGAGAGAGAGGAAGAAGAAGAAGAAGCTAAGAAGAAGAAAACCGCCAATAAGGGAGCAGCAGCCAAAAGGTTCAGTCTCTCAGCACTATATATCTTTCCGATTTTTGTTTCAAAAGTTTTTTCTCGGGGCTTTTTTTTTCTTTCTCTCTCTCTCAGATGAGCTGGCCACTTCTTCATCAGTGGCCGCCATCTGGAAATGGGAGCCATTCAATGAACTCAACCTAACCAGCACCACCACCAAAAGTGAAACAACGCGTCTGCTGGTGCCCCATTCATTGGCAATTGATTTTCACATCGAGATGCCAATGTCTTATTTCTCCGTCTGCCATACATCAGCTGCTGGACCGACGTCTATTGCCCAGCTCAAACGGGTTTCTCTGTTTCTGTTTTTTTGTTGTCCAGCGGTGGCCATCAGCCAGTTCGATCGAGTTGCGATGCATTTTCATCGGTTGTCTGACATCATTCTATCGACTGGCTCCTATCGCCTTTTACGTCACCCATGGAACACGAACATACACAACACAACACAGACTGCCGGGCTACCCGTCCATTGGGGGAAATGTTAAGGCCAGCAGCAGCAGCTACTAGAGGGGGGAGAGAGGAGGCTGTTGTGGACTCTATCGAAGCTGGGCCAAATAGGAACGGTGACAAGCGCAGGTGCCGAGCCCCGTGAATTGTGCGAGATTGATGGCGAATAAATCTGGGGACGACATTGGCGCTTGCTGGTGCGTGCACAGCCAAAACAGCCACACAAACTGCCACCGTTAGTGGTGGTGGTGCCCAGTCTCTCTACATGTGTACGCGTATCAAGATCTTGATGCCAGCGAGAGGATGGTCACATCGTCGTCGTAATCTCTTTTTTCTCTTTCATCCAATCTCTTCCATTTCTTCTTTCGTTAACAAATCAATCAATCAATGGATTGGTTTCAATAGTTGGGTTGCCGGGGGGTGCCCAGTTGGTAGATGTTTCTATGAATTGAGGAAAGGAAAACAATAATAAAGCCAACTGAAAAGATGTAATAATACACGCGGGATAAATCAAGTGGCAGATTGATTAGATTGTACACGACACACGAGACTGGTTTGTGGAAACAAAAAAGACGGGGGGAATTAAATATGTGTTTTTGTTTTATTTTCTTCTCTCCTAACAATCTCGTTTCGATTGTTTTATGTAATAATAATCGCAAATGCGCGCGCTCAGGGAGCGGAATGAATCAATTGGCCATCCGTCACGTTCTCCCACCACCCGTCCGTCACGAGTAATGAAGCGAGTCGGTTGACGAGGCCCTCAAACACCTGGCCGTCCCGTCCAGGGAGAAAACAAAAAACACAACCGATATGAATAAACATGACGACGGTTTTTCCCCCTTCAACTGCGCCCCTTTTCCCCCCATTCATTACATTTCATCAAAAAACCACGAATCAATTCATTTTTGTTGTTTTTCTAAAATTTAAAATTCACGGCCACCTCTGCTCGAATGTTGACCTCATTTTGAGCGCGAAAATTTGCAAATCTGTTCACGCCAAAAAAGGGCGGTGCTGGGCGCAGTATAACGAAAATGATGAGCTGATCATTTTTCATTTTGGCACATTCCCGAAAGGAACACATTAAGACAAATGGCGAGGAGGTGCCAGGTGTCTATGGCGGCAGGTTTCCATTTTGGTCAATCAAATTTTCTTGTTGCACTTTGCTTGAAGTGTTTAAAACTCAAATTTTAGTCGAATTTGATTGTTTACCCACAGAAAAGTTGTAAGGTACAAAAACAAGCCTGATCTGCAGTGGTTCTACAAATGAATTATTGAAAAAAAAGACCTGACTGAGTCAACAAAAACAATTCCAGTCAAACGCATAGCTCAGGGATAATCGTACTCTGTTACTAGTTAACGATTTCCAAACTAACCAACGCCACCAAACAGTCAAAAAGGAAGAAGAATAGAAATGAATTTTTCCTACCTTTAAGCATGGGAAATCCACAGCCAGACATCCACAAGTGTTTCTTCCATCCGCTGAAAAGTTGAATCCACCAGGAGGGATAGGTAAAAGGGAGTCCTCGTGAATACACCCACACACACATGGGTGTACACGAAGACACAGAGGATTTATAGAAAGAAGAAGCAGATATCCGCAGCTCGACCGACACTGGTATTTGTTTCCCAATCAAACAGGATGCTGTTTATCTAAATATAAAATGAAAAATGGTTACGAAACATATTTACAGAAACAACTTAAGTAAGGAAAAGTTGAAAATGAGTCAGTGTGGGTGTACCCTAATTGTTAATTAACAGGAGAATTTAGGGTTAACATGTTACATGTAATGTGCTGCATTTATGCAACAAATCAGAATGTATCATTCAAATATGTAGCAGGTCACAGGTTAATAAAAGTCATGAAAATCATTACCCGAGTGAGGATGATTGTTACTTATGACAGGTAAGTACCTCCAGTCCACAGCAACGAAACTTGCACATATCATTGTTACGATGGCTGGCTCTGGTCTCAAATCTGCAACAAAGAAGAAGGTTACGTAGTGCAAACAGAAACAAACTGGCATGCATCAACAGGGGGCTTACGTAATAAAGGCTAGTCATGAACCATTACATTTCACAAATTTGGAACAGTGTTCTCTTCTATTAAAGCTCCCATAATCATTCATTCATTTGCATTCTTGGTTTTATTTTCCCGCCAAACAGCATGGACTGGAGAGCATGAAGAGCCACGACACAAAGTTACCAAGATACACAAGTTCACTTCAAACCGATCAGTTGATACGACGACCACATTTTTGTCATTTAACTATTTCTCTTTTTTTCGTGAGGCACATACGTTTCAAAAAAAGTAATTCAACTTTATAATCTTGAACTTACGTCTCTTTTTCGAACTTTGAAACAAAGGGAAAGCAGACGACACTAATCTTCTAATTAGTCATGATTGATTATTGATTAAGATATCGATCGAAATTATTAATCGACCTCTGTAACCGCTTAAAAAACGATTAATGCGGTTTTCTTACCCGCCCATTTTAAAATACGGATCATTTTAATATCTAATAGTTCGTCTCTTCAAATTACACTGAGCCTCGCCCTTTACCATAATCAAGATAAAAGTAAATATTTAATCCGAAACCCGCAGATAATTACTTTTAGAACGAAACCGCCACTAGTAAAGATCCTGCAGGACCCTCTTGGCTTCCAAAGAGGGACTAAAATCCGCCCTTGGATAAAACTAAGAAATGGAAGGTGTTTTATTTTTTCTCAATTCTCATGAAAAGAGTTTGTTTTGGGGGGATTTCACGGTTTAAAAAAACAAAACAAAACAAAAGAAACCAATGCGGCCCTTGATGCCTTGATGGCGTCGTATAACACCGGGCCATCCTTTGATTGCCGGGACGGTTGCCGCCGCCGGTCGGCTATCTCCGCTCGTATAATGAAACAGACGACAGCAGCGAAATAAGCCGAATAAGAGAATAAGAGAGATACCAGCAGGTGTAGTCGATTGGGCATTATAGTCTGGGGCCGTTCCGTCATTTGCCTAATGGATTATATATAAACTTGTCCGATAGTCCCGTCGACTGTCCTCGGACGCTACTCTCCTCTGCTGCTGCTGCTGCTGGCCACCCTCCTTTTTGCTTTATTGTCTTCCAGCAACAACAGAAGGATAAGGTCAAAAGAAATTCAAACTCGACGTGTTCATTATATCCCAAGCTGTTGTATCCCGCCAAAGGACTTTTTCTTCTGCCGCTATCGCTAAAATAAAATAAAAGAGGAAAAAGAAAATCATTTCGTGAGAAAAATGGCCAACTCTTTTTCTTTCGGTGCGTATATACTTGACACTATTTGTCGGTGGCGATAAGACACACACTCTACCATGACTTGCTACTTAAACCATCAAGGAGAAGAGTAGAGAGACTCTCACTTGTTCCAAAGTGCTGGCGGGGCCAATTAAAAAGCAGCGCAATGTCAAGTTCTTAATTTAAAATTGTGTTGTTTTTCTTAAGGGTTTTTTTTTTTTACTTTTTTTGTCTTGTGTATAGGCCGGGTCGGCCACCACTTTTGTCCAGCTCGACCAGCAGCGTTTTACATTTGAACTGGGCAACGACAGTCGCCGCGACGACTCTGTTTTGAATTCCGCGCGTAGGGTCTGAATAATAATTTTGGTGAAACGTCACGTCCAAACGACAATGGGTCGTATAGTAGCCTAGTCTGCCCACACCACCAATAATAGCCACCACCATAACAGCTTGGGCATATGGTCCAGCATCTCCAGTCGTCCTATAGGAGTCAAGACGACGCAGTCGACGACAACATTTTTCGCTTCGGGAACCGAGTAGGAGCCGACAACAAAAGGAGTAATTTGTTTGAATGAAAATGAGCCATCTGTGTGTGTGTGTGTGTGTGTCTGTGCGACGGGCGCGTGCAATAGGGTCATAACGGCCCGTCTATGGCTCGTCGCTGCCATCATCGGTATCCCCTCTCCGTCCAGCAACTTTTTGGGGTCTGGCTGGGCTGCTGGGCTGGCGGCTGGGCTATTACCCCCGGTTGGATACATACACACATCAGCGAGCGACAACAATGTTGTTTAGTTAGTGGCTTTGAAGAGGTTCGCGCCGTGCGGGAAATAAAAAAAAAAATACCCAAAACACACACGGCGACACAAAAAGGTCCCAGTGGAAAAGAGTCAAACAAACAAACAAACAAATAAAGTCGTCGCTTTGGCACCGATTTCACCGCGCGCCGCTATTTTGTCTTTTCGTTTTTATTTTTATTTTTCTTTTGGTCGCCGAGCTAAAACGCGCTCACGTCATCAGATCATCAGTGCCGTTTAAAAAGTCTCTAAATTGTCCATCGGCCATTATTTGATTCCAATTTGCTCGTCCCTGTAGCTCAACATTTATTTATTTATTTTTAAATCAAAGAAGATTTTTTAAATTTATTGGTACCGGTATACTACGCCGGGATTTATTTGATATAGGCGTGCCCCGCCATGTTTTATTTTTTTTTTTTTTCAAATGAATATTAAATCAAGGAAGAAAAGAAAAAAAAGGAGAGAGAGAGAGAGAATGATGAAGAGTGGACTAATAAGGGAATCTTTTCGGTGGCGTATATAAATGTGCAGCAGCAGCAGACTCGCGAACGAGTCATCGGACCAGATCGTCCCTTTTTTAAAAAAATAAAAAAATAAAATAAAAAAGAATCTATAGTGTGGGATTTTATAAATATTATTAAAATATTATTATGATCAAAAAGGAAAAAGAAAGAAAAAGTATGACTCACTTTTTTTCGGTTGGATGATTCGCTTCCTTATCTCTATGACGTCAAAAAACCCCAAAAATTCATTCCCGGGCAAATTTCAAAATTTTCTTGTTCCCTTTCAAACTGAATCATCCCCCCGATTTTTTAAAAAATGACCGAGAATAACAAACGCGAGTAAATGAAGCCCCACCGAGTAAATTCTAATATTAATTTTTTAAAAGCTGCAAAAGAAGAAGAAGAAGAAGTTCCATTCAAAGGCATGTGGAAGCGCAATGCGGAGCGGAAAATGCCCGCTAGACATGTATCAGTACACCGGGCGCACCTTAAATAGGGAAACCTAATGCAATCGGACCATATATGCCCGTTCACTTTTTCTCTCTCTTCTTCTGCTGTGCAGTTGCTGCTTCCAGCTGAATAAGCTGGACAAAGTCTGAGCAACAAGAGAGCCCAAAGATGTATATCATACACACGATATAGTGGCCGTCGTTGGCGCATATAGGCCTATATACTAGACACAATCTAGCCGGAATGAATCGGCATCTTTTGGCCTAGATAATTTTTTGAATACGCGCTCACACGCGCATTTGTTCCGGGGTTGGGTCCAGGCTCTTTTTATGGGCCGGATCATGTGGTCCCGAATCGAAAGGAGATTTTCGAGTGAGACATGTGAATGGCTGCTGTGGACGACAATTGGAAAAAGAAAGAAAAAGAAGTTTGGACAGTTGAGGGGATCCTCCCTGAGAAGATGCGATGCGGGAGACGGCCAACAGGTTATCGGGTTCGTTCAATTCTTTTGGCGACCATCGGCTGATTCATAACCCCCCTTTCCTCTGCTCTCTCGTATATGCTGGACCCACAAAGAAGAAGAAGACAACGCGCTTAATATACTGTCGGGTTATTTAGTAGCTGCTAGAGCGCGTCTCACGGCGGCCACAGCAGAGCCGGGGCCACCCATCAAAGGACTTGCCACCTCGGCCAAACGGGGCGAGAACGTGCGGGACCACGTCGCGTTTTTTTTCTTTCTTTCTTTCTTCTTCTATTTTGCTTTTCTGCCTTTACCCAATACAAGACATTGACTGTGTGTGTGTGTGTCTCATAAGCAACTTTCGAGGTCATGGCAATCTGCCCAATCGTCAAGAAAACAAAAAGAAATAGATATTATTATTATTACATAGATGTATTTATTTATATCTATCTAATAATCACGCAGGGATTCAAATTGGATTTCGGACGGAATGAAATTCAAAATAAACCAAAAACCCGCCAAAAAAGAAGTCACTCAAATGAAGATGTAATAACATATGTTTTATAAATAACTCGCCGAATCAAATTCTTGGCCAAATTTTCGTGTGGGGAATCTACTCCGCCGGTATTATACCGGTATTGTAGGAAATAGCAATATTTCATCGAATTTCAAAAATGGCTCCCGATGTTTGTTCGGCCACGAGATGGCATTGTTCCTTTTGATTGCCAACTGGATGATATTAGGAGGCTGTGTGATGTGCAACCAGGAGCAACTTGCCCAGGATGAGCTGGGAGGGGGGGGGGGGGGGTTGCAAAAAAGAAGAGGGGGGCTGATGACGTTCCAAGTGTACGTACATAGATAGGGAGAGAGAGAGAGAGAGGTGGTTCAGAAGAAGAAGAAGAAGCTCAACGGGATGGACGAACGTGAGCAGCCGAGTGCCGTCGCCGGGTCTGGGGCCGGGAGACAGCCCCAACGAAGGGAGGCGAGGGGAGGAGTGTAGTGAGAAAGGGAGAGACCCAGCACACACACACACACACACACTCACGCAGAGAGAGAGTGAGAGGCAGCAAGGGCTTTTTAAACGGCGCGCTAAAGCTCTTGGCCCATCAGTTGCCAAAGTTCTCTCGTGACCGCAGAGAGCCCAACCGAAAAACACGCGGATTTCCTTTTCGTTTTCGTTTCAACCCCCAACGATTTGATTTTTCCATCATTTCATTTTTAAACAAAATTTTTCCATTCCGTTCAACTCGAGAGAATTTTCTCTTTTGACTCACGTTATACGGTGTGTGTGTTTTTTTGGTTTCATTACATAATCATTCCCCCCAAACACCCCACCTAGTCCATTCATTCGAATTTTTTTTTTTATTTTTTTTTTTTGGTTCATTTTGGGTGTCGTGAAACAAAACTGGACGAGAGAAAAAGAAAAAGATCAAAGTGTGTTGGGCTCCCGCCCCGGTGTTGGACTCAATCAACGAACTGGTTTGATCGTGAACCAAAAAACCCAAAAATTATAAGAAGAAAAATATCCCCCCAAAATTATTTGATTCGTTTCACGCCAAGGTTCGACGACCGACGCCAATAGTCGACGCTATCCCACATTAATAATTAATAAGCCCATAATTGTTTTAGTCTTTGGCTCCATTTTCTAGTCGTTCGGTTCTATGGTCATCGGCAAACTACGTGACGAGCCGGTGGATCGCAAACTTTGACTGGCCTCGTCCGCCTGTTGCAACCGCACCCATTTTTTCGTGTTTCGTGTGCCCGTCGCCGTCGAGTGGTTTTCATTTGTCTGTGCGAGTGCGAAAAAATCGAAAAGAGAAAAAAAAGATTTGCAGCAGTTTGACACGGCACGTTTCCATTGGCATCACAACTCGATGTCGACTTTTGATGGTGGACCGGTTCTCCGCCGCTGCTGCTGCTGCCCGTCCACTTGAGGCGCAACCCGACGACGACGCCAAACGAAAGAACAAGTCATGAACTTTTAACGACGGCCATCGTTTCTTTCTAAACCGCGCCGAGAAAAAGAAGAAGAAGAGAAAGAATCTTGATGATGATGATGACGACGACGACGGATAAAGTGACGTGCCGGACGGCCGCCTACGTCGCCATCTTCCTCGTCTCCCTGTCGACCCTACACTCGGCAAGCGCTTGGCGCAACGACCGCCGTAAGTTTTCATTTCATTTCATCTTCTTCATTTTTTCACGCACGTGTGTGTCTGTCTCTACTCCGTCTGACATTTTCTTCAAGATGCGAAAACCCACTCGTTCCTTTGAGTTGATTTATTCCGCCGCTACCGCCTACTAGACTTGTCCCGCTTGGCTCCCGTTTCACGAATTATACAATTTTTTTTCAATATTTCTTTTTCTATTTTTTTTCGCCCAGCCAAAAAAAAAACTCTCCTTTTTTTCGCGCGTTTCCCTTCATCAACAATTCACGTACCTTGTGATTATATATATTTCGACTGTCTGTCCGTCTGTCTGGCCTCTGTGTTTATGTATTGAGACGTGTGTGTCCAGCAGCAGCAGCAGCAGCGGGAGCCAGAAAGTCTAAAGATGCCACGTACTATACGAGAGTGCAAGTTTGAAAGTACCGCTAGTTGTCCGTCCCCCTTTCGCCTATCCTCCCGCGATAACTTTCGCCCGTGTGGCGCATACATTCCCGCCGTCGTAAATCTTTTGCCGGCCCTCTTTCAAGAAAAAAAGACAGCAGCAGCAGCGGGAGGAGATCCAGCCGAAGAAGATAGATAGATAGAACGTCGTTCAAAAAAAAACAAAAACAAAAACAAAAAAATGTAATGCACGGCGACTATTACATCATTTGGCGACGGTTGGATATCGAATAGCCATTTTCCAATAATAATCTATAAGGTCGATTCACTTGAAATACTTTCTCTCTAAATTTAAAAAAGAAAAAGAAAATTTACCGTACGCTGAGCGCGCCACAATTTTCTTTTTTTGTTGTGGTGTACTCCGCCCATTTTGAGCGCGGTCATCACGGTATACAGAGAGGAATATGTAAAGGTGTGTTTGGTAACGACGGGAGTCTTTTTCACCTCGGCAACTTTTTTCTTTTTTACTTTTTTGGAGATCGCCACCAACTGATGGCAGTTGTGACTCGTTTTTTCCACATTTTATTTGATTTTTTGGGGACTTCTGAATCACTCGAATTTCAACTTTACGCTGATGGAAAATTTTGTTATTTTTGCACGCGCGCCGTGTGGCTACTGTGATGGCGTAACAAGCGGTTCGCGGGCCCAACACACACTGAAATAGAACACGCCGTGCGCCGTTCGTTCCGACTCCCCAGGAGAGAGAGTCGCCGATATTTTAATTTCGCGCCTTTCTGTTTTTTCCTCTTTCAACTGAGACAAAACGCGCAGGAATAGAAAGAAGAAGAAGAAGAAGTTCTTCTTCGTTTTTGGGCCATTTCTCTTTCAAGTGAAGGGGCTAGTATAGTCGGTTAGGTCATGCGATTCTCATTTCAAGCCCTTCGTCTGGCACCCAGCTGCCGGCCCTGTTGCCCAATAACGTCACAAGACAACAACAACAACAACAACAAAGTAACCACCACAACAACAACAACCAAAAAAACGGTGGCCCTCTTTCCTTTTAAATTTTCTGATTTCGCCAAACAACTTTGCTCTTTTCTCAACTGTCTCGTTAGCTGCTAATTCCATCCGAAACGACACCCCAGCGGGATAGACCTCCTTCCCTCCCCCCTTTTTTTTTCACGGACTATATTTACACGCACGGTGTCGGGTCCACCACCACCACCACCAAGGAATGGGTCCGTCTCATGTGTCACTGCGGCTTTTGTGGAGCGGGCGAAAACTTGGTAGAAATCGAACCGGATGACTTGGAAATCGGCCCGTGTCTGGACTTTCGTCTGCTGCTGCTGCACGCAACGCAACGACAGAAAAAACTAGACGACCAGTCGCCTTTTATTTCTCTTCCAAAAGAGAATTTCCAGAGTCATCTGGAAAGATTCGCAACGTCAGAGTCAGCAGCAGCAGCAGCCAACGTCACTGGGTCAAAACGGTCCGGTGGCGTGAAATTGTGTGACCCAAGTCCAGTCATTCAAATGATGGCGCGTTTCGCTTCTATGAAAAATTCGGGACAGCGAATTTTTAGATTCGCAGGTCAGCCGCGACGACCTTGATATCAGTTTTCTATGGATAGACGCACACACACACACCACATTTTGCCGGGCGAATAATAAAAAAAAAGAACCGCCCGTCTTAAAAAAGAGAAAAAGTCATGCAATTTCGGTTCAATGTAGATTCTTGTTTTCATTTTTGCCATTTTTATTTTCGCTGGTCTACTAAACGTCTGTGAGATAACGAAACTGGGTCAGGTTTAGATTGGCTCACGTCCCGGTTAGCGAAAAATGTTTTGTTTCCTTTTGGATTTTGGTTTTTCGTTTTTTTATTCACCAACGAACAAAAGTTAAAAGAAATAAAACTAATCGCTCGCAGAAACCACCAAGAGGAAAAAAGAGAATTCAAATAAATTTCATTTAACTTCTTTGCCTTTGGGAGGAGTTGTTTAAATGATTTATGTCTCTACCAACTTTGCGAATCGAAAGAAAGAGAGAGTGCTGGACCACCAAATGGACGGGCAGCAAGAGGAGGAGGAGGAGGAGGGGGACAGGCGTGTCCCGCCGTCGTCCCGTGGTGATTTGACGTCGCATTCCTGGACTCGATCCATCGCCGACCATCTCTGCCCTGTCGCATCATTTCATATCCGACAGACCTGAACGGCGAGGGGCGTGTACGTGTGTGTGTGCTGGGCGAGAGAGAAAATGAGAGAGAGAACAAGTCGGGTGGTCCCGAATTCCACCCGCCACCACCTCAATTCGCAACTGCGGGATTCCGCGTGCAACCGGCGTGTGTGTTGCCCTGGCCGGACCAGAGTGACGCAAGGCGAGAAAGAGAGAGAGAGAAAATAAGTGGAGCGACCACACTGAGAGATTGACGATGACCTATATATAATAAATAGCATAGACACACACACACACACATCTATCGGGAGAGACTAGTGTGCAGCAGAGGTGCCGGTCACGCAATCACCACCTCAAAAAAGAGCCTAAAGAAAATAGAATCAGAAATTTCTCCCGAAGAAATGAAATGAAAAAAAAGGTGTCGGACGTGAGTGCAAAGATGATGAAGGTTACGGCAACACACACACACACGCATTGCATCAGTGGGTTGGATGGTTTGAGATGGACAGCACACTTGCGCCGCGCTTGTGTTTGTTGTTGTTACAACATCGCTCACGAACTTGTCCCACATTAGTGGAGGGCCCCGCTTTTCCAATCATTTCTCTCTCTCTACACACTTACGCAATTAGCCCAGTGACTTGACTGGGAATTTAAAATCCGAGTGCGCTCGTTTGCTGCACTCGTCACTGACCCAAAGCAAAAAGAAGAAGCGGAACCCAACAGTCTTGTCCGCTTGATATTCTTCTTTTCCCGACATGTATGGATTTATTGCAGGATTACATATGTGTGCACTATCGTTGCCATTTTGATTTTGGGGGGGAATAGTCGCGGGATAAATACTGTGCACGCCGGGTAACCATGACAACCAGACATTTCGGCTATAGCGACTGGCTGCTGTCAAGGCGGCCAAGTCCAGTCCATTCCCGGGTGAGAAAGGAGACGATGGTAATGCCTCGTGATTCACGCGGTCGAGATCAGTTCAGTCTGGCGCGGGAGAAAATTAAAAAAATAATAAAACAAAATATGGCGAAACGAGAAAAGGACGGGACACACATACAGCAGCAGCCGGACTGGACTGGGAGGAGGAGGAACCCACATGGAGTGTCCGTGTGTCGTGTGAGCTCGTTTGTCACAACTTGGCCACCTTCCATGGCCCATCCAATTGGGTCAATAACGAGGGAGGATCTCTTAGCTCAAGAGAGAGAGAGAAAGAGACTTTTGCAGTTTTGTTTGCCACTGGTCACACACTCTGCCTGCCTGCCGTCCGTCTTCTATTTCTTCGGCCTGTTTTTAAAACTGCGCGTTTGACTTTATTTCCGTCCCTCAAGGGAGAGCCAGTCTCGTACGTATTAATTAGCCCAACTTGTATCAACATGAGTGAACTGCTGGTCGTGTGTTTTTTCGCCTCGCCAACACATTCTCCTCCTCGTCGAGTCGAGTCGAGCGTGAAAAAAAAGGAAAGAAACGCAAACACTCGCGCGTCGATTCGAAACGAGCGCAAAAACACACATCAGCTGCTGGCTGGCTGGCTGCTGCTGACCCGCAATCAAATAGAAAAGAATACAAAAATAATAATAAGGTGTTGTGTGTGTGTGTGGATGGCCACCAGCGTCAATCGACGAAAAATCGAGAATCCTTGAATGGACACAAGAGAACGACTTTCTTTCAGCCATTTTTCACTGGAAAAACAAACAAAAACACCTGTCCTGGGTCACCTTAAAAGAGCGTAACAAACACTCTCCGTGCCACACGTTTTGTAAGTTTTCCCAACTGAACACGAGCAGTCTGAGAATGAAAAATAAACAACCCAAAGTCTTATCGTCCCAAAAAAGTTGTCGACAGCGACAACAAGAAAAATCACAAAATAAAGACCAAACAAATTGGAAAATATCAAGCAGCTGTAGTTAAAATATTCTGGTTAAAGAAAAAAGAACAGGTTTGTTGGCTTGGCTATCGATCCCCGCAATCAGTCACAACTACTACCACCACCACCACAAGAAAAAGAACAATGGAAAAGGGAGAAAGAAGAAAAGAAAACTGATAAAACATTTCTCACGTACGCGGGAGCCATGTACACAAGAGTGAATTGTGTAGACTGCACGAATATACCTTTTCTTCTTTTTTTTATTGACTTGAACGAACCTCATTTTTCTCTCTCCTACCCCCCAACCAACCAACCAACCATTTGTTACATTATTATTACGCGTATTATGCAAATGTGAATGGCGGATGACTTGATACTTTCGTCCCGTTACAGGGCCGAAATTCTTTGGAGACAAAGTGCCAGTGAAAATGCTGAACCCCGTACACCAAAGTACACAGAAGAAGATCGTGATGTATCACAATTTCTTCCGATCACGAGTCCATCCTCCCGCCGCTGACATGCTGGCCATGGTAAGAAACATTTATTTTTTTTTTCTTTCCCGACCGCAAATCGTCTAGTCTCGCTATTTTTCAACGTCCAGCAAAACGAGTCAACAATGATCAGCATCATTGATTCGCACGCCTCAATGACTCGCCATTTTGGGGTCGCTTTTTTATTCATTTCTGATTTGATTTCGATTGGAACAAGGAAAAAGAATAGAAGAAAAAACAAGAACGAAAACAAGTTTGTCTCCTTGCGACAGAGCCTGGGTCAAGTCAATTTGTCTGGCTGGAAAAGAAAATCAAAAAGAAAATTTTCAAGGTTTTCATTTTCTTATTTGCTCGCCGGTGGGGGTATACAGACACCTGCGCTGCAGCATGAATGGATGGGTGCGACGCATAAAAGATCAACTAACAATCGGACCGTGTTCTTATTTTTGTTTCTTTGATCACTCTGGCGTGTTTCACAAATGGCTGAATGGCGTGGCGGCGTACACCAACGACGGGACCTGAATTGTTGCAACACACACACACACAAATCGGGCGAACAGACTTGGCATGCCGAAGCCGCCAGAGACGCGCAGCGCTGGGCGGACCAGTGCCAATTTCTGATCCACGACAATGTCACCGGACGATGGGTCGATGACTTTGGATCTTGCGGGCAAAACATTTTCGTATCCACTCATCAAGTTCCATGGTGAGTAATAGCAGTGCGAACTTAATTTTTTTTTTAAATTCACGAAATCAAAATTGAGTTTAAACAAGATAATCAACTAGATGATATTTTAGTTGATTATTCAGTTTTATCTTGTTTCCAAGTATAAAACTCAATAAATATATATATTCCTAGTGCTCAATGTATTGAAAAAACCTGTACGTAGTGCTGAGTGTTTGCTTCATCAACGATAACCACCAAGTGACTTGTTCACATTGATGATGTTGGACAAGGAAGCAACTCATACCTAAAATTATTTTCTCAAGTTTTTCTTCTAATTTGGCCACGGTGGCCTCTGACAAGAAAGAAAGCTATGTCTGTGCCTGCCCCTACCAGCTTTTTACTCGACAAAATAATTCACACTCAGGTTTAAAAAATTAAGAAAAACTTACCTGTCAGAATAGTAGAATATCTGTTGTGTAGTGCACAAACTATTTTCTAGTAGGTTTTATCTATGATTTCTAGTATTTTCTCACATTTTCAAATTTAAAAAACAAAAACAAAAAACACACGGTTCAGGGTTCATGTTTTCGCCAAATTCTAGTCTGCAATCTTAGTTTTGCATTTGCCAGATTGCGAAAATTGAGTCGGAAATTGACTCAAAAATTTACATTGTCGAGTTTTCACTGAATTTGTCTTAAAAAAACAAATATTCAATAAAAATGATTGAGTTAAAAAAATAAAAGAAATAGAATAAAAATCGGATGATACGATAAAATTAGATATTGACAAAAATAGATTTGCAACGCAGAAAAAATTTTATCATTTTTTTTATCGAAAAGTCGAAATGATTGATGTGGAGAAAATATTTTGGGAAATTAGGATGTTTGCCACCAAAACGTGGTTCCTGGAAAAGCACAACTTTACGTACGGCTCGCCGCAGAACAATCTCTTCGAGGTCGGCCACTACACGCAAATGGTGTGGGCGGCGACTCACAAAGTCGGATGCGGATTCACCAAATGTCCGTACCGGCCCGACAAACGCTCCAGGGCGACTAAGCGCTCCGGCGGACGATCGGCCATCAAACATCCGAAATACTTTTACAACTACGTCTGCAATTATTGCCCCATGTAAGTTTCGTTTTTCTAATTGTTTTCCATCTGGGCCAACCAATTGACTAACTGACAATTGATTGGGACTCTCGTTTATCCGACAGAGGCAACTACATGGAACGTCTGGGCCGTCCTTACAAGAAGGGTCCGTCGTGCGGCCGCTGCAAAGGCTCGTGCAAACTGCGCAAGCTCTGCACCAATTCGTGTTCGTACGCCGATTTGTGGGTCAATTGTCGTGAGCTCAACACCACGTGGAATCAGTGGCTCTGCCACAACAATTCCAAAGAAGGACTCGACAGGAAAAAACACTGTCGGGCCACTTGTGAGTGCACCGGTAAAATCTACACGCAGCTCGGACGCATCAAAGCGTAAGACGCAATTAGTTCCAAGGACGAGAAAATCAACCCACTGAGTAGAAAGAAGAAGAAGACAAACAAAAATGAAATGATGAACAAATACAAAATTAAAAACTATGATAACTATTTCAAAAGTTGACGAAGAATAATGCGACGATACAATTGCGCCTTTTCCTCTCAATTCTCACTGCCCCCGGATTGATATTATCTAATTTCTGGAGCTGCTCTTCTTTGTACGAGGCTGTTAAAGAGATTAGACCCCACGGGTATGGCCGTGCAAGTGGCCATCATTCAAATTTGTAGAGCAAACTGAAGCAAAAAAAAAATGAAGAAAAACCAAGACTGAAAGTGTGACACGTACAGTACATTTGGATGTGAATCGTCGCGCAAGCGTGCCCAGTTGAACACGAAAAAAGTCTCCAGCCAACGAAACGGCTCTAGACAAAACAGAAATTGAGCCATCGCAGGACTCCCCCCGAGGTCGAATCGATTTGGTATGCGAAGTGCAGACAGTCCGTTTGTGATTTGACTATACACACGTGTACCTTATGTCTCCATGTTATTTATACATATTATATATATACGATAAACGCTGTGGTATTGTTCGCCTGTAATTCCCTCTCACGTAAAATGACATCAATTTTTGGAATCACTCATTAACCGTTGGCTTTTGACTCTGCAATCCTTTCCGCTCTCCAAGACAACTGCTCCAAAACCAGCTCCTCTCTCAGCACTATATATGCTCCTCCTCCTGTTACATCCACAACCCATATGTCTTAATCCATATCTTGTCTACAATACGTTTCGCAAGTCTCTTCATCCATCTCTGTCGTCGTCACCCCCATTTTTTAAAGCCAGTGTATCAGGCTGCGATATAAATACACTGGTCGATTCGGCCTATTGGCCACTGGTATACTACTACTACTACCTGTCTTGGCTGAGAAAAACCCTCCAAGCAAAAGAGAAAGACTTGGTGGACTGGAGACGGCAGGAATTTTTCAATTGAGATGGATTTCTTCCTCTTCAGTCTTTTCTTTCGATAATTACATAACAAGCCGAGAGATTGAAAAAACAAACAAACAAACTTGGATACCAAAAGAGCACGGGTGAATAACTGTCAAACCGAGAATCTTCGGTCACGATGGATGAGGAAGCAGTTGGCGATGGTTCAAAGGCACACAACTCTCAATGGTCAACGTTCACTTCAAATACTCGACAAGTTTGGTCGTCCGACGACGTAACCAGATGGTAACCATCGCTGCAAAGGAAATAATATTTTAAAATTCGGGAAATCAGTTACAACATTTAAATCTAGAAATACTTACAAGGACACGGAAATGTCTAATAGGTCGGCCGTGTGGCCTCTGTACTCGCGCACCAGGGTACCACTTCTAGAGTCAATCAAACGGACCACGCCGTCCAGACCAGCGGAGAAGAGTAGATGCGTGTGTTTGGGATGCCACACGAGCTTCACGACTCCTGCTGACTGATCGTACGACTGCCTTTCGATTTGAGTTGGTATGTCCCAACAACTGATTTTCCCGCTCAGCGTGCCTGTGACGACGAGGTTCACGGATGTTTCAGGACAAAACGAAACTGCTTCGACTGAGCTCTGATCTTCAGAACCACCAACGCCCACGCAGGACAAGGTGCACAAAAGCTGCAAAAGGCAAATATTTATTAAGGATTTTTAATTTATGAGAAAATGGTGTTAATAAATACTTTGCCAGTTTGACTGTTGTATAGTTTGGCTGTAGAATCAAAAGATCCGGAGACAATCAAGTTATTGTCGCGATGACAATCGATCGAGGAAACACCATTCGTGTGAGTTTGTCCTCCATTTGAGTGCTGAAGAACAGCCAAGGTTTTCAAATCAAACACTTTCACCGAACCGTCAACGTAGCCAACAGCTATCCGCCTACCTGTTTTAATAAATTACAATTCAAAATCAAGCCAATAGATTCTTTATCGTCAGTAATACCATCTGGAAGAATTTTGCCACATTCGTTCCTCTCTCCATGACCGGGTAAAGTTTTACAATCTCCAGACGGAATTTTCCACATCCAAGTGTCTCCTGCGTCAGTACCAGCAAATAAAATATGGGATGCTGGGTGCCAATCTATCCACTAGAAAAAAATTAATAATAATCAACATTCATATCGCTTGTTTTTTTTTCAAATAAGTCTTACAGTTAAATCTCCCGTTTCAAATGTCCAAACGACAGATTTGGTTGCCACCTTCCAAACTTGGATTAAGCCGGCCATATCAGCTGTGGCGACGTAGCAACCGTCATGACTAAAAAGTGCGCAGGTGACAGAGTCTTGATGATTTGTACATTCAAAAAGAACCTGGCCATCTGTGATATTCCACACATATGCTTTGTCGTCCTCTCCACCCGACACAACCAGTTTACTTTCCTTGGGTTCGAAAGAACAACAAAACACTGAACCTGTGGAAGATTAAAATATTTGAGCAAATTGTAATCACTTGCATGGTATCGATCAGCATCAAGAAGCACTTACCAGTATGTTGCTTGAATGTTAATAAAGCATCATCGGGTATGTCTAGTTCTTCCATTCCATCTTCACCTTCTGCTTCATTTTCACCATCCTCACCTTCTGCTCCCTCTTCATTTTCAATATCTTCTTCATAGACTTCAATCACTTCAAAGTCTTCATCTTCGTTCTGGTTTCCGACAATTTCTTCATCAGAATCATTGGGCTCTTGATCACGTGGAGAAACAGGAGGGGTATTGGTTTCACCCATGCTGCTCAAAATACAAAAATTTCCAGCATTACAGTATATGTGTAGAAAAACAAAATTTATTGCTATCCCACATCCCAGCAACTTAACATTTTTTTACATAATTTTTAGCACAACAGTAAGTATTTGTATTCCTATCAAATGAAAATATCTTGCAAGACTTGAAAAATATTTCTAAATATTAATGTCATGACTGAACGATGGAAATACACATTAAACAAAAAAAGTTTTTAGCTGACCTGATATTGACGATGTTGACGAAATATTCCAAGCACGTGCTAGAAGCAGACGAACGAAAGCACAGAATACGAATGTCAGCAGGATGCAGGTTGCCATATCAAATATTTCAATTTAGAATCGAGAGACATTAAAAAAAAGTAAATTTTAACAAAATTTTAAATAAAAAAATCTTTGTTTGTTAGTTCTTAGTGAATGGTGTAACCTTGAACTAGGAACATAGATTTCTCTTCAAGACGCGACTTAGTCAGACTTACTGATTTAAAAATCACGCTTGAACGTTGAACGACATAAAAAATTAAAAAAAAACTGAGAAACTATTTTTTTTAATGTTAGACTTCCGTCTTGAATTCTCGACCAGCGACAGCGTATAGCATACAAATCGTTGGTAAACTGTTCAACGTTTTAAATTGTTTGTTTTAAAAGTCTTCTGAGAATTTCATGGTTATTATTTGACTTTTCTAGGATTGGAGAACATTATTTTTGTCGTAAATTGGTAATATCAACAACGTAAGGCAACAGTAAACTGTCAAAATATATTTTTCAGAAGAGAAAACTGCTTATTTTAAATTTTAAATCAATAGTTTCGTCCTTCGTTATCAGATTTCATAAGAATTCATTTCACGATTTGTGTCAACCCTACTTCCTTACTTCTTCCTGCATTTAGAAAATGTGAATTGTGGATAGATTACGAGTTGATTCTAACACCTGATTAGATTTCGGAATGAAAGACTAATAGGGTCAGATAAGTCATAAGAAACGTTACATTACATTCTTCGCTAGAAAAAATGTCGAAAGAACGAATGAGAGAAAAAAAATCAATGTAAATGCACTTCTCAAGCAACGCCTTTTTTTCCAAAGAAACAGGATTTCCTGGTAGACATGAAATTCTATCCTAGTTTCCAGTTGATATCTACACCAATGAACGTATAATCAATAGCAATACATACGAGCTAACGAACATACCATTCGATATATCAGTGCACAACAATTCCTCTACCAACGTCGCACACAACGTCAATCACATTTTTATTGAAAAAGAGAGGAATTTTATTTATTTAACATTACATAACGTACTTTGTTCAATGCTACGTTGTGACTTTTTCATATCGTCTACGTGGTCATTTCGAGTTTGGCGCTTTTCGAACCCTGGCGTACGCTGCTACTCTTTTGTTTTCTAGTTCGTAAAACTGTCGTTATTTAAATTATGGCGCTGTGCAGCCATTGCATTCTTACTGCTTGCCAACGAGGAAAATCACGCACTTCTGAAAACAACTAGAAATTTTCTAGTTCGGTTAAAAAAAAACAATATTTTGATGGTTCATCAAATAAATTAATGGTAAGAAAATATTTATTTACATCTGGAGCTGACAATGTGAGGAAATTTAAGGCGGATTATCTCTTCAATCGCTTCCGCTCCTCAATTCCCATATTGTTGTTTTATGTAGTCCAGTTGTGATCTCATTGCTGTTCCAATTTCAAATCTAGAACATTTTAATTTATTCTAGGTATTTTCATAATGGCTGAGTCTGCAGTGCCAGCAAAATCTCCTGCCATTATTAAGGAGGGCTGGCTACTAAAAAGAGGTGGGTTATAACATAACAACACTACCTACAATCTTATTGTTGTTGTGAATACTTATTTAACATTCCTTTGTTTTTCAGGTGAACACATAAAAAACTGGCGTCAAAGATATTTTGTGCTGCTAGATGATGGATCATTACTTGGATTCAAGCACAAGCCTGAACCAAGCATTGGGCTTGCCGAACCACTCAATAATTTCACTGTAAAAGGATGCCAAATTATGAAAGCTGTAAGAAATTTAGCAAAATGCTTTTGTTGTGGTTTTTTTTCACAATTTTAACACAATATTCACAATACCCCTTCTACTAATAGGACCGCCCAAAACCATTTACTTTCCATATTCGTGGTCTTCAGTGGACAACTGTAATTGAAAGAACTTTTCATGTTGAGTCAGAAAAAGAAAGGTGTGTGAATGAACAAAACTTGTTATTTCAGATTACATAACAATTTATAATCTGAAAAAAATAATATTATTGTTTGTTGCAAGTGGATTTAACTAATTTTCCAAAAAATGATGTTGGTGTTATAGGGAAGAATGGATGGTCGCTATAGAGCATGTGGCTGCGCGACTTCATACAGATACAGATAGTACCGACGTAGATATGCCAGCTGTATCCGAAGAAAACGATCTGAAAAACTCTTCGTCACCCTCGTCCCTGTCCAATAAAATGGTTTCTTCGCCGATGGATTCAGGGAATGATGAATTTCAAATGAAATTTCTCATAACTGGAACCTCTAATCGACCCCATCATTCAGGAAAAAAGAAAGTGGTACGTAAATGAATTCATTGAACTGACTAAAAAAGCATCGAAGTTATAGAGTTATTCGTTAAAACAGCGATAATCCAGTTTTTATTTTTAATCTAAAACGACGTATTATATTGGATTTCTTGTTGTCTTTCGTTTTTCACGTTAGACTTTGGAAAATTTTGAATTTATCAAAATGTTGGGCAAAGGCACGTTCGGAAAAGTCATTCTTTGCCGAGAAAAAGGCACTGGGCACTTATTCGCCATAAAAATCCTGAAAAAGGAAGTCATTATTGCGAAAGATGAAGTTGCCCATACGCTGACGGAAAACCGCGTACTGCAAACCACCAACCATCCTTTCTTGATTGTAAGCGACAGACTTCATTCATCTATATCTTTCGTCCTTTCATTCACATCTGTTTACATTCTCTAAAAAAGGCGTTGAAATATTCCTTTCAAACCGCTGAAAGACTGTGTTTCGTAATGGAATACGTCAACGGAGGCGAACTGTTTTTCCATCTTTCGCGCGAGAGAATTTTCTCTGAAGACAGGACGCGATTTTATGGAGCGGAAATTGTTTCGGCGCTCGGTTATCTACACGAGCAGGGAATCATCTACAGAGATCTTAAAGTATAATCATTGTTTGGAATTGATTCTTCCTCGCCAATCTTTTAATATCTGTGCATATCTATTAATTGTTTCGACTCGCAGCTGGAAAATTTGTTACTCGACAAAGATGGGCACATCAAAATAGCCGACTTTGGACTTTGCAAAGAGGACATCACTTACGGGCGGACGACCAAGACGTTTTGTGGAACACCGGAATATCTAGCGCCCGAAGTGCTCGAAGACAATGACTACGGAAGGGCAGTCGACTGGTGGGGTTTAGGCGTCGTCATGTACGAGCTCATGTGCGGCCGTCTTCCTTTTTACGACCGTGACCACGACGTTCTCTTTGAACGCATTCTCTTGGAGGAAGTTCGATTCCCCCGAACTCTTTCCCAGGAAGCCAAGGAACTTCTCGGTGGTTTGTTAGCTAAAGATCCTCAAAAGCGTTTGGGAGGCGGCCCTGAAGATTATAAAGAAATCACTCAACATCCATTCTTCTTGCCAATCTCTTGGACGGACCTCGAGCAGCGAAAGGTATTGGTGGTATTTGTTTTCATAGTTTGCTCGTTTTTTTCATCACCTATTGAATTTTGTCGTGGCAGATTCCACCGCCGTTCAAGCCGCAGGTGGTGAGTGAAACAGACACTCGGTATTTCGAATCGGAATTTACTGGCGAGTCGGTGGAATTGACTCCACCGGATCCCGGGCCGCTCCACAGCATCAGCGAGGAAGTGGAACCGCCTTGCTACTTTGAAAAATTTTCGTACTGCCCCGAAGCCAGTTCCACTTTAGGTTCCAACACGTCGCTCACGCACGCGGCTCTCGGCTAGGTTCCGCCTTGCAATTTCTTCTCGAATCCTTCGAAAAACGAAAACTACAAAAACTACAGAGCCCAGTTATAGGGTGTGCATCGCAAATCGTGTACACACTTGCCCTGCCAGTGCCGAATATTGAAGCCGGTGTAAAAAAAGAGAACCACACGCATGGTCTCTTGTCTAGAATAGACGGCGGGTCTTTTGCGGGACTTTTGCCCGACAAGTAAAAAAAAAATGCATTTAGTTAAAACAGGATTGGGGGGTCTAGTTCAGAGACAGTCGCCACGGTTTATTCTTTCTTTTATACCAATCCCTTCCGACAAATTCCGGTGCAGCTGGCCTTCGATAGCCTCAAGTCAATCGACCGTCGTACCGACTTAGAAGTAGAATATACCAGTAAGAATGAAGACATCATTTCCGTTCAAACATTAAGGGGGGGGGGGAGGGAACATTTCTACTATTTACCGTCTAGAAAATCGTCCGTGTTTTTTAAAAAATAAGAGGTTACCAAGTTAGTTTAGTACATAGCTCCCGTTTTTCCCTCCTTCAGCTGCCCTGTTGACCTCTTAATAATTATTGAGAAATTTTGTTGTTTCTTTCTTCCTTTTTTTGATTGTTAAATTGCGATCTTAATCTTGGTAAAAACCCACCCAGTGAACAGTTAATGAAAAATGGGGGATTGTGTTTGCTTTAATTCTTTGTCGTTGGTTTCATTCGTTTATTACTTCTCTTTTCCTCTCCCTCGATGTCCTCCTTCCCTATGAAAAGATCAAATTGTTCGTTTCTTCTTTTGACACCTCCACGAATTACAGCTCGCATGAGGGCTGGTGCCTCCTCCATTTGTTATATCCTTCTGCCTCACAACTGTTTCTCGAATCCCTTTCTCTACCGTTTTTGCTTATCATTGAAAAATTGTGAAAATGGCATGGAAATTCATTTTCCTCGTTTCGTCTTCTTATCGTTCGGGTCTCTCAAAACTATGCACCTGAGGTTACGCGTGGGACTTTTTTTGACTGTTACAGTTGTGTGTGTGTGCGTGCGCTCTCCTCCTCTTTTTGCTACTGTATGATACACATTTTCTGGGAATCGATTCTAATTCAGAATTCTTGTTTTAGACGTCAGGAAATTGTACGCGCGGGAGGAATCGTTGGCTGCGCCTTGAAAGCCAGCCGTTTCTATGATGCCATTTGTATTTGTTATTTAGTGTGTCGTTTAACCATTGATGGCGGCCAGCCACGTGCCATCTGTCCTTCATTCCAAATTGACAGCAGGACAGCAGTTGGTTGAGCACAAAGTGGACGTGCGACATGCAACAATTTCATGTCGACAAAACGGTTACTAAAATGACAAACTTATCGGTTCCCCCCAGTTCAACGACAATGCAAATCACACATTTACTACATTTGACTAACCGTGGCCATAAATGATGTCATACCAGTGACGTTTTTTTTTGTATATAGGTATACTGTAACGAGTGCAGTGTCCAATATCAATGGCTTCCAATACTGCAGAGTTAGACGTCGATTATCGACACGGTGGAAAATCAAACCCCCTAAAAATCCCAGATGCCGAATGTCAAGAAAAATTACCTTTATTGTGTGCATACTTGACTAGACTAAAATACATGGGCATTGTGGCCGGGGAAAAGAACCTCTCGTTTGTCTGAGCTCTTGGTCTTCAAGTCCCTCCATCACGATGGTCCCCCCCCCCCCCCTCGTGATGGAGGAGCTGCGCAGGAGAGGATGTGCAGTGTCGTTGCGTCATGGAGGGTAAAAAAATGGAGAGGGGGGTGGGACGATGCGGCGATCAATGCCACCGACTGCCAAATCTGCCTCAGTGCTACCGTAAGGCTTGCTGCTGGTGTATAGAGGCTCGAAAGCTTCTAGCCCGGAAATCGAACGACGACGGGCTCACATTCTTTTCGGCTCCCAATCACTTTTCAGTCGTGTTTTTTCACAGTGCACTCATTTCCTTATCAAACCCCTATTTTGACTACTCATTGCAGGTGTGTGTCGTGCAGTTTGCAAATAACGGATCGAAAAGTGTCTTGTGTGTTCGTGTTGGTTTCTACGGCAACTCTAGTGGCGGCCACCAAAGGACAGTGCTGGACAGTTTGAGAAGAGGACAACGGCCACGTCACTTGGACGAGAGATGGTTCCCCAATGCCTCGGTCGCTTTAGAGCAACGACACAGCGAACAACAGGGAATGGATAGAAATGGCTGCAAGGACGACTAAATAGGTGATAAGGTGCCCCCCAACCAGTCGAAAAAAAAAGGAATCGATCGATGCGTCGAGTGGTGTTGCACGAAAGTTTTCTCATAGCCCAGCAGTCGAAACGATTAAATTCATTCGTCTTTTATTAATTTTGATTTTTCCATGACTTGCAATCACATCCAGCTCGCATACATATTCCGTTACGTGATTGTCGAAACGGCCATTGTTACCGACGTTTTGAATCATAGCCTCGAGCAGTTGATTGTGCCTATACATGTGCAGCGTTGTTGTTGCTCGTACTCTCTGAGAGTTATTTAGACGAGCATTATAATGGCTAACAAGACAGCACGTCAAAAGAAACTAGGGCCGGCTCCGTTCGCCTCCTTTGAGGACTCTTTTGACGATCTGTCCAGTCCCGAATCGAAAGGCTACCAGCCCATGCCGGAAATTTGCGAGGAGCGCTACCAGCAGACGGACAACATCAACGACGTTTCGGCCTCCACTTCAACAGCACAAACGCCGACGACGCCCAGGATCGACGTCGAACAGGCCAGTAGTCCATCGCAGGGTGAAAGTGGCGACTCGACTCCCGAGAGGGAGCTTTTCGGCCTGGACATGGCCGCCGACAATGTGACATCGGCCTTCCTGGAAGGAGCGGCCGATGTCGATCTCCGATCATCCGGTGCCGAAGGAATGGGCATCCCGTACTCGGCCGATTCCAATACCAAGGGAAGACTTTCCAGGAACTCGTCGCTCCTGGCAACAGGAGGCAAATCGGCCTCAGTTGGCAGGAGTGGACAAGCGTCCAGCAACGTCGCCGAGGCGCCGCCCGGCAACCCACTGGAACGGAGGGGGTCCATGGGGACGAGAAACAACCAGCACGCCACCGATCCTTTCGTATTCCCGTGCCGGGAAACGAGACTGTCTTCCATCTCATCCAACGTGTCGGCAACGTCCGGCATGTCGTTTCTCTCGGCCTTTTCGGGCCGCCGCTCGCCGTCGCCGCATCGAATGCAGCTGGAAACTTCCTTCTGCGGACCCAAGACCCTGGCGGCCGCTGCGGCCAAAGAGGCCGAAGAAGAAGAAGAGCTTTTAGAATTCGAGGCGTCGCGACGCCCGTCTCTGTTGAATCCAAACACTTGGCTGGGAGACGGGTCGTCCAGCAGATGCGCTTCGCCAATCGGTACTCCTTCATCGCCCGGCTGCATGCGGGCCTTTATGTTCAAGTACGCCACAGAGCCTCGGTCGCGGCCGACCAGTCCAATGGGCTGGTCGGCTCCGTCGCCGGCAGCCAGTCTCAACCCGGCCAACAGTGAATTCGCCGGCCCGTCTGCCCGGTGGTTGGCCTCACCCAGATGCCAGCGACGCTCATCTTCGCCTCATCGGACCCTGGTCGAAACTTCGTTCTGCGGCCAAATGCAAATGAAAGTGCCTGCTGATGACGATGTGGCGCCCAGGGGGCCTAGCCCTATGCCCAGTCTTGGCTCACTTCTCTCCATCCAACCCGTCAAATACGCCACGGAGCCTCGATCCAGGCCGGCTAGTCCCACCGCCAACAAGAGCATTTTGAATTTGATGCCCATAACGGCCGCTGGTTCTCGACGCGGGTCTCAATCGTTGCCGGGCGGGAATCGCTGTGCATCTCCGATGATCGAGACGTCCTTTTGCGGTCCGAAACATTTGGCCAGACGGGACAGCAAAGAAGATGCTGCAGCAGCAGCAGCACCCAGTCCGGTTCCGTCGACTAGAGCTCCTAGCAGCTTATCGACAAGGCCTTCAGAGGCCGGTGGCCCGGAAGGATCGATTGGTTTGAGGCCCATCAAATACGCGACTGAGCCTCGCTCTAGGCCGGCTAGTCCCGTTCCGTCTGCGCACCACCACCAGCCCATCGTCACAGCAGCTTCCATTTCTCGTAGTGAATCGCCGATTTTAATCAACCGGACGGCCAGATCCCCTTCGCCGCATCGCATGAGGGTCGAGACTTCCTTCATCGGAGCCCAGCAAGTCCGTCAGGATTCGGTGGCAGGAGCCAATTACTTGCCGGCGGCCGTCGACCATAACGTCACTGAAGTTTCCATTCACCCGCTGCCAGTCAAGTACGCCACCGAGCCTCGATCTCGCCCAGTCAGTCCTTGCGGCACAATGTTGAGTCATCATTGCCCGACTCCCGATCGGGATCGACGGCCCATGCGATCCCCTTCGCCGATGATTGTCGAGACCTCATTCTGCGGATCTAAACTGGCCGTAGAGGACGACGACAACACTCCACTTTCACGTCCAGCTATTCATCCAAAAGACGTCGATCCGCCGGCCAGCAGCAGTCAGCCGACCATGTCTGTTAAATACACAACGGAGCCCAGATCGCGGCCCAGCAGTCCCAGCCTGCGATTGTTGAGCAACCACTCGACTCCAGTGCCCGACCGTCGCGTCAACCGATCGCCTTCGCCTCATCGGATGCTGGTCGAAACGTCGTTCTGCGGAGCCAAACAAATCCCCCGCCAGGAAAGTCAAGTCCTCGAGGCCATCCAGCTGGTCGAAGCCGCTCTGCAAAGACGGAAAAAGGACGACGACGACGACGAGGACCAATTATCCAATTCCTCCTGTTCCGTCTCCGACATGCCGGCCATAATGCGCAATCATCTGGAGGAGAATAAGACGACGCAGAGTAACAGCTCGTCGTCCAGCCTGATGGGAGCGACGGACGAGAATAAGCAGACGGTCGATTTTGCCACCCATTGGCCGGACCAAGTTGTGTCCGAGTTCGAAGCCACTTGGCCGGTTCATCATTTGTCGACGTTTGAATTGTCGCCGGAGAAGAAAAAGTCCAGGTCCTCCTCAGAGGACACGGCCAGCCCGCCTTCACAGCACAGCAATGGACATATCGCATCAATGCTGGCCAGCAATAAGGCAGCCTCGACGGTCGCCGCCTCGCCAAATCCGGTCCGTCCGGGCCGTCACATGCCCAAACCGGTGGCCTGTCCCAAGCCACCTCAGAGTTTCATTCCTCAATCCGATTCGTCTGCCCAGAGTTCACCTTTAGCCTCTCCGGCTCTTTCGAGACGTTTCGAATCGGCTTCACCGTCACCGTCGTCTCCGTTCCCGAGCCGGCGGACGTCGCTGGGCAGCACTTTGAGATCGAATCAAGGAGCCGAAGAAGCCCAAACGGATCAGCAACCATCAACGGCTAATCGTGAATTGAGCAGTTGGGCCAAATCGGCTAAAGGCGGAGACTCTTCCGACGACAGTCCAGCACATCATTCGCAACCGGAAAGGACGGACAGCAGGAAAGACGGACACAAAGGCCGCAGCGTTCTTTCCGTGCTATTTGGCAAGCGGAGTGGAAAGAGCAGCAAGTTAAAAGACCAGCAACCAGAACTCGAAGCTGTCGACGAGAAATTGTCAATGGCGTCGTCGGCTGGCCGTCCAAACGGCCAAGAATCCGGAAGTCGAATGTTGAGTCTGCCATTGCCTTCGCGCGATTCGTCACCCGGCCGATCGCTGGGAGATTCCGGCGACGATTTGGACGAAGGCGATGCTGGATTCCAGCACCAAGTTTTGGATACGGGAAACGAGTCGGGCGATAATCTGGTGGAATCGGAAGATTCCGCCATTCCGTCGGGTTCATCGATTCAACCTCGCAAAGAAGAAATCAGTTTCTTCCATCAACAGGATTCGATCGAGGAGGAGTTGCCGTTCGTTCCGACAACTTTGCCAATCGAACGCCCTATCGCTCCGGTCATTACGCCCGTCCGGATGAGAATAAGCGAGCTGAAAACAACGCCCATCCAGCGACCCCGTTGTTCCGTTTCTTTCGGACCGAGTTCCATCAACGATTACGTCAAAATCGCCAGAACGGACAGCATCGCCGCAGCCGGAGATGATCCATCGTCGGGAGGAGTAGCAGCTCTGGTGATTCCCAAAATCAAAGTTTCGTTACCGAAACCGGAACGGGAGGAATCCGTGGACGATTTAATAGCTGCATCAGCTTCGACTGTGGCCGTCCCAGCTGTCAAAGTGACGGTGGGCAGCGTCTGTAGCAACTGGGAGGCGTTCTCCGAACAGGTTTTTATTTCACAGAAGCGTTTCCAACATCAGGCGACGACGAGTGTTGACGATGCGCCAGCAGAGAATCAGCCGCCGCCGCCGCAACAGCCCACCAAATCCAGTCAGCAATGGATCAACGTGGAAGAGATTCCCGAACCTGTCAAAGAAGCCAAAGCCATCAAAGTGATGGTGAATAATAAAGCCAAAAATAACCAAGAGTCAACTCTGGTGGTTCAAGCGAATAAGCCGGATGAAGCGACTGACACAAGACTAGAGCTGGAAGAAGAAGAAGAAGAAGAGGAGGATCCGGAGAAGATAAATCTAGTCCTACCAGTTCGGAAGGATTCCGTCAGCAGTGAGACGGCGCTTCTGAGAGAGATCGAAGAAACTGAAATGGAAGAGGATCGATCGCCTCCGCCAGACGATGACGAGGCATCCGTTTCAATTCGCCAAAGAATCTCCCAGTCGAGGTGATTGCGCACACATCTTTTCTCTCGGTTGTTATATATTCAACTTTTGTGGACCGGATATACTGTAGAACATTTTCTTCCTTTTGCGCATCCTTTTCTCTTTTGGTGTTATATTCCTTCCCATTTCTTTATTTCTCTTTTTATCTTTTTCGCAGCTAGCCGAGCAGGTCGAATGGCTTTGTTATTATTTTATCACGTCACGCCTATATATTGTTATCGGCTCTAGCTCCTTATTTTCTATTTCCAAACGGTATAGACACACGAGTAACCGGCAGCATTGGCACCGATCCGGTATAGTCGTGTTACACAAGATCCGGAAGAACAACAATTAAAGAACAAATGTAACTTATAGTATCTGTTCGGGAATACTATAAGGTTATCTATTCCCTCCAACAGTCATGCGTAGTCGTAATTCACGTTCTGTTCTTATAGTGTTTTCACGGAGGGGCCGCCCCCCTCTCTCTCTCTATCCATTGACTTTTCAGCTCAACGGTTGTCATAACGCTCCCCCTTCTCTCTCCTACCCTGGAAAAATATCTGCCCTTGCAAGATATTGATTAGGTACCGCTGCCTGACTTTGTGTAAGGCTTCGCTCGGCGCTCCTTGAACGACGTGAAGGAAAATCCTATGGCCGATCGTGCGCTGTTGACTTATGGTTATAACATTCGCCATTATTTTATATAGTGATGACTTTTTTTCTTTTCTTCAATTCAACACAGAGACGATCGAATAAGGGCCAGGCTTCAACAACGTTTGGCAAAAGAACGAGAGACTGTTTGGTGAACATATTTATCGATTTTTTCTGGTTGGGGGGTTGCATCAAAGAAACTTGGTTCGTTCATCAAGCGGCCCAAAGTTGATGGAAAGGATAAGGAAACTCTTATGTAAGAGACGGGAAAGAAGCGATGGCGTGTAGTGTGTGGTTCACGGCGCAGATTTTTTGGTTCGCCCGTCTTGTGTGGCTGTTTGCAGACTCTGGTCTCGCTCACGAACGGGATGTCGTACTACGGCGCTCTCCCCAATCACTGGCGATCTCTTTTGTAATGCCAAAGGTCATCGGGCAGCGCGCACTCTGCGCAGTCAGTTGTCTTATAGATAGACTCTCTCCCGTGTCTGGCGTCCCCGGAGGGAGAAATCTATCGATGCAATACTGGGTCTTTGCCAGTTATTTAATAACAAAACTTGGAAGACATTTTTCCCAAAAAATATGTACATGTACAAGCCGAGAGAAAAAACAAAAAAAGACAATGATAACACGTCAAAGTAGTTGTCATTTTGTTATCGTGTTTGAAAGCCCCGCCAAAAATAATAAAAAGACGCGCAACAAAGAGACCTGTACAAATTCTGTTACAATTTTCTAACTCTGCGTTTATATAAAAAGGAGAGTCGTCGATCGAGAAATGTATACACACAGACTTCCACTGGTTGAGTATTGATTTTTATTTCGCGACAGACGTCCCGCTCTTATATTCCACCATTTGCTCCCCCCGTAAATCCTCTTCCTCCGCATCCTTCTGTATATGTACCATGGCTCATTCTCCGCTTGGAAATGGTCCGCATTTTCTCTCTTCTTCTTGTGTTTTGGCTGTGCAGCCCTCCATTTCGGTTCAATTGAATAACGCACGACCGCGTCAAATGTGACATGCCAAAAAGTCATTTCAGAGTTCGTGAGACCGACAGCACAGATATTTACGACCATACTCTTGCATTTCTTTTTTCTTTCGCCAATCTGATGAATATAGCGCTACTAACTTTCCTTGGTATATATTTGATAGTTCTCTGGCCGAATTGGATAACAACCTGGACGACATGGAAGCCAACGTTCTGGCACAGTCCAATTTGCTCTCGGTTGCTCCATTTGGCATGGATTTGGACGTTCACAGTAACCGAAGTTCAGTCGTAGCTCCGGTACTACATTCACAATTCTTTGATTCTACCACATAAAGATATCAATATAATAATAATGCCATTTGGCCAACTACCATCTTTCGCAGAGTGAAGAAATACCTAGCAGCAGTCCGGAAGAAGAGTCATCCATATCAACCGAGTAGACGTTATTATAGCATGGCGGAGAGAAGAAACGCAAATCTGTCAAGCGGAAGAAGCGAATAAATGTCATCTTCGTTTTATAATCGATTCCTTCGCGTCTAAATTACAATTCGGCCATCGTTTGTATATTGTTATTATTGCCATATACCCATTGGAGTTAGTATATTATACATCTATCATATAGTGTCGAGAGAATCGATAACCGCAACTGCCAAAACATGGCGCGGCGTGATGTCCGCCGTCTGTTTGTTTTCTGTGTATGTGCTGCTGCTGCTTTCTATATATCTGCCTCCGCCGCGCTGTCTTTCGCCGGACAACAGAACAAATCCTGTGGACTCGGAACAAATTCTCCCCTATAGCTCTCTCTCTCTCTCGTCATCAAAGTGGCATTGTGTGTGTGTGTGTGTCTAGTCATCTGCTGCTGCTAGCCAGTCAATTTAGTTCCTGCTTCTCATTGGAGAGGACAGTTAATAACTGCCAACCAACCAACAAGATTAGGAAACCATGTTGTTGTTGTGTTCAAATATATATATATATATCAGTTGCCCTCTATATAGTACTACTCTCCTTGTGCTGTGTGTTTCCATAGAGCTGCTTTTTTGGCCCTCCCCTGCAATCTAATCAAGCTAGATATAGGTCTTCATTTTATTGGCTGTCGTAACTGAATCTAACGTCTCGTAATGCATCATCAAAAATGCTATTGGAAATGCCATTGATCAAATCTAGTAATAATTAGAATATATTCGTAATAGTAATAACTATTTGTGGGTTGAATCGATATGTACATACCGTTCATATGGTTTATACATTCAGATTCACGATAAGAACATAATGATATCTAGTTCTCCCGTCGTCATCTCTTATTATTATTATTATTGTCTTATTATTATGGTTGAAACCTTTCAATGATTATCTGGTGGGTTTGCTTCGATTACTTGTTCGCCTCCCATCTCCCAGAATATAGCTTCCAGTTGTGTTGTGTTGGGTGTGTAATATAATAGTGGAGATGATCGCAGCGCACCGGTTCGCTCAACAAACCGCGTTTGACATTTCATTTTCCGTGTGACTTTTTCCCGACCCAGAAAACCAAAATCGCCGTTATATTGATTTGTTATTAAACTTAAACCTATTCCTCTCTTCTGTTTGAAATCATTTCGTTTCATTTTCAATGCATCTCCTACCATCTCCCTAATAATATAAACTGTATAGGCCTCCTTTTTTATAACTGATTGGGTGTCTTTTATCGGTGTGTCACTATAACATGATGTTTCCCCTTGGCTTCTTCGTTTCATTTTGATTATTTCGAACTTTATTCCCTGTGAGACAACCTAGCCGTGAGAGATCCTCTTGATAGAAAAGGAAAGACAAAAGAAAATAACAATAATAAATGAATGAATACAAATTGAAAAAGAAAGAATATGAAGGTATAAAAGGCCTACAATTTATTGGACTTTCAAGTTTCAAATAATGCAGTTAAACTCATTTGAATTTTGAATTTCTTGGAAAGGGATAATTCCTTGGAGATTGCCAACTAAACATCAACAGTGATTAAATATAATTTTTCTTAAAGATAAATACCAACAAAAAATTTATAAAATTCAGGCTTAACCTACTGACCATCCAAGTTCTACAATTCTGATTGATTTAATTTTTTTAAATTACTAAATTTGGAAATTTGACGCCACTATTTTTAATAAATATTGCAACACAGCTCAGGTTAATTCGTCTGGACTCCTCATTTCCAGTTAATCGCCGATGGAAGCAGGTAGTCCATTTTCGCGCGGTTTTATACACGTGTTTACCATTGCCTATTCTATTGGATATATTCGTGACCAACTTTGAGTAAGTTCTCCTTTTCTATTTTGTATTTTCTGGTATGTTCGCAGATTGTGGATGCTTTTAAGTTGATGTGCGGTTTAAGTAGATGGTTGGATTCTTACTGTTATGTTACAATCCACTTCACTTTTTAAAATGAAGTAAAACAAAGTCAAACTTTTCGAAAGTGCAGTAAAACCAAAGTAAAGAAGTGTAGTAAATCAGAAGTAAAAGTTTTGAGTAGTCAAAGTACACTTTTACACCGATACAATTTGAATTTAAGGCAATCACTGCGCAATCTAACGAGAACATTTCACGACGTTTCGTTGGCTGCACGAATATTTCACTAGACGGCTGCAACTAGTGCCAAAAGCCCAAGTGAACAACTCTTACAGACCAGTAATAAGTAAAAGGATGAGAGAATATTTAATCCAGCATATTACTTACCAGTATAGATTTAAGTAGTAAGTTACCAAAGTAAGATAGTCGTACTGTTGTCGTTCTAGTCTTTGAAGGAATTTGACAAAGCCGAAAATGGCCACCAACAAGATGGCGACGTCATCCATCATGCAAAAGCGTTTGCACGAGTTTCACAGTTCTGTTGAAATACATAAGGTATCGTTACGTGTTAATAATTAAAAAAAAAGAGAAATGATGCCATGAGTATAGCTATAACTAAGCGTTGTCATGGAGACTCATAGAATTTGACGGAAAAATTTCCCCAGTGCTGCAGCCGCAGGACGTCACCCGTGGCGACGGGCGTGGGCGTCGAAAGGAGGAGCCTAGCTGTGCTCGAGAGGGGGGTACCGTTTAATGCTTTTATTGGGCAACATGGGAGAAGGAGCCGACTGCTTTAAACTCCTCCTCGCGGCAGAAAGGAGAACGAAACCGATCGGGATGTTCCCGATCTTTCAGTTTCGAGTCTTCGCGTGTCGGCGATCGTTGGTAACCTTCTCGATCCTCATCGAGCTGAGAAGGGAAAATTAAAAATCAAAGACTTTTTCATCTTCAGCTTTTTGTCGGCAGCTGTTGTGTGTTCTCTCCGACTCTATTGTCAACATTTTGCGTGCATAATATTTTCTGTCCACCAACGTCTAATTCACATCTTTGCTGTATTGCATCATATATTCCGGTGACTGTCGAGGACCAACCGCACCACCAGATCATGCACGGTCTACCCTAAGCTGCATCAAAGTTGAAACATGGTCACAGGAGCTCAAGGTAATTCATTTAATTTCTTTCATCTCTTAACTTGCGCCATGTAAAACTTGGAACGAAATGTCTCTAATGCCCTGTGTGTGTGTGTGTATACGTCACACATCATATGATGACTCATCATATGGTGTATGGGATTGATTTTTGCATTTGACTGACACCCGGAATACGTCCGACAATCTCTTTAGGAAAATGGAAAATTGGTGCTAAATTTCTGGCATTCTCCGTTTAATTGTTAACGACACGGTTCGTTGGTATCACAGAATGTCGTGTCAACCAGAGGACGAAATAAAAAGCAACTTAACAACTGCCATGACGTTGGTCGAAAACGCGATTGCGCAAATCTAGCGAGCTAGCTGGAGTATTGATCGGGGTCCTCTCCTTTTCCTACCGTCACATCTATCTGGAAAGCGGTCGATTTTTAGGGGCCCCCTCTCTCTCTCACAGTCTCTGACGACTAGGTGGACAGGCTGCCAGAACTGGCGAGAGTGAGAAGCCTATAGAGCAAAGCTACCCCGCCGGAAGAAAAAAAAGAGAGGGGCTTCATTTCGACAGCGTCATAGGGCGCCTGCTGCTGCTGTCGTCGATAAGCTTATCGATTGGAAAGAACCGGCAAGGAGAGAGAGAGTTTTTTACCCTAACATTTCCGACGACATTTTTCTGTATCGCCATGTAAACAGTCAGGTTTAAAAGAGCGAGTTGCGACATGGTTGACAATCGTTGACAATCTTGCTCAATTTCCGAATCGATCAAATAATGTTTTTTAACACGTCGAAGCTTATTATTATTTGTTGCCAAAATAACAGACCCGACCCGTAGCCGCTATATGTAAATATAGACAGCCGGTAAATATAGTTGGGAAATGGATAGCTCAGGGTATTCGCAATGCGACATGTGTTCCCGCACCTGTTTTTCCCCTTTTTGACATTATAATGTCAGACAGCGGTCTGTTTTGTTGTGTATCTCTCTTTCTATTTTTATTTGAAAAGATATCGGTTTCAAGCCACTGTGACTCTCTTTTCCTCCCCCCTCCGTTTGCCATACACACACACTTCATCCTGCTGCCGCTCCGGATTTTGTTTGTTTGCCCGTCCATTTCCGAAGGAAACCCGACACTTGTGCAGGTGTCTCGTGAACGCAATAAGTTCTTTGCGGGAGTTGTTGTCCCCCCTCTACATAGGAACCCACAAGCGAGCTGCATAGCGCTATATGAGGCTCGATTTTCTGGGAGAGATGTGGAGAGCGAGGCCATGACAGTTTAGACACAGCAGCACGTGCCACCCTTGTTGAACCGTCATCCAGCGCTATTTCCGTCTGGTTGGTTTGGTTTTTCCACAGCCCTTCAATTTGTTCTGCCGCTTTTTTTCCTCCTCTGCTTCGTTTTTCATTTTGTTTGTTTGATTTTTCTCGGAAATTTAACGCAGGAGCTAGATTTATTTCGTTATTTTTACTTTTTTCCCGTTTTTTTTGTTTTTACTGTTGTAACGAAGCGTGTAGTTTGCCATCCGGACTCTTCTCAATCTCTCTAGAGTAGAAAGAGACTGTTGGATGTCGTTTGTCACCAGCTGTCTTATACATGTAGATAAGAGCATATGCGCAGGAATTTAAATAGACGGTGCTTTCTGTTGACGTTGAACTTTATCTTGCACTTACGGAGAATTCGTCAATCGATGGGCGCTTGAATAGTCGACAAGAATTCGTTTAGAAACTAAATTGAGCGAAAGTGGAACCCGTCTAGATTGAAAAGACAGTTAATTGCTAATGAGATGCCGGTCGAAATGGTGATGGTATAGCGAAAAGGGAATCAAATCACGTCAGAATCGAATTCAGCGTGCCTATTTCTGGAATGCACTTACACGGCGATGGCGAGTCTACGTTGCTGCGAACGCATAAATATTTCGCCGGTTTCACTTTGGGGGTGAATGTAGGAGGGCTATTGGGATTTGCTTCCACGCAGTCCGCTTTGCGTGACAACAGAGCGGATTTCACAACAGAATGGATGGGAGAATCTTGTGCGATCAATACCAAGACCGGGTAAGAGTCGGACTCGCTGTGGGGTCTGTCGACTCGACATGTACATTTCAAGCTGCATGTGGGAGAACGTGCCAAAAAACTTTTCATGGCAAATATTTGCTTAGAAAACGTTTGAAAAACAAGTCTGAGAATACACCTCCCCTGGCAGTCAAGTCGAAAGAAAAAGAAATTTTATGATCGATTTTTAGCTCGATAGAAAGAAACGGAAAGAACCTCCAAAGCTCTGCCCTCGAACTGCGAGTTCCAATTCAATTTTAAATAGATTGTCCAATATTCAGACGAGATTGATTCTTTCTTTTTTGTTGTACCGTGCCCACTGACCCGCAACATCTAGAATGGTAGACTGAACAGGAGCTGCGTCAGCGACCCTTATAATTTGACAGTATATATTCATTCGTCCAGTATTGAAGAGTATTAATAATAAACGTATCGTTGATGCCAGTATTGTGTACATAACTGTGAACATTCGGCATAAGAATTGCAATGTCGTGGTACGTAACATTCAATCATGTTTTTGTATTTCTTTTTCATTCAGCTCCCGCATTGACCCTCGTAGAATATGCACAAATTAGGCAAAGGCTTGAAGAAGAAGATCAAAGGCAAGAAAGGCAAAGAGAAAGAAGACGATTTGTTTGATCCGGCAATCCTAGAACAATATCGTCGTGACAAGGCCGCAGCCGCTGCCGCCGCCGCCGCCACAGCAGCCGCCACTGGTGAAGATTTTGACCCATCCGCTGAAGAAAACGGGACATCGACTGGAAACGAAGCCGCTGCAGCCGCCGAGCCCGGTGCCGACAAGAAAGACAGTGAAGAGTGGCAAAAATTCAAGCTTCTCACATCAGGTAATATTTAATGTTTGCCAAACTCAAAGTCAATATTGATCTTGATGGGCCATCCGTCATTCTCCCCTTCACGATAAAAATGTAAAGTTATACAATTGGCAAATGGATCGATGAATAATGGATATCAACGCATTTCATCGCGATCGATTGAATATTTCTGTAATGATTTTCCATTTCTCGGGGATTTTAGCTGATTTTATAGTCCTCTCAGGAAATCCTAGAATTCTCATAAATATATACAACTGCAAACTGATTGATTCGGAAACTTATCAGCAAATATCTTTCCGAGTCCTTATAAATTTAGATAATCTAATCTCTTAAAATAAAGATATATAACCATTAACAAGAATATATTCGATATTTATTCGAGTAGTCACAATCAAATGTCATCTGGTAAATGAAGTATAAAATGTGTTCTCGAATTTGTATCATAGCAAATCACTTAAAATGAAATCTTTAATATCAGTTTTGTTTTAAGTCGATAGACAACGGAGTAATAGACATCTGATGCTGTTTGTGAATGGCCCAAATAAAATGATTATTTCCGACAGGTGTTGATACGATCCTTCAGAAAACCCAAGAAGACTTGGGACGGATCAAAAAGACAAGCTATTATCAGAGGAACAAGAAACCCGAAACACCCACTCCTGGTGAAGAGGTTAAACCAATTGTCGGTGCATCCTCATCTGCCAACAACAGCTCTGGTGCCAGTGCCGAACCGAATGGTCACAAAACCAAATGGATTGGCTTTGAAGAAGGAGATAAATTTAGAGATTTGAACGAGGAAGAAGCTGGAACTGATCAAGCCGCTGCCACCCATCAGCAAGTCGAAGAGGTTGCCGAGCAACAGCCGGAGGAATTCAATCAAGATTTCGAAAAGCAAGACGAAAACGAAGACGACGAGGACATTTTCAACACTGAATACGTTGATATCGCCACTAGTGGCGAATTGAAACTTGCCTACGTTCCCGACAGCCCAACACTTGAGGCTGCTGCCGGCGACGATCCTTTTGACACGTCAGACGTCGAGAAACTTGTCGGGCCACTTCCCGTGATTAAAAAGAAAAAAGCGCTAGTTAGTATCGGCGCTGCTGTGGAGATTCTGACTGCAGCCAACGCTGCCGATCATCAACAGAAACAACATCACCAAGGGTCTACAGCCAGCCGACAACGAATCGTTCAACCGCCCTCCGAGATTCAGTTGCTGTGCTGTTTCGACGACAACGAGGTCGATCAAAAGCTGCAAGGCAATTCGTTGGGAGTGACGCCTTCGACCAACCACTCAGCCGGACCCAGTAGTGTGCAACAGACACCACATAGTGAAGTCCATCTCGGGGAAGAATTGGTCTCCAGTGTCGAACCTGACTTGAAAGATATCCTCGCCGAGTTTGACGTCATTCCAGAGGGCAGCGATCAGCCAATCGACGAAGATTTTGTGAAGCCTCCCAAGCCAAATCCACCCGTGCAACCTAAGAAGCAGCCAGAACTTCTCGACGAGGAGGATTTCGAGTTCGAAGCTCTCGCTTACCAGTCGTTGGCCAAACAACCACTTCCGCAGGAAGACGAAGAAGAGGGAGACGATCCATTCGACACTAGTTCTGTCGACAAAGTTTTAAAGAAAGATCAAGTCGAAACTAGTATTGTTTCCAAGAAAGCTCCTCCTTCCCGGCCTGGCGCTCCACCCTCTCGGCCTCCGCCACCTCCTTCCGCCTCAGCAATCGCAGCTATTGCAGCTAAAATCGATCGACCATCTCCCGCTCCGGTTCGCCCGTCAGCTCCAGTCAATCCGACAGTCCCACCTCTTCAAGCTCAAGACTCGTTTGACGCTCTCTTTCTCAACGACAGTCCACCCGAAAAGGAGAAGCCAACAGAGAACAAGTCTGAACGGGAACCTTTAAAGTCTCCAGCTGCTGACCCATTCGACACCTCTGCCGTCGATCCTTTTGACACATCATCCATCGATCCGTTCGACACCTCCGCAATCGATCCATTTGACACTTCGGTAGTTAATTCCGTCAATACCTCTGCCACTGGTAATACTTGTATTACCGTTTCGTCACCTGTGCTTCCGGTTGAACCTCAGTTGCAGGTGACATCGTTTGTTTTACTTGACGACTCGCCAGTTGAGGACGAAGTTGATCCTTTTGACACTTCGGCAGTTGAAAAAATTCTCAACTAAATTTTCCGCTTTTCACTTGCTCTAAATTCAATTAAAAATGGCAGCTAATCCGTTTATGATGGATGACATCAATCCAGTTCTGGGATCTGGGACCATAAATCCTTTCGCTATATCAACGACAACACCAGCACCTTCTGCAGTGTCGAATCCATTTTTTGACATTGCTCCGGCGAGTGTGAGCGCCGTCAGCAATCCATTCTTGATGGATGATGTTCCACAACAGTCGAGCGCCAATGCAGTCTACAATCCTTTTGCATCATCCACCATGGAGTCGGATCCAGTATCGGTCAACGAACATGTCGACAGTCTTGCTTGGCTGAGCTCCGGCGGGGCCATGCAAATGCAAGATAACATGGCCAGCCCATACGATCTTCCCGACGCTTCGTCTGTGCCACAACATCATCAGCTAATGGACGATCTGTTGGAGGTTGACGTTCCGCTACCAGAAGAATTGGCCGCTGACATATTGGAAGTCGCCACTCCGTCGCCAATGGCCTCTCCAATACCGGAAAGCCTCAGCAATGCCAAACCTGGCAGGCCGGCTCCACCACCTAGACCCCCGTCAAGACCGTCGCCCCCGCACGAAACTCAACAGCTGATTCTATCCGTTACGGGAGCCATGCAGGCCACTTCCGAACACTTGCTGGACCGTTTGAGAGCTACAGCTCCCAGTCCAGTTCCAGGATACCACCCACACATGCATTCACACTCGCCGTCTCCTTCACCATCGCCGTGTCCGAGTCCTACTCAACATGCCGAAGTAGACCTGCTCCACGATGATCATTTAGGTGATCACTTAGGGGATCATTTAGGGGATCATTTAGGGGAACATCCAACTGGTCCTCCGCCACGCCCCACATCGAGACCCTCTTCTCCAGCTGTCCCTCAAAGACCTCAACAACTTCCAGCTAGGCCAACACCACCCGGGCCACCTCCAAGACCGGTAGCTCCAACGACGGCCTCGTCGGTACAACCACAACCTCCACCAGCCGATAAAGGTTTTGCCAGCATTTTTGGTGAGCCGTCTCCAACATCTGAATTGGAGGCTTTAGCATTCTCATCAGCTCCAGCCAATACGCAACCAGTGGTGGAGGCTGCTCCAGCCGAAGAAATTGATTTGTTGGGGCTTCCAAAGCCCAGGACCCGCACAAATAATGATATTTTAAAGTTATTCGAAAAGAAAGAAGAGCAGAACAAAGATTTGCTGGCGGGCGATGTCTTTGAAAATACGTTTCTCGTGGATCTGGACCAGCAAGCTCCACCCTGCCCGATAGCTCCGGAAACATCTTTCGTCTTAGCCCCATCTACGCTTCAGTCGTCTCTCTTCGAACAGGAAGCATTGGTAGTAGCTCAACCGACTGTCGAAGTGGCCCAAACTGTCGAAGAAGAATCGTTGACTATGAACTATCAACAGCCACAGGAAACTCCGACGCTAGTGTATCCAGAGATAAAAAGCCCTTTGCAATCAGAGCCGATTGCTATTCCCAGTCGGGGCGATAACGATCAACCTGAGGAGTTTGACGCTTTTTCTTCTCGTTTTGAAAGCGTTGGAAGAGAGGACATGTTGATGGTTGAAAATGATCCGTTCGACCCGTTTTCAGCTGGAGGCAGCGCCAAGGGTAGTTCCGGTAAGTTATATTTAAAATCCGTCAATTTGTCGTGGATAAATGTTTTAAAAAATAATCATATTTGTGGTTTAGTATGGGGAACTGCCACTGGAACACCCGAATCAAGCAGCTTATTAGGCTTTGGAGCGAGCGAAGGTTTCGATCCGTTTTTGGCTCTAACCGAGCCTCCACCACCTCCGCATGGAAGCCCACGTTTCCCGTCATCTCATCGTCAACTCTCACACGATTCCGACGAAGAACAACCGGAATTTGCTCTCTCGATCAAGTACGCGATTTAAGTTGTATACCGCATATTACTCGATTAACAGTTTGATGGCATTATTAAAGGCCTCGTAGCGAGGGATTTTCGGACGGTAAAATAGGATTAGCACTTGCCCCTGCTTTGGCACCGCCACCCAGAATTCCGATTCACACAACCAGCAGTGACGAGTATTCTCCTCCCAAAAGCCTGAATCCATTTTTGGTTCCGGAACAGGTGTCTGTGGTAGCACGTAAGTTTATTTTCATTCCCTAGCTTCTCGAACGGTTTCTGACTATTCATTTCTTCGTTTCAATAGACGAACCGTATATTCCTCCAGAGAGGAAGTCGACGGTAGTACGCAGGGATTCAGAGGACTCGCCTATGACACCTCTCTTCGACGAAGATCAGTCGGTTCCTTTAGAAGTATTCCCGCGCGTGGAATACACCGGTCAAATTTGGGAGATGCAGTTGCGGCAACCCAACAAAAAGAAGATTACTAGCCAGAGGTAAATAACGTGATTTTCATTGTTTTGTTCAATTTTATAAGCAATGAAATCAACTCTTGGACATCACCACAGATTCTGGAAGAAAGTGTTTGTCAAATTGGGAGTCCACAACGATCTCCCTGTGATACAGCTCTATAGCAATAAAGACGACAAAGAGCCATTCCAGGAACTGCAGCTCCAGCCCTGTTATTCCGTCTCTGACATTAGTAAATACATTTCAATTCAAATAATACTAAGGAAATGAAAATAACTCCATTCTGGATATATGATAGGTGCTCAGCAATTTGACCATTATGGTAAAATCTTCACTGTCAAGGTTCAGTACGTGTTTTACAAAGAACGACCAGGTATTCGGCCTGGCCAAGTGACCAAAGCCGAGCGCCTTACCAGCCGTCTACAACAGTTTGCCGCTTACGCCATCCAGGGTGATTACAATGGCGTCAAGGAATTCGGAAGTGATTTGCGAAAATTGGGCATCCCCGTCGAACACGCTCCTCACGTGAGTTTAACGTTGAATGAAAAATGATCAGCTATTCTCAGCAATTTATAATTTTATTCTTGAATAGATATCGGAACTTTTGAAACTTGGAACAACCAGCTACGAGGAATTGAAAGAGTTCAGTTCGGCCATCGAAGAATCTCTCTTCAAACTGACAGTGCCTAGGGAGAAATCCCAGATAGGCTACAAGACGGACGAAGTTCAGATGACGGCAGTCGACGAATTTTACGTCGAACAGGACAAGATGGGCAGGGTGCTGCGACAGATAGCTCGTGTTCGCGTCTTTGTTCTGTCTTTCCTTTCAGGTAGGACTGTTCTCCACATAGTTTTAAAACCACACTTGCTGTATTATTTTTATTAACATTCTCGTTGGCTTTTTAAGGATTGCCTGACGTGGAGTTGGGTGTCAATGACCTGCCCAGACAGGGAAAAGAAGTTGTCGGTCGTCACGACATCATTCCAGTTATTACCGAGGAATGGATTCGTCTAGAAGATGTCGAATTTCATAGTTGCGTCGATCAAACTGAATTTGAAAACACTCGAACAGTCAAGTGAGAACTGTTCTCTTTACTAGGATAGTATATTGGACATATGGGATACATTCTTTAGTGTACTATGGCCGTAGGTCATGACTAATATGAAATTGCTTCATTTTGAGTTTTTAATTTTGAAACTTAATTTTGAGTCAAACGTTATAATAATATTAAACATATTATATCTCGTTAGATTTCGACCTCCTGATGCGTGCTACATTGAATTGCTGCGTTTCCGCGTCCGGCCACCAAAGAATCGTGAGCTTCCGCTCCAAGTTCGCACCTCCTTCAGCGTCTCCGGCAACAAAGTAGAGTTGCGCTCTGACGTTTTGGTTCCAGGCTACATCAGCCGCAAGTACGGGCAAATTCCATGCGAAGACGTTGCCATTCGTTTCCCGATCCCCGAATCTTGGATCTACATGTTCCGGGTGGAGAAACACTTCCGTTACGGTTCGGTCAAGTCTTCTCATCGTCGCATGGGCAAGATTAAAGGTATTGAACGTTTCCTGGGCGCTGTGGACACTTTGGAACCCACTCTCATCGAGGTTTCATCTGGCTCGGCCAAATATGAACACCATCACCGGGCCATAGTATGGCGGATGCCTCGCCTTCCCAAAGAAGGGCAAGGTACTGTCATTTTCTCAATCGACAATTTATTAAAAAAAAGGCGATTAAATTTATTACGTTTTTATTTAATGAAGGGTCCTACACTACGCACAGTTTCGTTTGTCGCCTCAATTTAACATCGTACGACCAAATGCCCGAAACTTTGGCGCGGCACTGCTTCGTCGAGTTCACCATGCCAGCCACGAACGTTTCGCACACGACCCTTCGTTCTTTGGCTGTCAGCACGGGCGATCCACCCGAGAAATACGTCCGTTACTTGGCCAGGCATGAGTATATTGTCGAGATTGACCACACTAGCGGGCCCGGGCCAGCGGCTTATGTGGCGGCGACAGCGGTCGAAACTACTGGTCAACAGTTGACACCAGCTGCCGAACAACCCGAGGAATCTGACAGCGATTCGGATTAAGTTGTTCGCTTGTTCTTAAAACCGTTTCTTCGATGTCAAGATAGCTTTTTCGTCGTCGTTATTTTAGTCTCAAGTACTCTTAAAATCATGTTATCCTGTAGCTTGCTACTTCCACCTTGATGGACTTTTCTTCAGACAAGACTGTCTTCAGTCTAAGTTTCAACTAAATCGTGTTCTGAGTGTTCTCGTTTCATTGGACCAACCAGGCCCTTATATGTTTCGGACCGTTATGAATCTCCTTCTCTTCATTGCCACAATGAATTAAAAGGCAAAATTTTCTACAGCTAGAATTTAAACGGATTTGTGTCACAAAGGCCGTTTTTTTTTAAGGATAATTCTGTGCACCAACTCACACAGGATAAATAAGTTGTTTTGTGTGTCTTCGAAAGTGGCTGTCGTCAAATCTCATAATTTCGTTTTAATTTTAAATAAGTTTAATCCATATGTTCACATGTATTGGTACGGTACACGAAACGATTTTCCCTCCCCCTTTATCGTCAATATATAGGGCATGATATGGTTACGAATGACGTGTGATCTCAAAATTCCCCCCAAATAATTTGTGCTTATTTATCATGATCAACATGTCGTGTGCTGTCCCCAGCATTCCTTAGTTTGATATTACAGGGCTTTGTAGCAAGAGAACGGTATTCAGTGAACAGAGAAATTCATTTCTCTTTCTTGCGGTTCTTACGGTACGTTGAACATCGTATGTGTACCTCTTCTAGATTCAGCATATCATGTGTGTAATGATTTTAAGTTTCTCCGTTTTCAAATGTTGTCATTCCCCACGTGATTAATTTAACTATTTATAAAAATTGCATAGCTTATTTTAATCGATGTTACGATTCTTGTCTTTTTTTAAATCTCATTTTAGCGCCCTGTTCTGTCGTCCGACAAGGGCACATATATACAGCTGCAGCCAAAGAAAGTAAAATCATTTTGCCTAAGTTAACTTTTTGTTTTTCCGAAATGTATCCCTTCATGTTTTCTTGTTTTACTCGCTTGCCGACTGAATATTATTTAAGAAAATACTTGCCGTAAAGCCCACCATGGTGAGCTTGAGGGACCCCGTGCGCCAGTGCCATCATTAACCCAATTTCATAATGTTCTTAAGTATTTCTGTGACTTTAATAAGTCGAAGTTGTAACGCGTTGATATGCCCGATTATTTCTGTATAAAGCATTCTGTGTCTATAACTTTTCCCCCGCTCTGATCTCTCGTTATATGTTGTAAAACGTAGTTATTAAGACGTGCCAGGGTTAACTTTCTGTGTCTTCTGGTTCGGTTTTGTCTCATAATAAGACATCCGACTAGAGGATAGATGAAAATCTAACCCTTTGAGCCGGGTGAGTGCAATCTAGTCATGGTCTCATTCTTACCGAGTCACTTGTTAAATGTTTTAATCACGCAAGTGTATCATTGGTAAATTCGTGTTTCGCAAAAAAAGGAGGTTTCAGCAGTATTGGAATAACAATTATGTCATTGATATTAAGTATGTTTATTTGATGGCAAAAAGCGCACTCGTCATTAGATAGGTTCAACTGTACCAACTTACATTTAAATGTGACGACTGATTTTGATTTTACGTATGGCGTCTAATGTTGCGTGTGTCTTAACTGGATGCATTGAAGAGTCTGATTAATTGATTTGGTTACTTCATACGAGAAGTTTCTTCTCTTCTTCAATATTAACCTATTTATGCTGTACATCCTTCTATTTCTCCCCCCCCCCCACACACCTTACATGTGACATTTTATCAGCTATGACTAGTACGCGATCTGATTGTACATGCTTCCGCAGTCAATATTGCTTTGAAATCTCTTCGTTATAGCAGCACGTGTGTAAAAACAAAAAAGTCTGTTTTCAAATAAAGGAAAGGGATTGAAAAGAAATGTCTAAGAGTTGGCGCTGCATTGTTTATAAAAACTGATTTCGAAGAATAAACTAAATTGATAAAGCTTACACCACGAGCTATCGATTGCCATAAAGTTTCATAAATTTAGGGTTTATAGCTACACTAGCATTAGATACATTTTAAAAAACTGAGCAAGATCACATTTTTTGGAGCAATAAAGCAACGCGTACCCAAATCATGGCAACGTCGCGGCGGCCATATTTATGATCACGTCATTTCGAGCAGTTTCGAGTAGCTTCCACGATCCGTTGTCCTGCGCGGGATAAACTGGTCACTGGAAACGGCATTTACGACGGCAAGTTCTTTGTCTGGACATCGATGACGTGACGTCGACTCGACAACAGCTCGACAAATAATAATAAAAAAAAGTATCGGTTAATTTTGAACATTGAGTAACAATCTGGTGCTTTATACTGTTAGGTGAGTCATAAAACTTTATCTCAATGAAACAGTTAGGGTTTAATCTGCGTGAAACTGAATACCCACCTCAAGTCGCCTCATGTCAATTTCGTTTTTCTCTCATTGACCAGACTTGTTTTTTTCTTTCATTTTTCAAGAAAATGGGCGAGAGTTTTAAAAATGGTTTGGAGGTGGCCATACACTCCAAACTTGATTCACTGTCAACGGATTGTCATTTTGCAGCGAATTTGAGACTGGATATCAACGAGTTCCCAAACAACTGTGAAGACATGCCTGTACCTGTCTCCCTTGAAGTAAGTGAATCTATTGACATTTTCAAGGAAATTTCAACAAAACTTTTTGTATTTAATAGAAGCTGAAAAAGCTAACTTGTGAAATTTCAAAAGGAAATAATAAACCAGACCAAACAGACAGATCCAAACACTTGTTGAAGTCAAAAAAATTGTGGCCAATTATGGGACAAGAACTGTTAACAGAATATGGATTCACTGCTCTTGCTGAAAAGTATTCTGAGACTTTGCCAGCATTAACCAACAAAATGTTACGTCTAATGGGTCTGGACCCTTTAGTGTTCAAAGTGAAATCAACCTTAGATTGTGTCATCATTTGTGGAACTGGGCACTCTCACGACAACTGGTCAGGCAATCTAAAGTGGTCTTTTGTTGAAGACAAAGGTACCATTTTAAAATTCTATTCATAATTTACTGTCCAAAATGAATAATTAATTATCTCTTTACTCTTTAGCTAAAGGACCATTCATGAAAATGGTATTACAAATCCCAGTTGAAGGTGGCCACGAAGGAGGTCGAAGCAAAGTGGAACTCAATGATCAAGTTCGTTTGTATAATGTTTGCGATGGAAGTGATCGTAATTACTACCTGACTACTTTTTACTCGGATTGTGAGCATATTTACGAAGAGGTCAAGTTTGGCTACCGATTGACCATGCAATTCGAGTTGGAACTCGAAACGACCCCTCTCCTGTCCTCCCTGTCGCCGTCTGTGGATCTCAACACCTTTCTAGCCGTCAACGATGTTCAAAAGACTCTTGCCCACTGGGCCCCAACGGAGAATAACCAGCCTAGTATGCTGGTCCTATTCCTCGAGCATCGCTACGCCCCATCTGAGTTCAATTTTGGCCGCCTGAAAGGTAAAGATCGCCTTCTGGCTCGGCTCCTTCTCTCCGTTGGCACTGTCGACATGTATCTGGCCCAATTACCGAAAACTTTCTTCGGACCGTTAAACGAGACTCCCTCGGAAGAGGAGAGCGTGGAAACCGACGAGGAGAATTCGGAGACGCAGCGTCCCATTGCCAACTGTTTGTGCTGCGAACAAAAACGTTGCAAATGTCTAGGGCAAGAAACACAGACAATCTCTGACGTGGTCTATCCCCTAATTGGAGTCTATGTCGAGATTGCGAGCCTGACCTGTTTCGACGGTCGAATCGTCGAATGCAGACCACTCCTAAAGGTCGATATCGATGCGAATGTCATCCCTTTCAATCACAGTCTCTACACGCTCCAATGTAATTGCCTGAAAATAGATGGCGACAGTCTCGACCCGAGTAACTTGCGCTATGTATTCCATCCTCGATCTGTGCTTGTGATTAGCCCCAAAAATTCATTGGACCTGATGCTCAGTTGCAATTTCACTGTTGAGCTGGACCAACTGGAGGCCAACCAGAACATCAGAGACTTGAATCGAGTGATAACATTCTGCCTGGATTTTCCAGACAAATTTTGGTTGGAGGCCGTCGACCTGGAAGAGAGAACACGGCGTCTGGTGTCCATCTGCCTTCAATTCGATACCCAATACAGCGGAGTGAGGTTACTGCGTAGGTTGGCCTACAACTTCCCCGGACAGTACGGAGGGTTGAGGAGCAAAGCGATTGCCATCGGAGTGGCCCGTCTGATTAAAAAGGTTGGATTTACCAATTCGGATTTTATGAGCCATCTCGTCTCTGAGCATCGGGCCTTGGAGCAAATTGAAAATTTCGCCCACTTGGTCATGGAACTTTATAACGTCGACTTGAAAGACGTTGCAGAAAACATTGGCAGCAAATGTGTCACTTTTCTCTACTCCAAGTCTAAAAATTTGATGCCCAGCTTGTCCGTCTCCACCCTCGTCACCTGTGCCGCCATGGTCTTCCGCATGTACGAGGAGAATCCCCAGGTCATAGGCTTGGTAACGCTGCATACATTGATTACATTCGGCGATGGCCTTGAGTTGCTTCCTCTGCCTATGCTCTTCTTCGTCATCGATGGAATCCAGACGACTTGCCGATCCCAACTTGACAACATCCAAGAATGCCAGAAAGTGCAACAGGGTCTGCACAGGAAGCTGCTCTCCTACTTTATCCCGCAAGCTTTGGCTGAAGAGGTCATGTTCTTTTACCTCAAACTGGACGACGCGATTTTACTCAAGAAAATTACTCAAGAACTTGTTAACCAGAGCAACTTTGACGCCATCAAAATGATTGTCGCTTCTGCCGACGTCTGGTACCAGGCCTTGACCACCATGGGCGGGAAATGGGCGCTCAACTTGCTGGTCTCTACTCGCATCAATCATCTCGAGGGGATGCGCCTGCCCGTGTTCAGCTGGATCCAGGGTACCGCCGTTTTCGATGATGTCCCGCCGTTGAAGAAGTTTTTTCATTCCTCTGAGGCCAGAGCAACTTTCCCCGGATTCCACAGCCAACAAGCGGCGGAGACTTGGTGCGAGAAATACTTTGGTCCCAATCAGCTGGACGACGGATACAGCGCCAAAACGAAAATCAAAGGAGAAGGCGCGAAATTTCAATGCGTCGTCACCAAGACTCGCGATTTGCATCGGAATCACGTCGAGTTGTTTAACGAATCGCGTACCGAATTGCTGGAGCTTCAGGATCGACGACTCCGCCTACTCCCGGCCGAAGAATGCGAATCCAAAGTCATCAATGTCATCACAACATCTCAGCAGAACGATCCAGTTTCATCTGAATCTACCTCCTGCGTCTCATCTCTTCCGCCTTCCAAACGAATCCGCCGTAGTTGTAGAGATAGTAAATGAATTCAAATCTCTTCTTATCTCGTCAATTCGAATCGGTAAAAACTTTTCAATATGAATTAACATTTCATAGTTTGAATTTTTCTTTTTTTCTTTCTATTCGGAAAGTTGGTTGAAAAATATCTTGTGTTTCTTGTGTCTAATTGTTTCATTTCGTTTAATTTGGTGTGTTAATGAGAACCCAGTTGCTATTCTTGGTTTGAAAAGTCGCGAATTATTGTTTTTTTTATCGCGCCTTAGCGGAAATTTTTCTAAAATTTTCTTTTTTTCGGGAATACAGAAAACTTTTCTACATTTCATTTATTCGGTTATTTTCAAAAGTTTGACATTTATTTCAGGTCTATGTCGCCGTGTTTGGTTGTTGGATGTAGCGATATACAAGATGAAATGTCAAGTAGGACCGAGACCAAAGGAATACGATAATCTTTTTCCGGACTCTTTTTTGTCAATAGGAAAACTGGAAAACTAGCTGAGCGCCTAAGGGTGTGGACAAATGGACATCACTCACACAGTAGGAACGTGACTGCTCTGTTGGCTACTAATGTGTCAATCACTACTCCGCGGTGTGTTTACAAACGCCGAGATTATCTGATGATGAGAAGTTTCATTGCGGCAAAAGGATGTTATCTGGATCTTGTGCATACCGAGCCACTGATGTTAATGGGCTAATCAGCTTCTCGATAAGTCAACCAATTTCTTTCTTTTTTTAAATTTTTGTGAAAACACTAAATACTGTCGATTGGTTTGCTTAAATGTAAGTATTGAATTCTATATATGATTTTTTATTTTTTATTTTAGATATTAACATTGGAATTGGAAATCATGTGTGATGTTAACAAACAACAACTTTCTTACGTACGCCAAAGATTCTCTACTACGCCTGCATTATTCCGGAATTGAACTTGTTGAGACTTGAGATATTGAAGTTAATGGACGCTGTTAATTGACTGACTTGCGTGAATTCTTGGCGATGACCATGTAGATGCATCCGATGATCAGGATCATCACGATCAGAGCAACAAAACTACAGGTAATGTACAACAAGAGTTTAGTGTTTGTGTCGTTATTAGTCGTCGAAATTGTTGTAGTTGGAGTAGTTGTCGTCAGGGCTTCAGTGGTCGGAACTTCAGTCGTTGGGGTTTCTTTCGTTGGCATTTCAGTGGTAGGAATTAAGAAATTGTTTGGTGCGAATGAATTCCCCTTCTTCCAACGTATTATTATTGTCTGTATTCAGCCATGAGATCATCAATCATCTATCAATAATTGAATAATGCGGAATAGTGCTACTAATCGCACACGCTACACTTTTATTGTTGATGTTGGACAGGTGCTAATTTCCGTCACTGTTGATTCCGACTTGGCCTTCGTGTTGGCCGCTGCCTTCGGTCCCATTTCCATCGTGCTGTAAGCTGAACTTCTTCTTTCCTTGCGTTTTTTTCCCCTTTCTGTTGTTACAAGTTATTTTGCAACTCAACTTGTATTTTTCCTCACCCATCCCTACCGTTTCACATTTCTATTTTTTTCCTCTCGCGTTCATAATGTCGTTTGTCGTTGTGATACTTGTCTTATAATTATTTTCGTTTTCTGAATTTATTTTTATATTATTAACACGGCAATCCCTTCAAACATAGCTGGCCAGAGTGAGTACAAAAAGTGTAATTACTGATCCAGAAACAAATAAAACAAGTTAATGTCTTACTTGATTGCGTCTCTTCTCTCTTGTGTCTCGGAATTAATTGTTTTTTTTTTCCCCAAATTTATTTAAAAGAATAAGTAATAGCTTAAGATTTAATTCATTAGTATATTCATGGTGCAGTCACTGCAGTGTGTTTTGTATTGTATTTACTTAATCTTCTAATTATAAAAAATTTGAATAAAGCGGGAAAATTGATTGTGATGTTCCTCGTCAGAGGCGCTGTAGTAGCACAAAAGGAGACTCAACTGACTCATCGTGCGCGGGATAAACTGCCGAACTGCGGGTCAAAACTGGTCAAAACGCTTTCTAGATTCTGTTCCTCTAAGAGATATAAGAGAAAATGGACGTTGGCAATGTTTTAAGTTTCAAACCCTGAAGGCCGTATCCAGATTGCATAGTCGCGATGCGGATGCGATGAGCAAATTGCATTCGTGACTCAACTCTACAAGCCATTCGCTGAGTGTTTGGGTCCGGGGTCCACAAGCTGGCCATTTTTCGCTGCTCTCATACGACGTGTCACTATTATTGACAGAACGTCATCAATGCCACAGGCAAGAAATTGGTAAAAAATTGAGATCAAGTTGAAAAGGCTGAGCAGCAAATTCAAGACATTGGATCTCACCTGTGCCCAGTCTGAGCAGTTCAACATGGTTCAACCCCAGACCTCCAGGTAGTAATACATTATTTTAGTTGCAAGTCAATTTATTTCAGCTTTATTTTTGCAGTAGATAGGTTGTGCCCAATACGATGACATTTGAAGTGTCTTCCCAATGCTGTTTGCTACCTTACAACCGGTTGTATGTATTATCGAATTGTTTGAAGGTTTGGTAGGTTCCACTTAATGTGTTTTTTTAACAAGTAGATACTAGAACTTTAGAATCAACAATAGGTGCTGTAAACATTATACCATGGTCGCACATCCCTTATGAGATATCTGTGGAAGTCGATCATATTATTAAGAAGCTATTTCTATTTGGCTGAGAAAGTTATGGAATGTTTAGTTTACTATATTGTCGTAATTGTAGTTCATGTTGTATTTTAAGAGAGGATCTGGGTGAGACCGTGAGAGTGTTTTGAAATGTTTCATTTGTCAGCGTCTGAGAAGAAGCTTGGTACAGGCTGTATCTGCCACGCTGGAGAATCGCGTTAGATTCCGGGCGAAGAATATTGACATTTTCATCTGAACAGTCTAGAAAACCTGATCAGTGTTACCCTGTACAAGTTTATCTCGGACCAAGTCATTTAAAGACATTTTTATCTTTAGGTTATGACTGAGAGGATGCAGCTTATGTATTGAAAGTTCGTCGGTGTCTCTACATCAACGTGGACCATCTTTTAATTTTGTTGGTATGACACATCGTACATAATACATCATCAGAACATGACAATTTCATTTCATGAAAAGTTCATCATTTATTAAATGGTGTTTTCATCTCAGGTTACATTATTCGTTTCAAGAATGGATGCATCTGGTGTCAGTTGCCAGTGGCCACTAGCTAAGTCGCAACGCATCCAAACGTACGTATCTATTTTCTTTAGCCCTAGACTTACACTTACAGTTTGGCATTGGCCTAGGCTCGCAGAAAAATTTTGAATTTCACCGTAGAATTGTATTTTTCACGTTTCTAATATCAGGTGGCTTTCATATCTTAAGGCATCCCGTCATTTGTTGTCGAAATGCTGTTCGAAGAAATCAAGCAGGTACAATAGCCGCAAGGCTCAGCCATTTGGTATTCATTTTGATAATGGTTGTTGTAGACCCATCCCCAGCCACGTCAACCTGAAGAAGGAAAGGACAGTTGGCATTTTCTTCACACTCGAAGGTCGCGGATATCATAAGTCATAACGTAAAACGTGTCATGCCACGGGGTAGAGGTTGGGTGAGAGAGCAGAAAGGTACGTGTTTCACCATTATCAAGCAGGTACAATGTCCGCAAGGCTCAGCCATTTGGTATTGATTTTGATTTTTGTAGACCCATCCCCAGCCACGTCAACCTGAAGAAGGAAAAGGCCAGTTTTTTGGCATTTTCTTCACACTCGAAGGTCGCGGAGATCATAACGTAATACGTATCATGCAACGGCGGAGAGGTTGGGTGAGAAAGGTACGTGTTTCATCATTATCAAACAGGTACAATAGCCGCAAGGCTAAAGAGGTGGTCAGGGTGAGAAAAATTCGTATAAAAGGAGGGTGAAAAGATGATAGAAATCAGTCGAGTGAGCGTCTCCGTCACGGCAACAACTGCTGAGCACTATTTGTCATTAAACCGCAATCACGAGTAAATAATCTATTTTTTGTATTTTTTGTATCAATTTCTATTGTTTTTCTTATTTCTTAATATGCCAATTATTAAATATTAATGTTCAAATTGGTTATTGTCTAGTTTCTTAAAAGGTGATAAAAGGCGAAATAATTAGTCGAGTGATTATCTCTGACTTGACGACAGCTGCCGTGCACTATTTGTCCCCAACTGCATTCTTCATTTTATGAAGGGGTAAATTTCCAGTTTTCTACTATGAATTGTGTATCAACTCTCCTATTTTTTTAAATTTATGTCAGTTATTAATGCATATTCATGTTCTAATTATTTAGTGTTTAGTAAACTGTGGCGTCGTGCTGAGGCTTTAGAATACTACACTGCAACTTATGCTGCCCCGAGCTGCTTAACCAAAGAGCCTGAGTACTGCATCGTGATTCCATTCGTTTTAAGCCATAACCATTTGGTATTAATTTGATATTGTTTGTTTTACACCCATCCACGGCAACGTCAACCTGCAGAAGGAAGAGGCCAGTTTGCATTTCCTTCACTTTCGAAGGTCACGGAGATCATTACGTAAAACTGTCAATGCGGTGGTGTAGAGGTTGGGTGAGAACGGGAAGTGTTTGCTTTGCTTTATTATCAAGCAAGTATAATAGCCGCAGGCCTTAAGAGAGGGGTCAGGGTGAGAAAAAGTCGTTTAAATGGCAAGAGGAAAAGCCACGGAACTCAGTCGAGTGAGGATCTCCGACACGGCAACAACTGCTGCGCCATATGTGTCACCAACTACCTTCTTCGTCACATTGCCAGTTCGCAATCATGGGTAAATATTCATTTTTCGTGAATCAATCTTATCTTGTTTTCAGTTGATATCACCAGTTATATTCGATTATTAATGTTCAAATCGTTTATAGTTTAGTTAACTATGGCGCAGTGCTGATGTTTGGTGTTGTATCGTTAATGATTAAGGCACTACACTGACGTCCTGAAGTATTACTCTGCCCCGAGTTACTACACCACCAAGGGCCAAGGCGACGGAGCATGACTACGCATGCTGCCCTATCCTACTACACCGAGGCCCCCAAGTGTTGCTCTGTTCTGAGCTACTTATTGCACCGATTTTCCTAAATACTACTCTGTTCCCAGCTGCTACACCGAGGCTCCCGCTGATTACTCCACCAAAACGGTCGAATACTACATCGAAGCGGTTAAGTACTACTCGGCCCCGATTTACACAACCAAAACTGAGGCGGCCAAGTATTACGCTGTCCCGACGTACTACAGAGAAGCTGCTCTTTCGTGCTACGTTGAACAGAAATACTACACTTATGCTCCAGTTCACTACACTACGATCACGCTACACCGCAGCCCCCAGGTACTACACCGAAGAAGCCGCCTATTATACAACAACGTATGCTGCCTAGTTTATTACACCGAGAATCCCAAGTACTACATCACTAAGGCACCGGAATTCTACACGTCTATGTATGCTGCCCTTGCCTACTACACCGAGGCCCCAAGTATTACTGTGCGTAAAAGGAGTCGTCTAAAAAAAAAGTCATCCCCGAACTGCAGTGTGCCCTATCTGTCACCAACTGCATTCCTCATCGTGTAACCGATTCGCAATTCTGGGTAAATATTCTTATTTATACATTGGGTTTTGTTTCAATTTTTTTTTTTTTTTTCTATTTCTTAATATGCCTCTTAAATTTATACATTAATATTAAATAATATCTACTGTTTAGTCAACTATGGCGTCGTGCTCCTGTTGGGTGTTGTATCGTTGATGGCTGGATCGAACGCAGGTGTAGTGATGTCTTCTTGATATGGCGGATATCAAACCGCAACGCCGCCGCCTTCCTACACAACTTACGCAACGATCAGTTTCTGCACCAACGTCTTCAAGTACTACGCCACTAAAGCACCGGAGTTTTATACCATGCACAACTTATGCTGTCCCGAGCCACTACACTGACACCCCGAAGTATTACTCTGCCCCGAGTTACTACACCACCAAGGCGACCGAGTACTACATGACAAGGCATGCTGCCCCATCCTACTACACCGAGGCTCCCAAGTATTACTCTGTTCTCGGCTGATAACTTCACCAAAATGGTCGAATACTACACCGAAGCGGCAAAGTACTTCTCTGCCCCGAGGTACTCAACCAGAACTGAGGCGGCCAATTATTATGCAGTCTCGATTTAAAACCCAGAAGCTGCTCTTTCGTGCTACGTTGAACAGAAATACTACACTGATGCTCCAGTCTTCTACACCACGACCTACGCTATGTGCCACCAACTACCTTCTTCATCGCATTATCAGTTCGCAATCATGGGTAAATATACATTTTTATTCGAGTCGGGAATCAATCTTATCTTGTTTTCAGTTGATACGACTAGTTATATTCGATTATTAATGTTCAATTCGTTTATAGTTTAGTTAACAATGGCGCAGTGTTGCTGTTTGGTGTTGAATCGTTAATGGTTGGGTCGACCACGGGTGTACATATGTCTCCTGGACATGGTAGATACCAAGCAACGGCAGCGAAGGAATAATAAACCACGCCGTCGCCTTACTACGAAACGAAGTCCACACAAGCAACGTCTACTTACTACGCCGAGGCCTTCAAGTGCTACACCACTAAGGCTCTAGAGTTACGCGACAAATTATGCTGCCCCGAGTTACATCACCAAAGCGCCTGAGTACTACACCACCGAGTACACTGTCCCAGCCTACTACACCGAGGTTTCAGCTTATTTCAATGCCGAAGCGGTCGAGTACTACACCGAACCGTACAAGTACTACTCTGCACCGAAGTACACAACCACAACTGAGGCGGCCAAGAACTACGTAGCCCAGACTTGCAACACAGCAGCTGCTCCTTCGTACTGCGTTGAACTGCAATAATACACCGAGGCTTCAGTTTACAACAGCATAACCCACGCTACACCTAGATACGAAGACCCCAACTACTATACCCAAGAGGTCACACCACGTACACTGCCCCATTTTACTACACTGAGGAACCCAAGTATTACTTTGCTCCAAGCTACTACAAAACTGAGGCTTCTGTTTAATACACCAAGTCACCGAGTATTACAGCCAAATGGTAAATATTGTGTTTTTACATGGAGTTTTGTGTCACTATTTTTTTTCTGTTTGTTAATATGCCTGTTATTATTGAAAATCTTCAAAATTGTTCAAATTTTTTACCGTCTAGTAAGGTGTCGTGCTGCTGTTGGTTGTTGTATCCTTGGTGGTTGGGTCAATCACTAGTGTACCGATGTCTCTTGGTGGTGGATACCGAACCACAACGCCGCCGTCTTACTGCACGACAAAAACGTATGCAACAACCGGAGTACTACACCACTGAGGCACAGTCGGAGTACTACACCACTGAGGCACAGTCGGAGTACTACACCACTGAGGCACCGTCGGAGTACTACACCGTCCCCAGCTACTACGCCACCAAGGGAAAATGCTACACCGAAGTGCCCAAGCGCTACTCTGCCCCGAATTACTACACAGCGGCTGCTCCTTCGTACTACGTTGGACCGAAATACTACAATGAGGTTCCAGTTACTACACTACAACGTTTACTACACTATTGCCCTCAGCTACCATACCGAGGCTCTGCTCCCATACCGATGCTCCCAAGTACTACAATACCAAGGCACCCGAGTATTATATCACTACTTAGGCAGTTCCGACCTAATGCACCGAAGCTGCGAAGTATTCCACTGCTCCGAGTTACTACACCATCAAGGTACCCCTGGATATTACATCTAAACCTACGGTTCTCCAGTTCAGTACAGGGAGGCTCTTAAATACTAGAGTCGAAATTTCTGATTTATTTATTTGTGTACAGATTTTTCGGTCATTAACTAACAGTTACTAGTCACTGGGAAGTGTTGTTGATCTTAAATGAGAAAATAAATGTTTTAATGGTAACCATCTTTTAACACTTTCAAGCCTTTTGCCATTGCAACTATTTATTGAGTACCTGGGCACAATCACAGGTGTGTAACAGCGGACGGAAGCGATTATGAAGTGGTCCAGAAACTCGCCCAAGTCGCCAGTAAAGAAAAACATTGTGTTTAGTAGCAGTGAAGCTAGATGAGCGTTCGTCGCGAAGATAAGGATGGACGTAGGTGGAAGTCCCTCTTCCGTCATGGATAAAGGTCAGCATTGCACAAGAATCTCCGTGCCAGGACCACACGATTCCATAAAGAAACTGCGTGCTCTGTAAAAAAAAATTTTACATTAATGAAAATATAAAAAATGAATAAAGCATATCAATCTTTACCTTTTCTAAGGACACTGAAATGTCCATGATGAAAAAACCGTAAAAATGGAATCCATTGCAACCAACAGCATTACTCCATATGTTATTGAGAAATGATGATGCTAAAGAAAGTGTCATGAAGTATTGCAGTAGTGTGGTGATAGGTGGTATTGATGCTTACCTTTCATATGGTTGATGAATTTAGTAAGGCATTTCTTTCATCAAGGAATCTATTGTCGGATGTCGGTGGAGTTCTTCTGTCTTTTGAGTTCTACGGTCGCCAAACCAAAGTTAAATTGCGTTTTGGAATTGGGGTGTCAGAGGTGTCCAATAGATGGCATAGGCGTCGTCGTTTTCATGTGATGGCCGATTGCTGTGTTGAGTGGTTGTCAAAAGTTTTCCTATTTTTCCATGAAAATTACCGATGAATTCATAAGTAAATTCAAGTTTGTTTCTGTGCAGTTTGTTTGTGATGTGATTTATTCCGTTTGTTTTGCTGGATCAAATTCAAAATTCCTCAATCTAACCTGTAGGAAGGAACGGGAAAGGAAACAGTGCATACAAGTAGGCGAGTAGCCTACCATCACTATACCACCAACTCTTTTATTAAAAATCGTCGTTCTGCTGAATGCATCATGCAGTTAATACAGGTAAAAACCAATAATGTCTTAGTCACAATTTTTTTAAATACTTGTTCCCAGACTTAGTTAATATTCGTCTAATTATCAGCAGTTTCTATTGATCTTTGTAGGTCACTACCCCAGTGTGGACATGTTTGTTTTTCTGAACATGTTTTTCAACAAATAACTCATTGACGTGCAAGTATTATTCTTCTTTCGGTTTTAAACTGTTATTTGATGTCATAGATGTATTTTCTGTCACAGGGAAAGCTTAAAGCTTACCCATGGGTAATCTTCAGGTTAGCAGCAGCAGCTTAAGAGAAGAATGTGAACAAATGCAGGGCACATACCAACATGTGCTGTATTTTTCTGAATGTTGAGCACGAGCAATAGGTAATTAACTTTAGTTTATTGGATGAATGTTGGAATATTTATTGACATATTTCCTTTAGATTCAACATGACTAACTGTTTGATGCCAAAGTTAGTTGGAATTGGAACTCAACTCACTGTATGTACTCTAACACAGATAACTGGTGCTGTTGCCCTACAGCCACAGGCAGGAAAATCATTCTTTTTTTTTTTCAGAAAATTGTAAGTTTAATTTTTTGTTTGACCCCCCAACACTTTCTGTTAATATTATAGATTTTTATGTTGAAAGAGTTAAAAAGTCTGAAAAGCTAACTAATAACTTTGTGTATTTGTGTCATAGGGAAAGCTGCTGGAGTAATCTGGTGTTCATGCTAATTAATTTCATTTCGTGCCAGCTAGTGAAAGCCGAAAGGCATGTCGAATTCAAGTTGAGCTACTGCGTGTTGTCTCGAAGCAAGCATTGCATCCAGCCGTTGCGTTCCGTCATTTGGAACAGGAATCTAATGGCTGTCAATAGGTGGCTGTCAATAGGTGGCTGAAATTATGTCCACCAGATAGCGCGAGTGTCTTCAGCAGTGACGCATAACGGCCATTTTGTTCCAAGACGCAGAAGATATGGGTTGCTGGTCGTGACGTTTCACGTTTCTCATGATGGAAATTAAAAGCAGCTCTGTTAAAAGGTATTTATTGTTAAGTTCCTATTGTTATTGAATTTAAAATGTTGATGTGAAAATTTACAGGTGATTTAGCATGTAGAAACCACTTTGCCAAATCATTCAACTCAGACTTGGAATTGCCGAAATGGCGTGCCTCGTGTGTCTTGCTGCCTGTCTTAGGCTTACGTCTCATCCCATGCAACAGCAAAAAGTAATCATTTTGATCAAATGTCTTGCAAAAGTACTACAGATTTAGTTAACATGACTAGAGAGTAGACCAATTTTCTCCGCTACTATAGAAATTTTGAATCAGATATCAAAGTTATTCTGTTGGACTGCGTAGTGTTCTGTTACTCTTTGTATTCTTCTGTTATAATGAGTGTGTACACAGTTGTGTTTCTCGAAAATAATTTTCTTTTCCTCAATAGGTATAACAACCACACTTCTTAAACGCTGTTGGTTACCTTGTTGCAGCCAAATGGGGAAAGGTGTGACGAAGACTGATTGAACCGTTGTATTCAGCATGAGGTTGCAGTGTGATCCAGAAGTTGCTGTGCTGTTGTAGCTGAGCTGTTCCATCTGGCTTCCTGACTTGAAAATTTTTGTGTTATTGTTTGCCTGCCAGTATTTTGTGTTGTGACTTCAAATAGTTTGATCTGTCGTCTTTTGAGTTTTTATTCAATCATGCAGTATACGACTGAGGCAACCTGATCAATGTCAGGTTTGACACAGTTGAGAACTGCTAGATAAAACAAGCTTTCTGCGCCAAACAAATAATAATTTGCATATAACTTGCATCATATTATTATCGCGGTAGAGAAAGCGACAGGCCCCCCCCCCTGGGGGCCACAGGAAAAATATGAATTCAAATACAAATTTTGTATAAACTTTTGTTATGAATAAACTTTGTATATAATAAAATTTTCGAAAACATTTTTCGCGAAAAATTTTTAATGATATGGTGTAGGGGGAATTTTTTAAAAATTTTTTTCAAAAACAAAAGTCTGGACTTAGCAGAAATAATGGCAGGTGAACTTTGGATTTTTCAAGAGAAATATTCTTGGACTTGGAATTTTAATGTTAGAAAAAAAAATTATAAAAAAGTTTTATTATTAAAATGTAAACATAATAAGTTTGACTTTTTATTGTTGTGTTTTGCAAGATCAATTGTTTAGAGTTTACATGGCACTCAGAAATATTTTCTCACGGCACTCAGAAATATTTTCTCACATCACGAAATTATCAGCAGGAGGAAAGGTACTTCAGGAGAATATAGAGACATAGACGTGATTTATCGATCAATCTTGTATTTCAGCAATCTTTCAACACATCCAGTGAAATACTTCAGAACTTCGATAGGTCGGAGCAACATAAGTAGTGGTGACAAAATCAGAAGAATTGCTGGTGTAATACAAATGAACTTCAGATGGTAGTAGTTTGGAGCAGGATAATACTTAAATTCCTCGATGTAGTATACCAGGCAGCGTACGTGGTTGTGTAATAGGCGGCTCCTTCGGTGTAGTACTTGGCGGCTGCGGTGTTGTAGCTAGGTGTAGCGTAGGTCGTGGTGTAGTAGACTGGAGCATTAGTGTAGTATTTCAGTTCAACGTAGCACGAAAGAGCAGCTTTCGTGTGGCAAGTCATGTTGCGTAATCCTGGGCCGCCTCAGTTCTAGTTGAGTAGCTCCGGGCAGAGTAGTACTTTGCCGCTTCGGTGTAGTATTCGATTGTTTTGGTGGAGTTATCAGCAGGAGCCTCGGTGTAGCAGCTGGGAACAGAGAAGTAGTTAGGAGCGTCGGTGCAGTAAGTAGCTGAGAACAGAGTAATACTTGGGAGCCTCGGTGTAGTCGGATGGGGCGGCATTCGCTGTCATGTAGTACTCCGTGGCCTTGGTGGTGTAGTAACTCGGGGCAGAGTAATACTTCAGGACGTTAGTGTAGTGGCTCGGGGCAGCATAAGTTGTGGTATCAAACTCCGGTGCTTTAGTGGTGTAGTACTTGAAGACCTCGGTGCAGGAACTCGTCGTTGCGTAAGTTATGTAGGAAGGCGGCGGCGTTATGGTTTGATATCCACCATACCAAGAAGACATCGTTACACCAGCGGTCGATCCAGCCATCAACGATACAACACCCAACAGGAACACGACGCTATAGATGACTAAACATGAAATAATATTTAATATTAATGTTTAAATTTAACAGGCATATTAACGAATAGAAAAAAATAGAATTGATACAAAATTCGAAAAATTAAGAATATTTACCCATAATTGCGAATCGGTTACACGATGAGGAATGCAGTTGGTGACAGACAGGGCACTGCAGTTCGGGCACGACTTCTTTTTTTTAGACGACTCCTTTTACGCACAGTAATACTTCGGGACGTAGGAGCAGTAGCTCGGGGCAGCTTAGGTTGTAGTGTAGTAATTGAGCGATTCAGTGTTGTAGTAATGTGGGGCCTCGGTGTAGTAGGCAGGGGCAGCATACGTTGTTGCGTAATAGGCGGCTTCTTCGCTGTAGTACTTGGGGGCTGCGGTGTAGCGTAGGTCATGGTGTAGTGAACTGGAGCATCAGTGTAGTATTTCGGTTCAACGTAGCACGAAAGAGCAGCTTCTGTGTAGTACGTCGGGACAGCGTAATACTTGGCCGCCTCAGTTGTGGTTGTGTAGATCGGGGCAGAGTAGTACTTTGCCTCTTCGGTGGAGTGATCAGCGGGAGCCTCGGTGGAGTAATCAGCGGGAGCCTCGGTGGAGTAATCAGCGGGAGCCTCGGTGGAGTAATCAGCGGGAGCCTCGGTGGAGTAATCAGCGGGAGCCTCGGTGTAGCAGCTGGGAACAGAGTAGTATTTAGGAAAATCGGTGCAATAAGTAGCTGAGAACAGAGTAATACTTGGGAGCCTCGATGTAGTAGGATGGGGCAGCATGCATAGTCATACTCCGTCACCTTGGTGGTGTAGTAACTCGGGGCAGAGTAATACTTCAGGACGTCAGTGTAGTGGCTCGGGGCAGCGGAAATTGTGGTATAAAACTCCGGTGCCTTAGTAGTGTAGTACTTGTAGACCTTGGTGCAATAACTGGTCTGCGGCTTGGTATCCGCCATACCAAGAAGACATCGGTACACCAGTGGTCGACCCACCAAACAACGATACAACACCCATTAACTAGACAGTAATAGAAATTCAAACAATAATGTTCAATAATAATTCGCATTTTAACAAACAGAAAATAATTGACATTAATAGAAAACGCCATGTAAAGACAGAATATTTACCCATGGATGCGAACTGGCAATACGCTGAAGAAGGCAGAAGGTGACAGAGAGTGCGCTGCAGTTGTTGCCGTGTCGGAGATCCTCACTCGACTGATGTCTCTGGCCTTTTCTCTCTCCTTTATATACGATTTTTTTATCACCCTCACCTCTTAAGCCTTGCGGATATTGTACCTGTTTGATAATGATGAAACACGTACCTTTCTCACCCAACCTCTCCGCCGTCGCATGATACGTATTACTTAATGATCTCCGTGACCTTCGAGCATGAAGAAAATGAAAACTGGCCTTTTCTTCTTTAGGTTGGCGTTGCTGGGGATGGGTCTACAACAACAAATATCAAAATGAATACCAAATGGCTGAGCCTTGCGGCTATTATACCTGCTTAATAATGATGAAACACATACCTTTCTCACCCAACCTCTACCCCGTGGCATGACACGTTTTACGTTATGATATCCGCGACCTTCGAGTGTGAAGAAAATGCAAACTTGCTTTTCCTTCTTTAGGTTGACGTTGCTGGGGATGGGTCTACAACAACCATTATCAAAATGAATACCAAATGGTTATGTAACACAAACCGTTCTCCCCCAACCTCTACTGCTCTACACCACTGCATGACACGTTTTATGTAATGATCTCCGTGACCTTCGAAAGTGAAGATTATGCAAACTGGCTTTTTCTTCTGCAGATTGATGTTGCTAGGGATTGAATGGGTCTACAAACTACAACATCATATCAAAATGAATACCAATTGGTTATGGCTTAAAACTCACTTGCTTTCTGGGCTCACCTACAAAAATTGTCCAATTAACCAGAGATAATAAATTCATACATCAATTCATGCCTTCTTCTTATAAGACAATAACTAATATCTTCTATCTCAAGGATGTCTTTGCACACCTTGGTTCCTTGTTTTCGTCTACCAATGATATCCTTTACAGCTTTTTCTTATTCCATTTCATCTTAATATGTAATTTGGTCTCAGAAGAATGCATGTTACTCCAAATAAACTATTTAAAAAGTATATTTTACCTTTGTTTTGATTAAAACATCTACGGCTTTATCATCTTCATTGAAGTAAACAATGTTGATGGCTTTGGCTAAGTTGGTGGAGAACAACTTCGAAGACGAAACAAACATATCTGAATGAATCACGACGATAAGCACTAAGCAGAGGCGTTTCATACCAAGTTTCTTCGACACACTTTAGTATTTGATCCGAACCTATCTTTTGAACGATTCATATATATGTAATATTTTTTTAGTTGTTTATGAGGCACTGGTGGAGGATTCATATTCACGCGAAAAAAAAGTAATCAATCGCATCAAAACATTATCATTCAGAAATAAGCGCGACAGTGCCAGTTCTTTAATCAGAAACGATATTTTTTTTTAAGTATGAATCATATTAGCCGGTATTTACTTTTTACTTTTCAGTCACAAAATAAAGTTATTTAACAAAAACGTTTAAAGTGCATAGGAAGGTGTTTCCAACCATTATCACAGAAACAATTTATTATTACAGGAAAAAACAGCCACTAGTTGTAACCGTTGGCGACATTATTTTTATTGATATGAAGAAAGACATGGTTAACTTAAAGACGGGATTCTTCGACATCGCTATGTTGGCCATGTATTTTTTTTTGGGGGGGGGGGGATGAGATTCAGAAAAATTATAACAAATCTTTATTGGCGCATGAAGTATTCCAATACTTAAAATGAATGGTTAACGAGATATTTCAATTTTGCAGTTTGCCCAGTATATTTCCAGAATATTATATTAAAATTACTTCATTCCAGAAATTGGGACGAAGATTATTGTTAGCTAGAATATTCTTCCTCTTCTTCTAACATTGTCTTTCGCAAAGCTCGAACTTTGATTTGATGCTTTTTGCTTCGATCGTGGCTTTCTCTCCTAATAACAGGTTTTGCCACAACAGATTAAAAATTATTAAATTAAAATGCAAAATCAAATAAATTTCGAAATACTTACGATTTTACAGTTTTAAAATTCTTTTTACAGGCAGGGCAGTATAAATCCAGTGGGTCATCATCAAAGTCACTATCGTCATCGGTAACATTATTTGTGGCGTTTTCCGAGGAATTTTCTTCTTTCGGAATATTATCTTCATTTGATTCATCTAAAATCCCTTCCTTCCCTTCATCTTCAGATCCTTCCTTATTTTCTTGAACAACATCATCATTTTCTTCCTCTTCAACCTCTGCTTCGCTATCTGAATCAGATGATTCGGCAGATGAAGCATACTGAGCTTCAATATCCTTTTAATTAATGGAAAACAAATTAAAAATTAGCATTTAATGTTCAATCTTCACTTAAGAGGATGTACCCTTAGCTGTTTTTCTAAGTCAGACATTTCTGTGAAGCCAAACTTGGTCGGGCTCGTAGTTTCTTCAAGAAGCTGCCGCCTTTTTTCACGATGTCGTTCTTGTTGAAGTTTTGTCTTTAATGCATTTTGAGCGGTCTTCTCCTCAAGTAATTTCTATTAAAAAATAATTTAGGTTGCGCTTAACATAAATTTGAATTTGCCGAGATTACTATGTAGGCCTTGACACGAGGATCTCGTTTACGAACGAAATTTACCAGGGCCCTAACTTCTTCATTTCTTTGTTTACGGCCTGCATCTCTTAATTTTTTGTTATCTTTCTCCATAAGCCGTTGTATCCTGTTATTAAAAAATATATTATTTACTGACCAAACTGAAAAATTATTGGCACATAAAATCAAATAAATACCTCCGTGGTGCTTCCTTTAAAGTATCAATGTTATACTTATCTAACCAAGAATATGGACGCAGAGTGCAATACGCACTCCAATAGGCATAAAACGTGCGTACAACCTAAGAAAGTATAACTATTATTTCAAAAACAATTCAATTCAGCATTTCTGCAGCTTTGATTCCTCTACCTCACTATAGTCACTGGTGGAATTGCCAAAATCAGGAATTTCAAAATCACTGTCTTGATCTTGTGAAAACTCCATGTCTTCAGCAGCAATTTTGCTGAACAATTCACTGATAAAAAAAGGACAAGATCAGTATTGATAGCACGATTTCCAGTCTTGCAGATAATTTACATACCTATACACGGAGTAGAAAGATTGCTTGTCATCTCCATACCCAGAATAGCATGCTGATGTGAAGTACTCAAATAAATTTACAGCATTTTCTTGATATTCTGCACCTTTTGCTAAAAAATGTAATAAATACGAAAATAAGAATTTGTACAATGCATTGGATAATAAAATTTCAACCTCCAAGTAGAATTGCATCCCTGTGTTTATCATACCAAGCCCTTTCTTGAGGATCACTGAGCACTTCATAAGCAGCCTGAATAAACTGAAATTCTCTCTTAGCTTCATCAGAATTATCTAGATTTTTATCAGGATGCCATTTAAGAGCAAGTTTCCTGTAGGATTTTTTTAGATCATCGTCTGATGCATTTAATGGGACACCAAGAACTTCGTAATGGCATTTCATTTTTACTTTGACAGTGAGGAAAAAAATCACGAAAAACGGTCAACTGTTTGACGAAAGACGAGGAACTTTTTTTTTATAGATTAGTTGGGTTTTCGGATTTTTGCACTGTGGCAACTTGATGTGAAGAGAAGTGTTGAATTTTGCAGTCTCGTGCCACTTGATGTTTCGTCTGCTAGTCAATACAACAAAAAAGAGCCATCTGTCAGAGAAGGAAAATACTAAATTATACGAGCAATCTATTTAGTGGCTGGTTCTTTTGGTGAGTGGTAAACATTAAAAATGGCGAAGTACGTTACTGCATTTCTCGATAAAGCCAAAATAGCCGTCGATATTCTGAAACAAAATGGAGGCATAAGAGGTGAGACATTAATTTATAAACAATGAGATTGCATGACAAAATATTTTATTTCAGGATCCTTTTATACTTTTTTCCGGACCGATGAACTAAAGAATGGAACTGTTGTCGGCAAGGATAAATATGGAAACACATATTACGAGAACAATCGCTATTTTGTCGGTCGAAACCGATGGGTCATTTATAATGACAACGTGTATTTCGATTACGATGGTTCCCAAGTTCCCGCAGAGTGGTATGGCTGGCTGCACTACAAGACCGATCTGCCTCCAACTGTGGTAAACTTTCAATTATAATTTAGCGATATCTATAATTAGATAGGTGGTGATGCATAAATTTTGAAATTAAAATTTGGATTTTTAGAAGCCACCAGTTCACTACAAATGGATGATTGACCACATTGAAAATAAAAGTGGAACAGAGGAGGCATACATGCCTTGTTCTACAACAAAACCCAAAATTCAAGCTTGGGATCCTAATGCCAAAAAAGAGTAGACTCCTTCTTCTGTACAGTTTGATAGTGTTTCACAACTCAATAAATAAATATAGGTTAAAGAGAGATACAACTTGTATTGTTTCAAATAATACTTTGATTCACAGAATATCAGCTTATTACAGAGAATATAATGATGACTGTTTGAACAGCCATCAAGTCTCTTATTGTGATTAATGAATGTTAAGTCATTAACATGGCTCTAAATCTATCTGTATATAGGGACTTGAAGAGAGACTATCAGGGGGGTGTTCCCTTTGTATCACAATGCTTCCTAAAAGAAATGGATGAGTTATACAATATGGACTTGATATTTTAAGTTAGTTACATACCTGTATCGACAATTCTTCCATGGCAATGTGACAAGAAAATAGCTTCAAGTCTGGAGTACACAAAGCCTAAAAGGGGTCGTTGATTCGGTTCTTTTGCCCAACAGTCTTCCATTAATGTCCAGCATGCGTCATCAAAACAAGGCAACCTTTCCGGACGAGTGCCTGTAATTTAAATATATCTTTACAAAAGCTTCTAAAATTAGGCATATGGTAGAAAATTAGCTTTAAAATTAGTGTTAAACTCAAACAAAAAAACTAATTTATAGTATTGGGATACCTCTACGGACACACTGCCATAACTGGTCTTTATTTTGACATTGTTCAAACGCGTACGGAAGTTTGGTGTGACCAGCACAAATGTACCAGAATAAGATGCCAAAAGCGTAAACATCAACACTGGAATCGTACTGCCCAGTAAACAACTCAGGGGCCATGTGAATCGGTGTTCCAACAATCGATCCTATTATTTCAACGAAGCTGTACAAAATGATCCTTTTAGAAGAATTACAACACATATGATATACCTGACATCATCGCTTCAGGTTTGCAAAAACCTAGATCAGTAATTTTGGCACGATCCTCTTGGTCCAGTAAAACGTTCTTTAGTTTGATATCACGGTGAACTAATCCCTGTTAAACCGTAGGCAGAAAACCACAATTTCTAAAACCATTTTTGAAATTTTAACGGGAATTTGTGTATCGTACCTGAGAATGAAGAAAGCGAATTCCCTCTACGACATCAATAGAAACACGAAGCCGCTTGGGCCAAGTCAAACTCATTTTCAATGCGGTGTGGAGGTCTCTGTTCATTCTACCAAAGAAGCGTTGAAAATGAGATTCAGACAATAAAGCTCACTCGCTGAAAAATCACGTTTACCTTTCCATTACAAGCAGAACAGCTGGTGATGCTCCGCCTCCGTAAGAATGGTCAATAACAGATCCGACCAAACTGACGATGCGATCGTTAGGCGGCACCATACTTGATTAGTATCACAATAATATTATTACAAAATTCTCTACACGTAATTTCGACTTCAAGCAGAATACCGAGAGTAGTGGAATTCCATTGCGAGATCATTCCAGTGCTTGTCGTCAGGTGGAACAACAGATTTGACAGCGCACCTGACTCCTTTTTCAGCGACTGGTCCCCAACTATCACAGGAATACACAACACCGTATTGGCCACGACCAAGTTCTCGGCCGAGTTGCGGCATGCCTAAGACCATTTTAATGAGACGTATAGCAACAAAGTTTTTAATTAAGTAATTTTTGGGGGTAAAAAAACAAGAAGTTAAGAGGAAGTCAACAAGAAAGTAGGTTACCATAGAGTATCATGTCTTTGAGTGATGTAGATTCTAACGCCAACCTGGCCACACGGGGAACAAGGATTTTTCGCAATCGTAAAAACAATTCTTCATTCTTCTCAAGTCGGCCTGTGTGAACCGATTCTAATTCTCGCAGAGAGTCCAAAAACGCAACATGCGCTTGTCGCAGTCGATCTCGGAACTAAAATAGTCGCAGAAAACGTATAATCAATTTTGTAAATCTTAATCGTAAGATAGTTTATAATAAATAAATCTTAACCTGGGAGCAAATGACACGAGCCAGTCGATTATCACTAAGTGAATCTAGAAGATCGACGGCGACTTGAGTTTTCCACTCTGTAGGAGTCATGGGACTTTGATCTGAAGATATACTCCACGATCCGGATCCTGAGCTTGTGGTGGACAAGGTGCCTGCCTTTGGTAGAGTGAGAGAGCGCAAGAACTGGTGGAGACGCTCCCACATGGAGTGTACAAAAGAGGCGGATGATTTCACGTTCAATTGAACCTGGTACGCTGCATTGACAATCTGAAAATCGAACATTTTATATGTTCGGTATAATTACGGTTGATGAATAATCATTCCAGGAGAATTAATTACCTGTTTTAAGGATTCGCTTGCTTTTTGTGTGTCCGAATAGTGGTCTTGTGCTGCCAATTGATCGGTGTCATGAGTTTCGTGCTGATGGGCCTTTTCCAGTGAACTTAGACATCTATAAATGAAATCGATAAGTAACCACTAACTGAAGAGGACTTTTACAATCGCATGCGTACCGTTGAAGTGTGCCGAGGTAAGTCTCTCTTAAACTCAAAATCGAGCATGTGAGTTTCTCAGCGATGGTCTTATTCAAAAGAGCTAAAACAAGATTTTGGATTTCTTCGGTAGAGTGCCGAAGCTGATACTGGTCGACGCTCGAGTTATCTTCTTCTGTGTAGAAGCCATAAATTAGTTTTTTACTGTTTGCGCAAGTTAAAAAACGAATTGAGAAAGACTTACGGAATATGTCGTAATCGACTGCTGCACGTATGAGTTCTTCCCTCATTTCGACCATAGTCTGAGAGATGAGCAAGCGTATTTCCTCTTGTTTTTTATTAGCAAAAGCTAGCAGTCTATTAAAAAGCTCATACTCTTTCTGCTTGACATACTCTAACCGTAGCGGAGTTACTTGGACTTGACGAGCCCAATCAAACGCCGATAAGATGAAATTACTGAGCATTTGGTTATGACACTTGAAACATAATAACAATAATGTTCATGTTCCTTTTTCAAATTAAACAGCTTTAGATAAATACCTCGTTAAGTATTTTGGCCGACTGTAGAAGCTGATTTTGCAACACGCTCCTTACAAACGGGAGGCAGGAGATGACCCCACAGCTTAGTTCATCGACAGTACTTTGAATTCCGCCATCAATAAAGCCTACTAAAACATAGTCGACATAATTATTTTACAGATTAAAATCCTCATCTAATGTGAATAAGAATAGATAAATTGAAATACCACATTCTCTTGTTGAAAATCCTGTTTCGCTGATAGGCTCATAGGCAAATATAATGTGATCGGGAGAGGGATTTTCTTTTGTATAAGCTCCAGTTCCTGCAAAATTCTCTGGAGATCCTACTTCTCTGTCGGGATGAATACTTGTATGTCTTCTATGTCGGCCTCCACTACCGATACTGGGTCTCGCCAACACAATGGAACTCACGGGATTTTGTTGCTTCTTCACATAAAGTCACGTGTTATAATGTAAATAATACGTTTAGTTTAAAGGCGACTTACCGGAACAGTAGCCGCGTTCAAAACAAAGTGAATTACAGTGGAAGAAGGGAGAAGTTGCTTGAATAATTTTAGTTGTGATTTTTCTTCTGGACTTAGTTGCATCCCATGCACAGCATATAAAAATACAGGTGTAGTACACTGCTTTACTAATGATAGAAAGTCACTAGGGCTGAATGAACACCAGTTTCCATTAAATCTATTTTCTAATATTCCCAGAAATTCCATTTGAAATGTCAGAAATGATAGCTGATCAAACAATTTGAAGTTAATTCTTATCTTACCAGCAGAGTGAAAAGATGGTGCAACCCACACTTGTGTACCATCACGGAAAAGAAAATGTTTTATGTTAACATCCATCATGCTGTGATCACAGTATATATCCTGTGATGCAACCAAGTCATATAATAAAGGAACTTATGTTGGATGCACTTTCATTCAATATATACCTTGGCTTGTGGAGAATTACAATCAATAACCAAGTTGTCATGTGATATTATAGATTGTGAGAAGGGTAACGGTGTTGGGGCTAATGTGGTACTGAGTCCTGTTAGTGTAAAAATATAAATACAAAATATGCTATCTAATACTAAAATAGTGGAATCTTTACTATTACCCACAAGACAAAAAGTAGTATGTCTAATCTTGACACCTTTCCAATGAGACTGTTGTGTACAGTCTTGATTTGTGTGATCTACACTATTTTCTATCTAAAAGTTGATTGCATCATCACTCAAATGTTACATAAACAATTCACACAATATTGTAACTTACCACAGGAAATAAAGGTTTGCCACCAATTAATTCATTTGTTAAAACTGCTCTGGCAATATTTGAATAACCAAGTACCACCAGAGCAACTGATTTGTCAACTAGTTCATTTATAACATGTAACTTATCGGGATTTACTTGAAGACTAGGAAGCTCATCTAAGATAATAATTACATGAAAAGAATTTATATCTAAAGAGAACACGTGTGGATAAAAACCTTGTGTCAAATAGTCGGCTGTGTTGATCTCGTTGATTATAATTTTGGTATCGCGCAGTATATTACAAAGTAGTTTACAATTTTTAGAGTACCGATTTAACTCTGCTGGCAAACTTGTAGCTCGAGCCAAGTTCTTTGCAACACCCTCTTTCCGAGTTGAGGATATTGGATTCATTTTGATGTACAAGTGGACGTATAAACTGATCTGTACAAGAAGATGAAGAGCGCCAGTTTCACTTTCACGGTCACCAAATCTTTCGTCAGTACAGACGAGAAAATTCAATTGTCGTAAACAAAAACTTGCGTGCCACCTAGCGTCACTGATGGATTTAACACCCCGGGCCCGCCTACGTTTCGAAACGGATTAAATTCGTAGATTTCGCAAAATCGCAAGCTCTAAGCTCACACAATATCTACTGAATAATTTGCACACACATTTCTAGAAATGTTGGATACGCTGGGTGATTTTGAAAATAAGAGTTAACACTGTTGATACTTGAAAACAAGTCAGCAAGAACAAAAAAAGGTTTGTTGACGTCGAAGTTGACAAGATTAGATGGCGAAGCACACAGAAGCCTTAGACTGCTAATTATCTTTCCGCACATGACCAAACGTTTCAAGCTCTAACTTGCCAAGGATGGGCTATGACACGCACTATGAACTATTGGGGCACGAGGACCGGATGAAACCCCAACAAGTGCGATCAAAGTCGATATGTTTCAGACGTCATCCAAAAGGGTCTAGTGCATGCGTATCTTCGACCAAGGCTATAAATAAAAAGCAAAGTTTTATTTATTTTTTCAAGACGTTTATTTCCCAAATGAATAGAAGACAGTCGTACAATCGGGATTGAAAGAAGAAAAATCTCCGCAAGCTGCTTCTTCTACAAAGCTAGTTTCACAAGTGGCAGTGATACTTTTAAGAGTTGTGAATTGGTCAAACAAAATCATGTGGATAGAATTTAAGAAAAAAAAAGGACAGACACCAGAGAGGATACAAACTCCGGGGGGAAAAAAGAGAAAGAAAGACAAAAATTAGAGCCTTGCTATTAACTCTCTTTCTCTCAAAAAAGAAATGAACTGAATTTTTTTTTGTGTAGGAAATGATGGATTCACCAAAACCACCGGAATAGCGTTGTTTTAAAGCGAACAATTGACAGTCGCTATATATTTTTTTTTTAGCTGGTGGGGGCTGTGAAGAAAATTGGGTGGCGTTTAAAACACTACTAACAAAAACAGTACACTAACTGGTTTTTACTCAAAAACAGTGAAACTTAAAAACATATTATCCATTGATAAGCCAAGCTCACAAAGATATCGATTTCTAAATTTTTGTCTTTTTTTGTCGTAAAAGAGGAGAAGAAAAGGAAAAAATAAGAGAGAGAATGCAAATTAAATTTTAGTTAGGAACCAAATGGTTTGATCTTTTGTGTTTTAAGTAGTGAAAGGGGAGGAGGCTGTTGAGCCCGATGCGCGAGTTGGGTGGGTTTATATTTAGTGTTGGGCTTAGTATTTTTCTCGGTCATAAACCGGCCGGAATTCAAAGTTGTACGAGAAAGATTCCAGCATCCGGTGCAGCCCTTCTTTCGATACGGATCTTATCCGTCGACTTTGTCACCTCCTTTTCTTAGTGGGTGTGCAGTTTTTCTGTTTGTTAGCAGATTACCTCTACGAGTTCGTAAATAAGCTCTGACCCGACAGCCAAAAAAAAATAAACAATTCTGGGAGAAACACAATGAGGGACAATTTTGAATCCACAAATTTAAATCAATTCCTGGGGTAAGAATTAAAACAAACAAAAAAGGATCGAGAAGAAACGCATAGGAACATTGGAGTTTGCATTAATTGTTAATCATTTTGGAAAATTAGGATTGAGAGAAATGCATGAGGAAAATGGTTTAGGAACTTTTTGTTAATTGAAGTAAGAAATCAAATCACGAACATGTTTTTTTTTTACGTAAATCGACGACACAGACGACAACATACGTGTTAGAGGAAGAAAATGGTAGGGCGAAACTTTTGTTTGGTCTAAACCATTTGGGACATGAACATTTTTGAAGCGCCATATTTGAAAAAGGTTAAAATTCCAGGACACAAACAAAATTAATCTAATCTACTAAAAAGAAATGAACCCCGACAAATGCAACCAAGTTGCAGTTTACTTTTCCTGAGAGGATAATTGGCTCAAAAATATCCGCATCACTTTCAACGCTAAAAAACTGGGCAACTGACACCCTCTACATTTATAGTCGTAAACAACTACCAACAAACATAAGTCGAAAAATAGGAGAGACACACTGGTTGTACGCGGTTGAAAAATATTGAAATTTTCTGGCGATATACCACGAGAGAGGTAGTTTTGTTTATCGTGAGGAACTGCCGTTGCATCGAAAGGAGGATTTCGATTAACATAAAACACATACACAAATATTTCGAGAAAAAAAAAGGATACACGCTATATAAGGGAAACAAAATAACAAATGCCTGGTTTTTTAGTAAAAAGAGAAATAAATCGGATGAGGTAGATCCATGGAAATGGTTAAATTTTTTAAAAGAATTTTTATCTTTTAGTTTTTTTTTTTTTTTTTAGTTTTTGTGTCGATTTTTTTAAGTTTGTTTAATTCAAAGGAACGAAAACAAGCACCAAACCTTCATAAGGAACTACAAATAGTATGCGCTTTTTTACTTAAACGAGCGTCATGATTGCTTCTGGAACCACTTGGTAGCCAAGCAAGTTCGCTTTCAAAATTTTGAATTTTCTTCAACTCTTTCTTTTCCCGCATTCTTTTTTTTTTAGAAAACAAAATTAAAAGAAAAAACAAGTTCTAATCAGTTAAACTGTGGTACGTATGGTTTTGTAGATGTTTTTTTCTCGCCATTTAAAAAAAAAGAGATTTTACGTTGGGAGGCTGAATTGAGGCAAATTGAACGAAAAGTCATATACGTATTTATCCCTGTCTTCATCACAATTAGATTTTACGTATGAAACAAAACGAATAAAAGAAGCTTCCTTTCAATCGGAGACGATTTTACGTACATAATAGTTTTTGCACTGCTTCATTTTAATTGTAAATTGGTCATCGTACTGAATTCGGTTCGATTTTCTGAGGAGTAGTACTGGAGCATACGAATCTAATTATATATCCTTTCGTGGTGATCCATTTTGCTTATTTTTTAAAGTCTACAAAACATATAAGAAAAACTCGCGTTTTGTTTTCCCTTTTTTAAAAAAAAATTCTCTTTCCGCCGAGTCCATGCACTAAAGTATCAAAAACACAAAAACATTTCGCACACCCTGAGCTGCCTCGATCAAAAAATCAACGATGGCCATCAACAGTGCGAAAGTTTTGGAAAACTGGGACAAGTCCTGCGTGGTGCTTCCCTGAGTCAGGCGACACAATTGAGACGACAATTTAATGAAAAATTTTACGGTGGTTTTCCCTTTCAATTTCATCATAGCAAACATGTATGAGGGGGGGGGGGTTGTACGGTTTCCGACCGAAGAATACAAAACTGAACTTAGAAAGAAAGAAAAAACCTATCTGAATGTAAAAAAATTAGTTCTCTTGCGTTTGAAAATGCTTTTGTACTTTCAAGAGGAATTCGCGTTTTGGGTTTCTCTACAAAAATTTCTCTCTCTCTCTCTCTCGCCTATATAATATATTTTTATCTCCACACGACGCGAGGGCTCGCTCCCTATTTTTTCGTTTCCTAGGGAAGTTGGGAGGGGGGAAGAGACTCGGTCGTTTTTTTTTTCCTATTTAATTTTTTTTTTCTTTCTGTTCGGCGAGATTATTTCTACTATGCAGGAACATTGGTGGTGGTGGTGGCAAGCGAGAGTTTCTGGGCCTCTCTTTTTTAACAAATAAAAAAAAGGGGGTCAATCGCTGGGGGGTAAAAAAAAGAAGAATGAAAAGAGGAAATCTATAAGAACATATCTTATATCATATAGGAAGAGGGGTGGAGAGAAAAAGGAGGGTGGGAACTTTTGAAAAAAAAAAAAAAAGAGCTTGGAGTTTTTGAGCCTCAAAAAATCTGCACTCGGTTGTTACCAAAATCTACGATGATGATGTAGCCTTCAGGTGAAATGCAGACGCCACTGGGTCGATCCATCTGTCCGGGTCCCGCTCCTTGAGTCCCGAATTTAGTCAAAAAGTTCCCGTTGGGTTGGAAAATTTGAACGCGATGGTTACGCGAATCGGCCACTATTTAACAAAACAAAGAAATGATTGAAAATTTCCAAGATTTCACCGTTTAAAAATGCCTGTACCAATGATGTGACCCTCGGAGTCGACAGCCACACCTTGCGGGCGCAAGAACTGGCCGTTGCCCGAGCCTTCCGACCCCAAGAATCGAGCCGACTGGAAATCGGGATTGATGACCAACAAGCGATGATTGTTAAAGTCCGTGACGACGATATGGCCCTCGTGATTGAAACACACACCGCGCGGCGAGTCGAAGTGTTTCCAGAGTGTTCCCTCGAAGCCGTACTTGTTGATGAACGTGCCGTCGGCTGCAAAGAGCTGGATGCGGTGGTTTCGAGTGTCAGACACCAAAATGTGACCCTCCGCATTGACGGCCAGATCCCACGGGTAATTGAACTGGCCGTTCTTGGTTCCTTTCTCACCAAACTTGAAGAGAAACGTCCCGTCAAACGTGAACACTTGGATGCGATGGTTGTCCTTATCGGCCACTAAAATCAACAACATCCAATTAACCTAATGAAACGAGTCAAAGTTAAGACATTTCGTAGTGTAAATACAAACCGATGATACGGCCAAGATGATCGGAGGCGACGCCAGCTGGACGATCGAATTGACCCGGGCGGGTGCCAGGCGATCCGAATCGATGATGGAAGACACCAGCCGAATTGAAAATCTGGACGCGGTTGTTGCTGCGATCCGCGATGATGATGTATCCATCCTTGTCGCAGGCCACGCCCCACGGACGACACAAGTCGCCTTCCGATTCGCCCTCTTTCCCGAAGGCCAACAAAGGCTGACCGACGGTCGAGTAATCCCGTCCGCTGCGGACTTTGACAGTGAAAGGCGATCCGTGGATGTGACGGCCGCGGATCAACACGGTGATGATGTGCCGACCCTCCACTTGAGGTCGATAAGTCATGACGTAAGTGCCGTTCTGTCGGTCCTCGACATCCGCACGGTAAGAGACTCCATTGGGTCCTTCGACAATGGCCACAATGGGATCTCCTCCTACCAGACGGGCATCCCCTTGATGGTCTTTGACGTGGACTGTCATGCAAGCCACGTGATTACACAGGGCTCGTTTAATGCCATCCCCGAATGCAACGGAAGTTGGACCGAATCCGGAACTGGAAATGAGACCCAGAGAGCAAATGGCCTGGAGTAGTGCGCCATCGGGCGGATTGAATTGGATAATGTCATCTTCTTGAGGTTGTAAACTGCTACGAATTTGTCGAAGATGCTGGAACTCGATCAAAGCCTTGTCTTTAGTGTGAAGGATCTCCACGTCGGAGCCGGATTCGAGGGCCGTTTTCAACAGTTCGGCTGTGGATCCGAGACGGAGCAAAGCCATCCGCAATTCATCCAATTGCAAGTGAAGCGATTTGCCTTTCACTTGTCGGATTTTCTCGACCCGCTGCAACAATTCCCGCTCTCTTTCCTCCAGCGCGGCCATGTGACGGCGAGTGGCCGTCCGTATTTCGGTGGCGATGGCTTGAGCTCTCAATTCAATCCGCTCGGCCATTTTGCTGGTCATCTCCATACTCTCTTCCACAGCCCGCATTCCGGCCTTTGCATCCGCCAGCAATTTGAGGCTTATCGTTTTGGAGTTCTCCACGGCATCCTTGAGGTAGATGAACGAGTGTCCGCGATGATCGCGCAGAGTGCACTCGGAGCAAATGGCCACCGAGCACATGTCGCAGAATAGACGGAGGACTTCGGCCGGATGGATGTCGCAGTAGGAGAATGAGGGACTGGAGAAGAGCGACAAACCGACGGGCAATCCAACGGTTTTGGACAAATCCTCGGTGAATCGGACAATGTAATGATCTTTGGTGAGACGGACGCGCTGATGAGCTCGAACGCAGCTGTCGCAGAGGACTTCGTTGCAGTCGCGGCAGCGCGAAGATGCCACGGCTCCTTCGTCGCAATTTGAACAAATGTAGGCCCTACTGGGCACCATTTTGGCGGCGGCTCCTACTGCGGTTTCGTAACCGCTTCCGCTGCCGCTGCCGCGTTGATCCAGGACGGAAGGCGAATCATATTCTGGAACGTCGCTGACCACTTTGAGGATATCACCGATGAAGGAATTGGTGGGCAGAGTGTCGATGGTGCCTCCCTCGCCCAGGTAGACTTCTTCCCGGCAGGACGGACAGGGGAAGCGGAGCCGGCCGGCCACGTGAGCATCCAGGCATCGACGGCAATAGGTATGGAAGCAAGGTAAGACTCGAGGATCGTCGTAACGGTTCAAGCAGATGGGGCAATGTTGGCTCTCGGTCGGAGCGTCTGGATCCGGGAAGACGGAAGCCATTCTCCGTTGATCAATGCGATTAGCATTTCGCCCGTGGAAATCTGGCCTACAACATACACAATAATCCTCTTTATATTTCTTTTTTTCTACCTACTACTTATAGGTTGGCTGAATCCATTGTCAAATGTGTAACGACAGTTCCACCCATTTGTCTCTAGACCCCCAGCCTTATAGAGGTATGACGACACACACAGAGAGAGAGGCCGTGCCCTTGTGTCTATCAATTGTCATCATCGTAAAAGAAGAAGGAAAGAAGAAAGAGACTCTGCAGTAGAGAGAGAGAGAGGTCTACGTGTTTGTGCCAAAGAAGGGAAAAGAAGAAGAGGGTTTCTGGTTTTTAGGGGGGGTTCATGTTGTTTGTTTCCACGGTTCCGTGACCCTCTCTCTCTCTTTCTTCTCCCTTATAAATATCCAAGGGCGTTCTCCCTCAAAAAAGTTGTTTACCAAAAACCTCTGACAGAGAGAAACTCTAGTGTGTGTGTGTGTGTTGGGTAGAATGTGTGAGTTGTTGGTTTCTTACCCGAGCAAGAGCGCAGCATCGGGTGGAGATGGCGAGGAAGAAGACACCATCACTCCACCCAGGAGGTCGCCTGGAGAAGCCGCTGGTGCAGCAGAAAGAAGAAGGGGGCTAAAATAGGCCTAAACACGGAGAAATAGAATACATTATAAATGGTAGACAAAAAGAAAAAAAAAAGTTTTTGGTTTCGCTCGGCCTTTTTCTTCAGATGGAATAAATACATACAGAAAATGTCGGTCTATAGGAAGTGTGGGAAAGAGGGTACAAGGGGGCTGTTGATGTGGGGATGAACAAAAAAGGGGGTTCCGTACTACAAGGCCCGTGAGAAGAAGGAAGAACAATACTGGTGTGGCATACATACATACAGCGAATTTATAGATAGATATATTTAGAAAGACATACTCTTGATTGTTTGTTTGCCATTTCAAATGAAAGTTGTTTACCTTGGTGCGTTGCATGGCATTCGCCGAAAATACCGGAAGCGGTCCTCTTCTTCGTTGTTGCAAAATGAGTCTGACGGAAGCTGCTGGAAGATAACTCGACACTGGCTACTCTTGTTCGGGCGTTTGATTACCGACCGGAAGCCGCTGCTGCCACTAAAAAAAAACTTTTCTTTCGTTTGAAACAATCTTCGGACACAAAACACTTCAACACTGTCATTTGCCCATGGTATTCCCCAAATGCTGAAAATTTCAGTTGATCACATTCGGTCAAGTTATTTTTGTAACAGCGTAACAACCACAAAACCACACGGCGACGAAATTGCAATTTAAGAAGGAAAAAAAAAAGAAAGAAGAAAGAGGGGGGAAAAAAAGGACAGAAAAACGGAGCCAAACGTGTTTTTAGGCTTCCATTGCTTTGGAGAAGAAGTGGCGAACTAGTTGGGCCCAGCAAACAGCAAAAGAACTTACCCACCCAACTTTTTCTTTTTTTTTTACCCGTAGGCCCCCTCGGGCTAAATCATCTCCAATGGGCTCTCGTCCCCCCCCCCCCATCGATGGGGGAAATAAGAGAATAGGCCCACCCCTCTTTCTAGTTAGGCCCCCTTCAATGTTTCGCGATAGCCCGACCGTTCATCGGCCTACCCGCCCGTTCTTGGCTTCATACTGCTTGGAAGGCCGGTACATTCACTTTCCCTTCAGCCCAAATTGCCAGGACGTCTAGCAGCGGCACCAAGCGGAATAAATTTTTCAAATTGGTGTAACAAGGCCTACCAGAGCTACAAGTATCTAGATGGCGCCAAATACAAACCCACTTTCACTGCGACGGAACCGCCCCCAGTGGAATTGACCTTCACGAGCAGCGGTCGGGAGACGTAACCAGCCTTCAACCATTCAAATTACTTTCGGGGGTAAAACCGGCACGTGGAGTCATCTCCCCGACTATCCGAACAAACAACATTCTTCTCCCTAGCTCCACCAGCTCCTCCCATGCGTGCAGAGGCCTAGGGTGACATAGATGAAGTGCAATGGGGAAAATAAAAGAAAGGGAGAGGGGGGAGAAAGTCTCGCGAGAAAAAAGATGTGGCTCCGTACTGTGTGTGTGTGCGCTCCTCACCGATAACTCGGCAACGGACTAACAAATGAGTTACAGAGAGAGCGGGGTGAAGCACCGAGGGGGTGAGAGCAGCAGCTACACGTGCCGAAAAAGTTTCTCGTGCGTGAGCACTCGTCCACATAGGCCTGACCTCATCAGGTTCTCACCCTCCTCCTCATCCCTTGTTGTTGCACGAGATCTGGAAATTGGGAAAAACAAGAATAAAAACTGTTTGGCCAGCTTAACCTAATATTGTGACATGTCGTCTGGTTGTAACGACCAGATGTTTTATTATTATTATTATTAACATTTGCCATGTAAAGAGTGTCCCACATGGGCGGACAAGATTTTTTAAAAAATCTGTTATTCAGAATGTTTATAAAGAAGTCTTTTTCAAGTGGCGTAGCAAAGACAGAAGACATCAAGGGAAGAGTATATCATCACTGATTTCACTGTTAATTAGTGACCAGACTTATTAACCTTCACGAACAAGCAGAAAGTCTATGTCTTTCCCAACTGCAGCGTGTCAGACCTAAATTTGTGACTCATCGATACTGCGGGCAATGCTGCTTGATGATGTTGCGAGCAATTTCTGTCCGCCCTGCAGAGAGTAAACAGTTTGAACCTTTCTTGTTCATGGAGAATCTACTAATAATCGAATAGACAATGTTACCTAATTGTAGTTCGACGTACAAGGCCAGTGTAACCACTTGGATTGGGACGTCGATACCGTGACTCTTGCTGGCATTCCACAACTGCAAAAATGAAGAATGATTCATTAAAATAGTCCCAGGATGACGATACTGTAAATCATTTTCGTGCAGTACCTGGCGGACTAATTCTCCTGCCTTGTCGTACTCGCCTCTCATGGCGTACACGGTGCTCAGATTGTACTGGAGCACCACCTTGGCGGTTTGTGTAGACAGCGGAAACCAATCTTTTCTCCCCACAAAAAAAAAAGCACAGGAAATTAAATAAAATTGTCGGTTGGAAATTAAATATCAAGCTCACCTGAGGTATGAGGCAAGTGTTGGGTTATTTCACTCTCAGAGGGAGAGAAATTTGAAAGTTTTGTCACATTTTCTGGATGAAGATGTGGAACTGCTTCATTGATTCGATTCAAAAGTACTAGCGATTCAGCCGCATACAAGTGACCCAGCAACCTGCGAATGTAAATGATTTCGATAACATTTATTGGGATAAAATTATGCAAGATATAAAACATACTTGTGATTGCCTGATAAATGTGGCTGTGTTAATAATTCTTCTGCTTTGTAGAGAGAAGTTAGGTAATCACCCAAACAGAGAGCTGCATACGAACTGTCGGCGATGATGGTATTCTTCAAGTTCCGGTAGAATTCCGGTTTGCGTAATTTTGACAAGGTTGACACTTCACTGAGTGTCACATTTAAATCCGGTTTCCCTTTCGAATCGGATTCATCTTTATTACCAACATCTGAAATAATCGGAATAGAAAAAATTCAATCGAGAAACTTGACAGCAAATTGATTAAGCAAATACCTTCAGTGCTATTTGGTATTGTTAATTTGTTGAGCAATAGTTCTGCATTTCGCAGAGCTAAGGTGCCAAATTCTAGTGTTGGCACCGGAATGGCAGCGTTCTCCGAACTGACAACAACACGTTAACATTTTTAATAGTACAGTTAAAGATGGAAAAACTACTTAAAAGTAGAATTGTGTACCTTTTACAGTTGTCATTGGATATTCTGGAAGACAGGATCACTTTTCTGTGAGAACCGAATCCAGCTGTTGCCTTAACAATTTCCCGCTGTCTCTCGGTCAACCGAAAATCTTTTCTATTTTCCTACAGAAAACAAAAGGGTTATCAGATACGACGTGAATAAGAAAATAACGAGATAAAAGATAATTACAGGTTTGTGCACTTGAATACAGCATTCCGCTAATCGCAACCAGATCAACGGATCCCTGTGGTGGAGTTGCACAGTTTCAATGAGACAATCGAAGGCATCGGCCGGTTTACGAGCGTATAATAAACTGACACCCATATTGTAAAGAAGCTCGTATTTATAGTTACTGCCGATAGTCACCAAAGGCCGATTAGAGATTGGATCCCCTAATATGAAAGAAACAATAAACATTAAATAAATCATTTATAAAAAATGCAAGAATAATATAATTACCTGACACGGGTTTGGGAAACTCGGCAAGTAGTTCGCTACTTTTGTTGAGAGATTTGTGAAAGTGAAGACATGCCAGGTGGTATTTTCCCATGGCGTGATATACGCAACCAGTGTTGTTGTGATACATAACAACATCAGATTCACCTCGCTCCTTAAAAAGGCCGTCATCTTCGGGTAGTTTGAACTGCTTCAACGATTCGGCATAGTTGGCTTTAACGAAAAGAGTTTTACTTTTTAGAAACAGAGTGGCGGCGTTCTCGGGATCAATTTCGGATAAGAGAGCCAACTCTCTTTCAGCTTCTTCCCTTTTAGAAAGTGAAAGATTTGCTCGAATTTTCAAACGCTGCAGACGTATCCTTACTCCAGGTGGGATAAGTAACTCATCACCGAAACTACTCTTGAGGTCTTCCTTCCCTTCACAATCCTTTTCCTTGTCACGTTCCCTCTCTAGAGGTAGAGTAGACTTGAGTTTTGCCCCATGACTCAACAAACTTGTTTCCATGAAGTGAACCATCTTCAAAGTTTTGATGGGGAAATTCAAACGCAGATAGACTTCAGCTAGCAAAAAACAAACTTGGCGGGCTAGGCTCTCATCCAATTGCTCAACGAGGGAGAATATTTTAGTTAATATTTGCAATGTTTTTGGATATTGTCTTAGAAAATATAGTGTGACAGCTTCATTGTAAAACACATAACATTGATCAACATCCACCAGGGTTTTCGGGTCCTCAAGATTGCACTGCAATTGTTTGGCAATTGAGGTGAGAGCTTTACGGAGCTGGGAAATGTTCGTCAAGCCAGCTTTAAAACAGTTCACTATGGCTTTGTTGTGAATAACTTTTGGATCCTGTGGACGAGAGGATTCCAACTTTGAAAGAAGCTGGATGGCGGCTGCATAGTTTTTCTTTTCGAATTCGGCTTGGGCGCCTAACGCCAAGGCTTTTTCTTGCTCAGATGCTTGTGATGAATTTTCGGAACCCGCATCGTAATTTTCAGTATCTGCCATTGTTTAATCAAACCGAAAGCAAAGGCAATTTTCCGTCAAATTAAGATTATTACTTCTTGAGAATAGAAATAAATTATATGAAGTTATGAACTTGTGGCTAATCACAAAACTCTGTTGAGTTAAAATTTAGTCTGCAATAAAAGTGCATGAAGTTCGTAGTATTGAATTGAACCGCTAGATGAGCAGTTGCTTTCTAAATTACGAATCAAATTCAAACACCGATGGATGCATTGCTGGATCCTGGATGTATACGCTATTACGAGGTGTTACCAACCGACGGAAAACGTTGACTTACGTAATGAAAGCCTTGGCCAGTGTATTATTTTTACCTTCGAACCTTACGCTGAGGACAGCAAAACTTGAGTCCCAAAGTTAATCGGCTAAAGTTGTAGTTCTAACGGGTGGTTTTATGAACTGGAAGAATTTAATTCGAATTCTACATTGCTAATATTTATCCAGTCCATTAGCACTTGTCGCTTTCCAGAATCAGAATATGACTTCCAATCGTTAATCAGTAGGACATGTCTGGCCCATTTCAGAAGGATACGGATGCATTTTAAATGCTTTTCGCTTCCTGACTTTGGATTCTGTATCTCATTCCTAGACTTGACTAATTTATCCAACTAAGAGAAATAATCAGGAATTCAGGATTAGTAGACAGAAATCGAGGAAGGTTAAGTAGACGACGTTTTGAAATAAATTTGAAAATATACAAAAAAATTTGGTCTATTTATCGGTTGACGGTTGGTTGGAACTACGGCATGGTACCAGATTATGACTACACTCAGTTGACTGATTGGTTACAATATATTTGTGAGAAGTTGAAATTATCCACAAGTGCTTGCTGACGACCACAAAAGAGTTCGTAACAAATCTCCGCGGGAACGAAGAACAACACAATGAATGAGCACTTGTGAAAAATATCATCTTAACTTTGCAATTCTAGACGATCAACGCGTAGAGCGATACAGAGAAATTTCGCTCAAACGGTAACCCGAATACTTGTCAATATAACGAAAAAGATGTTTAAAATGGATCAAACTTAATTTCTTTAAATTCCATCCACTGATACTTTTTCAACACAAAAAAACATCAAAATGGTTCATGTGTGAACACTGAACATGATCAATGTCTTCCAAGGTGAAAAATGTCAAGTGATGTTTACGGAACATTAATGAATATCACGAAAGTTCGTTTAAAAAAAAATCTGTTCCATATGAAAAAATCTTTTAAATTGTACTGACAGTAGACTATTCGAAAGAAAATGAACTAATTTTCGTGCGGCCAACGACAGCGTCTCCCCATTTATTGGATTTCCCGTTTTTAAAAATGTTGCGTGCATTTTCTACCCGGTCATGGCCGCCGACGAAATAGCATAAATGTCGAGTCATCGCACGAAAATAAGTTCATTTTCCGCCGACAGTCTATTCTAAACGCGCGTACAGGTTTTAATTGTTTATTGTAACATAAGTTTTACTTTTGAAAATAATTGTAACACGACCTATTTATTTCTCCTCCTTCTTTTCGCTACTACTTCCTGTGCTGTCGCCACTGCCACTGCTACTGCTACTTCCACCACTGCTTTCGCGATCTGCAGCCATTTTCTTGTAAGCCATCTCGAAGAGTTTCAAGGACGCCTGCTGGAGGTCGTTGGTTGTCTTCTTGATCTCTTCAGGGGTTTTAGAATCTTTGTTCACCAACATTTCTCGGACAGTTGCGATCTGATCCTTCAGCTTTGTGCATTCTTCGGCCGGAAGCTGTTCTTTGAATTCTTCCATCTTAGACTCTGTATCGTGAACGATTCCTTCGGCGTGATTCACAGCCTCGACACGGTCACGTTTGACTTGATCTTCTTTGGCGAACTGTTCGGCATTTCGAACCATGTTCTCAATTTCATCTTTTGACAAACCGCCGCTGGATTGAATAACAATCTGCTGCTCTTTACCAGTACCCTTGTCACGGGCGGAAACGTGGACGATACCGTTGGCATCAATGTCGAATGTGACCTCAATTTGGGGGACACCGCGAGGAGCGGGTGGGATTCCAATAAGGGAAAACTGTCCGAGGATTTTGTTGTCAGCTGCCATCTCGCGCTCTCCTTGGTGTACCTTGATTTCCACTTGGGTCTGGCCGTCGGCTGCTGTGCTGAATACTTGAGATTTTTTCGTGGGAATGGTTGTGTTACGTTGGATTAGTTTGGTGAAGACTCCGCCTAATGTCTCAATGCCCAAACTCAACGGAGTGACGTCGAGTAGAAGAATATCGGTAACACCACCAGAGAGGACGCCACCTTGAATAGCTGCACCAACTGCTACTGCTTCATCAGGATTCACAGCTTTACTTGGAACACGTCCGAAAATTTCTTTTGAAGAAAAAAGATACATTCAAATACGTATAATTATATTAAAATAAAGTGAACAATTGAGCTTACCTTTGACAGTTTCTTGGACTTTAGGCATACGAGTCATGCCTCCGACAAGAAGAACATCTCCAATATCGTTTTTGTTGACTTCGGCATCTTTCAAAGCTTTCTGGCACGGGGCAACGGTTCTTTTAATCAAATCTCCAACCAAGCTCTCTAGCTTTGAACGAGACATCTTCAAGTTCATGTGTTTGGGTCCAGACGCATCCATAGTCAAATAAGGCAAGTTGATGTCGGTTTGCATAGACGACGATAGCTCAATCTTGGCTTTCTCGGCAGCCTCTTTGACTCGTTGCATTGCCATCGGATCTTTGGTGATGTCAAGACCCTGGTCACGTTTGAACTCGTTAATAAGGAAGTTCAGTAGTGCATTGTCGAAGTCCTCTCCGCCCAAAAAGGTGTCACCATTTGTCGACTTGACTTCAAAGACACCTTTCTGGATTTCCAAGATGGAAATATCAAAAGTTCCGCCACCCAAATCGTACACAGCAATGATTTTGTCTTCTGACTTGTCCATTCCGTAAGCAAGTGCAGCTGCAGTTGGCTCGTTGATAACGCGCAAAACGTTGAGGCCAGAAATTTGACCAGCATCTTTTGTGGCCTAAATTTAAATGTTTGGTTTTAGAACATTTATTAGAATTCCGAGTACACAATAGAAAATTTACCTGTCGCTGAGAATCGTTGAAATAAGCAGGAACAGTAACAACAGCATTCTTAATCGGGGTACCCAAATAGGCCTCAGCGGTTTCCTTCATCTTGGTGAGAACAAAAGCTCCGATCTGAGATGGCGAATACAACTTCCCTTGAGCCTCTACCCAGGCGTCTCCGTTTGAAGCACGCACAATTTTGTACGCCACAGTTTTCCTAGTTAATAATTACACAATCAGAGGGATACCAAAAACCTTGCACAAGTAAGCAAGAAAAAAATGAAATATATAACAATCATAGTAATACAACAACACTCACATATCCTTTTTGACTTCAGGGTCTTCAAATTTACGGCCAATCAGACGTTTGGTGGCATACAGTGTGTTTTGAGCATTGGTCACTGCTTGGCGTTTTGCAGGCATACCAGCAAGGCGTTCCCCATCTAATTTATTTTTTAAACAATTGCAGAGAATGAAGTAAGTTATTTATAAGAACAAAACAAATGAATTATGTAAGTAAGTAGATGATGTAACAAACAGATGATGCAACAAACCTTTAGTGAAGGCAATGACTGACGGTGTTGTTCTAGATCCCTCTGCATTTTCAATCACTTTAGGTGTCTGGCCTTCCATAATGGCAACACATGAATTGGTTGTTCCCAAATCAATACCAATAACTGGTCCTTTAACTCCATCAGATTTAAATCTTCTTTGCAACTCCCAGAAGGAACGGGAGTTCTGCTATAAGGAAATATTTCGAATTAATTTTGTAAGTTACAAACGAACTAGATTAAGACTCCACTTACTTTCGCACAAAACTGTGAGGGACGAGTTAATAACCTGGCTGCTTGCAACATTTTTTTGTTAAAACGTTCGTCGAGTGAGCAGAAGTAGGTGCCGGCAAAACACGTGGTAACTGATAACTGAAGAACTTACGAGCCTGCGAGTGTAAGGAAAGACTATTCCAGAAAGAGTTGCCAGTAGTTCTAAATCCGTACAGTATGGAACTCTAGTCCTCTCTAGCCCTCTGGAGGCAAATGCAGTAATTATAATTTACTTGTTTTCTTTCGCTCGTTCATTTTCGTTTCCCCGGCCCACAACTTTCCGTGTTCCGTCCATGTTTTATTGTTCGTGTAACGAGTAGGCTACAAACTTTCCATAGCAAAAAACACTTTCTAAAAAAATTGTTAACTAGCTATTAGCTTCAATTTTATATTCACTTTCTTCCGGTTATTGTGAAAGAAATGTATATATTTCAAAGCACAAAAGTGTATTTTCATTATTCTGTGTTTACAAACAAACTATATCTTGGCTTGACAAAATGAACGTCATTAATGAGAATGTTGATACGGTGAGTTACGTTTTTTTGATTTAGCGAAAATTGAAAATATGAGGGTAAAGAGAGACGGCAATTTTTAATTTGATCGAAATGTCCCGGGTCGTATTCGCACACACCGAGTCATCCATATTATAAGATGAGAACTTAACAGGCGGGTCTGAAACAAAATTGATGCGAATGATTCAATATTCAGTTTGATAAATGACCGCGCCTACTATTAGCCGGATGGCAGCAATGCTTGGAATACTGGTAAATAAAAAAAATATAGACATAATAAAATTTCCGCGAAGAGCATGAAATAAGCGTGAATTTTAAGTACTTAGGAGAATAGGTAATAACAGTTTAATACTTACGAGATTTATTGCACAAGGCTGCATTATTGTAATCATCATACAACCCAGCAATTCCAGCAGAAAACCTATCTGCTCCTTCACGTTGATGGAAATCACCAAGTGTTTGGAGTAACTGGTCTGCTATATCCATATCTTGGCGTACCAGATCAAAATTCACGTATGACGGAATTTTCTTAATAATTTTGTGGAATTCTAAAATCGACGAGATTTTGGGTTATTTAAAATGTTAGGAACCAATATAATAAAGATACAATAACTGACCAGTTAACAACATTATTGCGCGTTCAATGTGAGGTACGACCACACCTAAGAAGTCTTCTTCATCTTCTTCTTTGGACAAGTACACTTCTAGTGAGCACTTGGCAACAAACTGGAGTAATCCTGGATGTTTTATAAAATCCTCCAAAGGCACTAGTTCTTGGAAAACCATAAGCAGTTCCAGAAAGTTTTTTGCCAATTCTGCTTGAACCATTCTTTCATCCTCGTCGTCAGTCATGGACATTTCCAAAAAATGATACAAAACGAAAAAAATCAGGTCACATAAGGCCTGTCGTTGCCGAGGATCGAGCACAGTAGGATTGCCTGAAAGAAGAAATGAATTAATTATATATTAAACAACTAATAACATTTCTTTAAGGTGGCTGTCGTGTTGACACCGTACCTTCTTCATCAACGAACGCGGTGTGTAATATCTTGAAGGCAATATGCCCAGGTGACATTGCTTGATTACTGCCTTCACTATCGTAAATCGGGTTTGTTTTGATTAAATGCACGAGTTGTGCGAGCATCCTACATTTCCTGTCCCCTGTATAGTGCTGAAGATACCAAGAAGTGACGGCTTTAAAATTCTGCTTATTGAACTCTGTCAGAAGTTCATCCTCTCCTGCATGAGAAAGCTCGACCACAACACGAGGTTCCTGAGGTTCCTTTTCTTCCTCACTTTCCTCTAGAAAAACAGGCTCCACCTCCGGCGATTCCGGTTCAAACAAATTAAGATCCAGTGAATGGGCGGGTTTAGGGACTTCCAGTGCAATGATAGGTGTAGTCTTTTTCCTAGAGCAAGAAAAATAAAGGGTTCAATAGAAATCGAAAAAATAATATCAAAAATGAGTTTTTACGTTTCATCAGGGTAAACTTCCTTTGGGGGCGATGCGGGATTTGATGCTGCAAGTGAATCTGATGATGAAGGAACTGGGCCACTTCCGTTTTCATAAGGCACTGGTCTGTTTACTTTTTCCCTTAAATCAAATATGGAATTTGGGACCGAAGGTGGTGCTTGTGGGTGAAGTACGTTTACAATAGGGTGGCCCATTGGAATCGCAGGAGGTTGTGGACGATGTACGCCAACTGCTGGTACAGTTGGAGGCTGTTGACGATGTACGCCAACTGCTGGTACATTTGGAGGTTGTGGACGATGTACGCCAACTGCTGGTACAATTGGAGGCTGCGGTCGATGTAAGCTTGGTGATGGAAATGTAGGAACCGAAGGTCGTTGTAAACCTACTGGTGGCATGAGCGGAAACTGAGATCCATAGTTGGGTTGCCTCAGTGAAGGCATTTGATGAGCCAGTGGCATGCTAGGATGTGGGGCCCTAAGTACTGGTTGCATAGCACCACGAGGAGGATGATTGGCCATTCCATTTGGCAAATATTGTTGAGCCCCAATAAGTTGTGATTGCCTAAGACATAAAAAATAGTCATAAAAACAAGTTCTTTAATTTATAGTGGACCTAATAGTTATTTATTTACGTTGGTCGAATCGAATTAGGCATCGCATGCATCTCGACCTCCACAGGGCGGCGAATCCCCGCGTATCTGTCGTACCAGTGCACCAAACCAAAGTTCCTTAACCTATTGAGTATTTCATGACGTTTCTCTGGTCCTAGTAGCGCAATGACAGGTGGCTCAATCCCATTAAATAAAATACACAGTCGTTCAAGTCTTAATTGATCATGTGCTTCGCCAAATAGGAAACACAGCACCTTAAAGAGTAATACAAATCGGTTTAGAAAGTGAATAATGAGATGCAATTTTTAAACTACCTCATATGACGGCCGAAAGGATTGTGGGTAGTTTGATGATGCTAACTCGACTATATTGCAAATAAATTCCCATTTTTTCAACGGTGGTTCCCAATGATCAACGAGAACTGCCGTGACTTTGTAAAATGAGACTAGTGACATCTTTGAAGGGGCGGGAAAAGAAGGTTAATTGGTTTTCAAAAAATGTATAAAAGAAAAATTAAGGAATTACCTTATAATAAGAATCGACGGATTGACATCGTTCATAAAGACTCACTAGGTGATTCACAGACGCCGAAGAAACTGGTGTTTGTTTTATAACTCCATCCACGAACTCTGGAATCAACGGCAACTTTTTATCACACAACATTTCCAAGGCAATTGACATATATTCCTGCCGGTTTCCCTGATATATATAAAAAAAAAAAAAAAAAAAAAAACTTGTGAAATAAGAAATTATTTCGCTGTAACAGCAGATCTTACCATCACAATAGCTTTGATTACGGTTCCGACTATCCTAACTCCAAGGGGTTCACTCAAAGTTTTATTCAGCGGCGAATCGATGTTGGTCATGCAACATACCAATCTATAGGCTAATGTTATACTGCCTTTCTTGTTGCACAAATAATTAACGAAATCAAGAGCCGAGTTTAAATCGTGGCTGAAATCGCACTTCTTATTGGGAGTGTCGCTTAATTTACACCCTCCTGAGCGAACCAAATCGAAACATAACCCTCGGGTGCTCGCTACATCATCTGAAAAGATTCGAATTCGAATTGTTTACAGAAAAAGTTCAGGATACGACATCTCAAACTCACCTTGAGGATATGGGGGATTTGCCATTACGGTCCTTTGAATGATTGGCGGCTTGACTGTCACAGCTGGATCGTTTGCTTTGTTCAATGGTGCCACGATTTTAGCAGGCGATGGTCGATCAAAAACTATCTTGGCCGGTGCGTTATTGATCGTATTGGAAGGCAGCTTGGGTGGAGGCAGTTCTTCTTCTTCGTAACCGAAACTCTCGTTGAGGCCGATGTCGAGTACATCATCTTCTTCTTCAGAGTCGTCGTCTTCCATCGGGATTGAGCTTTTTACTACAATCAAAATAGTAGCGAATTCAATCAATAATTCAGCAGTGTACACATAAAGAATTCTCATGTTTCAATCTCTTACCTTTAACCAGAGTAGAAGAAACTTGAGATATTGGTTCAGGAGTCTGACGCCGAGGAGAAGGAGGAACTGCCAGTGAGGGAATAGGAAGTTTTTTCGGGGTGACTGCCTGTGCGTTCTCTTTGGGAACAACGGAGCTACTACCTTCCTTCGTGGAATCTCCTGTTGCAGCATTATTTATCATGGATACAGGTTCAACGGCCGAACTCGGTGTGCATAATTCATCCGAGGCGGTGGAAGACAAATGCGTTGTGGTTTCCTCCATTTCTTGTGCAGTTGGATCACCACTCGACTCCTCTGGAATAACGGAGGAGCCATTGGAAATTGATTGATTCTCAACACTTAAGCGGATATCGTTTGGCGGAAATAAGGCGCTAATTGTTTCCCCGGAATGCTCATTTGTTTTGATCTTGTCACTTGATTCGTTTTCGGACATTTCGCTCGCGGAATCAGACGACGAACTGCTTGAACTAGCGTCGAACCGTCTTCCTCCTCGCTCGTCTCCGATCCGACGGGTAGGCGGGCGGCTGTTAACACATTTAAAAAAAAAGGGCAAATAAAATTGTTGCATTAATATTATTGTTAAATATAAACTTACAACGGCCTAATCCCAACTACGGGCTTTCTTGGTGACGATTTAGGTTCATAAGTCAAATCGTTAATTATAAGAGGGATATACTTCTCACGGACAGATGGAACTTCAATAGCCCTCTCAGCCTGCTGAAAGGGAGAAAGTGGACTTATGGTACGAACACTTTCAAGATTTTCCTTGCGAAAATTTACAGATTTGGTGATTCGTCCTTTAACACTTTCACGAGGATTGCAAAGAATAGGGGTAGCTGTTTTGTCACAGAATTCAAAAGATTCGGGAGCCACAGGCTGTTTAACAGCATTCTTTGATGTTGACGACACATTTGCGAGATCGTTTGGTTTAACAACCGTATTCTTGCGGAGCACAGAATCAGACGTTCCTAAAGATACAGTTTGCTGGGCTGGAGATTGTGTATATCCTTTCGTAAATTGATCAAGGTTCTGTTGCAAGCCTGGCGGCAACCCGACTGTTGGCGGAGCCGATTTCTTTGGAATTTTGTATTTCGCGACATTCCCCGCAGCCACAGGGTTCTTCCCAGATTTGCTGATTGACTCCTTGCCACTTTTTTTCTTCGATGATTTTGAATGCTCGCCAGCTTTCGTTTTCTCGCTATCTTTCTGTTTCTTCTCTTTCTCCTTCCTCCTGTCTTTTTCGGAAGTTTTCTCCTTTTTGTCACTTTTGGAAGACTTGTCACGGTGATTACTTTCATTACTTTTCTTCTGCTTGTCAATACTTGCCGGGCGCGACTCCTCAACCTCTTCTTCTTCATCAAAGTCGTAATTAAGCTCATCCATGTCCAATGGTTGTGGCTTTTCTAATACTTTTTTCGGATGAGGAACCATGTCTTCGTCGCTCTCTTCACCAAATAAATCCTTTTCGCTTAATTTTTCACTCCTTTTTTCTGGTTTCTTGGAAGAGTGTCGCTCGAAATCAGAAACTGATGAGCTTAGACGACGTCTTTTCTTAGGTCGTGTTTCTTCAGTGGGCGATACCGAGGAATTACGACCAACACCATATTGACGTAAATCACTGTCAGTCAAGCGATTTACTACTATGAATGCTGACTTGGTAGGTGTCGTGTTTCGTTTGGAACTTGAACTCTCGGATATCTTTTCGACGCGACCATTACAAGAACCAGAGTCGGAGTTTGGTGGGGTTGATAAAGCTGAGGCAGCGTCATCTTGATTTCTAAAAACAAAGAAATAAAATTTTATTTAAAAAAACTGGTTTTAAAATAAATTTTTCGCATTACTTTTGCGAAAGTGGCGATGGAGTTTGGAATGAACGGTTTGAAGCCATCATCAATTCCAGCTCACTGATGCGTCGATGTAAGAACTCGATTTGAGGTTGAGTTGAGGCAGGTTGAGGTTGAGGCTCAGTCTGAGTGCCAACATTCACACACCGTTTGGAATGCTTAACACTCTTGGATTTGGTATTCAACTCAGGTTGCATGACTGATTCACCATGAACTTTTGAAACATTCTGTAGAATTGGGTGGTTCTTCCTTGGAAAGACTGTTGGAACACTGCTGGTAACATAATGGTTGTGGTAGATATGAGAAGGTCCAGCAATAGGATCTGTGTCAGTCTCCTCGTACTCCACATCAGGGCGAAGTGGAGTGCATTGTGGCAACTCATATTGAATTAATTTTTTTTGAACAACAAGCCTTGTTTCACTAACATTCCTAACATTATAACTTTCGGGGGTTTTTAATGCCTTGGATTTCTTTTTTGGTAATTTCCAATGTTGTCCTTGAGTTGAAATTCTTGCAGTTGTAAATCTTTCGTTGTTTCTTGATAAGCTGTCATCCCTTGGACGCTTCACAGCCTTGCGCTCATTAGTGTCTTTACTACTATTTACTAGGATTGCTAGGTCACGAATTTTCACATAGCAGTTGCCAAGTACTTGTTCTTTCGCCTTTGCGTGGAATTTCTCGGGAATCGCACTCAAGTCAATATGAACCATTGGTAGTGAGGATTCAAAGCGTTCGACCACTTCATCTGGCATTTCCCCCCATCCAGGAAATTCATTTGTCAAAAGAGTTTCATTATTTGAATTTAAGCTGGCACGGGAATCGGGACGCCGATAGCTGTTAGAGGCTGATGACTCCATTTTTAAAACACTAATAAATGTTTATACGTGGCTATTCATGACGCCTCATAAACACACAACTAGAAGAGCATAACTAAAACTCGCAAAAGGCGCTCGGAGACCATAAGAAAATCGCCATTTTGTCGGCTGCTATACCCCTTTGTCCGCAACGTTTTCGCCCCCTACTGGCACGTTTTTTTGGGTTTTTTTTTGTTCAAACTCATAAAATGGGGACCTGTTGCGAGTTTGTTGTCCAACCCAAATAGGTCTACGTGGGGGAGAGGGTAAGTAAATAGTTAATCCGCGAGTAAAACTCCTGAAACTTATACGGGTAGGGGGAGGTAAAGCACAAATAAAATCGATCTTTGAGATAAAAAGAAATCTTTGTGATAAAAAGAAATTCGTAAAAATAAATAAATTAAACAACTATATTAACTTCATGTAAGTACCTTGTATTGCACAGTTTGCTCGTTTTAATAATGGATGAAATAGGTGGAAAGTCGGAAGATCCAGGCATTCGTAAGTAGTTGAGCTTTTTGTGTAAGTAAACATTTTAAAAAGCAAGTAAAAATTCAAGAAAAAAAAGGACGATTAGGGTTCGCTAAGTTAGTCAGCGCGGAAATGTCTGTGCGTGTTAACCATAGTAGGATGGATAGAGAATGTTTCAGTTTTAAAGGATATAGATTTTTTTTTTGTGCTGTCCCAAGTGAAGGAAAATTCGGGGGATCGAAATCAACAAAAAATATTGACATGCTCCCAAGTTTTTTCATTCAATCAATTCTACATAATTAGCTGGAAAAAGACCATAGGTCCCGTCCGGACCAACTCCTTGCCACCAACCTACAACACAAGAAAAATTAATTAACTGGAGAAACGTTTAAATGAAATCCAGTAATGCTTACCTTCATCAATTTGATCAATATTGGTTATAATATCTCCAGGGTCAAAAGATATTTCTCCAGGCTCACCTATCAGTTACAAATATTAAATCATTATACATTCCTAAAGAGCACGTACTTTACAATGATATTACCTGCTTGATAATCGTAAAGGGCCCGGGCTCTTATACCGAAACCATTGACTTCATTATCAATGAAATTATCTGCCTGAACTTGTTTCACAATCTCTTGAGGAGGCGATTCCCATTCTTGTTCTTCTTCGTCATTAACATCTTCGTAATCTTGATTGGCATCGTCAAGCATAGCTGCAATAGGTGAAATAGGGGCCGTTTCGAGCTGCTCAGTGGGCGGAGGTGATGAGGGTAATTCAGGGGGAGCATCGGCAAATTCGGGTGCTGGTGGGACAATAACGGCTGGTGTAGGCGTTTCAAAGATCCATTCGTTCTTCATTGGTGGCGGTGGTGACGATATGGAAGAAGAATGGCCATTCGAGGAATTATTAGCATAAAAGTTAGTTTGAATCGAAGTTTGGCGGACAACATTAGGGGTAGGAGAGGCGGGTGATGGGGAAACAGGAGACGGAGATACAGAATTAGGGGATGGTGGCCATTTAGCACCAACTTTGTTCGGAGCACTCGGGGTTGGGCTTGGGGATGACACATTGGAACTGCTGCTTCTTCTTGATATTGAAAGCTGACCAGCAGAAGTATTTTGTTCAAAGATAGCTTTTGCGTCAATGCTGCGCTGTTTAATCAGAGACTGAGCCTCGTTATTTCTCTGTCGGCGTAGAATTTCACTACGCATTCGTCTTTCTTCATCATCTTTATCGTCATCTTGTTTCTGTTTGGCCCATTTAGCTTTTTCAGCCTCCTCTGAGGAAATACTGGCTTTTTCTTCCGCCTGTCGTAGCTCGGAAATACTTCGCATTCGAGCTAACACCTGATTCTCTCGAGCACGACTACCTTCCATCTGGATTGCAGAAATATTTAAATCAAATTTGTCTTCGAGTATGCAAAAAAAGACGTCTAATGTGTGACATACTTCTCTTTTCTTTAATTCTTCTTCACGACGCTTAGACTCTTCCTCTTTTCGTCGCTGTTCCTCCAATTGGCGTTTTTTCTCTTCTTCTTCTTCCTGTGCCCAAAAGCTATCACGAGCTTTTGCATCTATCTCTTGTGTGGGATTTACTCTTTTGTAAATAGTTCCCTGAATATTTGTAATGAAAAAATGTCATTCATCAACTAAAAAAATATTTAATTATAATCTTGACATACCACAGGGCCAGTTGGTTCATCCTCTCTGGAATCCAAACGACTAAAATTATAAATCGACCCTGTAGATTTGGCCACTTTGTCTACGATTGCTTCTTCATCAACCTCGTCTTCAGTTCGCGCATTTACCGTGATGTGAATTCCTTTAAAGAACTTTTGAATGGGTCCTAAATGATTGGTGCAAGTTCCTTTACGGATACCAGGAGCACTCTCACCTTGCTAAAAAATACAAAAAAAAAAAACCGAGATAGTTAAACAATGGCAAAATGGAGTTATAGTGAAAAGACAAGTATAAACAAGAAATACCCAGTTGATGAGGACATATTTGGGAAGACTTGTTTTTGGGTCTTTCACCCTGCAGAATGCATACATTATTTTACAGCTGTTCAAGTCTTCTGCCAGTTCTGTGATACCACCATCTAAATAAATTATTATAATTATAAGTATGCTGATTAAAGTTCCAATAGGATTCAAACATGTTAATTCTATGCATAGAAAAATAATAAATGGTGATCATAACTGCACATTACCTCCTTTTCCAACAAGTTTCAGGTCATAAGACTGTCCTTCGTAGGTAAATAATGCCCAATCTGTTGGATTCTTATCGTCAACAACTTCTTTCCAGGCTTTAAGCATTTCATCCTGATACTTGACTAGGTTAAGTGCCATTTCCAAGCAGATTTATTTGTTGTGTTTCACTTAGAACAACACTGAAATGTACAAAAAAATCAAAACAATAAGTTATAAAACTCCATTTTACAACTCTAATAAGAAAAAATGTTGTGAAATTAAAATTCTACGAGGAATAATATTTTGGTAGCCGCCCAAGCTGCTAACTTACAAAGGAATGTTTCACTCGATTAAAGAAGAAAGAGCCGGCCTTAATGCATCACCATAAAACCTCGAACTAATCTCAATATCGTGACGATAGCATAATGACGTGTTCTGAACGAGATAACAGAAATATTCCACTCACATTTTCCTCAAAGACGTCAAATCCAGCAGAAACGTAGTGGCTTCCCAACGAAATATAACTATCACAAATTGTTGGCTAATTGTCACCTGCTGAAGAAATCACAGCAACCTTCCTTCTCCTTTGTAATTGCTTTGACGTTTATGCGAGTGGATTTTCAGAGGAGACGGCGAACTCTCTTCTCATCTGGCTTAGTGGCCTGACGGACTGTGACTGGGGCGGGCAGAGCGGAGCGGGAGCGGGGCATTTTCAGTTTCAGAATTCATGGAAATAATCTGTCATGCGAAAAAGAAGCTGGAAATTCTAGTTGCACAACACAGCAGCGCGCGCGCATCTATTCAACAATCAAGTTCACTTATTCCTTAGAGCATTAAAGGAGAAAGACGAACGGAATTTTGGGGGTTTATTCTAAAAGCTTTTTCAAAAAATTTGCACCGCTTCACCAAATTCATCTCTCAGCAAAATATCTCACGCTATTCCAACAGGATTAGTGGAGCGTAGTAAGGCTTTATTCACTGCATAATCAAGTTGTTGAACGAAAAAATATTAAGATTGATTTCAGTAAACTACTTAAAATTTAAAAGAGTTGACCGACAATATTTCACAGTTATGTGACAATGCAGATATTAAGTATATACGTTTTCCGAATACTAGCTTCGCTTATCTTCATGGTATATCGCTCGAGGGACATTATTCCTGTCACTGTACTCACAATGAATGGGAGAACACTGTTGGAATAATTGTTTGAACACGACTCACCCTAGGGGAAGATAAAAAATAAAGAATTCTTCTTTCAAATGTGATAAAGTGGCCACCAGTCGCCACCATCCTTTTAAAATGATTTGATATGGTTTACATGCATCTCAGTAGATTTCCTGGAAAATGGCGATGTTAACGTGAGATATTAGCAATTTCCCAGTTTGCATCACAAGAAGATTAGTGTCTAGAAATTAATTGTAGGTAATTAATGAGGTATACCATTAAGCTAATTGCTCTAGATAGAAATGACTCAAATGAGAAGTTTGGTAACAAAAAAATCAAAATGGTTTCTTTGCAAGGAGAGGTCGATTCCGACGCCATATTTCCCTTATCTTGCTGTGAACGTCGTCCTTAGCAACTTTACACAAATCCTTGTTTGCTTAAAAAGTTGGACGTTTCTAGAAAAAAAAGATACTTGCCTTCTCCCAAGCAATCAATACAACTCAGTGTGGTCGGATAAGGACCGAGAAGAGCTGGCCTTATTTTGCTTCATCACCCTCAACTTTTGATCTTGGGTTTGCAAAATCGATGGCGTGCGGCAAGTTCGTACAATACCAATAGTTTGGAGGAGAGTGTGTCCCCAATACTATCCATTCTACATACATTGAGTCTAAACAATACATGAATGATACAGCATCATCGATTGGGAGATCGACGAGAGCAAAGGACAATACATTCAGTCAATATAATCGAAACGCATGGTTCCTATTGGATCGATGTCTATTGGATCAAAGGGAAATGACGATTTTAGATAATGCTTCCGTCCGCTTCCGTCTGAGCAGAGCATGTGAAATTTGATCATCCAGTTGATGAAACTACAAGAGACACTCGCGACAGAGAATTCCAATAATCAATATGATGAAGAAATATAATATAGTTACTGTATATCAGCGATCAGTTGCAAACGCACATGAGCGCACTGATGACCAATAAGGCAATAACATATCGAATTATCAAGGGATTCCCCTAAAAAAAAACAAGTGTAATTACGACTACTATATGTTCTGGAGCGTTATAGGTAATCTTAATCTTAATTAAACGACCAACGACAAATAAGTGCAATTTGCTTGTGAGGAAATTTGGTACTATGGCGCAACCTTTTTTTTAAATAAACGAGCGTAACATAACTGACCTTTGAGTTTTCTTAGGATTTAAAATAGTATTAAAAAGAATAGCCTCACGCTCGATTGTTGATGGGTCTTTCACTCTTTCTTTCAATTTAGCTCACACAGCCTCACTGTAGTATTCAGACACACCACAAGGAGCGCTGTATGTCTGTACTCTTAGGAGTTGTGGATCAGTGTTAGGGCCTTTAATTGTATCTCAGCGAAAGTCGAGGCGGAATTTGGAGTAAGTTAACCGGCCTCATTTTCTAAATTTGTGAAACACATTTCTTGAATGTTTTTTTTTCTTTCAACGTGTGTCACCTAGTATTAACTTAACTCGGTATACAAGCTAACGGTACAAAAGCTAGAATTCAAGAAGTCCAACAGAATCAGCAATTTGTTTCGATTCTCCTATTAATCCTATTAATAATACGTCGATGTTTTAGAAATGAAGCCTGTAGAAATTCTCGCTAACTTACATCCAGCTTTTACTTTGTAAAGGTTGTCAGGGGTTGTCAGACCCAACAAACGTGACAGTCTCATTGTTGTTTGACCAACAAAACAAAAAGATTTTTAATGTGAGTTTTCAGCAATCAATGTTATTTTTTATTTGATTTTGAATGCCCTTCTTTCTTCTTATAGATGGATGGTCACAATAACCAGCAACCACCGTTTCCATTGTATTATGGATACCAATATGCTCAGCCTCAGCCCAACAATTTCCCTCATGCAATGCAATATAGTTTTCCTCCTCCCCCATTCCATGAAATGAATTTTCCACCCCCTATACCTTATGGGATATACCCACCACCACCACCACAACCATTTGCAATTGGCCCACATGCACAACAAACAAGTTACCCACCAGCAATTTCCCATTCTTTTGTGCCAAACTATCCTCCATTGAATCAGTATCCCCAGGCTGCCCCGTATCTCTCAGCCCAGCAACGTCCATCAGCTTGCAGTTCTATGCCCACAAGTAACACTCACCCACAAACTAATAAAGTTTCAGGATCATATTCAAGTCATAATTCCACATCGAAAAGACCTTTACCTATTAAATCAAGCCAAAAGCCTCACTCCAGTTCTTCATCTTCTACAAGAACAGAGTATAAGAAGTCACATCAACATTCTGCTCATGAGGATGAACCTATCACCCCACCGGACGAATATTCTAGCCTAACTCCTGAAGAAATTATTGAAAATGAGAAGAAAACATGGACTCGTTGTGCGCCTGCAGATCTGTTCTATGCTCGGGATCTGGACAATCCTAAATTGATGCGTGGCACCGACAAATTGAAAGCTACTATTGATCAATTTCGCATTAAGCTGCTAGAGCGTGGCGACAAAGCTCGTACAATGCAGCCCAAATTTGATTACCCTCCCCGTAAAACAAGGAGACACAGTACGCAGTGTGGCGGTTCTTGCAAGGATAAATCCAAAAAGACTTGCGAGTCCGATTCAAGTACTTCTGATTCTTCTTCAGAGGAGGAAGACGAAGTTGATCTAGTTCTTCAAGAACTGGAACGAAAGAAACAACATCCGTCAAGACTTCACCCTGAACTGTGGTTCAATGATCCAGGAGAAATGAATGACGGTCCTTTGTGCCGCTGCAGGTAAAGAAAACATTTCCATTTTATTTCTATTTATTTTCATAATAAAATAAAAATCTTGTTTCTCTGTAGTTTCAAAGCACGTCGGACTGGTATTCGACATGGTATCTACGCAGGAGAAAAATCGTCTATGATATGTGACCGGAATTCTAACAACGGTGACATTTTGCATCACTACCGAGTGACCATTTCCCCACCGACAAATTTTCTCTTAAAGAGACCGACCGTTATTCATCATGATGGACACGAGTTCATTTTTGAAGGTTTCTCGCTTTTGTCTCACTACCCACTAGATAAAGTGCCTACCTGCAAAGTCATTCGATTCAACATTGAATATACGTAAGTGTCCCATATTTTTCATTTCGATCCAACAGACATCATGGTAATATTTAATTTTCGGTATAGAATCGTCTACATTGAAGAAAAAGTTCCCGATAACTTTACAATTCAAGAACTTGAATTGTTTAGTCACTATCTATTCCACGAGTTACTTGAGTTGGTCGACTTTAACCTCCATGCAGCTGGAGATACGAACGGTTGTCCGCAATTTCATATCCTACCGCGTTTTGTGAGAGACTTACCTGACCACGGCAAAGAGATGTTGTCGATGAACCAAGTGCTACAGTATCTAATCCAACAGAACGTTCCAGTGATTGACGAAACAGAATTGGGTTATCAACTTAAACTACCCCAGGTACGGTTTTATACTGCCCTAGTTTTGTGTGTTGACATTTTTACATTGGTTGAAATAAATGTTCTAACTGTTTCCTATTTTTTACGGTTTCTAGCATGATTGGCAGAATATGGCTGATTTTACAAAAGGAATGATTGTCACGAAGCCAGGTTCCAAGCCGTGTTCCCTCAGGGTTGACCAGCTTGATCGCGACCAACTCCGGATGGATGTCATCAGCTACCCGGAGATTGTCCATTTTGGCATAAGGCCACCTCAACTCAGCTACGCAGGCAATCCCGAGTATCAAAAAGCATGGCGAGACTACGTTAAATTTCGCCACCTGCTAGCCAATATGCCGAAGCCGTCATTTGAAGACAAGCGCAAATTAGAGGCAAAGGAGAACAGACTCCAGGAAATGCGACTCCAGAATAATATGAAGCGCGATGTAACGGTCGCTGTTTCTAGTGAAGGATTTTACCGAACCGGAATTATGTGTGATGTCGTCCAACACGGGTAGAACAAATTCTCCACTTACTTTTTAACTCTTTATTTATATGTATTTTTATTTTTTACCTATTCCTTTAGAATGTTACTCCCAGTGCTGATTACGCACTTACGCTTCCACAAGTCACTCGATGTTCTGGAAGACAGGATCAAATATCGTTTCAAGAATCGATATTTGCTTCAATTGGCTCTTACCCATCCTTCGTATCGTGAAAATTTTGGAACTAACCCGGACCATGCCCGCAACTCTTTAACCAATTGTGGAATACGTCAGCCGGAATATGGTGATAGACGCATTCACTACATGAACACACGAAAACGAGGAATCAACACATTAATCAACATCATGTCCCGGTATGAGATGTTAACAGTTTTAAATGCTTTCCATTCATCTCTGTAACTAAATTTGATTTCGTTAACAGCCTTGGCAAGAAGCAGGAGACAGAATCTAGTATCACTCACAATGAGCGACTGGAATTCTTGGGTGATGCTGTAGTTGAGTTTTTGGCTTCCATCCATCTGTATCACATGTTTCCTGATTTGGAGGAGGGTGGTTTGGCAACCTACCGAGCTGCAATTGTCCAGAATCAACATCTTGCCCAATTAGCCAAAAACCTTCAACTTGACCAGTTTATGTTATACGCTCATGGATCGGATCTGTGCCACGACCTGGAATTGCGACATGCGGTATGGAAATCACGCAGTGGAATTTATTTACTGGATATTTTTGTCGAGATCGGAGACACATGGTGTCTTAAAATATTTATTTTTTTCCTCATCCCTCCCTTTTTTTGGTTTTTATTTCTCACATCGGCATACTAATTAGTGTCTTTATTTCTTGATTGAACAGATGGCCAACTGTTTTGAAGCACTGATGGGAGCACTCTTCTTGGATGGTGGAATAAATGTGGCTGATGGGGTTTTTTCCAACACACTCTTTATGAACGAAAAAGACCTTTTGGACGTGTGGGTCAATTATCCACCCCATCCATTGCAAGAACAAGAATTGGGCGGTGATCGTAAATGGATCGCATCTTTTCCTCTTTTGCAAAAGATGGTTGAATTTGAAGAGTCGATTGGAATCAAGTTTACCCATATTCGACTTCTTGCCCGAGCTTTCACTGACCGCAGTATTGGTTTTAATAATTTAACTTTGGGATCTAATCAGCGTTTGGAGTTTCTTGGTGACACAGTTCTTCAGCTGATAGCATCCGAGTATCTATACAAATTCTTTCCGGAGCATCACGAGGGGCATTTGTCTTTGCTGCGAAGTTCCCTCGTCAACAACCGGACCCAGGCAGTTGTGTGTGATGATTTAGGAATGACCAATTACGCCCTTTATTCGAGCCCTAAAGCGGAATTGAAGACAAAAGACAGAGCTGATCTTCTAGAAGCCTTTTTAGGTGCACTGTACGTCGATAAAGGATTGGAAGACTGTCAAACATTTTGCCAGGTGTGTTTCTTTCCTCGCCTGCAAGACTTTATCCTTCATCAAGACTGGAATGATCCCAAATCCAAGCTTCAACAATGCTGCCTTACGTTACGTACAATGGATGGCGGAGAACCGGATATTCCCGTGTACAAAGTGATCGAGTGCAAAGGCCCAACCAATACGCGCGTTTATTCTGTTGCTGTTTATTTTCGTGGAATTCGTTTAGCCAGTGCTTCTGGGCATAGCATTCAACAAGCTGAAATGAACGCAGCTAAAGAAGCCTTAGAAAAGTCTAAAGATCTCTTTCCGCAATTGAATCACCAGAAAAAAGTGATTGCCAACACTAGTGTTACTATGCCAAATCGAAAAACGGGCTCTGGGTATCCTCATGTTGAAGGGAACGGAGCAATTAAATTTGAAGAGAAAGAAGGTGGTGCATCGACTTCAAGTGATACTTATCATCCCGATTGGTATCTACGTAGATCGAGTTCCAGCAAACGAGATACAATGCAGTAAGTCTAATATTTTTTAGTATTTAAAAATTGTTTGAGTGATCGATGAAAACAACTGAGACGAATCAGCCAATGTTTTGTAGCTATTGTTCTAATAGTAAATTATTATTCCCGTAGTTCCAAAGATTCAAGGAGTCGAAGCAATCGAAGGAGCCGAAGCAGCAGTTCAAGAAGCCGTAGTCGCAGTCCTAGGAGAACCCGAAGCCGCAGTCCTGTGAGAAGTCGTAGTCGCAGTTCAAGGAGAAATGGAAGTTACAGTCCAAGGAGAAATGGAAGTTACAGTTCAAGGAGAAGGAGAAGTTACAGTCCAAGTCCAAGTAGGAGCCGAAGCAACAGCACAAGCAATAGTGCCAGCAACACAAGTAATAGAAGCGGCAGTTTTGTTGCTGCTGTGCCTGAAAACACTGTTGCTAACATCTGCTCCAGTATTCAAACTGGTGGGAGATCTAATAATTTAGATGTTGTCCGGAAAATTCGCGCTCGGAAGAGCAGTGGAGAACTGAGTTCTTCTGGACAAAGTGATATCGAGGATAAAACTTTGTAATGGTAATCTCGAAGATATCTCACCGATTTAAGTCAATTCTAACCAAGCTTAAAATTAATGTTTCGTTTAAAGTGTTTGTGTTTTAGTGTCAAAACTTCTTGTTTCTGCAAACTTGACAATTAAGAACCCAGCTGAACCTAATGATTGTACTGTTCAGATTAATACACTTAGATACCATACCTATCTTCGTTCAACACGCGCATAAATGTATTGGAAATATAGGGATTAATCAGCTTTCTCTCTATAATAATTCGGGATAACTATGAAATGTCATTTTTTAGCTCTTGAGCTGGACTTGGAGAGTCCGGTATCCTATAACGAGTAAAAGCAAGCATTAGTAATTCTTTCATTTGTGAAACGAATTTAAGACAGTCGAACTTCTCTATGTCTGTGAACACAGACTCGGGTCTCTTTAATAGCATAGCCGAAAGTAGAATCGATATGTGCTCCGGCGAAGGAGCTGCGATCAATCCTTGCTCTTCTTCGCTGTAATGCGTTATCAGGATTTGGTGCAGTTGTTGATAGCTAGCGACTATTAAATTCTTAACAGGTCTGTGACACGAGGAAAGAAAGGCACGAGGTTTGACGTGTGACGAACAAGGAAAATTTGATCGAAATTCATACCTGAACAAGATAAATTCGGTTTCTCTATTGGCCAAGTAAAGTTGCAAGCTTCGTTGAACGACGGGCAAACGAGTCCGGAGATACTTTTGCGATTCGCTAGAGTAATTTTGCACAACATCAGGTTGCGCAAATGATTGTTTCGTTAGCCCAGACAAGTCGGCAGCATTATTTTTCAAATAAGCCGTCATCTGTTGAAAATATTTACAAAATTTAGAAATAGGAAAAGAAGAAAGGAGATGAATTTCTATTACTTTCGCAAGGTAAACACGAATAGGTCCGATCAAAAAGTCGCCGCAATAATCGATAAAAGCTTCACATGTCGACTTGAGTTGGCGGTCGGCCAAGCGCCTAGAATCTGCGAATAAATGTCCGATAATGTTATCAATGGCGAACGTATTAGAGGCACATTAACTATGATACCCTTCAAATGTTCCCTGACTTGCGGGGCTCCTTCAAGAAGAAACTCAAGCAACGCATTGCTAGCTGAGAGCGAAAATAGTCGGCCTTTCTTCTGGAACAATCCCAACGCTAAAGGCAACAAACACAGCTGTGCTAATTCATGGCTGTTTTAATTCTTTTTCGCAAAGTAAAAATATCTTACCGGCAGTTTTCACAGAACTGAAATCCAGACTCATTTCTTTGACAGCAAAGTCGACTTGAAAAGGAGCGATCTGACAATCAACAAGAGAATGATCAATCATGACGAGCGCTTTTAAATAAGGAAATATGACAGGGTTATCACCTGCTCACGAAGGATTAGGAGATGTTTGATGTGGAACAAATGGGCGTCTAGGGTGGTTTTGTTTGTCATAATCTGGGACGCAGCATTTGCCAAGGCCGCACAAGCCGCCGCTAAAACTTCCTTTTAGCATGCACAGGAAACGTAACAATAAATCCAGAAGTTTTTGAATTACTTAAATTTTCAACTTTACCTGGGAAAGACCTTGGAATGTCGAACGATCGACAGAGCGGTAAAGTTTGGATAGGCACAACAAGGCTCTCCTCAAAGGGGGATACCACATGCCGTGCAAATCGGCCGGCGAATCTGAAAAGAACAAAAAGAGTAAATTATAATGAGAATTTATATCTGTTAAACTAGGAATAAAAGCAATTGATCTTGAGGTGTCGATGAGATCATAAAGGCGTGAGCATTTGAGCAAGGTGAAACCACAATCGAAAAGGGAAAAGGAAAACACGAAACCCGAGAGTCTAGACTCGGGAGTCGCAAAAATCGGCCAAGGCCAGCTATGGGGGTGGTGGGCTGAATCATCGGCATCGTTTCGCGGATACAAAGCCCAGAGGGGTGAGGCAAAAATAAATCACAATAATCATCCGGTACGCGTCATTGGGGTTACTACGTGGTTGGGAATAAATTTGTCGTGTAGCATTACTTCCAGTGTGGGAACGAACTGTATCCTGGGACGAGATAGACGAGACGGAAACGGAGCGCCCGAGACTTTGTGAAGCCTGATTTTGCAGTCCTTCCGCGATACTCTATGTAAAGCCGAAAACGGCAATGTCAATGGGAAAATAACGATATCAGAATTGAATTCGAGGCTACACATGATATCTAGTATATGCATTACCTCCATCATTTCCAATTTCTCCGGGTACGCCAAATCTCCGGAAACGGGCTTGTATCCGATGATATCATTTTGAACGTAGATGTGGGCCCGATAAACCAACCTCTCTTGCACATCAGAAAGGAGTTGCAAAACGGTGCGGTGAAACGCAGCGAGTTGTTCGGCTAGAAAAGTTGAAAGAAAGAAAAAAATAAATGAATGAAAAACCGGTTTAGTGCCATAAGGGTGCCATGACATCATTTACGGTTGTTGTTGATGTGTTCGTCAATCATTTCCACGCGAAGAATAAAACAAAGCTCAGCCAAAGTTTCCAAGTGATTAGAATGAATAATGTGCGGGCGGAGGAGGTCGTACAACAGTGCACACAGCTGGTCCATATAATCACTAGAGAATGAGTGAAAATCAATTAATAAAAAGAAAAGGAAACGTTCACGCTTCAATCAACTCGTAGCGGAACGGTGCTTACTCAAGTAATGGGGATTGTAGGCCGAAAAACTGGTGATAAAGTTGCCATTCGTCATGGCATATACGCAAGAGAAACGTGCATGAACAGCGAGTTAGGGCGCAGTGGTCGCGCAGGTAGGTGGTTGAAAGGTCCGTTAGAGAGGCCACGACGCTGGGTCGCAACAACAACAAGCGCTGGTTGAAGTACGCCGCATGACAATCACTTAACAATTGCTCGTATCTTTATCAAAGAAAGAAGAAAGAAAATGGATGCTCCAGAATGCCTGTTCTCAAGTTTCTGGAATGAAATATGTATGCGAAACCTACTCAGGTCCTTTTTCATGGCGCTGTTCGATATCGGTCATAAGCTGTTTCATCTTATCGGCATGTAGTCGGAATTTACCGTACAACAAAGTAAATGCGTAACTTTCACCTGCATTCGAGAAAGACGAGCAAGTCAGGAACGGTTAAGGGGGTCAGCTTGGTACTTTATACCTGTTGTTGGAGTACTGCCGTCCGACTTTTTTGCTTGTTGCACACACTGCTCCAGGGCTTGCAGAACCCAACCTCGTACAGATGACAAAGCAGTGTTAAGGCAAACCCTGTATTTGGTTACGTAAGTCGACGATTCCCTGTATTGAGGCTGTAGAAAACGTGATTGAGTATAAATGGCGAAGAAATGACACCGCGATCGGATGTTGCTTACGTGAGATTGCATGTAGTCGATGCATTTATCAAGGCGATCCAAAATGTTGCGAAAAAGTTCCCCATGAACGGACAGAGTAGGTGAGCTAAGTTGGGATTGTATTTTTTCATACTCAAGGAAGTATGAAACTTTATTCTCCAACTCGTCAGCCAGGTTTGACAGCTTGGTCTGGTCTATTAGCATTTGCTCACATGCTTCATGCAAGGAGGTGGTTTTATTTGAGACAAAGCCATACTGACTGTTGAGTTTGGACAGTTTGTCTAGTGTTCCTGTCACTTGACTCAATAATTCTTGACAATCTCCTTGATGTTTCTCCAACTGGGCTAAGTAAGCTCGATACTCTGCATCTTCCTCCTGCAGCATTTCCCACTCCAGTTCAGAGTACCATTGGTAAAACTGAAAGTAAAACTAACATTAACCACAGAACTTAGCTACGACAACTTCATTAACTAATAACCTGTTGTGATGAATCAATAGTCTTTTCACCGCTCTTCAAAGAGGCAAAGCTATCCAGAATCGTAGTGTCACTATGTTTCTTATCTTTAACATATAGAGGGGTAGGGGCTTTCGTCTCTGTTATTTCCTGTGTTATGATACATTGGTGACATGAAATACGTTGAATAAAACGGCATGGGGAAATTGTAAAAGACTTACATCTTGGGCGGTTAGCTTATGATCGCACAAGGCCGCCAATTCGATAATCGTTTTCTGCTGCTCTTCTGTAAGTGGTGCCAATGGATTTTCCAAATTGTCCCATTCTGCCAGATTTTCCCAAACTTCGCGTTCTTCCGTCTCCATTGTGATTCGTGAAGTTTATTTTTTGTTCTCGTGTCAAAATTTTTGCAGACGTCAACAAGAGCCGGTAGGGTGCGTTCGTAAACGTCATGGGCGCAGAGACATGCCGGTGCTGAAAATGTTGTGGGTTCTTGTGACTTGTGGAGTCGGAAATTGCGGTTCTGGTTACGCGTAAGAGAATCCTTCTCATTTCTCTTTCTTCATTCCTTGTCTTACTGCATTGCATTGAAACAAAAAGCAATAATAAGATGCGTCGAAAGGACGAAAACATCCGCTTTGTTCGCACGCCAAGGCGCTTGTGCCGGACGCCAGATCATCTTTTTTGTTTACTACACTTTTTTATTGCCGTGTACATCGTTAACAAGATTTAAAAATAAAAAAAAAAAATTGTCAATTTGTCGTCCCCGGAAGCTTCCCCGTAAAATTATCAGAGCGATGAATGGTTGTCCGCGAAACCGAATTCAATGACACCTAAATTAAAAGTAAGTATCCATTTTTAGACGGTCACGGCAAGTGCCTTTTTCATCTTTGCAGCAGTTTCTATTTTTTATTATTATTTATTTTCAATGGAGAGGGGGAAAAAAAAGGAAGAAGATTTCCCCTTGGAAGTTTCGCTTCCTGTCTTCAATCTATTCATAGATCTTTCGATTCCGGTAACATCCGCTGAGCTCAGGGAGTATGTACAGGGACGAACAGTTTGAATACAATCTCCTTTGCCTTGGGTACCGAAAACCGACTCTTTTATCTCTCATCATCGGCGGACGTGAGAGAATCCAGTGGAAGTTGTGAGCGACGAGTAGCGCGTGTTACGACATCCGAACCGCAACCGCCGAGTCGCGTGAAGACATGACTGGTTTCAAATCATTTGTGATATACAACACACCTCCAAAGCTCATCACGCCAAGGCTCTTGATTGATGATTGCAACATAATATCGAGGACGTTATTCGAATCTGTGAAAAACAAAATAGAATTATCGAGCGAAAAGAAATGAAACGCAGCAAACGACTTTGTTGTTTTCAACCTTTTATGTAATGTTTTCGCACATGGAAGGCACCCGACACGCGGCCGTATACACAAGTAGAATATATCCAACAAAATTCCAACAGAGTTTTTATGCAAGAAATATAAGGGGAGAGGTGGGGGCAGATAAAGAGAGAGAGAGAGAGAATAATAATCAATAAAAGAGGAGAGAACGCAAAACAAAAATGTTTGAGGAGCCGAGGTGATTGTAATAAGAATCGTATAGCGGTGAAATTCTCTAACGATACAAGTGGTAGGAGAGTAGTAGCAGCTAGGAGGCAAGAATCCATTGAAAAAGAAGTTCCTAGTGTTGTTGTTGTGTGTATGTGCGGGCGCGAAAGAGCAAAAAGGGAACGAACGAACGAAAAAGAATCCAACAAGGCCAATTTGATGAATGGCCGTTCCAATTTCTTTTGATCAAACTCCCTCCCCCCCTTTTCACTCAACTCGTCACATTCTTCTTCTCTCCTTCTTCTTCAAAGTTGGCATTCATCACAAACCGGAAATGGCTACACATCTCGCCAATGAGGAAACAACAGAAAAAAAAATGAGAAAAACAATTTTTCCATTGACAAGGCAAGGTCGAAAAAAGAAAAAAAAAACAATTCAATAATCAACCAATTGTTGTGTCCGATACGGATGACTTGTAAATGGCAGGCAAGGGAGGCCCTCTGTGAAACCCACGTATCAAAATTTAATTGGATGTTTAATCTTGTCTGGAAGGACAAAACAAATAAAAGAGGGAATCGGGTCTGGAGGACGAATGACTTGAATATCTCGCTTCTTTTCTCTTAATTTTTTGTTTCATGAATCAACTTTGACAAGTCTGTATTTTTTTCCCGTGGCTTCGTTATTAAGGCTGTCGACCGGTGAACAACAAGACCAAAAGAAGAAGAATGAAAGGAAAAAAAAAATTAAACAATTAAACAAACAAACACAAGAGACATGATTCGCCCCGATGAAAAGGCGAGACATACTTTTTTAGCTTTTTTCTTTTCAAAATTCCTCATTTTATCTTTAATGTGGTAGTTGTAATAGAGTAGTGGGGGGAAGAGGAGTAAAGTGGTGGTGGTGTGTGGTCACATACGTGATATTTACATATAACATTATGGTCGACATGTTCGATCCACTTCAAATTCCGTGTTGGCTTCTCTCGCTGTCGTATCATCATCATCATCACAGGTGAAAAGATGCACAAAAAAGTGAAAAGGAAGATGTGGGGTGAGGGGGGAACACAAGAGATTATCATCATAGCACCCCGGAACGACCCGCTTCTCTCTCTCTTTCTCTCTTTCGTGTAAAAAAAAAAAGGAGTTTAGACGAAGAAAGGAGAGACATGCTCTTATTTTTTTTTTTTTTACTTATAAAACATTTGGTAAATAATAATTATTAATAATCAATAAAAAGGAGGGAAGTAAAAAAAGAAAAAAAAAATACTAGAAACTGGGAGGAAATAGAATAAATGGGGAGGAGAAATGATAGGTAGACTAGTTTTCCTATGAAAGTGAGCTTTTTTTTTCTTTTACGCGCCTTTTACATGACAAAAATAAGCTGAGACACGTCACTCCCGCACCAACTTTTTTGTTTTACTCTTTTGCACAACAAAAGGTAATTTTTGTTTCTCTCATTCTTCGTCTCCCTCTCCTTTTTTCTTTCTCTCTCTCTCATTTCTGGTCTATACAAAATGAATACATGTCTTCCCTATTTTTGTGTTTTTAACATTTTTTACAGATTTGGTGTCAGAAAAAAAGACAACATTTTCGGATACCCCATCCGGCCGTTTACTCCTTTGTCTTTGAATGTTTGTCTTTTTTTTTTACCCTTTCACCCATGAAATCCCGATCTGTCGGGAGTGATCGTCGACCCGAAAAAGTGACATCAAAATGACGAGGAAAACAATTTGGAAAAATCAAATAGAGAAAAGAAAAATAATTCAATTATATATATGGTGTGGAGTCATAAAGGGAAAGGAAGTAAGAGGGGGGGAAAATAGAAGAAGCGAATGGGAAAGAAAGATATTGTGTAAAGGTGGGGGGGGGGGGGGGGAGAGGAGCACCGGGGGGCGAGTGCTAAGGAGCAGGTGATGTTCCACTCGGTAGTTGAGAAGAGGTGCAAGAAGTGGTCGTCGATGGAGTGGTCGTTGTCGACGTGATGGTGTTGTTGACGATGGCTCCGATCGACGAGGCAACGCCAACGACCGAGACGGAACCCCCGCCGCCGATGGTGTCATTCCCGCTAACCGGGAATGTGGCCTCCAACTGGGCGATCTGCGCCAAGGTCTCCTGTTGTTTTATGAAGGAGAAAAATCGATAAAGAAAAAACAAACGGTAAAATAACGTAAGCATAAAGAGCCTTGACGACGGACGCCTGGCTGTTGGCGGTCAGTGACGGAGCAAAACCGTTTCTTGTTTGCGTGTTTACTCTTACCTGAGTGGCGGCAGCTCTGAGAATTTGATTCTCAGATTCAAGGAAAGCGATTCGCTCCATTAGAACGTCGATTCGTTCCTTAAGGACTTCCACCTCCTCGCGGACGGCAAACATCAGGTGACTCTTGACCAGATCCATGGCCTGCTCGATCTTGTTGTCAATGGCAACCGTGCTGCTACCCGAAGCGCTATTGTTTTGTAAAAAGAACAATTAATCAGATGATTATGAACAACAAGGCAGCGAGACAATAAAAATGAAAAAAAATGAGACAACATTGCGTGATCCATCACCGGCTACAAAGTTTTCAGTTAAAAAAGAAGAAAATGTGCAAACCCCCCATCACGTTTCTGCACTTCTCCCCCCTAACCATCGCAGGAAAACTTTTGACGCAATGCAACAACGGTTTTCGTACGTTTGAGTTTCTCGCTCGCCAAGGTCAGGATGAATCCCGCCATGGTGATGGATCCAGCGGAATGACTTGAGCGAGGCTTCCAGTGCAGAGTGCCAAAGAAACAACGGCGCAATTCAAGGTGATTAAATAAATTAAAAGGGGAAAAAGAAGAATAAGAAGAAAAGAAAGAAACGGCTGAAATGGAATGGGCACTTTGCCCATGCCAGGGGCCAAAGTTTCCATATGGAATTGACGTCACGGATCCAACGGGACCGGACGTCCCAGCATCCGTAAAGAAGATTATTAAAACATAAAATTATAACTGACAAGTGCCCAATAGGAAGTCGATGAAGACATATTGACAGGGGGCATTGATTTCTTCCGCTTTGGCACACGGGACACGAACGAGACGAGACGAGATCGATCAAATGTTTAAGAATTCTACCAAGAAAATCCAAAGTTTTTCTTTTTCTCTCTTCGATTTTCCACCGAGTTCGCAGCGACGCTCATAAAAATGTCACAACATAAAGCAAAAAAATAAAAATTTCGATCGTTGGCTCTTAGTCGATAAGGCCATAAAGTCGTTACCCGCTCCGTTTGACGATTGTACCCTGCTGGCCTGCCGAGGGTGGATTAGAACAAAGTCCCAGACGAGTCAATTTCAAATGGAGTAAAACAGAAGCAGAGAGATGAACTCCATCGCCCTGTTGGGTTTCCGTCCACGGGACGACCGCCACCGAGTCGTTCGTGTTGTTGGGCGCCATGTCGTTGCTGTCCAACAAATTCTACTACAACACACACGAGATAGGCACGCAGTGGGAGAGAGAGAGAGAAAAACACAAAAGTGGCGAACACTGCTCCAACGAAGTTCTAGCGACTACTCAATCGAGAGACTTGGCTGCCAATGCGCTACACTTTTTGGGACTTTGTGTGCTGCTGGAGAGAGAATGCGAAAGAAAGAGAAAGATAGAATTGTTTTTCGTGGCTTGTTCGCTCAGCTGCCGGCGTTGGAATGGGATGACAATCACCAAAAGCGCCGGATGTTGAGACTGCGCGGCGCATGATAAATCCAGATCGCCTTGACCCAAATGAGACGGCAGCATCCAAATCGCACAATATCTCTAGTCCGTTCGTGCAGGTTTCAAGGACAGATCCCTACCGGCTGTCTCCAAACGCAACAACAACAACAACAGCAGTAGCCTTCATTTTGTTTTTCCTATTTTCTTCCCTTTCTCTCTTTTGACTATCGGCGTCGTAGACTGTACAACTCGACGCTACAATCGAGAGCTATTTCCGTATAGGGAAACCGGTTGACCTCACAAATCTTTCACATTTTTTTGTTTGTGCGGTTCTAGTTTCAACGTCACGATTTTTGTTCTTTTCTCTTTTACCGGAAGACAAATCCATCCACCTGCTGGGAATTAAAGTCGACGCATGTGAACGACTCAAATCAATTATGGAAATGGACGGCAACAAGAGACCAGAATATTCTAGATTTCTGGACAGATACAAAGAAGAAGAAGAAGAAAAAAAAACTGGTTCAAACCAGAACGGTAATTTTGTGAATAAAAATTCCAGACGTTATATAAAACAAAACAAAAAAGTGAAGCACACACAACATATAAAAAAATGGGGCCCCGAGGATTTGAAACTTCCCCTCACGCTATGTTGTGTATGTATAAATATATCCACAGCAAACCAGACTGCGCTGGTATTGACATTTCTCAATAGCCCTTCAGGGGTTCGGCATAGAGCTCTCTCTCTCTCGTGTTTCCTCATCGGCCAAGGGAAAATGTATTGACATCGTTATTTATTTTTCTTTGACAATCATAACGCGGCTTTCTTTATTTTCTTAATTCATGTGGGACATCCAAAAATTACGGTCGACTTCGTGATCGGCTGATTATCACGTGACCGTCTCCATTAAGACCCAGAAGTCGCCCATTAAAATTTGGAAGAGAAATAATTTCTTTTTCTTTTCTCAAACGCTTGAAAAAGGGGCGAACGAGATAATGTCAAGGGTGGAAAGTCAAGGGTTCCTTATTTTCATTATCTGAATGGCTTTATCAGTCAAGTTTGATAGACCGTGAACATGAACTCATCGGGATATAATCAGCTGAGCCTAAAAATGGCCGTGAGACGCCAAAAAAGATAAAAGTGAGAAAAGAAAAGGCAGCGGAGGAAAATGACCCCGATAATGTCAACAATCATTCCCGTCTTGCCATCGTCTGTTCTGCCCTCTGGGCTCTCTTTCGTCCGTTCACCCACAACCCATGGCCTTTCTCTGCCAAAAGCTTCGTACGTCTCTCTCTCTTTTTATTTTCTTAATTTATTTTCTGACTCTCCAAACAAGGGGTGGAAAAATTTGCAATTCAAATGTTTACCAGACGAACTTTTTGACGAAACAAAAGACGGCCGAAGTGACAGCTTGGGAGTCGCCTTGAATGAGATCGAGCGACCGCTTGTCGAAAGGGTAGGACCCGCCCTGGCCGTCATCGTACGCCAGGCAGTTGACCAGACAAGAAGGTAAAGGAGAATCGTCCACGTCAAAGTCCAGCATCATCATGTCCTCGTCTTCGACGCTTGTGCTGACGGACAAGGAAGACGACGACGAAGAGGACGAAGAGGCGCCCTCACAGGGCGATGAGGTCAGTAGCAGCGCTTCGGCCAGTTCGGCCGCCGAACTGGCCGTTGTGTAGAATGTCGTCATCGACATGATTTGAGGTTGTTGGCGTTTTTTTAGTTCTTGTACTTTTCTTTCGAATGTCTGATTTCAGAGTTTTGGCTCACGCCCACACGAGTCCACTAGTGTCGGTAGTTTCGACGTAGTTGATCACGAAAATAGAAAGCCTTCATGACGGAACATTGTAAAATGTTAAAGTTCTTATTTTACTTTTCTCTTGAAATTAAAACCCTTCCAAAATGAATATCCTGTCACAGTGACGTAGTCACACGAAAACAAATGCACATCCGTCCGAGGGGGGTCGGTGTTGAAATGGCTCCTTACGCACAAGAACTCGCACACAGACACACACACACACAAGACGCACACGAGTCTCACAAGTCGCTCGATCCCGCTAGGAGGCGTTTGGGAGCTCTTTAAAAAAATGTTTTGTTTTGTCTCCCGTTTTCCCTTCACGTGATTTGTCCCGAAATTGTTTTCAACGATGAGAGACAGTCAGACGCCCAAGTAGAGGAAAATGACGTAGACAAAGAGGACCGACCACGGGAAAATGATGCAAGCTATTGCGACCATTGTAGGAGTTATTCAAACTTATTGTTTTCTTTCCCTTTTGCGCGGAGAGAGAGGGGGGGAGAGATTGCGGTTGGGGGGGAGGTACGAGTGAGAGTCGAGAGACAGAGAGAGAGAACAATAAACAAAGGCTAGTAGCGTGCACAAGAGTCGGCGTCCAACTGACTGGTTCGGGTCCCTCGACCGTTCAGGTGGTACATTTCGTTAACGGTGCCAGCCGGTGGGCGGAGTCATGACGTCTACTCACGCCAATGGCAGAGCCCGACCAGTTTTGTTTCTTTCTTTCTCTACAGCACATGAAAATGACTAAAACAAAACCCAACAAAATGATAGTAGAGACCAATTGGACTCTTGAATCGAAAAGACTTTTTTTTTGTTTGGTTTCCCCCCTCATCTCGTACGACGGAATTATTTCAAGGAATCGGTAACAAGTGGTGAAGTGGATGACGAAAAATTTGGGGAAATTTCAAAATTTCGAAACAAATCATGACTTTTTTTTTTTTTGCTTGTGTACAGACAATTTTCGAGTAGACTAAAACAGAACAACAAGATAGAACCCTCTCGCTGGGAATAGAGGTCACGGGATCCCCGGTAGGCTTAAACTCATTACCCGAGGTACTACTACCTACAACCATAGTGGTTCTACTACACGGTGGAAGCCATCAACAGGTGAGCTCCTCCTCCTCCCACTACTACAACTATAACAACCACTATTTCTTATTATTTCCCCATTTTTTTCTCTCTCTCTCTTTCTTTCTCTGGTCTAAAAATTGGCCCTTACATGTGGGAAAAACCCCCCCTAGAGCATCGTTACGCTAGGGTAATTACCGTCAACTTAATGATGGGGTAACTTCCACAACCAGAAGATAGTCTGAGGGTTTTATAAAAATCGGAAAAAAGGGAAATGAATTATTCCAGCCATTAAATTTAAAAATGGAAATGACTACAATGTCCCATCCAGTTAAATTCGTTGCTGAGGGAAGTTCCAAATAACTAGTTTTCTCTTCGCATTATTTCAGAAACGAAACAACAACAACAGCAACAGCAACAGCCGTGTTTTTGTTGTTTCATTCTCGGATCGGACCACCACAGTGAAGAATGTTTCGTGTATATTCAAATTTGTGCTATTTAAAAATGCTTGGCTGCGTGTTGATCAAATACAGACGCAGCCGCAGGGCACTTAAATAACGCGCTTGGTAATCACGTGCCCAAAACAGGTTCATCACGCTCCGATCGAATGATCATATAATTTTTTAATTTTATTTTTTAACCTCATGAGTCTCTCACGAGTCGATTAACGCATTTGCGACACACACAAACATAAACGCCACGGCAGAAAAAGAAAAACTGGGATGAGATCACTACTGGCGCTGCGCTACGACCGTGCCGATGGATATAATGAGCCGGAACTCAGCGGGAATAAAAAGAGGAGAGGTGATTTCTACTTCATGACCTGACACACTCAGCGAATAAATTAAATGAGCGGATTGGGATCGGTCACGTAATCCACAACAATACACAAACAAACAAACAAACAACAGCCCATATTCGATTCGGGACGGATCCCACCATTTCGGCTTGATGGATGTCCGTTCCGTTTTCTCCTACCAGGGACGTTCAGTCACCTATGGACGGATGCAAGGACTTGGCCAGTCACATGGCCAGTTTTGCGAACACACATGGTAAAACGTTCCTTACAAGGAGGATCAGAGAACGAGACTCAAAGTCTACATAACAAATCGACTTGTTGACTATTTTACGTGCCTTTTCTTTTTGGGATTGATTATTATGAAATCTCATCAGGTAGCCGCTCTGCGAACTGAATTAACATTTTCTGGCTTCTGTTTTTCTTTTCTTCCCCCGAATCGATTCAAAACAACAAACACGCAAAGAAAAACAACAACAAAAGAAAAATGGCGAATTATTTAAGACCTTGTGTCAGATCATATGATTGTGGCTGCACCGGCCGGCACCGTGTTCGTGTCGGTCAAAATTGCCAATTTCGATATTATTCATTATTCAAAACGAATGAAATAAAAGTGAAAAAAAAAACAAGAGTGTCCCAAATTCGCCATGGCCATCACTCTCCGATTCTAAAGAAGTCTCTGTCATAAAAAATTATAAAATGATCTGACAACCTTCAGCGCCAAAGGCCTTTTCGGCCATGATTCACGAGAGCCAAGGCATGACGTAACTTGCTTCCACCAATTGGGTAAGGGGAGAAGAAAACCCCTCAAAACGATCGCCGCTCACGTTAATACCCTTCCTCCCCGCGTTACCTTTCTCTTTCCCTTCGAGTGAAAACGAAATCAAAGAGAAAGTTTGAGGAAGGAAAAGTGTGTACGAAGAAGCCCATGCAACAAGATACAGCAAAGCGACAAGAGAGTAGCGATAACCGAAGCAAAACAAGTCAACGGTGTACCCTCCTAAACCAAATAAATCTGTTGAAACAACAACAAAATAAAAATAAAAGTCGTGAACAACAAATTCCAAAGGTAGCACCAGCTGCTTTGTCTTCTTTTCTCTCTGCGTGAGAGAGAAGTGTTTTGTTGCTAGGCGGCGAGATCAAAAATTGGCCTAGATATTTTCCTACACAAAGTTATATTGATACGGCTTGTGTCTAGTGTTGATTTGGATTGACACTTTGCCTTCTAGGCAGGAGGGGTGGGGGGAGGGAGGCCGTCAAACAAGACCAACGCCAAAGACATCGCTCACTCTTCTTTTTTCATTTCTCTTTCACGAATAAAACATTCGCACGCAAAACTTCTTCGGCGCTATTTATTCGGCTAGCTCCTCGAAATAGATTTTTTGGCAAGGATCGCCCTCCTGGAACAAACAAACAGGAGGCAAGGGGACATGTTTTTCATCTTCGTTTTACTTTGGCTTACTCGTTGCTGCTGTTGGTCATGAGACTCACGACCGCAACGCGAAAATTGAGGGCGCCAAGCAGTCTCCGTGAAAAACAGTTTACGTTTTCGTCTGAGCGAGGAAGAAAATCGCCTGGAGGATTTATCAGCGAAAAAGAAAGAGAAGCAGAGAGATACGCAGGAGAGGAAAATTAAAAAAAAAATAAAAAGAGAAATTCCACCGCGATCTCGTTTGGACCGAACTTTGAAACAAACCGGTTCCAACCAGATTGGGAGCTTAATACCCGATGGCAACACCAATAAAAATCAAAATTGGCGCGTAAAAAGATGGAAAACCAAGTCAGCGTTATTAACTCAATGAAATTTCTCATTTGGGCAATAATCAGAATTTTTTCCTCGTTAAATTCATTTTACGTTATTCGGGACTGGTGGTCGGATCATTTGGACATCCTGTAACGAGAGGACTGATTTGAACTCGATGACATCATCGAGTGGTGTTTTTGTGGTCCTTTTTTTTTATACGACGGCTCACGCCTTCATCCCACTCGACGTTTCACTCAACCTAATAAGGATCTAACAACACTCCCACCTCCCCATGCAACAAGGGTCGAGCGAAAGAGACAACAACAAAACTGATAATGAAATGCATGTGCTCATGCCCTATTGGACTCGGGATTGGACGTTTATCAGAGGGACAAGTCCTTCAGCTCAATTTTTATCCACAAACTTGTTAAATGTTTATACATCTGCGCAAGCACAGAGCAATCAACGATAACCGAATCCAAGATTGAGTGGTAAATGACGTGAGCGAGAGAGAGGGGGGATGCAGGTTGTTCTTATCCTTTTCACCAAAACAGGGTAGAAAACGAAAACAACTGACATCACCAACCGCATCTTATTTTTAAGACAAAGATATTTTCGATTTCTACTCGACGATTAAAAGTCTTTTTTGTTGTTGTTGTTGTTGCAAGGCGCACCCCTCCCACTAGCCTCACCTATGTTTGATCAAAAATGGCTCCCAATCCCGTTAAGTCAATTTACTTTGCAGGAATCGACAGAAATTGTACAAGAAAAAAATTCGTCGATGGCGTGATTCTTGGAAATTGCTGATCTCTCTTCGCAGTGACCGACAAATGATCTTGAGGCTAGACGACGTAGGGACTTGCATGAAATCGGTTGCCAACATCAGCGAAAATCTCGGTGTAGTGCGATGCGCTAGGAGCAAGGAGCTGCTGCTGCTACTGCTGCTTTGCACAAGAATAATTTCAAAACAAGAGAGCCAATCAAGCCTTGGGCGGTCCATCGGATGATCTCACCCGCTGCCGTCGAAAGCCGATCGAAAAAAGGGAGCGGCCCCATAGATAATTGCATTGTAATGTTTGCATCAGAGATGGAAAAGAAATTATAGATATTTCTTTAATGGAAGTAATCAGTGCAATTTCACAACATGCTCTTTGGATGAATGCCGGCGGATAGCGGCAGCCGCCAAAATGTCTACCACTGCTCAAAACCAGAGTGTGTGAGTCTAACGGGTTTGCCGCGGCCTTCAATGAATACGGCCGGACCAGACAAGCCGGCGCCTTTCTCTCCCCTAGATTATTGCGGCGAGCCGTGCGAAAAATAAAAGGGGAAGACAACACAATAACAAAGTAACCTTCTCCTTCGCCCAGCCACCCCCTCCACCCCCCCCCCCCACACTCTATTTTGCGCAACAAGTCGGCCGCCAGTTAAGATGGATGATCAATTTTTAAAAGGGGAGGCAGCACGCGAATATGGCCGACCGCAAAAAAATCCGGCGTTGACCTACTTTCGACGACTCTAGACAAAAAGAGCTGGGCAAAGGACTGTGCCCTAGCAACAACAACAAAAAGTCGTGTCTCGCCCAGGCGGGGTGACGGTGTACGTGTATGTGGTTAAGGGAGACAAAGCGAGGGCATTGCCTGCTCTCAAACCATCGCATCACGTGTTACGCACCGTCCCGACTGCCGACACACACACCGCATAATATGCAATTACGTCAACACCATCCATCTTTTCTCCCGAATTGATTATTCGTCGCCAGGCTCACACCCAGCGCCATCTAAACGACAGCGCGGCAGCCAACTCAGCCTGACTGCAAATGTCATCTAGTGTCGTCCGGCACGTACTGCGAGCCAGGATCCGTATAATAACAAGAGTTCCTACTAGTCTGTCGGATGGCTCACCTGGTATGATCGTCGGTTGAACCGCCGGCGTGCCCATCGTCTGCCAAGCTCTGCGATTTGTTGAGCACTCCAGCGGCATGGGGTGCAGCTGACATGGTCCCAGCCGCCTCTCCGCCTACGCTGCTGCTGATGATAGGAGTTGTTAGGGTCGATGGAGCAGCCATGATCAGCTGGACTTGCGGCTGGATGCTGGAAGCGACAGACATAACTGCCGTCGGAATCGTTGGATTGTTGCTGTTGCCATAAATGGCATGTGGAGTCGCCGTTTGTTGGACTAATGTTGGCTGCTGCTGTTGCTGCTGCTGATGTTGCTGCTGCTGTTGTTGTTGCTGCTGCTGTTGTTGTTGCTGCTGCTGTTGTTGTTGCTGCTGCTGTTGTTGTTGCTGCTGCTGCTGCTGCTGTTGTTGAGGTTGCATAAGTACAGAACCAGTTTGTTGAAGATGTGTTTGTTGCATTGGTTGCATTTGCTGGACAGATTGTTGTTGCATAACCACTTCAGGTGGCTGCATGTTGGAAGTTGGAACAACTCCAATCGGCTGAACGGGCACGGACGTCGTCGGCTGAGGAGCATGCTGTTGGAGATGTTGCGTGCTGGGTAGGGATTGCACTGGAGCAGAGGCGACCACCTCTGCAAACGTGGGTTGACCCTGATTACCAGGTTGCTGCTGCTGTTGAGGCTGCTGTTGTTGAGGCTGCTGTTGTTGTTGCTGCTGCTGCGGTTGGAGCCCTATCGGCGGATGTGGGTGCTGAGGAATGAGTCCGGGTGGAGGACCGTGAATTGGTACCACCGGTGTCGGCTGCGATTGTTGTTGCAATGGAGCCGATGGAGGCAATAGCACGACCGGATGCATCGAATTCGATTGCGTCGGAATACTAGTCGATGGCTGGATTAAGGTCGGCGCCAAAGGGTGTGGCGCCGGAGCTCCAATGTTACTGCTACTGCTGGCTTGCACGGGAATCAAGTTTTGTTGAGCCATTACTGGAATCTGTGCGACAACTGGCTGGGCAGGCTGCTGAGGTGGCAAATGCTGCGCTGTCATTCCCGGTTGGATGCCAGACGCCGGAGTGACATATTGTTGTTGCTGTTGTTGTTGCTGTGGGGCAACTGCTGAAGCTGTGTAAGCCGATTGGCCAGCCATTGATTGCTGTTGTTGCAAAAGGCCTAGAATGGAAAAAAAAACTTGGGTTATTTGTAAGTCAATACTTTGAGAAATCTATAAAAACGCAATGACCTGGCGGGACGGGTTGCTGAAGAAATGGCTGCGCAACATTGGAAGATAGGCCGGGCAACGTGGCACTACCAGCAGTTACCGAGGACGTAGATTGCGAAGATATTAGTGGGATGGCGAGACTTGTGGCATTGGATGTGGTTATGGTAGCTGCTGTTGGCTGCAGCAAAGATGTTACGGAAGCTACTGGTGGGTAGACTAATGGAACAGAAGATTGTGTCTGATACATGGACTGCTGAAGCATCTGCTGCTGCTGGGCTGGGGAGTAATTGACGGAAGCCGCACTGGCGGGCAAGGAATGTGGTACTACATGAATACTACTGCTGGCCTGCTGACTGCTAGGATTCAAGACTGCTCCACTGCCGAGGCTCTGTTGAATGGAAAAAAACAAAATAAATATTAGACAATCAAAACGATAAATGAAGAAAGTAAACAAAAAGAATTGGACGAAGGGAACCTGGATAGTTTGGTGGGGCTGGTGCAAGAATGCTGCATGATGTTGCACATCTTCAGCAGATATGTGATCTGACAAACTGCCCGAACTTGATGCTCCTGAACCAGGTTCATCCTTGGTTAATATGGGCTGGATGGAAGGTTGATCCAGGAAGTCCATGCAGAGCCATCTTCCACGTTTAAAGGGCTCAGCACTTTCAATCTTGACAACCCTAAATCTTCGTTGCAAACCATGATCCTTGTCCTCTAACTTGAGGGCACCTCCATCATTGACTTGTTGTTGAGCTAGTGATACTGGCACATTATACATCACTGATGGACCATTATCCCCACCAGTTTCTATATCCTCTTCCACATCAATTTGGTTGTGGCTTCCCACTTCAGACAGTTCAGTCTGTGTGTCATCCACCTCACCACAGGAGTCATCCTCCCCATCATTACTGATGCTGGATGAGACTCTCACACTAGTTATTTGGAACGAACTTGTTTTCTTGATGTCCACAGTAGACGATGGTCCCACCTGATTGGGATGAAGCTGATCTGACAGCCTAAGAGTTTCACTGGTGATTTTGTGGATGTAGTTTCCGCCCGTTGGACGTGTCGCTGTCGTCTCCAAAGGTAGCGTGAACTCTACCAATGGTACTCGCTGCCTACTGGGATTGTTGAAATGTTCAGCAGCCGAATATTCCGCCATGTTGCGCCGTGACCCTTGAAAGAAATCAACGAACTATCGGCTCGTTTCATCAATGGGCTGCTATTACTTCCGATATTCGTCAGAGACTCTGCTAAACCGATATGTCCATAATCCATGCCTTGGTCATCAAAGTCTAAGGATCTCCGCCCGAGATCCTTGCGAATTACGAAAACACATACATAAGACTCACGGGGAATCGTACCACTAGGTATAGGTTGTGTGACTCTTCAGACAGGAAAAATTCAATCGAATCGATTCGTTCATTGATATCGATTCACAAAAGCAAAAGCGGCGGTGCCAAATTCCTCAATGAACGTTACTAACCAATCTGCGCGCTCGTTTTACACACACAGTCACTTGACATGAACAGAAAAATTTCTCTCACTCGAACCACGACGCAGTTACTACTGCGCAGTTCGCAACGCAATTATGTATTTTGGGATTCCAGACATCGTATCATTTACATAAATCAAGGCGTAAATACCAAGTTGAGCGAATCCTCCCCACCAACGCGACGGAGTGGTTGCCGGCTACTGAATATCGAATTTTGATCCTAGAAATCATTTAATTATACGCATATAGCCACAAATAGAAACGAAACCCAATTTTAATTTTATGGAAGCGTTAAATTTACTCGAGAGTTTTCTTCCTGACATCGCTGCACAACTTCGCGTAACAAGGCTTTACCGTCAGCAAGCGTCTACAAAAAATAAAGTTTCCCAGTTAAAATTTAGATAATTGACAAATGATAAGAGAGCCATTGGCAATACCGTTGGATACTCTACGCATTTCTGGGCGTATTCGCGGGCTAGGTCAAGGAACTGAGGGCCTTTGGACAGGCTGTAACACAACAGATAATTTAGATAACAGCACGAGATTATTGTAAGAGATAATTGTAAAATTACTAGTAACTAGCTAGATAGAGGTAGGCTTGGCCGTGATGGTCGTCCCCTTCTCCAGATCCCTGTTTTTCGCTATCGCGCAAATAATCGCAGTAAGCCGCTGCTGCGTGATCAGTCTCTTTCAGCTTATCGTAAGTCCTTTGAAATTAGATTTACAAAAAAAGAGAATAAAAACAACAACACGTAGGAGCTAGTGTGCGATTTTCACTTACTTGGCAAGTCGCAATAGAGCAATGCATTCCAAGTCGCCTACACAGTGGGCTTTCCAGTAACATTTTTTGGCGTCATGCAATCTTTCTAGTTTGTCGTAGGCATCACCCAAAGCCACCAGCATACGAGAATCATCAGGCTTCAGCGACTGTGCCATTCGGTAATAATAAAGGCTGTACAGAGGCATTTTTAAGATTTCATAGGCTTGGCCCAGTCCATACCAGGCTCTGAAATCACGCATGTTCATCTCTAATGCAGGCGTAAATGTCGAGTAATCGATGAGTAAAATACAATGTGTTAAAAAGAAAAAGTTAAACAAAATAATACCAGTAGCTTTTCTGTAGCAAGCAATAGCTGCGTTAGAGTTCTTCATTTCAATGTTTTCGTGGCCCATGATAGTCCAAGCTACATTATTTATTTATATGGTTAAAACAGGAAACTTTGTTTATTTATTTACGCTAAACTATATTACCGTAAGAATAATGAGGATTAAGTCTTAAAGCTCTTTGAAGGTAGAGAACAGCCTTCTCGTGCTGACCCCGTAAGCCGTAATAATTTCCTTTAAAAATATAAATATAGTGAAATAAACGACAAACACTATGTTTAGAAACTCACCAACGATGCAACAAGTCTCTACTCGATATTTGTCTACTGCAAAGGCCTGATGGGCTAGTTGCGCCAATTCAGGCTGATTAATTTGAACGTAAAGAACGTTAGAGTAAACATCCATGGCGTCAAGGCAATAAGGGTCTTCCTCGCGAATTTCACTGAATTTTGTAGCAGCTTGAATTCCATCTACGAATGAAAAAAAAATGAAAAATCAGAACAATTGATAAATATGACTTAAATGTTTTGCTTGTTTCACAACCTCTTAAACTGTAGTAAATTTTTGCAATTTGACTCTTGATGTATAGACTATGTTCAAACACTCCTTGGTGAAGTTTTTCATACAAGTTAAGTGCTGCTTCATCTAAATGAAGCTCACCTAAAATGTGCCCCATAAAAAGAAACTTCATCCAGCAATCAGGTAATTTCAGTTGATTGAGCTAAAAATAAAGATAATAAATGCTATTAATTAAATAAAAGCTTTAAATAACACTATATGGCTCTTTCGTATACCATTTCACTGTTTTTAATCAAATTTGCAAGTTCAAGCCAGGCAGCCCAGTTAAGTGGATTCAGATTGACAGAATCTTGAAGAACTTGAAGTGAATGAGGAAGGTCCATTTTTCTCAATACTAAACCATACAAATAGCAGAGATAACCATCCCATTTAGGAGTATTCCTTAACCTTCCTAAATCATGATGCAGTAGTTTCAAATGAGCTAATCTTGTTTCACCTGAAAAAATTACACATTTTAAATTGAAGAAATATAAAAGAAATGATTTTAATTTACTTGATTTGTCACTTTCATCCTCAACAATGGTCTTCTCACCGGCCATGTACCTAGAATAGTAATGCAAGAACACGGAAACAGAGTCTGTGCATTCTTGTGTGTAATGAGCACATCTGGAAAACAAAACACAAATGGTGTGAGTTAAATTTAGTGCCAACGACCAATTCACTGATTTATTCAACCAACCTGCTGTATTCTTTAACATCAAAATATTTTTTTGCCAAAATATATCGAGCCCTTCCTTTTCTTTTGGGCTGTTGGTATTCAAGACTGTCAGCAACATCTGGATTCAGTTTTTGTGATACGGCAAAATCCAATTCAGCAAGCCTGCATAAAATGACAGCAAAACAATAGGAGACAATGTTCACATAGTAAACATAACAAAAATAGGTATGAATTTGAATACCATTTGGCAGTATAGTTTAGACCTCTCAAAGTACATTCTTCGCCAGCATTTAAAAGATCTTGCGCTATAGCTAGAGTTTCGAAATTGAATTCGTCTAATACGACAGCCATATTTTTGTATTTTTAGGAAGTTTACAAATTTAACAGAAAAAAAGCAGAAGGTGAGGATAAACAGCTTGCCTACTGCTGTAGGTACACGGTTAGACCATAGACAAAGACCACTGGTTGATGCTGTCCATAAGAAAATTAACATGGCCAACTGTCGCCAGAATTCTTGCTACCCTTCCTCCGATTTTCCCGATTCTGTTTTGCTTGTCCTGCCCTCTAGTGTACGTTTTGTTCTCTACACTCTGCTTACATCTATTCCATTGCAATCATTCAAATGATTTCTCTGCTTTTGCAATTGGCAAACGTCAAAATTTAATACAAAATGACTTTTAAGTAAAAATTTGTATGAAAAAATTACCTAGAACTTTTAAACGCCAGCAAAGAATTTTACCAAGACAGAAGGAAAACAACTTTCGTCTGCAACACCCTTGGTAGCCACGGTGCAGTACAGCAGTTTATCCGCTTGGGGCAGGACAAGCAAAACAGAAACTCGGGGTCAGTAGGGATAGGGCTAAAAGGATAGGACATGCGAAACCAGTCTTCTTTATCTATGGTTAGACCGCCAGAGTGCCACGACTAATGAAAAGTCAAAAGGCGCACAACGCAGAACGCACTTTTAAAAAATTACAAATTGAAACTTGAAACTTCAACAACGCCAACGACTTGAAAATTACTGTCGTGAATTTTGTCACTAGACAACATGCAGTTAGAATACGCCTTTAAATGGATTTTTCCAGTTTTTTTGTTCAACACATGGCAAAGTAGAATTTCAGTCTACTTGACTTAACGATTCTAATCTTCTTCTCCGTTGATACACAAACGTGACATGATGACACAGATGCAAAGCTTCATAACAGCAAAAATCTTGATAGTTGAAAATGCCTTTTTGTCAATTTTTAGAAATTGATAAAAACCATTTACTTTGCATTATTAATGACGAGAACAACTTCATTCGAAGTCCTTTAAATTTGATTAAGTTTAGACGTTTAATAAAACCCGCTGATGTTCAAATGCAGTATTAATCAATATTTTAGTTAATCGTAATCAAGTTATCTGACATGTTCAAGGACAAAATACTATCTTCAAACTTTCTCTTTTCCATGCATTCTTGTTTCCAGGTGTTCCGTGTGTGTAGATGCAAACTAATGGTTTCCAATGACAACTGGCTTAGCAAGCGGAACGAGTTTTTTGTTATCTGATTTGTTAGAATTCACGATTTTATCTCGTTCGGCATTGTTAAATAGTAGAAGGAAACGCTTCAAGAAAACACTCGAAAATTGATTGAAAGATAGCCCATTAAATGTTTTTTTTTCGTTACGAAAACAGGTTGCAGTGTATTCTGATGGTTATAAGGTTGTTTCCTACCAGATGAAAAAATGTTGTTAACGCAATGTGCACGGAACAAACAGGTGATTCGGCATGATTTGTTTCCCCTCTTAACGGTCGCCATCAAAAGAGAATGCGCTAACGGTTACATAACGATAAGAACGACATTGGGGGAGGACAATAACGTCAGACAAAACATCGTATGCAGCACTGAACGAAACACGCGAGCTGCTCAATTTATCAATATTAAAAAGTCAATCAAATAAGAACGATTTTTTTTCACTTGTTAATGGGTGTGAAACGAGTAAACAACTGGATGGCTCTTGCGTGTTCATGGTGAAGTGATACCGTCATGCAATTGAGTAAAAGGTCCGAGGGCCATCTTAAGGGGACGCAAATTAAAAGGCATTTTTCTTTTTGTTCTTCATCGCAATGCGACGAGACATCACTAAAAAAAAAGGGGAAAATTGCTGTTCGTCGTTCATAATTGGCTATTTACATTTTGTTTGTTAACGACGCCAAGACGAGAGAGAGCGGGAGAAAAAAAAAACTGAGCTGATGAGACGCGGTAGACAGAACAAATAGGCAGGGGCAATTGCAACCTCCCGAAATGAGTTAATAATGTGTGGATGTTTGGAGGGAGAAATGGTTAAAAGGAAGTCCAGTCAGTGATGCTAGTTCAGACATAAACTCCCGTCGGTTCCGGTTTCAACCAAAAGAGACGGCGATAAAAGTTGCTCCACGTAGCCAACGTCTTGGAGGACATGACCCAAAAGCCGGAGCTGATTCCGACAATCAACATCATCAGATACCTATGGGGGAAAAACCGAAACGAGTTATTTTTATGGGAATACCGGCGGGCATGTCTTCAAGGAAATCAATCACATACTTGATCATAAAAACGGCGAATTCCGGTTTCGGGTAGGTAGGAGCCGTAGGGTAACCGCCGGCGCCTTTGGCATAAGCTAGACTCTGTGACGGGCAGGCAAAAACAAATTTGATCCACTGTGGGTCACGGCATTTGTCCTCTTGCCATCTCAACATCCAGGAATCGAAGAAAGCCTTTATATAGATAAAAATACATGTTAGAATATTTATAGGTGGTTGACGTGAGAAGAATTTCGCCGAAAGGGAAACTCACGACTGACCTGTTCGTGAAGAAGGCATGCGATAACAATGATGGCCGGTACTGTGTATAAAAAGGAATAGATTCCAATGCGCAGCATGAACTTTTCTAGCTTATCCGTTTTGGTTCCTCCGCTCTTCATCAACGTTCTCACCTATAAAAAATTCACATAAAGAAAATAACAACTTTGTTATGGAAAAGAATTCAACAAGACACACGTACCCGAAATAGAGAGATGAATCCGCCCAATAAGAAAATGGTGCCGACGATGAGGAAAAGGAATAGAGGCGCCAGTACGAAGAGTCTTAAGGCAGACATATCCCAAATGCCAACCGAACACACACCGCTCAACACGTCGCCTAAGGGTACGATACCAGTAGAACAGCAAAACGGATTTAGAAAGAAAAATACAAACGAGTCTATTTGTAAGCAACACACACACCTTCGACTTTGCCCATGGCTAAAATGGCGATGGTCAGAGCAGCAGGGAGGGCCCACGTCACCAGATGGAAATAATGAGACTTGGCTTCGATAGGTTCGTGACCCCACTTGAGACCGGCTGCGAGGAACCAAGTAAGCGTCAAGACGACCCACCAGAGATTGGCAGCCATTTCAAAATAGTAGAGCAACATGAAGAGGATTGTGCAAGATTCGCGTTTCGTTCCCTATGGAAAAGTTGAGATGATGAAAACTGAATGTGTGGCTATTTTTAAGATTTTTATATACTGCACCTGGGTGATGGTTTCAACCATGTCGGCTTTATCGACTGAAAAATCTTGTGGCGGATCAAATGGCGCATTACACGATACAGAATCCCCCATGGCGTATCCTATGACGTAGGCCAGTGCCACCATAAAATAGCACACTGAAAGGAAGACGACGGGCCGCTCAGGGTAGCGGAATCGGCGTACGTCCAACAAGAAAGTCAGAACCTGAATTTTTCAAAAAAAAAGAGCATTAATTACCACCTGCATGTAAAACATTGATAAAATAGCTGGAATAATTACAGTGAAGAGACAAGATGCCATGCAGATGGCACCCCAGACCACGATCCAAACACGTGAAAAACGAACTTCGCTTTCGTTGAAGAACATGCCCTTACAGGGGGCACCGCAATCCGGATAGACTTTCCCTCCGACCCGAACGACATAGTCAAGACCTTTTGGCACCCGGAACTGAGCAGGGCAAATAAATCCATGATCGCGAGAGTAGTTGCTATTGACTGAGGTGAATCCTGATCGGATGCCACTTGGTCCCCCGTACCAATTGGAGCCTGCGCCATAGCCTGGAGGACTACCACCAACAACAGATCCGCCTGGTCCTCCAGGATAGACACCAGGGTAATTGCCTAATTCATTTAGAGGATTTCTGGGATAGTTGGGTACTCCACCTAGTCCACCTATACCACAAAAAGTTGTTTGTTCCAATAATTTTTTTAATTGAAAATTTAGAAATAAAAGTAGCTTACCTGAAACTTTGTAAGGAGGCCTGTAGCCATCATTTCCACCGTGGCTAGTCCCTGAGCTTGTATTGTTTTCTCCAACACATAGTTCTCCAGCTGCACCACCTTCAGGATATCTGCTGCATTCTAAGCTTTCCGGCCACTGAAAACCAAACTTGTTCATGAGTCCCTCACAGCCACTGCGAGCTGACAAGCAGAGGGAACGACAAGGAGGGATGGGCTTGTCCAGAACCGTGCACACAGGAGCGTAGACAGAGCAAAGGAAGATCTGCAAGTCTGGGCTGCATTTGACCTTCACCAGTGGATAAAACTGGTGGACTTCCAGTCCAGCATCTTCTTGTTTTTGGTGGTTAAGCAGGTTTGGGAAGATAGTCTCATTATAAAGAATATCTTTACACAAGGGAATTGTGATGGCTTCACACCTGCCATGGTGAGGCAAACTGTCTCGATCAGAAATGGTGGAGCTAACAGTTACAACAGTTAGCAACAAAGCCAGGATGGAGGCGAAAATAACACTTTTGTAAAGAGACATTTTCTGATTGAGATTTTCGGACGGAACAATCGGTATCTTGATTTAGTCAAATGCTGGTTTAGCCTGCCCAGCAGTATAGGTTCCTTGTAGGGAGAGACGACTTTTCAACCCCTCGAGCAACAGACGCACTTTTTTTATTCGAAGGGGCCAACCAAGATGACTGACCTCTTCTTAAGAGCTCTTCTCAACAATAAATACCACTACACTTTCTTCATTTTGCCATTGAAACAACCAATACTGTGTATACTTTCTGCTAAAATGCAGAGTTTGCTCGTTTTTCTCAATCTATTTCCCTGTAAAACATCAAACATGCCACTAAACGCAAACCAACGTCAAATGTCTCAGCACTCCACCTTGAACACTGAAAAGCCACACCAAAGCACCAGCCACAAAAAGAGCTAGCTTCTTAAAGAAGTTGCTCTTTTCTCCGCCAGAGCACCACCCCCTTTTTTTCCCTACTGCTGGTGTCGTGTTTGGTTCTTTTGTCCTGTCCTCTTCTGTTAAAGTCATCAGGTTTGTTATCGCCAGAGGCTATATCGAGGGGTCATCAATGTCTTTTTTTTACTCCCTTTTTTGAACAGTTGGTGACAATTTTTTCCGTTTCGTTTAACTTTTCGTTCAGTCTTAATGATGCAAACTATTTTAAAAAATATGCAATCACTACCATCTGGTTGACGTCTGTCTGAAAACAAAATCAATGAGACGCGCTTTTGGATCAAGTATGTGGGGGGAAAAAACGAGTGGCTTCTTGCAAAAACAAAGACACATATCAGTGTTTTTATTGGACTTGACACGAAAAATGTAAAAAAAAGGAGAGAGATAGAAAGAACTGGAAAACTGAATTTTAATACACAAAAAAAGTAAATTGTGTGCAGTCGGGATTGAGAATCATTCGAGCTAGAGGTTATCTCGATTCGTTCATGGTACATCGCATAGAACAAACAAACAGGATGAGACAACCATATAATTAAATTTAAATTTTATTATTAGTCTAAGAATGCGACTCGTTGGCGGGCATTGCAGATTTGGCCTTTTCTTTCATCAAAAGAAGAGCGTTGCGAATCTTAATGGCCGGTCCCAACTTGACACCAAGCAAATCGGTAAGATCGCTTTGAGACAAAAACAGGAGCGCCTCTCCATCAATTTCCTGTAATCAAAACAATTAAAATAAATACCGTATAAACCAAAAAATTTAGCAGTTGAACAGACCTCTTGTTTGAATTTCTCCAACATGACTTTATTGACACCGAATTTGGCCAAGAAATCCATAACTTGATCGCAAGACCAGCGAGTCACTTGATTAGATGTATCGATCCCAACAACATCGCCGAGGAGTGCGGCATGTTTGGACCAACACATTGGCGTTGTCAGATTGGAATTGGCAGGGAAGTTCATCATTGAATAGCCTGAATGCACCGATTTTTTCGTTGGCACGGAACCGCTCATTGAGGCGTCAAGTTGGTCATTAGGACCTCCCAAAGAGTTACGGCTCGACTCTTCCTGTTGTTTGCGTTCGGCAACTGGAAGGCTTTGATCGTTTGTCACATCACCATTGCCTTCTATTGGAGCAGATTTCCGCCGAACAATCTCACTAGCTGCTGTTTTACCCGTAAAAAAGGAAATTCTCCTAAAAGGAAAAAGGCAAATAAATGAATTGTGTCACTATTTGAATTTCTTTTCAACTTGTACTTACATTTTCTTGGGTGGTGGTGGTGTAAGGGCCTCCAAAGAGTCGTATTGCTGTTCTAGTGGAGGACTTTCAGGTCTGAGATCAACTTGGATAAGTCGGTTATTGAGCTCGGCTTCTGATTCGCTCTTGACTGGTAGGTCAATACTCTGCGAAGCTTTAGACTTTTCCATTTTGCTAGCGTTCGACGAAGGTTGTGGAGGTGGCGAAGACGCTTCTGCAGTTGACGTGGCATTACTGCTAGAATCTCCCGGCTCAGCTTTAATGTTAACTGCTTTGGTTTTCCCACTTTTACTGGGCTCTTCTTTCACAGGTTGTTCTTCCGCCGAGGCCACAGCAGCTGCCGGGGAAGCCGAACGCTGTACAACTGGATCAATCTCCTCGCCTGTTAGACGATCGGGAAATGCTGGATTCTCACGATGCAAGTTGGCATTGGAATAGGGGCAGTGATCGGTGCTGGTATGAGTGGCATATCGTGCACCCTCTATGTGCCCAACACCGGTACAACCAGGAGTAGCGCATTCGCCTTCGTTGGAAACGGGACCATTTGAGGACACAAAAGGCGGTTGAAGCGGGTGTCCCGTTTTCAAGCACCATCCAGGTGGATGCAGGTCTGGCCAATCGTCATCCGTCCAAAAGTCATATTCGGAAGACCAACCATCAAAATGAATTTTTAGTCGATAACCCTATTAAAAAGGAAAAACATTTTTAAATGTATTAAAATGAATTTTGCAAGGACATTTTAAAAAGAGTGATGCAACAAGTACCTTAACAGCTGCCACGGTAGCGACGCGAATGAGTTGTGGGTTGCGCGGATCTACGCATTCGAGCTTCATGCCTGTTTTAAATCCGACGGGTGAACGAGGTTTGAAAGCCCGTGGAGGTACGGCCGTCGCCCCTGTCTTTGCCAGGTAATGATCCCAAACAAAATCACTCGCATCAGCGTCATAGTCTGTCAACGTCGAAACCGAGAATCAGTAACATATCACCGCAGAATGATGAAAATATCTTTTTTTGTTTCTTACCACAGGGCGGGGTGAGCGTCGTGTTGTGTTCTTGGGCCCATCCGACCGGATGAACATAAGGACATGAGGGATCGGCCCAGTAATCGTAGATGCTATCCCATCCGTCAAAATGAACCAGGAAGCGAGAGCCGATCACATTCGCAACCGTAGCCACACAAAGGGTATGCGATGAATGGCGTCGGTCGACCGCTTCTAATTTCATTTTAACTCGAAAAGCGCTGGGTACGGGGGACTGAAAAACAAATGAATATCAGTTAACGATATTATTAGAATTTGCTTGACATTTGGCGTTGGCTTCTTACCTCGTTCTGTGCTGAAATAAATAAATGCCGTGGAGCTGCTGCGCTGCTGGTAAATTTCAAGTACTGAGGCCAACTAAAAGTACGTCCATGCGTTAAAGCCTGAGAACTTGCTTGTTGTTGATTAGGTGGAAGGGGCGACGATGTAGATTGGCACGGAGCCAAATCATAATGCTTGGGTGGTCGCAGTTTTTGGCCATTTTTCTCGCACCATCCACAATGGAAAAGATTTTCAGAATCGGCGTTCAGCCAGAAATCATGTGAATCAGAATATCCATCAAAATGCAATCGTACGCGATAACCTTGTGTTTAAAATAAATTTAATAAGGATTAAAAAATAAATAAAAATAAGAAATAAAAGTTCAACCTTGAATTTCAGCAACAGTCATAACGCAAAATAGTGACTGATGCTCAGGATCGATTCCTTCAAGTTTCATTCCTGTTCGGAATCCGTGTTTTCCGTATGGAAATGGATCTGAAAATAGTCGTTCAGGTGCCGCTTGAGCTCTTCTTCTTTCTAAATATTTGGACCAAGACCACGCCGATGGCGTTTTCGCCTGCTATCATTCAAGGAGAAAAATGATAAATCCCACTAAATTCCGTCGTCCAAGGAAATAGTTAAATTTTACCTTTGATTCATCTTTTATGTTTTGCTCGTTGCACGTTTCTAGTGAAGACTCAACGACGGCGCTGCTAGCCGCGTCTCCTGCCTGGGAAGAAGAGTTGGAAGAAGTGGACTTTCTTTTGACCGCCACTTTACCAGCAGCCTTTGTTTTTGTCGGCTGCGAAAGGCCGAGTTTGCGGCATTTTTCCGAACAAAAGTTTTGATCGACAAATTCGTCTGCAATTCCATAACCTGAGGGGAAATACAATATTCTAGAAATTTTGGCGCCCAAAATAAAATAGATTATAACTCTGGTTATATACCGTCACACTGTTTGCAGCAGACGATGTCGACTTTCTCTTTGGTATTGGATGGGAATCTTTGCTTCCATCGCTCTCGATCTCCGTTATTATTACTGCTGGTCGTACTGCTTCCATTATTGTTGGTCACAACATTGGCAGCAGTCGTCTCTACTGGTGTTTGCAAACAAAGGACCCGTCAGACAAACCAATGCTTCACAAATGTACGTCGACTCAAGGGCAAACCTGGCTTTGATGGTTGGGAAATGGCTTCGCTATCGGACGTTGCTGTTGTAGTAATTGGTTCTGAGGTTACTGATTCTTTCGTCTCTGCTGGTGCAGATACAGCGTCTGCCATTGGTGTGGCCTCGATAGGCTTTTCGGCCGTGGATTCTTCCCCAGGAACCAGTTCGTAAATCCCAAACTCATTCACCCGGAGCTGCTGATTGCAGACGACAAAAAATTGTTAAAAATGACGCAAATGCCATCATTTTAAAAAGATAAATGTAAATAGTAAACAACTTGCATTTAGTTTGGGATATTTGCTGCTAATAGAAGTCACATTAGCTGCTGAAACGACTGCAGCCGAATCTCCTTCCACGGTACTACTAATGCTAGGCGGTGCGGCCGATGTAGTGTCTGTTTCCATTAGATTAACGATCACGGTGGTTTCACCAGCACCAGTCACCGGTGCTGCGTTTTCGATGGTTGGTGCAATTATCGCTTCTGTTGTCGGACAAGTCGAATCAGGAACTTCCATTTCGGAATCCATTTTTATCACTAAAAGATCAGCAAACACCAAACGAACAACAATCAGCGGGGAAACTTATGTCCCTATGCGCATTCGAAACACCGTTTCCCTTCCCCAGTCCAGTCAAACCCTTCTCGAAACTAGGATGCGATTTTTAGTTGTTTCACGAAACTTTAGCAACAATAAACACCTGATGAAGTTACCGGATAGGACACGCAAATGAATTGCAAGTTCCGGGCCAGCTAAACGGACAAAAATTGTTAATTGTAATTCACACAAACCGATTCTAGGCTGGCTCGTTTCAAATAGTGGCGACGGACATCTTTAACTTTAGAAGGGGAAGGGAATGAATCAGAACCTGACCCCTGGTGGTCAACTTTTAAAACGTTCCTTTTTTACAACCGAAATATTAATATTCTATTCATTTAAAAAACTGCAATGCATTAAAAAAATAAAGAATAAAAAATTTCAAAATGTATGTGATACCATTATCGTCACATAATCTTAGTAAAAAGAAATATTTCTTGTTTTACTAACTAACATGGCAGATGGCTGCACTATGCGTCCAAAGTTCGTATTTGTTTTGTAATTTACTTGGAATGCCATTTCCTCAATAAAATTGGATTCATTTGTAGAATTAATTGAGTAGCATAACTTAAACTGCTCGAGTGCCAAAGGATTTGAAAATGGAATTTCGAAATATTACTTCAGAACCCCATTTTCTAGATAAAGACACACAGGAGGTAATGGGTACTTACCAACCTGTTTTTATGGAATATTCAATTTTGGCTGAATAGTAAGTTGTTGGTTTCCTTTGTAATGCAAGAAGGTCATTCAAGTTAACCCACTTTTCTTTATCAAAGCAATGCTTTAAGAGACCAGCCCAAGATTTTGCAAGATGTATATGTGATGCCTTCAGCCAAAGACCCTCTGCGTAAGATTAGAAACACAATTAACAATGAAAATCTCGAACTTAATCAATATCTCTTTTCTTATTTACAGATTGGTTTGGCCTTATCTTTTTGAGAAGTGGTTACTATGCAGGGGCAGTGTTTCGTTTTCACATCTTCATAGGGAAAAGTTTTCCCCAGATTGATATTCCTGTGAGACACATTTGTCCTACTTAAATTTTAAGATAGATATATTAATTGACAGTTGCCAATGATTGAATACCCTAGAATATCGTTTTCTCTCCGCCAATCTTCCACCCCAAAGTTGACCCAGTTTCGGGTTACATGGAGACTCGATCGGCTTTTGGCAAATGGCAAGTTGGTGTGCATCACATCTGGCACCTACTTTTGTACATAAAGAAATCACTTCTCGTCATAGAGAACCGCGATTCAGTGAATCAAGTTGCAGCAGATTTGTAAGACTACTTCAATAACAATCTAATGCCTTTTTAACGAATAACGAGTAATAGTGAATCGATTTTTTGACAAACAGATTCACACACGATCTGGCCGAGTTTCAGACGAGGGTTACCGAATGCATTATCGAATGCAAAGACCATCTCAATGATTCCAACCAATTTTCCACTGATGCGCACTACTTGAGGTTCTCAAGTTACAATCCCAACATTCACGGAACGTTTCGCAAAGCTGTAATTGCCAATGCCAAATCAAGCGGTACGGCTGCTGCTGGCAACAAATCCCTATCGTGGGTTAAATCCGGTTCGCTCCAACCCTGTTCTAGTCAGGATTGAATAAAAAGCACCGGATTTTTACTTTTGTGATATATCCCTCCTTCCTCCAATGCTTTCGAGCGATAGTGTTTAAAATATGTCATTCAACGCGTTTTGATCAACATGTTACTACGCATCAATATTGATAATAGCGGACAATTAATAAAAACACGTCATTCTTCTATTTTATAGTCCAATATTTTGCAAATAAAAAAAAATCTGCATATTTGTTATGAATTGTATCATATTTTTAATCATTTTTTTTTTAATTTATTAATCTTATTTATGGTTTTTTTTTCGTTAAGTAGTTAGTAGCAGATCGTTGTCACACTCACAAAAACACAAACAAAAATGCCAAAAGTGGTTCTAAGAAGTGAAAATATTTAGTCCTCCTCACAAATGTCTGAACTCGATTCGGAGGAGGAAACATCCGTCCGTTAAGTAAAAAGTACGTTTAAGTACGTTATAACCCGTCGAGTGTCATTGATTTTATGTGCCTTAAATTTACGCTTTATGAATTGTAAAATTTTCTTTCTTACCCCCTTTTGATTAGCCAGCTACTTCGCGAATTATCTCAGGTCCTTGACGCAGACGCCATCTCTTGATATTTTATGCAAATTTTTTTTCATCACCGCAAATTTGAAATCGTTATTTTTTACTGAATTGTGGTGTTGCTGACTAAATTTGAACCATAAAACTTTCCTTCAATAATCTTTTGCAACTAATCAAGCGATCGCTAATTTTCCTTTTAATTGCAGCAATAGAGAAACCGTCGAGCAAACCCCAGTGCTTAGGCCCTCATGATAAAAAAATATGTACCATTCCAGAATGCTCCTATATTCAGGAACTGTATAGCGTAAGCCACTAACGTGCACGGTGCACTACTACAGTAGCATACACTTCTTCCTATTCAATACACTTGAGTCAATAATAGACACGTTGGAGTATAATAGATAGCACGAAGCCTTTGACTGAAAAAAAGCTCCAAGAACATATAAGTCTGCATTTTAAACCACAGAAATGTTAAATACATATCAAATACAAAAACGGCTGTACGAAATTCTCCAGCTGATCAAACTCGCTACTGTTCTCCGGCATATGGCATATAATAATAATTTGGAAATCATTTTTTATCACCAGACTATTTTGAATGTAAACTTGTAATTATATACGCCATACAACACTGCACAATGTTGTACTTGTTTTATTTATTTGGCCGCAGTAGTACAATTGAATTAAAATAATGTCTGCCGACAAAAGACATGCTTGGAGATATCACGAGTTTGCGACGTACACATGCACAGGTAGGCACGCATCAAGTGAATCTACCTGCGTCATAGCATGAATATTTTGAAATACATGTTCCCAATTTCGGATTTCCCAACCAGGAGGGACAGATGGTCAACTATGGGACCTATTCTCGAGCAACCCACACTGCTCACAAAAGTAATATAGAAGAGAACGGATTAAAATGAATATCCTCAAAATGTTGTGGCTTTGCATTTCACATTTTTGTCAATAATCGATCACCATTTGATCCACATCAAGCAACGCATATGTGAATTCGATACGGTGAAAGAATGTACGAGGTGCTCAAGCGTTGCAACCAGAACTCTGTCCAAGTCTTGATTAGCATTTTATTTCACACTTTAAAGTTGTTTCTTTTGGCCAATATGTTGTAGCCTATAAGATGACTGCTGGCTGATGGAGAGGTTATAGCTTAAGAAATTTATTTCCATTTAATTATTAATTAATTATTCAAAAGTCTTCAAAATAGAATTGATGTGAATTTGTATTGATAGTTAAATAATGAAAATCAGAATTTTAAACTTTTGGCTAAGCTATCAATTTTTACCGCAGTTCTAAAACTATAAGGAAAATTAAATTGCTTGACACACGTCGTTATTTCGCCTGGGGAAATCCCAATTCTCGGAATATTATTTTCATATTTTATTGGCAAATTACACAGTCAGGACTCGATGGAAAAAATACTGGGTAATTCAGTACCGTACTTGATACCGGCACGTGTATTTAATCAAAATATAATTTTTGAATGCATTCAACTTCGCGGCACGATGGCATAGAATATGTAGGACTTTGATGACCGCATCGAAAAAAAAGTCTATATGCTGATGACTCTCGAGTTCCATACCGGTTGTTGTTTTATATATATGTGTCTCATGTGTGAGTCATGTTCTAGGTTTCTAGTTTCATTTCATTTTGTTTTTTTTTGTTTTTTAATATCTTTTTGCTTTCCGCTCCCTCATTCTGTTCGAGAAGCTATAAGGTACAACACACACACACTGTAGTATATAATATCTCAAGTGCGGAAGCTAACCGCTGATTAGCTAGGAGCCGCTTTGATGGATTACGCTCTGGCTCATCATCGGTGGTCGGTTCTCTTCATCATCAAGCACCGTCGTGTACATATCCACAGCAGTCGAAAAACAGTCAGAAAAAAACTACAGTTATTTTGAAAAGGAATATAGATGTAAGACAAAGAAAAGCGAAGGGATGGGAAGGTTGCTGTGCCAGGACAGCCAAAAAATAAAATAAAATAAAATAAAATAAAATAAGAAAAAAATAGTTCGACAGGAAAATGTCTGTACGCAATGAGACACAGAGAAGTAGACGAGTGCCAAACAGAGCGAGCTAGCGACCATGTTTCTTTTCTTTCCCTTGACGCTCTCTAATTTGCGTGTGGCCAGCCGCCCCTCATTTTAATGCGATCAGCACCTTTCCTAATTCGACGACCGGGAACTCAATTTTTCATTTCCTCTTCCCTTTCTTGGCCTCCATTATCCAGAAAACAACAACGACGAAACAATCACTCGACGAAAAAAGAGAAATAATAATGGACGCCCATTTCCTACAGACTTCCCAAAATTCCCCATTACATCATCATTAGCAGACAGAAACAAAGTTGGTTAATGCACAACAACTTCTTCTTCTTCTTCATCAGCTGAGAAAAAAACGATTAATTTCCCAAGCATCCTTATTTTCACTCGATCGTCTATCCGTTTATATATTATGTTGTGTTCAAAACGCTTTTGTATTTATGATATTATATACTCTCATGGTGTTCTCTCGTATTGAATCCGTTAGGTACGACTGCGGGAATTAAGAGATAATAGCGATCATTATATGGCAAGTTATTATCAGCGTCATTAGTTCCGGGCTTGTGTGTAGCCTTTTATGTGATCGTGAGAGCTGTCAAAAGTATTCTCAACAGTCATAAGGCACAGTAACTCTATACCAAAACAATTTCTCCTCAGTTTTACCCCCCTCCCTCTCAAATAAATTACATGATGCAATTTTATTATTATGTTATACTATATAACTCTTGATCCATTTTTGTACATCTAAAAATTTATTTTACGTGCGAATCTATGGCCATTTTTCCTTTGGCGTGAATTATTTAAACCATAACTCAAATTGTGTCACATTTTATTTTGAATTTTAAGAATAATTATCGGATTATTTTATTAATATTTATTTTTAAAATCAAATAATGCTTGAAGCGATAACATTTTTAAAAGTCAACTTATTTTCCATCGCATTTCCCCTTTTATATAGGGGTGAATAATCATTTCCGCTGTTAAACTGATACATTATATCCTCACACTTTTCCAGCGCGTGTAATAATCCCGCTTAGCGCCAAATCTTTTTCGAAATTTTTCTGGCGTTTATTTGACGTCTCTCACTTACGTGTGCGTGTAATTCTCCCGATGCAATCTATTTTTACGAATATGTTTTTTCTGTGCCTAGTTATTTTCCCACGAATTTTCTCTTGGCCAACCAACTTTGCCTGTCATTAACTAGTGACGTACAGGGAGTAGTTTGACTAGAGAAAAAAGTTGCACGAAAATCATTTTTCTATATAAGATTATCTCTCCTATGTGAATATTTCGCAACGCTCAAAATAAATCTACAACATTTTCCCATCGTGAACTTCAAATGCGTTTATTCGTGTGACACATCGACTACGCGCTATATACACACGAAATTTCAAAAACACTTTTCTGTCGATATATTTCTTTCTTGTCCAATGACATATATATAGTTCCAGCTGGAAAACAAAACAATCTGAAACAATATCGTGATCGTGGAATTATACACATGTTACCGAAAGTCAACACTCGAAGGTAAATCGAGTGTGTGCCTCGCATATGATTACGTAGTATAGAGAGAAACTCTGGGATGGGAAGCAGGTGGGTGACTCGTCGGAAGTCTTAAAGCCTTCATATTATATAATTACGTGTACCAATGCTGCCTAGACTTTTGCCTTCCGGCAAAATAAACCTATTTTCTCTATTTCATTGCTCTTATTTTTCTAGTTTCCGCTCCTCGTTCTTGTTCCTTGCGCTATTGAAATACTGATATCGAACGAATGGTCCTTAAAACACATAAAGTTTTATGTCATGTACAGTAATGTTTTTAAGAATCCCCCCAAAACATGGTAAAATCGATTACATAAGGTGTTGACTTCTTTTAAACTATTATTTCCTTTCGTTTTCTTGTTACCAAACTTTTTAAAATATCTGAACGAAAGTTTATTCATTTACAAAAATTAATCGAAAAATTCTGAACTGAGATGAAATAAAAATTATTTGGCCGATTGCGGCGATCCAATAAGAATTTTTATGGATTCAACGGAATTAAATCAAAAACAAAATTTAAAAAAAAAATGAATAAAAATTAATCGCACGGCAAAACTGAAGAAAAATACCAAGAACACTGTGTAGAAAACGGCGTGCGATGAAAAGCAATAAAAATGTACGATAGCAACAAGTATGTATGTATAAGCTATATAAGAAGGGAGAGAAGAAAGCTATCATGAAACAGAATATAATGAAGGGGGTGGATAGTGGTCCCCTTGTTCACACGGGTGTAAGTGTTTCCCCCGAATAATATTTGATACGACCACCTTCAACGCAACGCTCTTCAACCCACCCCTTCTTCCCTTTTGATCGCATATTTGATGGCATTTCTTTTCTTATTAACAACTCTAGAGGAGAGAGGAAGAAGAGTCTTGATGGCTCGCCTTGATAGTGGGTGGTCACCTGAATCAAATTCACTGTTAGTGCTTCAATTGTTTTTATTTCTACAACCCCCCATTTTCAGAGTTGTGATATCACATGATGATGGGACGCGCTCATTATTATCAAGTCTGTCCAACCAACTTTCAAATTTGCCTATCAGTTTTATTTAAATTTTCTAATTATTAAATTTTAATTCGATGCATATCACCTATGGAAATATTAAAAAATTAAAACAAGAATTAATTTTGTGTTGGCGAACGTCTGCAACATCCAGTGGATGTAATTCATTGTGAACTGAATTCTGACGTACACAAGAGAGGGGTGGTCGAGTAAGACGCATTAAATTCGTGCGAGCGGAAGATATAAAAAGGGACGACGCCAAGCACTCTTCAGCAGTAGCAGTGTGTGTGTGTGTGTGTGTACTAGAACCGTCTCGATTGGATGTGCTTTATGGTGAGTTATTTTATTGTGAAGGAAAACGGCAACTGGATTGGTCGGTTGGGCCGATGCCGGAGTCGACTTGGCTCCGCCCACCCAACTGTATAGACATCCCTTTCTACTATGCGCTTCGTCTAACGTCCTGAATATACTCCGATAAACAGCGGCGCACACATTTTTGCTATATACCGGTGCCTTTATTTTTTCTTGTGTGTGTGCGTGTGTGTGTGTGTGCCTTTTGGGCACAGGGAATGTGGTGAAACTTTCAGTGGTGCTGCAACTGCGATGCCAAGCAGTATTCTCCGAGTTTTCGTTAGTTGAAACAACTTTTCGGTTGATTTCGTACATTTTTATTTGACTGATTTATATAATATCGTATAGACACTTGACACATTCTTCGGCGATAAAATTACGATACCGGTATACTTGAGAGTGATGCGGTGCTTAGTTGATCCTACCACAAGGAATATATTATACGTGTTGATTCAACTCATTCGACTTCTACCTTTTTGATTTTCATCCGTTCAAAGTAAGTATTATTATTATTCATCAAAACATGTCATTCTCTTATTGGGTTCTAACCGGAGTGGTTTTACAAGTAGAGTGATGTAATAGCGATCTATATAGTAGTCTTCCCTAATTGAGCCTTATACAATCAAGACCCTATGTGGTCATTTCAATCTATAAAGAAAACTTAATGCAGTGGAGGGGGGACTTCCTTTAAACTCTTATATTCACCGTACCGTTCATTTTATTGGCGCAATCTCTTGACCACCTGATGAAATAAAAAGGGAAGCATTTTAATAAAAGCACGGGCGGAATGATGATGAGTTTCCTCCATAAAAGACCATGTAGAAAGAAAATGAAAAGAAACTTTGAAAGGGATTGATGCAAGGCGCTTGATTAGTATTATTGCGTATACTAGTTATTTATTATACTAGAGTCGGAAAATAATTGAAATTTGGTAAGACTTGCTAGGATTTATTTGTTGTTTTCGAGAATTTGTTGGTGAAAGAAAAAGCCATACCGTTAAGATGCCGAGGAAATAATGATACCATGTGTTTTTAGCCATTTGATCTTATTTAAGTCCTTTTTTTAAGTCAAACATGGAACGTTTTTAGTCACGCAAAGATTATGAAATCGTTTAAAAAAAACAAATAGTGGCTTTTTCTTCCTTAGCTGAGATGTCGGTGACATTACCCTAAGGTGTTGCACGAACCACTCGTAACTGCAATAAAAGCGTAATTACTATTAAGCGTATTTACACGTTCAAATTTGTCGAGACTAGCGCTCTACAAAATTGAGATTAATTTTAATTTTTTAATTTTAATTTTTAACCGTATGATTCGATGCCTTTACAAACATCGCATGAAATTACACATGCAAGGAAATAGGTTATAATTAAGCACATCCAAAAATTCAATTGTAATCCCGATGATGGAACGTAAAATAATTTCTTTTTAAAACAACAGGTGAAAGACACCACCTGTGGCGTGCTGAAGACAACCTCGAATTAGTTCATTAGACTGGGACACCTCCACTTTAGCTCATCATATAGTCACAATAACACCATGCTGCTGGCCAACGAAATGCACATGCCGTCGGGATCGGCTGCTGTAACTCCGCACCATCAAACTGTCAGCGGCGAACTGTCATCGCCCACGGAATCGACGTCATCATCTCCGTCTCAAGGAGGCCGACCGGATAGTGCTCCATCGTCGACGGATTTGTTGTGGACCGATCGGGCCCTGACTGAGATCATCGGCGATCCATCGGCTCCGTCGGCTTTGCTGGGCGGCGAATTGGTGCGCACCGGATCGCCGTGTGTCATCTGCACGGCCCTTCCGACTCACTGGCGCTCCAACAAGACGCTGCCGACGGCATTTCGCGTCGTTTGCCTGGGTGGAGTCGAAGACGGAACGCTCGTCACCGTTCGGGCCGGCAACGATGAAAATTGCAGCTCCGAACTCCGAAACGCCACCGCCATTGTCAAAAATCACGTGGCCAAATTCAACGATCTCCGTTTTATCGGCCGATCTGGAAGAGGTAGTACCTAACACTAATTAAGTTTTAGTTCACTGCAAAAGGTTATTATAAGCCGCCGCCGCCATTCTTATTACATACTTGTGTTTACGCGTAGATATTCTAATTGCGCGCGTTCATGTTATTCCCGTTCGTCAAGTCACGATACAAATCTAGCACGCCGTACAGTGTCTAACCAACCGTTAAAACAGCCTTGCAGACTCAAGTTGAAATTTAAAATTTCGTAGCGATTGTTGGAAAAATCAACAACCCAAAGAATTCCAGCTAAACAGTAATAAGCCATCGTCAATTTATTACGTCATCGTTTTTCCAGAATCAAACGGAATGATTTCTTTAACAATTTCCGAATTTTTCACGGGGTAGGATACTGTCTAATGGGTTTTTCGGACTCGGCTAAACACATAAGATTAAAATGACCTTAAAAGAAGACTTAACAGTCAAGGAGAAGAGGGGGGAACTGAAAGAAAAGTTGAAGAAGGCGTCTTTTTTTTTTCTTGAAGAAAAATATAAAATTGTTGCTATTCAACAGAACTTCCGGTGAGTCGTTACTAAAAAAGAACGCCAAAGGGTTTTTGAGAACAACGCAAGGTTGTTGCAATGGGGCTCTCACATAGACACTTGATTATTTCAAATAATAGGACGGAGAGACTATTTAAGTCAGTAACGAAAATAGGAAACGTAAAAGGTCAAAGATCGGCCATTTTTCAGTTTGAGCGTCAATTACTTTTGCTGCTGCTGCTGGTGCCTTGCCGTTGGTATATATCTAAAACTAATGGGCGCTCCGGCGTCGTTTGTTTGGCTTTCATAAGAGACTATCTTATAGCATTTTCACCGGGTAACATTTTTTAAAAAAGTTGAGACGATTATAAAAATTCGACCGCTTCGTCCGTCCGCTTGTAAAATAAGTTTCTTGCATCACAATATCCGAGTAAACGTTAGAAACGTGAACAAAGTTAAGATATTTAAATATTTCTTCTGTATCAAATCGAATTTTCAGCTTAATTAATAAATTAATTTCAAAAAGTTGTCGGGATTTATTATTTGTTATTGTAGCAAGTAGCAGACTAATTTTGTAATAAAAATTAGCAGACGACGAAAACCCAATCATTAGAATATTTTCATTTGATCTCTGTGGGCTTGTGGCACACGTTGCGGTGTAATGAATAATACCCCGTATACATTTATGTGTCTGTCCCGTAAGTTTGCTAGTAATTACTGTGTTAACAGTCATACCAAAACTCTGATTTGCATCGATTGTATATTTCTCTACAGGAAAAAGCTTCACTTTAACCATTACAGTTAGCACGACTCCACCACAGATTGCGACCTATTCCAAAGCCATTAAAGTGACAGTCGATGGTCCACGAGAGCCACGAAGCAAAACACGTGAGTTAAAAATCATTTATCATACATCGTATTTTAGTCTCCCCTTTTTTTTCCGCCTGCTTTAGTGCTTACTTGTTGATGGTCAGTTCGTAGGTTTGTCTAGCTACAACTTTTGCTTAGAATAATATGGTGAATCGATAAAAACTTGAACTCAAAGCCTAGGACTTGCCCACAGCTCCCATGTCTTCGCTATTCATGATTCCCTGCAGCTTAAGGTTACATGACATCAAGGCCTAGAATGGAAAATGAAAGTATGTGAACACTCTTAGATCGTTGATGACAACAATGAGTAACTCTCTTGGAGTGGGAAAGGGATAATTATGAAAATTGTTTTTTCTTCTGAGCCCCTTTTTTCATACATAGGCCCGACTTTCTTATCCTAGTAAGGTAATTTACGTAGTTACGAGGGGTTCGTAATTCGTCCAAGTACTTTTACCAAAATCATCTTGCTTCTCAGATCCTTCCTGAGCAATAAAGTTGTAACCAGAGTATCCCGTGATGATATTTCCTCATCATATTAGTCGCTGTAACTTAAACGAAAAGATGTGCTCGGATTTGTTATTCCTTTGTTTGTTCGTCTCGGTCTGATATTGCTCAAACTTTCAAAAAAAGGAATAACTTTTAGCGACATGTTGACAGACTCTTGATGATTAAGTAATGACGTTGGAAAACAATTAGAAACGAGATAATCTTTTTTTAAAAAAACAACAACAAAAGAATCGACACATTTCCCTGATAGCCTCCCATTTGAAACAGCTGGTTGCATGTAGCAGCAGCACATGGTTGCTGAAAGTTGTAGTAGGTGTATTGTTTAAAGAAATTGCCTGAAGAAACCGTGAAAATGAGGTCTGAATTTAAAAAAAAAACAAAAACAAAAAAAAATAACCCTCGGGTCCGGACTCGGAGCGCCATAACCTCCCGGCAGCCCCAACACATCCTCCCCCAATTACACGCGCCTTCCCCTACCTGCAACAGCTGTATAGGTACAATGTACGCACGCATCCCCTCATCTTAGGCTAATTACACACCATTGTCCAATTTAGTTTTGTTTCTCTCTTCCGCCACACCAAAATACTCGGAAAAACAAAAAACAAAAAAATTTCCTGGAAAAAGAAAAAGAAAAAGAAGAAGCTTCACATTTAGTTGCAGGTGTGTTTATTATCCGTGTCACTCAAATTAATAACGCAATGTTAGAAACAACGGGTGGCGGGGAAATGTTGGATTGATGTTCTCATAGATCCGAGCGTGTAACCTTTTTCGATGATATCATTTGATGATTCGCTTTGATCCATATCAAAACCCCTCGTCACACCTGTCGTGTCTCATCAGTGTCTCATATTGTGCGCTTTAGAAATTCATTTCACCGTGCTGCTGTAAACAAACCAGGATAAATAGAAAATAGGGTACAAGGTTTAGAATGACGGGGGGGGGGTTTTCCCTGATTGGGTTTGATTTCCTTGTAGTACTGCAATTAATGCAATCTTTGGTAGGATTATATGGTTTGAATAGTGTCGTACCGGTCTGATTTCATCTCCGTAGATTTCACTTGGTGTGAACTAGTCTACTTTGCAAATTGCCTTGAAATAAATTTCCACAAATTTTAAAAGTGTCGAGGGAAAATAGATTCGAGGATAGGCCCTGCCATCTTGAATGATGGAAGAGATGTTTTCTTCTAAACGTCTGTAATTGTAGTCTCGGAATTAAGTGGCGCTCTTAGTTGTGCTTCACGCAAACCTGGCAACTAGCAATTTACGCAACAGCCCAGATGAACCATGCCTGAACTCACTCAATTGCTCCGCGATGGGGAACATTTTTCAAGGTTGCTGCTGCTGCCTAATATAATGCAATCGAATGTTTTTTTTTTCGATGGGCGTTCGCTCCCGGCGTATCGAACGATGTGGATTTTTATGTCTCTTATTTAACTTACTACTTTTTTTTTTGGTATCTACTTTTATTACTACAACAAAACATGTAATGAAAGAAAACTATTAAAAATTCCCGAAACACAAAAAAAAGAAACAACATGGAAAAACGTTCGACGTGGGAAATATTAATTAACGAAAATGTTTCAAGTTGATTTCTTACTTATTATGTACTACTTGGGCGTATACACGATGGAAGGAGCAAGAGGATAGACGGAGAAAAAAAAACATAAGGGAGAACCGGGTAATCATCATGAGATGGTCACGTGACCATGATATCCGACATAGCTGACGATCGCATGCATACCGGTGTGTGTGAGCGCAATTGCAAGGCTAATATGTTATTTTCGTTGTCGTCGGGGCCTAATGCATCCGACTCGTCTCAAATTTGAAGAGCTAAACGTGTGTTAAAGACGGACGGAACATGACAGACGTGACTGAGCAAGGGAAACTTGCTTACACGCACATGCGCCCCCCATATACTATACCCGTGGCTAGCTATAGCTAGCTAGCTGTGCTACCTGGAAAAAAAAGCTCGAACCACCTGTTGCGTCTGGTTCTGCCCTTCTACCACTCCTGGTTCCTGTTGTAGACGTCTCATCAGCTTATTGGAGACTAATTGCTAGTCTCTCCTTCTATCTAGTCTCTCACAACGCTTTTCCCATTGAAAAAAGGAACAACACACGGCACAGGGTGTTTGGCCTTATCACTATACTTGTAGTGAAGACGTCATAGAACGTACTAACTTCACGTTCGAACTGAAATGGCTGACTCGGATGGATCTATTTTTTTCTTTTCCACCCGTTACCTTCGGGGAGGTCTTACGCAGATCCTCTGCTATTTTTTTGTTTTCAAGAGTTGCAGTTCAAATGGCTGACTGATCACGAATTTTCACGATCACTGTGTACGCGATTGTCGACCTAAATCAATTCTGTAAAAGAAAAATTTCACGTCTGATTTAATCTAATCGCGATCTCGACCTTTTGTCGATCACACACGATCGATCTGATCATGCGATCGGAACATTGGCGACTTTGTTCTAATACTAAAACTTTCCTTTTCGTCATTGAATTTTCGCTTGTTGATGGAATTCATTTTATTCGCAAACTCATTTTCATCTCGCCATAGCTCCTCCCTGAAGAAATTTGATCAAGTTTTAATTTTAATAGAAGATATATAAACGAATTTCACCGGATGGCCCCCGTCTTGGCTTCGGTTCTCATGGCCAAGAAATATACATATTTTTACTGCTGATATCTTTGGATATCTGTGTAATTCTATATGTTTGTTTCTTTCTTTCCCTCTTGTTTTTTTTTCTTTCGTTAACTGAAAAGTGAAACACTGATTATCTTTCATGGCAGCTTCCGCTGGAGCTGCTGCAACCACAGTCACACATTTAGTCGCTGTTCCTCGAAACAAGGAAATCCTCAACGGAAATACGACAACCAACATTTTTGGGGCACACACACACACACAGAGAGACTAAAGTATTCCGTGAAATACTTTTAACTGTGCCTTGTATTGAATATATAAAATGAAGCGTGCTTTGCCATTGGCCGCAAGCATCTAGTATAATCTATAACGGAAACAGAGTGACAGATTGCGGTGGTCGTCAAAATGTTTTCCGTCTGCCAATCGGGATGGAAAACACGAGTGGCTATCTGCGTTTAAAAGACGGGGGCCAGAAAACGATCAGTAGATACGACAGGACTTTTTTTTTTCTTACCGGTTGTTCATAACTATTCAAAGATCACAAGTAGTCACAATTAGTTTTTCGGCCATGAATTCACTTTTTTTCACATCCAGCGAGGCGAGTTAATCTACTAAAATAAAAGAAAATGTCCCATGTTGCGAGACCTTTTTGGCTTTTTTTTTAAATATTTTTTGTTGCTCATAGTTCCTTGTTCCCATCGTGCCAGAGAGATGTGGGGAATTCTAAAGGGTCTTTAAGTTATCGGCCATTTCCGCTCCTGAAGCTATTAAACCGTGGGAGAGCCTTTTCGACTTCCTAGAGTATAATCAGGCAGAGTATTTATAGTTAATCTTGTTTGTTTCATCCACAAATTTATTACGAGTTATTCAAACTTACTATCAAGAACATATTCAAATAGTTAATTGTGCTGACAATTTAGTCTGGGGTCGAATTATATATCTTTCGCTAGCTCAACAATCTGCGATTTTGTTTCCTAGTAACCTATAGAGAAGCGGAATCTTTCTGAGCTATTTAATTTAACGTAAAACGGAGGTAAAACTGTGAAAGATGATTTCACCCTAGATTGTGTTTTTTTCATAAATATTTCTTGAATAATGCGATTCCTAATAAATCGATGTGCTACTTTGACTCCTCGTAGGCATTCACTTAAACAAGGGAAACACTTAAACACTATTGCCAAGATAAGTTGGACAAGTGATTTCGAAAGTTGTCAACCCATCTCAATTCGCAATAACTTTGACTTATGCATGTTCCAGTATTATTTGGGACGGGAAAGTTGTCGAGGGAATCGAAGGAGAGTGTATTAGTATAAGTAAGAGAAGTGTATGTAGGCCAATAGCAAAAGGCCAATGGAATATCCCAGGTATCCGCTCGAGCATGTTCTTCATGGCTCGTTAAAAATAAATGTGTTAAACTTTCGCTTGGCAAGCGAAGCATTTCCAACATGGAAATTCGCTTAGTACGTTTTACACAAAAAAAAAAATAAGTAAATTGAATATCATGTTATTTAAAAGGTAGCATCCAAGTAAGCTCTACTGCTTCGATTTTTGCTGCCCCGCAGTTTTTGTGCGTTGACGACTAAGATTGTCGAGCTCAACTTCACGCTTGTTTCCATTGTTCTGAATTTCGTGATAAATCTAGAATTTGTGCAGTCCTTTACTACAATCTACACGACGCTAGGATAAACACACGAATTATTCCAGGTTCAGTGCTGAGCGATCATTTTATTTTTGCCAACGCTTGTGCTTGTGCGTGCTAGATAGATGATTTCTTTTGATTTCGCTTCTTGCGGTTTATACTTGAGTTTTCCCCAAAAACAGCAGCTTTGTGTCAAAGTACAGTTAAGGTTTATAGCACTATAATCGTGTGTTGTGTTTCCTTCTTTATTTCTATTCGAAGAAGTAAAGCTGTGAGCGAAAGCAATTTCTTTCAGTTGATTGAAAAATAGTTGGTAGCCCTTTTGCTATTTATTGCATAGGCTGCAGGCTCATTTACGTCATGTGTCTATTTTCATTTTTGAAATCGTTCATTTTTATCGATTCAAATTTTTGTTTTTATTTTCTTTTTAACAAATTTCCTTGCCAATTCAAGTATTTAGTCTGGAATGAAAGCTTTTGACAACTTGCCTATTTTTTTTTCTGCTCTTTTTTAATATATCATAACAATATATACGACAGGGCAGCAACAGTCGTTTCGGCCATTTGGTCTCTCGGCGACTCAGCGGCCATACATGCCCGAGAGTTTACGCGAACTCGATTCCCATCGCCGCAAGAACGACGCCCTTGCCAGCCTACATCCATTAGGCTTTACGACCATCAACAACCACTTGGGTATAACTAATCTTCTTGCTTCGGGGTTATGTCAGGTTATTCAATCCCATATTGTACATATCGGAATCCTTTCAAATTCTTGAAATGAATTGAACATTTAACAAGTCGAAAGAATCGGGTGTCTAAGTCAGACTAATAACTTAGCCGCTGCTTAAAAGATGCCTATTCTGGATCCTCTATAACATAATTATTTTAAACTGAAATGATTTTTCCTATCTAATTTTAATTAACACCAATTCTTACGAGTTTTTACATTGTTAATCTAATCAAGAACAGCGATAAAAACAAAATGAAAGGGTAATCAACCAATAAGTAGATTTTTAAAAAAGGGATATTATTTTTTATTTCTTTCATGGCATTTTGTAGTACGTGTTTGGGCCTAATTGGATCATATTGAAATTTACAGACGGAGGCCAGCCGAACCATTTGTCAACGAACCAAGACGCCACTTGGCCCCCGTACGGCGGGAGTGGGGGTAGCAGCGCAGGGGCGCTGAGCAGCGGGAGCAGTAGCAGCAGCACAATCAGCAGTTCCTATCCATCTTACCTTGGATGCAATGTCACATCAAGCCCCAGCGCTACTTACAATCCTCCCGTCTTGACCTACACTGACCTCGGTGTAGGAGGAAGTGGAAGTACGCCGTCGAGCAACAACGCACTCAACGCTTCAATTGCACATGGACAAATAGTTCCTACTACAGTTGGTATGACTCATTTCATTCTAGACTGAACCATCAAGCTATCACTTTGATTTGCCTCTTCTAAAATGAGTAAACTATAAATACGACTGTATTAAAGTCTAGTAAGTTGATTTGATTTAAATTTGAGTGTTAGGCTTGATTATATTTCTTTACTGAATCCTTGAAAACACGGGGGGCACAAAAGGGTTTTTCCATAATTAGCTTCGGGTAAAGTGTTAATTGCGTTTGTTAGCGAAATGAAGAAATTTGACGTGAAGAAGAAGTCATAACGCGGTTAGAGCGTGAGGGTGGCAGATGCACGAAGACGAATTAAAATCGAATCAAAATTAAAATCTTGAGAGAGTTATTTCTGCGCGAGGGTACATACTTATTTAATAAGGCAATAGAGTCAGCCGAGGCTTATTATCATTGAGAAAGTCAGATTGACTCGATTGAGTTAAAGAATGGAGAAGCTTTTTTTTAAAGACTTGTTTCTTTGGGTTATAAAAGAAAAGGTGTACCGGTAGTACGTTTTTTGTTGCCTTGGGAAGGCATGTCTCCTTGGAGGGCAACCGGAAGCAATTCATTCCAATCAGCTTCAACCAAGGAGGCATTTACGATCGTGCACAGGTGTAATCATGCAAGGTAACATATCCAAAAACCCTGAACGCCAATAGTGCTACCGGTACTTTAACTTTAAAGGTGGAAAGACGTTGAAAAAGAAGAAAACAAGGCCTTGTACGATACTCTGTTTGGGGGGTTACGATTAAGATAAACAAAATTCGTTTAAGTAATTCTCGTGTTTCAAATGTTCTTACTTTATGCGATTTTCTTTTTTTTTTCAGGTTTAGGCGATTGCAATGCTGGATTGGTTGCCGATTTCGGGTCTGAATACGCGATGCTGAGTACCAGCAACCGGTACCACTCGAACATAGTCGCCACGAGTTCAGGGACGTCAGCCGAAAGCAATGGAACCAGTGGAAACGTCGGAGAAATGAATTCTTCCACCGGCGATCAACACACCCACTATTCCCATGCACAGACCAATGGGAATGCAGTATCTAGCGGTACCGGAAGTACAGCGAATTCAAGTCAGTTGTTCCACTCTCATCATAATATGGGACATTTCACACCATCCGCTGCGGCATTTATCTCCGGCACTGGGTATAATTTAATTAGCCATATCTTAATCAGTTCTTTTTTTTTTAAATGCAAAATTGGTTGATCAAACCTGCTATTTTTCACAACCACAAAAAAATATACGCATGGCTAATTCTCTTTAAATACATTCAGAACCGCCAGTTCCCCGACAACGTATGCTCTACTTGGCCATTCGTCGACCTACTATGGCACAGCTCCCTCAACTGCGGCAACGCCCACACATGGGCAAGTGTCATCAGTGGTCGGTCCCGTTTCAACGCACAGTTCTGTCTACCAGTCCATTGTCTACCCCCATACCCATCAGTATCATCACGGAACTATTCATCACACTGAGACTCGAACGTCTCTCTACGCCCAGAGTCCACATCACGCCAGCCCGTCGCTGTACCGTGTCGAAAATCGTCACCATCAGCAACACGATGGGTATCTCGAATCGCTTAATTCCGCTATCGGGGGTAACGGAGCTACTGGGGAAATTGGCGGGGCGCTCCATGGGTTGACTGGATCGCCACCGGACAATAATCCAAATGGCCCGATCAACAGTGCGACGAATGGATCTGTCTCACCTGAACATGAAACGGGAGATAGTTTGGGACGGACTCAGCCTTCTACTGATCAAACTGTTTGGAGGCCCTATTAACAATCCATTCCTTTGTGCAAGTAGAGAAAAGAGTACAGCTTTAAATATGTTGACAATGAGACGAATGAGTGCAATATGTTATACAGTTTCATGAGAGAAGTTTTTTTAAATTTAGTTTCTCCAATAATAATTCACACAGAATAATAATTTTTTAAATAATATGTTGTTAAAGGTGTTTTTCTTAAAAAACCAAAGAAATGCTAGCTAGAGCCCTTGGCTTAGCTATCCAGCAAAAGAGTCCAATTTAGTAATTCCCCCCCAATTATATGTTCTGTTGGCTTGCGAATGGACCATTGTCGACACTCGACAGTATTTCTGTTGTTAGAAGGATAGATTTGTATGCTATGCACCGTCAATGTATTTTAATCTAACAGCCACATTTTTATCAAACATTTATTTTCTGGTCTTAGGCAAAACATTTCCTTTATTATTTTTTTGCATAATAATGTATCACTTGACTTCGAATTCTCGGTGAAATTTGAAAAAAAAAATTACAAGCATTTTGTTAATCCGGGTAGCCCACACTAATACAGTAATATCAACTATATCTGCTACTAACCACCATCTACCAATTGAATACAGCGATGAAGTCGAATTATTGAAGTGTATCAATAAAATTGTGTCTTTTCTTTAACATATCCACTGTCTTTGTTCTCGCATTCTCTGTTCGCGAAGAGGTTCCTGATATCGTGATTATTTCTAAAGTTTGATGCCTTCCTTTCTTCAGATCTATTTACGCCGCATTGAAAATCGAACGAATTAGAAAATAGAATGGTTGTCCTTTCTAACTTTACCTGAAAATTCCCGCTACTTCACACAAACAAAACACACAACTCTAGTGGCATAAAACTACTATGGCTACCTACGTCCTATATAGTATAAACTATATAGCAAGCAACAGGGCAAGGGGGAAGTAGATTCATGAGGTAATAAATTATTAAAGAAGATGAAGGAACTAACACAGAAGTCGATATTACATGGACATGCACGAAATTGAATTGGAATCATATTCGTGGGAAACAGTGCAGGGCTTTAACCAATGAGCTATGATGAGTCAAGCGCGATCAAGCGGATAATAATAAATTCCATAAGAACCATTACATTGATTCTAGAACTGAAACTTCTATTAACTTACTTTCCATTAGCTTTCAACTTCGAGAGTAAAGGCGTTTCGTGGCATTAAATTTAAACTTGAATTTAAACCATCATAATTAATTAATTTCAAGAAAATATCTTAAACAGTTAACCGGTTAAAGATAGTTTAACGCACCCTTTTTTTTTTGTTTATTTCACAGATAAAGACGCACGTGGTCTTTATGGTTCTTTTGTTTGTTTGTTTTTAAATTTCCAATCTTCCAAATTTATAATTTATTTGGCAACATCTATAACACTTTCGAATTTTGCACCACAGTTGGTCAAACGGTCAGTTGCTCGTTGCTGGCCTGGTGCTGCAAGTAGCAAGGCAGCGTCTTCAACATTTTTTAACATTCCTTTCGTTCCTTCGTGTAAAATTACACGTGTTTTTACCATAGTCGTTCTAAAAACCCCTCGTATACCGTAGAAATAAGGTAGAAACAATGGTTAAAGAACAGTATCGAGAAACTGATGTGATCAGAAAAATGTAAGATTCTTTTTCTTAAAATAAAATAAAGTTAAGGACTAATTCTCCATATTCATTAATAATCACTGTATTCATTCTCGTTAACAGAGCTAAAGTAAGCTTTGGAATTCAGAGCCCACAAGAAATCCAACAACAAGCCCACATTCAAATAGTGAGCGAAAAACTGTATCTGGAGAAATCTTCTAGTAATCAAGATTCTTCCAGAACACCCGTGCAATATGGAATGCTGGACAGGAAAATGGTAAATTATTAGTTTTAAATATTGACATCGCACTGAAATCCTACAATGCATGTTTTGTTTTCAGGGGATGAATGTTAAAGATGCACTTTGTGGTACATGTGGAAAAGGGCTTGAGGACTGTGTGGGACATTTTGGTTACATTGATTTGGAACTTCCAGTTTTCCATGTTGGATATTTCAAGGCTACTATAAATGTCTTGCAAACAATTTGCAAAACATGCTCTCATGTTCTGCTTAATGAGAAGATGATAAAAATTTATCGAGCTAAGTTAAGGAATCAAAACTTACCCTATCTGCGCAAGAAAGCACTGAGGAAGAAAATTCAAGAATTATGCAAAAAAGTAAAAAGGTGCCCCCATTGTGATGAAATAAATGGTGTGGTGAAGAAGTGTGGAATGTTGAAGATATCCCATGAAAAATTTCGAAATGTAAAAAAACCCATCATTGAAGCAGAATTGGTTGCCTACGATAATGCTGTGAAGTTTAACAAAGAGATTGAACCAATGTTGTCATCTGCCTTGATCAAAATGCTGAATCCAATTGAAGTACTGCACCTCCTTGAGAGAATTCCAGACGAACATATCCAATTTCTACTGATGAATCCGGAACATGGGCACCCAAAGGACATGATTCTCACCCGTGTTCCAGTTCCTCCTGTTTGCATTCGACCTTCCGTAGTGTCCGATTTTAAATCGGGGACAAACGAAGATGATTTGACAATGAAACTAACAGAAATTGTCTTCCTGAATGGGGTGATTGTCAAACACCGTCTCTTGGGTGTAACAAGCCAAAAGATTCTAGAAGACTGGGATTTTTTGCAGTTGCAATGTGCACTTTACATCAACAGTCAATTGTCCGGGATACCTTTACACATGCAAACAAACAAAAAATCTCGTGGTCTAGTTCAACGCCTAAAAGGGAAACAAGGACGGTTTCGTGGAAATCTTTCGGGGAAGCGTGTCAATTTCTCTGGAAGAACAGTCATTTCGCCTGACCCGAATTTGCGGATTGATCAAGTTGGCGTTCCGGAATTGATTGCGAAACTTCTGACTTACCCTACTCTTGTTAATGAAGCCAATATCGAATTAATGAGAAAATTGGTAAGAAACGGACCAGACATCCATCCTGGCGCCATTTTTCTAAAGGAGAAAGATTCAAAATTGACAAGATCCCTGAAGTACGGAAATCGCGAAACCCTAGCTCGAAACCTGAAGGTAAATTATTGTTTTAAAAAATACATGTTATACAGAATGACTAACGAGTAAACGACATTTTCCTACAGCGCGGCGATTTGATTGAAAGGCATATGATGGACGAAGATATCGTCTTGTTCAACCGTCAGCCGTCGTTGCATAAACTTTCCATTATGTGTCACCGAGCCAAGATTTTGCCGCACCTCACTTTCCGCCTTAATGAGTGCGTCTGTACACCCTATAATGCAGATTTCGACGGTGACGAGATGAATCTTCATCTTCCTCAAACAGAAGAAGCTCGCGCCGAAGCCTTGATCTTAATGGGAAGTAAATCAAATTTGGTGACTCCGCGCAACGGCGAATTACTGATAGCAGCTATTCAAGTAATAATTTCTGCAGTCAAGGGCAATTAATTGGTGGAATTAAAATTAAAATTGTAAATAGGATTTCATAACTGGAGCTTATTTACTGACATTAAAGGATGCTTTCTTCGATCGAGCCAAGACTTGCCAAATGGTTGCATCCATGCTTGCAGGTAGGATTTTCTCATTTCTGTCAGTTCGCATTACTTAAATCAACTTGCCTTTTTTTCTTTTTAATAGGTGACGAGGTGAACATGGTCATTAAACTTCCGCCTCCCTGTATCCAAAAGCCCGCAGCCATGTGGTCAGGGAAACAGATTTTTAGTTTGATTCTTCGACCCAATCCTGGAAATCCCATTAAAGTTAACTTGAGAACTAAAGGGAAAGAATATTCTAAGAAGAACGAAGAGTTTTGTGTCAACGACGGGTTTCTATTGGTCCGTAATTCTGAGGTGTTAGCAGGATGCGTTGACAAATCTACCATTGGATCTGGTTCAAAAATCAACATTTTTTACGTACTTCTTCGCGACTACGGAGAGGATTTCGCTATTCAGGCAATGTGGAAACTTTGTCGGGTAGCTTCTTATTATATGATGAACCGGGGATTCTCTATCGGCATTGGTGATGTAACTCCTGGTAATCATTTTTTATTTTATTTATTCATTTATTGTGTACCGTAACATTCCTTCGATGTTTAATTTAGGTAAAACTTTGTTGAAAGAAAAGCAAAAACTTTTGGACTCTGGTTATTCCAAGTGCGACGAATACATTCGTTTACTCACAATTGGTCAATTACCTTGCCTTCCTGGTTGCAATGTAGAAGAATCCTTGGAATCGAAAATCCTTAAAGGTTTAACAAATATCAGCAATAGTCAGTATTGTATTACTTATTTGTTAATATGTTGGTTTATTACTCTTGGAACAGAACTTTCTGGAATTCGTGACCAGGCCGGAGAAGTGTGCAAAAAGGAGCTGCATCCGAGTAACAGCCCATTGGTCATGTCAAAAAGTGGCTCAAAAGGATCTTACATCAACATTTCTCAGATGATTGCCTGCGTAGGACAACAAGCTTTAAACGGCAAACGAGTTCCCAATGGTTTTGAAGACCGTAGTTTGCCTCACTTTAAGCGACATTCAAAAATCCCGGCAGCTAAAGGGTTTGTCTCCAACAGCTTTTACTCCGGACTTACTCCCACAGAATTTTTCTTCCACACAATGGGCGGGCGTGAAGGATTGGTGGATACAGCCGTAAAAACAGCTGAAACTGGGTAGGCTTTTCGACCTTGGCACTAAATGACTTCAATGATGTTATAAATTTTGTATTTTTTTAGTTATATGCAACGGCGACTAGTAAAATCGTTGGAAGACCTTTGTTGCCAGTACGATTCGACTGTGAGAAACTCCACTGGAGAGATTATTCAATTCGTTTATGGAGGTGATGGGCTAGATCCTACTTACATGGAAGCCAAAGATCGCCCGGTTGATTTCCAACGAGCTCTTGACCATATCAAAGCCGCTTCCCCTTATCCGGATGAAGAACCTTTGGATGATATTGAACTGCAACAAGCTTTCAACACAATCATGGACACGGATTCTTTTAAAATGCTTGGAGTCGACTTTCAACATGAGCTCCGGTTACTATTCTTTTCTTTAAATTATATTGATAGTCATGTTAATGTAGTGTGTTTGTTGTTCAGGGTTTTTGTTGAGAGCCAAGTCAAACAGATAAAAAAAGTACGGCAGCTTTTCAAAATGGAAGGGCGATCTTTACTTACAGTAGAAAAACACCTGGAGCGCATAACTGTTGGTCAGTTAGTGGAATTCTGCGACTTTTCTAAGGAAAAGTATGAACGGGCTAAAATTGAGCCAGGTACCGCCGTTGGAGCACTTTGCGCCCAGAGTATTGGAGAACCGGGTACTCAAATGACGCTCAAGACATTTCATTTTGCTGGTGTTGCTTCCATGAACATCACACAGGGAGTTCCTAGGTATTTTCTAATTCAATGCCATTTTTGGAATTCATTTAATGACACTAGCTTCGTTTGATGGAATTATTTCAGGATTAAGGAAATTATTAATGCTTCAAAAGCAATCAGTACGCCAGTCATTTCTACTCAGCTTTTAAAAGATGATGACCCGGAGTATGCTCGACGAGTAAAAGGAAGGATTGAAAAGACCACACTGGGAGAAGTAAAAATGGAACATCTTAGGGTTTTAACTTCTTTAACAATTTTATTTTAATAGGTAACGGAATATTTCGAGGAAGTCTATTTACCCGATGGTTGTTACATGTTGATAAAGTTGGACATGAATAGGATCCGATTGCTTAAATTAGAAGTGGACGCAAGTTCCATTCGATTGAGGTAACATTTCTTATCAATGAAAATCTAGAGTTCAAATTTTGAGATTGATGAATTGGTTGATTGATTTGATTGCTTATTTTCATGTTTGTTTTTAATCATGTCAGCCTATGCACTGGCAAGCTGAAGATTAAACCGAATTTCGTTGCAGTCGTCAGTGAATCAATAATTACTGTCAAACCAGCTCCAAACGCGAAATCGTCGACGTATCACGTTATGCAACATCTGAAGGAGGAGTTGCCGAAAGTCGTCATCAAGGTGCGTCTTTTAATATCTTTTGAATTTTAAAACTTCACTATTTCGGGTTTTTTTTTAGGGTTTGCCAACTGTCAGTCGAGCTGTTATCAATATGGACGATACGAGAAAGCCACCAAGATATTACCTACTTGTTGAAGGTAACAACATGCGGGAAGTGATGGCGACTTACGGTGTTAAAGGGTGCTCGACTACATCAAACAATATTTTGGAAGTTTCCAGTACTTTAGGAATCGAAGCTGCCAAGTAAGTTATCCATTTTTTTATCTTAATAAATAAAACAAATAAATTATTAATACTGGAAATAATTAATTCAGAGCAACGATTGCTAAAGAAATTCAATTCACCATGGAAAGCCACGGCATGAGTGTTGATCGTCGTCACGTCGCCCTTCTTTCAGATCTGATGAGTTGTCGTGGTGAAATCTTGGGAATCACGAGAAACGGATTGGCTAAAATGAAAGAATCGGTTCTGATGTTGGCCTCAGTAAGCATAGGAACAGATTTTGTTTTTAACATTCCACGAATAACTCTTATTTCTTTCTAGTTCGAAAGTACCTCAGATCATTTGTTCGATGCAGCGTACTACGGCCAGGAAGATGAGGTTACTGGTGTAAGTGAATGCATCATCATGGGAATACCAATGTCAATCGGGACAGGGGCTTTTAAATTACTGTACAAAACCGGAAAGTCGGTTCCACCTAAAACAAGACCACTTATTTTTGATGTTCCAGAATATCATGTCCCTATGGTATAGTGTTAAACTGTTATAACCTGGATTCATGGAGTCGGTTGGCGTTGGACTTTAATTATTAGACATTTTTTTTTACGTACGTTGCTGTGTGCTGTCGTTGTACGATGTTTGCTTTTCGTTTGTTTTTTGTATGTGTTTTAAGCCTTAAGATTACAGGAAAAAATTTTGATGAAAACTGCAATTTTTATCCTATTTTTTTAGTTAAACACTTTAAGTCAGGCATTAAAAAGTCGTGTGATCGGAAGTTGGAAAGTGATCCGGTGTGATACCTAAATGCGGTTTCACGAGTCAATAGCAACACTTGATTTATCTTCATCATGTTACCCGAAGGGTTTCAAATCACGTTTTTTTTTAATGGCTTTATCATAGCGTTTGATCATATAGACCTTTTTCACAATGCGGAAAGTCGGGATTTTACAATCCGGCAACGCCGCAATCGGCCATCTTTGTTCTAATTAATTTTTCCCCGTGTAAATTCCCATAAGGAATCGGGGTCCCTTTACTTTTAATTCATTTTCTACTTATTGGTGTCTTCAATCCAATATATTTCTCGTGGATCTTGTTCCCCGAATAACTGGTAACATTTTCATGTATGGTAAGTATTACTTGTGGCTTATATTAATTATGTAATTTGAACTATCATTAGGTTGTTTTGATTCTGGAATGTCAAAACAGACATGTTGTGTGTTTGCCGTTTGGCTGCGGTAACAGATACAATGTTTATGAATCTGTTACTGTAAGTTTTGCATCCCAAAAGTTTTATTGGACATCCACAATATGTGGTAACAATTCCCTCAAAAGTATTTGGGGTTAACTAGTTTAAAATTTACTAATTCAACTGCTTTAACATTTAGTTTCCTAATCTGACGAAGCATTCACTATGATTAGGCTACCTGATTCATTATCGTTATTTATTTATCAGTTTAAGAATACTCATGATTCTTTTTTCTAGAGAAACATTGTATTAAACGAGGTGAAAAGAAGTTTTTAATACAGATACTGAAGATGTGACACTGTTTCAACTAGTTATTGTCTTTTCATTTTTCAATACTTTTATCGAAGAACCAATGCCTGGTTTTCTAATGCAAGAGCTGTGTTGCAGGTAGATGGATGCTGCTCGTTTGTTGATTCACCAATTTGTTGATGTGTTAATCAAAGGTGTTCTGCATTGGGTATCTCCAGCGTTATCTTTCATGACATCAGTTACTGCATCTTTTGGAACGTGTGGGTGTCTATGGGAGAAAATGATGAAATATGTTAAGTAATGTTTGAAATGACATAATCAATATAAATAATATACCATCCTCTTACATCTTTCAACATATACTAGCAATCTGCCTTCTTACAGAGCGACTAATTCTTTTAACAGTAGCCATCCCAATGGAATTATTCTCATGATTACGTGTTGGTGCCAGATGCCCAGTCAACATCTTTAGTTAAATACATAACTTGGCTGACCTATTCAGACGCACAAACACACAACATGTCTGTTTTGACATTCCAGAATCAAAACAACCTAATGAAAGTTCAAATTACATAATTAATATAAGCCACAAGTAATACTTACCATACATGAAAATGTTACCAGTTATTCGGGGAACAAGATCCACGAGAAATATATTGGATTGAAGACACCAATAAGTAGAAAATGAATTAAAAGTAAAGGGACCCCGATTCCTTATGGGAATTTACACGGGGAAAAATTAATTAGAACAAAGATGGCCGATTGCGGCGTTGCCGGATTGTAAAATCCCGACTTTCCGCATTGTGAAAAAGGTCTATTCAGCTGTCAAGTTATTTTTCAATTATTTTTCAATAACCATTGTAGAATTCAACCTGCAGACGGGCCGGCCAGTTTGCATGTCCTTCACGCTTGAAGGTCACGGTGAACATTACGTGTAAAACTGTCAATGCGGTGGTGTAGAGGTTGGGTGAGAAAGGTATGTGTTTCATCATTATCAAGCAGGTATAATAGCCACAAGGCTCAGCCATTTGGTATTCATTTTGATTTTGGTTTTGTTTGATTTTGGTTTTTGTAGACCCATCCCCAGCAACGCCAACCTAAAGAAGGAAAGGCCAGTTTTCATTTCCTTCATAGCTCGAAGGTCACGGAGATCATAACGTAATACGTATCATGCGACGACGGAGAGGTTGGGTGAGAAAGGTACGTGTTTCATCATTATCAAACAGGTACAATATCCGCAAGGCTTAAGAGGTGAGGGTGATAAAAAAATCGTATATAAAGGAGAGAGAAAAGGCCAGAGACATCAGTCGAGTGAGGATCTCCGACACGGAAACATCTGCTGCGCACTATCTGTCACTTTCTGCCTTCTTCACCGTATTGCCAGTTCGCATCCATGGGTAAATATTCTGTCTTTACATGGAGTTTTCTATTAATGTCAATTATTTTCTGTTTGTTAAAATGCGAATTATTATTGAATATTATTGTTTGAATTTGTATTACTGTCTAGTTAATGGGTGTTGTATCGTTGTTTGGTGGGTCGACCACTGGTGTATCGATGTCTTCTTGGTATGGCGGCTACCAAACCGCAACGCCACCACCTTCCCAAAAGCAACTCACGCAACGACCAGTTATTGCACCAAGGTCTACAAGTACTACACTACTAAGGCACCGGAGTTTTATACCACAAATTTCCGCTGCCCCGAGCCACTACACTGACGTCCTGAAGTATTACTCTGCCCCGAGTTACTACACCACCAAGGCGACGGAGTATGACAAGGCATGCTGCCCCATCCTACTACATCGAGGCTCCTAAGTATTACTGTGTTCTGAGCTACTTATTGCACCGATTTTCCTAAATACTACTCTGTTCCCAGCTGCTACACCGAGGCTCCCGCTGATTAATTACTCCACCGAAGCGGCAAAGTACTACTCAGCCCCGACGTACTACACAGAAACTGATGTTTCGTGCTACGTTGAACAGAAATACTACACTGATGCTCCAGTTCGCTACACCACGGCCTACGCTACACAGCAGCCCCCAAGTACTGCACCGAAGGAGCCGTCTATTACACAACAACGTATGCTGCCTAGTTTACTACACCGAGGCTCCCAAGTACTACATCACTAAGGCACCGGATTTCTACACGTTTATGTATGCTGCCCCTGCCTACTACACCGAGGCCCCGCATTACTACAATAATGAATCGCTCAATTACTACACTACAACCTACGCTGCCCCGAGCTACTACACCTACGTCCCGAAGTATTACTGTGCGTAAAAGGAGTCGTCTAAAAAAAAGTCTTGCCCGAATTGCAGTGCCCTAGCTGTCACCAACTGCATTCCTCATCGTGTAACCGATTCGCAATTCTGGGTAAATATTCTTATTTTTACATTGAGTTTTGTTTCAATTCTATTTTTTTTCTATTTGTTAATATGCCTGTTAAATTTATACATTAATATTAAATATTATCTACTGTTAGTCAACTATGGCGTCGTGCTCCTGTTGGGTGTTGTATCGTTGATGGCTGGATCGAACGCAGGTGTAGTGATGTCTTTTTGATATGGCGGATATCAAACCGCAACTCCGCCGCCTTACTACACAACTTACGTAACGACGAATTCCTGCACCGACGTCTTCAAGTACTACATCACTAAAGCACCGGAGTTTTATACCACAACTTATGCTGCCCCGAGCCACTACACTAACGTCCTGAAGTATTACTCTGCCCCGAGTTACTACACCACCAAGGCGACGGAGTATGACTTTGCATGCTGCCCCATCCTACTACACCGAGCCTCCCAAGTATTACTTAGTTCTCGGCTACTTACTGCACCGACACTCCTAACTACTTTTGTTCCCAGCAGCTACACCGAGGCTCCTGCTGATAACTACACCAAAACGGTCGAATACTACACCGAAGCGGCAAAGTACTTCTCTGCCCCGAGCTACTCAACCAGAACTGAGGCGGCCAATTATTACGCAGTCCCGACTTACAACCCAGAAGCTGCTCTTTCGTACTACGTTGAACAGAAATACTACACTGCTCCAATCTACTACACCACGACCTACGCTACACCTAGCTACAACTCCGCAGCCGCCAAGTACTACACCGAAGAAGCCTCCTGTTACACAACCACGTACGCTGCCTGGTATACTACATCGAGGAATTTAAGTATTATGCTGCTCCAAACTACTACCATCTTAAGTTCATATGTATTACACCAGCAATTCTCCTGACTGTCACCACTACTCATGTTGCTCCTACCTATACATCGAAGTTCTGAAGTATATCATTGAATGTGTTGAAATATTGCTGAAATACAACATTGATCGATAAATCACATGTATGTCTCTATTTTCTCCTGAAGTACCTTTTTCCTCCTGCTGAAAATTTCGTGATGTGAGAAAATATTTCACTGCCATGTAAACTTACAAATAATTGATCTTGCAAAATACAACAATAAAAATTCAAACTCATGTTTTACATTTTAATAATAAAAACACTTCCCTTTTAATAAATTTTTTCAATCATTAAAATTCTTCCCTTTTAATAAATTTTTTCAATCATTAAAATTCAAAGTCCAACAATATTTTTTTTGAAAATTACAAAGTTCACACTGCCATTATTTCTGCTAAGTCCAGACTTTTGTTTTTGAAAAAAAAATTTTAAAAATCCCCCTTACACGTTATTATTAAAAAATTGTCGCGAAAAATTTCATTTGAAAATTTTATTATATACAAATTTTATTTATAACAAAAATTTATACAAAATTTATAATTTTACACATATTTTTCCTGTGGCCCCCAGGGGGGGGGGGCCTGTTGCTTTCTCTACCGCGATAATAACATGATGCAAGTTATATGCAAGTTATTATTTGTTTGGCGCAGAAAGCTTGTTTAATCTAGCAGTTCTCGACTGTGTCAAACTTGATATTGATCAGGTTGCCTCAGTCGTATACTGCATGATTGAATGAAAACTCAAAAGACAACAGATCACACTTATAAACTCAGCAACACAAAATATGGACATGGATGAAAACACAAAAATTTTTAAGTCATGATGGAACAGCTCAGCTACAACAGCACAGCAACTTCTGGATTACACTGCAACCGCATGCTGCATACAATGGTTCAATCTGTCTTCGTCACACCTTTCACCTTTGGCTGCAACAATGTAACCAACAGCGTTTAAGAAGTGTGGTTGTTATACCTATTGAGGAAAAGAAAATTATTTTCGAGAAACAACTGTGTACACATGCATACTCATTATAACAAAATAATACAAAGAGTAACAGAAAACTACGCAGTCCAACAGAATAACTTTGATATCTGATTCAAAATTTCTATAGTAGCAGAGAAAATTGGTCTACTCTCTAGTCATTTTAACTAAATCTGTAGTACTTTGGCGAGACATTTGATCAAAATAATTACTTTTTACTGTTGCATGGGATGAGACGTACGCCTAAGAACAGGCAGCGAGACACACGAGGCACGCCATTTCGGCAATGTACAGGCAATTCCAAGTCTGAGTTGAATGATTTGGCAAATTGGTTTCTACGTGCTAAATCACCTGTAAATTTTCACATCAACATTTTAAATTCAATAACAATAGGAAATTAACAATAAATACCTTTTAATTTTCATCGTGAGAAACGTCATGACCAGCAACCATTCTGCTGGGCGTCTTGGAACAAAATGGCCGAAATCCGTCCCTGAAGACACTCGCGCTACCTGGTGGACATTCCAGCCAACTTTTGACAGCCACCTATTGACAGCCATTAGATTCCTGTTCCAAATGACTGAACGCAACGGCTGGATTGCTTGCTTCGAGACAGCACGCAGTAGCTCAACTTGAATTCGACATGCCTTTCGGCTTTCACTAGCTGGCACGAAATGAAATTAATGAGCATGAACACCAGATTACTCCAGCAGCTTTCCCTATGACACAAATACACAAAGTTACTAGTTAGCTTTTCAGACTTTTTAACTCTTTCAATATAAAAATCTATAATATTGACAGAAAGTGTTGGGGGGTCAAACAATAAATTAAACTTACAATTTTCTGAAAAAAAAGAATGATTTTCCTGCCTGTGGCTGCTGTAAGGCAACAGCACCAGTTATCTGTGTTAAGAGTACATACAGTGAGTTGAGTTCCAGTTCCAACTAACTTTGGCATCAAACAGTTAGTCATGTTGAATCTAAAGGAAATATGTCAATAAATATTCCAACATTCATCCAATAAACTAAAGTTAATTACCTACTGCTCGTGCTTAACATTCAGAATAATACAGCACATGTTGGTATGTGCCCTGCATTTGTTCACATTCTTCTCTTAAGCTGCTGCTGCTAACCTGAAGATTACCCATGGGTAAGCTTTAAGCTTTCCCTATGACAGAAAATACAATCTATGACATCAAATAACAGTTTAAAACCGAAAGAAGAATAATACTTGCACGTCAATGAATTATTTGTTGAAAAACATGTTCAGAAAAACAAACATGTCCACACTGGGGTAGTGACCTACAAAGATCAATAGAAACTGCTGATAATTAGACGAATATTAAGTAAGTCTGGAAACAAGTATTTAAAAAATTGTGACCAAGACATTATTGGTTTTTACCTGTATTAACTGCATGATGCACTCAGCAGAACGACGATTTTTAATAAAAGAGTTGGTGGTATAGTGATGGTAGGCTACTTGTATGCACTGTTTCCTTTCCCATTCCTTCCTACAGGTTAGATTGAGGAATTTTGAATTTGATCCAGCACACAAACGGAATAAATCACATCACAAACAAGTTGCACAGAAACAAACTTGAATTTACTTATGAATTCATCGGTAATTTTCATGGAAAAATAGGAAAACTTTTGACAACCACTCAACACAACAATCGGCCATCACATGAAAACGACGACGCCTATGCCATCTATTGGACACCTCTGACACCTCAAGTCCAAACCGCAATTTAACTTTGGTTTGGCGACCGGTAGAATTAAAAAGACAGAAGAACTCCACCGACATCCGACAATAGAACCCCAATATTTTAAATAATTTTGAAAATTTCTTTGAATGCGACAGTAGAACTCAAACGACAGTAGAACTCCAAAACATAAGAACTCCTTTTTTAAATATTATTAGAAATACCCGACAATAGAACTCCAGTGCCCGACAATAGAACTCCACTACGCGACAACACAATAGAAGTAGAACTGCAATAATTTGAGCTGTGACTGTGCAACCAACTTAGGATTCAAAACCAGATGTCGCTAGTGTCGTGTCGCCCTTGTTCTCATCGTGAATCGAGGCCAAATAGGCGAAGCAATTGGTTGCTAATTTACTTAGATTCCTGTAAATTCATATACCAAATTGAACTTCGTAACTCACACGTTGGATTATCTTGACCTAATTTCCTTATTTTTACCCTGTACCAACTTATTTCTTAAAATTTTAGATGCATAAGTACTGTCAGTCATTCCAACAAGTCGACTTACCGCTCAGTCACTTTCCATCCAATAGACCCATCATGCTGTCAAAAGCCTAAAACTGATGTTTGAAGCTAACATATAGTGGAATACAAATCTGCTGAGTTAAGGTATTTTCCCACTACTACTACCAGACCATTACAATTCAGATTCATGAACCACATACCACATGATCTTTTCTGAATCTCGCAATTTTGGTGGTGTAACCTGCAACAGTATGTTTGTTGTTATGGCTGTGTTTACTTTGATTTAGAAGGCAACCCAGCTAAGAAATAGGTAGAGTTTTATTTCTTTTAGGTAAATTTGTCACTCAACATTCCGTCGCTTTCTTAATTACCCCGAAAAAGAATTTCGTCTAAGGACCAGGATATGTTCAAATGACTGGAGCAGTAGTCACCTACTAAAGATGCAAGACAAGATCTAACCAAAATAGGAACATCTGCAGCAATGTCGAATGGCTTAAAGGCGTTAAGGGAAGTCGTACAAGATGATTATCCTTAATTTTTTTATTTTCTCATTAATTATAAATAATCCAGTACCGATGCCTAGAAACTATATAAATAAATAATAACTATAAATAACCGACAAATCTAAACGCAAATGATAAAACAGAAAATTTAGCTGTAATTTTTAGAAATCTCCTTGTAGTCGGCTGGAAAATCGTAGGTTCTGGTGTAATATTCAAGTGCCTTTAGTGGTGTAGTAACTCGGGACAGAGTAATACATTGCAGCTTCTGTGTAGTAGGCATGACCGTAAGTAGTGGTAACATACTCGGGTGCCTTGGTTGTGTATTCTTTGAATCCTCGGCATACTAGCTGGGGGCAGCGTATGTTGTAGTGAAGTACTCGGGAGCCTTTCTGGTGTAGTGCTTTGGAGCCTCCATTTGGTAGTAGTAGCTTAGAACATATTAATGCTCGAGTTCCTCGGTGTAGTAAACTGGGGCGGCGTACGTGATTGTGTAATATGCGGCTTCTTCGGTGTTCTAGGTGTAGAGTAGGTGTGTTGCAGCAGATTGGAGCATCACTGTAGTATTTCTGTTCAACGTTGTGTGAAGGAGCAGCTTCTGTGTAGTTAGTCGGGGCTGCGTAGTACTTGACCACCTCAGTTTTGGTTATGTAGATCGGGCAGAGTAGTACTTGGGAACCTCGGTGTAGCAGTAAGGGGCAGCATACGTATTCGTGTAGTACTCCGGTGCATTGGCGGTGTAGCTCGGGGCAGAATACTTAAGGCGTCGGTGTAATAGCTCGGGGCAGTGTAAGTTGTGGTATAATACTCGGTGCCTTAGTGGTGTAGTACTTTAGGACCTAGGTGTAGTAACTGGTCGCTGCGTCAGTTGTAGGGTAGTAAGCAGTAGTAAGGCGGTTGCAACCCGGTTTGGTATCCGCCACACCAAGGAGAAATCGGTACACCAGTGGTCGACCCAACCGTCAACGATACAACACCCAACAGCACCACAACGCTGTAGTTGACTAAGTAGTTTAACTAGACGGTGAACAAATTTTAACATCAATTTTCAATAACTGGAATACATAGAAATAAAAGTAGGATTGATACAAGACTAACTGTAAAAAAACAGAATATTTACCCATAATTACGAACAGATGATGCGATGAACAATCCAGTTTTGAAAAAATTGTGCGCTGCAGTTGTTGCCGTGTCGGACAGCCTCACTCGACGCTGTCGCCCTTCCTCTCTCCTTTTATACCTCTTTTTTTTAGACGACTCCTTTTAAGCAGAATAATTTTCGGGGCGTCGGTGTAGTAGCTCGGGGCAGCGTAAATTGTAGTGTAGTACTTGGACGCTTCGGTGTTGTAGTAATTAGCGGCCTCGGTGTAGTAAGCATGGGCAGCACAAGTAGTCGTGTTGTATTCCGATGCCTTAGTGGTGTAGTACTTGGAGTCTCGGTGTAGTACTCCGGCTCTTTGGTGATGTAGCTCGGGGTAGAGTTATAATTCAGAGCTCCGGTGTAGTAGCTCGGAGCACAAAAGTTTTGGTGTTGAACTTTGGAGCCTTGATTGTGCAGCAACCGGTTGTTACGTACGTTGGTGTGTAGTTAGGTGGCAGTATTGCGGTTTGGAATCCACCATACCCAGGAGACATCGGTACGCCAGTAGTCGACCCAGCCATCAACGATGCAAACCCCAACGGCAGCACGACGCCATAATTAACTATACATCAATAAATTTAAACATTACTATTCAATAATAACTAGCATTAAAAAACGGTCATAACATTAATACAAAACACCTTATAAAAAACAGAATATTTACCCATTATTGCGAACTACGTGCAAAAGTGCACATTATACGATGAACAACCCAGTTGTGACACATAATTTGCTGTAATTGTTGTCGTGTAGAAGATGCTCAATTGCTTACACGACTAATCGCTTTCTCTCCTTTTATCTAATTTTCTCTCGTGGTCGACCAAACTATCACCCAACGGCACCTTAACGCCACAATTAACTATACAATTAACAAATTTCAAAATTAATTTTCAGTTGAAATTGTTAAACAACTATAAACGAGATCTTTGTTGATTCACGACTAGAATTAAATTAACAGTATTTACCCATGATTGCGAACTGATTGGTACGATGAAGAATGCCGTGGGAGTTGGTGACAGGTAGAAAGTTGCAGTTGCTGCCGTGTCGGAGGTCCTCACTCGACTAATTTTCCTTCATCTTTTCACTCTCCTTTTATACGATTTTTTTTTTCATACTTCACCTCCTAAGCCTTGCGGCTTTTGTACCTGCTTGATAATGATGCACCACGTGTCGTCCTCACCCAACCTCTACACCACATTTACAATGATCTCTGTGACCTTCGAAAGTGAAGGATATGCAAGCTGGCCTTTCCTTCAGCAGGTTGACGTTGCTGGGGATGGGTCTACAATTCTACATTACAGCCAACATCAAAAATTCAAAATAATATGGTACTTGCCCCCCCCCCCTCCACCGCCTTCACCAGTCCACTACACTCCACATCCTCAGGCAAAGCAATACTACTAGTAAGGGCTCAAAAGCTTAATCCCTAAACACACAGGTTTCTCTTACTTCCTACAGTCGAGCCATCTAGTGGAAAATCGAGAAACTCGAGCTATCTAATGTGAAAAAATCAAGAAACCCCCCCAAAAAACGATAATACTGTCACTTAAAAACCCTTCGAGTATCTTCGGGTAATTCAATTAATTTAAATTACTAAATTCCATTAAAAAAATTGAGAACGAAAATGGATTTTTCAACAATCTTTAACATCGTCACATAATCAAGTGAAAAAAAGTGGTTTTCTTGTGTTAACAACTAGCATGACAGATGGCTGCACTGTGCATCCGAAGTTTGTATTTGTTTTGTAATTTGCTTGGAATGTCATTTCCTCAATAAAATTAGATTTAAAAAAATAATTGAGTATATAGTAAAACTTAAACTGCTCGAGTGCCAAAGATATTGAAAATGGAATTTCGAAATATAACTTCGTCAGAGCCCCATTTTGTAGACAAAGACACACAAGAGGTAATGGGTACTTACCAACCTGTTTTCATGGAATATTCAATTTTGGCTGAATAGTAAGTTGTTGGTTTCCTTTGTAATCAAAGAAGGTCATTCAATTTAACCCACTTTTCTTTATCACAGCAATGCTTTAAGAGACCAATCCAAGATTTTGCAAGATGTATATGTGATGCCTTCTGCCAAAGACCCCCTGCGTAAGATGAGAAACACAATAAACAATGAAAATACTGAATTTTATCAGTACCTCTTTACTTTTTTTACAGATTGGTTTGGCCTTATCTTTTTGAGAAGTGGTTACTATGCAGGGGCAGTGTTTCGTTTTCACATCTTCATAGGAAAAAGTTTTCCCCAGATTGATATTCCTGTGAGACACATTTGTCCTACTTAAATTTTAAGATAGATATATTAATTGACAGTTGCCAATGATTGAATACCCTAGAATATCGTTTTATCTCCGCCAATCTTCCATCCCAAAGTTGACCCGGTTTCGGGTTACATGGAGACTCGATCGGCTTTTGGCAAATGGCAAGTTGGTGTACATCACATCTGGCACCTACTTTTGTACATAAAGAAATCACTTCTCGTCATAGAGAACCGCGATTCAGTGAATCAAGTTGCAGCAGACTTGTAGGACTACTTCAATAACAATCTAATGCCTTAACGAATAACGAGTAACAGTGAATCGATATTTTGACAAACAGATTCACACACGATCTGGCCGAGTTTCAGACGAGGGTTACCGAATGCATTATCGAATGCAAAGACCATCTCAATGATTCCAACCAATTTTCCACTGATGCGCACTACTTGAGGTTCTCAAGTTACAATCCCAACATTCACGGAACGTTTCGCAAAGCTGTAATTGCCAATGCCAAATCAAGCGGTACGGCTGGCAACAAATCCCTATCGTGGGTTAAACCCGGTTCGCTCCAACCCTGTTCTAGCCAGGATTGAATAAAATGCACCGGATTTACTTCTGTGATGTTTTCCTTCCAGCGCATTCTAGAGGTAATGTAATAAATGTTGTTCGTCGTTAGTGATTATTGGTAATTTAAATTATTTAAATCAAAATTACTACGCCTAGTGATGAGAACAGCATGACTTTTTCATCTATGTGTTGGAGTGTAATATACTTTATTTTGAAGGGCATACACCGAATAATGGCCAAGACGAGGAGTTTGATGAATTTTAAAATTTCTGACTTGCACACTAGGTTACACTAGGCACATGGATGGGTAGCCTGTATCCCACTGACTCTACGTCTTCCACATATAAACGAAACAGCGCTTTTCCCATCTTGTTCCTCGCCTAAACAGTGGAGCCTGCATATTTGAAGAATTCATTTTTTTTCCTTTACTAAAGTATAGTACGCATTATGAATGCCTTAAGATCCCTCATTTCCTGCAATGCGAACAAATAAACGTTGTCTTATTGTTAACATCACGAAAAATCTCGGTTTGATTTTTACTGTTTGGCTTTACCTCATCGGAAGACGAATGGGCCAAGTTTTTGTAGGTGCGAAATTCGACGGATTTGTTGAATTTCTTAAGAAGGGCTGCACTTTGCTCTCCCCATCGGAGTGGAACGATAGGATCCGAATCTCCGTGGCACATCATAATTGGAGTTTCCGTGTTGCCGGCAATTTTCTTAAGATGTCAATGAAAGCGTTTGTAAAAATATGCCAATAACAAAATTAACTGAATTTCACGTACGGCTGGGAAACTATCACGCAATGGAAGCCAGCAGGAGAGAGCCACCACACCACCCAGTGTGTGTTTGGTGACCAACGAAGAGTAGAGTGACAGGGCACCTCCTTGGGAAAATCCACCAATAACTATACGATTGGAGGGAATCCCTCCCTTGATCTCTTCCTCAATAAGACTCTGGACAGAGACAGCAGCTCTCTGAATTCCTTCCGTGTCCTCACCAGCACTCAGGTCAAGGCCTTTGAGATCAAACCTGTCAACCCCAAATCATTATTAGCATGTTATCATCGACAGAAATTAATTGATGGCACATACCATGCTGGCATCCTGAATCCAGAATTCAAAGTGACTGGAATTGTTGGTCTGATAAAATGAGATGCTGATTAATGGAAATGCTCATGTCTGCATGTAAATTGGTGAAAGCTTAAAGTGCAAACTTACGCAGTCGGGCATACCAATTTGACGAAAGCTGGTTTGATTTCAGCCTTGATTGTTCACACACAGTAATTGTTGAAAAAATATTAATAACATACAAAACAAAATTGCACCATTTTCACATCAGATATTGAATTCCAGCTGATGGGATTTACTACTTACCAAACTGCTGGCCCAGCCATGACTAAATAGAAACATGAATAGCAGTTAGATAACTTATTGATTATTATGTTGAGGCAAGCGGCACTGTTGGGCCTAAACTACTTACCCTGTGTCTCCCAATCCGTGAAAGAATATGACCTATGGCAACAACGACACGAAAGAAAACGAATGCCGATAAAGTTAGCATGGGATGATATTGACAGGAAATAGAAGATCGTTACCGTAGCCGTGTGTTTTGCGGAAGCCTCGATGACGACCTTGCCTGCCATGACAATAATTATTGATCGAAGTAAACTGCAATGATGCGACAAGGTACGGTCGGTGAACGACGGTTGTTAATTCTTAATTGGAAAGGTTCTGTCAAAATACGGGGTACACCGTACGCGTTTCTAAACAGCATCCAGCAATGGCTGTCCAATGTACCGGCGTTTTCAAAATTCGAACAAACACAAAATAAATTATTCACACTTCATCGACCCAACGGAGAACTGACCAATGAAAATGAAAATTATTCAATTCCTTCTTTACAATTGATTTCTGGGTTTTTTTGGTAAACCAAAAGTTCTACTCAAGTTTTATTGGATAACTACGTCTGCTGCAAACGTGACTGCCAAGACTGACCAAGCAGTTTGCAGAGACAGTAGGTGTGACGGGTTTTTGACACTTACACAATAATCCCGAGTAAAGAAGACCCATCCAACAGGGAGATCGAGTGCTCGACATCCCAGATTCAATCGAGTCACGTTTCAAAGATGGACGCGTTAAATCTGCATATGAATAGAGCTCAGACTGCGCAGGCATCAATAAATTGATATACAATAACACGATTGCCCAACATGTTTTTCTTATTGTTTCTTATGAGATATATTTTTATGACACTTATTCCAATGTGCCGTTGTTGGTATACACATCATGAGAATGTTGTCTTGACACGTATTGGCTACAAACCCTAATGTGCGAGAGAAATGTCAAGAAAACTGTTGTAGCCGACCGTTCTGACTCCCGTCGTTTATTATATTAACTTTCGTCGTGGCAAATATGAAGGTTGTAACATATACTATTCATTAAATGAATTGCTTTCCGTCAACGCAGCCAAAGTTGTGCTGCACAGCCCTGATTTCGAATAATCTGATAATAAATGACATCATAATTCTTGTTCTCCCAAATGAGATTATTATGCGATTCCCGCGTGAATAATACGAGCGCGCAGGGAAACAATTGGGGCACGGCCAGGTCGTGTATCCTCAATCAACATATGCAGATGCGTGTCTTATATACCAGTAGCAACCGTTGGATAGATACATCAGGGAAAACCAAGAAAAGAGAAGAGGAAGAAGAAAAGTATCTCATCACCATTTCAAATCCCCCGTTGGTTGGCAATCTGAATGCAAATACACGGGACGTAAATGTTTCTATGGAGAAGATAGTCTTGTGTCTTTGGATTTGTGAAACTCTTATCGCCCAGAAAAAAAAGAGTTCTCCTCCGCTCTCTCCAAATGAGCCAACAAGGCGACTGACGGTGGCTATAAAACGGCCACATCTGCGTGAAGAGCAGCTCTTATTTCTCGACATGTTCTTTCTCCGTCATGTTTAACTGCCGACAGCAGAGCGCTAAAGAGTTGCCGTCACGACAAGATGTGTGTCACCACGCCAACAGCCAGAGCAGCCAAAAACTAAAAAAAAAATGTTCAAAGTAAAGTAAAAAAAAATAACTTTCAAAAAGATTCCGATAGATATTTTATTTGCAATAGATCGAAGCAAATGTGAACGAAGGGCACGTCACAGCCCAGCGTCAAGCCCAGTGCGAGCACGCACGTATAACTCGTTCATCCCTCCGAATCCTCTTTGGCAGAGTATTGGAGAATGAAAAGAAAGAAAGAAAGAAAGAAAGAATCCCATCTACTCGACATGACTCGAGACGAATTCCCTGCCACATCTACAAGAGGAGGGAGGAAAAAATAGTGACTTTTGGGTGTGCCCCCCGAAAAAAGGAGGGGGAAAAAAGTGATATATGTATATAATAACCAACCATCACATAGAGGAATGGCTGAGAGATATGTCAAGCAATCAACATCACTGATTCGAATCACAGAAAAAGAAGAAGTAATCCGAATACAAGAAAAGAAATCGCTACAGCCTACACAAAAAATGCTTTTCCTTTTGCTGACGACTTCTGTTGTGTGTTTGCCTGTGGGTCAAGAATAACAATGAACTAATCTTGGAATCTCTAATCTCATTTGTAGAGCTAGTCCTCCATAGACGTGATATTACATCCTATGTTACACATCTAAATCTATAGTGTCTGGTGTACAGTACATCTATCGTATAACAAGCCGCCAAAGTTCTATTCATTGCGGGAGTGCATAAACACAGTCAGGAAGGATATCATGGGGGTAGTAGCCTAGAAAAGGAGCACAGAGCACATGCGCCTCAAAGAGCATTCAACCGAGAGCCAACATCGCGCACTGATGACTCTAGACGGCATCAGGAGCAGCAGCACAGCAGCAGCAGCACACATGAAAGATGAGGAACTGTTTGTGTTAAAGACCAGTCGTGTCTGTCCGACTGTTGCGTGCTGACACCACGCCACCAGATCGTTGGCAACAGATATCCCAGCTGAATCAGTACCGAACACACTAGTGCAGCAGCAACAACAACATACGCACACGTTTCTTTTGACTTGTGTCGCTGACATTCAAAAAGTTTCTTCTTCCAACTTCTTTTTTTGATTGGCTCCAGCTACTAGGAGCCCTCGTGACTTGCACGCGATATCCATCAGCAGACGCCCGCGTCCGGGGAAAAAAAAAAGGCGGCAGAAGACACGTCCATTGATTGGTTTTTTTTTTTTCAGTCAACTCCGTCACTCACCGGCCCGCCGAGGTAATATCACCAGCTAAAAAGAAACTTGTATTCTCTGGTGTCGTCTAGAAATATCAGGATTTTTATCAGCAGGATCGCAAACTTGTTTTTTCTTCCCGTGTAGAGAAAAGAGAGACTGTCAATACGTGTTTAAGTTGATGAATTTCAGGGTCTTCTCTATAGGGGGACCGTGTTAGAATATGCTCCGATGGATCTCATCTATACTAGGCGGCTTGAGAGGGGTCTATTCAAATATAAAAATCCGTTATTATATTCAAGCCGGAGTCTGTGTGGGAATTAGATGGAATCTTTTCTGGTGCGCAGGAAGAAAAGATTGAAATTTTGTCTTGGTTGATTTACTTAAATTTTAGAAATTGTGTACAAACAGTTTAGATACTTATTATATTCGCTCGCTTATTTCCTTTGGTTGACAAAAACTGCCAGCTGTTGACTCGCGCACTGCATTTAGGGTCCAGTACACACAAAGTTCCATTTTCATTCTTGGATTCGCCTGGAGGAAATAATAATAAAAAAAAAAAGAGAGCCAACTGACATCAATAATCCTTAGGCTATTGTTACTCTTGCAGCGAGCAACGGAGAAAGATTTAGGGCCTATACAGAATGTGCTGTACAGCCCGCCCATATCAGGAGAGGCGCCTTTGGTCAGGATCACCACTGGCATAGAGAAGAAAAAGAAATCCTCTGGAAGGATTTTCACGCTGTAGAGATTCCAATGGTTATTGGAGAATAAGCTACTGATGACCCAGTCAGATATATAAGACGTGGACCAAAACTCCAAAAGCTCTTGAATTCGGCGTTGCAGCAGATCCAGCCGGAATTGTGATCGATGATAAAAATTGCATATTTCATTCGTTTCTTTTTCTTTCTGTTGGGAAAGAAATAAAGGGACACAATCAATGAATGAACCGACAAAGTTATAAATAAAAGACTTTCCAATTCGCACTTTTTCAAGTGCTACGACTGGCTGCTGGTGCTGCTTTTAACTGTGCGTGCTGTTCTTTTCTCGGCATCGCGCCGTTTTATTTGTACGTGATTCACAAGTTTCAGCTCTTGCGCTTTCGTACACTATGTATGACAAGTATTAGAAGATTAAAATCATCCCTCCAGACACTCAGCCTATACTGTTGGCAGCATCAATCCACTCACGGCAAAACTTGGTCATGTGCAAAAAAGGCTAGCTCCTCCACACAGTTTGTTGCTCTCTATGTGTATATATAGACTACCCTGTGTAGTTTGTTTAACTCCTATAGCCTCGCCGACTGTGTAGTAACATCAGATGAAAGAAAAAAGGGGGGGGGGAGATAGGCCAAAATAGCTCTGCGCAGAGCAACAACAAACAAACATACATATTACATATAAATGTGTAGGCCTACTGAATCATTCTACTGCTGCCGCTGCGATGCTGGGATATGGTGGGCCGTGTTCTCTGAAACTCTTCGATCGACTACAATTTAATCTCGTGAATAATACGACACTTTCATTTCCCCTGATATTCCATGGAAGGAAGACGGAAAGTTCGACGAGGGACTGTGGAAACAAGGCAGAAAAAGGGAAAATAACACACACGGAATATCTGGATTGTAAGCAGAAAAAAAGGGCGACGACGAAAAGCGAACGTGAGAGGGAGAAAAGGTTTTCACACATCTTCGCTTACTATCGATTTCTTTCCAGACAATCAAATCTATCTCGGCTCTTGTGTATAGGTCCCCCCCCCCCCCCCCAACCACTCCCTATATACACACATACACACAACAGGATCGTTTATGTGATCGTTTTCACGAGGAATCTTTCGTCGGTCGATCGTGTCAATCAGTACAAATAAAACGACAGACTGTACAGATCAAAGTGACCCAAAGAACAAACAGTTGTCTTGTATTACGTACCTAATAAAAGGATATTTGTTTCTTGTTTAATATGAAACCGAGGAAGAATTAGGCCATCGATATTTCGTTCAACAACCGATCAACACTACAATCACGCTCTAAAAGAAAATTTCAAAAGGTATAATGAATATATTAAGCTCTTTCCCTGTACACATTTTTGAAGGAGTGCATCTAGTCTAACAGCTCAGCGAAAATTGGTTAATATTATTCACGAGAGATTCTCGCCTTTGTTGTTTGCCTTTTGTTTTGTTTTTTGTTTTTTCCCGGTTTGATCAAATCTCGAAAAAATCAGGAGCCTTTCGCTATTTCTACCTTGTTCACAACTCGTGCTAGCTGCTGCCTATTTATACCCCCAGCGTGTGTGATATGAATGCGTATGAGAAATTTATGCAAAAGAGTGATTTGAAAAGAGAAAAGAACATTTTCCAATATGCTCTTTTTTTGTTTTTTTCTGAGTAGAAGAGAAAAGAAGTGCTCTCCTAAATTCGTGCCACGCGGGAGTCAGCATCATCTTGTAGACATAAAAAGAAAGAAAGAAGGAGAAAATATATATTTCCAAGCGGCGTTTCCTCTCTCTCTAGGAAATCAGTCGACCGTAAATAGAAGAAAGGCCGTGCAATTCCGGGCCGGTATATGACGACGATCGAGTGGTTGCTGGCTCCCCCATCTCATACATAAGACTGCTGCTGCGTAGTACATAGAGAAGGAGAACTCTACAGCACAGTAGATATTGACAGTCTGACCTAGAGCTCTGCTATCTACATGAAGGGCCGGCCCACCCAAAAAAACACATTCGACTATTACGCTGTTGGCCGCAGCCAGCTCTCTCTCTCTATTCTGTTGCAGCTGTCGATGGACAGCAGCAGGCAGTGAATCATCCGGAGACGACGACGACGACATTTATCTTCAAGAATATAGAAGACTCTGCTGTTCGATCCATCTTCACTAAAGATATATAAGGCTTTGGAGAAGATCCTGCACCAACAGCTTTTCTTATAGTCTTCATTCTTTCTTTCCTAGGATCGAAGCTATATCCTACAGCAGCTTGATTAGATCAGTATTATTATTATTATTATATAAATGTTTAGGTTATAACGACTAAAAGTCACCCTCCCCAGGCACGTAGTCCCGATTCAGGAGGACGAGAGGCCACGAGGATCGAAAAATTGCGGGACAACAAAGGACTTGTTTTTTAATTAAAAGTTTGACAGAGAAATGTAAATTTGAAAAAAAGAAGTTTCGAGTTCAGACTCAATAACCCAGCTGTTTATGGACCCAACTATATTTATGGAGACGTTCTCATGTTTTCCTCATCTTGTCCCATACATTTCCTCTGAATTACAAAGCTCACAACTAGATTGATTATTTGCTGGCTGACTTTCTTTAACAGTCCAATTTGCAGCAATTCACAACACAAAGTTCTAAGACTACGCCCAGTTGTTTCCATGATAAAGATGTAAATCGCCCATCAGTTAAGAATGAAGTACAGTACCTTAAACTACAGCTGAGCACACGAAACATTTAAAGGATTTTTCAGGGATTCTAGATGGGTAAAATAGTCGGCAAGACACAACAGAAACAATCGTGACAGACTTAAAAGATACAATTTTTTTTTACTTTCTTACCCAAAGATTTGGTCAGGAATCAGAGACTCTGGAAGGATGCTAGTCGATACGCACTTCTTCTGCGGAAAGAGTTGAGAAGGGACCTAAAACCATTAAATATTTCACAAATATCGTCTCATTGTTTCGATTGTCAAATTCTCAATTTGTCAAATTTCAAAAATTCCGAAATATCTGATTTAATTCAATTATTTATAAAATCTTGCTCTAATTTAACTGACTGTTACATTATTTTATTTTTTAAAAAGTGTAACAAATTTATTGCAATGAAAATTTCGGACGGCAGCATTTACCAAAGAGCAAAGAGGCGTAAACGAAAATCTCCGGTGATCGATTGGCAAAGTTTTAAGGAAAACTGAGCTAGTAAAATCTTAGACTATAAAATTCAATATTTCCTTTAAAAAAATTCTGGAAGAAGATGAGTAGAAGCGTTTCACTGGAATCTGTCAACTCTTTCCCGTAGATCCTTAAACATGTCGTCTGATATCCTCCCATACGACAGCCCATTTGGCATTCATCTCATCTGCTAATAATAATAATAATAACAGTTCGTGATTTTTTGTCTGTGTGCTGGATTTATACGCAGCAGTGCCTTGTGATGTATTGTTCATTCAATGCGTCACATCTGCCGGCAAATGGGAAAATATATAGACAAGGATCTCTCTGAGCTAGGGCCTTGTCACCGAGTTGCATTATATATATTAAGGCAGTGTGTATAGCCAGCAGGATCGAAGACTGTGTTTGATTCAGCAGCTTGTTCCATCATCAAATGGAGTAATCTCCATCCCGATGCTGCCCATCATCAGAGCTGTGCATTGAATTAATCAAGAAAGTTCTCCCTCCCTTATTCGACCGACACTGTCTCTACACTATCTACTCACCCAGGGCTATAAAGCAGCAGCCGTAAAAGGGCTTACATAATATAGAGAAACGGAAATGATCTTATTGCTTGGTCGACGGACGAATGGAGTTGGCTGTACTACTAATTATTACCTTCCGCTAAAAGCTATAGGCCCTGAAAGGTGCTGTATTAGATTTAATAGAATCAAGAGAGAGAGATCAGACTAGGCTACTATTGAAAAATAGGCCAAACTCAATACATTTACGTCTATTTGTTTGGCGGGCAGCAGCAGCATATATTTCAGGCTTCCCTGCGGTGTCGTTGCTGGTTAGCCGAGCATATCTTTCACTCTCGGCTGTATTTTGCTGCTGCCGGTTGGTGCAAGTGCTGTGGTCGCCCGCGTCATAATATCGCAGAGTTCCACATATACTTTTGCGCGTGGACCCTAGGAGCGTTGGGCCATGTTATTGGTCGCCCGACTTTGCTTTTTCTATATCGCCTCATTTCCTTCTTCCGGCAGAAGCAGAAGCAGCAGGGTCGACAAATATATTATATTCAATACGCCGATATTATATAGACCATATCAAACTGTATTTTTTTTCGAATTTTTAGATTTATATGGACTCTGGATAGAGTGTGTATGTATGTTGCGTAGAATATTGATGCCAGATCCATTTCCTTCTTCTCTACAAGAGAAATTGATTCGGTTGGAGGCAACGCCTAAAGGTTAGACAGCATCCAGTTTTTTAAAGGAAACAGAAAATGATAATCTCGCGTTACATTTCTTTCTTTTTTATCCCTTTTGAAGTCTAGTCTATAATATCACACATTATGAGCTAAGTTGCCGGAATAATGTATTCCAATTGAAAAATGAGCTTTACAGTCAAAACTCTTTGGTGTTTAATAGCGCGGGTGCCGAGACTCTGGCGCGTTATTAAATCATCTGATTTTCTACATAAATTCCCCGGCACTTCTATCGCTAAACTTCTTCTGCATCCGACGTGGAATAAAGTCTACACACACATAACGCGCCGAGCTGTAGCCATAAAACATAATAGCAGCACCGAGAAAACTGCTATCGAGGCTATTATATATAGCTCTCTCATGTTATTAGTGCAAGCAGCACATATACACACACAGACACCAGCAGCAGCCAACTGGAGACTGGAGGCGGTTTTTAACCAACCACTCGAAGCGTCTCGATCGATAATATACGCCCTACACCTATTATGGAGGACTATATAACACACAAACACACACACACTGGGCTATAGAATGTGTCTGTGTGTGTACATGGTTATCCAAGATATAGACTCTATGCTCACCAGAATGTCGAAACAAAAGTGCGACCGACTATTACCAACAGCTTGTCCCACCCAGCAACATTTCATGTCTGTCGATTGATTTGACTGGCGCTGGCAGTTATTTATGTCTGTGCCAGAGCTCAACTGTTGTACATTTGCGTCAATTATAATATGATATAGTAACCTATCAATAAAATAAGAAGAAACAGTCCATTTATATTCCAAGGACATAGAGCCTTTGAGATAACAATGTCTGTCCAATAAACCAAATTAAACTTTGGGATAAAGAAATACGTCAGGGGAAGCTAAATGATAAATAACTCGGGTATCACGTAACAATCCAACTGAAAATCGTTCCAAACAAAGTAGGGCAATCAACCTGTGTAGAGAATCGAACAATGTTTCGATCCCATTGACAAATAGAAAAAGTCCGACGAAAAAGAGACTTGATCCTCAGTCCATAGAAAATGATGAGACGTGATTGCTACATAATACACAATAGGTCCTATGCCAGAGCCCAAGGGCATACATAGAGTAAATGTCTATACGTCTTTGTGCATGAGTTAACTGCAGTTAACTCATGCGAATGATGACATGTCAACAGTTTCCATTACACAAATGTTTGATTGCAACAGCATATCAAACGCAACATTCATGCTGTGGTCTGGGTTTTACAAATTGTCAATCAGGATCGGCGGGCAGGCGGATGAAATAAAAAAGAAAAAAAGATATGGCGATGGATGGGGAGAACCGGATCGTTCTCAACGTGGGCGGAATCCGCTTCGAGACCTACAAGACGACCCTGAAAAAGATTCCGGCCACCCGATTATCGAGACTGACCGAGGCCCTCGTCAATTACGATCCAATCCTCAACGAATATTTCTTCGATCGCCATCCGGGCGTCTTCTCGCAGATCCTCAACTACTACAGGACGGGCAAGCTCCACTATCCGTCGCACGTGTGCGGGCCACTCTTCGAAGAGGAACTGGAATTCTGGGGGCTAGACTCCAATCAAGTCGAGCCCTGTTGCTGGATGACTTACACCGTCCACAGAGACACCCAGGTAATAATAACTTTCTCTCTAAATGTCTAGCCATTAATAACTGGCATTACGTAAGAGAGAAACATTTCGGGAAAACAATGAGATATATCAAATAATAGAACTATGTGTAGCCTATATAGGGAGGCAGCGTAGCTAGATTACGTTGGCCTCGTGCATCCTTGGCTACTGCTCTGTTAACCTTCTATAGACGTGACTTTCATGCGGCATTCAATTATACGCGCACCGGTGCGTTATAGTAGAGATTGTACAAAAGAAAAGCCAAAGAATAAAATAGTGAGTGGGAGAATAGACAACCCAAGTTGTGTGTGTACACACTATAAAAGGGGGAAAACCTGTTCTATACATACGAATTAGCTTTTCCTGCATTACACATCATAGTATAATTTCCTTTCTTGGCCTATATTTAATAAATAATGCGTTAGGAATTTTTTTCTAGATTTTTAGATTTCTAGATTCTAGATAGAATAAATAAAAGAAACTTTTTTCTTTTTATCGTTGGTTGTAAAATGAAAATGTAAGTTGCGTTATGTAGTACGCGGAAAAAAAAGGCCCCGTCATTTGGTACATCTCGTACGTAATAGTCGACCGTTTTGATTGTACCTAATTTACTCCATTGTATACGCCGGCTGTCCTGGAGTCACATATTCGGACGGCCTATATTCTACAGCACAGCTTACACACACAGTGGAATATAACAGTTAGTTTTAAACGTATTATCATTTGATTGGCCGGAGCGTTAACGTTATGATTATATATAGATATTGTTATGGGAGTACACATACAGAGGCTTTATTCCCTATATAATAGCAGAGCAGCCTGGCTGGCTGGCTGGCCGGCAGCAAACTCAACCGACCGCACCCCCCCATTATTGGACAATAGATTGGCTTCGTTTTGGTTCACAGCTCAAGACTCGCCTATACTTTATTTATTACACACAGCCGAGCTAGAGAGAGAGAGAGAAGCTGTGCAGCCCAGCAGTTGCTTATATAGTAGGTCGATCATCATGCTCGGACTATTTTATTCTTACTAAACTAAACGCTCGGCGCTATATAGGCTAGACTCTAGATATACTACTACTGCTACTACACACATCTATATATAATACATAATATATATAATAAACATATCGCAACAACGGACGGAAATGAAACCGATCCATCCGGGCGGATGATGCCGCCAGACAAAAGGGCGACCCGCCTAGCGGCTGATGCGCGTGAATTCGCCCAATTCACCCGATTTAATTACTTAAGCTAATGTCTAGTAAAATGTCTATGGATATTCCGCACTGGTACGACGAAGCGGTTGCCGGGCGTGACTTTGAAGGTTTTCAACAATTGCAAAAAGGGAGGAGGGACTTTGCTGCTGGCTGGCTGAGATGCTGGTGACAATTCAATTAGATGTTGAATCACCGAATGCTGCTGTGCACAACAGGAAACTGTATGATTATTCACAGAATCTTGTGTATAAATTCATTTTGAAATTATACGTTTGAACCTGGCGCCCTTTTAACTTGTTGGCGGGTCTTTTTGAAAAAAATAAAAAAAAGTGTCAATCAAGGACACACGTACGGCAGAGGCCAAAACTTTTGTCAATTCCTTCCACATCTTCGCTTGCTGCCGGGATTTGTTGTTGTTGTCCCGATGAAACTTGGGACTAAAAGGCGTCGAGTTTAATCAGATTCAAGTTGATCCACACACTTCCGAAAGTCGAAAAAAAAAACTTTCGGTCCAAAACTTTCCTGATTGAAAGGTCGCGCCATCTTGAATCTGATTTACTTTTCTATCTTCTTTTTTTCAAAAAACTTATTGGTGGGACCGCCGTTTATGTTGACACGTTTGCGCATCAATCACACGTACGCAGTTTTCCGGAATTTTAAGTTACATCGAACGAGAGTCAATAGGTAGACACAATAAATCAGCAGCTGGGAATTTTCAATATTGACACACAAAAACGTCGCGCAACTTTGAGATTATTCAACTCGCGCGCCCGCCAAAAAGAAGTTCAAACGATTTTCGTATTCCAAGTGTAAATAATCCCAAAAGCGAGGAAGATGATGGGATTCCCATTGTTGACATTTTTGTCCCACCCGAAAAAACTCTCAGACGAGGGGAGGAAAAAGAAAACGTTTGTGAGGAAATGAGGAAACGAATCGGCCAAGACGAGGAAGTCTTTGACCATATGTGTGTGCGTGTGTGTCTGCTGGGCGCGATATCACATGATCAAGGAATTCCCCGTCCAGCCATCCATTTCCTTCGTCACATGACTGAGTTTAATCAACGAGAGATTGGATCCCATGCGCTCTGGCGAAATCCTGCACACCATGTTGTCTCAGCTGTGTGAATCGAATTTCCCTCCTTTTGATTTATTTTTTGTCAAATAATTTATATAGCAAACGTTGGCCATTTTGGACAAACTGGACATTGAAACGGAAAAGCCAACCGAAGAGGAAATAGCCAGAAAATTCGGTTACGAAGAGGATTACCTTGCCGGACGCCTTAGTAAGTTCATCTCCCCATTCGTAGCAACTTAAGTTTGTTATTATTAATCATTGCGTGACTTGTGTAATAAGAAAAGAATTGATCCAATTTTGTTTCCCCCCCTTGCAGGTTTATGGCAGCGATTCAAACCAGCCACATGGTCGTTATTCGACGAGCCCTACTCATCTCTACCGGCCAAGGTAAACTAATATACACTCAAAATAAATACATAGCTAGAGCTAGATATACATATACTACACACACATCGAATGTAGCTATTATACAACGGAAGCCGGGCGTCTTCCGCCCAATCAATAAAACCGTTCAATCTTGTGGCGAAGGGAAAAAAAGAGGAAAATAATCGACAGACAGCTAGCTCTAGCTCCCACACACACGCAACTATACAAAAGAGATGTATTGGGCCTTATACATATTGTAAAAAAAGTGTATAAAAGAATATAACTCTCGAGATACCCTACAAGAGCAGCTGTTATATACATTCCGCCATAGGACGTCGAAAAGAATACCGCAGGAAAAGTCAACTATAAAGTTAATTTTTGTTTAACCATTTTTCTCGGTGCCAAGGAGAAGATAACCGTCTTGATAGAGCTCCATCAAAAGCCGATTATTCGACCGGGTGAAAAAAGAAAGAAAAATGTCGTTCAATGGCACTCGTCTCTCATTATCGTCTCAAAGTGACTAGCGCCTAGAACTCGTTAATTCCTCTTTAGACTCGCTTTTTTTTTTTTTTTTGATTATTTTCTTTGTGCGCAGCTCAATATGGTGTAGATGATGCCATAATGTGCTATACACGCGGAATATATAGAGATATATATACATAGTCTAAAGGGAAATATCGGTCTGATGGATAAAAAGGAGCTTGGCGTGATAAAAGCGATTTGATTTTCTCTCATCGCGGCTTTCCGCTTTTCGTTATACACATCATCACTTTGTGCCTAGGCTGAGCGCCGAAAACTAAACAAAAGATGCGAATAATATACTATAGAGAGCCTGGCGTTCAATAGAGAAAGGATATATCATTCAATCAGATGCGCTGGGTGATTGGGAACGAGTCCCTCGATGGAAAACGCGCTCATCTCGAAGAATAAGAAGAAGAATCGAGTCCGCCATTCATCGGAGCATTCCATTAAGATTCCTTACATATCGTCCGGTGGATTATCCAACAAGAAATCAAACAAACCCAAACTCAGTTTTACTTGTTTTAGAAAATATGGGTATACATAGAAAGTGTTTCACTTTCATCCAAGACTTTAGATCATTTGATGATTTGATAATCAATCATCATCAAATTTTTTAGTTGCACTTTGCTTGAAGCATTTCAAGTAACAAACATTTTTAATTTGATTGTTTACCCACAAAGTTGTGAGGTAAAAAAAAGGGCCTGATCTGCAGTCGTTTACAAGTGAGTTATTTAAAAAATAACTTGACTGAGTCAACAAAGTTGACAAGAGAAAACAATTCCAGTCAACCGCATAAGTCAGAAATAATCGTACTCCGTTACTATCTAACATAGCCAACGCCAGCCAAAAGTAGAAACGGGAGAATAGAGATCAATTTGTCCTACCTTTATGCCTGGGAAATACGGCCAAGCATCCACAAGTGTTCCTTCCGCAGAAAATTTGCATCCACCAGGCGGGATAGGAAAATGGGTGTACTCGCGAACACACCCAGCACATTCACATTCACATGGGTGTCCACGAGGACATAGGGAATTTAAAGAAAGGGGAAGAAGAGATCCGTCTTGACATCGGTAGTTTCTCCAATCAATCTAGATGCTGTTTATCTAAATAAAAATAAAAAAAATGGGTTACAAAAAATATTGACAGAATTAACAACAATTAAGGAAAAGTTGAAAGTGAGACAGTGGGTGTACCCTAATTATCAATAAACAGGAGAATTTAAGGTTTCCATGGAATACACTGGATTAAAGCAAGTCATTGGATGTATCATTTCAAATATCTAGCAGGTCACAGGTTAATAAAACTAACGAAAATTATTACCCAAGTGATAATGAGATTGAGACAGTCAATTGTTGCTGATGACAGGGTCAATACCAGCCGAAGCAAAACTGGGATATCTTCTAATTGTGATGGCTGGCTCAGTCGTAAAATCTGAACAAAAGACGAGAAGGTTACATACTGCAAACATAGTCAGAAACCAACACTACACAAATTTGAAATAGGTTTAACATCTTCTCTTAGAACTCCCACAATCATTCCATTTGTATTCTTAGTTTTATTTTACCTGATAAACAGCATGGAGTGTGTCTTAAGCTATATTGCATAAAGAGACGTGAGCACGCGACCACAGTCAACACGACGACCACGTTTTTGCAACTTAATTTGCTGTGCTATTTTTCGTTCAGCCACGTTCATTTCCAAAAAATGACTGTTGTTTGTTTGTTTGATACAAACAGTAGGTTCCCCCGTTTTTCTTTGTTATCTTCAACTCCGTCTCTTTTTTGAAACTTGTAAATACTAAATAAAACAAATTAGAGCAGACGACATCAATCTTCTAATTATTAAGATATCGATAGAATTTGAATCGACTCATCCCAATGATCAAAGCGGCTTTTTCAACGATTATTTTAGTATTGGAAATTTGGAAGTCAAGATAGAAAATATTATTGAAATAAAGAAAATAAAAATAATTGTGCTTGCCAAAATCAGAAAGTTTATTGCTGGTGGTTTCTGATTGGTTTCAAATTTTATTCCTTAAGAATAGATAACAAATGCAAAACAAGTAACAATAACAGATTAACAGGGTAACTCGTGGCGAATACTCAATTCGGAGAAACCAACAAGGTTGAAAGAGACGTCAACCTACTTGCGGCCGTAACCTGCGACAACAAATCAAATGTGTAATTACATGAAGAACGTTAATTATAAGTTGTTGAATTAATTAATTTACCGTGATGATGGTGATGATGTCCGTGTCCGTGTCCACCGTAGCCACCGTATCCCCCATATCCCCCACCGTAGCCTCCGTAGCCTCCGTAGTTTCCGTAGCCACCGTATCCACCATATCCGCCATATCCGCCATAACCTCCATATCCTAAATAAGTAAGAATTAATATTTAGAATAATTTAATAACTGAAATGAGAATGATTTAGAGAATCACTACGTCTACAAGACTAAGCATTAAATGTAGTCAGTAAATATTTACCATGCCTACGATGTTCCGCAGTCGCCAAGTCGTCGACGCCTTGATCCTCGGCATTACTTTCAACTGCAACTATTTCATCTCCTGGCTCCTGAAAAGGCATGCTAAGAACGCAGTGAACCACCATAAGGCAGACTAAGAGTAACTAGAAAAAGACATAAGAGTGTTAATAAGTAATACATGATATAAGAAATAAAATATAACTTGAGCTGCAACTAAAAAAGTTTAGTACAAATTGTTACCTTGTAGCTGAACATTTTCGCTGCTGTAGAAGAGTTGGATCGTTGTTTGCTTCTCGATTGAGAGTGTTTTAGTCAATGCTAGCACCTGGCTTATATACCAGTTTGAATGAAAGAACTGGAGGACATTCTTTGTCTGTCACGCGTGCATTTGTTATTGTTACGGATTATTATTTTTTGCCATGGAGGAATGAACTTAGCTCTACTGGAAGCTTCGTTCCTTGTGTGAGTATGAGTATGAATATTTGTTCGTGGTTTTCCCCCACAGAACCGGCCAACACCAGTTTCATAATACCGGTTTAATGGCCGTTTGTGTGTGCAAGGGACTTCCCTCACACCCGGCCTCGAGCAAAAACTGGCATCAATTTAGATCGTCGTCCCGGAACCGCCCGCAACTTTTATTATAAATTCAGTTTTCTTTTAATCTAACATTAAGTAGTTCACGCCATCAAGGCGCTTGAAATACTACATGTGTCACGAATTTTTGTAGATCCCCCCCCCATTGACTAGCATGAAATTGCAAAATATTTTTTTGCTTTGTCACTATATGCTGTCAAGCTTGAGTAAGACGGAAAATCCGATTTTTATTTCGGAATATAATGGCAATGAACGAAGCAATGGGCGCCATTGTTAGTTCGTGCATCAAAGCTTCATGCTGTTTCGAGCGTTATTGAATTAAAGATTGGCCCTGTTCGATAGCCAAGCCGAAATTCGACATCACAATTATTTACAGCGCCCTTCGTTTCATTCCGATGATCAGCAAAGTTTGTTGTTTGCCGCACCAAATGAAGTCACTGAATTCTCGACACCACAGACTCATTTTCGAAGTAGTAAACACCGAAAGCAGACGACACTAATCTTCTATTGGCCGTAAAATTAAGATATCGATATTGAAATCGAAAGCAGGATAAAATTCACAAATAATTACTTTTACGAAACCGCTTTAATAAAATAAAGATCTTCCAGGACCTTGTTGGAAGTCAAGAAGGAAAAATGCTCATCAAAAGACGAACCACCAAAACGAATAACGGGGAATGCCTATGTATGATGGCTGGCCTTATCTGTGTAAAACAAAAAGAATAAACTGAATCCAGCAGCAGATAGACACAAAACATCCATAATAAAATAGAGAAATGAAAATGTTTCTTTTCGGTTAGGCTCCAGCGAGATCACAAAAGAAGATTTAGCCGAGCGTGAATGGCAGACGAGAAACTGTCTATATAAACATTACACATACTATATATAGTATATAGATCTTGTTTTGTTTGCCAAAAACATATCATCAAACGGGAGAGCTGGGGACTTTTGGGGGACGTCGCCCAGGCAGTTGCTTTTCGTTCATCGGCATTCAGAGCGAATGCATCAAACGGGCGGGCCTTTTTAGGCTGGAAAAAAAGGAGGAAAGGCGGATGGATGGATGAAGAAAGTCAGATGGTTTTGAAGTTTCTCGTGATAGACGGACCGAATAAATAAGAATCATACACATCCATAGCTATACACACCACCAACATCTCTATACTCTATCTCTATACTACTACTAACAGTCGAAGGATGCGAGGAAGGATGTGTATTAATATACCAACTGTATTACTTCTGCTATATTTCTATATCTTGTGCTGGAAGACCTTGCCATCATGGCCGACGCGCTAACTTTTTTATAGACTCCGCCATATTCTTTTATAGATTGAAATAAAGGGGGAAGTTGATCCGTTACACGGTAAAAAAAAAAAACAACCAAATGGTGACATACTTTTTTATTGCGGGAAGACACAGATGAAATCGCGTCGCAGACAAAGAGAAACGATTGAACGCCGGGCAATATAACGGCGGACGAGTTGACAGGTCGCCCGTCCCGAGCCTTTTTTCCCCCCCTATACAGCCACGCCCTTTTTGACTCTAAAACGTCGATGATTGGAAAATGGTCAAAGTGCAAGAAAGAAAACGACGTGGCACATCTCCGCGACGCCTTCTTTGGAATTCAGTCAAACGTGAAATGGTTTTCGCAGGGAAATTTAAAAAACAAAATTTAAATATTTTCCCGCTCTCGATTTAAAACAAACGACTGAAGGAGTTCTAATAAATTCTTGGAGCCACTTTGCTCCTTTTATTTTCGTGAATATCGAATGACCCGTGTAATCGACGATAAATTAAACATCGAATCGATAAAAAGTCGAGACTGACTGACTGATGACGTCAGTCAACGTCGTGCTGCACTGCAAGTGATATACATACGCAGAAGCCCATCACGTTTGAGACAACTCGAGTAAGGAGTCTCTTGATGGCCGCGGGATGACGACGTCGGCGTGTATCTCCCTGGCGAGTCAATTAAAGTCCTTGGCATCGGGTCACGTACTGCACTTTATACGTGTGTGTCGTGTATTATGCGGCCAGCAGCTGTCATGTCCACGGTGTAATTGACGCCGCGCACTCGACTCGACTATCTCGGATGGAAATTTCGCCTCAAACATTTCACGTTCACTTTTCTGATTTATTGTAATAGTCAAAACGCCCCCATCGCGAGCCCCCGCGCCATTTCCCTAATACAAATGGAATGATAACGAGTTTCGCGCTCAAATGTGTTCAAATCGATGATCGAAGATCTAGTGAAAAGGACGAACCTCTCGTAATAACTTTGGGAGTCATCCATTATCGTGATTATTACATATAGCCTTTGGCGTATTAGATTTTCAGAAAGGAATTATTCGAGAGGAGAATCGATAGACATGTTATAATAAAAAAGGCAAAAGTTCTTTTCTTCACTTTCGTTTTTTCAAGACTCGTGTGTGCTGCATTTGTCACACGTCAAATAAAGAAGTCGAGAGGCAAAAATTTCAAATGAAAAATTCTATTTTTTTCCTCTATAAATTTCCTCTCAAGGGAGTGGCTGTCATTTCCGTGTTTTTCATCTGCGTTTCTGTCCTCTCGTTCTGCCTGAAAACTCACCCGAGCATGAGAGTGCCATTCCTACGCAACATCACCGTCAACGGACCGGGAAACGCCTCCTATTTCTTGCTGGACAAAGTTAAAACCGGTAGGCTATTATTAGCCAACTAATGTAATAATCATATCTTTTATAACCGCCCCCTCCGTTGTCCTATATTTCTAATATTGATTCCATCTTTCTCTACACGCTAATTGCAATCATTTTTCACGGTCCCCCCGCCCTATAGACTCAAAACTTTGACGTCTAATTAACTGGCCGAAACTCTTCTATGTTTTACTTGAAATTTAATCACCTGAAACTTTGCACTTTGTGCTGTCCGTCTCATTATACAGAACCGCACGAGGCTTTCTTCTACGTCGAATTGGTACGTTATCATTATCACATATTTTAAAATGATAGGCTGCAATTAATAAAACCCAATTTACGCAATAATCTCACGTCTTTTCCTTGATGCGCAACAAACAAACCCCCCCCACACAACCGCACCCGGACAACTTGTTATCGACTGGCGGGGTTTAATTACTGTAAACGAAGGTCTGCAATATCTGGTTCACGTTGGAGATTTCCATCCGTTTCGTTGTCAGGTACAATGTTTTTGTGCGATCGCTAATGAAGACGCCGCGCTCGTTTCTCAAGGGACATATCCTCGAGAGTAGACGTACTAGTTATATTCGTATATACGTATTCCGGTCATTATAAAATCTAATTAAACATTAGTACCGCGGCAGCAGCAGCAGCATAGCTCAATATATTTTCTCTCTCCTCCTAATCATTTTCGTCTGAAATTTCAGTCCGGACAAATGCGATTTTCTGCAGTCGCCCGTCAACGTCATCGATCTGGTGGCAACGCTCTCATTCTACACCGACATGCTCTTGCAGGCGAGTGCATCTCTTATTTATTCTCTCAACTATTTTATAATAGCAGATAGAAGATCATCTATCCGGCTCGAATTCAATTGCGGACGGGGGTGTGTGTAGTGTGTGTAATTATTCACGAAAATAAAAAAAAACACTTTCCAGGAGCTGGCTCACCATGTGGATAATGCGGATATTCTCGAGTTCTTCTCCATCATCCGCATCTTGCGACTCTTCAAATTGACTCGACACTCGCCCGGTCTCAAGATCCTCGTAAGAGTTTTCTTTCCTTCTTCTTCTTTTTTTAGCTGAGATAAATGACGATGAGTGAAAGCGTTTCACCGGAATCCATTATCCTTTTTCCCTTCCACGCTCCTTGATTGCCACGGCGATGCGATGGATATATTAGATCCACACGTTTAAAGCGTCGGCTAAAGAATTGACGCTGCTCGTCTTTTTCCTGATGCTCGGCATCGTCATCTTCGCCAGTCTCGTCTACTACGGCGAAAGGCTCCAGGCCAATCCGCACAACGATTTCAAAGTAAAAATGATGTCTTCATTTCTCACATTTTGTCGGCGCACTTTGTCATCTCTCGTCACATCAAATATTCAACTTTGCTTTTCACTTCATGTGCAGAGTATTCCGGAAGGCCTTTGGTGGGCGATCGTAACCATGACAACGGTCGGCTACGGAGACATGGCGCCTAAAACATGTAAATGATGCTATTATGATGATTTAGAAGCGAAAAATGAATTATCCATCGATTTTTTTTTTGAAATGATTGCGTTATGTAGATGCTGGGATGTTTGTGGGTGCGTTATGCGCCTTGGCCGGGGTGCTGACCATCTCTCTGCCCGTGCCCGTCATCGTCTCCAATTTCTCCATGTTCTACAGCCACACGCAGGCCCGGTCGAAATTGCCAAAGAGGCGGCGGAGGGTTTTGCCAGTGGAGCAGCCGAGAAACAGGAAGCAACGGGTGCCAGATCGGGCCAGCAATAATCAAGGCCAGCAACAACAGTCCAGGGCGGATGGAATCGGACGTCGATTCGCCGCTGGAACTACGAAATTAACTCAGCCGTTCATCAACCGACTTGGTTTGTCCACCTAGAAGAAATAATTCAAATAAACTAATAATTTTATTAAATGTTAAAAGGTTATCTGAACGGATCGGCGAGTGACAGTCCAGCAGTTGTCGTTGCTCCAACTGGCGGAACATCTAAAATCCCTGGACCCCTACTGAGGGTTCACAGCACTGGAGGAGATTCGAAAACTCTCCACGGTATTAATTGAAATTCAATTAACTTAAATTTGAATTAATTTTGATCTAATTTTTGTACTTACTCCGTTATGGGGGATGTAGTGCCGGTGATTGTGGCCAGCAGTCCGCCTCCGGCTCACCAGGACATTGTGAGTTTCAGAAGTCAAGATTGCGTCACTTCGGGCAACGGGAAATCCGGACAAACATACGCACTATAAATAAAATAAGCAACGTTTTCTCTCATTTCATAATATTTACTTGTTTCATACTATTTCGACGTGTTTCCTCCCTTCCATTATCGAAATTATTTCATTACACACGACCGGCCAAACAAAACTAAACAACATTTTTGACTCCGTGATGATGACGTATACGACTCAAAGTGTATTTAATTCTTTAATATATTATTATTGTTAATTTGTATATAGATAAATGATCGATATATAACTATTGGTGAGATCAAACGGAAGGGAAACGAGACGTTGAATTTTTTGAAAAACATGCAAAGAAAACCAAACAAATAACATTGGAATTTTTCCGTCTAACATTTCGTAACGATAATTGATACGCACAATTACACAACACCGATTCGGGGTGACACTTTTCTCTTTTTTTTTTAATAGTTCAAATGGGATGAAAAGATTAGGAAAATGGACGATGTGATATTTTGGAAAGCGTAGACTCTTTGCGGGGTGTAAACACATCTTCCCTAAACGGAACATTTTAATCAAATCAATTCAGCTGATCAATTTCAACAATGAAATCGAAGAATATTTTGTTGATAAAATTGCGGCTAGAAGAGATACATCAGCAGGCAGGTTGAAAAGAAGTTTAGGATACTGTGCTCATAGGTAAGATTCCTCTGGACTGCGAGTGGATCCACCTGTCATCATTCCAATTAAATCAGATAGGCCAGAAGAAAAAGAATAAAAGAAATGAATTAATCATTACGTTGAAACATGGGGCTGTCGGTGATTTTCTCAATCAATTCAACGCCGGTGGCGCATTCTCTTTCCTCGTATTCCTCCTGATCCTCGTCTCCCACGCCATCCATCACCTCCTCGTTGAAGACCAGGGTGGTGGGCGTGGCCGTACTGGGAGCCGTGTCTGTCACGATCGTTTCGGTACAATGGACCTTCATTATCCCGACTCCGACGCGTGTCTTGTTCGGTAGCATTTCCATGGAAGAGGTAGAAAACCTGACCTCACTGAATGAGCACCGAGACAAACATAATTAAACCCTCCCGTTTCAAATTGAATTCATCAATTTATTACCTATTTTTCTTGGCCGGAGGGAGGTGAATAGTTGTAGTCCGAGCCGGCCCGCTCATGACCGGAGTGGAGACGTTCGTGCTGGCGTTGTTGGATGGGCTGACGACGGCCGGATTAGCCGTGACCCCGTTGACATTGGCCGAGGCGTTGCGTTCAAGGAGCCGCTGATTGAGCAGCTTCAATTTGTGCTCGCGGGAGGCAATCAGCTGCTGGAGCTGCTCGTTCTCTTGCTGCAATTTGCGGTAGCGTTCCTCTTCTTCTTTCGAGACCGTCTGATCCGTCTCGTCGTCACCGTCACCTGGCCTGTCCGGATTACGAACCACTTCCACCACCTAGGGATGAATACGCTGTAATCTACATTCGAGCCAGTGGGTTACATAATTGGCAACCGCTTTACCTTGGGCAAGAAGATGAGGGCCATGGAGATGAAGCAGCAAAATGCCAAGGCGGCCGTGACAAATGCGAATGAAGCGTCCGCCTGGGAGGAGATGACCAGACTGACGGGTGCCGTGATCAGACAGAGAACCACCACGTTGTAAATCGACATGCCCACGTAGCGGGAATCGTTGATGGAACGAACTGGCGAATAAAATCCCCTTTTCATTATAGAGTAACAAGACCGACAAAAGAGTCGCATTGATTATTTCGGCTCACCTTTCATGCTACGCGTTTCATAGGCCAAAAAGAGACCGAAAATCAACAAAAGTCCTTTGTAACCGTAGACGACACCTATGACGATCAAAAGGTGATTTTTTTTTTTTTAAATTTGAGATTAATTGCCGAGCTTCGATTCAATTTGATTGTGTTTGCAAACCTAGCCAAATGTTTTGATGTTTGCTTTCGCAGTGCTCCATGCTGGGCCGGATCTTGATATCCTTCTCGGTATCAGAGGGATTCTCTAATTGGAAATTCTCTACCATGCGCATCTGAGGATCGACTATGGCCCAGATGGTGAGGATGATGACGTCAATACAACTTAATCCAACCAGCACCCAATCAACCTACAAAAGAACAAAACCTCTAAGAAACAAATCGCAGAAAACTATAAAAAAAAAAGAATAATGAGCCGGAAACCTTTGCTTTAGCCGACTGGGTTCTGCTTTTCTTTTCTTTCATTTTGCTGGTCTCTTCTTTCGATTTCGTTGATTGCCTAATAAAAGAAAAAGACTCCTGAAATAATAATAAAAAAAGAAATGTTTCTTTTTAAGTTTTACCGATGGACTCGCCACACCTTGGAGAACATGGCGCCGAAAGCCAAAGTAAATCCGAGACACAGAAGCCAAGCTCTCAATTGGCAAACGACGGGAAAATGGACGACTGGCACCGTATCGCCATCCATCCCGAGGAGAATGACGCTGCTCAGCAGCAGGACGATGCCAACGAGCATAACATTATTGCACGCCGGTTGAGATAACTCGATCAATCTGCCAAGGGGAGACGACCAGATTAACGATACCATCCAAAATAACGAAAAAGGTTTTTCTTTTTATTTGTGTTCTTTTACTTTTGTTCTCGGTAGACCACGTTGAATATTATGAGGCCAATGGCGGCGGCGATACCCACGCTGGAAACGAGACTCATGGTAACAAACAGCCCAAACGAAACCGTCCTCAATTTATCTGTGTCATAAAAACATCAATAAAATTCCTATTTAGTTTGATTTAGATTTTTAGTTATAGTAATACCAATAATGATGGTTCGATCTTGAGGGATTTTCCCGTTGATCCAACGCGCTTCTGCCAGCCAAGTCAAGTTGTCCGTTTGTGTGTCGTAATAGCCCACTTTGTTGTATTGGCCGTTGATCATTTGTTCAATCAGAGTCCAGGCAATACGATCACCTTTTGAACTGAAGGCCACCGTTCCCTGTCAAAGTTAAAACACCAAAAATAGTAAAGGGAATAAAAATAAATAAAAAGCAGAAAAACAAAGTACCGAGACTCCGAGAAACTGGGTAGCGTTCATAGCCGAATAAATTTCGCCGGCACTAATTGCATCGTTGTAAGTAAAATCGTCCAGTGATCGACCTCTTTCAGCCAGTCGATGCATCGTTCGATTTAACGCTACCGGGAATAATTAAAGAATTAAAACTAATTGCACTAAAAAAAAAAAAGATTTAGATGGGGATTTTCGGGCAAGACTCAACCTGGTAAACTTTTCATGCGAGGGATGTAGACATTGGTGCAGATTCCACAAGACAGTGCAACCCAAACCACAAGTAAAATTCAAACGAAAAAATTGAACTGAAAAATGTAGTAAAATAAAGAAATTGATGCAGATAAAACATGAAGTTAAAATTAAAGGAAATGACGCCGATAAATTCATACCCAGGGCAACCGCCCAAACTGCGTCGTAGGCGAGGGGCGCTTCTTGATATCCGTCCGGAAAACGGATATTAACATCGTGGCCGTTCTTCAGCAGCTCGTTGTTGAGTCGCTTGCGATAATCTTCAACCGTCTATGAAAATACAGCAATGTCGTACAGGAAAGGAGTTTAACCAAGCGTAATAAAACGATTGTAATACCATTCCCGATATCGTTTTTTGGTTATCTTGATTCCAGTTCAGCGCTTCGGTGGTCAAATGTCCCTCGGCTGCCTCTTTCATTTGCTCGCGGGTGCATTCGATTTTCTCCTGGGAGAGATTGGCTTCGTACCAATTGTCTTCATACCAGCCGATAAAAAACCATACGTAGCTCGAGCCGTACAATCCCTGTTTGTACATTTCGCACAAGACTCGGCGGGCAGCCACCACGTAAAACAATCCAACAATAATTCGGGCATCCTGTGAAAATTGAAACACTTACTAATTGAACTTATTTCTGGCACAGAGTTTTATAATATTAATATACTTGACGCCGGAGGTTTCGTACGGATTCACTAGGATCGTTGAGGAAACTTTGGCGCGTTACGATTTCGATTCCTGATTCCCGGCATCGGGTTTCCAGATCTTCCACAGTCTATAGAGAAAGTAATAAGTCAAAGTAATTTTAATCAGGGCCAAGATGAATGAGCAGTAATTACCGATATGAAAACTTCTTCGGCCTGTTGAAGAATAGCTATCCGAGACCAGCCAAAGTTTTGAAGGATTTTGACGCGTGTGGGATTATGAACGGTGGCGGAAGGATGAGTTCTGAATAGTGTAGGAAATCGCTGCCTATTGGAAAGGGCCGGGGAACTAGCACCATATGATAACTAATGGAATATATGAATATTATGATTTGAGTGAAGTTATAATTTGGAAAATAAAAGATGTAAAGAGCATACCACAACAAGATTCCACATTTTTGCTGCTTCAGCCACTGTTGTGCAAACTGTGGAGCATCCAGCCAAAAGCATAAGTTTCTGTGGAGGTTTGTACAGAAGATCGTACATAACCAATGCCCCTAGTCCTGGTTCACACTGCACAATAATAGGATATTTTAAATGATTAGCTTTGTGTTATTATGATTATAGGGGAAATGTTTAATTTCTTTACCTCACTGTCATTCCAATGTAATTTGAGTTTATAACCGGGTAGAAGATCAAATCTGGAGTTAACGTCATCTAAAGCCATCATAGCTGAAGGTTGACAAGCCTATAAGAAAATTAAAGGTTGGTGCCAAATCAAAATATTATGAAAATGGTGATTACGTACCATGCCCCCTTGCCATCCTTCAGTTCCATTAATTGGGAAAATTCCTCCTATATGAAGTACTTTAGTTTTGGGAGGCCATTTGTGGCAATGGCTTACAGTAACAAGAGCAAAAACGATAGAAACTATCAACCGGAATCCTGACATTTTGGGAAGTAAAGTGAACAATATGACAGAGAAAGTCCAGGCTACAATCTCTTTCACTACACTTCTTGCTGTCAGTTCAAAATAATGTGGTAGATTTCATTGAACGAGTCGATTCCACAGTGAATAAGCTTGCGTCATTACGGTGAAATCAAATATTTGAAATCAACTGGGGACAACAAATTCATTTTTGAATTCCTTTTTCAAATTGGCAGACGTATCAATGGTGAGTGGTGAACTACTAACCGTGGACTGTAAGGTAGGGTCGTAGGGAGGCAGAGGTTTTATTGATTTCAAAGCGGTCGTTTGCCAACATTAAGGCCCTGGTATTGCGGGCGACGCCTTGATGCCAAACGTTGCGCATAGATGGCAGTGTTAACCACTGACCAAGCTCAACTGGCCTTTTTATCTAGGCATCGCGAGAACACAAATTTGCGGGATCAAAACAAAACGTGATAGCAAAGTTCTCAACTTGTTCGGCGAGGATTAAGAGAAGTAAATGCATTAACTTTAGACGAGATTTGATTACTTTTAATAAAATTTTTACTTTCAGTTCTATTTCAAACGAATCTTTGAGCATTTCGTCGAAATGGCGAGCAGCTCAACTTTAAGAAGAGAAACATTGAACCTCTACAAAAAGATTTTGCGAATTGGTCGAACATGGAATGCCATCAATCCGATCAAAACTCAAGACGAAAGAAATTATATATTGAACGAAACTAGGCATTGGTTTCTTGCTAACAAAAATGTTCAGAACACTCAGGCCATAAGGGACCACCTTCAAGAAGGGGAAGCAAGACTGGAAATGGGTAATACCACATTACATAAGTTTTACTATAATGATCTAATGTTACTATCTTAACAGCTTTGCACTACAAGAATCCTTACCCACGTCCAGTAAACTTACCACCAAAAACATTCACTGTTAGACAAGGGAAGAAACATGGAATAGCTCAAGAAAAATTAAGAGAACAATCAAGACCTGTTTATGTTAAATCAATTGATCATGAATCTGGGATAAAAAGCAAAGCCTAGTTGTAATTTTGTAAGAATAAATAGTTTCAAATGAATTATGAACAACTAACATTGCGTTCCGCCCATGTATTTCACATAAGAAAATCGGCATACAGATGTTTCATTTTATAATGCCATAAAATTTTCTATTGTGTACCAACGGAAGATTTGGACGCAGATCGGGAACGACGGCGTTTCACCTCCTCTGCTCGCTTCACTTTGGCCTCTTTGGTGCGGAGGGCCAGCAGGCGAGCGTATTCGGCAACCTGTTCGCGTCTGTTGACAACACGCTTCTTCTTCAATGCCATGCGATGACGTTTGCGCTGTAAAACAGAACAAAATAAGCGTTTAATTCTGGATGCAACTGTTCCGTCCGTACACTGAGGAAATATCACGGTCTCAAAGTCCCCAAATTATAGACGAGTTGAATTTACCACCCTTTATTACTTCCAAGCACAAAATTTAATTTGAGCTTGTAATGGGAGAGTGGATGTAGGCAAAGAGAAAATAAACTCACCTGAAGAACGACTGGGGTAACCAAACGCTGGATCTTGGGAGAACGGAAACGTTGTTTCTTTCCTTCCTTCTTGGGCAATGGCCGCTTGATGACGTACTGCCTAACGTCATCTTCCTTGGCAAGGTTGAAGAGTTTGCGGATCTTAGAAGCACGCTTGGGACCCAATCGCTTAGGCACAGTAACATCGGTCAAGCCGGGGATTTCCTAAAGAATCATACGTTTAGTTACGAGTGTGAAGTATTAGTCAAGGCACAAAACATACCTGTTCACCCTTCTTGACAACAACAACTGCCAAGACAGACAAGTTAGCATCAACGATGCATCCCCTGACTGACTTACGCCTCCTTTCACCAGTACGTCTCTCACGGAAGCAGGAATGCCCTTTGGAGAACAAAAGTCGCACACGACCTAGAATAAGAAATTTAAGATTAATTTTTGGTAAATGGTGAAGTTGATTCAATGAAGAATTGCACCAACTGTCTCATCCGTACACTGAGGAAATATCACAATTTCAAAGACCCCAAAATTATAGACGAAGTTATTCTACCACACTTAAATACTTCCAAACACAGCATTTAATCTGTGTCTGTAATGGGAGAGTGGATACAGATAATAGAGCAAGAATGGAAATAGTACCTGTGGTGAGGATACCCTGCTTCATGGGGAATCCTTGTTTGTCGTTGCCACCAGCAACTCTGAATACATATCCCTTCCACTCATCTCCAAGACCATCAGCCTCAACTTCGGCACCCATACGCTTCTCGTAGAAGATTCGAACTTTACGTTCATCTTCAATGTCGATCAACTTCTGTGCCCCAGTGGCGGGGTAACTGATGTTCAACTACGAGGAATAAACAAAAGATTAGTCCTGAAATCACGCTTTGTCGTAAAAACACATTGCTTAAATAAAAAGAGACTATACAAAGCTTCAATTGGAACACTGAAACATTGACAAGCACTAAACTGTCATGAAATTCCACCAGAGACGTGTGTGTTAGCCCGGTACACAAGAATAGGGTTTAACACATCGGAATAAATCTATAGCATCGGTTACAACCATTTCTTAAAATTTAACTACCAGGATGATTTGAAAACAATCAAAGAGAATAAAACAAGGCAGATGAATACAAATAGAAGAGATATTTAAAAAGATGGACACTTTACGCTACCTTCATGGCTGCAACGGAACCACGAAACCAAAAGAAGGACTAAAGTAACTCCGGTAAAGAAAGTAAGCAAGAGCTCTGTTGCCTTGCGTTTGGATTTGATATGGGAAAGTGACAACGCTGTAGGAAAACTGCTGGGTTGCCGGATTGAAAGAATTTGTCGTCAAAATTATAAGATTTCGCCCTTCCCTTGTATTTATTCTCTTTCTCTTAAAAAAAAAAATACATTTTTAAATATTTTCGTTTTTGCAACTTGTATTTGTAAAATTGATTTTCATCCGGATATTTGTACTACAATTTTCTGTTGTTGTGTAAGTTTTTGGCGCTAAATTAGACTAAGGCACTTGATGACTTGAATGAATGATGAAACCGTCTCTCATCTCCGTCATCTTATTGATATTTTCTACATGCCATATATTGTAACGAAATTTTCCCGGCGTGTTATAAATTTTATCACGTCGCGTACATGTCTATAGGCGGTATTTACGAGAAATTCACATGTTGGGTTTTGTCACTCAATACCGTGTTTTTTATAACCTTCTAGTGAATCTAATCAAGCACTTCCGGCGACAATCGTTACCCAATACTTCATCAGAATATTTTCACTCGACACAGATCATGCTTGGGTAAAATCGCAAAGTCTAGAAAAACATAAAAAAATCATCAATCCCAGTAACATTTTTGGTTTATTATATAAAACTGTTCTCTTAGAAACACCATCACGGGAGGGGAATACGAAATATGTGATTTTAGGGTCAAATACAATATAATAGATACCAAGTAGCTCATCAAGGGGCTAATTTGTGTAAAAAATATTGGAAAGAAGACAACAAACAGACCAAAAAAATAATAATAATGCAAATATTAGATAGGAGCTCACATCTTGGGGTAATTATGAGATACGACAGCAAACGTTAATGTTAAATTTTAAAGTAAACTCAAGTTGCCATTACAACTTTAAAAAAAAAATGAAACAAAAGGCAAAAAATTGGTTGCATTGATGCGAGGATACAACAAACAGGAAGTTCACTTGACCCTAATTTCATTTTCCCCTGATTCGTTTCAAGTGCCAAGATCTGAATATTCACCAAAGACAGAGATAGGGTGAAAAAAACACGGTAAGGAATAGGATTACATACCTAATATGTCTAACACTATAATGGAGAGGTGCTGACGTTGGAAATTGTTTTTTTTTTTTTCGAACGGACAGAATTGCACAAGGAAATTACCCACCGCCAACTAAAAGCCAGTAATGGAATTGGCCATACTAAATTTTTAGGAAATAAAGTAGAAAAGGGAACAAGTAGATTTCATGAAAGTATGAGGTTGTTGCATCTCTAGCATCTACTTCGACCAGCACCAATGAAAGGATTTGACATGGGAATGGGTCCAGTGCAAGCAGGCTGAGACAGATCGGATGATGCAGGAAAGGGGAGAAGAAGGCAACACCGAGGATCACAAGCATCTCGACGTTATAGAGGAACAACGACGAGTATCATTTCGCAATTAAGTTTTTCAAAGCTCCTCTGACGAGATACGGACGACGATATTCTGTCCGCGCGCAAGCTCAGCAAGTTCGTCATACAGCTGTGATTGATTTGAATCCTTGATGGCTCCAGCATACAAGATTGGAGCAGGAGATGGGATCGCCTCCACTTCTTCCCAAACCTCTTTAAAGCGTGCACGCTTGGCAGTTGTATCGGCCGAATGATAGTCGTGTTCTAACAAGAAAGCAGGAACGCTTCGTTTCGGATTGGCCGGATACTGTTTGCCAAATTTCTGCCCCCATTGGCTCTTCAATACATCGTTCTTGCTTCCCGGCATAGTTAGCGGGCCTAGTGGCAGAGGGACGTACAGTCCGCTCTCATCTTCTTCTTCATCTTCTCCAATAACCACTTCTCCTCCCAAAGCCATCTCCAGGATCTCTAAATCAGTCATTTCAGAATCGGCGTCCAAAGCCAAAGTATCTTGCAATAACGCTCTAGAACGACCTAAGTTTATCAATATGAAAACAAAAATTTAGCAAAGTTCATCACTTAAAAATATTCAGTGTTCTCTTACCGGCAAACGGTGGCATTTTCATCATGGATTGTGCCATCTGAGAAGCAGCCGAATTTGTCCGGCCATCAGTGAGGCTCTTACTGGAGTCTGGTCTCAAATTCGGCAGAAGGAAAAGGGCAAATGATAGCATCAAAACCAAAAGGCAGGTAGCTGGCTGTGCTGTGTTGCTCGTGGAAATAACTTCTTTGCTGTTGGCGTTAGTAGAAGTTCCTCCAGTAGACGTAGAAGCCGCTGTTATCGCTGCAACTGTTGGCGTCGAAGCCTGATTTCCACCCTGACCAGTCAGAATGCTTTGCAGTCTTTTAAGTTGTGAGAGCAGAGATTTATTCTCCGTTTCCAGTAAACGGATACGCTTTTGAAGTGACATGTTCTCGTCAGAGCACAGCTTGACACGATCTTCGAGGCCGTCCATATAGACACGTTTTCGTTTTCGAGAATCTTGGGCCGAAATCTTGTTGCGGATTTTACGGCGGATACGTTTTAGCTCTCGCTCTTCATGTTTGGTAAGTGGATAATGGCTGGGCAGTTCAACACCTTCCTTAGCCAAGAGACGACGCTCTTCATCTGGATTTAATGAAAACAGTTTAAAAGTCTGTGAGGAAAACCAACCACGCAAGTTAAGTGCTTACCTGAAAGCAGGATTGGAGGATAAGAGGTTTTCGTTGATGATGATGTAGGAGCTGAAGATACTGAGAGTTGAACTGGACCCAAAAGTTTCTTGATAGCGTCAGGGACTTGGGCGGAGGTGGATTTGATTCCACCCAGGACGGCCGAAGCAGCACTTGATACCAAAGTGGAGCCATTACGAATAATTTTCACAGCTTTAATTTCACGAAGATTCAAATCTTTGAGAGAGACAGGGAAGACCAAAGGAGCATTTGTGGATTTGGGGGTAGTTGCAAGAGAAGAAGCAGGTTTGGAAGGATTAATTTCCATATCGGCAGCTTCGTCTATCAAGTGAATGTCGGAACACGGTGATGAGGGGGATAAAGTATCCGGACTACTGACACTGTCTACGTCAACGCTACTGCAGATTGAACTAGCACCGCCACCACCAATTGGGGAGCTAGTAGGAGAAGAACGATCCATTTCGTTCGCTAAAATTTATACAAAGAGTTTTATTACTATATACGACTCATCGTGATTATTTTTTAAAGGTGAAAGGAGGTTTTTGGCACTTACATGGAGAGAGCTGTTGGTCATAATGGAAATCACTGGAAAGGCCACTGTCAGAACTGTTGGAAGCTGGAACAATTTTATCTGTTTTATCCTTTTGATCCCAATTGATCCATTCTAGGTAGTTGGTTGATTGTGTGATGTCATCAAATTTTAGTTCACCAGCAAGAGGAGAATTCAGGAGTTCATAGTCATTAGATTCCCATACTTCCATCTAAAGTCAAATTACAATAACTATTACAATGATACATTCAAATAAAATATTTGCAAAAGTGAAACATACCATGTTCTCCTTCATTGCTTGTTCCAACACATTGGCAGCAGGGTCTTCGATTAAATCTTCAAGAAACACATTGCCATCAACAGACGTATCCAGCAGGTTGTCAAACAAGATTTCTTCGGTATTCATTTTGCTGAAGTCAATATCCAAGAAGAGGTCCAGGTGTCAGTTGTCAGGTGAAGTCAGTGAAGATCAATCTTTGTAATTGAGAAGAAAGGCACAGCTTAAATGGTTGTATGATTTCACCAGCACACTTGTAAGTAACCATCCATGCTCTAATCCATATGGTTGAAGACTGAGAAGCTAAATGTGTAAATGATGCAATGCTCATGATGCAAGAATCAAAACACAGATGTGCCTGATTGGATTCTAGAATTATGCTTGAGTTTTTCTTATCTGAACCCTTTTGTAAAAATAATTTCTCTAAATCACAAAAGCTAGTCACGTCAATGACCGAGGTCATTGGCTTGGTTGGTATATGCTATATGCGTGTAGATGGTTTGACTAAATTTCAAGCAAAGCTGTGATAATACTGATCTTGATAGTCAAATTACATTAAGCCGAATGAGTAAAAAATAAAAATTCGTTACCATCACCAGGCTAGAAATATTTAGTAGAGTACAAGTACTTCCACGTCACGTCAGTCGTTTCCTATCCTCCTAAGGTCTCTGACGTAAAGGGAAGGGATTGGTCGACGCCCAATTTTTGCCCAATGTGCGGGGAATGGTTGGGCCGGCAACTTGGCCCACTTGCGAAGCCGGGGAATAGTGGAATAGCCTTCGTGGTTCTACGCAGCTTACTTTTTCTATTTCCGTCAATACAAAAAATTCATCCGAAACGTAGTCTGCTGCGCTGTTGTCTACGAAAATAATCCCTCTCGCTTCAAGTTGAACCTTGAAAAAATTTACACGACATTTCTTTTTTTTTTGTTCTTTAGTGGATGTGGAATGGCCATAGCATGATGAGTGCCAAGGAAGATTCAGAAACTCTTCGGATTGAAACACTCCGAGAAAGAATTTTCTTCGCTGCGAGAGACGGACTAGCAATTACCCTCTATGCTCTTCTCTCGGAGCTCAGCCCATCTCAACAATCTGAATTACTTAGCCAGGTAAAAGGCTTTTCACACTTATTTTTCTCTCTTATTTATCTTCTAACTTATGTCTAGTACATAAGTGATGATGCAATCCTTAATCAGCTACTTTATTGCATTTTTATTGTATTTACATAATCAGACTCGCACATGACATTTGCTTTTTGCTAGATTTTAAAGAGTTATTATGACATTGCCTGATCGTTTTTCATGTTGTATAAAAAATCTTTCATTATTGTTCATTTATTGAATCCTAAATATGATATCCTGAAGTCTTTAAAATGTCACGATATTTATTTACTGTCCATTAATTGCTTGAATAGGTTTCAGAAGAGCAAGGTCAAAGATGTACACCATTATTAATTGCAGCACGAAATGGCAAAGAAAATGTAGTCAAAATGCTTCTGAGTCAATTCAAACCAGACATTGAACAAGAGGGAGATGTAAAGTTTGATGGATATTTGATTGAAGGTGCTAGTCCTCTTTGGTGTGCAGCAGGTATCAAAGTTGTAAGGATGTGCTACCATTCATTTATTAAGGGACTTTTATTTTTAACTATAATTCACCAGGTGCTGGTCACCTGAAAGTTGTTAAAGCCTTGGTTAAAGCAGGAGCTGATGTCAATCATACAACAAAGACTTTCTCTACTCCCCTTCGAGCAGCCTCATTCGATGGACGGTTGGACATTGTAAAATATTTGATCGAACATAAAGCCGATATTCATTTGGCCAATAAATATAACAACACCTGTCTAATGATCGCAGCATTTAAAGGACATTTAGAAGTTGTAAAATGTTTGTTGGATCAAGGAGCAGATCCCAATCAGAAGGCGCATTGCGGAGCAACAGCTCTCCATTTTTCTGCGGAGTGTGGACACGTCGCAATAGTTCGCGAGTTAGTTGAATTTGGCGCCAAAATCACATGTAACGAACAGGGAATGTCTCCATTACTCTGCGCGGCTGAAAGAACCAAATCCGGAGTTGTCGACTACCTACTGACTCGGCCAGAATTTAGTCGGCATGCAAGAATAGAAGCATTAGAGCTTTTGGGGGCGTCCTTTGCAAATGATAAAGACAGTTACAACATTGAGCTGGCTTACAGCTACTTGCACCGAGCCATGGCGGTATTGATTAAAATTAAAATTTCCTTCCCACTTTTTCAATTTAATTTACAATTTTTCTCTGGCTAGATGAGGTTTGAGAATCCTGAGCAAATCGTGACAAAGCAGTACGTCGACCCGATTGAAGCATACGAAAATTGGAGAGAAGTGCAAACTCTTGCCGAACTGGAATCAATTCGTAACAGTCCAAACGCTATTCACATGGAGAGCCTAGTAATTCGAGAGCGCATACTGAGTATAAACAATCCGGAACTTCCTCATCCTATCGTTTTTCGTGGAGCTGTATTTGCCGACGATGCCCGCTTTGATCGATGCATTGCTCTTTGGCTGCATGCCCTACGTCTTCGCCAGCGAATGCAACTAACAGTATCCAAAGATCTTCTTCGATTCGCCCAGGTTTTCTCACAGGTTAGTTATCAAAAACCCACAAATGAAACGCGTTTATGTTCACAGCTATCATTCTTTACCATGTTTAAAGGTGTTGCATGTTGGGCTAGAATTGCCTTTCGACGTTCTGGAAGAGGTTTTGGCTGCAACGGCCATGGAACTTGAGCGAAATCAAACAAAAATAGCCAATCCTGGTCCTAAAGATGACGTCGAAGTAATTGCGGTACTACACACCCCACAATGACTTTTGTTGCTCTCAAATTTCGTCTTAACCATGTGTCATGTTATTTGAAACAGGAGGAGATGGATTGCAATGTAACCACAGCTCTCTACTTAGTCACGATAACAACTAAGTTAATGTCCAAGGCCACTTCGCAACAAGAACACAACATTTACCGGCATGTATTTAAACTCAATCGACTTAATATTCGAACCAAAGAAGGTTCTTCCTTGCTGCATTTGGCTGCCAGCGTTGATACTCCCGTTGATGAGTTTCACACCGTGGACATTTGCAGGTGCAATTATGTCGTTTAATAATATCTTGTTGACTTGTTGTTGAAATTAAGGAATTAAAGATTTTTTTTTTGTAGATTCCCTTGTGCTTCTACATGCAAATTATTGATCCAATGCGGATTTGATGTGAACGTAATGGACCATCGGCGAAATACGTACGTACATGTCTGCAAAACTCAACTGAATAGAAATCTAAATTTCCATATTTATACAGGCCTCTGCATCTGATTGTTGGTTATCCCAAACCAATTAGTGATTTTGTCACCCTACACTCTATAATTATGACGTATAATATTAATATTTTTTCCAGTTGTTTTTCTATAAAAGTAATCGAGATTGTTTTTAGATTAATTGAAGCTGGGGCACACATGGACGCCGTTAACTCGTTTGGGGAAACTCCTTTTGATGCGGCTACTACAGGTTCGTTTCATTATCTAGAAGTTGTTTAGGCTTTTAATGATATAATAAATTCATTGTTGTTTCACTCTTCCAGGAGTAGCTGAAATTATTCTACGGACGCAGAGTAAGTTGAGTCTAAAATGCATAGCCGCTAAAGCCATTAAAAGGTACGCCCTTAACTACGAGGGTTTAGTGCCTACACCTCTTGAAAGTTTTATCGAGCTTCACGGATCAGGAACTGGATTGCGTTAAGTCTTTCATACTGTACTGTAATTACTGAATCTCTCTAAGGTGCGCTGGCTATGCTTCGTTACGTTTTCTCCACACATTTTGCTTTTGTTCACTCATGAACAGTGCGAGTTGAACAAAATTGCGTATTAGGAGGTAAGATCTATACATAATGTCCATTGAGTCTTTCTCCTTTTTTGGCTAACTTTAACAATGTATGAAATGAAATGTTTTGTTTCTCTTTCATAAACATAGAAGGAATGTATTCATGCATGAATTCTGTACAGACTGATTAGAAAACAGCTGATATTGATTGAATCGTGTAAATAAAGGCGTAAAAAAAAAACATTAGGCTATTATCCACGATGTCTACGTGTCGATGTTTTGGGAGGCAATAGATTCCATAAGAGCTGGGCCGCTTATGGTAGACGTGGTCGCAACAATTATGTGGCGCCCAAGTTGGCGGGACAAAAGATCTAGTGAAGCAACTTCAGCTAACGTGACACCGCCAATAAAGCAAACCAGAATTTTTCCACGAGCGCCCCACTGAGGATGACTGCAATCTCCAATTCGTAAATTGTTACCGAAACAGCGAACAAAATCCCCCAAATTCGGTTCTTTTTCTTTTAGACACTTTTCAACAAATTGGTAAACAAGGGGTGTGTAAATTCCGCCAAAGACGTAGCTCGGATGTTGACCACTTTTTGCGGAACTGTTGTCATCCGACGAAGTACTTTGAGGCAACAAGTTCAAGCGCTGACAAATTTTTCGAAAAGGAACGCGTTCGGATTTGAGTGAAGTTACTTGCGCAACCCGGGCGAATCGGTCGGGGAGTAGTTCTAGGCTAATGCTCTTAGAATCACGTTGGTGAAATAGTCCTAATCGCTGGAGATAATGTAAAGTAGATAAATGTCTGTATCCGTACGCTTGCAGGAGCTGCCTATGAAGAAATTGATATTCTTTTTCAGGCAGACCGTCTTCCATCACTGAGTAGAGACAACACAACCGAAGAGTGGCAAAGAAATCGAACTGACGAGCTGTCGAATCGTCTAGAAATACCAGATATTCTTTCAATTTAGTATCGGTCATAGCGTCTTCTTGCAACCCAAGCAACTCTTCAAGTATTCCTGCTTGCCGTTTCATAACCATCTACGTATATAAAACAAATTATTTTTAGTGTAACACAAAACTATATATTTTTAACACTGAAATGAAAGCTGTGAAAATCGCAGTGGTCATATACCTCACAAGCACTGATGTGTAAAGCCAAAGATTTTTGTTGAGATTGTATCTTTTTTAAATCGTGCGAAACAAAATTTTTCATTTCTTCTATCGAGTCAGTATTTTTGATGTCCCGCCTTTGTTGTAACTCTTTGGCTTTTCTGCTGAGATGTTGAAAAACTACAGATATGTGTTTCCCTTTAATCTTTTAGAAAATAATACAGATTTAATTTTAATAATAATAAAGTAAACTAATGAGCTTAATTTTTACCTCTGCATAAATTTCATCGGAAGTAGAATTTAACATCAACCTTTGTGCCCCTTCAGTTCCATCAGAATCCAAATATACAAAACCAGATTTCAATTTTAAATTCTCATCTAGGACTCCTTCATAAGTTAATTGAGTCAAAAGTAGTGAGGCAAAATCAATATTACGATCTAACATGATCAAGTGATTGAATTCTGATTCTTCTGGAAAAGGAGGCTGAATTTCACTTTGCCATGTACCCAATAATTTGTGGACTCTATGTGATTTTTCACCCAGTGTGGTCACACATGGGAATTTTCCAAACAGACATTCAAAGCTCATTAAAGCTTTAGCAACAGATGTTAATAATGAATTTTCTTCTTTCAAGAAAGAAGCATTGAAAAGCTGAGGAAACTCCAATGACAGCAAATTAGAGTCAAGAGGTATAAAATCCCATGAATAACTATGTAGTGTAACAAAATCTAAAACTCCCAAAGATTCAAATACTGAATGGATCACATTCAATACTTTAGGTACCACAATTATGTGATATGCAATTGTCTTATCTGTTTCAGATTTTTTTAAATGCCAGGCAACATTTTCAGCAACAGCATAAATAGAAGGGATCAAATACAATCTGACCAAATTCTTCCAAGGAGGGGCAACCGAAGAAAGCTTATACATTTTGTCAACTCCTCGTTCTCTGCAAAATAAAGAAAATGTTACAAAACTTATAAATAATTACCAAAACTAACGACATACCGAAGTAAACGAGCGCCTGTCACCAAATCTATCGGTTTCATCAAATCTTCATGAATGACTAAGTCTTTTTGAACATTATTTGGAGCAATTTTTGTTAGTAAACTTAAGAGACGGAATTGAGAAGATTGTCGCAGATTTTCTATATCCATTCTTCAGTTAAAGGTAATATTTTCATGTGTAATTACTATTCGCAAACCACAACACACTCAAAGCAGTGGCCAGAGCCCATCAACGTCAATTTTGTTTTTGAAAACAAAAATTGTCGTCTGCTAGTGAATTGAACACACAATCTTAACTGACCGCTAGATGGATTTACATCTTTCTTATTTGGCGGGCAACGCGAGCTAATCAACATGGAACATTAATCATTGCAAAATATCTTGAGCTGCATGGTAAACTACTCTGTATCACAAATACACAATTACCACAACAAATACACAACAAACCACACATACATGGTTCCACAAACCGTCCGATCCATACAGAATTCTGGCGGAGATGACAACAGCGAATCAGAATCCAGCTTTAAACCTTAAAAGAGACAAAAAAGGATTCACATCACCTAAATTCACGAATTGTAATGTTCCCTGAAATTGAAACAAATCTAAATATGTCATGTGAGTTAAAAAGCGTTGCATTGTAAGTGTAAGTGATGTACTTTGTATTACGAAAACACTTCGTACTTCGTATAGGAATCAAAAGCAAAGTAAGATATACAGTTCAAAATTTAAGTCAAATAAGAACTAGTTGGGACGCTCACGGGTCAAAAAAAGGTAAAATGGGTATGAATTTCAAGGCCACGCCATCGCCATCAGAAGCAAAGATAAATAAATGAAATAGGGATACTGACACGCTGGTCCTTTTGGATTTACAAATGAATGTAAGATCAAAGGATAGTGGAATGTAAGGCCTTATAATATATGTTGAAATGAGCATATACAACATATAGGAAGTCTTGAGTGAGAACAGGTTGATTTCATTAGAAAAGGATTGTGAAGGCACTATACATAATCACTGGAGCTAGTATAAATAAACTTTATGAAATCTTTTACAATTCTCCTTGATCAAGAGCACTATGCATGTCTGATATGATTTTGGTCATTATTTCATTGTACTCAGAATTTTTCTTGAAAACAATATCCAGAAATGGAGGATTAGAAAAAAATCCAAACACTAAATCAATACGACCTAAACTTTTATCAGTGAGATGTGGTTGGACTATTTGTTTCAGCAAGTTCCTACACTCAATCAAAAGCTGCAAATGGGAAAATAAATTAATTAAGTATTAGTGAGAACATATTATAAATAAGGCATAACATACTTGGGTTAAAAATTTCTGATCATAACTGAAATCCACTTCAAAAAATGAAATCACAGTTTTTGCCGCTTTGTGAAACTTGTTTTGGAATTCAGACGCAATAGCCAACTCCTCTTGGGTAAACTGCTCGTTTCTGGCTAAAAGGCTAATTTTGGTCACAATTTTGATGATATTCTTTACAATCTTCTCAGATTCTTTCTTGTTTTGTGTCTAAAATAAATAGAAGTAGTTCAGTAATTGGATTCAGACAATCAACAATATTTTACAATTTTTTACTTACGTAGGTTTTGCAGAGCCTGTATACATTGTCCAGAAGGGAACCCATTCTATCATCAACAAAAACCTTTGCTACCCCTTTAGTTGACATTCTACTAAGTATTTTTTTTTGAGCTTTCAGAGCAATATCTCTGGCTCTAAAGTTGTCCGACATATTTACAGTTTCGATTTTAACACTAAGGCTTAATAAGGCGACTTATCACTTGTTGATTGAATAAAGAGGTTAACGACCGCCTTTATTCCACGATATTCAATGGTGCTTTATAAAAATTCCTAAAATATAAATTAATTTTGCATTTACTGATTTCTGTCTTTCATCTACTTTAATCAATTGTAAGATTTGTTTGTGAAGGACAAAGTAAGCAAATTTTTCGTAACAAAATGAAAGTGCCCGGTATTATCTGCCTTCCTAAACTACGAATAATCTACCCCCACAAAGGGTGTCGTGAGCTCGTGACAGACGTTTGTGCTACAATCCTACAAATTTTAATACGCCATGCGGCCCTTGGTGTGAATTTTTTTTTCTGCCAACGCCCAGAGGCAACACAAAGGTGAAGCGGCTGCTGCTTCGTGTATGCTTGACTACTAATACGACAAAAACAAGAGGGCTGGGAAATGTACACAGTGCAGACGATGTACCTTTGAACTTTCATCTTTTATTTTTCAGTTTTTATCATTCTGAAGTTAAAACATATGGATCAGAGATTTGTTCTCATATCCATATAAAAGTAGTATTTTCAAATATAGTTTAACCCACAAAAAAACGAAGCACTATTATTTCTGTTGCATTCTTATTTCTTCGAAAAAATAAAGATGGCATTAAAAGGAATTAAAGTAATTGAAATGGCAGGATTGGCCCCTGCACCTTTTTGTGGTTAGTGATGATTAGTTGTTGTTAAAGATTTTATCACTCTAATTCTATACTCAACCTCTGCATTTAGGTATGATTTTAAGTGACTTTGGAGCAGATGTAATTCGAGTAGACAAGGTATTTTCTTAAAACAAAACAGCATCGTAATCCTCTGTCCTCTCTACCTCACTTTAATAAAAATGCTTATTTTATTAAATTATATTAAAGCCTAATTATAAGTGGACAGAGGAAATTCATTGTAATGAAATTTTACCTGATTCATGTCTTTTTTATTAGTTAGTATGACTACTGACCTTCATACATTATAATACTTAAAAGTTGACACTTAATTCGGAATAGGCTAATGCACCACCGCTAGATCGCCAAGGAAGAGGGAAGCGGTCGATTGCCTTGAATTTGAAGTCTCCTGAAGGAATTGCTATTGTCCATAAATTATGCTCAAAAGCTGATGTTCTCATTGAACCATTCAGACCTGGTAAAATATTTTTTTCCCCTCAAGTTCTTTATTTCAACTTCACTACCACAAAAATTATTTTAGGAGTAATGGAAAAACTTGGTCTTGGTCCTTCAGTATTACTTAGCCAAAATCCGCGTCTGATATACGCCAGACTTACCGGTAATCAGCACACAAATTTTCCATACAAAAATTGTTTGTTTTTCCCTTTTAAAAAACTATTGTTTTCCAAATAAGGGTTTGGACAAAATGGACCGTATTCTTCTATGGCTGGGCATGATATAAACTACGTTGCTCTGAGTGGTAATCAAAAATTATGTTTAGTAGGTTTTCCACGTCTTCTTTAGTCAAACTTGTTCTCCATTTACATTTAGGACTACTTTCTCTTCTTGGGAGGCATAAAAGCAATCCACTTCCTCCGCAGAATCTATTAGCCGATTTTGCTGGCGGCGGCTTACTTTGTGCGATGGGTATAGCCATGGCATTGTTCGAAAGAGAGAAATCTAATATGGGCCAAATAATTGACGCGTCGATGGTTGAAGGGGCAGCCTATATTGGGTCTTGGATTTTCAAGTCACGAGACATGCCTGTTTGGAGCGGAGTTCGCGGAAAGAGTTGGTAACGACTAATTAAGAAAGATCATCCCCAAAAAGTATCAATACTTATCTATGCAAATTATACGCGATAGGTTTGATGGAGGAATTCATTACTACGAAACATATGAAACAAAGGATGGGAAACACATGACTGTTGGAGCCTTGGAGCCTCAATTCTATCAAGAATTGATTCAACGATTGGCCGATGCTGGAGTAGAGAACGTCCCTGATCAATATCCTGACGATTCCGAAGAAGCTAAAGCAAAAATGAACGACATTTTCTTACAGAAAACCCAGGAAGAATGGCGAGCTATTTTTGATGGCACCGATGCTTGTGTTGCGCCAGTGTTGAGCCTAGACGAAGCGCCTCTTCATGAACACAATCTTTCTCGAGGTAGCTTCGTTCGTAACACGAAAGGTCAATATGATCCAGCACCAGCACCTCGTCTTAGTCGCACACCTGCTCAAGCCCAAAATAACGTTGAGGAACCGTCAATTGGCGAAAACACTAGAGAAATTCTTATTCAAATGGGCTACACCACAGAAGATATCCAAAAATTCGTCAAAAACAAAGTTGCCCATCAGATTAATGGCAGTGCTAAATTGTAAACTAGTAAATTGTTTTTGGGGAGTTCGTCTGCAATTAATATTACAATGATATATTTGTACGAAAAAAATCTCACGTGTCGTATATTCTCCTCAATCAAAAGTTACTGAATAGCAAGAAAATTTAATGAGAATGACAAAAGCTGACGAGGTCATATGTCTGAGACATAAGCATGAGCCTAGTCAAAACAAGCCAAAATAGGTGCCATATTGAGCTTAAAGTTAAGCCAGGATGGAGCGACGTAGCAAGTTTGTTTAATTGAATTGTACGTATCGCCAATGACGGCGGTGCTTGCAGTTGAGGAGATTCCTCCTTGCGGTGTACCGGGTTTTTGTGTTTTATCTATTGGTTATTATATGTATAAAAAAAGTTAATTTTTTCCCCCTTACAACAAGTAAATAATAACTATTAAATTAGCAAAGGCTTGCACACCAGTAAACAGTTGGCGACGAGAAGGAGTTTTTCCCTTCTTCACACTAAACCCTCCTTGGGGTATCTGGGTAGAAGCTGAAGAAGATGGGTGCGCAGCCGACTTCGAAAGTCGTTGGTAAAACATCTCAGCATTCGCAGCTGATGCACCTTTAATAGCATCATCTTCCTGTTGGAAAACGACATATTTATTAAATTTTTTGCAAACATAAAAGCGTTAAATAATAATTTGTTTAAGCAGTAAAGAAATGCTCACCGAACTCGGCTTGGGTAGCCTTTGAAGAATTCCAGTTATGGACTGTTCCTCCAGAGATTTACGCCTCTGCTTTGTCCTCCTGTTGTTACCATTTCCCGATTGTTGTTGCTTATAAGTTATTCGACAGGACACCCAGTTCCGGATCAGTCTAGTAATTTTTAATATAACAATACTTAAATGAGCTATTCACATGTCAAAGAATTGACAAACAAAGGCACCTGACAAACGGGAAGACCATGAAAAAGGAAGAAGAACCGATTCCTAGTCGAACTTTAGTCATAGCGTCTTTTTTGCTATTTGGGAGATCGGCGATGGGGAACCATTGCAAGGCCCTAATTTCATTCCTTGTTCTGGGTATGAATTTTGTTTCATGGGGCACACCGGGTATGATATAAAGTCGGGTTAATTGGTCGTTGACGGTCGTTTCTAAAAATTCCTTGACGGATATCAGATGAGATATGTCGAATCCCGTCTCTTCTAAAACTTCACGCACTGCGCAGCGAGCTGGATCCTCTCCTTCATTAACTTTACCTTTTGGAAATCCCCATGAGCTCTTGGACCAAAATCCTTGAACCAGCAAGACCTGTAGATATATTTCAAAAACCTATTGATCAAAATTGTTCATGGAAATAGTAATATTTCATTAATATACATGGGTTAATTCTTCATTCAAAAGTATAGCACCAAAAGTTGGAACAGCCTGCTTGTATTCACGAAATTGTTCAAGATGCCTTTCAAAATTAGGTATGTACTTATGGAGAAAAGACAAATGCTGTAATAAAAATAAAAAATAAATTAATGTTATTGAAATGTAGCTTCAATGTGTAAAAAATTGCCTTGAATATATTTGCAGAAAATTCTTTTATGTTGCATTGTTTTCTAGTAGAGTTTTCTTCTGAGCAATAGAAGTCTATATAAAACCAGTGTGCCAACTCAATCTGGAAGAAAAGTCTAACCAAGTCCTTTCTCTCCTCTTCAGGTACATTTACAATAAATCGACTGCAACAGGAAAATACAGCAATATTTCAATGTCATAACAACTGACAAATTCATCTCCTCTTACGAACATACACAAGACACATATATGAAAACAAATTAGGGTAACTAACCTGCACAAATCATCCAGAATATCTGGTGGGATTTTGTACATCTGTGCCCAATTCCATTGCTCTACATTCTTTGAAGGAGTTTGTAGAGGAACACTCATGTCTTTTAAATGAAAGGGGGAAAACGAATAAAATAACAGACTGAAATAAGTGAAATGGTGAAACAAACGTTGGTTTGTTTATCTTCGTCTGACTTGAATTCTTTATCTTAACTGTCTTGTCAACGCACGTCGCCGGGTCGCCCCCTACACAAGACCAAATAGGTATGTTTGCTAGAGACGTATGTGAACTTTTCAAACTTGACTAATATCAGACTTATACAACTTAAAGTTTTAATTATTTATATTTTAATAAATTAATATGTTTTTATTTTTTTTTTAATAATTTTCTTTTATATCGAATTAGAAATATTTGATTTGATTTGTAAACGACGTGCTTGGCCGAATTTCTTCTTTTAGTACGTAGGTATTGGCTAAAACTCGCCATCTACTGGTCACACTCAACACCAGCGTTCGTGTAGGTCGACGATCTACTGTTTACGATACGTATGACGATACGATACTAGATCTTTTAATTTTTTTTATAGTGTTACGGTATATGAACGAAAGTTCAAAAATGTCAGTGCGGCCTTCAATACTATGTATTCTTCTCAATAGATAAATGGCACGGAAAATTTACGATCCAAATGAAGATGAAAATTCTACACCGTCCGATTCTGAGCTGCAGATTCAAAGCAGAGAGCTATACACAAATTTCGTCCGAGAAGAAATTGAATTACAAGGATTACCAGTTCCAGATGTTCCTGTGTTGGTGTTTCCTGACTTTTTTAAACTTTTTTTTTTCTATTAAGTTAGTTATTAATTGTTTACTTTCCTTAGACTTGATAACATTCAGTTCAGCAACCCTCTGTGGATATGCAATGCCTCAAACTTGCGACAACTGGCTAATGAGTTTTCTCAATCACCACTTAGAAATGAAGTTCGACTAAGAGCCCAAAGTGTTGATTTGACTACCCTTAATGGACAAAATTTTAGTGAGATGATACAGGAGATCTTCAGTGTATGATAGTTTTTTAATAATTCTGCTCCTAGTTTCTTTTGAAAACCTCTTAACACATAGTAACACAAAATGAACTATTTTCTAATAGGGGGGAACTTTAACAAGAGAAAGAGTCCTTGTGGTGTTTTTCTTTTGCTCAGATGTCACCTTATTTGCACTGCAAAACCACACCCTGAATCTTTTCTCCAAGTTGATTCAATGGAGCACAGATTACATTACAGGAAGATTTTCAAATTTCATCTCTAGTCAAGGAGGATGGGTAATTCACTAACAAGTCCCTAATTATTCTGACCATTTCTTGACTAATACTTTAAATACTATTTCTAGACAGCTGTTTTGAATAATTCTATTAATACTTTGCTGAAGGTGTCAGCAACAGCTGCATGTTGTGTAGCAGTAGTGGCCATGCTGGTATTCATTAGGAATAACTGGAAATAGCCAAGCATGACAATAAACAATTGCTCAACTATCTAGTTCTAGTAAGTAGTAACAACTACAGTATATTACTATAAGTAAACACACAATTCAGCTAGTCACATCACTTGTTTGTCAAGCTTCTAACAAAAAAAAGTACCGGTTGGTTTACGGAATTATTCTGCAGCTATTTTCTGACAAATTTCATCCGTATATTCGGAACATTTTCCTTTACCTCCTAAATCTGCAGTTAAATACTTCCCTTCCTGCAAAATCATGGGAAAAAAGACCAAGATGACAGTCTATAACAACATGAAAAAATAAATTTTTATAGCTATCTAACCTTAATTGTGGCATAGCACGCTCTTTCGATTTTTGCAGCATGTTCGGGGAGATTCATGTAGCGCAACATCATGACGGCTGACAACAACAGGGCCGTTGGATTAGCTTTATCTTGACCAGCAATGTCAGGTGCTGTTCCATGAACAGATTCGAAAATGGCTCCTTGAGTTCCAATGTTTCCCGAAGGTGTCAAACCTAATCCTCCGACAAGACCAGCACAAAGATCGGAGAGAATATCTCCGTAGAGATTAGGCATGACAAGTACGTCATACATTCCAGGATCTTGAACCATATTGAGACATACAGTATCTAGATAACGTTCTTCGAACCGAATATCTGGATTCTTTTCAGCGGCCTCACGGCAGCAGCGGAGGAAGAGACCATCCGACATACGCCTGCCAAGTATGAAAAAATTAGCAATTTTCATAAATTTGTACGTCGTAAAAATCGAATTACATAATGTTAGCTTTGTGCACAGCTGTGACTTTTTGCCTCCCATTATTCCTAGCATAGTCAAAAGCGAATTCCGCAACACGCCGCGAAGCTCCTTCCGTGATAAGCTTGATGCTCTGCACCACGCCATCAACAATCTCGTGCTCGATACCGGAATACTCTCCTTCTGTGTTCTCGCGAATTGTAACTACGTCAACATCATCATAGAGAGTTTTGTACCCTTCAATTGATTTACATGGTCGTACATTAGCATACAGATTAAATTCCCTGTAAGAATAATTGAAAAGAAAGTCTATTTATGAAATATTCTGTGATGAATTATAAGAGTTTTTGCATTTACTTCCTAAGTGCCAAATTTAGAGATCTGTGACCTTTCCCAACAGGGGTCATCAAAGGTCCTTTAAGTCCAATTGTGTTTTTGTTCACTGAATCAATTGCAGCCTGGGGAATGCCAAATTTACCATCTGGACCTTTCACTGGAGTCACACTAACTACTTCCCACTCAATGGGAACCTAAATGTGCAAAAAATTGCAATTACTTGAGAGTTCAGAAGATGTTAAATTAAATAATTACATGAGCAACAGTGAAAATCTTTTGAACAGCAGCAGAAATTTCAGGACCGATGCCATCTCCAGGTATTAGGGTTACTGTGCGTACACCTTCTGAATAATGTCTCAACTGCGATCCTATCAAGGATTTCAGCAAAGATGTTGTCTGAAAATAATAATTTTATAGAACCAAATTAGATTAATTACGACTTTCCCTTGTTAAGCCTTACATTTCATCGGTAATATTTTATATTGACCACTATTCATTAATGTAACATTACGTAAGGGAAATTTTTCTTTGTTTTCGTAAAAGTTGATCTATCTTTCATTGAATAAAACCAATCCCTAACTACAAAAAAATGATAACAAAATTTCTGCTAATGGAAATTTTGTTTTATTCTTACCCGGCGGGTAGCGGCCATTATTTCCGGGACTAAAAGCGGGACTGATACAGTATGGGTCACCTGATTGAAATGCAGTGCAGCAGCCGACGTTTTTTTTAGAGTACTGCTCTTCTACTTTTCTATTAGGGATGCACTAGTTCGAATAAAACAAGTACGTAGATATAAACTCGTTTATGTATGTTTTATTGGACAAGTCACCAACTTAACTTCATTAGGTACTCCAATTTAAATTTAAAGGATGATAATAATAAAAAATATATATTTGCTACTTAATCGCCTGAGAGCGCGACAACATTTCTCAAACAATGAACAGGCTTAACATTAATTTGAATTTTGAACTTCCGTACTTCCCTTTACATTTTACAATCCTCCCCCTGTAGAAACCGTGCATTTTACAACCGTCAATCAAGAAGACAATTTATTCACTTAAATTCTCGCGGAACATTCTGGAAAGATTTAATTAGTAAGTTAAACAAAACTTACATTTGTCTAATTGTCTACTTGTTTTAGACATTGTTCTTTTAACTCAATTTTAAAATTATAGCAATCAAGTTTTGCTGGAAAAACAAGAGTTTATAATTTTATTACTGAACAAATGAAATATCACTATTAACAAACCTCTAGGATATTTTTCATTTACAAGGAGAACACTTTTCACTGAAAAGTTTCTATCCAACAACCTTAAATTGTTCATTCTTAATTTCTTATTACTATTCCTTCTCCTGATGTATTACGCGCGTCTTGGTACTCTTGGAGTTGGTTGATAACAAGAACTCTTCATATCCATACATTGTTCATTTTCAGGATGTGTCTCGAGATTGGTAAAAAAGGATGTAGCCAGTTTCTGAGGCTTTTTGTACATCTGACGTTAGACCATAGAAATCTTCCAATGCAGACGGATCAATTTTCTATGGAATGGAACCAAACAAATAGATAAAAAACGAATATTTTAGCAAAAATAAAATCAGAATTACGTCAACTATATCATCGTCAAATAACAGCCAAAAGTCGTGACTTTTGACAATTGATATATAATGACCACGGTTGGGCCCGCTTCCGCAATGGACGACTACTGCTACCAAGTCATACAATCTGTCAGGGCATTCTTCAGACTGTTATTTAATGAAAAGAAATCGAAATTAATTTAAATTTAAATATTTGGCTATAAATAAATTATGTACAGTGTTAAATAGCCGCAGCTCAAGTGGAAACACCACTCGATGTGAAACTTTTATGTGACGATTGTACTGTTCGACGTACTTGAACCGCTTGAGATGCAGTGCAAGGATCAAAGGAAGTTTCTTCACTCGCATGCATTTCTGAGCTTCCTGTAGAAGCGAGAAAAAAAACTAGGTATATTAAAGTGTTGGAAGTGCAAACTTAAATGAACTCACTTGATAAGAACTGCAAACATCACACTTGAATTTGTTGTCAGTACAAAGGGTTTCAGTGGACGAAAATGTTCTTAAACAATGGGTAATACTAGTATTTTGGTCAACGTCAACCTGCAGATCAAAAAAATCTTCTTCCTTGTTGCTGACCTGTGAAGAAAGTGTTTAAGGAGATTTAAAAAAAAAAGATCGTTTTCCCATGACTCATTTCTTGATTTCTAGAGCTTCTTTGAAAGAATTGCATGACTTCTAATAACTTGATAAAAAATTGTATCATTAAAAACAAAATGAAAGCTGAACCACGTAAGCAGATGTAGCCCACCCACAATGATAATTAAAAAAAAAAATGTTCAATACGTACAGTTTCGCAGTTTAAGCAGCGAGTTTCACTGGTGAGGATTCCTTGAAAAATTTCATGAACCCACGTTGATTCATGGTTTCCAGTGGACGTCATCGAACCGTTACTGCCATCAAATTTCAGAGACGCGGATCCGTTACAGGGATCTTTAGAATTCTGAACCTTTCCATTAGTTGTCGGTGTCGCTGAATTGTTTGTTTGGTGTCGTTCAGCTGTTGTTTTAAATTAAGCATTAAACCTTTTTCCAAACATGCAACTCTATCTACTCCTACTCTACCAACCTGTTATGATTTCGCTGATATGATTGATCAAGAAATTTAGAAATTCATGGGCATCTTGTTGCATATAGTTATCAAATTCTTCTAAATACGTTAAGTTAAATATTAGTTCCCAAAGCTCCCAAAAAACTATTGATGAATAAGTTGCCTTTTTCTTTCTTCAGCCTAGCAATAAACTTTTTGGGAGCTATTGTCCCAACCTTTTTCTTCTGGGTAGTAATGTTATGAAAGAGATCAGCTAGACATGTCAACAATGTTTCTTTGGATCTCTTGTTCTTCATTTTATATTCCAACACTTTTTCACGAAAAGGTTTGCAGAAATATAGAGCTTGAAGGACAGAATTTGAATAACAAGTATTCCCAAACTAGATTTTAAATTCAAACATAGTTTAAGCTATTTTCATCGACACATTTTATGTGTTATAAGTCAAACTTACATTTACAAGTCCGAAATAGTGTTCATTCGTCGGAAATTGTTCAGATCCGATTTCTTTTTCAAGCTGAGACGCGTTAGCTCCCTTAATTAAAAATATGTTTGCATCAGGGATTATTTAAAGCTATAATATAATTTTTACCATTTTTTGTTGTGTAAATTGAGAAGTTTTCTAGATGAAGTTTTCACTAATCTCGAGTATCGATGAAAATAAACACGATAGTCGCAATCGCTCAAAATACTACAGCAGTGCCAGATTTTACTTTTAAGTTTGGTGGAGGCCATTGTTATTTGTTAACTCGGTACTCGGTGTCTGTCGGAATACCTCCGTTTTTTTTTAATTATGCCATGCCAGATAAGTTCTAAAATTTAGCTATTGGTCTATAAAGTAAACTAATTAAATAGCCGTTTAGATCTAGCCTCCAGCAGTAAATACAAACATATCGCTAAACTAAGCCCAAAACTTAAAGTTTGTATTCATTTTTAGCGGGATTATTTTTTTCATTTCTTTCTTGTTATACAGCGCCACCGCTAGTTTACTAATTAAGAAATATGTATCAGTGCCATTTCTTAACATTGAATACATTTAGTTTATCGAATATAAATATATCGAAATAAAGCATTCCGGAAAAATAAAATTTATTCATATCAAAGATTTTCATTTTGAGCTAAAATAGTTAGGACTACCACTCGCCAGAGTATACCAGCTGACAGTCAGTCTATCAGTCTATCAATTGCAGTTGACTGGCCTTTGCAGTTCAGAAGTTGTTATTTTGTAGCCTATTCCCTCCAATTTCCCACAATTCGATTTTGTGCTTTGTGGCGGTAATGTCGATAAAAGGTTTTCACATTCAAGTAACATTCAAGTAATAGTTCAAATAAAATGGCGAAAGATGAGAAGATGAACAAATCGATTGAGACTAAGACACCACTACGTGCGATTGACAAGTTCTTTGATATTGCCACACCAGTTGATTCGCCTGATCTATTAGACGAAATTTTTGAACCTCCTAATAAGGTAATTTGTTGAATTCTTTGCTCCAACATGTATAATAAATGGTTTTTTTTATTTCAGAAACTTGTTCCACAAAATGAAGAAGTTGTCACACCTGTAGTAAGTTCTCAAAGTAGTCAGAGGGTTCAGAAAAGGAAACTTAATGATGAAGTACTATCTCAAGGAAATGTCTCAAAAAAGAAGAGTGTTGATGAGACACGGACTCACAGCTTTCAGGATGATTCCGTCTTTGATAACTCTGAGATTCTGTCAAACTTAGGAAGTCCGAGTTTAGATGTTCGACCAATACCAACAAAAAAAAACAAGAAACGGATGTCAATTTCTGCTTATTCCAAAGCATTCCAAAGCCAGCAGCTCGGTCAGCAGTCACAGGTGGTCAATACCTCTGATGACCTGGGTGAATCAAATATTCCTTCTGATTTAGGAAGTCCAGATAAATTACTCTCTCGAAGACCTTTGAAATCTAAGAAACATACATCTACATCAATGTTTCAAGAAACCCTTGATGGGAAAAAAGATCAACAAGAACAAGATTCTGAAGAAATCCCCTCATCTTTAGAAAGTCCTGGAAAGAAGCAAGAAGTTAGTCGCCTTCCTAACAAATCTAAAATGCGAATGTCGACTACCACCTTCAAAAAGGTGTTAGAAGATGGACAAGAACAAGATTCTGAAGAAATTCTCTCATCTTTAGAAAGTCCTGAAAAGAAGCAAGAAGTAAGTCGCCTTGATAACAAATCTAAAATGCGAATGTCGACTACCACCTTCAAAAAGGTGTTAGAAGATCAACAAGAACAAGAATCTGAAGAAATTCCCTCATTTTTAGAAAGTCCTGCAAAGAAGCAAGAAGTTAGTCGCCTTGTTAACAAATCTAAATCGCGAATGTCGACTAGAGTAACAAAAAAAACTCTAGAAGACGAGAAAGAACAAGATTCTGTGGAAATTCCCTCAGCTTTAGAAAGTCCTGAAAAGAAGCAAGAAGTTAGTCGCCTTGATAACAAATCTAAAATGCGAATGTCGACTACCACCTTCAAAAAGGTGTTAGAAGATCAACAAGAACAAGATTCTGAAGAAAATCCCTCATCTTTAAAAAGTCCTGCAAAGAAGCAAGAAGTTAGTCGCCTTGTTAACAAATCTAAATCGCGAATGTCGACTAGAGTAACAAAAAAAACTCTAGAAGACGAGAAAGAACAAGATTCTGTGGAAATTCCCTCAGCTTTAGAAAGTCCTGAAAAGATGCAACAAGTTAATCGCCTTGTCAAAAAATCTAAAACGCGAATGTCGACTACAGCGTTCAATAAAGCTCTACAAAGCCAGAAAGAACAAGATCCTGGTGAGATGAAGAAATCAAAAGCACTCTTAGAAACCCCAACTAAAGCTAGTGATTCTGATTTGTCTGACGATAGCGACATGCCAGAACTGGAATCCTCAGATGATTTTTCTCCTTCTACATCATCCACACAGATAATAAAAAGTAAACACTTAATGACTGGCCCGACAGTGGAGCCAAGAGAAAAGAATGACATTCCTGCATCATCAGAATCCCCTCTTAAAGGTCCTACACTGGAAATCCCAAACGTTTTGGTGTCTAACAGATCTAATTTAACGGCGGTAACCTCGCATCACGCAACTCTTCCATTAGTCGACGAAGAAATAGAAGAAAAAGGAACGGTTTCGCGTCCTTCCAGCCGAGCATCAAATAAGTCATCATCGTCATTAAATGACAGCAAACGAAGCGCAGTCCCACCTTCAGCTTCAGGTAACTTATAGAATGACAATATCCCGTTTCCTAGCCATATTTAAAATACCATTATTGTTTTCTGTATATTGGTAGATAATGATCCCGAAGATGCTGATGCTGAATCAGTTTCGTCGGTAATTAAGAAAATTAACAGAAGTTTGCGCAGTGCCAGTCGAGCTTCCAACAAAACAACGACGGCAACAAAGTCTAATGATAACATTAGTTCCAGCCGAGCCTCCAAATCCTTACCGGGAAATAATGATGTGGCGTTGAAAAAAGCAAATAATTCATCACGGTCAACCGCTTCTCGCAAAACTACTTCGCCTTCCGCTGAAGAAACGAGAAATATTTCACGGAGTTCTAGCAGACCCTCTCAATCATCGTCTTCATCAAATGTAATCAGAAGAAAGAAAATTCAACGCCCAGACTCAGGTTAGTGTTTCACTCAGCTTTAAACGATCCTTAAATCTTGCCCATTCAAATAATTGTAATTGTTCTGATACATTATTCAGATGAAGACAATGGCCCCATATTGAATCTATTACCATCGCCTAAAATCAAGGAAATTGAAAAAAAATTGCGGAGCTCTAGCCGAGCTTCCTACAATTCCTTGTCAGAAACAATTGATGATGTTTTCAACAGCCCCAATAAATCAACACGATCAACTGCTACTCGCAAAACTCCTTCGCCATTACTTGAAGAAATTGAAAGTATTCCAGGCAGTTCAAGGAGGGCATCCGAATCAAAGTCTTCATCAAACGTAATCAAAAGGAAGAACATAACACGCCCAGAATCAGGTTGGTTTTCCGTCAACGACTTTATTATTCCAATTGTCTTCTTTAAAAAATTACTTAGGTGAAGATGATGATCCTGTATTGGAATTGCCATCGCGTTCTAACCGACCTCCCAATAAGTCGTTACCGGCGTTCTCCAGAGTAATCTTAGATTCCGATTCAGGTTTGTCCTAGTTGAAAATATATTTCTTCGTTTATCTTCCATTTACGAATCCATTTATGTAGAATCGGAATCGGAAGAACCTGACGACCTCTTGTCGAAGCAAATTACGGAACCCATCAACAAAACTCCATCTCCCGTCATAGAGCAGGTCGAAGAAGCTAAAGCATCGTTGTCATCATCTGGAAGCCGCTCACGAGGAAGTCTTAAATTTCAGTCTCTGGCCACCAAAGAGGATCGTAGTACGATTCAACCAATTGTGGATGATCTACTATTGATCAACGAAGCTGTAAATTATTTTTCACTATCTATTTCATTTTGTCAATATCTTGTTTCATTATACCTAGAACTAAATTTTGTTTGTAAATTCGTAGGAAGTGGAGGAAACTCCACCAAGTGATAACGATTCCATAGACGAAAAGTCTACAGAAGAAAATAATGAGGAAGAAACGGACGAAGAGTTATCTGCGAAGTCGAGAAGACTAACGCATTCTTTGCCTGAATCCAGCAAGTCTAGTTCCCGCAAATCAGGAAAAATTGGGATGAGTCCAACCAACCGATATCCTGCTCTTAAAAACTCTACGGTAGTAGCAGGAGGTGCAGATTTCGGTGGAGCTCCGCTCAGCATGTCCCCAATCAGACCTAGTGAGCAAGGTGCTCCTACACAGATTTTCTCAACTAAAAAATCGAATGCATCAGAATCCTCTAATGCTGGAACAGTGACTAGTACGAACGTAACATCACCTACGTCAAGGAATGTTCAAAAGACTCCTTTACATCCGTCTACCCCTGCTCCGTTCGCCAAAAAACGGAAGCGTTCCATAACCCAAAGCCCAATGTTCATGAACGTGATGAAGTCTTCTGTGAAAAAAGCTATAAGAAATGTTCAGGATCAACAGCCTTCGACTCAATCTACTCCAGCTCCTGATTCAGCTACACCTGCAGCTTCACGCGTTCCGGTAGCGAAAACTGCTCAGGATAAAACACAATTGACTTCTACTACACCTGCTCTTTCACGCGCGTCTGTAGCCAATATCGCATCCAAAGGATTAAGTATTTTAAATCCTGGGAAAGGGAAGTCATTAGTTAAGTCAGCACTTGATGAGAAAGCTGAATCTTCTAATACAGAATGGGAAGACGTGGAAGATGATCAAGAAAGACCGATCCCGCGTTGCATTGCCATTGCTTTTGAGGTAAATTTAATTAAATGGGATTCACAGTAATATCTTAAACTAACCAATTCTGTTATCGCGGTTTTCAGAATATTGAAGATAGAAGCAAGGATTTTGTCCCATTAGAAAAACGACTGAAGGCAGATCCTGTTTTTCAAGCGAAAGTCAAGTTTCAGCGGGCCAAAGTGGCAGCCCAAAAAGCCGAAGAAGCGGCAGCAGAAGCGAAAAAGAAGGCGGCTAAGAAAAAGCCCCGTGCAGTTAGCACCAAAAAGAAAGAAGAAGATAACATTACAAGTGTGGCATTCAATAAAGCAAATTTCCGCTTCTACGCAGGCGCCAAAGTGACGAAAGAAGCTTTGGATGCTGTACACGGCTTGGTGGGAGAATGGTTCGACTTTACTCTCGACCAAATGGAGAATTTTTGCATCGACGAAGGTATACCATCCTTGGATTCGTGGGAACACTGTTACAAGATGATGAAAAGGCAAGGTATTGTTAAGAATTACATGGAATACTCTGGCCTATGCCACGAATTATTATTGAATGATGAATGCCAACTACTCCTTCCTACCACTGCCCCGCCCGAATATTACGAATGGAAACGGAAAGCAAAGAGGGAACACAAATAGGCATTGTTTCGTTTTTCAAGCATCCTTGTTTCAAGTTCATTTTTTTTATTACAACGATTTTACACGCAGGTAAAATGTGCCATTTTGGTTATTATGTTTTATCCTGCGTTTCCCCTTGTTTTAAGAAAAATTCCGTTTCCATATTTGAATTCCGTAAAATCAAATCATACATCGCATCCAGCCTAACAAGTGCTTACAATATGCTTTGTATTAATAAAGAAATTCACGTTTAAAATAGCAATAGTACCAAGTAATTCCATGTATTTTTGTTGTCTGCGGGTTTCTCATGTACTACGTTTTGTCATTCTTTTGTTCAAATCCAAAGGCTTATCGGATTTATGTTTCGGCAAATTAGATGTGTTGCCAAAAATTTACATATGAATGCATTTGGAAATACAGATGGTCGCGAAAGTGTTTTTTTGCTCGCAACAAGTTACACAGTTAATACTAATTAAATTTTTTATTTTATGTAAGGTTTTTTTTACCAACATACCAACTCGTGTATAGGTGAAAAAGCGATGACAATACCAAGTTCCGGCATTTTGTTTTCCAATAAGCTATAAATACCATCAAATATCCAGTTTATCAAGATTTTATAGCTTGATGTTCAAAGCATATTATGTTGTGATTCAGAATAGCTTTAGCTTATTCTTGGCATTGTTTCAATTGTCTAAAATCAAAAATTTTCTTGCCAGAATGCAGCAACTGTCCAGACGAAACTCAAGAAACCCAAGATTATTTAGGTATACTTTCCTAGACGTCCAATTGGTATTAGCTTATTATAAATTGTACTTGCCTGGCTTTTAGTAACAGTTATTCTATAGGATTTTACGACAGCAATCTCGGTAAAGCAATTTTCTCCCTATTCTCCATAAATTTTGAGTCGCCAAGTTAAGAAGAAGAAGAAAGTAATTATATGCCTTATTGAAGTATTTTTTAAGAATTAGAACTAGAATATTTTTATATAAAGTACTTGGAACCAAAGAAGTAAGATGACAAACCTGCTTGATAAGTCACGTCTGACAGTCTGCAGCAACATTGTTTACAAAAGTCATCTATTTAAAGCGGGCAGAGATAGTGAACTCCAAGGACGTGACTTTGCGCACGGGATGCTAGAATGACTACTGCAAGGTGACCCATTCCGCTTATTCGTCGACTGGCTTTCTTTTTGGTTCTAGAGCTCTTGACTTTGCGATTACATCAGGGTCAGACGGAATTTTTCACAATGAAGGGAAAAAAAACATAAAAACAATGCTTTTATTGGCATGCCTAATTAACGTTAAAATGACACGATGGTAGTCTTTTGAATGCAGCAATGATGGCAATAATTTTTTTTTTCTATTTAAGATAAGAGAATAATGCGATGTGGAATGTTGAATGGAATCGCTTGAATGACCGCAGCAGTACAAATTAATTGCTTGGATAAGGAAACCTTCACTTCTGTCGGATATCCCCGTAAAAAAGCCATTTTTAAGTCTTCAAAATAGGTACTGCGTCTATCTGCTGTCAAATCCAAAACGGATCTGATTCCAGCAGCAGCGCTATCAAATGTTATGTTTGCTAACGTCCACGGTTACGGTTTCACGCTCAATGAAAATGTAGATGCCCTCTCTTCTATTCTTATTCAGTGGAAAAGGGAGTGACACGGCCACTGTTACTTGAAACCATCAACTTTCCGGGAAGCAGCCTGCGTCAACTGGGGAAAAAGTTGGAAGTGTTGTATGACAGATCAAATGTAAATTAATTTGATTTACTTGACAGATACCTTACAAGGCAGGAAGGTGGACTTGACACATATGATGGTTGGGTAGAGGTTTTACTCGCGGTTTTCAACTCGATCTTCTCTTTTCTAATGTTTTTTTTTTTGTAGTGCTGGCGTTGTTTCCTTTACACGCTGTGATTGATGTGGAAATAACCTACAAATAATGACGATGTTGGTGGTTCCCAGCGTTTTATACCTATCCATATTTAAAAAAAAGTCAGTAATGCGGATCTTATTATAAGGCATGTCTTTTCCACAGGCATTCTTCTTAATCGGCACATCCAATCATGTATGATGAAAAGCGTATTCAAATACCTCTTGAAATTTCTATGCAAGAAAAACAAGATGAGATGTTTGAACAAGGGATGATTACTACAGCCCATCCCAAGATTTCCGCCTCCGGCTTTATTTCCTGAAGAGGACCTCCCCTTTATCATTCTACCTATTGTTTTGTAACATGAGCTGTGGGATGTAATCTAGCTGATGAACAAAAACAGCCTTCCGTCTGTCAGTAAGCACATATAAGGGACGTGGATGACTAGCCACAGCTTCATTTCTCACGATTACATATTTCTTAGAGGTTTGTCGTCAATCGGGAGAACTTTAAGGTAATTCTTTAGTTTACTCGAGTTTTTACTAAAACTAATTGTCAATTTGCACACATTCTCAGATGAAAAATGTATGCATCGGAACACTTTTTTTGCTTTGCATCGTACCTGTTCTCCTATGGCCAATGGAAGAGTCACTGCATCCACTGCCAGCATCATTGGGTAAATTAACTAAGATTTTTAAAGAAATCTATTTAACTAAAAATGTTAATCTTTATTAAAATACTATTACTTGATTTTTAGCGGAAGAAGGATTCAAAGTAGCTGGTCGGCATCCGAGGGCAGTTCGTTCTACTCCAGCTACAGCAACTACCAGTAGCCGTAAAACCTCGACCAAAAGTCCAGTTCCGGCAGAGCGTAAGGTGTCCACTACGACTCACCATACTGGCCCGACGCTCACTCCTACCCACCATTCTCAATTAAGGACAACGAAAAAAACCAAGTTAAATCGCCCAACAAAACCAGGAAAGAAGTATACACCCCGCCACCATCAGCAAAAGAAACATAAAAAAATTACTGAAACCAAAGCCAAACGATCGGATAAATCAACTTCTAAATCCCGTTAGTAAAACATTTTATACTTAATAGACAGCTGTATCGATAATCAACTTGTTCTTTTTTCGCAGATTTGAACAATGGCAAGCAGTAGAATACCGAATCCTAATTCGTTGAATTAAAAGCTTAATTGTGAAGAAGTCGTTCGCCCACTGTTGTTGAAATTCCGAATTTTTGGGGTAGGCTAAACATTTTTTGCATTCCATTTTTTAAAAATAGTTCGCCAGTCTTTGTTTCAAAATTGTTCAGCTTTGTTCGTCTGAAACTACTGTTTAATACAACACACCCAAGCTTTTTTGCTGGTTAGTGGTTACCAATGTTGTATTTAATCCTTAATTTGAAAAGTTCTATGCTATGAACAAAATTATTTGCGACGAGAGTAGTTTTTTTTTCCTTTTGAAACATTTTCATCATCTGGATCTTCATCTGTCTGGTCGTCTTTGTCATCGGCCTTCTCATTTTCATCATTGAAACTATCTTCTTCACTCATCATCATCTCTTCGAAAACGACATAGTCTTCAAGACTAAAGCCTTTGAATTGGGACAGAAAAATTTTGTCAGAAGAAAAAAATAGGTCAGGAATACTTGGATTATTTGCCAATCCTTCTTTGTTCTTTGGATCGATTTTCTTATAGAAGCCTGACCTATAGGCAAACTTATGCCGGGTCTTAATCAAGATGTAAGGGCACTTGAGAATTTTTGATTTGGCAATAGTAGGTTTGTTGATCAACATCTCCATAATGCAATAGTCAATTTTTTGGTTAGTGATTAAACTGTTGTCAATCAAGGTGTTGGGTGCAGCAAGTGCTGCAATTCTTCCTTGATGGTCGCCTAACTGCTTTGTTAAATTTAAATGGTTCTTCTTCAATATTCGAGGATCACGATCAAAGATTTTGGGTTCCTGAACAAGAACTTCTTTAATTTCTTCGGTTTTAAAACCAACAGATTTCAACACGTCAAAGCTGTGGCATAGCTTATCAGTCTGATAGCTTGGTAACAGTGGATTGTCAAGAAGCATTTTTGTAGTTTGCTTCAAAGAGAAACCCAAATCTTGAAACTTCCGTAGAGAATCCTCCCAAACTTGTTGACCAAGAGAATTTTGCATGTCTTCTATTTCTTCTGGTTTAGTGTTAAGGCGAGCCAGTATGGTTTTACTCCACCTATTTCCTGATTTCTTGTGAACATTTAACACATGAGAGAATGACTTCCGCAGCATGGTGAATCGATGAGAATCCTATCTTCGTTTAAATTCCTTTTTTTTAGCAAAAAATGTAACCGAAAAAAATATGAGGATACGCTTGGAGATAAAATTAACAAACTACGCATATTTATGACTGAAATTACAACCTTACGTTTTTTGTTTTCTTGCGAATACAAATTTGTTGTGAACACGAACTGGTAAACAAGTGCTGTGTTTTTTTTTTGAACGGTGGATATCGTCTGTTCAGGTTGAAAGGCGACTCGCCAGATGGTGTTGACATTGTTATCAGCTGATTTCAAGTTCGTCATATCTGTCGTACCGATTTACTTAGACGTTTCTCTCCGAAGACATACACCACTTCACTCGTTCTCTAATCGAGGCGAAAGTCAGTGCTCCTCTTGCCGGCTCTCTCTCTCCTCTAGTATTTCAGTCGGTCTACTGCAATTCATTGTTTGCAATTTCAATTTACTCTCGGTAAAGTTTGAAGTAATTATTTGCGATCATGTCGGTCCAAAGTGATGCCGAAAAGCGAAAGCAAATCTCGGTTCGAGGTATTGCTCAGGTGGAGAACGTGGCCAACGTCAAGAAGTCCTTCAATCGTCATTTGCACTACACTCTAGTCAAAGATCGTAATGTATCTACGGTTCGCGATTACTTTTTCGCCCTTGCACACACCGTGAAAGATCATCTGGTATCTCGTTGGATCCGAACCCAGCAATACTATTACGAGAAAGACCCAAAGGTAATTTTTTGTTTTTAATTAAGTATATAGCAGAGATACGTGTCATGTTTTGTTGCTATGCTGAATGCATACATTATATTTATCAGAAAATTGATGTTTATTCCAATGCCTGAGGGCCATTTGTCACAGTGATATCGTATATGGCGTTAGTTACATTTTCGTTTCAAATATGAGTCTCATGCGGAACTGTACAGCTTTTTCAATCCAGTTAACTATATTTTTTATTGTTCTGTTTGATGTAGTGTTTTAGGTTGTCAAGCTTGTGAACTGTATAAAAGAGGTTTTGAAAACAATTGGAGCTATAAGCTTTAAGATATGGTTTTATGTTTTGTATGTCGTCGACTGCATCTAGTGGCGGGTCGCTTGAAGGTGACTTTGGTTGAGGTCGGCGCCGAGCGCAGTCGCTACCATGCGAGTTTTGTTCCAAGCTTGTTGGTATGGATCTTATTTTAGCACGCCGGAGCCTCGCTATTGGGGCGTGCATATCACGTGATGGGATCACTCCCGCCACACACGGGATTCATCAATACGATCCTACCCATTCAAAACTTTCTCCATTTCTCTGACTTAGTTGCGATGCTTTCTAACACATATAAGGACTGAAACTGCTTAAACGTCGTTATGACTCCAAAAGATAATTTAACCTACTTTCCCCAACATTACCTCTTTTCCTTTTTCGCCTTATCTGGGAAAACAGAATTTCGTGCAGTTAACGTTATCCGCTCGGATAACTGGTTCAAGGGCAACTTGTAAGTAGAGGTCAGTGTTCAATTTTAGATTGCCCTTTTCAATGACTTGAAGAGGTCAAAATAATATGAGCACGTGCCATCTTTGCGGGACATTATCTTAATTATTATATTTTGTCGTGTTTTCCTAATCGGTCAATAATCACAGATTACCAATGTTTTATTAATGTTTTTTGTTTTTGTTTTCAGCGTGTCTATTATCTTTCCCTGGAGTTTTATATGGGCCGTACTCTGACAAATACTACTGTCAACTTGGGAATCCAAAGCGCATGCGATGAGGCTATGTACCAAGTAAGTGAATTTTACATGTAAATGAAATGGAAATTTTTGAGAATAATATTTAATTTTTCCCTTTTTCAGTTGGGTTTGGATATTGAAGAATTGGAAGAGATGGAGGAAGATGCTGGATTGGGTAACGGAGGTCTTGGTCGTCTTGCGGCTTGTTTTCTGGATTCCATGGCTACTCTTGGCTTGGCCGCTTATGGTTACGGCATCCGTTATGAGTATGGCATCTTTGCCCAGCGCATCAGGAACGGAGAACAGGTAATGTAGTCTCACTTTATTCTAATAATAATAATCTTGTCATTTTAGATACTCCCTTTCTCCATAAACCTATGTTTGTGGATATCCTTTTTACTATATAATTGAAATTTTAATTTATCATAAAATTAACGAACAACTGCTACGATGCACTTGACTAAAGTTGGAAGAACCTGATGATTGGTTGCGTTTTGGCAACCCATGGGAGCGATCACGCCCGGAGTTTTCTATTCCGGTTCACTTTGGAGGCCGTGTTGTCACCAGTGACGACGGATATCATAAGTGGATTGATACAAAGGTTTCTACGAAGCAAAAGATTTTCATTTTAGCTGCTGGGTCTTATTGCACTGGGTTACTAGAATTAGAATTTATTTTAATAACAAATGGTGACGGGTGATCTTATCTAAAATTTAAGTGGTGTTAAATTGTTAAATCATTAGTGAAGATTCCTCCACACCCTCCCCCTATCTCGATTATTATGCATAGCACACCGTGGGATGTATTTTGTTTATTTTTATTTTATTTTGTATTGACATTCTTCAACGAGTTGTCTTCTATAGGGGGCATGACAGCTTTAACTAATGATTTGATTCTTATAACTGTGGTTGAAATATTAGCTTGAGGAGCCTGATGATTGGTTGAGATTTGGCAATCCATGGGAAAAGGCTCGCCCAGAGTTCACTCTTCCTGTCAACTTCTACGGCCATGTGGAGGACACACCAGAGGGCAAGAAGTGGGTCAACACTCAGGTTTGACGATATTTAAATTATTTTGTGCTGTTCGAGCCGCCCTTCAACCTGCTTGTGATGCTGACCTGCTGAAATGTTTACGCTTCCATGCTCTGCAAATGTGCTTGTTGCTAAATCTTCAATATCGAGAATCCTGTAATCCCTTATAGCCAAGTAACGTTTTTTAAGTAGTCATTAAATTTTTCTGGCACTGGAATTAATCTCACTTGAATCATAGCATTGTTGATATTTGATTGTTCAATTATTATTACTTCTGGTGGTGGGTAAAAATTGTGATTAGTATGCATGTCTGGTAGTGCTTAGCTTTGCTTTAGTAGACTAACTTGCATGGGGTTTTGACTGTTTTCCTTCTGTTTTACTATCAACAATCTAATATTAATCTTTTTTTTAAAAAAATCTCAAGGTGGTTTTTGCCTTGCCATACGACAATCCGATCCCTGGCTACAAGAATAACGTCGTCAACACGATGCGGTTGTGGTCTGCCAAGTCACCACAAGATTTCGATTTGCGCTTCTGTAATTTCTAAATCATAATTAGGCCATGAGATTTCTTAATTATTAATTTTTTATTCTTTTTTAAAAAAATGTTTAGTCAATGACGGTGATTACATCCAAGCCGTTTTGGATCGTAATCTTGCCGAGAACATCTCCCGTGTCTTGTACCCCAACGATAACTTCTTCGAAGGCAAGGAACTGCGTCTAAAGCAAGAGTATTTCATGGTGGCCGCCACCCTTCAGGTAAGATTAAGTTACTTGTGTTTCTACAAATGCAAGTGTTAACACATTCCACGTTGTCTTTGTGTAGGATATTGTTCGCCGCTTCAAGTCGTCCAAGTTCGGATCGCGCGAAGCTGTTCGTACATCCTTGGACTCGTTCCCAGAAAAGGTTGCTATCCAGCTAAACGACACTCACCCGTCGCTCGCGATTCCAGAGCTTATGAGAATTCTTGTTGACATCGAAGGACTCACATGGGAAAAGGTAAATTGTTATTTTCGAGAATATTATTTTTTTGCTATCTAATCAAGTTCTACCACGAATCTTAATCTTGAAATTGATAATTACAGGCTTGGGATATTACCACCCGTACTTGTGCTTACACCAATCACACTGTTTTGCCCGAAGCCCTTGAGAGATGGCCCGTCAGCATGCTGAATTCTATTCTTCCTCGTCATCTCCAAATCATTTACGAAATTAACCACCGCCATCTTCAGGTTAGTATTAATTGCTTTTGATTTTGAGGAGTTTGAATGTTCAATCCTTAATTTATTACTTTATTAACCCAGTGCGTAGCAAAGGCTTTCCCCGGCGACAGTGATCGCCTTCGTCGTATGTCAATGGTTGAGGAGGAAGGAGAAAAACGTGTTAACATGGCTTACCTGGCCATCGTTGGATCGCACGCTGTGAATGGTGTAGCTCAGATCCACTCCGACATCCTTAAGCGCGACTTGTAACTATCCACATGATGTCGTATGAAAAGCTGTGGACATTAATCAATTCACTTGTAGGTTCCATGATTTCTATGAGATGAACCCCGAGAAGTTCCAGAACAAGACCAATGGTATCACTCCCCGTCGTTGGTTGTTGCTCTGCAACTCGGCTCTCGCTGATGTCATTGCTGAAGTAAAAAAAAAAAAAAAATTTTTTAAATTTCATTTAACGAATACGAAATGACAGAGTTCTAATTATTGCTTTTTATTTGTTTTATAAAGCGTATTGGCGAAGATTGGATTTCTCATTTGGATCAGTTGACTCAGCTAAAGGCGCTTGCCGAAGATCCAGTTTTCCAACGCTCTGTTCAGACAGTCAAACAGGAAAACAAGATGAAGGTGGCCCAGTATCTCCAAAAGGAATACAACGTCAACGTCAACCCGGCTTCTTTGTTCGACATTCAGGTTCGGAAACCGTAAATAATTTAATTTGAATATTTTCGTCTTACATTTTTTTGGTTGTCAACAGGTTAAACGTATTCACGAGTACAAACGTCAACTTATGAACGCTCTCCATATTATTACGCTCTACAATCGCATCAAGGCCAACCCAAGGGCTTCAATTGTTCCCAGGACAATTATGATTGGTGGAAAGGTATGTTATTTAACCTTGGTAGTCTACACATTGAGCAACGATTACTCTTTGTTTGTTTCTTTCGTATTTAGGCTGCGCCAGGTTATCATATGGCCAAGAAAATCATCAAGCTTATTTGCTCAGTCGGCCAAGTGATCAACAGCGATCCTATTGTTGGCGATAAGTTGAAGGTTATCTACTTAGAAAACTACCGTGTTACGTTGGCCGAGAAGATTATTCCTGCTGCAGACCTCAGTGAACAGATTTCTACTGCCGGTACTGAGGCCTCGGGAACTGGAAACATGAAGTTCATGGTGAATACTATTTTTATTTTAAATCTTTTTGTTCGGGATCGGAAGTTAACTTGTGTGTTCTTATTTAACTCATCAGTTGAACGGAGCTTTGACTATTGGTACACTTGATGGCGCCAATGTTGAGATGGCCGAGGAAATGGGAATGGACAACATTTTCATTTTCGGTATGAAGGAGAATGAAGTGGAAGATCTGAAAAAGCGAGGCTACAACGCCTTTGACTATTATAACGCAAACGCCGAGCTGAAGCAGGTTGGTTTTCTTAATAAATTTACGATCCAGTGGAATAATATCTTAACATAGCAAATGTTTTTGTTTACTGTTTTTAGGTGATTGACCAGATTGCTTCAGGATTCTTCAGCCCGAACAACCCCGAAGAGTTCCGTGATATCTACAACAACCTTATGTACCACGATCGTTTCTTCTGTCTGGCTGATTATGACGACTACATGGCCGCCCAAGAAAGGGTTAACGAGGCCTACAAGGTAAACACACATAGCAAAGCAATTTTCGAAATAAAAATGAGCTAATATATTTTGTGTTATTGGCTATGCAGGACCAGAGCGTCTGGATGAAGATGTGTATCCACAACATTGCTTCATCTGGTAAATTCTCCAGTGACAGGACTATCGCCGAATACGCCCGTGAAATTTGGGGCGTTGAGCCTACGTGGGATAAGTTGCCTGCTCCTCACGAGCCTATTGAGGAAGGCAAATGAAATGTTGAAGCGTCTATTTTGTCACATTTGCATATTATAGGAGGAAAAGTTTGCAAAACGTGTTCACAGTAATCATCACACAATCATGTTACAACTCGACTAATCTTTTGTAAGTGGAAGAGTTGTAACCCGATTGAATAATGTGTGGGAAAAGAACGATCTTGTAAATCTTTTAAAGCCGTCTCTCCAGACTGTTGTAGCCACAATGTCATTTATTGTTCATGTTTGTTATTTTTCTTGAATTCTAGCTTCGATGTTGTTCTGTTTCTGTCACAGAAAGAACTTTAATGTGAGTTTCCACTTCTTCTCTTACCATTTTAAAACTATTGTGGTCATTTTCAAAATCCCACCTTGTTTTCCTTTCTTTGTAGTCAAATGTAATGAGAATGAGGAAATAGATATAAATCCGCATTACAAATCTCACAGAACATTCTTGTTTACGATTGTGTATTTTTCATATTGTTCCAACTTAAAGTTGCACTTTCAACTGGCCCTCGCGGAGACAATTACAAAAACCAAAGAAGAGAAAGTAGAACGGAGACAACATTGTGAATAGATTATGCACATCTAATTAACGTCCATTCCAAAAAATCAACTCGGTCTCAAAATTCTCATCAAAGAATACCGAGGTATCTAAATAACCCTTTTAAAATTTAGTTTTTTTTCACGATACAAACGATTAGTTCTAGAGAACAATTTCTTCCTGTGTTTTTTTTAACGGAGAGAGATCACGCTCGACCTTGTTCAGAAACGAGGCGAAAAGCATCAGAGGATGAAAATTAAGGTTATCAAATTGATGCTGAGGGCGAGTTGTGCAGCATTTCAATTGGACAGAATGGCGAGAGGAAGACACTGAAACCACTGATAGTTTTGTTGAACATTTTGGGCATGTACACCCATGAAAAAGAGTAAGAAAGAAAGAAAAAAAAAGGGAGAGTTGATTGTAATGCACTTACGTCTTCTTGCAAAAGCGGATGTGATAACGGAGAAGGAACAAAAAAAAAAAATAAATTCAAAGGTAGGAAGAAGAAAGGCAGAAAGAAGAAATTAACAGCTCAAAGAGCAGACCGAATCAAAAGTCGAGGGATTTTAGAATGCCAAATCTGTTGAGATCAGGGATATTGGCATTCTTGTTTGTAGTTAAAGTTCTTTATACGAATTAGAGAAGAATTCACTTTCAAACCTAATTGTGCTCTTCTATCACAATTTGGTAAAAAAAAATTGTAACACATTCTTGATTGATTGTCGCTGATTAACGACGTCGCCGAATTGACATCGATAGACATAACATCTTCTGGCTCTCATCAAATAAATATTTCCTTTAATCTGAATAAAAAAAGGAATACAACATCGAACAAACAAGCTTCTTATTTAGCCTCAATGGCAGGAATTGCAAAAAAGGGGAAATTTCTTTTTTTTTTTTCTTTCTGCGTAGTGATCCTTGCTGGCTTAGGCCGTGACAAAGATCGCTCATCATCAGCACAGTTCCTCGTCCCTAACCCCCTGTACTCCGCAAGAACTCTCTGATTCTTTAAGCTCCGAAGCCTATCAAGTTTCCGAACCGTTTAAACTTAACAAAGCCAACATTCTCGAAATGCCTGATCTGCGAGCTAAGCTGCAGTTGATTCCAACGGGACAACATAAAAGCTTATCGAACCCACTTTTCTAAATTTCTTTAGACCAAATATATACATGTAACATCAAAGCCATTCAACAGAAAGGAAAAGGTTTTCTCTTAAAAATTTTCTTAGTCGCGCCTGATCAAAACTAAAATGTCTGCATTTACGTTCGCGTGAGAGCTGAACCGGACGCAAAAAAACATGCGAGTGATCGTCTCGTCGAATCTGATCCCATCAACCCACGATTCAAAAATAAGCGAAAGACAAAGGATAAAGAAGATGAAAACAGGATAGATTGTCTAGCTTGTGGACTTGGAACGCTTACGCTTCCAGCAATCGGGAAACAAACGTCGATATTCTTCAGCTCTCAAGTGTGCCTCGGCGGTGTAAACTTCTTTTTCTGCTGGATTCAATCGTTTCCATGCATCTCCTAGCATTACACTGATGGCCCTGTTAAAACAAAAAAAAGGAGTTTAGAAAAAATTGTCAGAGACGAAATTAATGGATAATCACCTGTTATCACGTCCTGGGAACTGTTGAATGAGCTGGAGGCGATATTTTTGAGCGAAAAGCATAAATCCATTCATTGGGCGTTTAGCAGGAGAAGGGGCCAAGCTAGAGGACGTATCCTCACTCGTGACCTGATAACGTTTTTCATTATTCTTGGGTACTGCTGGTGGCATGACGAAATCGAACCTGAAAAACAAACATATTATTGGTTTACTTTGCATTGGAAAATATTGACAAATTTACCGTTGCAATCTTTCGCACAATTCGGATGTTCCTGGTTGAGGCTCGCTGTGTACGTAATCCTCCCTAGAAAGGGGCCCTCCATGAAATGTGTCAGATTCTTCTCTGCTTGCAGCAATATTATCAGGCGATTCTTCTTCCATTTCATTTTCCTGTGAAGTGGAATTAAAGAAAAAGAAGACGAATTGTTTTTAATGGTCACATCAAATGTTAAATTCTGAAAAGCGCTATACCTCCAATTTCCACGGACGACACTGGGCTAATTCTTCTTGACTGCTGCTGTGCAAAGATGGGGCGGGACTGAGCAATGATCCTGACCAGGAATACGATGAAAGTTTTGGATGAAAATGGGGTGGGAAAAAGGTTGAAGTGGGAGGGAAATTCATAGGAGATAGTGGGCTAGGAGTGGCAGGAGTGGGAAAGGCAGGACTTTGAGGAGCAGGGTAAGTGATCATGGTCTTTGTCTCAGAATACACACAAGGTTTTTCTTTTGAAGAAGTTTCAATTGCTACACTTTCTTGGTCGTCCTTTACTCCCACATTTGAGCTCATGTAGTCACCAAACACATCAGATTGATCAACTGATTCTTGTTTGATGACTGATAAGCGGCTAATATGTGGGCTGGTGGGTATGAACCCATAATATGTGCTCCGTTGCACAATGGCAGAAGATGGACCAGGACTAAGTGAATTGCAACCACTTTCATCATGAAATGTGGTCCAACTAAATGCTCTGTAAAAGAAAAAAGTTATGAGGAAGATTCAAAATACAATCAGGAGGATCAAAAATAAATTTCTAACCTTTTACGAAACGGCAAGTGCTTTTGATTTGAGCTAGCAGGACTTCTTGGGCTGGCTGAAAAGCTGATAAAGTCACTAACACTTTCTGAGCTGGTTAAATCCAGTGGTCCCCTTTTGCTTAAATCTAGTGGAGGCGGGATGGGCTTGATTTTTCTGATGGTCTGCTTAATGCAATGATTGTTTATCACTGTGGGGGTTGTTTCATCGGGATCGCATCTTGATGCCCTCCCATCGACAGCCCCCTTATCGATTTGGGCTGCCATTTTCTATTGAAGTTTATGTTAAATAGTTTTACAAAAGAAGGACAAAACATATCCCATGCACATGCTATAAAGATAATTTACCTTGCTTGCCCTGATGTTTCTCTTCTGGACAAAGCTTCACACCCAATCGTGAGCAGCCATTGTTTATAATAAAAATGACATTAATGTTTGCCGCTAGATGGCATAGAGTCCAGTTAATAAATTTTACGCTATATTTTTTTTAAATTATATAAAATTAAACGATAGGATGGATATCAATCACCATATAAAAACAAATTACCGATAAGAGAATATAAAGGAGATATATTAGCTCAGTCCTGATTGACTTCTGCACTATTCCATATTGAGGAACTCTGTTTGAAAATGAATATGAAAATATCTCGGAAATTTGAATTTTGGTTTCTTTAGTAATTGACGAACAAATCTATACCTAATAACCTCAAAATCCCAGGATCAAAGTGACAAAAAAAAACAGTCCTCCAAACACAAACTGCAAAACAAACAAAAAACCAACTTTATATTGAGTAGGTCGTAAATACTTGTTGGACACTAATGTGTCTGCGCATGTCGACAAGTGTTCGATGCTAGTCTGGACATCCTCGTCGTTCTTTGTATATAATCTATGGGAACATGCGTCAATAGGAAGTTTGCTATTATTAATGTAATTTTTCACTGTTTAGGCTACGCATGTTCCCTTAATGATATTAAAATCGTGGGAGATGTCAGTATATGTTATTTTGCAATTGGAGACCGTCTTTTGTTCGCCGGGACTTGTGACTATTATAATAACTTTTTATAAATAAGAAGTTTCTCGCACCGGGGCGCACGTATTAACTAGCTGGCAAACGCTACCACTTTTTGACGAGGATGTTGTATTGATCTACCAATAGTTTTAGAATCGTTCAGCCGCCGATATCGGGATGAACGATTATTGTAGTTTATGTATAACATGACGTATCAGACGGAAACGGTTATAAGAAAAAATTATCACACATTTTTAACAATTTCAATCATTTATCGCAAGAAATTATCAATGATTTCGTTTTTAAACCATGCTTGGCTAAATTGAATATGGTCACCTTCCACTTGTAGGAAATGGAGTTTTCCTTCATCATCCATTGCACGTAAACCAAGGCGATCCTAAGAGATTTTTTTTTAAATGTAATTAATAGAAAATTGTAATGTAAGACACGATGTACTTCAAGGTAAAGTTGCGAATCTTGAAGAGTGTAAGTTGAGTTCAAATCATTCTCCTTATAAAAACCGAACCATTCTGCACGGATATATTAAAGGTGAAGAGTAACACACTGTTAAAAATGTCGCGATTCAATTGAGCTTTAAAGCGGCGCGTACCTGTTTCAATTGGTTGGACAACTGTATCTTTAGTAAACTTAACCATGACGAAGTTTTTCAGTTGCTTAAGGTTATTTTTGTATGTATCATTTACAGACTATTAAAAGAAATAGCAGATAGTTTCGATTTCAGTTAAAAATAGGACCAATGAAAAATTCTCATACCCTTTCGTTATTGATATCCGCAAGAAATACACTTGCTTTTTTGTATGCCTTTTCATCTAGTGGATCATGCCAATATTCAGCAGGAGTAACAAAATTTTGAATCCATCTTGATAAAATTAGTTCTGTTAAAATTATTTTTGTAAATGTATAGGTCTCAAGTAGACAAACTTTTTGTAAGCTCCATGATTAAGTAGCGAGCGAACATAGTCACAAAATTTGACATCATCTCCTAGACAACGGGGTAACCCATATACACCTTGGTGTTGAGAGCCTAAAGTGACTAGATTTACCATCGGAGGATCAGGGCAACGTTGAGCTACAGCTCTCCTATAATAAGCAGAAAATTAAAATGATTCAAAGATAATCTTAACTATTCAACAATAAAGATATAATTACAAGAACTGCCCCCCTTGAGATACCCCTAATCCATGATATCCTAATGCTAATTTAGGGTCATTTTTGATCAGATCACACACAAATTCAACTTGATCGTTTGCATTCTTGATGTATGCATTTTCAAAATCCTACATAATATTGGAATTGTTGGTGTAAATTTTTAATTGAGCTATACTGAATTAATACCTCACGAATGGTCTTGCCAATCTTCAGCGAAATTACATAGACCTCAGGAATTTGTTGTTGTATAAATTTTTGTAGGCCCCCAATACTCAATGGATTGCAGCAAACATCACCTACATACCCATTTCAAAATTTATCATGAAATTGTGAATGAAGTAGAAACCTTAAATGTGATTACCTAATCCGTGCCAGATCACAATTGGTAGTATTGATAAAACCATTTGACAATTTATTAATAAGAGGAAAACACACATTAAGGGAAGTGTGTACTTCATTCTTGATTCTTTACCCAAGGAGGACTACTCATACACTTACGGGGTCAAGCTAATAAGTTGGCTTGGAATTTAGACAAAGCAGTTACGTAATTGAATTACAACCATGCACGAGTTTCTCACGTTGACATTTGACATTGACATTTGTGTATTTGACATTTCTTGGTGCTGGGCTGGCTTCAAAATTTATTCTTTTTTCAAGGTTAGTGTTGACTATTTTCAACAGGTGGCCAGGTTGGTTCATAATCGATCTCAATAGAGGGCTATTCAAGCGATCTTAAAAAAAAAGAATGTTGCAGGAAAAACAACAAAATCGTAAAAAGGTTATTAAAATAATTTAAAGTCGCTTCAAAAAAACGTAGAACTGCGGGTCATCGAAAGGGTGACGGCAAAATAGTTCACGAGTCACCACCGTTTTGGAGTTTTCCCATTTTTCTACGACACAACTTCCGTGAAAACAAGAACCCATTTAGAACTTAGTAAAATCAGATTTCCATTTTACCTCAGATTACCTTTTACCAAAACAAACTGGTATATCTGAGCGCTTTTTTTCTTTATGAGCCGTATTTCGTCATTAGCCACATTTTAGTGGGGCTCGGATTGCTCCCATGTGCTTGCGATTATAATGGACTCAACGTTGAATATTTTCTTCCATAATAGACGGCGACGTCTTTTTTAGATTTTTTTCTTTGTCCAACTTCAACTTGACGCACCAATCGAGGAATTTACTTTTTTTTGTTAATTACCTATTTACCTACCGTCTACCCTACCGAAATAAAAGACCGTTTTTTTCTAGCCGGTAGATGGCGAGAAACGAAACAACTGACAGAAATTCAGCAAAATGTCAGATTTTAATCATAAACATGAAAAGGTTACTTTTTTGTTTTATATAGGCCTACTTAGTTCTTCTTTATATCATTTGATTTTATTTGTTTTAAATACTAATTTTAAAGGTTTGAATATTAAACTCAATTTCTTGTTACAAAATTCAAATTTCTTTGCTGTGACTGGATACTCACATATATGACTGGTTATATTGACATATTGTATCAAACAAATAATGGGTTTAATTAATGATTGGTAAAGGTGCTGACAGGACTAGTCTTTCTTCAAGATGCTGCTTCTAGAAGTTCTCAGCTTACTAATGGAATGGTCAATATTTTGACTTCATTTGATGAAAGGCTTGCGAGACTTGAAAAGACCATTTTACCAGTCTACAATGAGACAAAAAATTTGCAACAGAAACAAGAAAGTAAATTATTAATGAGATCTCATATAATATCAATATTTCTTGTATTTCTAAATTTACAAAATCTAAATTTCTTTTTAACTTTCTTCGTGTTTATAGACATTGATAAAACATTAGCCTCTTTGGATCATGTCATTAGCTATTACAGTGTCAGCAAGGAAGTTGAGCCTGTCATAAAAGAGAGCCCTTCAAGTCAGGGTCTAGAAATTTTTCTCCAATCCCTCGGTCGATTGCAAGAAGCTATGCATTTCTTTGAGAGAAATAATCCACAGAGTGTGGAGTTAGAAAATGTTGTAAGTTTCATTTTTATTTACAATCACCATACCTTACAAACTTAAAAAACAACTTTTGTATTAGATGAGCCTATTTGAAACTGGCAAAGATAATATTATCAGCGAATTTAAAGAACACCTAGCAAAACATAGTCAAACCATTCCTGCTACAGCACTTTTGGAAGCTCTAGCAAATGATGAAGGTGAACCCCATTTATCTATAACTACCTGAAAATTCAATGTAATGTTCCATTTTCATTCCAGAGGAGATAAGTATAAATCACTTCTCTGCAGATGTGAAAGACAATTTGATGCAAATAGCTGATTGGCTTGTAACTCACAATGAAGATGACTTCATGAATGTAACTTGTAATCATCAATCATTAATCCACGACATATTAAATAAACTTTGTCACTGATTTACTTTCCAGGTTTACGCTCGGTTTCGCGCAAATACTGTGCAGAAAACCCTTCTTGGCCTTCGTGATCATTTGAGAAGTTCATCTACTGGGGTATCGAGTCACCAAGGCGTGAGTCCCGTAGCTGCCATGTCGGGAACGGCTACATTGCTGGTAATCTAATATTTATTGTGACTACTATTAGGCAATATATAATGAACTTCTTTTATAATTTTCAGGCAAAATCAGGTGTCAAAGCCAGTTATGACACTCCAAGTAGAAAGACATCTAAGAAACTACAGCAAATGCTTGAGCGCAAGGCCAACCAAATGCTTTTGAAAGCTTCTCAAACGTTGGAAAGCTCTACAGGACTGGCTTTGGGCCCCAGGAGAAGCGCTGCGGGTGAGAAGACGAAATTAAATTTATTTTACTTTTTCCCAATTATCATTATTGTTTCTTCTTCAGACAGTATAAAAGAAGATGCTGTCGAAGAACACGAAATCGAATCGTTCTTAACCGAATTCACGGCACTTTTGCGACTACTGCAGAGTGAACTGAGACTTATGTTGGGTATTGTCCCTTTGCCGCATCAAAAAGCTGTTCTGTCTATCATTCTCAGAGACGCATTGGAAATGATCTGTCACGATGCCGAGGTTGGAAATATTCTTGATTCAATTTCATCGGTTAGTCATTCTTGTACTTTACTAATTTTTAGAGCTTAAGCGGCCGAGCGCGCCGAAGTGTTTCTCGTCAAGAGTTCGGTCCCGTTTTGCTTCTTTTTCCTGCCTTACGCCATTTAGTGTGTTTTAAAGGCGACTGTGATAAATTGCTGGAAGGATGCGATTCTTCTGTTCGCACACGATTTTACGCAATGGTTAATAATCTCCATACAACCGTAAGCTAATAACTCACCATAATTTAGATTCGTTTTTATCACTGTGTTATTTTGTGATTGATTAGTGCGGCAAGGCCCTTGAAGACTTTGCAGAATCTGTGCGTTCTGAATCTGCAGCTCCATTGCCTAGAGATGGCACGGTCTATGAAATGACGAGCAATGTCGTTCTTTTTCTCGGCCAGTTGACTGATTTGTCTGACACAGTCGGTCCGCTTCTCGCCCAAGATCAAAGTTATTCCAACGCATTGGTACACACTCAACCCTGGCCGAAACCTCAGAGAAACAAAGCTTTACTAGGACTTTATATCAGTAATTCATTTTTCTTGTTCAGGTTTAACTTAAAATCTGGTTTGATTAACAAATTACCCTTTTTTTTTTAGAAAAAGTGTTGGTTCAACTAAATTTAACTTTAGTTACTAAAAGCGATGCGTACAGCGATTCTTCTTTGCGCTATATTTTTCGATTAAATAACAGCCACTATTTGTTAAGCGCACTACAGCGTAGTGGCCTACTAGACCTGTTGAAGGTAAAGCACAAAATTGTAGTCAAAGTAAATGTAATCACATATTTTGGTGTTTTTAGGTTGTGGAACCAGAATGCGAGCCGATTTACCGAGAAATGATCAACGAACAGAAGAGGCTTTATTCTCAAAGGTATTGATACTTTGTTCCTTTCCTTTGAATTTTTTGTTGAACTCACCGTTACTATTCAATTAATTAAATAACCTACAGTTGGAACAAGGTCTTAGCCCCAATATGGAATTCGGAAGATGTTCCAGCATCTGTACTTCTTTCCGGCAGGTTACGGGAAAAGGATAAAGCTTTAATTAAAGAAAAGTTCTCGGTAGGTCTTCAAAAGTTAAAATATAAGCTTTACATGTGTTAAAATGTTGTTTTTTGATCCGATAAATCTTTTAGACCCTTAACAAGGAGTTTGAAGAATTGTCCAGAGAGCAACGAGGTTATTCAGTGCCAGACGTTGAGCTTCGCGAGAGTCTGAAGCGTGATAACAAAGAGTACATCCTGCCGAAGTATCAGGCTTTCTATGACAAGTACAGCAACGCGCAGTTCAGCAAACACAGTGAAAAATACATCAAGTACTCACCGGCCCAAATTTCATCGGTAATCGATACATTTTTCGACGTTGCTGCATGATGATCAAAACGATCAAGGTTAACAAAAAATCATCCTGATTGTATTTTCAACACCAAATTTAAATTTATTAAAAAATGAAATTACAATAGCGACAAGTCTGAATTCTATTAAAACAAAGAGGAAATTATATCCTTCAGCGATGACTAAACAGCATGTACACACTTGTACAGGCACATTCCATTCCATTTCACAAATAAACAAAACCTGCTAAACGTTCAACTTTGACGTGTAGAACAGGAGACACATGAGAAAAATAAAACGGCTCTACCTTGTTTTGTGCATAATACTGATGACAGCTGTTGTCTTAGAAACGTAGCACCGCTAGATTAAACTGAGCCACTCGAAGGACGTTTAAACGCATCAAACAAATTCTAGAAAACAGATAGGACGCAACACTTGTCATCAGAAAATTCAATTTTGTCACTCCTTCACACCCGAGGACTAGGATACTATTTAGGGTCTTGGTTGGTAAGCCTTCGCGTTCTCGTCAAGCCTGTTTTGAGCACGTTTTACCATGTTCATCCCAATGCGCAACCTACAATCGTTATTTAAAAAAACAAAACGTTACAAAACAAGTATACAATAACTGAATTGCGATATTACCTGACAGTCACGGGAACAGTAGAATGTGGTTTGACACCCGCTGCACTTTTGCTGAGCTTCTTGTCCACACTTCAGGCAAGTGTAAAGCGGGTGTTGCTGTGGCTGCGGAACATCTCGTGAGAGTCGACGAATGGCAGGCTGTCTAGCAATGTCCGACTGCTGGCCAGGAAAATGTCTTTGCGCTTGAGCATTAATTGGCGGCGAAGACATGGGCATATGGCGTTGCTGCTGCATGATTTGGTGTTGTGCGTTTTGCAAGGAATGGGCTTGTGAATGTGGAACTTGCTGTTGTTGCATTCCGCTCAAGTGATGTGATACTGTCGGCTGATTTGTCAGCTGTTGCGAGGAAGATTGTTGTCTTATTCGCTGCTGCTGAACGGGTGCTTGTGCTTGTTGTAGGTGCGATCCAAGAATGGACATATTTTGCTGGCGCGAGGGACTGTCTCCTGCAATAGGACCAGCCAAACGATTGTGAAGTTGCTGAGATGAGCCCAATGACTGTTGCGAACCATTAGGGTGCATGTACTGGTGTTGTAGTGTCGCCTGTTGCTGCTGTCGATAAGGCCCAGCTTGGTAATTGACGGGTGCTTGCATCCGATTAGACTGCAGGTTTTGAACGTATGCTTGGTGTGCAGTTTGCTGTGCAGTTTGTTGTGGCCAAGTAGAATGTGGTGGTGGAACTGTTTGCTGAACCGCAGGCATGCGATGTCTACCTGTGTACTGTGCGTTAATTATAGGTACAACAACAGCAGTATTTTGCACTACAGTTGACTGATATGCAACCATTCCGTTATTCACGGAGTTGCCAGTCCATCCTTGACGTGGCATACCGGGATGTCCCTCCATCGCAACAGTGTTTGGGCTGTGTTGTGTAGGACCAGGCGTCTGCTGATTAACCTGACGATTTTGATTGGTGATCATTGTATTCAGCGCACCGATGGGCGAATGATCGCCTTGCGTAACAGTGTTAACTGGAGTCCGGTCGGCTGATGAACGTTCGACTGAATTTTGATTACTAGCTTGCATTTGGTTTGCCAATGTTGGAGATCGGAATGCTTCTGGAGTAGCTAGATGGATCGTAAAAGTCGGCATCGATGATTTCCCCGATGAGGGAGAAAATTCTACGCGAGACGGAAGTATAGCTGACTGATCTTTATACTTTGTCCCAATGTCAATAGCGGATCGCAGGTTGTTTTCTAACATTTGCTTCATATAAGTTGAATCCACGGCTGCCATTCCGTACCAATTAGCTTTTTGAGCTTGATGAATGATCGAATCGAACAGTAGAGCGGCCGTAGTATTCTTCTTAAGCATTAGCCGATAGAAAGGTATAAGGTAATCTTTCATTATCCCAGCACTTTGGCGCAACAATGGGTTATCACGGGCAATGTTAGAAAAATCCTTTGAACAGGAATAACTGCATTTCCAGTGGGTAAAATTGCGACAGCCGTTCACAATTTCTTGATACAGAATCGCTTCATCATCCGAATTAGCCGTTGGACTGTTTGGATTAATAAACTGGGCATAGAAGGGGTAAGCTTCACTTAAAGACTTCAAGGAAATAGGGTGTGGAGACAGAGCGAACGAAGCTGGAGTTATATTTTGGCTAGTAGATGCTTGAGTAGGTTCAGGATTGGTCAAGTTTTCTACTCGGAGAGCAATAGGATTGCTGGATGGCGTAGACTGAATGATGGATGGCGATCCAAGTGTCGTGGTTGTTACGTTAGATAAAGTGGGACTACCACCAGCAACTGATGTACTCGGTATTCTCAAACACATTGGCTGAGTCTGAGGTGAAAAATCAGTTTCCATAACGACAGGAGATGGCACTTCTGAAGAAACAGCAACAGTCTCTATGATATGATATGTTGACCCTGTATCTTCTATCAATAAGTTTGATAATGATTCAGCAACTGTCACTGGTGGTACCGTAGTTGGCAACTGTTGTGCAAACGGAAACTGATGAGGAGATTGTCTTGAATCAGGTGAAGTTGGATTATCTAATGCAGAATTCTCCGGCTGCGTGGCAGGTTTCGACGCAGTTTCTTCTTTTTTTTCTTCTTGGATTTTAATTGGAAGCAACTGACACAGTTTAGGAATCAAATATTCAAATTCCATGTTGTCGTCTATGACTGCAATGTGCTGTCTTTTCACTTCAATTTCTTTCAGTTTCTTACAGTATTCAATTTTGATGGACTCCTCTTCAATGTCAACAATCCGTAGACATTTCCCCTTTCCATCGTCTGCAAGTTCACTCAATTTGGACTTGATATTTTCAATTTCAGAGGTAACTTTGCTTAGGTATTCATTCAACTCTTGGCTCATTTGACGAGCCTCTTCCAAACGTTTCACAAGTGTTTCGTGTTCTTCATTTTTCTGTCGGAAAACCTGTTCGGCTTTTTGATGAATTGCTTCTGTCTCCTTATGCGTAGCTGACTTATTTGCCACCTGCTCTGTTAGATCAGCAACGAGCTTTTCATTGTCACTCATATCATTAAACAATGGATGTGATTCGACAAGCTTAGTGTCACCCAAATCAAGCTGCTGTCGGATCAACAGCACTTGTAGCTCCCTAAGCTTGATTTCAGTTTGAAGAACCATGTGATGAGTCCTTTTCTTATCCGCCGCTAGTCGGTTGCGTTCTTCACGCGCAACATTGACTGCGTCTGACAGTGTTTCAACCAAAATGACGTCCGCGGATATGGCAGTATTTTTCACGGTTAATTCTTCTTCCAATTCTTTAGACTTGAGTAGAAGTAGCCGCAGTTCTTTGCCCAACGTTTTACGCTCAGCAATAATTGCTGACAATGCGGATTCGATCTCTATTTTTTCCAATCCGATTTGCGATTCTTGCTGATCAAGCTGCTCAGTTGGGACATCGATCGGCATGCAGCACATCTTCTTAGCCGGCGAAAAATTTTCATCTGAACTATTTTCATTATCTTTGTCTCCAATAATTGGCAATATGACTTCTGGCTCCGTCTCGAGATTAGCAGACACAGGCGAACTAGGGATTGCTGTTTCAGGAACTACTTCAACTCCCTGTTCAGATGCAGATGCAGCAGGTGATGCGCAAATAGCGCTTTCTTCTAAACCTTCTCGTGGAACTATCTGATCTTCTACTCTGTCGATTAGGTCATTTTCTGTTAAACAAAAATTGTTATCAGTCAACATATAATTCCACTGAGACAACATCAAAATGCAAACCTGGTTTCTCAACTTCCATTACGGTGGAACCATCTGCTTCAGAATTTTGTAAAGTTTCTGGAAAATATAAGTGTTAAACAAAAGCACTTACAAGAAGAGCTCAAGAAATGCTAAAGTACCTGTTTCGCTTTTTGATGTAATTAAAGCTGTTTCATTGGTCGTTTCTGTGAGGCTACTGTCGACCACCGATGAACTTTGTGCGTCATCTACTGCCAAGCAAATGAAATTATCATTTGAGCTTATGATTTGCATTATCGAATATTAATTTACCGCTTTCCTGGTTTACAGAAACGGGCGGAGAGATATCTTCAACATCATTTTGCGATTTGCTACTATGATTGCTGCTGGGTTTTCCAATTATATCATTATCGGTCGGCACAGAGAATTTGTTTTCTACTTTAAGATTTGATCAATAATAAGATATTTTAAAAATAAGAATGATAAGAATGATAAATATGGCTCTTTACCTCCATCTTCTGTTTCTTTGGTTTCTTCGGGTAGTTCCTCTTCACAAACTTTATGGGACGAGCCGATTTCAGGTGAGCGTTCTAATGTAACGTCCATTTCATTCTCTGTAGCATCATTTAAGGGGAATGTGTCGTCAGCCGTTGTGTTTGTTTTATCTGGCGATGCAAGATTAACAAATTCGGGTTCTACGTCGTCGGTAGCACTGTTAACGCTCCGTCTATCCATATCCATATCAAGGGCAACTGTTGTGGCAGAATCACTACGGGGAAGATCGCAATTCTGTTCATCTTCCACTAGTGCATCAATAACTTCTTTTGGCTCTTCAAACACTTCTTCATCTGTGATTTCCTCATCAGCAGAAGCGGGCTTGGGAATAGAAACGGAAACTTCCCCACCTTTGTCTATCGCGACGGTTTCTTCACTACCATCAACGTCTTCGCCATTATCGGACTGCACAAAACCAAAAATGTTGATTTAATTTAATATAATCACCAAGGAAATCATTTCGTATACATACTTGCTTCTTGCTTTCTAGCGTAGAAATATCCAAAGGGCATTTGCTGCCGTCTTTCGACTTCTCTTTCGATTTCTTCTTCTTTCTTTCGTGCTTTCTATCTTTTTTCTGAGAATGCTTGGTTTGAAGTTCCGATGAAGATAAACCGCTTCCACCCGTTTCAGTGTGATGGCCAGATTTTGCAGCTACACTCGTTTCTGAACTAGGTTCAGATTTTGAAGATTTAAATTTTTCTTTTTCCAACTTTTTCTTTGTTTTTCCTTTCTCTTTATCGCTCGTTTCGGATCCCTTAGTTTTTTTGTCAAATTCCGGCTTTTCTCCTTGATAATGTTTTGACCTCTTTTTCGAACTGTCTGAATCAACACTTTCATCTTTTTTTAGCTTCTTATGGGTTTCATAGACAGCATCAGCTTCTGTGAATGCATCTTCCAATGATGCTTTTCTTTTGAGACAAGTGGGTACACCCCCTATAAAGCAAAAGTATTGAATTAGCAACACACACATATGTTATAAATTTTCTATGAAAAAAATACAAAATGGTTTAAATTATACCTGTCAGATTAATCTTTAAATTGAGTGAACTAGAACTATGATCTCTGGGATCAGGGGATTTCTTGACAATTTGATATCGCTGCATGGCATCTCTATCAATATTAGCTGTACAATCTGGTAATTTGTTCTTCACACATTTCTCAATTTTCTTCAAGAGAACAACAGGTTCAGAATTTAACTGGTACAGAGCTTTCAGCATAGTAGAATGTTACCCTACAACAACAAAAAATATGATCAATCAAGGTATTTTGTAAAAGTATGTTATTTTTAGTTGGCCTTAAAAGCTGATCACATTTGGGATATAGGAATTGTATCTTAATGTGAGACGATTAGACCAGTTTTATATGGTGACCTTAAACACACCTTAGCATGGGCAAAGAATTAAATAACTATTAGTTAACTAGATACATACATCAGAAAGACGTACATTCAAGAAAAAGCAAACAGAAAGCATAATTAATGTTACTGCCAATGATAAGTACTTAACTACCCACGCAGAGGAAAATTGTTGAGACATAATTTTGTCTTGCTTTTGACTTATTGAAAGGAGACATTAGCCATATTGCTTCACACATACATCTGCGTTTTGTACAACGCATGTAATGTTACGCACTTATCTTATCTATTGCGGTGTAAAGAAGAGGGAATTTTTAAAAGTTTAAGCTACATCATTGTTTACAGGCTTTATTTCCATTACTCATTGGTTGTTGCTTGACATGGGTATTTCCTTCTAATGATTACCTGAAAACTCAAAGGAGTATAAAAAGTATTTTCTTGAATCCTTGTAGTGATTATTAAGTAACAGAGAGAATGAAGAAAACATAAGAATGTGAATTCTATAGCTATTAAATGCATGTGGAGAAAGGCAACTTTGTAGACATGAATTTTCCCTTCGTGAACGTGAGGACAACTAGTGACATCTTACAATAAACTAAATTACTTCATTTTGCTTACCATGCTTAAATGGTTAATGAGTTTTCTTTTCCGCGTGTAATATATTTTCACAGTGAAATTTTTCAGAAAAACGGGTGACCTCGGGGACTGGGTGAAAGTACCAGCTAAAAAGATAAAAATATTAATTTGATTTCCTATAAGTGCTCGGAAAACCATAATGAAAAATGCACTTGTAAGCAGAATATCCTCTTTTCGAGCTTCTTTTTGATGGATTGTTTATTTAGAAAGGATGAAGAGAAATTTACCGACTTAAGATTTCATCCCTTTCACAATTAAACGCCATTGGTCGAGAGCAGCAATGATGCTCTGGTGATGTGCTGATGGAGAGCAACAGACTGTGCGTATGGAAAGGTGTTCTGAAATTTCCCTGACTCGTTTGACTTTGACAAAATTCGATTGTACACAGTGAGGGGAACTGTTGAATAATTAAGTTTGAGCTACTCCATCGATCTCAAATGGAACGAAACGAAATAATAACATTGTCGCCAAGGGAGGGGCGAGACTACGAATGAAAAGAGAATGCGCACTATATCGTGCGTGTTTTTTTTTTTCAGTGGAACTGTTATTTTCAAATTCTATATTCGTTATTTTTATGAGAAGTTGGAAAAAATAGATTAAATCTGAACTTACAATGCTTGGATGTTTTCAAGTGTCAGTCAGTTGTAGAGTGTTGAATACGGAGCACTTAATCCCTTAAAAAACTACAATTAAACTTATTGGGGGAGCTTAGATCTTGTCAAGTCGAATGTTCTAAAATAAATTGGCCTTGAGTTAGTTGGATTGCTAGCCGGTTTTCCAGAGATGGTTCTCATTGATTTCGTGCTACACAAAGCTATTGCCTTTAGTCGCTTGATGGTTGCCAGGCGATTGGTAAACTGGTTTCACTGTCGTTGGCTTGTTGCTGCTGCTGATCTCCACAACGTTCAATGAGGCACTGCGGCTATAAGGAGATCTAGCAGTGTATAAACAGGTGTAGCTTGTAGCTTCTAGCTTGAATACGCAGCCGGTTTTTACTCTAAAAAGTGAAACTCCACCCATCATGGCCCTTTTCCTTCATATACCCATTTAGGGTTTATGTAAATGCTTCTCCATATGTTTTTATTTATACATGTCGTTAACTAAAATCAAGTATCGTGGCCCCTTCAAATCAACAACTGACACGTCAGCGAGTTTGCATAGAGCAACAGCAATCACATGACCTACAAGATTTCTGGGAAATTGATTCTCTATTACATTAAATATAAGAGAACTGTGCCGCTCATAGATTTGTACATCGCCGTATCTAAAAATCTAAAAAAAAAAAAAAAAAATTTCATTTATTCATTTCAGAAATGTTTGCGAAGTAATTGTCATTGAAATCTTTATAGGTTGCGTATTGTACCTGTTCTTAATCACGTTTAAAATATTTTATTTCAGAAAGCTGGAATCTAACTAGATAAAGTTGGTTCCCGCTGCCACATGGAAAGTACGCTACCATATTTGTATTTCTATGAAAGTAACCATATGTTTCGCACTTCAATGCTCATGAAATGAAAATTACGAATTGTATTAATATACAACATAAAATCTATTTGAATTACTCCCATGATTTTACCAATGTAACTAATTGAACGAATTTTTAAAAATATTTAGAACTTGCTAATTTTTGTAGTTTAATCTCCAATCTTTAATAAATATACTTGGATTAGTAAAACGATAAGAATAAATATAAAATTTTTTTTAAATAGTTTTTACATTGACAACGTAGTAGTCCTTCTTTGTAGTCTGAAGTGTCCCATTAAACGTTAAATGGCGGTGAGGTGATTTGGCGTTTTTTACTTCAAGAATTTCTAGTAAGAAACGTTTTTTTAAATTATTATTTATTCTTCCTAGAGATTTTGTTAACTGTGTGCTAACTAGAGAAAATTATTTTTACTGCATTTATGCGTAAGATTTATTTGAATTACTTCATTTAAAAAATGAATGACATTTTAATGACACAGAACCACAGACAAACAATCAAGGCAATAATGAAAATGAACAGTCAATTTATGCCTAAAAAATTTTAATCAGAGGAAGGTTATTCAAAATTTTTATATAATTATTTTTTTTATTTTAATAATGTCAAATCAATCAGATTTTTAAAATTAAAAAAAATAACACTAACTATATTGACAAGAAATAGCAGACGAAAAATTATTATTACCGCCAGTAATAATAATTTTTTCACTGCTGTCAGCGCCTCTAGTGTTAAAAAAAGAAACTACAATTTATGAAAAAAATTTCTTTATCTATTGTACATGAAAATTTGTTTGTTTGTAATTTAAATATTACTAAAAAATGTAGAAATTAGGGTGATATTCCAAAAAATAGAGTAGGTATATGTCCGGCGTTGTCAGTCCTACACAAATGAGGAAAACATTTTGTATACGAACCTGAAGAACTAGTTGCCTGGCGGCTTATGGAGATTTCTCTAGTCTCCGAGTTGAATTATTCTCCCTACTGTAGTTCACCTGTTCTTCTGTACTTTCTTCAAAACTTTTAAAGAATTTCGAGTTAAAATTTAAAAATTTAAATCACCTGATAGTTTCTTTCAAAGCTTTTTAAAGTTATGAAATTCTTATAGTTTTATGTTTTCTCGTGAATTCCTATAGAGTTAAAGATTTAAATTCGTTATTAAAATAAACAGGATACAATTTTTATGTGATCATAAAGAAGGTTGAATGGATGGTAGTTTATTTGGTTTTTCTAACAGAATTAGAAAAAAAATTCAAATTGTCAACAATAAGATGCAATTTTAAATTTGAGATTATTTCTAAAATATTGAAATTTAGCTTAAGTTCTTCGAATATAAAATGAGAATCACAAATTTGCTATTTATTTAAATAGCTTAATCGTTAAGATGCACTGGTGTAGAAGTGCGGAAGAATCTGAAAGTAAATTCTATATATTATAAAGAAAAATGTAGATTCAAAACTAAATGATTTAAGTATTGAATTCTAGGATGACTGAATTTGTCAAATTAAAAACTAGATTTTTTAGAAATTTTTGGTACTGTTAGAAAGGCAAAATATTAAAAACAATACCGTAATTTAATACAAATTATTGAAAAATAATAAATCCAATGTTTTTACGTGTGATTAACGACAACATTTTTTTAGGTGTTCCTGAATGGATGAGATACTCCCAAGAAGTTCTTCCAGCTTTTTGCCATTATAATATTATGAAATTTTACTATAAGAAAATTTTCATTTTATTATAACATTGGTAACAATGTTTGGGAAACTTCCTTGCATCAAAAGATTCTTGGTTAACCTTATTTTGAAAAGTTATAAAATGTATCGTGATCACCATTATTTTAAAAATAGAAGTTCCCTTCCAAAATTTATTCAAAAGTCATTTTTTCATACCTAGAAAAAATTTGTAGTTTCGATTTTTAAAAATCGTTACTTAAATTAAGATAACTCTTCTATGCTGTTTTTCTTAATTTTTTGAACATGAATTGTTAATTACATGAATTGTTAAAATGTGTATTAGTTTTATGATGGGTTTTATTTGGGGTACCAAACGATCACTTTTTTTGAATTTTTTTAAGAAAATCGATTTATAATTTGAAATAAAAAATCTATTTGAGACATGCTTTATAAATTAAAAATTATGTTGAAAAACCAATATTAGAACAAAATTTGAAATTAAAATAAAAAATCAAAACCATTTTAAAAATAAAATGAAAAAAAATCATTCCACATACTTCAGTTATGGTCAATAAAAACACCCCTGCTGTATGTATTGGTTGTATGTTGCGGGATAACATTAAATTTTCCGCAATCCACAATGCTGTTAGCTAGATACAGATTGCTTCTGTTGGCTGGGGGTGGGGTGGAGATAAGTTCAAATTCAATTTTAAAATGTTTTTTATTTTTGAATTCAGTTTATTCTTCGTAAAAATGTTCTAACCGATTTCTAATTCGTTTTTAAATTTCCAATTTATAAAGACTATTTTGTTTAAAATCTTGAATTGGTTTTACAAAATTGCATTTTAGTTTTTACTTTTTAACTTATTTTGATTTTTGAGTTTACTTTCAAATTTGTTTCCATATTGATTTCTTTTTTAACTTATTTTTTTATTTTCGTCAAAGCATGTTTCAAATAAATTGTCAGTTTCAAATTGTACATAGAATTTAAGGAAAAAAATTCCAAAAAGACCCCAGTTTTATCAAAATTTTATGAGTATGAAAATATGTATCATTTTTTCAAACAAAAAATTTATCCGTTGTTCAAATGTATTAACTGAAAATTCATTACTTTTAAAAAATTCTTCGAAAAGTACAGAAATAATTTAATTCGTTGGGCATTTTCAAAGCATCATTTTTTGTTTGTTAATAGAAAATTGACGCATTTTTGTTACGAAAAACTACATGCAATCTAGGTTAGTTCAAATGTTAGTTATTTACATGTTAGTTTTAACCTCTAAATTTTTCAAACATCCAAAATGTTAACAAACGGAGCTATTTTAAGATAGAAGGTAATAATGAAAAGAAGCTTTTTTTGTGTGGATCTTAACATTTCTACATATTTTCAATAACATGTTTTTAATTTATTTTTTTAAAGTCCGAAAATATTATTTTCCTGCAAATGATTTGAACGCAACAATTTCACGACGTTCAATTTCAAAGTTTCCACGAAGTAAAAAATATTTTAAACTATGCAAAGCGTATTTCTGTTGGTAGTTGGATACACAAATATTTTAGAAAAGTGCTGAAATAAATTATTCTAAATTTGAAATAGTTCTTCCTTTAAATTGCTCTTATCACAATTCAAAAATTGACAAAAGTTAATAATTCCAGTAATTATATTTTTAATCAAGAAAATTATAAGATTTCTACGTCAATATGTCGCAATATTTTAGTCATCCCCGTTGCCAAGTTCCAATTTGCTCAAACACTTTTTAAATACGAATTTCAAACAATATAGTTAAAAAAAATACATAAATATAGGTTACAGTTCATTACAAAATAATCCTTTCAGATACAGATTTCAATTTAGATAATGTTTTCGTCAAAAACTGTACAATAAAAAAAGTTAGACAAAATTAATAAGCTGGCTATTATATTTGCGATGCATTTGAAATTGCAAAACGTTCATTCCGTTGCAACGTAGCTTTCAAGTCATAGAATTGCATCGCACAAATTATTTTTCAAAATGTAGTTTCGGTATTAATTATGCACCTTTTTAGGTTGATTATATTTTGAAAGTAATTCCATATTTAATGAGTTTAAATTTTTTTGAATATCTGTCAATAAAAAATCTCCTGTTTTTTAACATGTAAAAATGAAAATCACAGCATTCAATACGATGGGATAAAAATATTATTTGTTATACATAATCCAGAAAATCTAAAACTCAAGCAACTTTCTTTGAAGAATCAAGTCATTTTCTATTTGTGAATTTTTGCAATAATAGGATAAAAATAAATATTTCAATCAAGAATGAATAAATTGAGTGACATTAGACCAAACAATGTTCCTTTAAAAAGGTTACAAAATTTCAAGTCATAGAATTCCATCGCGCAAAATACATTTTTCAAACAAACTTTATCACATTGGTTACCAAAACAAAATTTCAAAACTGATTGTATTGTAAAAGGGCACAATTTAATCAAGAAAGACTCAAATGAGTGAATGAATATTAGAATTAACAATGTTCCTTTAAGGTTGCAAAATTTCAAGTCATAGAATTGCATCGCGCAATATACATTTTAAAGCAATAATTTATCAAAAATGGTTTCCAAAAATATATTTCGAAATTGAGCTCTAAAATTTTCACCACATAAAAAAATAAAAAAAATTCTAATTTTAAAATGACACGATTTAATCAGGAATGACTCAAATGAGTTATATTAGACCAAACAATGTTTCTTTAAGGTTACAAAATTTCCAGTCATAGAATATCATGGCGCAAGAAACATTTTAAGCAATAGTTTATCAAGGATGACTTTCAAAATAAGATTTCAATATTGATTTCTAAAATGTCTGACACCCATCAATTTATTGAAATGTTTTAAATTTTTTTGTTCATTGTGTAATTTTTTGCATTCATTCGTAGAATAGCGCAAAAATCACACTCTGAAAGTTATTTCCTATAATTTCGATACAAACTAAAAATGTTCGCAAAAAACCATCTCAAAGTTTTTTCCTGAGAAGGTTACAAAATTTCAAGTAATAGAATTGCATCGCGCAAAATACATTTCTCAATAAACAAAAGGGTTATCAAAATTAGATTTCAAAATTCATTTATAAAATCTTGAACATATCAGTAAATGAGTTGTACTTTTATTTATTAGTTTTTAAGTAGAACAATATCATCTCAAGATAAAAATTTTCCTTTGAAATTATTCCTCACATTGGGTTACAAAATTTCAAGTCATAGAATTGCAGCACAAAAAATACATTTTTCATACAAAAGTTTGAAACAGTGGATTATCAAAGTTATAGATATAAAAATTTAGTTAAAAATATACAAAATCATGAATTCGCGTTTTATTAGTTTTCAAGTCTTGGAATAACATTACGTAAAAAATTGTTCTTTAAAAATATTTTCTGCAATATAGGTAACAAAATTTCAAGTCATAGAATTGTATTGCGCAAAATACATCTTCAATCAAACGTATACATTACAAAGGTTGACAAAAATGACAATAAAAAATTTGAAAAAATAAATGTTCTTTGACTTGTACAATGATGTTAGTTTTTAAGTCGTAGAATAGTTTCACGCAAAAATAATTTAATTTCAAAATCCCAGCACACAATAAAAATTTAAAATGACTGAATTGTGGTCGCTTTGCTGTACAATGTTATTCGTTTTTAAGTCGTAGAATAGCATCACACAGGATCACAAATTATTCCCTACAGTAGGTTGCAAAATTTCAAGTCATAGAATTGCATTGCGCGAAATTCATTTTTCAAAGAAAAGTTCAACACAAAGGGTTACCAAAATAAGATTTCAAAATTGATTTTAACCCTTAAAATACAAATAAAAACACAGAATATTAAACAAATAAATTCTCTATGACTCGTACGTACAATGCTATTAGTTTTTAAGTCGTAGCCAAGAATAGTTTCATGCAAAAAAATCACGGTCTAAAAATTATTCCATACAATTGGTTACAAATTTTCAAGTCATAGAATTGCATCGCATATATTTTTCAAACAAAAGTTTATCACATAGGGTTGCCAACATAAAATTTCTAAATTTATTTCAAAAAGTTTCAACGGACATTCAAAAATTATAAATAAATCAATTATCCATGACTTGTACAATGCTATTAGTTTTTAAATCGTAGAAGAAATTAACGCAAAAAATCACAATCTAAAAATTATTCCATACAATAGGTTACAAAATTTCAAGTCATAGAATTGCATCGCGCAAAGTACATTTTCAAACAAATTTTATCACATAGGGTTACCAAAATAAAATTTCAAAATTGATTTCAAACATTTAAAACAAATAACTTTTCCATGACTTGTACAATGCTATAAGTTTTTAAGTCTTAGAAGAGTTTCACGCAAAAAATCATGGTCTAAAAATTATTCCATACAATTGGTAACAAATTTTCAAGTCATAGAATTGCATCGCATGTGTATTTTGCAAACAAAAGTTTATCACATAGGGTTGCAAAAATAAAATTTCGAAATTGATTTCAAAAATTTTCAACGGACATTCAAAAATTATAAATAAATCAATTTTCCAAGACTTCTACAATGCTTTTAGTTTTTAAATCGTAGAAGAGTTTTACACAAAAAATCACGGTCTAAAAATTATTCCATACAATAGGTTACAAAATTTCAAGTCATAGAATTGCATCGCGCAAAGTACATTTTTCAAACAAACTTTATGACATAGGGTTACCAAAATAAAATTTCAAAATTGATTTCAAAATTTAAAGCAAATAAACTTTCCATGACTTGTACAATGCTATTAGTTTTTAAGTCGTAGAAGAGTTTCACGCAAAATATCACGGTCTAAAAATTATTCCATACAATAGGTTACAAAATTTCAAGTCATAGAATTGCATCGCGCAAAGTACATTTTTCAAACAAACTTTATGACATAGGGTTACCAAAATAAAATTTCAAAATTGATTTCAAAAATTTAAAGCAAATAAACTTTCCATGACTTGTACAATGCTATTAGTTTTTAAGTCGTAGAAGAGTTTCACGCAAAATATCACGGTCTAAAAATTATTCCATACAATTGGTTACAAATTTTCAAGTCATAGAATGGTATCGCATGTGTATTTGTCAAGCAAAAGTTTATCACATAGGGATGCAAAAATAAAATTTCAACATTGATTTCAAAATTTTTCAACGGACATTCAAAAATTATAAATAAATCAATTATTCAGAAGGGCCGTAGAAAAGGTTTACGCAAAAAATCACGGTCTAAAAATTATTCCATACAATAGGTTACAAAATTTCAAGTCATAGAATTGCATCGCGCAAAGTACATTTTTCAAACAAACTTTATCACATAGGGTTACCAAAATAAAATTTCAAAATTGATTTCAAAAATTTAAAACAAATAAACTTTCCATGACTTGTACAATGCCATTAGTTTTTAAGTCTTAGACTTAGAACAGTTTCACGCAAAAAATCACGGTCTTAAAATTATTCCATACAATTGGTTACAAATTTTCCAGTCATAGGATTGCATCACATGCGTATTTATCAAACACAAGTTTATCACATAAGGTTGCCAAAATAAAATTGCAAAATTGATTTCAAAAATTTTCAACGGACATTCAAAAATGATAAATAAATCAATTATCCAGAAGAGACGTAGAAGAGTTTTACGCAAAAAATCACGGTCTAAAAATTATTCCATACAATAGGTTACAAAATTTCAAGTCATAGAATTGCATCGAGCAAATACATTTTTCAAACAAACTTTATCACAAGGGTTACCAAAATAAAATTTCAAAATTGATTTCAAAAATTTAGAATAAATAAATTTTCTATTACTTGTACAATGCTATTTTTACGTCGTAGAAGTGTTTCACGCAAAAAATCACGGTCTAAAAATTATTCCATACAATAGGTTACAAAATTCATCAGTATCAGTCATAGAATTGCATCGCGCACAATACATTTTTTCTAAAATTACCACAAAGAGCATGCAAAGTGTTAATACAGTAAGATTTCACAATTCGAGGTATAAAATGTTCAAGTTACGAATCAAAATTTAAAATAGACGAATTTTATATTCCATTTAGAATGGTACTATACTTTTCAAGTCGTAAAATAGTTTCACGCAAAAAATCATCTCCAAGTTATTTCCTGAGAAAGTTAAAAAATTTCATGTAATAGAATTGCATCGCGCAAAATACATTTCTAAATCAATAGTATAGTCAAATTGGGCCAAAAAGGGGGTTATCAAAAATAAGTTATCGTCAATCAAAAGTATGTCACAAGGGTGGCTAAAATTGATTTCAAAATTGGTTAAACAATTTCATCATATAAGAATTTTCGAAATTAGATTCAAAAGCTGTGTTTCGCAGTTTAAAAAAAAAATTCAACACAGAATATTTTTTTGAAAATAGGGAAATTGTATATTTCTTGTACAATGTTTAGAATAGCATCATGCAAAAAATTGTTTTCTGAAATTTTAAGCAGTAAGCTTTAATTATAAGCAGTATATTTGCCGATAATTGAATCCGAAGAATTCTGTGCAGGAAAGAAATTCTTCTATTAAAATATTGTCATTCCATTTTACTCAATACAGAGGGAAATCGCAAAATTAGATCTATAGTTTGTTTATTTAACAAGCAATCCACCACTCAAGCGCACCAAATTCATGGACCCCCCATTTTTTTCCATTCCGCTATAGGTCCTAAAAATATGAAAAATTTCAGGCTTATCCAGTTTTCTACTCCAGATTCGCCTGTGTTTTCAGAATTCAAATATCCTCTGCCGTTCAGGAGATATTTTATATTGAAGTTTGGGTTTTTTCAAATTTTGACAATTTGGGGGGTTCTTTGGTATCGCTTTTTGGGAAAAGACGAACATATTTAAATAATTCTTAGAAAAATTTGCTCGGCCATCCCTCAATACAAATCCAAAAGGAATTTACATTCCGGATTAGATTGGCCGAGTTATTACTATATAACCTAGTAAAGGGCTCATTTGGCCATTTTCCCACCCAGCCTAGTCGCCATTTTTATCAACTCTCACTCACGATCCTGGCGGATGATAGCCGAAACAGCACGTTCTTGGCCTTCACTTTAAACCGAAGGACAAGCTGAAAGGCCCTCTTTTATAGTCTTGCGACCAGTATTTTGAAGCCCGAGATGCAAAGAACTCGTATGCTTTGGCTGTCATCCGCCAGGATCGCGAGCGATTTTTAAAATCCCGACTACGTCCGAAAACTACCTCCGGAAAAAGGGGGTATTTCGGACCGGTTGAGTCCCGGATCGCTTGTTAAAAAGGCTGTGCACGTGACTTAGCCAAGATAAAATGGGCTACCCTTGATTTAGTATGTGCATGTGCATGCATTGGTTACTAAATAGTGCAATTAATAAAAACCCAATTGCAGTTTTGCATCTGACATTATTTAGTTGCGTCACTTCATCTTTCACGAAATTAAATGAAGGATCTTTAGCTGCCATCTTTTATCAAATATTAAAACTAATAGTTGAATCCATCTTTCGGGATAATTTAAAAACAACATTGAAGTTTTTGGATTGAAGTTCTTGTGTTTGTTTATATAAAGAAAAGGTTAGCTAGGCGAAATCAGTCCACAGTAATGACACTGTTTTCACTAAGTATAGTATATATTTTGTTTTGATACCTTCATATATATTCATCAATTTGGTTTTCACCCTTCATAAATAACCATATTTGTAGGATACAAGTGAAATGTCTAGGCTGCCCAGTAATACCGCTAGTGAAGAGTCTTTTGACTTTCTTTTTAAAATTGTCGTAATTGGCGATTGTGGAATTGGAAAGACTTCCCTTGTTCAAAGATTCAAATCGGGAGTTTTTACAGAACGGTATACTAATACGATCGGGGTGGATTTTGCAATGAAAACAGTTGTCATTGAAGGGAAACAGGTTAAAGTATGTAATATTTTTATCAAGCTTTTAATTATTACCATAATTAACATCTGATTTTAATTTTTTGGGCAATTTTTGTCACCCATAGTTACAAATATGGGATACAGGTAGAAAGTTTGAAATATGGAAAAAATTTACCCTTTTTTAACGATTTACTACTCTATTCAATATGGTTGTATAGCTGGACAGGAAAGATTTAGAACCATTACTCAAAGCTATTACAGATCTGCAAATGGTGTCCTTTTAGGTAGTAAATATTAAAATATAATGAAGTGGAAACTTAAGTATTTGTTACATCACTATACATGTTAATATTTTCAGTATATGATATCACTAAAAGATCATCATTTTTAAGTTTACAAAAATGGATGGAAGAAATACGGAGGTTTACAGCTAATAACATTTCCTGGATTTTGATTGGTAAGTAAATTTTTTAAAATTTATACTATTACCAGCATTATTATTTTCTATTTTTATTAAGGAAACAAATGTGACATGGATACACTACGTGAAGTTGAACAAGTTGAAGCCCTTGCCATGGTAATTATATCGAATTATATTGATTTAGATGAATATTTGCAAATAACTATTTACATTAAGTACAGAATAAATTTGTTAACTATACTGAGATTTTTTTAGGCGGAACTTATCCCGGAGATAGTTCTCGTGTTAGAAACATCAGCTAAGGATAATACAAATGTTGAACAAGCATTTGTTGAGCTAGCAACAGAATTAAAGGTATTTCTAAAGAAATAACTTTGAAATCGCTCGTAACGTTTTGTAAGCCTTTATCTACAGCGTAACCAGTGCGGATTAGGAATACATGACGCTGAACAGCAAGAAGTTTTCAATTTAAATACCACCAGAATATTGAAATCCAAGCAATGCTCAGCTTGTTCAATTTAAAATCTCCCAATCTGCTATTAACACTGAACCTTAAATTTGTTATTACCATTAAGTAATTTCAAGCTGCCTTCTATTGTTAAAATCTCATTATGAAAACGACTCTCATTTATAGTTGTTGAAAGTTTTAAAATGATTTTGAAGTAATTTTTGAAATGTTTCACGTATATTTATATGCATATAAATATAATAATTATTTTCGTGTGTTAGAGACTAGAGTATTAAGTAACAAAGCTCTTATATTTTGGTAAAAGCTTGATTCTCATCCCATACAAGGCCTAGTGGTTGATATATAACCTGTGAAAATGCATCTGAATAAAACAGTTTTACCCTGCAACTTACGATTTTGATTGGCATTATTAGATTTAACTCGCTTAGACTTCTCGCAAACTGTAGTTAAGTCTGTAATACAATCTTTAAAAAATTGTCTACATTGGTCTCTAATCCGAAGAAGAAAATATACAAGAAACTGCTGATTTCTTTCTACCGCCTTCTATTCTATGTTAAGGTTCGCATTATTTTTCCATGCACTAGTTTTCTTTAAAAATAGATTTTAATGGTAGTATGACGCTAACAAAGTTTGTATGTAAACAGTATATATATATATTTATATAGTTTGAATCCATGTTTGTTTCAACTTTCAAGATTTAGCTTGCATTTTCAGCTATTTGAAACCGGTTTGAACTCCAATAATTTTGAAGAATAATGCAACTGCAAGTTTTGGGCACTATTCACGAGCAGTCGACAAAATCACATGACAGCTGAAATTACTCCATCTTTAACGTCAACCAGCTACGGTCTGTCTGTTGATTTTGTCTTTCAGTTTCATTACAAGAAAAATGCCATTCTGCGGCCCAAAGTGTTCTCTGTGTTGCACAATTGTGAGCGTGTGGGGAATCGTTCAATTGGTAAGAAATTTCGCTCGTATTTTTCATATAATCATTACACCTGTTTATCATCGTGAAAATCTTCATTCACGAATTTTCCATCATATCCTTTACTAAATTTGTATCTCACTAACTATAGGTGCTGATGGGTGTATTCTTTTACACCCACAGTGTGGCCCTAGCTGAAGACTTGACACTTGAAGAGCATTACAGTGATCTGGATACATTTTACAAAGATGTTAATGCCAGCTATGAACAAGTATTTAAAACATAGCTCTAAGAATTAATTCTAAAAACATGAATGAACTTAAATACAATTTCATGATAACTAATTAGCTCTAGTAAGACCATCACCAGCAAATTTTCTAAAAAACAATATTATATTTCTCGTGTTGATTACTTCACAAAATGCAATTTAGACTGTGGACAACTTTCATAAGAAAATGTGTTACTGGCACTACATTAAAAAAAAATTTGTTGTAGAATTATTAGAATAAAATTTATTTAACTGATGTTTGAAAGGTTACTAATAAGTCAAAATTTCTTTTCATTTCAGAATGCATACAACTGTTGGATAGCTGCACTCATTTACTTAGTTACGTTGTGTGTCTCTGTTCACCAATTTTGGCTAAACAATCGCGTTTCTTATCAAGTTTAAATTATGGTTAACCCATTTCTTGAGGAAGCTACTGGCCGCGCGGGATTTACCATTTTATTATAGCCTAAGTGTTGTAGATCATTGTCATTTAACATTCCTGTGTAAATATATAATGTCCGTCAATTAATAGACTTATTCTTTGGGCCAGAATTATACAGATTGTCCTTTTCATATGTTTGTGAAAACACACACTACGCCAACGCCATACATGGTATTTCGGTTAAATCCCTTGTTCGTTGTGTAATATCGATCAATTTAGTTTTTTTTTAAATCAGAAACAGGGGTATTTGGCGCTTAATCTTAACCAAAAAACTTGGCACTTTCTTCATTTGAAATCTGAACTTATTCTGAACATGATATACGTATAATAATTACTGTTGCAGTTTGCAATTGCAATTTTTTCAATTAAGGTGGGTCTACTCTTTTTCGAACCTCGTAAATCACATGTCGTAAAAACAATGACCTCTGGTGTTTGGATTCTTAAGTTGCAGCCTATTGCCCTACATTCTGGTAGGCATTCAAGTATATATGCAGTCAAAGCAGATAGCGCGCGATCTCTGTCGACTGCTTTTGTTTGTCGACTTCGTTTGAATAAAGAAAATTGTCTAGACATAGTTCAATTACTTTTTCAATACCCTGATTTTTCCTAATTTGTGTTAACTATTAAGTTTCTTCTTCACACTAACAATTTATCACTTGGTTAATATGATTAACATCAGATTTTACATACTTGTAAGGACTGGAGCCATGTGTCAAAACCGGATGCTTCGTTCAAACCAGTTAATAACTAGCACCCCAAAACTCTTAAGAAAGTTTCACTCGTCTAAATCTAGTTCAGTTCTCCGTCGTCCCTCAAGCAACGAACAAGAGATTACGGAACGATTGGTAAGTACAGTTTTGGGATGGGATAGCTTAATCCATCTCCCATCTGTTACTGAAATTTTAAGAAAATCATTGTCCTGATAAATAATATTAACAACAAGAACAATCTACTAGTCATGACTTCTTCGTGCAAAATTAAGGATCAGTTTCACAAATTCTTCCCAGAAATTTTGAGATGTTTGAAGAGCTCATCAACCTTAAGTGAATTGCCATCGATGCAACAATGGATTGAAAAGGTTTGTTTTGACTTACAAAATACATATTCATTTTAATAACTCTTGTATTGCATAGATTGTCGAATATAATTTGAAAGGGGGGAAAATGAATCGTGGTCTGGCTGTTGTGGAAAGCTTCATGATTTTCAAAAATGACCAAATTTCAGATCAAGACATAGAAATAGCAATAGCACTTGGTTGGGCTGTTGAAATGGTATGTGATTACAGTTAAGTATTCAGTGTTTATTTTGTTTCTGCTGATCAACCCAGGAATATTCAAATCTTATCCCAATTTTACAGTAATTCATATTACTGTCATTACAAAAAACAATCCACATTAAACCAGTATTAGTTTTATTACATAGAGATTATATGTATTTCTTTTTTTCTGGTATTAAGTTGCAGGCATTCTTCCTTGTCGCAGATGATATCATGGATGATTCTCTCACGCGAAGAATGAAACCTTGTTGGTATCGTACGAACAATCTAGGTGTTAAGGCTTTCAATGATTCTATACTGTTGGAAAGCCTAATATATCAGATACTTTCGTCATATTGTAAAGACCGGCATTACTATCTTCCTATATTGGAACTGTTCCATGACGTAAGTGGAACATGACCTTTGAATCTTTGATAGCAATCTACCTGGTTTAGCCTGTAATTTGTATCTTGTCCCCCATATCTTTATTCTTGTATAGGTTACAATGAGGACATCTCTTGGCCAAGCTATGGATTTGCACTCAACTCCAGATCCAAACCAATCTCCTGATCTAAGCAAATTTACAATGAAAACATACGATGCTATAGTAAAGTATAAAACCGCATATTACTCCTTCTACTTACCTGTAGCCATTGCTATGCGTTTGGTAAGAATATTTTGGTTTAATTAGAAATCTTCTCAGTGCAAGTTAGTAATTTCCCTACCTGTTTCTAGTCGGGAATCCAGGATGAACGTCTTTTTAAGCAAGCGGAAGATATTCTATTACCCATGGGGCGATTCTTTCAAGTACAGGACGATTATTTGGACTGTTTTGGTGATCCTGAAGTAACGGGTAAAATCGGCACCGATATTGAAGATGGAAAATGCTCATGGCTAATTGTAACAGCTCTACCTTTGTGTGATTCAGCTCAGCGACAGTTGATTGAAGTGGGTGCAATTTCTAAGTTTTTCTTAATTTCTACAAATTTATTAATTCTTGTAATATTCAAGACGCACTATGCCTCAAAAGATCCTTCATCCGTGAAGCTGGTGAAGTCGTTATATCAACAATTGGGCATCCCGAAGTTATACATTGAATATGAAGAAAATAGTTATAAGCAGTTAACTCAAATGATAGAAGGAATCAAGCAACAACTTCCTACGTCCGTATTCCAAGGATTTATGGAGAAGATTTACAAGAGATTAAATTGAAGGACGTAATACGGTATCTTGATTAACGTCAATTGGTGCACTGCGCTTTCCGAACGCGTTACGAGACATCGACATTAGAATGACAGCCGTTTGGCTTGTTAAATTCTGACAAATCGTCGTAGTCAATGAAGCCAAATTTATTACTTAGCGCGACAGAATATACTGGTAGTTTATCATGAATTCTGAACTTTTATTGTGTTATAGAAATAGTATTGAGCTTTAAAAATGGACGAGAACAAAAAAAACTTGGGGAGAATCAAATACGGAAACATACGTAATGAGATAAGCGGAGCTTTAGAAATTTAGTGGCAATGGGGAGACGCAGCGAAGAGAGCATACCATTCATGCGTTTCAAACTGATCTAAAAGCGAGTCTAGTTCCAATTGATAATCAGTCAAAAGGGGGAAAAATCGTTATGGAGATCTTGTATGACCACTGAAGTCGCGTTATTATTAAATAATTAATTAAAAGATCTGTTGCGTCCATGACATGTGAACGTCGAGTCTGCAAAATAAAATCAGTTTGAAGGAGTAAAACGCGGAGATCGACGCAGCAGTGGAGCAGTAGCCCGAAGCGGAGAAGGTTTCTTCTGTATGCGAGTGTGTTTCGTCTCTGCGCCTCGTATTTTCAGTCCGAAAGGCGTTGTTGTCCCTTGGGCTCCATGGTTTGGGGTCAGCAGCGGGGCTTTAATCTAAATCAAAATATAATTTTAACGTAAAGGCTTCTAGGAAAATACAAATTCACGGGAAGTAAAGCTGATTTATAAAAAGATTTTACCTTAACGTCAAAACGTTCATGGCCTTTGGAAGACTGTGGTAGCGCATTTGCTCGCTGACTTTCTCGAAGCGGCGAGATTTGTGGAGTTTTAGGGGGCGTAGAACGATCTTTAATAACTTGAGGATCCGAAAGCTGTCGTTGAATGATTGAACATTTCCTTGGAGATCTGATGCGATGTAAAATCAAAGGCGTCGCGTCTGTTGAATTGCTGGCGGTAATGGGTGCATTTATAGCAACGCAGCGTGCGTCAGGAAGAGTGGGAGATGCCAAACGATCAAATTTTCTAACATGGGCCGACACTTTGCCAATATTTTCAGAGCGGATTTTCTGAACTGAAGGTCGACCAGTCAAAGGTATTTTTAAATGGTCCAAATGGCGGTTAAGAATATCCCCGCTGGACCATTGGCAGCCTTCTGGTGTAGTCAAGAGAGCCGTATCGGCAAGAGAAATCGGGGAAACCATGGGAAGGCTTGATGGTGTAGTCTCAGTTTGTGTAACTATTGTGAAATTATGTGCTAATTTCAAAACCGAGCTGTTGCGGCTAACGGCATGCTTCGGGACATTCATCGGACCTTCTATCGCTAATGTGTCAGGACGAGGCACTGTACGTAACCTGCTGATACGAGGAGTTTCGTTTTCCAATGGAACATCAGCCACTTAAAGACATAATTTAATATATTAGTACTACTTTTTAAAAATATTTTATTCTTTGTTACTTTTTTTGTTTTTGTTTTGGCTTATCGACTGGGCTCTCATGGGTGTAGGATCTCTAAGGCCTGTTCGAATCGTGTTGGGTTTGCCACGTCGGAGGGATATTTTGGCTTCCTGAGTGCTTGGATGGATTGGCTCTATCAAGCGCTTAGGCGTTATCATCTGCTGTACAAGAATACTGGGATTTCGTCGAATAGCCAACATCGACTGGCTCCGCGTAAGACGTCGAGAGGAACTAGATGCGTTCTGAAAACAGAAGATATATATAAGCTTAACTTCTAAGTATTTACTTGTTGTAAATGCATTACTGAATCTGTTAAGTTCGCCCGAGGAGATTCTCTGGATCGGCGTCGGATTGCACCGATTTTACGAGCACTGGGCGAACGAATAACTCTTTGTTCCGCACTTTTTCTTAAGCGCAGGCCCCGACTAAGCTGTCGAGCCAGTTGATCCGATGCCGAACGTTCAAGCAACAACTTCTCAGATTCCTCTAACGTCCTCTCGTACTGATCCTGTACTTCTAAAACATGAAGGCCTCTTTTCCCGTCTGCTCCAGAATCTGGGCACTGCGATTCCAAATTATTTTCTACTACCTCTTTCTTCAAACGGATCACCACAAAAATAAAGTTTGAGTGGAACGTAATGCTAAATTGAGATGAACACCATTACCTCTAATGATGTGACGTGAATTTTCAACTCTTCATAGTGTTGATGCATTACCTCGTAATCGTCATCTTCATTGTGTCTGATTGGTGAAGGAGTAAGTGTTTTTTCTAAATCTTGCACGGCAGCCTCCACAGAATCGTATGATGGTGGGATGGGTAATGCCTTTTCATCAATATCGCACTTCTATATTTCAAAAAATAAAATAATAATAATATAATAATTAATCTAACAAAAGATAGGGTGAAGAAAATAGGAAGCTGGTTTTAGAATTTGAATTACCTTTTCTACCACAAGTTGTTTCTTTGAATTCTTCTTTCCCAAACTCAATCGACGCTTTGTGAGTTTAGGGGTTTTTATAATAGGATTCGGTGGATTAGGTTCTTCATTTCTGCAAATTAAAGTACATTATTAAATAACAGAAAAAAAATAAATTCGGAAAAACATTAATACCTTCCGGGTATTTTCTTGCGGTGAAAAAATCGTAAAACTCCGACCGATGATCTATTATTTTCCAAATTTAAAGTCGGGCCGGATGGACTAAAATATAATTGAAAAATTCAAATTATACATTGTAAAGTGACTTTGAAGAAAAAGAGAAGAACTAATTACATCAATCGACTTATTCATATATATATTCTTCAACTCTCAAAAATACTATTTATCGATTATTACTATTTTCGTGTTTAGAGTAATAATTGCAATTTTGTGACTAATTGGGAACATCAATTTCAGCAAATATCGTGAAAAAAAATTAGTGGGAAATATTCAACCTAGGGTTCAAGTCGATTCGAGGTGAAGCGAAGTATGAATGATGATTATCCGTCTGAATTATATAACGGTGATTCCCTTGAGGAGTGAGAGGAGTAGTACACAGCACTTTTCCTTGTGAAAGACCTTCCAATGCAGCTTTTCTAAAGAGTGAAACAAAAATCAAATAGAATAAGGAATAGTTTTCTATCTATCTTCTAGTCTATCTTTTCTAGTAAAACGGTAAACTAACTTCTTCTTAATGGAAAATCCTGTATTGATTTCGAGATCCACTTTCCGCTTAAAAGTAGAGCGAATCACAGGACTGGAAGGAATAGCTAAATCGGCAGCTGACTCTGACCGGCAATCGGAAAGATGTTCGACGGATGCAGAGAAATCGCTTTTAACTCCAACAATCTTACGCAAACCTTCGAAAACTCCTAAGCAAACAGAAAAAAGATAAAGAAAAAGCGCATAGGCCGTAAATTTGCCCTGCGCCACTGCATGTCATCAGGCGTTAACATACTGTTAAATGAACTGCTACGACGATGGCGGCTTTTGCTACGGCTATTACGTCGTCCTCTATCTTGATCAATCAGTGAAGTGGTAGAAATAGATACTAGCCGGGTGGCTATTGCATGTGGAATTCCACAGAGTTTGTTACTATTTTCAATCAGCATCTAGATAAAGAATTAATGATGTCGTTTTCCAAATGTGGTCCTTTAAATTATTACAAATTCCCAAAAGTTTACCTGAATGACTTTAGCTGAGTTCTGAAGTTTACTGCAATTTTGCCGATCGTTTCGGGATGAAGCAGTAATATTAACTGGCATCAGTGTTGGTGCCATCACTATAGAAATATTGCTAGCATCCATAAGATTCTTTGATGAATTAGAAGCTACAGCTTCAAAAAACTACTCAGAAATAAAAATAAAATAGTTTAGTCAAGATCTATTGTTTAGTTTACACTGAAAACATTTCATACCTGCAATAAGTAGCATAGTGTAGCCAAAGCTTGCTGTGGAATAAGCAAGCATGTCAAGTGAAGCATTTGTGAAGCTTTTTCTAAGCTTTCCATCTGAACACATCTACAAAAGAATAAGTTATTTGATTGGTTCTACAAGTGCTATAAAAGTAACTTAACATACTTGAGTAAAACATCATGCAGTTGATAAGGAATCAATGGATCTGGAAGCTCTCTTAGGAACTGCTTCAAAATGTTGGCCAAATCTATTACATCATGACTGGATTTGAACTCTTCTTTTCTCTCCAACTGACGCTTTATTTCACGCTGCCTGCAAGCAGATCCAGCTTTCCTAAACAAGCCTTCGGTATGGACACCCTTCAAAATTGCTTGGCAAGATTGCACAACAAATGTGGGAACTTGTACTAAAATATCTCCTTTAGCACACACTGGTTTAGATCCATCTGAGCTATTTCCTAATTCTGATTCAACCATGATAAGAACTTGTTCACACTCCAGCAATTCCAATGGCTGACAAAACAGAGTTTTCTTCTGTGGATCCTAAAATTAGAGAAAAATCATTTTTATAAAAGAAATCTGTGTCACAATATAATATTGATAAATACATTGTTTCTTGTTGGTTTCCTCCATCTACCAGTCTCTTTGATTCCATGTTTCTTTAACTCTGACCAAACTAACGCGTTAAAAGTAATATTGTCTTCTACATTGAAAATGTGATGCATGATGGATCACTTAGCTTTCTTACAACCCAATCCTACGTGTTTTCAACATGCAATATGTAGAAAACGGTTTACAACTGCCCGGGAAATATCACGAATTGCCTACGTACTCGACCTAAGTTCACTTTACTGCACAAAAGCAGCAAAAGTTTTTTATCTCTTTTTTTGTCGTTTTCAAAATGCGTATTTTAAACCAATCAAATGACGTTTAAAGATTAGACCACGCCTAGACCTGACGATGCCAAATTCTTTTAACTTTACTAGGCCTAGGGTGCGCAGCGCTTAGTATTTAGAAGTGTAAAAAGTACATTTTTAAAAATTTAAATTCAGTTACAATTTTTAATACTGAATAATAATTATTCAATTTATTTTATAGCTTTGATTTGCTTAATTTTTGGATATATAAATTTGATAGGTGTTTGGCATCAATGTTCTACTGACTTTCCTAAAAAGGAATTTGAATAGAGTCTGCAGCTGCAACCCAACAAGCGTTGTCTAACGTCACGCAGAGTTAGAAAACTGAAATCAATTTCTTCCTTGTCCATTCCATTTAGTCCTGATTTAGTCATTTTGACAATTTCTTCAGAGGTAATTTTAATTAACAATTGATATCCATTCTGTCAAATTCTATTCTTGTAAAGCTAGTGAAAGTGTCCTCCTGTTTCTGGGCAACGCACACCTAAGACAGAATAACGGTTTTACCATTCTTCATTTCTTGGCTTGAATGAAATGTTCATATTTTACATTTGAATAACATCTACGAATTTCCCCAAAAATCGTGTATTGTAGTGTTGATTCTTGGTGTGCCTTCCAAAGAATGTTGTTATAAACTAGATTTGCTAGTGATTCTTTGTCAGTTCTTCAATGCCAAGAGTGACATTTTTATTTTGAATTGCAGAATGTCGTCCACCTCACAGAAGCATCGTAACTTTGTAGCTGAGCCTATGGGAGAAAAAGCTGTTACAGATCTTGCTGGTATTGGAGGAGTGCTAGGAGATCGTTTAGAAAAGAAAGGCTTTGATAAGGTAAAAAAAAATAAATTACACTCTCTCAATACCAGCAAATCAATATAATTCAATTTAATAAAATCCATTTAACATATGCAGGCATCTGTTGTATTGGGACAATTCCTGGTCTTAAAGAAGAACAAAGAGCTTTTCGTGGATTGGCTCAAAGACACAGCTGGAGCCAACGCCAAACAAGCAGGAGATTGTCACCAATGTTTGTCAGATTGGTGTGATGAGTTTTTGTAATCTTTTACCATTGATGTTGATCGGGTGTTCTGCTATCAGTCTCAATTCACCACCACCTATCGTAAATACTTCCAGCACACACAGCATACTCTTAAAACTTTTAATACCTGCTCGCCGCTGCCTTGGTGGAAGGGCACTGCATCGTATATATTTTAATTACGCATGTATGTATGTCCCTATGAAATTAACATACAAGTTATATTCTGGAAAACCAGCCATTAGTGGTTCTTCTAAATAAAAATCAAAATATAATTAGTTCAATGTGTATTTTTTTTTCAATCAGACAATGTTTGAAATTGAGTTTTTTTGTGGGAATAGGGGAAGGTGGGGAATAGGGATCTTTCACGCACACTAAGTCGGGGCCCTAATAATAGACTTTTTGTTGTTCGAATCGTAGATTACATTGAGAGAACATGGTTGCAGCAGCAAGAATAGCAAAATCTACCCAACTGATATCGTCACACATTTATCCACTTGTATTTCTTTTTTTGTATTTTTCACTTGACTTCTTTTCTTCCACTTGTTCCTTCTCTTCAGTCAACGATTAGTAGGCGATGACAATTCGACGCACCCAAAGGGAAAAACCGAACGTCTTCTTTCATTCATACTTACCAAGTAGTTTTTCCTAGTCTCGTAATAATAACTACAGTTGGAAAGGGACAAGACGGGAGGGGATTCAAATTTAAAAAGAACGCACGGCAAGCAACAAGGACGTTTGTTATGTGGGAGGAGGTGGGTGTAAAACATTATCAGTAATTTCCGGAATAAAACTTTTCCCGACTGATTTTTCACAGACATGCACGAGAACCCAAACTCTTGACATTTTTTAAAAACAAACAATAAGATTTCCAAACGCCACATTGAAGCCAACCAGAGAAAGGGAGCTAACAATATTACACGAGACAAACGCTTTTTTTTTTCTTCATTAATCAATTTGCCTTGAAAGTTGTTCTGAGTCACTGAATAGGATCTGATCTAGGATATCCCCACAGAATCATTCGCGGAGCCATTGTAAGGGTTGCAACCTCCTTGGTTTAATGCTCACAGCCGTAAAAACCAACCTTCGCGAACCACACATTATTTGTACAGTTTTTTTTTAAAGAGAAGACGAAAAACTGACAACAGAAAAAGGCTACTTTAACACTGAGTTAACTTTTCTTTCGTGTGGATCCTTGGAGAACGCGAGGGAACAGAGGAGTTGGTTTCCTACGATTTCTTTGTGTGTAAAGTAAAAAGAAGCTACAAGTTCTATGAGACATGCACACGGTTTGAGGGCCTAGTTCTATATATATATAACTGGTGGGGTGGAATATTTTCTAAAAGACGTTAAGTTATTGAACTCAAGAGGTAATGTCAGTAAGAAGAGAGAAAAAAATCGAAATATTTCTTCCCCCCTTGAAACTAGTTGAACGGAGGAATTGAATTGTTTCGCTTTGTCTTTTTACAAATGAAGTGGGGCGGAAGCATGGGCGAGATAGATATTACGAGACTAAAGATAAGAAAGATGGAAAAGATACAAGTTTTCCAGACAGACGACGGGTTAAAAGTACAACGTTATTCTTCCCTCAAAGGTTTATAGCTAAGGTCGGAGTCGAGTTGTGAGATGATAGAACAGCAACAATGAACAAAAAAAAAGGAAAAAAAAAAACGGAAAATCAACGGGACTGGGGGGTGTAGAATCAAAATTCAGAAGTCTTCTGAGAGTTCACCAATCTTTTTATCTGATGAATTCACGTTGTTGCATTTTTTCTCCTTATTTTCCTGTGTCGTTTCCTCCGTTGCTGGTGATGCTGTTGCTGTCAACACAAATTATACCGAATCGCCATAGATTGCACACGGGCTAGTAGTCTCTTATCACTTCATTGCAGCCCTGGATAAATTGATTTCATGTTGATAGATATCTCTCTGATCGGCAACACTGCTGTATATACTGCCGCGTTCTGTGACTCGAGCATATTCGCACATGCGCGCTGCATTTATTCATCGACTTTCTGTTGAAGCTTTTTTTTTGGTTTGCCTTTTTGTTTTTGTGTTTTTTGTAATTTTTTTTTTTTTTTTTTTTTTTGTTGAAGTTTCTTCTCGCAATTTAATTTTTACCATTAAATCCAACAAAAAAAAATGGCATTCTCCTTTCTTGTTTTGGTTATGAGTGTCCTTTCTCCACTAAACAAAGACTTTGGCCAGGGCGTCGGCTCCAGCCGAGGCTATGAACGGCTTGCTCGGATGGAAAGCAACGTCGAAAATAGACTCGTCAAACTTTTTACGGTGCGACGTGATCTCTTGAACGCATGTCTTGTTCTCCAAATTCCAAAGTCGAATGCTACAGTCGTGACCTGCAAGTTCAATTGAACGGATGGCGTTAAGACGATCAAAACGTAAAGAGATTACTGTCAACAACGACATACTTCCGGAGAGTAGGTAAAGCCCATTTGGATCGACGGCCAAACAAGTGACAGCGTCCAAGTGAGCAACCATTGCGTGTGCGAGCTTCCCTGTGTTGTTGTCGTAAAAGCGGATATGTCGATCTTCGTGGGCTGTTATGGTCAACGGAAGTGTAGGATGTGAAATAACACGATTGATCTGCCGTCCAAACACTGAATCCTCCACTCCCTGGGGGAAATAAATGGAAGAGTCAAATATTAACAATGGCCTTACGAGGGATGCATGTCGGGAAAGAGTATTAACCTTATCTGTGTCGAGCCGAGTGACTGGTTGACCCGTTTCTAGGTCGAAGAGGATACAAGCGGCCGAGTTGTAGGAAGTGACCATTCGGTTAGGATCGTCACGGACAAAATCCACAGAGGTTGGTATTCCATCTAACAACAGATGAAAAGGAGAACAATGTTACCATTCACATTCAATGGACTTTGGCTAGTCTGGCATCGTTCGTACCTGATTCAGAGGTAAAAACTGAGAGGAGAGGGGATTTAGATTGAGGATTCCATAAACGGACGCTGCCATCGGCCGAGGACGAAAGGAGATGTAGCTTCTGGCTGTGCAAACTTAAACCCCAAACGGCGTCCGTGTGTCCCAGCAATGAGTTGCTCAATACACTTGGATCTGTAAGCCAAATTAAGAAGTCAAATGAAATTGTTTAATTATTCCGAGATACCATCCAAAAGCGGACTTGGTTGGTATGGAAATGAAGTACTTACCATACGAATCGTAAGGATCAATATTTGACCCGGGGATATTCCAGCACTGTAAAGAACCGTCGAGACCACCGCTGAAACACTGCTCACCCGTCGAACTCATTGCTAAACAAAGTACGGGTCCAGTGTGACCTCGGAACGTATAAACAGGCTCTACATCCAGGGAAGCTGACCTAAAGTAGAAAATAGAACAAAAAAAAACAAATCAAATATCGGAATTTTTCCACATCAGTTCGTCAAGGATCGCTACTGACTTTTTGGCCGGAATGGTTTTCTGGAGGTTCCATAGCTTGAGAGTGCAATCCTCGCTGGCAGTGACCAAAACGGGCTCGACGGGGTGGAAAGCAAGCGCCCGCACACCGTCAAAGTGGCTACGTAGAGTATACTTGGCATTCCATGTCTTCCGGAACGATTCCTTGTTCACCGATATCTACCAAAGACAATGCAACAGTTTTCTAAACGTTTTCATCAGTGAAGATTTAAACCAGATTGAAAACTTACATCATAGCTGACTTCTGCTTCGTTATTGACAGTCAATTGAGCCAGTTCGCCCAAGCCCAGATGACCATCGACACCTTCGTCGTCTGAAGAGGACAGACCAGCCAGACCACCCAAATGTGCCGCTTCACCTCCAACTCCAATGCCGACTGGAGTTGGTCCAGTCACTGGAGCAGGGACAACAGGGCGCCGGGGAACACTGCCGCTGTTACCGCCGCTGAATCCTGTTCATCATTATCATACAAATAAGACCATTATGAGTGCAATTTATTTTTGTAAAGGCAATCCAGGAGGCGAGGTTAAAAGGATAAAACATGAGATGAAAGTGAATAAATTCTAAGTTTTTCAGCATGTTATCTCTCTGGCCAGATCTTTCGGGAGCCCATCCAGCTCGTTGAGCAGAAATAACTGGCGGAAGGCAAGTAGAGGGAAGGCGCTACCTGAATCGGCTGTTGCAGAAGGGGATGTGGAGGAAGAAGAATCGAAAAAGGAGTATGGATCGCCATACTCCTCTGTCGAGCCCATATTCCTCAGTATGTCTTGCAATGCGGATCGCTTGGGACCTAACCGAAGTAATAAGCAGCGGAAGCGAAAAAAAAACGGACGGTTCGAAAAAAGGGAGGGAAATAAATGGAGCCAAAGAACCCGCAACATTCACGAAATCGAATAAGAAGACGAGCACAAAACCGATAAGATCGAGGGTTAAATCAAGCAGCAAAGGAAGGAGAAGGATTTTATTAAAAAAGAAAAAAGAAGAAAAAAAAAGAAAAAAATCAATTCAGTTCTGAGGCGGAAAAAAAAGAAAATTTAAAATACATAAACGTCACGTCTCGTTCTTCTGTTTCGTCTTCTCCGTGAAAACGAGTAAGTTTTTTTTTTTAAACGCGACTGCTACAGCTGCTGTCATTCGTTCGTGCGATATTGGACAATTTTGAACTTACGCGATACGTTCCCCCTTTTGTTTTTGGCACGATCCCGTCGGTATAGCTCTTTAAGTTGAGAGATGTGCAACGGGTCCATCGACCATTCCGAGTCTTCATCCGAAGTCGTTAATCGGCCCCGATCTAATAGCACGCATACGCACGCGCGCGCACACAACACACAGGAACAAACAATCAACAACAACAACAAAAAAAGGGGAGAAAAACGAAACGGAACGAAAGGAAGATTCCATTCACAAAAAAAAAAGAAATACGGCGGGGGTAAAAAAAACGAAAAGAAAGAAAAGAAATTTTTAAAAATTCAAGTTTTCATGCTTTGATGCTTTGTAGTTATTTAAAAAGAGATGAATCATCTATTCACAGGACGCGCGGCATCTGAAGACAAACGACATTCGGGGTGGGCATGCAATTTGATAAGGATCGTCGGGAGAACACACAGATGATAAATGACAAAGAACAGGACAGCAATCTCTGTGACTCGGAAAGGAATTTCAATAGACAGACCGTGTATATACGAAGCGGCACGGTGAGGGAAGACGGACGTAGGCAAAGAGATGAGGAAAATTATTGCTGAATTCCATGTTTTGTTTCTTTTCTTCTTCTTTTTGGTGCGTATGTTAGCACCATATGGAGCACTGCTCCGGGAAAAAAAGAACTAGCAAGCTGGGGAGGATTTAAAAAAAAAAAAGGAAGGAAGCGCTTTCCACCACTGCAACGGGAGATTTTCTTTGTGTATTTAACGAAAATGGAAAAAAAAAGGTGTGTACGGAAGACATGTTGCCCCCAAACAATACGAAAGAGTCGATAAACCGATATTTAAGCGAGGGAAAAAAAACGAAACAAAAATAAGAAAAGGTCACGACTTACCCCAGTCGGTGGTATCAGTTTGAACTCGCAACTCGTGCGAGGCGTCATCGGTATCGCTACCAAGAAAGCTGAACTCGTTGAGTACTTCCTCCGTCTCGGCATCCACGTCGTCACGGAGGTTCTGCATGCCAACAATAAGGAAAATTTGTTATACGATCATTCAAAGTCGGCCCCATTACTTCGATTACACACAGACAGACTAGAAACGCCCCATATCGAATTTTGATTCATTAACTATGGAATTCGAAATGCGAATCGACACCTAAATAAGTTTGGCACTATCCCCATTCAGAATGAAATCTTATTTTTTGTTCTCTTATTTTTAGCCAGAGCTTAGAACTGGGTGGGAAAACCCCAAAGCTAAAATTGTTTTTTTTATTGCAAATCATGCACTTTTTGGATACGCGATCCACTTGTCTTTTAAAAATGAATGGGTGAAAAAGATCTTGGGAAAGAAACAAATGATGAGTGGAAACAAAATGCTTCAATATTGAGATTCCAGAACTAGTTACAAGTGGATAGAGTATCCAAACTCTTCTTTAAAGAATTGTTAAACCGAGTTCTCTGATTTTTTTTATCTCTTCAACGCACTTTGGCTTTCATTTTGTTTCGTTTGGAAGTTGCTGCGTTCGATGCGTTGGCGGTGTCGTCAGCATCATCGTCCGTGTTGTCTTCCATCTCATCGCTCATGTCGTCTTCGTCGTCTACTTCGACACCGACTCCTTCTTGGGCCAGAAAGTCGAAGTTAGCCATGACGGCTGCCTCTGTATCCATGATCATGGCTTCGGCCAACGAGGCGGGAGGCACCTTCTTTGCCGGAGCTCGACGGCCTTGCGTCTCGCTCAGCCGCTTACTGTTGCCGCTCGGATCACCAGGACTGGATCCGGCGCCAGCAGAGCTTCCACTGCTTCCGCTAACACCACTGTTACTAGCTCCTCCGTTGATGGCCCCTCCGCCCGTTTGCTCCTCTTTTTCAGCCGCGGCTCCAGCCGGGTTCAAACCCAACAAAGAGCGAACGCGGTTAGACCGAACATCAATGATTGTGTCGGTGTAACCAATTTCTTGGAGGTACCTGAATAAGGGAAAGAATCAAATCATTTGTTAATGCATTGGTTATCGCGAATTTCTCCTTTTGTGACTTACTGGCGCAACAGTTGTCGCCCTTGTCTCCAGTTCACATTGCTGTTAGTGATAAAGATGGATTCGCCATCGACAGGTTCGCCGCCAATGCCGTCTTCGAAGATGGGTGGCTTAACGTCGCCTTGTTGAAGCTCCGTCCCATATTTGAGTTTGTGGTACTTGGCCCTTCAATGTTAAGCGAATCAAGATTTTTGTTAAAAACATGCCAATGGATTTTTCACGTATTTTTCTTTACCTCTCCTGTTTCAAGGCGTACTCCAGCATTTTAATCCGCCGGACTAGATCATTCTTCAAATTTTCTTGCCCTTTCCGTTCTCCCTGCAGAAACGCTATCCGAGCCTGTTTAAACCAACCAATCGAATGTTAAGACGTTCAAATAGAAGAACACTGCGAAATTTAACAAAGAATAGAACTTGTCTCGAGAGATAAGATTACGGAAGCAAACGCCTGAACATAAGGATCTACTGCGCCTTTGGCACTTGTAAAAATATCTGGAAGTCAAAAGAGGTTGAGCGTGCAGAACAGAGATTATACAGGGGCCCTGTTCCTCCTTCGAAATGACACGGAGTCCTGACAGATTACTGCTCACTCTATATCGATTAGGCAGCTTGAATTTCGGTCTGCCAGTTGTCTTTTCTCGGATACGACGCGACAAGAGTATATATAAAACGAGCGTCCCCGGGGTATTCCGACCAATTTCAATTTAGATGAAAACTGTTAAATTTAGAGAGTCTCTTAATCGAGATACCCCTAGAATACCAATTTTTTTCGATGGGTGGATTCTACGAGAGAGAACAGGATGATGTCGGTCTGTCGACTAGTAGAACGTGACGCACTTGACAGCCCAACACAGGCTTACAATTATTTCCCCTCTTTCTATCCAGATGGAACATAACTAACAAGAACGGAGTCCGTTAATAAATACTTATCGAATCGTGGGAAACGCGTTGAGCTGAAAGAGAACAAGTACAAAGAAACACTAGTGTCCAGCCAAGCAAAAACTTGTCCTGAGGCCTTAGGGCTGTATGTTTGTGTATGTGGTTTTTGATACAACCAACCAACATGTCAGCTCTCAAGAGGAGTATGTGTGGTAGCAACCAGCTATGAGAATATTCATATGAAGGCCAGTCTATGCTCTGTACACTTCAAGCGATATTTCTTGAGGAAATATCTGAAATTACTCTGACAAGATGAGAAATGTATGTGGCAAGAGTTGGAACAATTCAACTTCTTTCTGCACCATTGAAAAGTAACTATATAGCAAAATTTTTAAGCGAAAATAAGCCGATCATATTACTCTGCTGGAGGATTACAATGATCAGAACTGCCCATCAGCTGAGACGGAAACCTCAGGTTTACCAACAGAAGGTCAGCGCCAAATATTTTTCTGACTAACTCAGGGGTGTATACTTAATGATTTTCTAACTAGAAATGGTGAAATATGCATGAATTTTCTAATGTTTAGTATCACCTGTAATTCTGCTCGTTCCACCTCCCACTGTGAACGCTCCATTTCGAAACGAGCCCATTCGTGCTGGATGAAGTGGAGGATGCCCGGGATCGAGTACTGTAACCTTGGATTGTTGTCGTCGCTATTATTGACTTTGACACTGGACGAACTTGTGCCCACACCAGAAGGTCCCAACTGGCCATTATGCGGTGCAGAATTGGGCCCGTCTTCCATCGTTCCGGATTCCGGGATTTTCATCACTGACGAAACGAATGGGACGCCGCCATATTTGACAGCCAAAATCTTCTCAGCAAAACTTGCAACAAATCCGAGGCGACTCGAGCGCCAGGTTTCGTAGCGGAGCTTCCTACAAATGTGTTTAGTCAAAACAAAAACTATACGAAATGCAATAAAAAAATATTCTGATTATAAATATTGGCTTTCGTAAAATAAATAAAATTATTAACTAACACATTCTAGAAATATTATAAGTTGTATAATTTTTATATTGATTGAGTTGATCGATAAATTAAACAGGATTTCATTCGACCTCGATCGTTCCTGTTCTGTATATTGCGATTCCGCGAAATTGAAACCGGGCAACTTCTTCGATTGTGCGTCGTTTGTCCTATGGGACATACCAAGCCAATATGTTTTTCAGTTTATAGTTTTAGAATTGTCCATCAGAATGTTTCGATTTTGTGCTATTTCCAATCTTAATGGAGAGGTGAAATTTTCACATTATTTTGAGTCTGTTCTGTGTGCGGTAACCAACTTAGAGAGGGATGTAGTACAGGAATGCTTAAAAACAGGAGAAAAAGAGGTGGATTCAACTAAATTGTATACTATTTAAAAACAAAAAATTACACACTTCATTACCATTATGTAGGGGCAATTAAAGAGATCTGATTGCTTCGCTGTTTACAAACGAGAAGGTTTGCTGTGTATTGTTATTGGTGCGGTTCCTTCGGCCAACGCAAACATTGCTTCCGATCTGCTACATGCTTTCGCATTTATCCTCACACACCACCTGAAGACCAAAGTACTAAAAATGAAAAAAATTTATGCAAATAACAAAAAGATTCTATTGGATTTATTTATTTATCAAGACAGAGATGCAAACAGTCCACAACAAGGAAATAATTCACAAGATTTTAGGAGAGATGGTCCATGGAAGTGTACTGGAGACACGAATTTCTCACATCACAGCTCTTCACGACTTCCAAGCTCGGGAAGGCGATGACAATTAATAATTCATGATTAGTGATAATTTCCAATCCAATACACATTATCATCGCAATATCGCGACAGTCAATCGTCCATGTAAATTCATGGAAGTGCACCAGACCCATACCACACGCCGAGAAGAAAAATTGATTAGTGTCGAGAGTATTTGACAAGAAATTCCATAAACTCATTTAATGACTAGCTATGTCAGAAAAGAGTCCAATTAAGCAATTTACGGGTTGAGATCATTAATCATAGATGGGTCTTCTTTGTGTCTTGGATCACCAGCTAGCATTGAAAGAATCATGCTGGAAAATAAGAGGGGATGGATTAAACAAGTTTCAAATAAATATGCCTTGTGACTTACCAGTACAAATAGACGAAAAACATTATAAGGTAGTATCCTAAACCAATCATGCAATCCCTCATATGTCTTTTCAATTGACCTCTATTATAGATTTCTGTTGGGTCATAAACACCCATATTTCCCTTTGGAACAGAAAACCACCTACAAAGCACAATTTGAAATTACATAAGGTCAAGGTAATTAAATACAATTAGGTATTACTCGTAAATAAGCCATAGTGTTACAGGAAGTGACGTGAGAACAATCCACCAGTGCCCAGTGAATGATAACAGGATAACAGTGATAAGATGGGCTATTATTCTTGGTAAAATCCACTGAAATAAAACAGTATATTGTTAGTTCAAATTGTGATTTGCATAAAATTTTCTTGGATGCTTAGTTATTTGCTTACTATATTGAGATTCGAGCAGCATTGTTGTGCATTTAGATAATCACATTCCAGATCTGATAAGGTAATAATCTAAAGAGAATAACAACTTAAAGTTGAGTAAAACAGAGAGAAAAAAAGTGATGCATACGTAATAAACAAGTAGAAATAAAAGTGCCCCGGTGTCGAATAGGCAAAACGCAAACATCAAGGTGTCTGACATTTTTGTGACTAGGAAAACAAATGGCCAAATTGGTTGTCAAAACCACGGATTATTTTTCAAATTTGCCTTGATAGCTAGCCGATATCTGCACTACCACAGCTATGTTTTGAGAAATGTTGTGAATATTAAGTTGAAACCACAGATTTATTTACACGTCTGTTCATCGGCAAATGATATGCATGTTTTCCCTCGTTTCGTGCGTGACAACGCTAAAGCTTAAAACGAGCGTCGCTAGGTGGGGGACTTGGCATCTTTTTTAAGGCGTCGGCGTAATCTACTCCCGATTTTAACATTGTAATAAAATATTCTCATTAAGTTATTGCTATCATATGCGTGATCATTAAATAAAGAATATTTTCTTTTCTCCAACTCAACAAGTTTTATCATCTTTATTTTATTGGGTTTTCTAGAATTTCGACGTATTTCTGTCTTTTTGCGGCGTTGCAAGACTTTCTCTTCTTCTCTACAGGGAGAGTCGAGTCCTTCCTCACTCTGGAAAAAAACTTTTCAAGATGGTGATTGTGTGAGAGTTGGGTGCGTTTCATGGGATTTATACCGAACAGTGACACGAAGAAAACACTTTCAGCAGTCCCACAGACAATTAACGACAGCTCCCATTTTTTGCTCACAGTATAAAAACCGCATCATATCTTGGATTACGTTGGTTTTCTTCATCGTGGTGGAAGGAGAGAAGAGTTTAGGGAATCGGTGAATATTATATCAGCCCTCTTTCTCATAGTAAGTATCGAGGGAAGACGAGCGGTCGGTGCATGTTCGATGAGGTTCACACTATTCTTTTTTTGAACCCTATTCTGTGACGAGCAAAATTTTTTATTTCCGTTAATCGGAAATGTAATTTTTGTTACATGTTGTCCAAATATGGTAGAATTAGCATATATACTTGGATCCTTGACTTTGTTCATGGACTGCACCTAGCCTAACTTGACCATCTGATTACTGATGTAATTTTTCTTTCATTTCAGGATTTATCACAACTACCAATACTAGGACTTAAGAAGAGGAAACTTGTGATATTCAAATGACAAGCTAGGATATGTCTTGATGAACACATATTTGGGCCAACACTAGGCCCCTCACTCCTCCACCTTTTCAAAGTGCTTGCAAAGATCCAGACAGATAACTAAGGATGTCTGCTGGACCGCTTGTTGACAAGATTGACCCATTCAAAAGGTCACCCAAGAAGAAGCCCAAAAAATCGCAGGGCTCATCAAGATATCACTCAGGAAGTGAAGCAGATCTGCAACCTCTTCCTTTATTAAAAGGTAAGAAAGTGCCTTGTGTCTATCCTGGTTTATTGAAATCTGGTCTAAGAAGGTGATGTAATCCATAAATCACAGTCATCCCTATTTTGTATTTCGTTAAGAACTATTTCTGTAAGACAACATGCCTGTAATAATACCAACTCCTGTGAACAATTAGATCTTAGCTACTTTAGTTTTTCTCCCTTGGTCCAAGTTAAGAGTAGAAACACTACATGTGTGTAATAGTCAGTCAGTGCATTTGTTTTCTATGGTTTCCTGGTGGCATTTTCCGGGACATCCTTCTTCCCCGAATATTTTTCACTGAAATTGCCGTATACGCCGGGTTTTTGTTACAGATGTCTAATGAGACGGGTCAAGAAAGAAATTCTTTCAGAAATGTAAACTAAACAATGGTTTTCTTTGACTTTGCGTTAGATTTTGTCTTCATGTCAACAATTCACACTTTATACGAATCCTTACAGTTCAACCAATTATCTTCCAAGAGGCTATTATGTATCCATTGTTTTATTTGCCCCTTTTTGTAGTAAACTTCCACTCACTAGGTGTTCCAACACTGAAATTCCAATTAGTTAATTCTTTTTATCCAGCAATTAAAGAAAGAAACTCCTGATTTGTGCAGCTGCTTTAATTGGAAGTGTTTTGCCGTTTGCAATGCCAAAACGGATGTTGATAAAATCATAAAAAAAAGGGCAAGGAAGTGAATGGTTTGCAATTTTTCATGCTTTATCGCGAATTCTAGTCGGGTATGTTTTTGTTGGTGCTAGATGTGGGTGGGGCTGGACGAAGAGTATCTGAACTGGGCATGAAAAGGAAGAAAAAAGGGCTTGTGTGTATATATGTGTGTGTGTGAGCGAGTGTGATGGACCAGCTTTATTTTTAGGCTGTGTAGCCCAGTCAGTGCCAAGTTCCGTCTGCCCATTCCCTTCTTACTCGGCGTCTCCGCCGTTCTCTCCTCCTTCCCCCCCCCTTTCCTCTTGCTTTGCAAACACACAAAGCAGCCGATAGGAAGACTACGAGAAGAACTTGCGTTTGCGTTAGAAAAAGATTGAGTCGTTCCGTCACATCCGTCGATATGTCGCTCATCACGTGCAGCATTTTGTCTCCGCCCTGATGCGCACAGGCGCACAAATTGGGGGGAAAAAATGAAGCCCTTGAGTTTCTACATCGTCCATTAATTTTTCATTTTTTCTTTTTCCAATTTCAATTTGGTTTAATCTTCATTTATTTTGCTTATTTTTTATTTTTGCAGATGTTCCGGCCGGCGAGCAAGAGGAGCTCTTCATTCGTAAACTGCGCCAGTGCTGCCTGGGTTTCGATTTTCTCGACCCGGTAGCCGACCTTAAAGGAAAAGAAATCAAGCGAGCTTCGCTTACCGAACTGGTCGACTACATCACGGCCGGTCGCGGAGTCCTGACCGAGCCAGTCTATCCGGAGATCATCCGCACGGTATAAAAATGGCGCTCATTTCATTATCACTTTTCTTGTACTCTTTTATCGTTCGGGGAACATGTGAAACGATGTTTGACACTTTTTTTATCGATATTCGATCCACCCTTAAACGAGCCAGCTCATTTCAAACGCCTTTTTATCGATCTAGAAGCGTCCGTCCAGGAATGTGTAATTGTGTACCTTTTAGACTCCCGCCTATAAACTCTTATGTTTTTTGCCCCTATCTCTATATAATCTCGGGATTTTTGAGCCTAGACTGTCGACTTGTGATAAAGAAAGAATTTCTCGTTATGTTCGCTCGCTCACCCACGCGGGTCGCTAGGCGGACCCAACTGGACAAACATAACTCCCCATCGGAAAAAAAAAAGTTGCAGTTGAGGGAGGGAAAAAATAACTTCTCGCTCTCGAGTTGTTCGACTACTGTATTTTTCCTCTTCAAGTGTGTGTACGTGTTTTGTGTACGTTTTTAGATGGGTGCTTGAATATGTTGGTTTGAGTCGGAAAAGGGTGAGAATCTTTCTTTTTTCTGGAACGCTTGACAGTCGAGAGCGGAACTTGTTAGTGCAAATGACAACGTTTCCCCCCCATACACTTCCACGCTTGGACTTTTTGCTTTGTAGTAATGAGCGACAAATATTGACTTTTTTCTAAAAACTTGTTTCTTTTCTTTCATGTACAGATCACGAGCAATCTGTTTCGGACGCTGCCGCCGAGCGACAACCCCGACTTTGATCCGGAAGAGGATGATCCGACACTTGAGGCCTCTTGGCCTCATCTACAGGTGATTTATGTGAGCTCCAAAACCATTAACGCTTCTTATTGACCCTTTGCTATTGTAAGAAGAAGAAGGAAACAAACAAACAAAACAAAAAAGATTTATAAAAACGAACGCATTCAAATGAACCTGGTTCGAAAAAACTGTTGATCGCATCCTTTTTCTTCTTTGCTTTTTGAATGCGGACGTGAAAAATTGTGTATGTCTAACTATGTATGGATGTTTGTCTCTTGTCTTTGCCTGAACTACCATCCGCCCTATCGTCATTTTTTATTTGATTTCATATCATTTGCCTTCAGCCGCATAATTATTTAAATTCCTTTATTTTTTATTTTTCACCATTTCGGTTGCGTTGCTGTTTTATTTCGCTTGGATATCGACTTTGGTCGAGATGCTATCAAGGGCGGACGGTTTCATGCAGAGACCGTCAGGAATAAGGTTTCATGACTGTTAATCAGACTTAAGTGGTGTTGCGGCTTTTTGTTTCAGCAAATGCATCTGTCACGAACGTGATCATTGCATTCGGAACTCTTTGTCGAGTGGTGAATGGATGAAATAATGCACAGTGACTATTTTTAATTTTGAACTGACGACTGCCAATGATGTGAAAGCCAGTTGATTTTTACCTTGTGTGTTTGTTTTGTTTGTTGTTTGTTTTTTTTTTTTATTTTGATCGACGTTATCTCCTTCCTTGTTTTCCTTCCAATTCCATCTCTCCCTCCCTTCTTTTTTTCCCCGTTCACCCTCCTTTGTAGTTGGTCTACGAGTTCTTCTTACGCTTCCTGGAGTCGCCGGATTTCCAGCCAGGCATCGGCAAGAAAGTGATCGATCAGAAGTTCGTCCTTCAGGTACATATATAATCATTGACGATAATATGAACACATTCACGCACATCAGTTTGTTCCGATGAACAGCCTTGGGTCTTTCCACTTCCAATTCCTCGCTGGGTTTTTCTCTTTTGTCTTGACTTGTCTTCATTTTCTCCCGCCAGCTTTACCAGACCATATCGATCACAAGCCGTGAGCGTAGCTGGGGTGATCCGGTTTGGGTGGGGGAAGGGAAATCCTCAATCGGAATCCTGTCACGCATACACATTCGACTGCCCACTGTATTTCCTCTATTTCCCCCCTCAACTCTGACGGCCAGTCTCACCAGTGAGGCTTCACTGCCTCCCTTTAACTTACTTTTCATCATTCCTCTCTCTTTATCCCTCCCGCATTTCGTCCACTTATTTCTTTTTGCCTTATTCATTGGTTGATCCAGTTTGATTTGAATCATGTTCTAATCTTCTTATATACTTTTTCGTTCGTGTTCCGTGTTCGGTCTGGTCGGATTTCACGTCAATAGTTGCTGGAGCTATTCGATAGCGAAGATCCCCGCGAGCGGGATTTCCTCAAAACAGTATTGCACCGGATTTACGGAAAATTTCTGGGCTTGCGAGCTTTTATCCGCAAACAGATCAACAACATCTTTCTCAGGTTCTTTATACAATCACATACTTTTTCTTTGAATATTTAAAAAAAGACTTTGCAACTTACTTTTGCCTTTTTTATTGGTTGTCCTCGCTTGCAGATTCATTTATGAGACGGAACACTTTAACGGTGTCAGCGAGCTTTTGGAAATTCTCGGGAGGTAATTAATCTTCTAACCAGAACTGGCAGTTTGCGTGGTGTGTTAATGTCTTTTTCATGTTTGTGACTTTGCGTTTGTGTGTAGCATTATCAATGGATTCGCCCTGCCGCTGAAGGTGGAACACAAGCAGTTTCTGGTCAAGGTCTTGTTGCCCCTGCACAAGGTCAAGTGCCTGTCGCTCTACCACGCCCAGCTGGCCTACTGTGTCGTCCAGTTTCTTGAGAAGGATCCCTCGCTCACGGAGGAGGTGATCCGTGGCCTGCTCAAGTACTGGCCCAAGACTTGCTCTCAGAAGGAGGTGATGTTCCTCGGTGAGATTGAAGAGATTCTCGATGTGACGGAGCCGGCCCAATTCATCAAGATTCAGGAGCCACTCTTCAAGCAGATTTCGCGATGCGTTTCCAGCCCTCACTTCCAGGTCTTGAAATAATAAAAATTCAACGTATCAACTCTTGTACTCTAACTGTTACTTTGGCTGTTGGTTAGGTGGCCGAACGTGCTCTGTATCTGTGGAACAACGAGTATGTCATGAGCTTAATAGAAGAGAACAGTGCGGCCATAATGCCAATCATGTTCCCAGCCCTCTACCGCATCAGCAAGGAGCACTGGAACCAGACGATTGTCGCCCTTGTCTACAATGTTCTCAAAACCTTTATGGAGATGAACTCGAAACTATTTGACGAGTTGACAGCCACCTATAAGACTGAGAGACAGAAGTAATCAATTTTTTTATGAATTTCGCCTCCTTTTTACTTTGTTTACGGTCGACTAAATTCTTTGTCTTGTTTTTTTTGCCGGAACGTGCCTTATAGAGAGAAGAAGAAAGAGAAGGAGAGGGACGAACTGTGGCGTAAATTGGCCGAACTGGAAATCAGCCATCGTCGACGTGAGCCGTCGGCCAAGACGAACGCTGCAGGAGGCGTGGCCCTGGCTAAACAAAGTCCGCCCACTTTAAAATGAAAAAAACAAGAATGAAGCAGCCACCTCGACTCCTTCGCCGCCCACATACATACATATATAAACACACACACACACACCACAAACACATACATACATACTCACCACTCTCTTCTCCTTCTTACAGACTTTCACCCCCTCATCCCCCCCCCCTATCTTCCCTCCTGCTTCCACTGTCCCCCTCAAGATGATCAATTTAATAATAATTTAACCCGTTGAATCATTCATGCAAACGAGTGTTTTTGAGTCGACCATTTATAGAGGGACAATAATACCAAGCAAAAAAGAAAAAAAGACTGGCCATGTAAAACAACAGTGTCGATGTGTGTCTGTGTTGAGTGCGCGCGTTAAGCCGAGTGACAGGACATTTTGTGCGTGCGTGTGCGAGCGAGCGTGAATGGCTGGTTGGATGTATGAACCCCAAAAAATGGAGCCGAGAGAAGAAGAAAAATGAACAAACGTAACTTTGTCCTTCCCCTCTATCCTTCCCGCTCTTAGACACTGAAACTATTTACCAACACCTTTTTTTCTCTCTCTTTATCATGTTCGTTCCTCCACCGCCTAACCCTCCCACTACTATCACATCTCCACTTTGAAGAGAGAGGGGAAAACCAAATGCAAAATGTTTAAAAAAATGAGCTAGATTTTTTTAAAGACGTGAGAAAAAAAAAGTAAAAGTCTTGAGTGACAACAGATTCGATTCGGATATTCACTAGTCCCATTGCTTTTGCTCTGGCGATTTGACAAACCCAACAGGAGAAAAAAAAAACACATTTCAAGTGCAAACATGTAAAACTCCCAGAGTTTTTAAAGGAAAAAAAAAGCAAATCAGGTTATTGGGGTTTGGGTTTCCTTTTTTCTTGTTGAAATCCACATGGAAATGGCGTTAAAACTAGAAACGAGATGAGGGAGAGGTGGAGGAAAATGTTGAGATATGACGAGTGTAACAAAATATTTGAACAAGGACATTACGAACGTGATAATAGCCAGCGTAGAGATAGAGAAGCGGAATGGGGGGGAACGAATGGCAAGAAGGAGGAAAATGTCAAGTGCGGGCGTGTACTTTTTCAACAACAGCAAAAACAATTCTTTTCTTTTTTAATTGTGATTTTTTTTTGGGTCTTTTTCCCCGTTTGATTTGCTGGGAAGGTTAGGGTTTTCTTCGGCTCTCGCGATCGCAATTGTTCTGGTGTTGATTTTCCCCATTTTTTTATTGTCTCGTCTACAGGAGGAAGAAATCATTAGTCGCCGTCTTGTTGTAGCCAATTTGTTGCTCTCCTCCTTCCCATTAATTTTTCAAACACGATTTGTTTTAATTTGCTCCCTTTTCCTTCTATTCTTCTTTCTCATAGGACTTATCGACGAAAGTTATGTTGCCCGAGTAACTCTTGCAAGTCAATGAAAGAGGGACGGCCGCGTTTGATCGCTTCTCGTTAGTTTGAGAAATATTTGAAAATGAATGAGTACATCCATACCGCAAAACCCACCCCACCCCCTTTCCTGTATAGTTGCCCTCCCACCAACTCTCCCCTCTTTCAACTGTCTCCCCCTCCGAACATCTTTTGATTTCATGAATAGGTGTGTGTCGTGTTCTTTATATACACCTGCTGATCACTTCTTCTTGTCTTACGTGCAGTTTTCTGTTTGTTTATACGATCGTTCACATTCTTTGCAGCTCTTTGAATCTATTGAGCATATATCTTCTCTTTAATTATCTTCATGCAATGTTTTGATTAGATTTCGTTTCTGAGCCAGTTTTTAATTGACCCGCCCCCTTTTCCTCCCATCGTTTCTTTTTGACAGCTCTTCGATATGATGATGCTGGTGCACTTCCCATCCACTTTTTTTTGAGAAAAAAAATCATCTTCTAATAATAATAATGGTCGGCTGTACATTTTCTTTTTTTTTTTTTTGTATCCCGTCACACCTGTCTCCCCCTCTAAAATTCTTTTGCGCTCTCCACCAATCTTATCATCATGAGTCTTAACTACACCTTCGTCCATGCCCCCCCCCCCTGTCCTTCGTGTACAGATGGTTGAACATCTTTTGTGTCTCTTTTGTCCAAACTGTTCGATCATCTTTCTTGGATTTTCTCTTGTTCAAGAAGGAAACCGTTCAAGACGTAACAAAAAAAAAATTAAGTAAAGCAAACCAACCAACCGGCCACACCAACAACAAAGTAACATGTGCCCTCCCACCCATTTTATCATCCCCTGTTGTCAAGTGTGTTTACTCTGCATCGACCGAGTTGTATGTCTGCAGTCATAAAAACCAATGAAACGAGGATTATGAAGAAACAAGAGCGAGATACAAAAACAAAAACGAAAAAATGTTGTGTCTCTGTTTAAGATTGTAGTACGTAATAATTTGTTTTAGATTTAAATTTTCTATAATTTTACTGATATATTTCCTTGAGCTTTTTTCCTTTTTTTTAGAGTGAAAATTTGATCTGTCTAGCCAATGACTTATTCGTCCTCCTAAATCATTGACAAGGAAATGCAGCACAGCGAAAGGGGGACAAATTCGTTTGCAATTCCAATTTGGGCAGACGTCAGATCGGTCCCGCTTAAAAGGTATATTGGCCGATGAAACATTGATTTCGCTACGTCTGCGTAGGCGTAGCACCTTTCAGTGCAGGTTCAAGTGTTGACACACTTTGAAAGGTCGACCTACTCCTTGTCAATATTTTGTTTGTTTGAACGCTAGGTTCGGTGTTGCTTGCCTCAAGATTTATTAACTCAAATTGGGTTGAAAATTCAATCAAGAACGTCAAGTGCCCTCCCGTCGATCACCCAGTATAGAGCAGGTGGACTTTCAGTCATCAAGAGAAGCTTTTTCCAATTAACTTTGGTCGTCCCTTCCAATTTATTTGGCCATTGTCTATCGGACAATGCCTCCTTTGAAAAGGTCGCTACTCTCTCGCCAGAAAGAACAATTCGGAATAGCTACAGCTTTATGCAACGCAAATCGATCGCAATACGACGGGGATTCGTGTCACATAAAGAACGCCATATTCAGCTTACGTCAAAGAGAAAATCAGACGTGAAACAGACAGACCGTCGAGTGAGGCGACTGCACTTGTGAGACTGTGCTCCTGGCTCGTCGGGGTGACTCTCTCTGCGAATTCGTTTGGTTGGCTGGTGACTTGATGAGGTATCGACCAACCGTCAAGATGATATGTGTCCTCTTTTGTATGTAACGAGGGTCGCCAGGGGGGGGCTAGGAGCTCCGAGGAAACGAGAGCTAAAGTAGTTGGGAATATATATGTGTACTGGATCTAATAGCACTCTGCAAGATTGTTGGTGGAAAGCTGACAAGTTGTGTGTTTGCCGTCTGGGTCATGTGTCAGCATCTCCGTCCTGGCTGCTGTCTTCGACGGAAAGAAAAGCAGAGCAGAATAAACCACAGCAGCGCAATCTGTTCTCTCTCTGCTGCTGTGGGAAATCCCTTTTTTGGACTAGTAGCTACTAAAGATTAATCGAGCGGGCGAATTAAATGCCAGTCACCAAACGGACTTATCTGGGTCACTGAGGATTAGGCTACTGACTTTTCATCCTTTCTTCCCATTTTATTAAAAAGAAGCTGCAGCAGCAACTGACTGAAATATTGGCATCGTTATTTGCGTCCATCCAGCCAGAAGAAATCGCTTTGTGATACTGATTCGGATATTCTATAGACACTCATCCGATCGTGACGTCTTTTTTTTCCCTTGTTATCGAGACAATCAGCAATTATAAGAGTACGATATTTCCGTGTCTATTGATTCTCTATAGTCCGCAGGAAAATGTAGTTTACTCAATAGAAAGCCTTTCCTTTGATGGTTTGCAACTTATTCCTTTATCCACCCCGCTATAAATCTCCGTCATATCGTTATTTCATTACGAGATAATCTCTGTATTACATGACGGGACGCGTATGGTTCTATAACTAAACCTGCACCACATCATCTCACGTAAAACATTCGAATTTTATTCGAGTTATAACCCCCCCGTAGAAAGAAAAAAAAATCAATAGATATTACACACTCAATGCACGCAATCATTCGCCACTTCCCTGGCCCAAGTTCCGGATGGATTGGTTGTGCAACAGAGCAATTAAGACATAGCATCGCCTCATCATCGTGGAGACCAGTACCGCTGTATCGATTATCGAGGGCTCACTACCCCCGGCAATGATGCGGTTGTCGTCATTTTGTGTGTGTGTGTTCTTTTTCCATTATGGAAATATACAAATAATAATACGGCGGACGAAAAAGTATTGATCACGGAAATTCTTTGCGGCTACACAAAAATGACACGATACTATGATAAATAAATGTCTGGATGGCCACCAATAAAATTCTGGGCCCAGAAAGCAAATGGCTGAGCTTTCCGTTGATCGCATTTGATCCTCGGTCACGGACTTATTATTAGTTAAGTTATCACAATTTTCCTAGTCACGAAAAAATGTTGGCAGTTTGGATCAGCGACCGAATTAGTCTGGCCCTTCCTCTACAGTACAAATCGTTTTATTTGATGCAACACATCACATCAAAGTTAAGGACGGACTAAATTTATGGCTTTACTCGGAGAACCAACTACTATACTATATTATGGCAAACAACACGCAAAGTATACGACCGTCTTTGGTATAAACCCGGATTGTTGCGAACGCTGCCCGCCGGTTCAACCTTGATGAAGGTTAAACATCTTCCAGCAAAGGTACACACACACACACACCCAATCAAGAGCAGGAGAAAAAGGGAAAACAATAAGGAAGATGCCCAAAGAAAAATTGGGTGTGGTGCTGTAGACTCACCGGTATATAAATCGGAGCACCAAGCCAGACTGGATTACACATCACCTCCGATCGTCTTTTAAACCGCTTCCCGTAAGTCTCAACATGTACAAGTTCCTGGTAAGAAAAAACTCGTTCCTGGTACGAAAAAGAGTCTATTTCCTTTTTTATTTTAATTCTTTTTAAAAATGTTTTCTCAGAGCCTGTTGGTGTTGGTCACTTTGGCCGCTTTGGTTTTCGGTGAGGATCAGCAGGTCCAGGATCAGGAAACTGCCGAGCAATTCTACCAAATTCACGGCTATTACCCGACTTGGTACAACGCACCCGTCTACCGTGCTGGTTACTACTACAACAACTACGCCTATCGCATTCTACCTTATTTCTACCAGCATCCTTACCCTTATGGCTTCCAGTACGTTCTGTAAAACACGCCGTGATTGCAAGTGACCATTTTAACAGAGCTAGACGATTATTTACCGCCCATGTTATCAGGATTCCTTTTGAAGTACGCTATCTGTACGATCCTGAATCCTTATTTCAAACAACTATACAACTCGTTGTTTCTATATTTGTACCCCTTTTCTTTGTTGAATACATCCAGTTTCTTTTGAAACCACATCAAAACAATTTCCTTTTGGAAAGTAAGCAATGTTTTAGTTAAACATGCGATGGGTTATTCTTCGTCTTCTTTTCTTGTTGAACAAACAAAAGGAACATGGAAAGATAGAACTCATTTGTCGCTCAACAAGCACAGAAAATTTAAAAAATCCTGAATTTGTAATCGGTTCTATAATGGAATATTGGAGGAGAGCGCTTGAACGCCGGCTGATGAAAAATGCATCAAATCATTTTGCGTAGGAGAACTTTCCTTTCAGTAGCTTTACTTTTGAGTAGTTCAACCGCTGTATAGTTCGTTTCGAAAAATGATCACGCACTGTCTGATATGGACAGTGCGGAGTGTCTAGTTCGTGTGCCGCGTTTATGTACGTATACTTTGTTCATTTGTTCTCCTAATAAGGAATTGGCTGATTTATTGGCCATTTATTGCGTCCGTTGCCCCACTCAGCCTTGAAAGAAATCAGAAGGTTAAAAGAACAATATAAGAAGATCAAAACGGAAATTGAGTGTAACGCGGACAGGGCGTGGGGGTAATAGGAAATCAGAATTTGTTCTTCAACATAATACGCCACTCCATCAGTTCGCGTTGCATCTCGAGACATTCTCAGACAACTGCAGAGATTATTAATCAAATCGTAAGATGAGAAACCCTCCCCCGTTATGGCACATCATTCCGGACCTGGAATGAGCCAACTTTTGCAATTTGAATAATGGCAAGTGTCGTTACATATTTTACTGCATGTAAGAACGTAAGATGATATTAGTTACATGTTATTTTCATTTGTTTCTTTTGATGTATTGTGCTAGATAGATAAATGCATCACCTTTGGGGAGGAACAACTCAGATAAATATGTCGACGAGTCCGACGTCTCTATTTCTGAAATGGCGGAGCTGAACCTTTTTATGGGTTTAGCGAGATGATAAGCTTCCTTAGATTCCTTGAAACTCGGTCTAAATTTAGACCGCTTCACAGTATACACAGAAATGTACGTAGATGCATTCAGAAGTTGTAATATTCCCATGAGAGGTCGGGTAATTTCATTCCCGAGATTGCCAGAGTTGCGAGAAGTCTCCTATATGTTCGTATAACTCCTCCCATACAATTGAGATGGATATTCTGAGGTATTTCAACTCGACAAAATTCCAAATTATCCGTAAGCTGCGTATGACAAAAACAAATTTGAATTTCTCCGCTGCCATTGAGTTGGGTTTGTGCGGTCGACAGACGATCCTTGGGAAACTGAAACCGACCAACCAGCGGGGTGGGCATCGATCATCAACATCCGCGTCATCTCCAATTAGTATCAAAATAGGAAAAGCAACAGCGAAAGATTTGTCTATCTTTTATTTTTGAAAAAAGAAAATGGTCCAGGGCATCGTTTGGAATTCCATTGAAACGACGTCACGCCACAGTTGCGCGAGTCACGCTTCACCAGCCATTCCCATTTTCCAGCGTGGAGAAACGAGAGGATGTGTAACAGATATATATGAATATCTTTCGCCTGGCTGGCTAAATGGCTGCAGTTCTCTATTCCCTCTAGTCTCTCTCTCTCTCTCTCGCTGCACTCCCGAAGCGTAAATAATAACCGGAAAGAATTGGATATGTCACCACGTCATTATATGGAAGGAGAAATGCCATCTTGGGCCAAAAGAAAAATATGTTAACGTATGCGCATGCATAAATGAAACCAATAAATATCAAAGTGTGCCAATCAAAAGAGAGGAAGTTGCAGTCCTATATATGTATGCATTCAGCCCCCCCCCCCATCACAGTATACACTATACAATCACCATGGCAACGGAAAGTTCTCCTCTTGAGTGTTTCATGGCGCAGCATAGATTATATAGACGTCATTTGTATCCGCGCCATCGGCCAACAGTTGGCCTTTCCTGGTATAATGGCGAAGAAATCTTCATTTTTCTTCGGCTATCTACACACAAAGTTGAAACGAATCCACCGTAATGACTTCCGATAATATTGGCAATCGTCCAAAATGAATTATTTCAACAACTCGTGTTTGATTTCATATCTCACCCACCACCAAGCACTTATTGATTTGTTCTTTTTTTTAAGAAGCGATTTTATGGATCAGTGGCCCAGTTTTTACATGAGAATATTTTAGAGGAACGATCAGGACGAAATCAAAAATTCATTGTAGCTGTGATCGAAAGTGGAAGGAAAATTTGACGTCTGTCTGTTCTGTATAGTCTACATCCTGGCAGACGTAGTGTGTTAAATATTAATACGGCGAAATAAGGCTGAACTGGAGAACGTCAACATCAATTGAAACTATACAGGGCTATAGATATATCGCTCGCAACTGTCCCATAGCAGTGTGTACACGACGCCTTATCGATTTCTCTCGGTGAAAGAGAACGGGAAAAGCGGATCGATTTAACATTAAGGTATATAGTTACACGTGGACAAAGCAGCAGTAAATCCGTGAATTTACAAATAGATTATCTTCCGATCCGTACTGCTATATATTTTTCAGGTGAAATTCACTTTCGCATTGGTTATAACATATTGATTCATTTAAATATTACATATTTAATCCCGTCCGGTAAAAGGGCGTCACCTAACACGAAGGCATTTTTTTTTTGCTGATGTGCTTTAGTCATAAATTAATTTTCATGAAAATTTCAATTCGCGGAAAAATGAAGTTGGAATATTTAAAAACTTTTGGTCTTGACATTGAAAAGTCCAAGTTCTCATAGGTTAGACGGCTGAGCAGCCACTCTTTTGTGATATTCCAACGATCCAGTATGTATACCAGAATTATTCAGGGCAAAATATTTAATGAGAGGATTTTAATGCAAAATTGGCCTTGAATCTTTTTTAGGACTTATGCATGGCTTGTGTTCTTTCTGTTTCCTGCTGATGTGATCCCGTCTGGCGGCGTGGGGGCTCTCTCTGCCCTTGATGGCATCGCAGGTACCTTTACACAAGACTAGAAAATATTTCGTGGAAATCAATAAAAACTCCTTCGCGGAAATTATGCACGCGTTCATTTAGTTTTTCGGGAGCAGCTTAAGTGCAGCATATGTTTGACGAAAAAATTACCATGTCGAGTCGATTTCTTTTTTTTTTTTATTTAACGAATTTCACAGTCTCTTTCAAAGCAAATGTTAGACCAAATGTATATTCCAAGAACCCAGAAAAGATGTCACGCTCACGAATCTCAGTCTGTATTATACACACATTTCTTGGTCAGAGTGTAAGCCTGTGCTGCGCGCTACATTTCGTGTGGGCGAGAAATCATACGGTATAATAACGTTAACTTAAGATAAGCCGCGCTCGCGCATATTGTATTTCAAGTCATATAATTATCTTCAAGTATCGCCCATCTACCCGAAACGCTATCATCGGAATGTGTACGTGGTCAAAGGAAATGATAATTTCCCAGATAGAATAACACACATAAAAGAATAAAAGCAGCAGCACCATGCACGTATAGTATACACAAAAGATTATGATATGATGTTGCACACATTGCCAGGGCAGCAAACACACAGAATAATAATATGATCTGAGGGGGAAGAGTAATATAATATCGCAAATATAAGGAAATGGTGAATTCAATCTTCGGTGGGGTCGGGTGGTCGCACTTGTTCGCCATCATCAAGCATCATCAAGTTGGTTTCCGATTCCAATAATACCGAATCGCTAATGGATGGTGAGGTCGTTGAGGCCGGCGACCTGTCGGGCATGACGAGACGGGCCAACTCTCCGAACATGTACGGATAGTGCCTGATATTTCTCTCGTTGAAATCGGAATACCTTTAAAGGGGAATTTAAAAAAACATTTGAGAATATTCAATGATTCGGACCAACGTAGTAGTGACGTAGCTGTAACTTACTCTTTGAAATGAGGATCAAGGTAGGAGCGGTGGTTAATTAACAAATGGATCGTGTCCTGATTTTGTTGCCAGTCGGGCCAATCCATCGAGTCGTAGAGCTCCTGCATCAGCATGTGGACACCGAACCGCCACTTGACCCGATGGATCAGTTCCGGCTGCTTGTGCAGAATCTCCGTTGTAGGGCGTTCACCGGCGTTGTAGTACCTGTGTGTGTGTGGGTAGATTGTAATGCATAACCAAAAAGGTAATATTTCCACTATGTGATGGACTATATCGAGCGTTGAACCTGTGTCCGTTTGTCTCTTGGCCGGCCACCATAATTTCGCCCATTTCTACTTTCAAGGTTGTCACACAACACAAAAAGGCGTCTCATAAAAATATTTACTCCGAAATACCGTGCACATACAACGAAGATACACTTTTTTCCCATTAAAAATAGATCCGGTCAAACATGGAGAGCAAGGGCGCTGCCCCTGAAACTAATAAATGGACCCATCGGGAAATGGGCACGAGCAGCCCAGCAGCATGGAATCGGATTAGGCTTATATATATATAGAGAGAGAGCAAGAAAGAGCAAGAAAATATTTGTTCAAGACATATAGAAGAAGATGGTGAGAGAGAGTGAGCGCGCGGGGTGAAAGGACGGACAATTTCCCACGGCTCAATCTCTTCTTGTACATAAAAAAAGCGATGGGGTTGTATACGTGCCGAATTGGAATTCTTCGATAGACAACGCTCAACAATTTTCTCCTATCGCATTGATCGATGCCATATAACAAAGGGAAATTTTTAATAAAAAAGAATTATAAGCCGGTTGATGTTTATAAAAGTGGATCGATCACAGACGACACTCTGTTTGGTTTTTCAAGTCGAAACTCAAACATATCTAACAGCTGAAAGTTTTCTCTGCAAGACGCTTTTCGCAGTATTCATCCCACCAGTCTTTAATACCGTCGGGATATGACAGCACATACATTTAAGTCTATACAACTGAATCAAAAAGACTAACCACAAATCAGCGTGATATTGTCGATAAGTGTCCAGCCAGAGTGGTAGGAAGCGGGCGTTGCGATGGGCGACAATGACCTGACTGCCGAGGAATTGACCCTCGTCCCAGCCCATGGCGATTTCGTATTTGCGGTACTTGTCGAGATTTTGAACGACGTAGACGTCGTTGTCCAAATAGATGCCGCCGTATTTCATCATGGTGCGGATGCGGGCAATGTCGGAGCCGTGGAAGAGCCGCCATCCGTCGCTCAGCGGCTGATTGAAAATCTCTGACGGCAACTCGATCGGCTGCAGAACAATGCGGCCGTACAAATCCGGCTCGGATCGGATCCGCTTCCAGTAGAGTCCCGTGAAATTGCTCTCGTCGACGTTGGTGTGCAGGTAGATGCGATCCGGCTTCTGCTGGATGTAAGCCGAGCGCAGGCAGACGTAATCGACGAACGTGAACGTCGTCTTGTTAAAGCGGATGTAGTGGATGAGATTAGGCACGATGAAACGCCCGTCGAAGCTCCGTCCGGTTTCATTATCGAATCCGCCAAAGTCCATCAGTGCCTCGGTTGCTGCGCTGCTGCTGGACTCGCTGATGGCTGCTGCCGGGCCGAATAAGCCGCCGCCGCCGCCGCTGTTGGGCTGTTGATAGTCAAAACTGTTGGCCGGAATCGGCGGAGTGCCGTTCCATCTGTTGATGCCGCCACTGGTGATGTCGTAGATGGTCCAGTAGAAGCACAAACTCGGAAAGAGAAGTAGCGAAACGAGAGACAGGGTCACTAGTCTTTTATGACTCCGCATTTTTCCGCTCAACTCGATGCTGATGCCACTCGGAGTAATAATAAAGCTGCTGCTGCCGATTTCACGATCGAGTCTCCTTCTGCGCTCATTTCACGCGCCTAATAATATGGCCGGGCGAAATCAAATCAAGAAAATCTAAAAAAAAGGGGGGGGGGAGAGCATATGTGTCCACTTGAACTGTCTGGACTGATGGCCGAGCACATCTCCCCCCGCGTACATATGCAGTTTGAATGTGTACAGTCTATCTGTAGCTGCTAGACAGCAGCAGCAAAGCACACACATAATAAACAAGAGAAAAGAAAAAGACTGATGTACACATGCGCGTGCGAGCGCGCGCGCTATCAGGCCAGCCATGCCCCTTATGCCCTCCCCTCCCGCGCGACTTCCTCAGATTCTATAAGAACCCAACTGACAACTTCAATGCTGGTGACGTTATATACATACATATAGGAAGAGTTGGGCTTCTGCTCGCTCAGACTATATAGCCTATACACACTCTATGAAAATCGGCCATCGATTTCTTCTCTCTCTCTCCATCGAGGCTGTTGTGTACACAGCTGCTGCTGCCACCCCTTATCGGAGTGGTACAGTATATATTGCACCGCTCAGCCACAATAATTCTATTTTTTCTTATTTCCCCTTTTTTTTTCTATTTATTTCACCTCACGCTCCCCATGCACTCCCCCCGTTTCGGTGGGGTACTGTATTAATCAATATAGATGTAGCGCACCAACGCCCTGTTGATTAATACTTAACGGTTGGTTAGCACGCCATCATCAAATTCGATCACGAACGCAATCACCCGAGTTTGCGGCCAACCGTTCCTCTTTTGTCTCCTTTTCACGCATTTAAATTCGGGAACTAGCGACTCTTATAGACTGTAGTTGGATGTTCTAAATGTACTAGGACATTAAAATGTAACACCGCGGGTATAGGGCGGTGGCCGGGGAAATTGAACATTAATCTTGCGTCACATTGTCGGTACATTGAATCAATTCTGATCGGATACGGCGATAAATACAATGAAATGTTCGGGATAGTTTCAAACGGAATGGATCCCCATTTATTTACTGCTGGAGGTCAGTGAGATGGGGGCGGAAATTGATATATGTGTCTTATTAATTACGTGGTGGAATCACACATCGGGTTCCGCAACCTAAAAGACAGAAACTTTTTAATTGTACGCAATAACTTGATCGCTGTTTCCTCGACGCTTTTGTTGTGAATAATTGAGCCAAGACCTTGATCTTCACGAATGCTTGTCACGTTTTCATTAGGTTAAAAGCTTTTCCACCGTTGCGCAACGCTTGCTTCATTATTAACAGGACGGACAGTGGTTTTCTCGTAAACGATTTTAATTATTGACGCTATTAATGATTAACTAAAATGATGATGGTGGTGTCATCGGTGGTCCGTTTGTTCCCTTCCAGACGCTGTTGTTGCCCGTCACCACTAGATGGCCGTCGCTGCATTGCCGGCCCCGATATTATGGTGTAACCAACGGCCATGAAAATTCCGAGTTAATGACGAATAATTGGCAGGTCTTTGATCGTCATTTCCCCCGGGAAGAAATGCTGACGCAGCCGACCAACTTGGTCCGAAGGTCGGAGCCAGTACTCTTATTTCACTCGCTTGCCATCAACATATCTACGATTTCACCAGTGATTCCTCTCGAGTCTAATTTAATATAAGGAGCTGCTTCCGTTCCGGCTAGGGACATGCATTTTTCCAAAGGATTTTTAGGTCTCTCACTGGCGACTTTGTTTGTGATCCTGTGCGGCATCAGCTACTTGGCAAAGTTGTCCAAATTATTTGGTCACCACGTAGTACACCCGCGAATTGGCAAGTCCAATTCTTTATTGGAAACCTTCCCAACTACTTTGTTCGTTTCCAATCAAAGTGATTCGATCCATTTTGAAAAATTCGATAACGAAACCGGCGCCAATCACTTGATCGTGCCCAATATCGTCCACTACGTCCGGCTGAATAAAAGAAGCTGGTCGTTTGTGGAGTACATTTGTTTGAGATCCGCCTACGTCAACCAACGGCCCGACTTTATTTTTATTCACACCAATGTCATGGAGGGTTTCAAGGGCAAATACTGGCGATGGATGCAAGAGGATCCGGATCTGAAATCGCGTTTGGTAGTGGTGCCCGTCCGTTTGCCGTCCGAGATCTTTGGCCAAAAGTTGAAACCAGTGTGGCGATTGCATCACGGCTCCGACTTGATTCGAATACGGACCCTAATGAAATACGGAGGCATCTTCCTGGATAATGACGTCTACGTAGTCCACAATCTGGACAAGTACCGTCAATTCGAAATGACTTTAGGCTGGCCCAGGAACGAATCCCTAGGCACAATGGTTCTTTGCGCTAACAAGAATGCTCGATTCCTTCCGCTCTGGCTGGACAACTACCGAGACTACAAAGCCGATCAATGGTAGGAGATTTGTACTATATAGTCGTAGTAGTGCCATGTCATGTATGAAGCTGATTACCATTAACCTACGTCTGATATATATACACATCTACTGTACTGTGTAGGTATTATAATGCTGGAGATAATCCCACGGCAGAGATATTAATGAAGCACCCGGAACTCGTCCACCGGGAGGAAAGTCGACTCGGAGTCAAATTTTTAGTCCGTGAAATGTACCAGGAAAAAGAAGACGATTTTCCATGGCGACAGAAACTCGATGCTGTTCATCTGCTGATCAACCACCGCAGTTATCTTGACATGTTCTTCAAAGATTATCGGTATTTCAACGAGCGAAATATTGTGCACTATCCGTTTAATTTCGGAGAAATGGCCAGAGTTGTTTTAATTCACCAACAACCTGGCAACTACACAGTATCATCTCTATGATAAATGCGGATAAAAGCAAATTAAATTTTCCCTGTGCTCTTTCTCACGATGATCAGCATTTTAAGTTATCGTAAATTATAGTCACTTTGATTCGGAGAGGTTATATTTGATTTTGTCACCGGAATAATTTTATCTGGTTCGTTAAAGTTACAGAGCAAAGTGTGGAAGTGGCCACTACATTGTATTCAACTTGAAAATAATCTAAAATGATATTCCTGTAGAACAAAACAGCTGGCGACGTTCGCATGTGTGCCGGAATCTGTATAATGGCCCACAGAAGGACGTTTGTTGAGTACACGCAGTTGGCAGCAGTAAACATATTGTGAATTCCCCAGAGACACAATAGATTGCCTTATTAATTGAGTTGTAACTTGTAGCCTATCGTAGCCTCCCTCGTTCGACCCCCGAAAATTTTTTTATCTCTCCGCGTTTGTGCTTTGATTGTCATCAATCCGTATCATGTCGATCAATTCTATAATGAAATTAAAACATCAAAAATAAAATAGAAAGCAATGATTTGGGTCAACAAATAATCAATTAGATTAAAATTACCATATTTCCACCTTATTGAATCACATACAAAATAAAAATCGGATGTAACGAAATGTGCTTCAGTTATCAGGGAAAACACTATTGAAAATCTGTTTGTTTAGATTGAGCTTATGTCAATCGCAAAAAAAAGCTGCTATACTAGTTTTTTATTTAATAATATTACAACATTGTCGCGTGATAATCGTTTTTCGCCTGGCCAGGTGTGACAGTTGTGTACCGAACCGGATACGCATCTCTCAAACTTATAACAAGTCGCGGCCAATTGTCGTAGTTCAGTCGAGCTTCTCTAACGCGGAGGATGTTGTTACTCATCCGGAGCTCCTCACTTCGGAACTTGCTCCGCACATCCGCAACGTTTTTATTCTTCGCACTGATTCTCACAATGACGGCCACCTTGTTACAAGGCACTTACAGAGCATTGCAAGAAGAATCTCAGGTCGACGAGGACTGGGTTTTGTCACACATCAGCAACGAGACCGGAGCCGACCACTTTATCGTCCCCAACATCATCCACCTGATTCGGTTCAACAAGACGGAATTCTCTTTCACCGACTACATTTGCACTCAGGCCGCCTTCCGCAATCACCGCCCAGACTATTTCTACATTCACACGGACGCGCCGGAAGGCCGGTTCAGCGGCAAGTATTGGGAATTAATTGAAAAGGATCTCGAACTGAGATCGCACATTCGCATTTTACCGCTGGAACCTCCGTCGGAGATTTTCGGCCAACAGCTCAATCCGCAATGGAGACTCTATCATGGTGGAGACGTTGCTCGCATCCGCACCATGATGAAGTATGGCGGCATTTATTTAGATAATGATGTCTACGTTATCCAAAATTTGGATAAGTATCGCAAATTTGAAATTGCCATCAATTGGGATGAGGGTCAGTTCCTTGGTAGTCAGGTGATTATTGCTAATAGGAAAGCACGTTTTCTGTCTTTATGGCTCGACTCTTATCGTGAATATCACCCAGAATTATGGTAAATTAAAATTTTTTAAATGTTAATATTGAAACTCGTTTAAATTGAAATATTTGTTTAATAGGTATTACAATGCGGGAGAGCGGCCGACCAAAGAAATTTTATACCAGCATCCGGAATTGGTAAATATAACTGATAAATGATTATCTCGACAAATCTGTGTGGTAAACAAATACTTTTGTTTTTTCAACTTGTTATGTTGGATCCTGCTGTATAGGTTCATCGAGTCAAAGTTCAATTCGGTGCTGACGTTGATTTATCCTTTTATCTCTACACCCAAAAAAATTTTGATTGGCGTTCACTGGATACCATTCATCTCATGATCAATCATCGTGGTTACCGTGCGTCCTATTTTATATATCCTGTTCAATTATTACTTGTCTCTCATCTACACCTTCAATTTTCTTGACAGTGGATCCTTATTACAATGAAACACCTACTTTTGACGAAAAGATAGTCAAAACGTATCCTTATCCGTTTGGTGACATGGCTCGAGAAATGGTGATGGCATCCGGAATGGAAAATTTTATTAATCAAAAGATTGTTTGACTTTGAGTAATATTTATTATGCCTTTGAATAGATATTAGCTTTATTGCAATCAAGATTAATGAATGAAAAATGCAGAAAATTTGATAAATATTACTACAGACATATCGCAGTGTGGATATTATTTGTATCCATTTCACTAACACATATTTGAATTTTCAAGCGATAGTACAGAATCAATTAAGGACACCCTTTTTGTAATGAGAAACCCACGCATATTTCCAACATGGATGAATCAGCGCATATGTAATACTGGAATGTGTCTAAGCAAATACAGTTGTCGGCCAATGGCGAAAGAGCTAGATCCATTGACGCAATTCATCATTTGATTGCCACAGACAAATAAGGAACTTTGACTGTTTGCTCGCCAAATTTCAAATTAACGGAACTTGCACCAAAATGGCCCCTGTCTCTTGTCATTGACCCGCCCTAAAACAAATCAACTCCAATTTATCAACACTGAAATATTAATAGCGATATTAGCCTAAATTTGAAACAATAGATAAATTGCAGAGTAAAAAAATGTCTCAAAATTTTTTTTACTGATGAATGGAGCGACACAATAAATTTGAATCACAATACTTTCCAACTATGCGAGACAATTATTTTGGAAAAATATACCGTATACAAGCGGCTCGCATGTGACGCTTCGTCTGCGGCCACCTGTGACAGGTGTGTGATAGACCCCCCGGAGAGAAAAAAAAAATACTAAATAAAAATAATTTTCTCCCACAAAGCAGATAGAACTTTGTGCCAGATTGAGTTTAGTTATAGGTTTTTATAACGTTGACAATGTCGCTGCTGCTCATCCGGAGCGCTTCGTTGCGATATGTGCTTCGTTCATCCGCCGTTCTTTTACTTGTAGGTCTCATTCTAATGATGACGACTACCTTCCTGGAATCATTATTCCATTTCACACTTGAAAAGCAACGTTTCAGCAAAAATGAGTCGTCATTTGTGAATTTTAACAACGAAACTGGTGCCGAGCACTTCATCGTTCCGAACATCATCCACTTGATCCGGTTCAGCAAACCGGAATTCTCTTTTATCGATTACATTTGCATTCAGGCGGCTTTTCGCAACCACCGACCCGAGCATTTCTACATTCACACAGACGCAGCAGAGCGAACATTCAGAGGCAAGTACTGGGAATTAATTGAAAACGATCTCGAGCTAAGATCGCGCATCCGCATCCTGCCACTGCAGCCGCCGTCCGAGATCTTTGGCCAACAGATTGAACCCGATTTGAGAGTTTATCACGGTGGCGACATTGCACGCATTAAAACTCTAATGAAATACGGCGGAATTTATTTAGATAACGACGTCTACGTCATCAAAAATCTCGATAAGTATCGCAAATTTGAATTGGCCATCAATTGGGACGAAGGACAGTTTCTCGGGACTCAGGTGATCGTCGCTAATCGACAATCTCGTTTTCTGCCCTTGTGGCTCGATTCCTATCACGAATATCATCCGGAATTGTGGTATATTATAGTTATTTCATTCAATCAATTCACGGCTTATTCAAAAGATTTTCCGATTGCGTGATCACAGGTATTACAATGCAGGGGAGCGACCGACAACGAAAATTTTGTTTCATCACCCGGAATTGGTAAATAGAAACCGCAAAAAAAATGAAACGTGAAATCGTGAACGTTGAATAAATCACGCATCCATTTGAAACACATCGTTGATTTAGATTCATCGAGTGAAAGTGCAATTCGGAGCTGATCTTGTTCTTTCTTTAAATCTTTATACCGAAAAAGAATTCGATTGGCGTTCACTGGATACCATTCATCTCATGATCAATCATCGCAGTTATCGTGCGTCCTACATTTCGCTCAGTTATTTGTTTTTCTTTTAGACTCAACCGTTTCATTTTCTTTTCAGTGGATCCTAATTACAATCAAACACCTTCCTTTGACGAAAAAATAGTTCAAACGTATCCTTATCCCTTTGGAGAGATGGCCCGAGAAATGGTCTTGGCTTCTGGAATGGAAACTTTAATTGACTGAAAGATTTAATACACATTCAAAAATGAAGTTGGTATTCGCTTAATAATATTCTGCGTTTTTATCGTGCGATTCGTGGAAGAAGGAAAACTATCTGTTGTCTGTTTTTAAATAAAGGCATCCATTTTATTTTCTTACGTACCATCTGGAATGAGCAACGAGTTGGCACCTTTTTTGACGCATATAGATTACGTGTCTGTTTATACGGTTTGGAACCCGAACCAGCAGCAGCAGAGCAGTGTTATACGCATGTTGTTAACCGAATGTTTTCCAGCAACAGCAGCCTGCGGACAAGCTATGTTTGATTATACGCACTTTGTATTTTCAACCTACTTGCTGTACACTATATGTAAAGTTTCGTCGCTCTCTCGCTGAATGCATAATTGTATTTATATACTAGAAATTCACCTATACAATGGCCTTTTAATTTGTCTGTTGATTTCTCTTGGGGCAGCTCGCCATCTCCGGTGGGCATTCTCTCATGTTTGACTGAGATAAATCATATCATTATCAATGGCTTTCACGACGAAGCTTTCCTCTTCATTCATCTCGTTCAAGACTTTCTTCGCGTTTTCACCCGCTGGCCTTGGCCAGCATCAAATAAAGTCGTACCGTCTGCTGAACTATCCGCGCGGCCGTCCCCGGAATCAAATATTCATCCAGAATATAACCTAGCAACGTCAATTTCTTCTTCTTCCATGATCCCGTTTTCTTTTTTTCTTTTTTTGCAGCTATTCGTCATTGACTCACAACAAAAATGCAATCAAAATTCCGCCCCTTTCTCTATTGATATGCCATGCCACGAATTTGTTATTACACTTTTTCGTACACACAAGAAAGTCCGATTGATTGATTCCAACAAATTCTTTGGACATATATATAAGACGACCCAGTTTTTATTTGAGTTCCTTATTCCTGTATATATACACTACGAATAAATCGATCTGACCAACCTCGTTGAGACGCATGAGGGGGAAAAAAAAATTTATTTCAGAATTTGACAAAGGAATCGATAAAAAAGTAAAAGGGACAATACGTCCTTGAAATGTCCCGCTAGTTTTTCTGTAGAGCCGGCAGTATATAGTGACCATCGAACTATCAACGAGAAAGTTAATAAAAGCTCCCTAACCCTTAAGACGCGATCGACTCAAAATAAAATTCGTGCTGGGTTTTTTCCCCCCTTCTGAATCGTGCTGGATCGATCAAAGTGGCACGGGCATCACATTATAATATACATCTGCGTGCACACAAAGCACAGGGCCACGCAATGAATGTAGGACAATACAGGAATTTTAAATTGTTTTAAAGGACGAATAACGAAGCAGTGACACTTTCTAAATTATTTGAGTCATTTTGACAATCAACTAATAATTTCTAATCTCTTCAAAGTGTTCTGACCAATTTAGATTCTTTTGTCTAATAATGGACACCACACACAAGATAACGTTTACTTAGCCACAATCATGATTACGATTGCTACTGAAATGGAACAATCGGAAAATAACTCGAAACTGGAATCAGGTGATACATGACTTAAATTTAGAATTGCTTTATTTGTGTTGACTTTGACTTGACAGCCTAATTGGCTAAACTTTCTAATTGAGAAAAACATTTCAAGGCCTATTACCGTAAAGGCTGAAATCGCACTCGATATATCCAGACCACCTTGAAATAAATTTTCAGAATAACCATAAAAGAAATTCCTTTATGCTACATTTTCCGACCGAATAAATCCTAAAAATGGTAGAACTACCTACCATATGTCATTCTAAGAAGAGTTTGTTTCAAAGTTAAGTTTATTTTTTTTCTGATTTCACAATCGGCACTTTTACTATACCTAAATAACTTGTGTCAAAATTGTACCGCATTGCATTGGAGCCAAGCTCCGGGCAGGAAACCTTCTAGATATAGTTTTGGTGAACGTGATTACTCGAGTATTGCTAGATGCGCATGACATATTAGGATGGATTGGTTTTCCGAAGAAATTTAACGATACTGGAAATAAGCAAGCCTATACTTATACAATTATACTTTGTTTTCAGTCGCATATACAAAACTTTAAAATGTGTATTTTTTGAAAGTTTTACAGAAGTTCGTTGGAAAACTTTCGTAGTACTGCTTGCCGGTAGAAATCAAAGATGACGTGACTGGCTTTCTGACACAGCTCCATGGCTTTTTGAAAAAGTTGATAGGGAACTTGGCCTTCACAGTGGCTCAGAATTAAGTTGTATTTTTGACTGTCAAAAGCAAAGGTAAACATTGCTTTATAACCTTCCTGTAATGGGGAAAAAAGTAAGTTAGGCACAACAACAAAAAATGGGGGAAAAAAATTAGTTAATTCTTAGTGGAAATCATACTTTGACTGTGCTGATGCATGGGTCTAGGACAATTCTATCCTTCTTGTCTACCAAACAAGTCACTGCAGCTACAAGACACTGCAGGGGTAAACCCGAGTCAAGAAGTGCAAGGCACACAGCATTGATGGAGGCTGCTAGCAACTAGTTTATGGAAAATGTGAACAACTAATTCTTGATCAAAATAAATTTGTTGTGGTAAGTGCTTACAGTTCCACCATCTTGCATTTCTTGAACTGTTATGCAGACAGCTGTTCGAGGGTGCAGGTTCGTCAAAATAATGTGATTACAAGTGGTCTTGATGAGTTTCTCCTTTCCACGCTCAGCAACACCTAAATAAAAATGCATTCAATATTACAGAAATAATAATACACAGGATAAGTTATTAATAACCTGGCATTCCTGTTTTTGGCTTGTAGTTTAGTTCAATGTACATTCTATCGGACAGTTCCTTTTGAATTTTAGCCTCCAAAGGTCCATAAACTGAAGCCATTACCACAGTATTCCCTGAAATGACAAGTCAATAAAATAAAATTTACCGACTTGGACAAAATAACACGAAAACAGCGTGGAAAAAGTTACAAATCTAAACTTACCTTGAGAAAACATCACCGAGCCATCTGCACGTGACAGTACGCTTTGTTCGCACTTTAAAGCACGAATGCTATTCTCTTCAGTCTCCATGGCGAATAATAATATTGCAAGCAATTCTTTGTGATTGAAAAAGTATTCAATAATTCAGATTAAGAACGCAGCCCTGTTTCTGCATAAGCAACGTGATCGTAAAAAATACATGGGGTTGACGGGTCGGCAACAGCAGTCTGCAGATGTCTCTAAGTTACCATGGCAACCATTTACTTAATCACACAAAATATAACTTTTAACTCCATGAATTTAAAACAACTATTATATTTGTAATAAAGAAGACCTGAAAAATTCACAATTTTCCAATGTAGCTATGAATATGTATTTTTCATGGATTTCGTTCGTTCAGTCACGAGAGAATGGCAACGCTGTTTTTGGCCAGAAAATTGTGAGCAAGCCAAAGACGGATCTCCGAGTAGCGACAGTATTTATTAGCTCGGCAGACTACCAAGTTATCGTGACTTGAGCTGCACGGTCAGAAACACACACACACACGTACGTGAGTCTGTTTCTGCATTTCTCGAGAGAACGTAAAGTGTGCTAGTGTGTGTGTGTGTGTGTGTGATGTTTATACGTGAATTTTTTGTGTGTGCCATCATGATTGGGAAACCTGCGTATTAATTGAATTTAGTTTGGGCATTTCCATTAGCCAGTCCCTCTTATTCGCACCGACTTTTTTCATCACCAACGTGTTATCACGCGTTGTGCTGCTCCCATCTGTGTTGGTTTTAAAACAGTCGTGTTGCTCAGTTTTGTCGTGCAATCAAGTGGAGGTAAAAACCCAACCTTTTTTCTTTGAAGAAGAAAGAAAAGGAAAAATCTAAGTGGTGCCAGGGCGGGAGAACGACGAAAGAAAAGGTGATCTCAGCCCGAGGCTATGTGACATTCCAATCAACCTGTTGGTTGCTGGAACCCGTTTTTTTTTTTTTTTTACTCCATTGCTCCCACCTGATTGCACACACACACACCAACCACACAGACTATTCCAACGAAAAAGGGCCAGTTTTGTGTGTGTGCGAATTTCACTGCCATCCAAAAGTCAAACTTCGCCATAATTGTGATTGTGTTTTTCATAAAATTTTGGATCCAAGCTCCATCATGGATGATGGTAATGGTCAGGTGACCTTTATGTTCCAAGTTGGACTGGTACGAGACTTTATCTCCACGGATGCCTCCCAGTTAACGCTGAAAACGCTCAAAGATTTGGCCTGCAACTTTATTAATCAACGGGTAAGTGTTTTTGAACATTACACGCCGATCCAATTACCTCCACGTCCATGCATCACTATACACCTGACAACGCCTTTATTGTAGTAACCAGAGAGCTTTTTTGTTTTGATTATATTACGTCATCACTGTCGTTGCTTAAGTGTGTTTGCCGTGTATATTTTTGCCTTTTAAGTTGCTAAGCTGTTGTATTCGGAATTTTTCTCCATATTTTCCCATCCACTTCCACTGGGAACTGTTGACACAATCCTGCTTTAAATGATCAATAAGGTTGGATGATTAGAAATAATCTCTTTTCAAGAGGGGGCCAATCGATTTCTTCAGCAGCCACGTTGCGATATTGGATTTAGGATGATTGAGATGGAAGGAAAAATGTCTTGTGCATTGACATGTCAAATATTTGATGAAACTCGTTCCTTTTCAAGCTTTTAGCTGTTGCTGACGTTTTCTGTGTTACTATCCAGGATTTTGGCGAATGAATCCTAGTCCCATCAGTTTGTTCACGCAATTCGCCCTTTTTTGCCCTCTCCAGATTCATTTCCTTTTTCCGGCGGATCTTTCTACGAATAGAAAAAAGGAAAAAAACCTTCTGGGCTTCTTTTCTTGATTGGGTCAACAACAATGGGAATTAGAACCCCCGTCACAAGGACCGACGATGTTGTAGCTGATGTTCGTTGCCCCCTTATTCTTTTATTTTTCCATCCTCGTGATTCGTCTGTAAGACTCACTCACACGCATAGAATGTTGACCTTGGGGGAAATGACTCGTCCGCTGGGGAGTCTAGTAGGAGGAGCCTAAAAAGAAGAATCACGCACATTTCCAAAACGGATATGCACGAGCTTTGCCCTCCCCATTCTTGAGCATCTCAACACTGTCGGGATCATGCTTTCACGCTTTATAAAACCCTGGCGTTTGGATCTGAGCCGAAACTATTATTGTTCGATTTTCTTGCCTCTTTTTTATGGAGTGTGAGAGGACTGTTTTTTTTATTTTTATTTTTGGGAACTTTCCCAGATTTCCCTTCTCGTCCATCTCAGCTGAATGTGACGAGACGATTTGATTAATGAGTTAGTTGCCTTCGGCGACGTCTGCAAACTACAACTCCCTCAGACTTCCTCCCGCACACTCAGTCCCGTTAACTCTTTTGTTATTCTATTCGTGTTTCTGTAGTGCTGCCATCTGCTCCGTTGCGGAATTCGTCACAACTCTGCAAATCGACTCGAGCACATCCCCCTTTCACTCCCGATATATATATAGAGGAAGGAAATGGAATTGTAATAAAAAAAAAAAAACAGACAAGAGCCAGAAAAGGGGGTGGGGATTGTAATCGTAAAAAAACGTGGAAGTCAATCTCGGTGGTCTCTTTTGATTGTAGTATTTTCCCAACTGTATATTATTTTCTCCAATAGTGGAAGTAGAAATAGTGGTTTGTTTCTTTTTTCAAATCGAAAAAATGAACGAATGTTCTTTTCCAAACCCCAAAACACGAGACTTCCGTTTCCTTTACCACGTCGAGTCGTGATTTTGACCCATTTTGAGGTTCTGTGTATTTTTCTCTCTCGGTGGGAGGGGGGTGTGGCTTAATGTGGATTCAATCCCTGGATCGCGGCCAGTGAGCAGTCGGAGCAAACAACAGCAGGCGAAATGAGGCCTTGCGCTCATTTCGTATGCTTCAAGTTTTCGGGATTTCTAAGACTGACGGGATAAAATAGAAAACAACAAACTTAGCGTTCACCACCAATGCGTGATCAATCAATCGGTCGGGAAAAAAGGAGGGGGACGGTCGAGCACACTATAAATGTGTTTTTCCCTTTTTATTTTCTTCTTCTTCTTCTTTGTGCGTCTCTTTTTCGACTCGCTAACCAACTTGGCCGCCAGCTGCAGCAGCGCGATCGATACCAAACTCTCCTCCCGACTTCTGCAACTTGTGTGTCCCTTAGCCGCCCAAAGCCTTGTTATTTGCTCTCTCCCTCCCGTCTCTCTGCCCACTTTTGTCATCGGGACTTAATAGTAGTGGTCGTGGGAGAAAATTTCGTGACCCGGTAATTCGGTTGTCTTCTTCAATTTTTGGGTCGGTTTTTTTTTCGCTGTCGGCTAACAATTTGGCCAGCAGCGATTGTCGGCCATTCACATTATCCCTGATCGTTGTATTCATTGACTGGGCTTTTGTCGGAATACTAAAATATATCCCCAGTCAAAAGATATAAAACAGGGATCCCTTTTCTTTCTTTCCTCAGAGAGTTACTTTTAAAAAGCTATCATCTCGAGCTCTAGCACTCAGTATTCTGGCGGCGGCAGCAGTAGTGTTGATGCGATTTTGGGTGGTGGTGGTGGAGGATACCCCCCCACTGCCACCCCCCGAAGGATGTTTCAATGCGGTGGTTGTTGATGCGGGAGTAAGCCCAACCCAACTGAACAGCCGTCGGCCCTTTTGCACGGCGCCAAGAGCGTGTTTTGACTTGCGGAAGCGTTTCTACACACTTTCAAGTGGCATCTTCTTGGATTTTTCTGATCTGAAGCGCAATGCGGAATAGAGGTCATAAGGAATGGAGAAAAGAAATGTGTCGGGATTGATATTTTCCTACCCGCTGCTATATGCAACATCCCCTTAAATACCGGGATCTAGCGATCCTTTCATCCAGCCAAGACAAAGTATGAAGTTTTCCTTACTCAACATCTAAGCTCTTGTAAACGCATTGTCATATGATCAGCTCCCTCAAGCTCTCTGCAGATGCACAGATCTATTGTCTAGATTTTACCATGTCTTATTTATTTTTGAAAATCCTTTTTCATCCTTTCTTTCTTTTAGTTCTTGGATCATGGCATACCACGACTCAACGAGTGCGTCAACCTCTTTCGTCACGACAATACCAAACCCAACATTTTGCAGCTCATCAACTCTGCCTCGGAGATCACCGACGATACACTCGTCGAGATTGTCCTTTCGGGTAAATTGGAAATGTCTCATGCACGACCGTTTTTATTTTTATGTATTCACTCACTCTTTTAATCATTTCATCTGCAGCCAACATTCCCCAAGATGGCGTGCAAATCCGTCCGCACCAACTGAACGTGCACTCGTACAAGTCGCCTGCCTTTTGCGACTTTTGCGGCGAGATGCTCTTCGGCCTTGTCCGCCAAGGATTGAAATGCGAATGTAAATCACACTCTGAGCCGAAAGATAAAAAGTCCGCCGACAAAAATGTTGTTTCTTTTAACGATTTTTCTCCTCTTTTGATTGGTTTTCCCAGTTTGCGGCTTGAGCTTCCATAAAAGATGCGTCTACAAAATCCCCAACAACTGTTCGTACACTCGGAGCCGGCGGTCGTCATCGTCGTTGACGCCGTCGCTATTGACGCCGTCACTTTTGCCGCCACCATCCAATGTTCTGCCTCGCAGCCCGTCCGACTCCATGTCCTGCAGTGATGAATCCATTACAGTTAGCGTCATGCGCGTAATATAATGAGATCAACCGTAACTCTCTCTCTCTCTCAACGTTCTTCATCTCGGAATTCTTTTTCTTCCTTTTGTGCAGAGCGTGTCCAACAGCCCGTCGAGCGGCAGCACCAGTCCGAGTATTCAAAAACACGGCCGGCCTTCCATTAGCGCCGGACGTCCTTTTTGGATCGAGAAGGAAATGGCGGGCCGCATCAAGATCCCGCACACATTTGTCGTCCACTCGTACACGAAGCCGACCGTGTGCCACTTTTGTCGTAAGCTCCTGAAAGGACTCTTTAAGCAAGGTCTCCAATGCCGCGATTGTCGCTTCAACGTCCATCGCAAATGCAAGGACAACATTCCCAACACGTGCACGGGCGAAGCCCCCAAGGAGCCAGGAGTGGAGACAGGTATATAGATCTTCGCAGCAGCTGCTACTTGAGACAGACACTTGAAGCGTTGCCACTTTTTCTCTTTTAGACACGGAAGGAACGGACGAGCAATTGGCTCCTATGGCGGACGGAGTGGACGAAGACAGCGATGACGACATCTCCATTACACACAGTCACAACATGGTAGGACATGATGTTGCACATTAGGACCGTTTTAAAAAAGAGCGTTTGTACTGAGAATTGCCTTTCTTTTTTTAGCCCGATGATTGTATCCCCGAAGTGGCAGATGACATCACGATCAAAATTCGACCCAGCAGGTAACTTGACCGTAATGAGTTCCGAGGAAAAAGAAATCGTGAAACATAAACTCGTTTTCTCCTTTTCCAAGTCCTACAATGAGCAGCAACATCCCGCTAATGCGCATTGTTCAATCGGTGAAACACACCAAAAGGAGGGGCTCCAACGTTCTCAAGGAGGGCTGGATGATTCATTACACCAACAAGGATCCTTCCGTAATAAACTTACTAGTAAATGACAACAAACGTATTAGGCAAGTAATTGGAATCTGTGTTGCCTGTACAGAGACGGAGACATTTCTGGCGGCTGGACACCAAGTCCATTACTTTGTACCAAAACGAAACGGGCAAACATTTTTATAAGGAGCTGCCATTATCAGAAATCTTGGCCGTCGAGACCGCCAAAGGTGAGATTAGTCGGATGGAGATGCCCTGATTAGCTTTTAATAATGGGATTTCCTTTTTAACTCTCAGATCGCATGCACTGTTTCGAGTTGAGGACGGCCAATGTGGACTATTACATCGGCGAGGATCCCCATTTCGGACAGAAAGAGAATGGCAACGGAGCCTCTGCACTTCCGCAGGCACTTGAAACTGGCCTTGGTGTTCATTTGGCCAAATCATGGGAAACGGCCATCCGTCAGGCTTTATTACCCTTGACAAATAACTCGCAAGGAGCTACTGCGTCACCGTCTCCCCTGACAAGTAAATCAAACGTTCAATCTAATTTTAGAACTACACTTGTAAGCTAGAGATTTGTTGACAGAACCGGCTGCAGGGGATAGTAATAGTGACAGAGAACAAGAAATCGGTTCGGATATCGGACAAGTGTATCAAATCTTTCCCGATGAAGTGCTAGGATCTGGCCAGTTTGGTGTCGTCTACGGAGGTGAGTGATTGATTTTATTCGCCTAGCCCATTGTTTACATTTTGTTTGGACCCTATAGGAGCACATCGCAAGACAAACAGACCGGTGGCCATCAAAGTTATTGACAAAATGCGCTTTCCAACTAAGCAAGCGGATCAGCTCAAGAACGAGGTCTGCATCCTGCAGAATTTGTCGCACCCGGGCGTGGTCAATTTGGAGCGCATGTTTGAAACCCCCGAGCGTATTTTTGTCGTCATGGAGAAACTTAAAGGCGACATGTTGGAGATGATTCTCTCGAGTGAAAAGGGAAGGCTGTCTGAGCGCATCACAAAGTTCCTCGTTACCCAGGTACTTTTACCGCTGCTTTTGATTTCTTATTTTTAGTTTCCATTTTAACGATCCGAGTCAAATGCGTGACCTTTCCCGTGCAGATTCTCGTTGCGCTGAAGCACTTGCACAGCAAGAACATTGTTCACTGCGACCTTAAACCGGAGAATGTTCTCCTTTCAACCAATGCCGAATTCCCGCAGGTTAAACTGTGTGACTTTGGTTTCGCTCGTATTATTGGAGAAAAATCTTTCCGACGATCTGTGGTTGGAACGCCCGCTTATCTTGGTATGTATCCCGTTTTGATTTCCCCGCTGAAATTTGATATGCTAATTGGGCGTGATTTTTCAGCTCCAGAGGTGTTGCGCAACAAGGGCTACAATCGATCGCTGGACATGTGGAGTGTTGGCGTTATTGTCTACGTAAGTCTAAGTGGCACATTCCCTTTCAACGAAGACGAAGACATCAACGACCAAATCCAAAATGCAGCCTTCATGTACCCGCCTAGTCCTTGGAAGGAAATCTCTTCTGACGGTAAATGATCGCATCTCATATTGAAACAAAGTTTGATTTTGATTGTTAATATTTTTTGAAATGCAGCCATCGATTTGATAGCCAATGTGCTGCAAGTGAAACAGCGAAAGCGCTACACTGTTGACAAGTCGCTCAACCACATTTGGTTGCAGGTCGGTTTTTGAATTCCATCTTTGTTCGGTGCTTTCCCCGAGGATATATTATTTGATCTTTTAATTTCTCTTTATTTATTCACAACAGGATTATCAAACGTGGTGTGACTTACGTGAACTCGAGCGCCAAATCGGCATCCGCTACGCCACCCATGAATCAGATGACGCCCGCTGGGAGGCTTATAGACGAGAGCATGTTTTGGATAACGGCGAAAATTTTAACGCTGCCTACGGTAGACTTCGGCTTTAGAGTAAATGGCCAACGAAAAGGAAAAAAAAAATAACGGGATAGACAATAATAGCATGAAGAGCAGGTAGGGAGGGGGGAGTAGGTAGGGCGGTGTCTCTCTTTTTCTGTGGTTGTTTTAATTACAACGGTGGCCTTTTCCGTCGCGCTTATTCGCTGTTACGCCCAATTCTTTTGCTCTCCTCCCCACGTTTAAGAGAAAAGAGAAAACAAAACAAAACAAAAAAAAAATGTAAAGTTTCTTCCAAGTAGAATTTTTGTCTCAAAACGAGAAGATGTGCGTCTCAGTGTATTTAGATAGATTCGAGATTTCTGATAAAAAGAGTCGTCAACTTGCAAGTAGATGATTTTGTAATCGTACCGATCCGTTTCTGTCATTATGGATATCCAATTTCTTTATTTTATTATTATTCGAAAGGGCTAGAATTCTTTTTGGCTATTTGCCAACTTAATCTATTATCATGATAGCGTGCAGCGTGCTTAGTTGTATCTTCCAGTGCCCGATATTTTTCGTCTCCTTACTCTTCTTCTTTTTCCACTTGGATAAATTTGTCCTTGTTCGTCTTGCCTGTCCTTTTTTTGCCTCTTTCTCTCTCTCGTTGATTATTTGATATAATATTTCGTTACAAAACGTCTCCATTTGGTGCTGGGCTCTTTTTCCACCCGATACTAGTTTATACGTGTATAAACACAACTACAAAAAACAAACAAACAAACAAAAATACAAGAAACTACTAAAATAAAAATGCCAGTTTTTACGGTCGCTTAATCATCTCTTCCTGCAAAGCTGCCAGTTGCCCATGGGAGAATCAACACATGTTGTCGTGCAGTTGCTGCTTGTCTTCCTCCGTGATCGACCGTCGCAATATCCCGATTATGTGTCGCGTGTCTAAATGACAAAGAGGAAGAAAAAGGAGCTGAATCAGCGGACAACAGCTGGACGACGACGAACACCGATTAAGGTATAATAAAGGTGCATATATCACATAGCTTAACGATCTTATAGTCTGCAAACGTTGTGTGTCGGAATGTGTGTACAGTATGCGACTCTTATTATTTACCTATGAAAATCGATAGCACGGAAGAAGGTGGATTCTTCGTTTCATGTTGACATTTTTCATGATGGATGTAGTCTCGATGGTAATTTTTTTTCAGTGACGCCCCATCATTATTCAATTGGAAATCGTTAAGGTTGGAATAACTCCTTGTTGTTTGCCAACCAATTTTTTAAATGTTAATGACGCAATGCAAATGTCGAGCACAACATCCGTTCGACCATTACGTAGTAGGAAGACTGCAGCCATCCAAGCAAGATGACTACGAAACGGGACCCGATGAAGAAGAAGCTTTACTCGATGAAAAAATTGTCGAAAGAGTTTGCTGACAACACTTCGATGCACGGTCTTAAATTTATCGCCCAGGACGAAGCTACACTGGCAGAGAGGTATTCTAAATCATTGCAAATAAAAATTATTTCGTCTAATGTTAATTGTTTAAATCAGGATTTTATGGATTGCGCTTTTTATGGTTGGCTTGTTATTTGCCGTGGTTTTCTCGTGGAATTTGTGGGAAAATTGGAAGCAGTCGCCCGTTCTCATTACCATTCAAACTGCCAATTATCCCGTAAAACCAATTAACAACTTGAACGATTTTCAAACTCTTTACTGCTCTAACAAGCCTTTTTTTTTAAACTCGCTTCGGGTGTTTTCAGATAAAAAACTATCATTTCCCCACTGTCACTATATGCAGCGTGAACAAAGTTTCGACTCGAGCTCTCGGCGAATGGATGTCCACGGAAAAGTAATGGTCTCAAACTTCGATATTGTTGCGCCCATTAATGGTTTATTTCAAGTTGGTGAAAACAATTCCTTTTAATTTTCGTAGAGCGAAAAGTTTGAAATTGAATGAAATAAGAAGAATTTTGGAGATCATGTCGACTAATCGAGTTGAAAATGAGGAAGAAGTCGCCAAACTTAGCCAACTTTTATTTCAGGCTAATATAAGCAGCAACGATGAAGGCTACGAAAAACTTATGAACCATGTAAGAATTTCATTGATAGCATTTATAGTCATGAAGTAATATTTTAAAATTACTTGTTTTTTTTGCAAAAACATTTAGTTATCACCAAACTGTTCAGAAATGGTAATGCATTGTTCCTGGGAAGGCAAGGAAGAGGATTGCGCCAATATTTTCGAATCGGAAGCGACCGATGATGGCTTTTGTTGTTCTTTTAACTCGATTATTATTCGTCGCGATGCCCATTCCAACACAAGGAAAGAGTTAAGACGAACACAATTTTATTCTTCTTCATCTGATGTTGGGCTACCTGTACAACTTTATCTGACATTTGCTAATTTTAGACTGAGGTATGCCAAAACTAGTGGAGTGTACGCCGGGCTTACGGTTCTGTTGAATGCAGAAATTGCGGACTATAACGTCACGTCGTCTTCTATAAGTGGCTTTAAAGTTGATCCCCCTAATCTTGATTGAAGAACGAAGATGACATTTCTCTTGCATTAGGTCTCTATTCAAGATCCGAAGGACTTTGCTCGCACTGGACGTATCGGGTTTCTTGCAAGCCCAGGTTCGCAAGTCGATGCTGCGGTTAATGGCCAAACTCAAATAGGAGATGATCAGCTTAGGGCCATCGATTTGAACAAAAGGCTATGCACCACCAATCAAGAAATTAATCTCAAGTACTTTGAAGACTACACGGGTTCGTACGACAAGTTAAAAGGTTCATCTTTCAAATTAATACCAACAAGTCCTATATTGCACAGGACCTTATTGCCAACTCGACTGCCTTATTACCCATTTTCTTGACGATTGTTTATGCGTCCCTTACTACTACCCAGGTTAATAACGGTTTGCAATAGCAGGAAGTAAGCAATAATCGCTCTCTTAATTGAATTATTCATTTGATGGCGCTTAGTACCGGCCCGACTGCCCGTTTGTAATTTATCGTCATATCCCTGTTTGGAGAGAGCAACTGGTAAGTTATTTCAGCAGCTAGTAGTAAGGGTATGATTTCTAATAATCAATGCTTGCTCATCACATATGTATAGAGCGAGTTGTAAAAAATGCAAGTTCGTGCGACTGTCCCGACGTGTGTACCACCGTTTGGTATAGGAACGAGATCTCTAGTGGAACTTTTCCTAATTCTGTCTGGGAATACCCTCCCACCGTTATCGAGCGTCCTGAATTCCGGGATCTGAGTACAGAGGAATTGATTGTTTACGCCAAGTATGCCAATCTTATTTTATGATAAATAGCTTTACAATTTATAATTTGTGAAATCAAATGCAGAGAGAATTTCGTCAAGCTAAACGTTTACCTCAAATCCGATTCTGGCATGTGCTACATCATGAAGGAACGAACGACATGGACGGACTTTATTTGTAAGTCATGACCGCTATCTCTCAGAATTTGTTTTTTGTTTCCTGTTATTTTTCGTAAATTAACGTCATCATTATTTCCTAATTTCTGTGGTTTATTTAGCGGCTGCTGGTGGACTCCTTGGTTTAGGCTTTGGATTTAGTATCCTTAGTGCAGCAGAACTGTTTTATTTCTTTCTGGTCCGTTGGTTCTATTATTGGTATCAGTCAAAAAGGCAGGATCAAATGATCATCAAGGTCCGTCCGTCCTATCCTTTGATTAACACAAGGCAACAGATGCAAAGGAAATCTAACAGGGTATTTACTAGCATACTTACTAGCAATTTATTACTTCCAATAATAGATTAGCATATTGTTAAAAATATTCCGTCTTCTTGATCCAACAAATCAAGGTAAATTTTGCGGATAGCCTTTCTCCGACCTACAAAGCGTGGAATCGTCATCGACACACCGAAAGCTGGGATCTATTTGATCAGCCTAATTTAATCAGATCTTGGGTCGATTACTGATAATGCGATAGTTTCCTTGTCTGCTCACGTTTTTATTAACATTTTTTTTTTTATATATTCAGACTTAATCATTTATATCGCTACTCGCTACCACCTTGACATTGTTTTCTTAGCATCTTTTATTTATTTCCACACATAGCGACTGACAAGGGCTTCAATTTGGAATAGACACAAGTGCTAATAACAAGATTCTTTGAAAAATTGAAAGATTCTTCATCAAAACAAAGAAAGCATGTAGATTTCTTTTTTGTGATAAGAAAATGGAATTTACAGAATATGTACTTTCTAGTTACCTTCATATACCGTCTTAATCATCATTCTTTCGTAGAGCCCCGAAAAAGTATATAAAATGTGGAAAATTACCACCAGTGGACGGGTGGGTGAGTCGGATAAGTCATCGCTTATTGATTGGTGCACTTTCAGACCTGATGTTATGACTAAATGTTAATATCTACTATAGAAAAAATGAAATTGGTTAAATTTTTTTTCGATAAGGGGAATTTCATTTCTAGGGGCTAGGGCAGCGTAGTATGTTTAACATATATATATATAGCATCAAAACTTGACGATATTTTGTTCAGGATTGTTACACATAACTTGTTTTGGGGCATAACTATCAAATTGTTAACTGCCTTATCTTACTTATTACTTGCTAATGCTAAATAATAAAAAGACAAACAAGTATTGGCATAATTTTGGTTTAAGATATTTTATTAAGACATTCATTCAAATCACGCACACACATTCTTCAAATCCACGCTCCATTCATATTTCATTCACACGAAGGAAGCGAAGAAAGAGAAGAAAAATAGAAAGTCACTCTCATATTTTTGTTGTGCAAAACAAGTGCGTTCGTTTTCGTTCTCCCAAAGGGTTGTTGGTTGTTGGCGAAACATGGCGAAATCAACAGAAGCATACTAAAGCAACTGAAGATGTCCCGCCTAGATACCAGTGCTCGGACGGATGCAAAAACAAGAATCTGTTGGTTTTGTCGGGATTAGAATCTGGGGTGTCCCTTAAATCAGAATTTGTGTCGCTATCTCCATTGAACTACACAAGTAAACTCGTAATAAGTACATCAGTTTTCAAATTCCTAACTGTCAACTATTTGATACGCATCCCTCACGAAAAAAAGAGGTAAGTTCAATTTAATTAATAATCTATGGGAAATTTAACATTTCATTGGCAACCATCTCTCCATTCCATACCCATGACTTATTTCAACATGCTTATGTGTGCTTTATAAGTTTGAAATTTGAATTCGTATTTTTTAAATTAGGCGGTCGAGTTGCGTAAATTGGCAACGCCGCTTTAATTTCCACGAAAGTTTGTCTGCTCGCCAAATGCAAATGTCAAAACGGTCAAAACATCAGAATTAAGAATACTATTGTATCTTGTAAATCGTAAGCTCTAAGAGTGTGGTTGTTCGATGATTACTTTACACGCGGTTGCAACAGAGAAGTCAAACCAAGGAAATGTGTGATCTACAAATCGGCAGGCTGTCTAAGTGTTACAAAATTATGTCATCTGCTTTCCAAGACTATAAGAGTGTATGTGTCCGGTTGTATGTATCAAGCTTCATTACGGGTTCCTTCTGAAAACAACTTCAGCTCAAGGTTTTACAGTAAGTCTTTGTAACATAATTCACTCATCAACTGCTCATAAATTAATTCATTAATTAAAAACATTTCTCATTTTCCGTATTTGTAAAATTCCGATCCTTTCCCAAATTTATTCATTCTTTCTGTACTTCTGGTTACTAAATGGTTCTCTAACATGGTATAACTATTTATCTTGTATCAAGACGAACCTGATTTTTGAGATCTTCGTTAAATTTCCATTCAGTTTTGCATGTCAATAAAAACAATTCCAAGCCAAAATCACCCTTAATCGAAATTTTTCCTGGACGTTCCTGACCAAATCCAGACTTTTGCTAGAAACAGTCCATTTCAACCCAAATTTTAACGAATTGAATTTTTTTTGTCATAAAATTTCCCTCGTGCCGGCTGTTTTATTACTCGGTAGAATTTGATGCGCGTTATGTTTGACAATTTTGAGATTATGTGTCGTCACTTTATGTACGCTAGAACTAGAAGGTGATCGTCCTACTCGTCCTATTGTTGTCAGGCTTGTTTTAAGTATTTCTTAAAATTTTTATGTTTTTATTAATTTCCTTAAAAGCAAGCTGTAAATGTCAGCGATTGAAGACCACTAGACCAGAGAGTAGATTCCTTTGTTTAATTTTGGTGTAATTTTACGATAAATCTTAAGGTGTGGTTTTATGTGATTGAATTTTCATCGTTTACCCTTACCCTTAGACTCTGTGAAATCTCTTACATCTTGACAAATTTAAGTGACTGCTTAATTCTACTTTACTCCGTTCACATGGTTCGTAGGCCTAGTGAACAGAAAGTTACCGACGACGAAAGTCCAGCCATCAACTGCATTCTTCCGAGTCGCAATAATGAGTGAATGTTTCGTTTTTTTTACATGGAGTTTCGTATCAATTCAACTATTTGTTCTCTATGTGCACTCTTACGTTACTTTATAATGTCTTAAGATGAATTTAGGTATATTTTTAACATGTTTAACTGATGCAGTGTTTATTCATTATTTTTCAATTACCATTGTAGAGTTCAACCTGCAGACGGGCCGGCCAGTTTGCATGTCCTTCACGCTTGAAGGTCACGGTGAACATTACGTGTAAAACTGTCAATGCGGTGGTGTAGAGGTTGGGTGAGAAAGGTACGTGTTTCATCATTATTAAGCAGGTATAGTAGCCGCAAGGCTCAGCCATTTGGTATTCATTTTGATATTTGTTGTTGTAGACCCATCCCCAGCAACGCCAACCTAAAGAAGGAAAGGCCAGTTTTCATTTCTTTCATAGCTCGAAGGTCACGGAGGTCATAACGTAATACGTATCATGCGACGGCGGAGAGGTTGGGTGAGAAAGGTACGTGTTTCATCATTATCAAACAGGTACAATATCCGCAAGGCTTAAGAGGTGAGGGTGATAAAAAAATCGTATATAAAGGAGAGAGAAAAGGCCAGAGACATCAGTCGAGTGAGGATCTCCGACACGGAAACATCTGCTGCGCACTATCTGTCACCTTCTGCCTTCTTCACCGTATTGCCAGTTCGCATCCATGGGTAAATATTCTGTCTTTACATGGCGTTTTCTATTAATGTCAGTTATTTTCTGTTTGTTAAAATGCGAATTATTATTGAATATTATTGTTTGAATTTGTATTACTGTCTAGTTAATGGGTGTTGTATCGTTGTTTGGTGGGTCGACCACTGGTGTACCGATGTCTTCTTGGTATGGCGGATACCAAGCCGCAGACCAGTTATTGCACCAAGGTCTACAAGTACTACACTACTAAGGCACCGGAGTTTTATACCACAATTTCCGCTGCCCCGAGCCACTACACTGACGTCCTGAAGTATTACTCTGCCCCGAGTTACTACACCACCAAGGCGACGGAGTATGACTATGCATGCTGCCCCATCCTACTACATCGAGGCTCCCAAGTATTACTGTGTTCTGAGCTACTTATTGCGCCGATTTTCCTAAATACTACTCTGTTCCCAGCTGCTACACCGAGGCTCGCGCTGATTACTCCACCGAAGCGGCAAAGTACTTCTCTGCCCCGATCTACACAACCACAACTGAGGCGGCCAAGTATTACGCTGTCCCGACGTACTACAGAGAAGCTGCTCTTTCGTGCTACGTTGAACAGAAATACTACACTGATGCTCCAGTTCACTACACTACGACCGACGCTAAACCGCAGCCCCCAGGTACTACACCGAAGAAGCCGCCTATTACATAACAACGTATGCTGCCCCTCCCTACTACACCGAGGCCCCGCATTACTACAACACTGAATCGCTCAATTACTACACTACAACTACGCTGCCCTGAGCTACTACACCTACGTCCCGAAGTATTACTGTGCGTAAAAGAGTCATCTAAAAAAAAAAAGAAGTCGCGCCCGAACTGCAGTGCCCTATCCGTCATCAACTGCATTCCTCATCGTGTAAGCGATTCGCAATTATGGGTAAATATTCTTATTTTTACATTGAGTTTTGTTTCAATTCTATTTTTTTTTTCTATTTGTTAATATGCCTGTTAAATTTATACATTAATATTAAATATTATCTACTGTTAGTCAACTATGGCGTCGTGCTCCTGTTGGGTGTTGAATCGTTGATGGCTGGATTGAAGTCGAACGCAGGTGTAGTGATGTCTTTTTGGTATGGCGGATATCAAACCGCAACGCCGCCGCCTTCCTACACAACTTACGCAACGATCAGTTCCTGCACCGAGGTCTTCAAGTACTACGCCACTAAAGCACCGGAGTTGTATACCACAACTTATGCTGTCCCGAGCCACTACACTGACACCCCGAAGTATTACTCTGCCCCGAGTTACTACACCAAGGCGACCGAGTACTACATGACAAGGCATGCTGCCCCATCCTACTACACCGAGGCTCCCAAGTATTACTCTGTTCTTAGCTACTTATTGCACCGATTTTCCTAAATACTACTCTGTTCCCAGCTACTACACCGAGGCTCCCGCTGATTACCAAAACGGTCGAGTACTACAACGAAGCGGTAAAGTACTACTCTGCCCCGATCTACACAACTGAGGCGGCCAAGTATCTCGCTGTCCCGACGTACTACATAGATGCTGCTCTTGCGTGTCACGTTGAACAGAAATACTACACTGATGCTCCAGTTCACTACACCACGACCTAAGCTACACCGCAGCCCCCAAGTACTACAGCGAAGAAGCCGCCTATTACACAACAACGTATGCTGCCTAGTTTACTACACCGAGGCTCCCATGTACTACATCACTAAGGCACCGGAGTTTCATACCACAACTTACGCTGCCCCAAGCCACAACACTGACGTCCTGAAGTATTACTCTGCCCCGAGTTACTACACCATCTAAGCGATGGAGTACTACATGGCTACGTATGCTGCCTATCCTACTACACCAAGGCTTCTAAGTATTACTCTGTTCTCATCTACTTGCTGCACCTATTTTCATAAGTACTACTCTGTTTCCAGCTGCTACACCGAGGCTGGCGCTGATTACTCCACCAATACGGTCGAGTGTTACACCGAAGCGGCAAAGTACTTTTCTGCCCCGATCTACACAACCACAACTGATGCGGCCAAGTATTACGCATTCCCGACTTGCTACACCAAAGCTGCTCTTTCGTGCTACGTTGAACCGAAATACTACACTGATGCTCCCGTCATTACACCACGACTTACGCTACACCTAGCTACAACACCGCAGCCGCCAAGTACTACACCGAAGGAGCCGCCTGTTACACAACCACGTACGCTTCCTGGTATACTACATCGAGGAATCTAAGTATTATCCTGCTCCAAACTACTACCATCTGAAGTTCATAAGTATTACACCAGCAATTCTCCTGACTGTCACCACTACTCATGTTGCTCTACCTATACATCGAAGTTCTGAAGTATTTCACTGGATGTGTTGAAAGATATCATTGAATGTGTTGAAATATTGCTGAAATACAAGATTGATCGATAAATCACGTGTATGTCTCTATTTTCTCCTGAAGTACCTTTCCTCCTGCTGTTCATTTCGTGATGTGAGAAAATATTTCTGAGTGTCATGTAAATTTCTAAATAATTGATCTTGCAAAATACAACAATAAAAATTCAAAACTTATTATTTTTATATTTTAATAATATTTAAACTCTTTCCTTTAAATTTTTCAATCATTAAAATTCAAAGTCCAACAATATTTTTTTTGAAAATACAAAGTTCACACTGCCATTATTTCTGCTAAGTCCAGACTTTTGTTTTTGAAAAAAAATTTAAAAAAATTCCCCTTACACGTTATTATTAAAAAATTGTCGCGAAAAATTTCATTTGAAAATTTTATTATATACAAATTTTATTTATAACAAAAATTTATAATTTTACAAATATTTTTCCTGTGGCCCCCAGGGGGGGGGGCCTGTTGCTTTCTCTACCGCGATAATAACATGATGCAAGTTATATGCAAGTTATTATTTGTTTGGCGCAGAAAGCTTCTTTAATCTAGCAGTTCTCGACTGTGTCAAACCTGATATTGATCAAGTTGCCTCAGTCGTATACTGCATGATTGAATGAAAACTCAAAAGACGACAGATCAAACTATTTGAAGTCACAACACAAAATACTGGCAGGCAAACAACAACACAAAAATTTTCAAGTCAGGAACCCAGATGGAACAGCTCAGCTACAACAGCACAGCAATTTCAGGATAACACCACCACAGCTTCTTCTGGATTACACTGCAACTGCATGCTGCATACAATGGTTCAATCCGTCTTCGTACTCTTCTTCCTTTCACCATTTGGCAGCAACAAGAAAACCCACAGCGTTAAAGAAGTATTTGTTATACCTATTTGAGAAAAGAAAATTATTTTCGAGAAACACAACTGTGTACACATGCATACTCATTATAACAAAAGAATACAAAGAGTAACAGAAAACCATGCAGTCCAACAGAATAACTTTGATATCTAAAATCTTACGAAGGCAAGGTATTCAAAATTTCTATAGTAGCGTAGCAAATTGGTCTACTCTCTAGTCATGTTAAATCTGTTAAAGTCAATGTTAAATCTGTGGTACTTTTGCAAGACATTTGATCAAAATAATTACTTTTTTCTGTTGCATGGGATGAGACGTACGCCTAAGAACAGGCAGCGAGACACACGAGGCACGCCATTTCGGCAATGTACAGGCACTTCCAAGTCTGAGTTGAATGACTTAGCAAAGTGGTTTCCACATGCTAAATCACCTGTAAATTTTCACATCAACATTTTACATTCAATAACAATAGGAAATTAACAATAAATACCTTTTAATTTTCATCGTGAGAAACGTCACGACCAGCAGCCCATTTCTGCTGCGTCTTGGAACAAAATGGCCGAAATGCGTCCCTGAAGACACTGGCGCTACCTGGTGGACATTCCGGCCAACTTTTGACAGCCACCTATTGACAGCCCTTAGATTTCTGTTCAAATGACTGAACGCAACGGCTGGATTGCTTCTTGCTTGCTTCCAGAGACAGCCCGCAGCAGCTCAACTTGAATTCGACATGCCTTTCGGCTTTCACTAGGTGGCACGAAATGCATCAAATGAGCATCAACACCAGATTACTCCAGCAGCTTTCCCTATGACACAAATACACAAAGTTATTAGTTATTAGTTAGCTTTTCAGACTTGTTAACTCTTTCAACATAAAAATCTATAATATTAACAGAAAGTGTTGGGGGGTCAAACAAAAAATTAAACTTACAATTTTCTGAAAAAAAAAAGAATGATTTTCCTGCCTGTGGCTGTAAGGCAACAGCACCAGTTATCTGTGTTAGAGTACATACAGTGAGTTGAGTTCCAACTAACTTTGGCATCAAACAGTTAGTCATGTTGAATCTAAAGGAAATATGTCAATAAATATTCCAACATTCATCCAATAAACTAAAGTTAATTACCTATTGCTCGTGCTCAACATTCAGAAAAATACAGCACATGCTGGTATGTGCCCTGCATTTGTTCACATTCTTCTCTTAAGCTGCTGCTGCTAACCTGAAGATTACCCATGAATAAGCTTTAAGCTTTCCCTATGACAGAAAATACAATCTATGACATCAAATAACAGTTTAAAACCGAAAGAAGAATAATACTTGCACGTCAATGAATTATTTGTTGAAAAACATGTTCAGAAAAACAAACATGTCCACACTGGGGTAGTGACCTACACAGATCAATAGAAACTGCTGATAATTAGACGAATATTAACTAAGTCTGGGAACAAGTATTTAAAAAAATTGTGACTAAGACATTATTGGTTTTTACCTGTATTAACTGCATGATGCATTCAGCAGAACGACGATTTTTAATAAAAGAGTTGGTGGTATAGTGATGGTAGGCTACTTGTATGCACTGTTTCCTTTCCCGTTCCTTCCTACAGGTTAGATTGAGGAATTTTGAATTTGATCCAGCAAAACAAACGGAATAAATCACATCACAAACAAGTTGCACAGAAACAAACTTGAATTTACTTATGAATTCATCGGTAATTTCATGGAAAAATAGGAAAACTTTTGACAACCACTCAACACAACAATCCGCCATCACATGAAAACGACGACGCCTATGCCATCTATTGGACACCTCTGACACTCCAATTCCAAAACGCAATTTAACTTTGGTTTGGCGACCGTAGAACTCAAAAGACAGAAGAACTCCACCGACATCCGACAATAGATTCCTTGATGAAAGAAATGCCTTACTAAATTCATCAACCATATGAAAGGTAAGCATCAATACCATCTATCACCTAGTGCTGGCGATTTATATCGAATATCGTTTTTCGATATATCATTAAAAAAATCGGTGTTTTCTGATATATCGATATTTTCGATATGCAACATTGCCATGATACAAAAAATGCTAATTAAAAATACATTCAGGTAATAGGTATGTAGCCTTGTAGGAATTGTATTTTCGTCAAATTTGGCTAAGGAATGAAAAACAAACTGTGTCAGGTGACAACAATATAAAATGGCAGAAATATTTCCTCAACATTGAAATGGAACGGAAACGAAAAGAAATCAAAACTTAAACATTTTTGTTTAAAAAAATCAGCATATCAACATTTGAGGGCTTTAAACCGTTCCTTTGTTTAGAAATAAGAAGTCCAGCCGGTATCACTGCAGATTCGACCCCTCGACTTTACTTATGAATTTACTAATAAAAAAACTAATAAATTTACTAATATAAGTACTTAAAAAATTACCAATAAATGTTTTACTAATATGTCATACTAATAAAATTACTGATAAGTTTAGTACTACTAAGAATGAAATATCCACCCATACGGGACCGATGATTAAAACATGGGGTTTTGGGTGGGTAAGTAACTTAGAAAAGGAAAAAAACAAGGTAAGATGAAAATAACTAGTAATAAGTAAGTAAAAAGTATCTGAGTGTAGTAAAATTCAAGTGAAATATAAGAAAAAAAGGAGCTTAGCTAAAAACAGCTAGTAAAACGCAAGTAACAAGTGTCGTAAGCGTAGTTAAAATCTGAGTGTAGTAAAATTCCAGTGATATATAAGAAAAAAAGGAGCTTAGCTAAAAACAGCTAGTAAAACGCAAGTAACAAGTGTCGTGTAGTAAAAATCAAATAAGTATTAAGTGAATAAGCAAAAAAGGAGATGGTAGTGGTCTAACAAATTAGAAGGGGGCGTTTTCGACTATCAGCAATTTCACTCACGATTACACGTCTTGAGCTCTTGACACACGTCTTGTAATTGTAATCCAGGGAAAACTTGTTTTAAAACACGATTTGTACTGCACAATATCGAAACAAAAAATTATATTTTAAGAGAATTGAGCTAAGGTTCTTCTCTCTCCACTTGCAATATGCAACTGACGTTAGAGCAGACGAAATTTGCAGCATTGCCGGATAAATATATACAGACTGGCGAAAAAAATACATTCTCACTAGGCAACGTTGCCTATGCAGCTCACGGCTTCGCCGTGGATGATACCGAATTTAATTTCACGGCTTCGCCATGGATAATAATAAAATTATGTTCACGGCTTCGCCGTGATGATCCCGAATGTAAATTTCACGGCTTCGCCGTGGATGATACCGAATTTAATTTCACGGCTTCGCCGTGGATAATAATAAAATTATGTTCACGGCTTCGCCGTGATGATCCCGAATGTAAATTTCACGGCTTCGCCGTGGATGATACCGAATTTAATTTCACGGCTTCGCCGTGGATAATAATAAGATTATGTTCACGGCTTCGCCGTGATTGATAATAACTTGACGTTCACGGCTTCGCCGTGGATGATAATAATATGATGTTCACGGCTTCGCCGTGATTGTGATTCGGGAATTACCAATTTTATAACCTAACCTAACCAAACCTAACCTAACCTAACCTAACCTAACCTAACCTAACCTAACCTAACCTAACCTAACCTGATGTTACTTGTGAACAGAAATACTAGTGAGACTAAATAGCGAAACATATAAATTTGGACCCATCTACTGAGAAAATTCTAAAACAGAAGCTACAGAGCGAGATATATACTACTGCCATATGCCTCTTAGTTTGGCAACGTACAAATACAAATATATCATAAAAGCGGTAATAAATCTTTGTTAATGAACATGAGTCTTTGTCGATGAAAGAAAACTAAGAGTAAATTTTCCTTAGTCTTGATAGTCACGTCATGGAGTTCGAATCTGAAATTTTACAAAAATACGAAAGTGAATTGTTAGAATCATGCAGAAAAACAGGTATATTACTCGTTAGGAATAACGGTAGAGCAAGAGAGACTGTGTCCTACGATAACATGCGTTGGAATATTACAAAAATCTTTCAAATAATCACATTTCTGACAAGTATTGATCTCTTTTCTTATTTGAAAGAGATTAAGTTCATAGACCACAGCAAATTACGGTGTTTAAAATGTAACGGTGTTCTCACCTTAAATAATAAACAACGTAGCGTAGACGGTCTTATTTATCAGTGCAATGGGAAATTTGAAAGTAAACCGTGCAATGGTTCACGCAGTGTTAGAGCAAATTCCTGGTTTTCTCGTTCAAAATTGACAATGTTCCAGATTATGTCCTATACATACTACTGGTGGAAAGGAACCAAATTGACAAAGATACAAACGTAAGTTTTATACATGATCATCATCTTACAGTACAGTAAATGATAGTTTTATATCAATCATTAGAGAACTTGGACTAAGTGTCCATACCTGTGTGGACTGGGCGTCATTTTGTCGCGACGTGGCAATTAAAGTTATGCTGAATGGTTCCGAACAAATAGGTGGCCCAGGCCATATCGTTGAAATAGACGAGTCTAAGTTCGGAAAAAGTAAGACAATCATGAAATGTTAGCATTCAAAATTAAACTAATATTCCTATAGGGAAATACAATAGGGGGAAGAGAGTAAATGGACAATGGGTGTTTGGTGGAATTGATCGATTAACTGGAAAATGCTTTCTGGTTCCTGTGCCGGACAGAAAGGCTAAAACTTTACTGGCATTAATAAAAAAATGGATATTACCAGGATCAATAATCATATCTGACTGTTGGAGTTCATATAACAAAATAAAGTAAGTTATAAACGATAATTAAAAATGAAATTCGTTACTTTGTGTATTTTTTCTTTATTGTGTAAAAACTTTACAAGGGATATGAACAGAGACTACCAGCATCAAACTGTTAATCACTCGAAGAATTTTAAGGATCCCATAACAGGAGCTCATACAAATACAGTGGAAGGTGAGTAACTGTTACGTAACCTATAATTATTTTAGCCTAAAAACAACAATTTATATGAAAAAGGTTTGTGGAATTTAGTCAAAATGGATATTCCTAAATCTAGATCACCACACCACATGCTAGGCCATATGGCCACATACATGTTGCGCCAAAAGTGGAAAAGACTAGATGGGTTCAAAAAATTCATGAAAGTAGCAGCCAAAATGAATGCTGATGGATATGTGCCCCAATCAACATCTACTAGTACACTTTACGAAGCAAACCTCTCATCCAATGGTAAACAAGCAAGTCAAAGAAGGATTAATTAAAAGTTGACAGTAATCTTGATGAAAATAAACATCTGCCATAATGCAATAGTAGCTTCAATAATTTCAATTGTTTCAAGATTTACTGTCTACGTAAAAATCTTTACTAGCCCATTAGACAGGAGTTTAGCTTGTGATGACAAGAGGACTTTACTAGTAAGTATGGTACTCATGGAGGGTGGGATAATAAAGCCTTTGCTAGCTACATGAAGAATTTTTACTAGCCCAAATGCGGCAAGCCGGCAATAGGCCAAATGCGGCAAGGCGGCAATAGGCCAAATGCGATAATAGGCAGTAGCCCTGAAGTTTAGTAGGACTGTAGGAGTCAAAGAGCGTCTATCTCTAATTCTTTTCAATTTTGGTCTCAAAGGATAGTTTAATAAGTCTAAGTGTCTTAAGATTTTGAAGTGAAGGTTAAAATAGTTTGGTATTAAAATGGATAACGGAAAAAGAGTGACAAGATCAAATTCATCTCACGCTGAACTGGCTCCAAGTCTACCACCAGCGACAAAAGAAAAACTTCCATCTCTGAAAACCCAATTAGCAGATCTAAAATCTAGATATGAAGTAAAACGTTAATAATTTCGTTTAATTCATGGATTAATAATTAATGAACGATTTACCTCAAAGCAAATGCACGAAGATGATTTAAAGATCCTGAATGATGCCAATACTAAAATAGCAAACCAAGAGAAATATATCAGAGATTTGAACTCCCTATTGCAATTAAAGGATAGTAAGATCGAAGAACTAACTGTGAATCTCAATACGGAAGCTAAATCAGAGGTATAAAACAATAAAAATTAGTGAATTGTAATCATACAAATTATTAACCTTATAGAAAGTAAGCGAAGATACTTTGAAGAATCTAAATGATGCAACGACGAAGATAGTCAACCTGGAAATGACAATTGTAAACTTGAATGCTTTATTACAGTTGAGGGATAGTAAGATTAGGGATCTAACTATCAATCTAAAAACGAAATATGAGGTAACAATGATTAGGTTAATTAGTAAACTTAAACCAATTTTTTTTAAAAGAATTTGAAGGCACAAGGTGAAAAAATCGTGAACAACCTGAAAGAATCCAGAATTAAGGAAGCTGACCTTAAAAAAACGAATGCAGAATTAAATGATCAACTGGAGGTAGATATAGTTAATTCTATTCAAAAACCCACGTATATGAATGAATTCTTTTTCAAGACTATGAAGAAAAGATGTGACCAAGTCGTGAATGAATTGAGGGAGTCAAAAAAGAAGGTAGCTGACCTTGAAAAAAGTACTGAAACTTTAAATGATCTACTGGAGGTAAATATAGTTAAGTCTATTCAAAAACTTAACTCACGTAAATCAATGAATTTCTTTCCAAAGAATATAAAGGAAAGAGATGAACAATTAGTGAATGACTTGAAAGAGTCCGAAATGAAGGTAGATGTGCTTGAAAAAACTAATGCGGAATGGAATGATCAACTACAGGTAAAATGTCAAGTCAATTGATAAACTTACTCAGATTCTTAAATGAATGAATTCTTTTTCAAAGAATGTGATGGCACAAGGTGAAAAAATCGTGAACGACCTGAAAGAATCCAAAATTAAGGAAGCTGACCTTAAAAAAACGAATGCAGAATTAAATGATCAACTGGAGGTAGATAAAGTTAAGTCTATTCAAAAACTCACGTATATGAATGAATTCTTTTTCAAGTCTATGAAGAAAAGAGGTGACCAAGTCGTGAGAGAGAGTGAAAAAATCGTGAACAACCTGAAAGAATCCAAAATAAAGGAAGCTGACCTTAAAAAAACGAATACAGAATTAAATGATCAACTGGAGGTAGATAAAGTAAAGTCTACTCAAAAACTCACGTATATGAATGAATTCTTTTTCAAAGGCTATGAAGAAACGAGGTGACCAAGCCGTGAATGAATTGAGGGAGTCCAAAAAGAATGCAGCTGCTAAAAAAACTAAACAGATTCAGACTAAACGGCTAGAAAAAAACAAAAAGGACAAACCAAAACAATATGCGTCTTCAGTCTCTTCAGACACTGATTCTTCTTCATCTAAGCAAAGTAACTCGCTTTCTCCACCATATGAATATAATCCAGAGTATGATGAGATACGCTGTGATGATGAAACTGCTCCTGGAACATCACATTATAAATCTATATGGAGCGATAACAGTTCTGATACTCCTCCTAAAAAAGACATAAAGGAAAAAGTAAGCGAACATAAATTTTACTAGTAAGAATATTTGTAACTTACTCTCATTATAAAGGGTAAGAGATTGAGGGAAACCAGCCTGGCAGCAGATAACGATCTAAGTAGTGACTCTGATTTTGTTCCTGCTGAAAAAACTGGGAACAAAGTAAGTTGTGGATAAGTTTAGTCGATAGAATATTTGTAAGACTAATATTGGATACACTATTAGGGAAAAAAGTTAAAAACAATCAACCCCGTTGATAAAACCAGTTTGTTGGATAACACTATGAAAAACAAAAAAATCTGCAGCTGTCAATTGTGTGTAAGTTGCTTTAAACTTATCGATGAGTTTTACCTATATAAATTTTTTGTTTTTCTCTGGATTTAGGTCCAAAAGCATTTGGCATTTGATCGCAATGAACTCAGCAAGCTACAGCACAATGTAGATGAAGAAATTCTGAAACGGAAGGTCCACTTAAGAAAAACCAGGAATACACCATACAATGAAAGAGCGTCCTATGGATTAACCAAATATGTCAGAGAATTGATGAAGACTTTGTGGGATCCCAATTTTCTGCGAAACCACAAAATGTCATCATCTGGACCTTCATCACATAGGAAAGCAATTCCTGAAACACACAAAAACGAACTCATCAGTAAGTTACAAGTTTAGTTTCCTACAATTCAAGAATAAATACTTAAGTTGTAAACACGAATGAATAGGCACGGTAATGAAGGCGTGGGACGATATTTTCAAGATTAACTGGCCCAACTGCACCCCAGATGATTTGAGGAAGCAAACTAAAAAGAGCATTGGCCAAGAATTCAATAACCACCGTTAAATAATAGCATCCCAAAATGGCTTCCTCTTCTCTGACCGTCTTCTTTGTCTATGACCGAACGCTTTACTTGGAATACGGGCAATACAAAATGGAATACGGGTAGCTCTGAATTCGAAGCCTCTTCTAACCATATCTTGAAAATAAAAGAAATCTTAAAATGATCAATGTCAAAGCTTTTGACTGATTAAATTTCTATTAACTGTTGTTTAACATCGAAAATGAGTTCTGTTGCAACCATCGAGAGTTTTGTCAAAATCCAACAATTGAATTGTAACAACCTGAGTAGAATTAACTTTAAAATTAAAAATGCAATTGAAATGTGGAACAATGAATCAACGTTTATTTATGACGATGAGAAATTAGATTACATTTTAAAACAAGCTGCTTTTGGCAAGAAAATAACAAATGATTATGCAAAATGGGCCCAACAGATACAATTAGCAGAAAATGTAAGTAATATAAACTAAAAATCACGTTAGAATACTAATAACTAAAATTTAAATTCTAGCTGGAGATTGTCGTGTTACTTGATGTCATTAAAAAAGCAAGTGATGCAAACAAGATATTCGAGGAAATTGAAGACAACGTTTATGAGTGTTCCAAAATAATTGACACCATAAAATCGAGAAAAACCAAGAGACCGGACGAAACTGACAACTGACTGTGACGACTGTCAAACAACAACTGCCGAATGCAATATCTGGAAAAGAGGGAGGGGCTTTGTTTTTTAGCTTTAAAAATGATCAATAGATGGCGCTGCAGAAATACAATCTAATAAAATTAAGAAAAGTAAAAATTTATGGTTTATAGTTTTATAAGTTTAGTAACTACTAAAAAGTAAATATAAGTATAAGTAAATATAAGTTAAGTAAATATAAGTTAAGTAACTCTACTGATAAGTAATCGATTAGTGAAAAAAGTTAGTTCTGTTAAGTAATCGATTAGTAAAAAAAGCTAGTTCAGTTGAGGGGTCGAATCTGCAGTCGATCCGTCCAGCCTTCGAAAATATCTGCTCCGAAGGCACAGAGGTAGCTGGTATACAAAATATCTTTTTTACAACATTGACTAGGGGGATCATCACTCCGTCTCCTAGACGTTGTCTCCACCACTTGAGTGGGTCGACATCTTCGAGGAGAGGCCAATCATTGTATTCTTTAATAAGCAAAATGTTGCTCACTGCCGTATTCTCACCACCTCTTCTTTCCAGATTCTTTTGTTTCACCGTCTCGGTGTGCAGTTGCTTAAAGATATTTGTTTGCTGTGAATCTATTAGGCTTGGTCGATCTCTCGGCTGTGGAGCATTTTGATTGGGCATTTTCCGCAGCTCTCTTAATTCTCTGTCGAGAGTATGTTCCACGGATGTGGACGCCTTTTTAAAATACGCCTTTTTGTATCTAAGAAAATGTAAACGAGAAAATTTAACAAATGTAAAGTGAAAAAGAATTTCAAATGAGTTACCTTGGATCTATTTTTAGTATTACTACATCGACTCCAATTGTTAAATTTTCCATTCCCATCAATTGACAGATGAAAGAAACAAAGAAATATATAAGGCTAAGAAAGTTTGACGGCAAAGCACACGTTGCCATTTTGATTAAATACGAAATTAACAAATATCACAAAATATCGATATTCGATATCTTCCGATGTTAGGCCAGATATATCGCCGAGTCAGATATATCGATATTTCGCATGAATAATCGCCAGCACTACTATCACCACACTACTGCAATACTTCATGACACTTTCTTTAGCATCATCATTTCTCAATAACATATGGAGTAATGCTGTTGGTTGCAATGGATTCCATTTTTACGGTTTTTTCATCATGGACATTTCAGTGTCCTTAGAAAAGGTAAAGATTGATATGCTTTATTCATTTTTATATTTTCATTAATGTAAAAATTTTTTTACAGAGCACGCAGTTTCTTTATGGAATCGTGTGGTCCTGGCACGGAGATTCTTGTGCAATGCTGACCTTTATCCATGACGGAAGAGGGACTTCCACCTACGTCCATCCTTATCTTCGCGACAAACGCTCATCTAGCTTCACTGCTACTAAACACAATTTGTTTTTCTTTACTGGCGACTTGGGCGAGTTTCTGGACCACTTCATGATCGCTTCCGTCCGCTGTTACACACCTGTGATTGTGCCCAGGTACCCAATAAATAGTTGCAATGGCAAAAGGCTTGAAAGTGTTAAAAGATGGTTACCATTAAAACATTTATTTTCTCATTTAAAATCAACAACACTTCCCAGTGACTAGTAACTGTTAGTTAATGACCGACAAATCTGTAACACAAATAAATAAATCAGAAATTTCGACTCTAGTATTTAAGAGCCTCCCTGTACTGAACTGGAGAACCGTAGGTTGTGATGTAATATCCAGGGGTGCCTTGATGGTGTAGTAACTCGGAGCAGTGGAATACTTCGCAGCTTCGGTGCATTAGGTCGGAACTGCCTAAGTAGTGATATAATACTCAGGTGCCTTGGTATTGTAGTACTTGGGAGCATCGGTATGGTAGCTGAGGGCAGCGTGGGTTGCAGTGTAGTAAACTGGAACCTCAGTGTAGTATTTCGGATAGTACGAAGGAGCAGCCGCTATGTAGTAATTCGGGGCAGAGTAGTACTTGGGCGCTTCGGTGTAGCATTTGACCACTTTGGTGGCGTAATAAGCTGGGAACAGTGTAGTACTCCGGTGCCTCGGTGGTGTAGTACTCCGGTTGTTGCATACGTTTTTGTCGTGCAGTAAGACGGCGGCGTTGTGGTTCGGTATCCACCACCAAGAGACATCGGTACACTAGTGATTGACCCAACCACCAAGGATACAACAACCAACAGCAGCACGACACCTTACTAGACGGTAAAAAATTTGAACAATTTTGAAAATTTTCAATAATAACAGGCATATTAACAAACAGAAAAAAAAAATAGTGATACAAAACTCCATGTAAAAACACAATATTTATCAATTGGCTGTAATACTCGGTGACTTGGTGTATTAAACAGGAGCCTCAGTTTTGTAGTAGCTTGGAGCAGAGTAATACTTGTGTTCCTCAGTGTAGGAAACTGGGGCAAGGCACGTGGTGTGACCTCTTGGGTATAGTAGTTGGAGTCTTCGTAGTAGTAGCTAGGTGTAGCGTGAGTTTATGCTGTTGTAAACTGAAGCCTCGGTGAATTATTTCAGTTCAACGCAGTACGAAGGAGCAGCTGCTGTGATGTAAGTCTGGGCTACGTAGTACTTGGTCGTCTCAGTTGTGGTTGTGTACAGGGTAGAGTAGTACTTGACCGCTTTGGTATTGAAATAAGCTGGAGCCTTAGTGTAATATTTGGCCAACATTCGTAGTCGTGTAGTACTTGGGGACTTCGGTGTAGTAGGCTGGGACAGTATACTCAGTGGTGTAGTACTCAGGCGTTTTGGTGATGCAACTCCGGTCGCGTTTGTCGCGTAACTCTTGAGTCTTAGCGGTGTAGCACTTGGGGGGCCTCGGCGTAGTAAGTAGATGTTGCGAATGTTAACTTCGTTTTGTAGTAAGGCGGCGGCGTGGTTTATTATTCCTTGGCTGCTATTAGGAGACATCTGTACACCCGAGGTCGACCCAACCATTAACGATTCAACACCAAACAGCAACATGGCGCCATAGTTAACCTTAATATAAACGATTTGAACATTAATAATCGAATATAACAAGTCAAATCAACTGAAAACAAGAAAATTGATTCACACCTCGAATAAAAATGAATATTTACCCATGATTGCGAAATGGTAATGCGATGAAGAAGGTAGTTGGTGACACATATTGCGCTGCAGTTGTTACCGTGTCGGAGATGCTCACTCGACTGAGTTCCGTGGTTTTTTCTCTTGCCATTTATACAACTTTTTCTCACCCTGACCCCTCTCTTAAGGCCTGCGGCTATTATACTTGCTTGATAATAAAGCAAAGCAAACACTTCCCGTTCTCACCCAACCTCTACACCACCGCATTGACAGTTTTACGTAATGATCTCCGTGACCTTCGAAAGTGAAGGAAATGCAAACTGGCCTCTTCCTTCTGCAGGTTGACGTTGCCGTGGATGGGTCTAAAACAAACAATATCAAATTAATACTAAATGGTTATGGCTTAAAACGAATGGAATCACGATGCACTACTAAGAATCTTTGGTTAAGCAGCTCTGGGCAGCATAAGTTGCAGTGTAGTATTCTGAACCCTCGGTGGTGTAGTATTTCAGGACAACAATCAACAGCAGAACGACGCCACAGTTTACTAAACACTAAATAATGGAACATGAATATGCATTAATAACTGACATAAATTTAAAAAGATAGGAGAGTAGATACACAATTCATATTAGAAAACTGAAAATTTACCATTTCATACAATGAAGAATGCAGTTGGTGACAAATAGTGCACGGCAGCTGTCGTCAAGTCGGAGATAATCACTCGACTAATTATTTCGCATTTTATCTCCTTTTAAGCAACTAGACAATAAACAATTTGAACATTAATATTTAATAATTGGCACATTAAGAAATAAGAAGAACAATAGAAATTGATAAAAAACATAAGTAACAGATTATTTACTCGTGATTGCGGTTTAATGACAAATAGTGCACAGCAGTTGTTGCCGTGATGGAGACGCTCACTCGACTGATTTTTATCACCTTTTCCCTCCTTTTATACGACTTTTTCTCACCCTGACCCACCTCTTAAGGCCTTGCGGGTATGTAGTACTTGGCGGCTGTGGTGTTGTAGCTAGGTGAAGCGTAGGTCGTGGTGTAGTAGACTGGAGCATCAGTGTAGTATTTCTGTTCAACATAGTACGAAAGAGCAGCTTCTGGGTTGTAAGTCGGGACTGCGTAATAATTGGCTGCCTCAGTTCTGGTTGCGTAGCTCGGGGCAGAGAAGTACTTTGCCGCTTCGTTGTAGTATTCGACCGTTTTGGTGTAGTTATCAGCAGGAGCCTCGGTGTAGCTGCCGGGAACAGAAGTAGTTAGTGTCGGTGCAGTAAGTAGCCGAGAACTAAGTAATACTTGGGAGGCTCGGTGTAGTAGGATGGGGCAGCATGCCTTGTCATGTAGTACTCGGTCGCCTTGGTGGTGTAGTAACTCGGGGCAGAGTAATACTTCGGGGTGTCAGTGTAGTGGCTCGGGACAGCATAAGTTGTGGTATAAAACTCCGGTGCTTTAGTGGCGTAGTACTTGAAGACCTCGGTGCAGGAACTGATCGTTGCGTAAGTTGTGTAGGAAGGCGGCGGCGTTGCGGTTTGATATCCGCCATATCAAAAAGACATCACTACACCTGCGTTCGATCCAGCCATCAACGATACAACACCCAACAGGAGCACGACGACATAGTTAACTAACAGTAGATAATATTTAATATTAATGTATAAATTTAACAGGCATATTAACAAATAGAAAAAAAAATAGAATTGAAACAAAACTCAATGTAAACATAAGAATATTTACCCATAATTGCGAATCTGTTACACGATGAGGAACGCTGTTGGTGACAGATAGGGCACTGCAATTCGGGCACGACTTTTTTTTAGACGACTCCTTTTACGCACAGTAATACTTCAGGACGTAGGTGTAGTAGCTCGGGGCAGCGTAGGTTGTAGTGTAGTAATTGAGCGATTCATTATTGTAGTAATGCGGGGCCTCGGTGTAGTAGGCAGGGGCAGCATACATAGACGTGTAGAAATCCGGTGCCTTCGTGATGTAGTACTTGGGAGCCTCGGTGTAGTACTGCAGCATACGTTGTTGTGTAATAGACGGCTCCTTCGGTGCAGTACTTGGGGGCTGCTGTGTAGCGTAGGCCGTGGTGTAGCGAACTGGAGCATCAGTGTAGTATTTCTGTTCAACGTAGCACGAAAGATCAGCTTCTGTGTAGTACGTCGGAGCAGAGTAGTACTTTGCCGCTTCGATGGAGTAATCAGCGGGAGCCTCGGTGGAGTAATTAATCAGCGGGAGCCTCGGTGGAGTAATTAATCAGCGGGAGCCTCGGTGGAGTAATCAGCGGGAGCCTCGGTGGAGTAATCAGCGGGAGCCTCGGTGGAGTAATCAGCGGGAGCCTCGGTGGAGTAATCAGCGGGAGCCTCGGTGGAGTAATCAGCGGGAGCCTCGGTGGAGTAATCAGCGGGAGCCTCGGTGGAGTAATCAGCGGGAGCCTCGGTGGAGTAATCAGCGGGAGCCTCGGTGGAGTAATCAGCGGGAGCCTCGGTGGAGTAATCAGCGGGAGCCTCGGTGGAGTAATCAGCGGGAGCCTCGGTGGAGTAATCAGCGGGAGCCTCGGTGGAGTAATCAGCGGGAGCCTCGGTGGAGTAATCAGCGGGAGCCTCGGTGGAGTAATCAGCGGGAGCCTCGGTGGAGTAATCAGCGGGAGCCTCGGTGGAGTAATCAGCGGGAGCCTCGGTGGAGTAATCAGCGGGAGCCTCGGTGGAGTAATCAGCGGGAGCCTCGGTAGAGTAATCAGCGGGAGCCTCGGTAGAGTAATCAGCGGGAGCCTCGGTAGAGTAATCAGCGGGAGCCTCGGTAGAGTAATCAGCGGGAGCCTCGGTAGAGTAATCAGCGGGAGCCTCGGTGGAGTAATCAGCGGGAGCCTCGGTGGAGTAATCAGCGGGAGCCTCGGTGGAGTAATCAGCGGGAGCCTCGGTGGAGTAATCAGCGGGAGCCTCGGTGGAGTAATCAGCGGGAGCCTCGGTGGAGTAATCAGCGGGAGCCTCGGTGGAGTAATCAGCGGGAGCCTCGGTGTAGCAGCTGGGAACAGAGTAGTATTTAGGAAAATCGGCGCAATAAGTAGCTCAGAACACAGTAATACTTGGGAGCCTCGATGTAGTAGGATGGGGCAGCATGCATAGTCATACTCCGTCGCCTTGGTGGTGTAGTAACTCGGGGCAGAGTAATACTTCAGGACGTCAGTGTAGTGGCTCGGGGCAGCGGAAATTGTGGTATAAAACTCCGGTGCCTTAGTAGTGTAGTACTTGTAGACCTTGGTGCAATAACTGGTCTGCGGCTTGGTATCCGCCATACCAAGAAGACATCGGTACACCAGTGGTCGACCCACCAAACAACGATACAACACCCATTAACTAGACAGTAATACAAATTCAAACAATAATATTCAATAATAATTCGCATTTTAACAAACAGAAAATAACTGACATTAATAGAAAACGCCATGTAAAGACAGAATATTTACCCATGGATGCGAACTGGCAATACGGTGAAGAAGGCAGAAGGTGACAGATAGTGCGCAGCAGATGTTTCCGTGTCGGAGATCCTCACTCGACTGATGTCTCTGGCCTTTTCTCTCTCCTTTATATACGATTTTTTTATCACCCTCACCTCTTAAGCCTTGCGGATATTGTACCTGTTTGATAATGATGAAACACGTACCTTTCTCACCCAACCTCTCCGCCGTCGCATGATACGTATTACGTTATGATCTCCGTGACCTTCGAGCTATGAAAGAAATGAAAACTGGCCTTTCCTTCTTTAGGTTGGCGTTGCTGGGGATGGGTCTACAACAACAAATATCAAAATGAATACCAAATGGCTGAGCCTTGCGGCTACTATACCTGCTTAATAATGATGAAACACGTACCTTTCTCACCCAACCTCTACACCACCGCATTGACAGTTTTACACGTAATGTTCACCGTGACCTTCAAGCGTGAAGGACATGCAAACTGGCCGGCCCGTCTGCAGGTTTAACTCTACAATGGTAATTGAAAAATAATGAATAAACACTGCATCAGTTCAAACATGTTGAAAATATACCTAAATTCATCTTAAGACATTATAAAGTAACGTAAGAGTGCACATAGAGAACAAATAGTTGAATTGATATGAAACTCCATGTAAAAAAAAACGAAACATTCACTGATTAATGCGACTCGGAAGAATGCAGTTGATGGCTGGACTTTCGTCGTCAGTAACTTTCTGTTCTTTCACTAGGCCTACGAACCATGTGAACGGAGTAAAGTAGAATTAAGCAGTCACTTAAATTTGTCAAGATGTAAGAGATTTCACAGAGTCTAAGGGTAAACAATGAAAATTCAATCACATGAAACCACACCTTAAGATTTTACGTTAAATTACACCAAGATTAAACAAAGGAATTTACTCTCTGGTCTTCAATCGCTGACATTTACAGCTTGCTTTTAAGGAAATTAATAAAAACATTAAAATTTTAAGAAATACTTAAAACAAGCCTGACAACAATGACGAGTAGGACGATCACCTTCTAGTTCTAGCGTACATAGACGTACATAGAGTGACGACACATAATCTCAAAATTGTCAAACATAACGTACATCAAATTCTACCGAGTAAAACAGCCGGCACGTGGGAAATTTTATGACAAAAAATTCAATTGGTGAAAATTGGGGTTGAAATGGACTATTTCTAGCAAAAGTCTGGATTTGGTCAGGAACGTCCAGGAAAAATTTCGATTAAGGGTGATTTTGGCTTGGAATTATTTTCTATTGACATGCAAAACTGAATGGAAATTTAACGAAGATCTCAAAAATCAGGTTCGTCTTGATACAAGATAAATAGTTACCATGTTAGAGATCCATTTAGTAACCAGAAGTACAGAAAGAATGAATAAATTTGGGAAAGGATCGGATTTTTACAAATACGGAAAATGAGCAATGTTTTTAATTAATGAATTAATTTATGAGCAGTTGATGAGTGAATTATGTTACAATGACTTACTGTAAAACCTTGAGCTGAAGTTGTTTTCAGAAGGAACCCGTAATGAAGCTTGATACATACATACACTCTTAGTCTTGGAAAGCAGATGACATAATTTTGTAACACTTAGACAGCCTGCCGATTTGTAGATCACACATATTCCTTGGTTTGACTTCTCTGTTGCAACCGCGTGTAAAGTAATCATCGAACAACCACACTCTTAGAGCTTACGATTTACAAGATACAATAGTATTCTTTATTCTGATGTTTTGACCGTTTTGACATTTGCATTTGGCGAGCAGACGAACTTTCGTGGAAATTAAAGCGGCGTTGCCAATTTACGCAACTCAACCGCCTAATTGAAATTTCAAACTGATAAAGCACTCAGAAGTCATGGGTATGCCGCCATGTCACATGCCCATTAAGGCATTTGAAAAATTAGATCGAAGAGATCCGATAAAAAAATGTTGATAATAAATCTAATAGCCGATCGGGTTGTCTCCCGCCTCTATAACCCAAGGGCCCAAGGCAGGCCCAAGGTTATTCCGGAAGAATTCGATCACGATAAGAGTATAGTTCGAAAGAGTATTGTCACTTGGCGAGTTGGGTCCGCATACGGGAAATATGTGCTCAATGTAGCTAGCGATTGGAACAAATATTAACTAAAATATTTATAAACATAAACTTGACGACAATTTTTTGTTTAAGGCAGTACTATGCAAATAATAGGTATGTTTCATTGTTTATTTACATTTTCTCTTCTTTACAGAAAAGGAAGGACAGAATGTAGTTTGATGAAAAAAGGTAAGAGTGGCATAGCGTGATATCATTCAAACTCCTATAAATGATATATAATTTGACAGTTCCACTGTGATAAGCAGCAGTTTTTGCTCCTGTTATATTATGCAAGACAAAGTGATAAAAACGTGAACAGAACTAACAAATATGGATAACATTCGTATGTTGAAAATAGTAAATAGTTACGCAGTGATTGACAGAGCTCGAGAGAACGATTCATTTTTCGTCAACGTTTCAACGAAGAATATTTACTTCTCGAATTTGACATGCGATTGAACAAATCAGACCGCCGAGTAATGATTTCTATATTTGTTTTGAAACACAAATGAAGATTCGCCGGGTAAATAAATTGCTGGGATTACTCTTAACAAATAACTTATCTCAAGTCTGTTGCTTGTTGCCCGTCTTCGAGGAGGGTGTCCATTCGAAAAACGTTTGGCGACTAGCATAAATCGAGTTACAAAACGAGTCAATAACGACACACAAAACCGCACGATTTACTCACGTGTGGCGTCAGGGAATCAAATTGATAATATCCAAATACAATACAAAACAATTAGGCTTATACATGACACAATCCAGTCCCTCTCCAAAATCACTTGGGGAGTTTCGAGCTCGTGATTTCCCCGAAAGGATCTTGACGGTTTTCGTTATTAAACAATTTCATCACAAACGAACCATTTCCTATTTACTTTACACACAAGCAACACTCCAGCAAATGACTGCCGATCCGAGTGACATAGTTCACCGGGTAAGCCCGTGACACTCATAATAGGATGGTGCATTGACAGGCGTGAGAGACAGTTACGTGATTGTTACCTTTACGCATTCTTTAAGCGGCGCAAATTCAAAAGGCCATGACGACGTTCACGGTCGCAAGGATCGCATCAGTATGGTGAGAACGCCGGCCAAGGCGGTAGCCTTGCCCATCAGACGGCCCATGCTCGGATCGCTGACTCCCTGTCCGGACGCTTCCGCCGCCGCCTTGAGCGTGTGCAGGAAGGCTCGGGCCACGTCGCGGACTTTCGGAGGCAAATCGCGGTTCTGCTCCCGCTGAGACACGTCCTCGACGGCCACGCCCATGCGCTCAATGAGCACGACGCATTGCGAGAGACAGACGGCCATCGTCTGCGGTGAATCAGTGACGCTCTTCACAAACATTTTCGAGGCCGTGACAAATTGCCGCGACTCGTTAATCAATCTCTCCCGGGCCGCTTCGATTTGACCCAAATCTTCGTCGCCCTGCGGATGCGGTTGCTCGGCTTTAGCTGCCAGCGGAACGGCCAGTCGCGAAATGACTCGTGTGACCGCCTGCTCCGACTGACAGATGAGAGTCGAAAGATCGAAATCCGTGCTGCCGTCCAACGAATCTTGTTCGAAGCTGCCCGAATCCAGCGAGCCGTTGTCTCTCTCCGGCACGGCGACACCACTTCCGGGCTTGCGGTGGTTGGGACTGTTGTTGGTCCACGGTTGCAAGTCCTGACCAGGTGCACCTTTCCCCTCCACTCGTATGTTTAAACTAATGACGTTGTTGCCAATGCTGGCGTTGTTCCGGCCTCCGAGCTTGGGGCTGCTAGTGCTAAGCGGGGCTCCCGGCTGCCCGATTCGGCTGCTGCTACTAGATGGCGGGGGAGGTGCAACTGCGGACCGTGGGGCACGGGCTACGACGGGGGTCTGATATTCCGACCGTTTGGATGGGCTTTCGTTGGCCGTTTTCATGACGCTGGGCACTGCGTAGTGATTGGGACTCGACGGAGGTGTTGACTTGATCGGCGGTGGAGGAGGAGCTGCCGCTTTGTTCACCGGACTGCGGACATTGATCGGGCCGTTGCTATTCGACGCCATCGACGGCGGCGATGGTTTCTGCGGGCTGGTCACCGGGACAGGCTTGCGAAGCCGGGACGGCAGCGCTGGAGGCCTTTGAGTGGGTGACGTATTAGTGACAGGTGGTGTAGGTCTTGAATCTACCACTGGACGCGCTACTCGATTAGCTACCGCACTTTTCATTGTCGATTCCTGAATTTCAATAAAGAAACAATGTTATTATTACCGAATTGGTGTATAAAAAAAAAGATGACAAGACTTACAGTCTGAGGTGTGACGGCGAGCTTTGGCATGATCACTCGTGTCGGGCTATTGCGTGGAGGTAATGGAGGCGTGTTGTCTGTTTCTTTTGCCGACACAATACTGGAAGTACCTGCAGCGATGCTGCCGGGAGAATTTTTGACCGTGGCCACACTGGCGTTGGATCCAATAGAGTCGCTGCTGGATGCCATGCTCAGCTTGGAAGGCGATGAGGAGCCACTTTGCCCATTCTTGTGAACTGTTGAGATGCTTTCCGTCGAGGCCGACATGCCCTTGACTCCGGTGACGTGGGTCCCCATTTCATCCATCCTTAAGCGATGAGGGTCGCTCATCCGGCCGGAAGAGAGCGTCGTCGACGAAACACGCCCCAAGAGATCACCCTGCAATTTCGGACAGTGTGTCATGTTATTCATTCAATAGATTTAAGGATCTTACATTCAAAATTAAATACCTGAGAGGAGGATTTGGTGAGGAGACCTGGAGGTGGTGCCACTGCAGTTTCCGCGATTTTCCCAGGTGCCGGAAGTCGAGCATTGGCGGCAGCAGCGGCGGCAATGATCATTCTCGGGATGGGATTCCTTGGCGGCGGTGGTGGTGGAGGAATATCCTCGTCTTCCTCGTCGTCATCATCGATAAAAGCTGATCTGAACGAGGGTCCATAACCGGGGGCTTTTAGAGCACCGTTCAATGGGTTAAGCGCGGGCATTTTGAAGTGAACGAATCCATTCTTGCGCGGACTAAACTGCCCAGCTGGCTGACGAGCGGGCAATTCCGGAGGTGGGTTATTCGAACAGTCGGCAATCGACTTGAGCGATCCATAGCCGGAAGAGTGGCTGGATGCCGGACTAAGGTCCGGCGTGGTACCTTTGGTGGAAACGACATTGGAACTGGATGTAGCAACGGTGACCGTCTCCGTGACGGACGTCGAGTTATTGGACGAAGTCAGCAAGCGCTGCATCTCACCAATTTTGGCCGACACCCCGTGGTTGGGCTCCCGCTGCTCGAAACGGACTTTCATTTCAACCATGACCCGATCCTTTTCGTCAAAGTGTTTGCCACCGTGTTGTTGTTGTGTTGGACCGCTGTTGACGACAGGCGGAGTTTCCTCCCTCATCACCTGGAAAATCCCTTCACGGGCGGCGTAGAGTTTCTGCAAGATGACCAGCCCGTTGTTGGACGTGTTGCTGGCATTGGCCGGCGGAGGTGGAATGATGTAAGCCGATAAATCTTCACTGCTGAAATCGCCCGATCCGGTCTGAGTTGACGACTTGTTGCCGCTGCTGGGCGGTAAAGGGACAGCTACGGTTGATAGAAACTTGTCCAGTTCTGGGTTGGCCGTCAGATGTTTGCGCTTCTCGTCGGCTATCCAGCGCCTCTTGCTCTCCGTCAAAGTTTGGACGGCTAAGCTGGACGTGGAGCCAGCACGGACTGAGCTGGCCAGTGAGCTGACGGAGCGGGTGCTGACCCCACTCAGGGAAAACGTGTCTTCCGAGTCATGAAAGTCCCTCTCCGTGCTGCTGTTTAGGCACGAAGAATCCGAGACTACATCGGACCACTGGGCCAAGTCCGTCAAGTCCTGCAATTCACCAAGATCAGATGGCGTTGGACGTCCACGGACGGCGCCGGACGGCGTCGATTTCATGGCGGCCAGCTCGTTCTCCAGGGAATCTCGATCAGCGAAAGGAGTCGGCGGTTCGTTGATGGTAGCCGGAAATTTCATTTTGAGTCCGTCCTCTTCGGGCGTGATGGGTGGTGGAATCATGGTCAAATCAATAATGTCCGGATCGAGGTAGATGAGCGATCCTTCGGCCAGCGGAAGATCATCCTGCAGGCGTCGAAGTAAACCCTCCAAATCTTTGTCTTCGTGGCCGGACACGCTAGGAATGACGTCCGGACTGTGGAGACCAAAGCTCGAGTCGCTGGGCTTCAGCATCGAAGGCGGCCTGGACGACGGGCCATGTTTCAGACCTTCAGCCGACTTGGGTCGCTGAGACGGACTGTGAGTGGGCGTCTGGTTGGGGGTCGTGCTGACTGAATCCGTGTCGCTGCTGGACGCGTGATCGGCAGCGTCCAGCAAAATGGTGGAATTGTCCGGCAGTGAAAGTTGTTTCTGTCCCTGCGTCAGAAGGAGAAGCGAGTCGCTGTGCCGGAGACGGCCGTACCCGGCACCGGCGCCGCTACCCGACTGGTCCGATTCGGTTTTAGACAATTGAGACATGTCCGACAAGAGGCTGGACGTCTCCACGTCCGAGACTCGACTGCTGCGATCGCCCGTCAGGTACTGCTCGGCGTCTTCCACCAGGCGTTTGAGTTCCGAGACGCGTTGGATGACTGCGTCGTTGCGGGCCTCCGAGCAGTCGGCCAACTGCTGGACCAGCATTTCAGTTTGCTGCTGCTGCGACTCCAGAATCTCCATCGACACAACGCTGGGCATGTCAAAGCCGAGCTTGTGACTGGGCACCGCCGTCTCCAGAGTGGAAACTCGACGGGCGGCTGGGATTTCCCTCGACGAAACCGAAGACAAGACGGGCAACCGGTTCTTGAATGTGGCCGTCGGTCCGGCCGCCGAAGACGACTCGACGTTGTTGTTGGGTAATGGCTTGTTCATGTTGCTGTCCACCTTGTTGCTGCCGTGCTGCGGACTCAGAGCTAGCGACACTCCGCGGAGATCACGCGGACTGTCGTAGGTCAAGGTGGGATCGAATGGATCGTCAAATTCCCTTTCACCGATCGCTCCCTCGTCAGGCTCGCCGTGCGATGGATAGCGGTTGCTGGGCAACTGTTAAACGGGAAAAAATAGAAAAAATAGAAAAACACATTGAGCATCGAAGCGCATCGGGTGGTCGAACCCAATCAAACGGAGCCGAAAATACCTGGAAACCTTGTGGCGGTGGGTGATAAGGCGGCGGAACGGAGAGATCAGCGTAGCGGACCAATTTCTCTTCCGGTTCGGAAGCGCCACAGGGAGGAGCGGTCGTGCGATCCACAAAGCTCCACGGAGAAGGGAGGACCGTGTGACGAGTGTGATACGGAGGAGCTGGGCGAGAAAACAAAAGACAATAAAGACCACACACATAAATCAAGCGAACATCATTGAATGAATCACTTCAGCAGCGGGGGAGTCATTAATAAACCTACCGGAATCCTGGGTCCAGCGACTCCTTTCTCGATGGACGGGCAAGACGCGATCAGTGGCTAGTTTGTGATAGCCCCGCAAAACTAGAATGATTTCTTCAGCGTCACGTTCCTCAAGGCTTAGCAACAATGTCTTTAAAAGTAAACCCAACAAACCAAAAAAAAAAAAAGAAAAAATAAATTGAGGTTAGGTTCGTTTTGATTGATTTAGACGCGTATAATTTCGTACCTCCTTATCGGGATCTTTCAGGCGAATTTCAACGTACTGCGTCAGTTCATCCTCTCGTCGGACGTTCAATGAAGTGATGTCTTCAACGTTGCACAGCGTCAAAGGCTACAGACAAAAGAACACCAAAACAAGAAATGGGGCGTCATCTTTCAGCGTTCCAAACCGTTTTAAGCTAAGAGAGTGGGACAGGGTAAATGAAACAGAAATTCCTGACATGCATCACCCTAATCGTTTTAAGGGGTGGGGGGAGCAGGAAAAAAACAACCGGAACACACGGCCGCCATAGTTTCTAAACATTTAGACGGGCGAAAAGAAAACCGGGAATACTTCTCATATATTTCTATGCATCCTTCTCCGTGAGATATCCTATCACTTTGCCAGCAAAACGCCCTCAAGACTTGTATATACCGGCTAAAATCTTCTCGAGATAATTCAGAAATGTTGATGGTTAAAGGGCATCATTCAATTCGATTATCCTTGTATTCGACTTCCGCCTCGGAAATCAATCAAAACAGACCGAGTCGAACGATGGCAGGGAAATTGCTTAATTTAAAGTTCTAAACCACGAAAAGAACAATTGCGGGTGATTTTGAAATAAGCGCCACTTTAAATACGTCAAATAAATCCAAAACAGTAAAACGAGAATCGCGTTGATTTAATTTGAGTTTGGCAGAAAGGTCGGTGAAACGATGGCCAATAAAAACCAATTTCCGTTCTCTCTTTTCAAAGCCACGTAAGTAAACAAACTCATAAAAATTTAGGGCCTTTTTAGAGCAAAAATGTAAAAAACAAATCATTTAACCCTAAAAATTCGTAAAGAAAGTGGAAGGGAATGGTCATAAGAGAAGAGAGAGCGATATCCAACTGTCTACTGTCGCTCGGCTTGGAGAAGAGAAATGACACGAAAACGGGAGACAAGAAAAAACTTTTGGAAAGCTCAAAAGAAAAAAGGTCGACGTTGTTTTTTAACCGGAACATTTGTCTTTCTCCTTCAACCTCGACTTTGACAATCAGAGACCCGGCTGCAATAGTCCATTAAGAAATGACTATCCATCACGATCCACTCTGGCCTCGGCACACAGCAGACGCAGCAGCAGCAGGAGCAGCAGAGACAAATCTACAAAAGACGACACGAGGTTCCTTCCTCATTCGTCTGTCTTCATTCCTTCCTTCTGGGAAGCCTAGCGCGGGACGACTGCTGGGCCGGATCGGATGGCAATCGAAGCCGACAAGGCTTCGAACAGGGTCTCTGTCGAACAGGGAATCGGGAGCGATGCATTTTTCACTGCTAGAGAGAATCCCCTTCCGCCAGAGACATTGAACACAAGTTGGGCGCGTGCTCCTGCTGGACCTAGTCGTCTTTCTCCTTTTCCAATCCGTCAAGCTGCGAGATGAAAGATGTGCTTGTCGCGAGCCACCCCCACATTACACACACAGACATACACACAGAAAACTAAACAAACAAATTCCGACGGCCGCCGTTCGCCCGTCAGAGTATTTGGGACAGAGTATTCTCTCTCTCTCCCTTTTGCCTGTTTTACGCAGAGACACACGGCCGTGTGTTTAGGCCCAGTTTCTCCCGCTTCACTCATTCCACATCTCGACGGGCATGTCGATAAAAATTCCGGAAGAGAACGCGCTCAAAGACATTACGAGTTTCTCTCTTGGCGCGCTTAAGAATCAGGCCGAGCCGTCAGAAATCTCATCAAATCTGTTAGGGTTCGCTGCTGGAACGGCTAGACCGTTTAGACGCCATCCGAGTCCAAATTACCGGAAAAAAAAGCCCAAAAATGAAACAAAAAAAGACATAAAAGACTTACCGCACTGCTCCGCATTCCGGATATTTGACTAACGCCGAATTTGGGGCTGACCAATATCACAGTCTCAACATTCGAATCCGACTAAATAATTCAAATCAAGGGAAAATGAATTTTTAAAAATGAATGAACACAAATGAAATGTTGTTTTTACCTTGAAGTTGGTGGAAAAACATTTCGCGCCGTAGCTGGGCAGTTCGGCAATGATTTTGAGGTAGTGGAGCTTGGCCTGTAGGACGGTCAACTGCTTCTGCCCGGGCGCCGTCAGTTGTTGATTGACTTTGAAAAAGTGCGAGAGCAATTTGCGCAACTCCTTGCGCTTCATCGCCTCGACCAGCGAGGTGGGCACGAACCGTTCCAGCCCGTATTCGCGCCTGCATTAGCCACAAAATAACAAAATCAATCCAGCTATACTTGACGACCCCCAAAATACCAATAATCCCAGCGGACTTTTTGGCTACTTTCTCTCGCCGTTAGCAAATGGGAATATAACCAATCAAAGAAAAACTAAATTAACTCACTCGATATTCTTCACGGTGAGCTTGCCCTGCATCTTGTTGGTAAGCGCATGCTGGTGCATGTGAAGGGCGGCAATTCGCAAGGCGATGTCGTACTTGAGCTCGGGAGCGAACCTCTCCTGAACGACGTCATTGCAGCACTAGAAAAAAAGGAAACGAGTTATTATAAGCCAAAAAGAAACGACTTGGCAAATGATTGAGAAGATGAGTCACATACTTGCATGAAGAGGTACTCGAAGCCTCCCGTGTCTTTCCTTAGCAAGTCGTATGCGTCTTTCGGTAGGAAAGCTATTCGCAACATGCAGCGGAGATTGTGAGCGCCAGGCCTGGCCGCAATCTGTCGGAATAAAATCGAAATCGCCATTGATTTTTTGTTGATTATTTCATCGGAAAAAAAGGCAGAAACGTACCCAGGCGAGAGATTCGGCCGGATCGAGCAACGTCAACTTGTTTTTGCGGATGCTCTTGACGTGCTCGACGCACAGCGAAAAGTTGTCCATCGATTTGAAGCCGAGCTTCTGCTGGAGCGAGTTGAGGACGTCGGAGACGGTGGTGGCCGAGTCGTACTTGAACGATTTCGTCTGCCCGTTCTCCAGGTAGACTTTCATCACGTTGGGCATGAGCGGCGGGCAAGGATCTTCCCGGCTCAGCGATTGGCTCTGTAAGAGTCGGGGGGTTAAAAAAAAAGCGAAAATGAGCGGAACAGCTGGAACTGGGATGAAAAAAAAAAATAGGATAACTGGAACTTACCAACGGCAATGTGGTGCCGTTAATCACGACGCCTTCGGCAAAGCGGACGCGAGATGGATTATTTCTCAGCTTGGCTTTCTTGGCCGCACTGAGCAAAGCGGATTTGCGCGTCGACTGCACACACATGTACACCGGAAGGCAAATGACATTTTAAAATCTTCCCAACAGGAAATAAAAACAAGAGTAGGGAATAACTTACGTTGTCCAACGGCGGCTGGCACACGGCGAGGTGGACCGTCTCTTTACAGGAGCGGACCAATTGAATGACGTGATCGCGCGGAGCATTCTTGACGTCCTCCCCGTTGATTCTCCAAATTTGATCGCCTGGCAGCAGTTTGTCCACGCTCGGCCCGCCTTCCGTCACGAACCTAACCGAATCGATTCGAGTCCAACGTTCGAGTTATTTTTTGTTTTAAAGTTTTCTTTCTACCCCCCGTCACCGGTAATAAAATTTCCTATAACAAAAAACGCACCTAACAATGACTGGTTTTTCGCTGCCGGCCACAAAACCGAATCCCAGTTCCGGATGGCGGGAGAGTTCGACTTCGCGCGGCTGCGGCGGCTCTTCGCCCCAATCCTTGCGCGGATCCTCGTAGGTCGTCGTCTTGTTCAAGTGGCTAGACGGACGAGGTAAAAAAGAAGAAGAAAATAGACAATGACGTTGTATAAATAATCGATGGACATAGGACTGCTGGGCAGCAGTAAAGACATCAGCCAAGTGGATAAGGAATAAAATAGGCCAACGGACACACACATAGACGGGAGAGAGAGAGGACAGTAGTAGAAAGACAATTGAAAGATAATTGAATTTGCAATTTCTATCTGAGACGCCGTGTCGAGCGGCGCTAATCCGAGACTTATCGATCCAATTGTCCAATTTTCGTATTACTCACTTGATGAAGTAGGCTTTGCCTTCCCGGTCGGTGGCCGCTTCCCAGCCGTAGGGCAGCGACGTGCCTCCGCTGGCACCGGCCTGGATACTTCCATTCCAATTGTCAATGGGGGGCAGCCAGGACGACGTCTGATTGATGTGACTATAGAAACGAGAAAACAAGAAAAGGACCAATGAGTTTCCAATTGTCACCGAGATAAAGACAAGAGACACACACACACACACAGAGTCTCGGGACAGAGAGACATGTTAAACCAAGGGGCGCATTCCGCCATTTCTCATATCCAATTCCATCCGATTTCTCTAACTAATTTATAGTAGTAGACTATATACGTGATGCCCCCTCCTCTCTCTCTCATTAGTTGCGTTACATCGGATAACTCAAAAGGAGAGGAGGGGGAGGGGGGAACTAAACAATTCAATTTCGGCTGCTTCCCTGTGTTCTGTCATAAACTCATAGTCGACGCCGTTGATCTCAATCAAGACGGAAATGAAGCAGAACATGGGTGGGGTGGTGTGGCCGCTAGGCCTTTTAAGGTTCCCGGAGCCGTGGCGGTGGTAACGACACACGAGTAAGACAGAATAAACGGGTTCCCAGGCGACCACAACACGTGTGAGCGGTCATGATGGCAGACGTCGGGATACTGCCAACCTAATATAACAGTGGCGCGTAGTAATGAAGTTTTATGAATCGTTGAAAGAGGCGCCAGACGCTCGGCTCGTCAAGTCTCTCTACTCCGGGCCGGGCCGGGCCGGGCACGACGAATATCTTGCTGGTTCTCTTTTTCCACTTTCAAACCAACGCGGGTGGACGATGGAACATCACCCAAATGATATTGAAGGCAAAATAATACGAAACACACACACACACACAAAATTCAAAATAGAAAAGGAGATGAGACAAATGCAAAACAAACAAACAAAAAGGCCAAAAGTTTCATCCGGTTATATACAATAAGGGTCGGGCTATTTCGCAGTCTCCGTGGAAACATAATGGCCAGCAACGATACAACATTTGCCGGAACCTTTACGTAAAAAAAAAGGTCAACAAATTGGACGAAATGGGACCGTGAAAGAAGTGGAATTTAATTTTCCTTTTTGGATAGGAAGGATGAGAGGGCCAGCAGCCCGACCCAACGTTCGAAAGAAAAAAAATAATTGAGAGCGGCACTGCTCACAATATTCTCTATTTATATTCTTTCTTTCTTTCTTTCTTCTTCTTGGACCCCCTTTTTTTCTTTTGTTTCAACATTTACGATGTTGGCAGCCGTTCCCGCCCGCTTGTTATATATACTACGCACCTCGGGTTCGGGAGTCGTCGTTACGGCTCGGTACGTTCGCTGATTGATTCGTGACTAAATTATAGACATGTTAGGCATTTCAGCTAACGTAGCAGTAGCTACAAGACAAAAAAACAAATCATCATTTACTAATAATAAACTTAAATTTAATACATATAGAGGGAGTCGGTTGAAATTTACCTGCCCCCCCCCACCCTCTCTCTACACATGCCTCTTAATAAGTGCTATATACAGGATTCCCGATGGTAATTAATAATGACGGGATGACAATAAGGGATGTAGGCAGGAAGTTGTGACTACCGTTTCTGATGAATTGACTGAGTTGGTCCCGACAGTAAACTTTGAAAGAAGACGCGCAAACTGTTGGCCGCCATTTTTATACTCTAAAATGTTCAATTTGATTTTCACTTGAGCCTTTCCCTTTCAATGTTTGTAGGTTGGCTAGACCACCGGGTAAACAAAAAAGTTAAGATTTTTTGGAAAAAGGGATTTTTAAAATTCCCGCCACTCGTCGGTTTCTCTTTTTTCAGAATAATTCCCGCACTTGATTTCAAAAAAAAAATTCACGAGAAAATGTTGCAGTTATTTATAGAGGCAGATGATGAGATTTGGGTACTCAATCCTCCCCGTCTGTCGGTCTAGAACAGAAAAGCGCACTGTAGCAAAAAATGAAGTTTATTTCTCTTCTCTTTTTCTCACATTTGGAACCAAGTTCTTTTTTCTTCCTTCCTTCCCTCGTTTATTCTTTGCGGCTTCGTATATCCCAGAGCGACGTCGTTTCACTACTGTTGGCACTTCATCGAGTCACGCACGGTCCCGTGTCAGATAAACGACGGTGACGAATAGGCCCAAAAGACTCTTGCGTCTCACTGGCATTTTTCATGCCTTTTTTTTCTTTTTTCTCTGGTTAGGATCGACGGCCGTCGACGTGCGGTGATGACATTCGGGTTTGCGGCGGCTGCTGCTGGTTGTTGCCACGGCCAAGCGCAAGAAACTGCTGGGCGTCTGCACCGACTAGCAAGTGCAATAAAAGTGGAGACATTTCTTTTGGCCCGTGCCTCGATTACGGAGGGCCGTCGTGTGGGCTTCTCGTCCTATTGGCTCCAGACGTTTGCCCATTCGATCCTTGCACACCTTCTCTTTTGTATTTGTGTGTTGCCAGGGCGCAAAAAGGCGGATGGCCGCGGATAACGACGGGTCGGTTCTCTTGACAAATCGCCACGTCAAGCCGGAAGCGAGAAGATTGGATTGGATTTGCTTATTCCTTCCTTCCTTCCTATTTCCCTCCTTTTGCCTTTTGTCTGGGCTGTATGGGCCACTGGGTTCCGGTCCACTTGCTCGTCCAATGTCCACACACACACACACACACACAGAGCCGAACCACAAGGAACTCGACTCTAGAGACGACAAGTGCAGGCGCGACTAACGCCGTGCACTCCAACACCGAAATCTACTATCTCTCGGAATGGCCCCGGCCGTCTTTTCTGACCGCTACTTCAGAGAGAGAGAGTGGGTCTCCTTGTTTCTTCTCTCTTCTTATTTCAGCTTTTCACGCTCCCGGTAGACGGTGGCCAATGAGATAAGACACGGACCACAGATCGAGAAACGTTTTTCTTCTTGAAAGGGAGGCGACACACACACAGAGAGAGAGAGAGAGAGAGTAGGTGAAAGGAGGAGGTGGTGGTCGCCCAAAAATATCAAAAGGGACAGTTTTTGGAACAATATCAAAATAAACACAAAAACAAGAGTGCGGTTAGTCTGAAGGGATTTCCGCTCGCTAGACGCTAATGACGTCGAGAGGGGCTTCTTTTTCTTCTTTTGTCTTGACTTATTTTGGCGACGCAGCCAACGCTGGGGGGCTCTCAGTTATGATTTCTCTATTGGTTCGTTTGACTTGAGATTCAACTTTTTTTTTCGGTCCACAGCGGCGGCGAATAATAGAAGCGCATCAAAAATAAAACGCTATAGCGAATGAGAGAGAAAGAGAGAGTAAACGCGCACCCAGGAGAGAGCGACTATAGACGGAATAAACGATTACAATGGGGCCCGTGCAATTGTTGTAATGCGGCGTGTTGACCGTTGGCTGGGCGCAGGGGGGCCGGCTGAACCCAAGTGAGGGAATCGAATCAAGAACTCTAGGACTAGCTAGCTTAGCTTATAACAAGTTTCCCATCCAAAAACACAAAAAGGAAGGCAATGGAAAGTTTGAAAATGAGTGCGATCAACGTGAAGTTGAAGTTGGATTAAACTGATGGGCCAGTCGCGTTAGTCATGTGACTAGGGACAGGTGTGATGAAGCGTGAAAATGAAAAAAAAAGAAAAAGAAAAGGGAAAAAAAGTTTCAAATAACTAAAATCCGGAAGCAATTTTTTTTTTTTTTGTTGAACAGTATCAGTTGGACAAAAACTAGTAGACTGTGTTGCTCTCCGCTTGGATAGATCCAGACTTTTTGAAATACGGGATTGCTGGGGCGGGAGGGAGCAGGGAGACGATCATCGCCACCGAGTCGACGAACGGCTTCAACAGAAGGAAAGAGTCAAACATCAGACGAAACCTTTCACAAGTCATTGATAAGCCGTAAAGGATATGGAGTAGGGTCCGAATTTCTTTTTCTTTCCAAACGGAATAACAACAAAATAAGAGCTGAACCAAATAGACCCCCAGCCAAAAAAACGAACAATTCTTTTACTCCAGAAAAACGGGAGGATTAATAAATATCGATGACAATGAGACACGGAACCGAACGCCAAGAATGCGTACGAGTTTCGTTAGCTAGAGCTTGTTAGTCGGCCTTTTTTCCGCTCTTTTTCACAGTGAAAATCTCTTTCAAATCTCCCGGCAGCGGGCAATGTTACGGCAGACTTTGTAACTTTGGATCGGAGCACTTGGAAGGAGATGGAGGACACTCGCCGATGGGCCAGCGACACAAATCAAAACATCCGCTTCGAAAGCTGATCCGGCAGGCGGCCAGTCGATCGCCGTCCGATCCATCCGCAAAAGACGGAGAATCAAAAGAGAGCCAAGTGGTGTAGTAATAGAATTTCGCCTGCAACTCTTGTTGTTTTATCCTCTCGGTGTTTTTTTATTTTCTCTCTATCTCCCGACGATTGCACTTGGCAGTGCCAAAAATGATGTGACGCAAGAGGGAATACGCAGGGAGGGTTTGGGGAGAGAGAAACGAAGGAAAGCGCGCACTCGACAGAGGACCAAGACTGACTGAATCGGCAACACCAGGCGCGCTGGTCACAAGAAGGAGCGGAGGATTCGACGGCAGCGACGCCCGAAAAGTGTCGAGAAAACGAAGGATGAAGGAGAGCAAAACAGAAAAAAAGGAAATAGAAGAGGGAGGAAAAAAAAAAGCAATAAAAGGGTGCGCGGAGTATATATACGGGAGGACCGAGTCAACGTTCTGCAACTGGTTGAACGCTGTGTGTTCCAGTCTCTTCTCCTGATTCACTTTCGACTCTTTTCGGTCTGTAACTGAGTGAGAGAGTTATATTTATATCCACACGGCAGACACGCCAAACCGAATAGTAGCCCCCTCCGCCCGCGCTAGCTGCCAGCCAGTGTGTGAAAACTCTTAAAAATTTTTTGTTTGGTTTGTCTACTAAGGACGACAGATGAACATAAAAAAATCAAATAAAATAAAGACCTAACGAAAATAAAAAAAGGAAAGAAAGAGGTTATGCAGTAGAAGAGTAGTAAGAAAAAAGGCTCGAGACGGGAAGAAGGCTATCCGACGACGACGACGACTCACAAGGGCCGTCGAGAATAATAATAAGCCAGAAAGGGAAACGAAACAAAATAATCGCCCGTAAAGAGATTTATAACACTTCTACAGCCTCTCTTATGTTATGTGTACGTCTCCTTTACACACACACACATAGATATCGTCGTTATATTTAGACACACACACACCATACGCACCTATTCGTTTTTTGTTTTTATTTTCTGGCTGTTGCGCGCGCGCGCACGCGGGAGAGTGACACGTCCTAGACGCATGAGAAGGAAGCAGGTCTGGAGAGTTTAACAAGGCTCAAAGCCGTATGCAGGTATATATCGCCAACCCCAATGATCTTCTTTATCGATCACCTTTTTTTCAAAAGCGGCGGCGGCGGCAGGCGACGCGCACCGCTCGTAGAAGTAATATATGAGTTATTATAGTCATCTCGCTCGTGGCTACGTGCTTTTGAGCCGATCATCAGTGCGGACCCCATCTTTTTCATACTAGGACGGACCGACGACGGCCGTCGCTTCTGCGTTTCTATACTTGCGAGCGGCGACGCACAGGAAGAGAGAGAGAGAGATTTCTCGGGAATGAAAGAAGGAATATCAAGCTTGTTTGGCCAGTAGAAGCACGTCGCATATGCTCCGCAGGCTCCTGCTGGCTATATAGCAATAGAGAATCCTATACATCCTGGGCTCTCCTTGGTGTATATATTAATTCCGGCGCGCTCCCTCCTTTTTCTTTTTTCCATTTTTCATCTCTCTCTGGGTGTGTTCCGCCTTTTTCCCTTTTCTTTTATTTTCTCCGGGCCTCACCATGTGACGTGGCACATACTATTGCTCGCAAAGATATCTAGAAATACATATTTAAAATAAGACTATGTAGTCGGAGAACCTCGCAGAGAGATCAGCAACGCGTTGTGGGCTCGATTTCTACCGATAAAAGGATTGATCCCGAGCGACATCAAAAATTCTATTCACGCACTCACCGCTTCACGTTTCGTTCAACGATTCATCTGCTAGCCGCCTTTTTTTTTCTTCTTCTTCTTCTTTTCTTTTTGGGTTCTTTTGTTGGGAAGGAGACCTTTGAAGAGAAAAAAAAAGTATCGTTTTCTCCATCCACCCCCTGTTGTATAGGTTTATCCATAAATATCTACTACACGTCCAACACGGGGGGCGCGGAGACTACTGCTGCTGGATCAGTGGGCGGAGGAGGCGAACGGAAATCTCTTTTACGTCTTTTGACAGAGTCTTCATAAAGAGCCGCAATTGTGAATAAAGAGAGCCTTTACACATAGAAGAAGAAGAACGGCAGATGAAAAGAAGAAGAAAGAATGAAAGAAAAAAGAATGAACGACGCGCGGACATAGTGTTTGCTCCTGACCCTGCAGAGCCAACAAAACCCGACGATATTCCCATATAAAAGGGAGACCAAAAAAAGATGTTTGCACAAACAAGAAAAAGAAATGTCATAAGAAGCGAGTCAATGCAAGTTGGTGGGCAGACAGAAAAACCCCACCCCATCGGCCGGATTACGTGAACGCTTACACGTCTACAGAGCCCCCAGCGTGAGCTGATGAAAGGTGAATGAGGCTTCTCTGTCTGCTTGCGGGATATGATTTTCTCCGAATGAATCGATAATGACCGCGCCGACGACGACGACGTTCTTGTGTCCGTCCGCGGGGGGGGGGAAGACCACAAAACAAGTCCGGTCATCACCGAATTCAGGATCGCTAAAGTAATAATACCGACTCGTAAAGGGGAGGAGGCGAAGAAAAAGGTTTCGATCGATGTGGGGAGCGTTATTCAATTGAATCTCTTCATGTGATGGTCAACCTATCATGCAAACTTGATTCGATTTACTTGCTAGGATTCCTCATCACTTGGACGACTTTAAGCTGATGTATATATAATATATAAAGGCAGCATGGGGGCTGGAGAGAGAGAGAGATATACAATACCACACCGGTCGATATGTAATTTCTTTTCTAGTTTAGGTAACGTGGCCCGACAACAATGTCGCTCGGAAATGCCATACAAAACTGAGAGTTTTTGACGCCAAAAAAAGGTTTCGCGATGGCTTGTCGTCGTTTTCGACTACGGCACGACGAAATCCGTTTTGAAAGAGAGCAAATCAAATGAAGATTGGCTTTCAAAAAAAAAAAAAAAAAAGAAGTTGCGCATCAAACAGGAAGTTGACTAGCTCCATGTTTGTGTGTACGCACTCAATAACAGTGAGAAAACATGGCCCATATAGAGAAAAATATGTTGCTAGATAATAATAACATTTCCAACGTGTCTCCCAACTCCCCCCCAAATCTCTCGACGGGCCTTTCTCCGCCTGATACTTGCCAGCCTGTAGCCTCATTTTATTCAACAAATATGGCGTTATCCGTGTGCAAACAGATAGAAAAAGGAGAGGCAAGCGGATGCACACCAAACATGTACAACATCATCACACAAAAAACCCCCGACCGGACTTGTTATTTCCTGTAAAGTGCGCTGCTGCTGCTGCTGCTGCTGTTGCTTCTGTCGTGTTATTGCTTCTCTCCTGGCCCAGTTTGCTCTCGCTCGGCTCCTTAAGGAGCGCGTGAGGGAGAGTGAGAGAGAGAGAAAACAAAAATGAGGCCGACAACGTTTACATACAGTCAAATTGGTCGACATTCTGAATAAGCGTTCGCTCTTCTTCGCCCGAGTCTTCAAAGAAAATCAACGGCAAAAGACAACACGTGCGAGAGTACCGAGTTCACTTCTTTTTTTATTAGACTTAAATAAGTAAATAGACGTCACAACGTCGTCCCGTCTATGAGTCTAAGAGTAATTCAGGTTCCCGGCTTGTTTATTCCACTTTTTCTTTCGACGTTAGACTTTGACTCTCTATAGTAGACAACATGCAGTGGCAGCCACTTCAAACGGGCGAGAGTTTATGGGCTGCGTGACAAGGCTCCTAGCTCTTCACTGAGGAAGATCCTTTCGCCCTGAAATGGCACGCCATGTTTATGGTAATGAAGTAGAATGGGGTTTCATGCATTCGAATCGGCTCGATTGAAATGTGTTGAGGGAGGAGGATGGAGTAGATAGTGCCGTGTGGCCCGTTAGTTCCCCAGTCGAGCGGGGCGACTGGCACACACACACACATAGTGAAATGTCGTCTACATACAGCAGCAGCAGCCATCGCTGAATTTCATTATCTTAATTGCGTTGATTTGTTGTCGCCGTGACGGTGCGGGCGACGGAGCGAATCCAAGCGCCAAGACAATTCAATTCAATTTCTCAGAAATTGAAACAAATTTCAAACTTTTCATTTCCAGCTCTTCTCGTCATTTCATCATCTGGATTCGAGAGAGAGGGGGGGGGGGTTGCCATTTCGTTACGAGGGCAGCGGCTGCTGCCTCTGCTGCAATCAACATCGAGAAGAAGCCGATTCCCAAACAGCAAATCATTTCCATCTTTTTCCTACTTTCTGGCATCGCCTTTGGGGGGCCGCAAGTATTGGTAAAGATTGGATGCAAGCGCTTGATTGCTTTTGAGCAACTGGGGTGAAATAAAAACGTCCAAAGATGAAAGGCGATGGCTATTGGGTTTGATTGTTGACCGCAGCCAACAGCATTCGCAGGGGGGGGGAGGGCCGAAAATAAGAAAATAAGAAAAGGAAAAAAGAAACCCAAAACAACAGCCAAAGAACCGAGCGCACACACATATACGTATATGTATCCTGGCTGACCTGCTGTGCATTCGCGCCAGTCCCAGATAAAACGCAACGCCGAATCCGCTCAGTTTCACGCACATTGGCTACGCGTTCAACTACGCCAGCGTATAATCCCCCGGGCCGTGCGGAGGGGATAGAAAAACGTGGATGAGCACAACAAACGGGCCGAAAGAAAGAGAGAGAGAGAGAAATAGAAGAGGAAAAAACGAGGCCAAAGAAATAGCGTGATATTATTCGAGTGTGAGGGAAATGACGGGAGCGATAGCAGAGGAGGGAAAAAAAAGAGTTTGGATTCGGCAAACTCGAAAAAGAAAAAAACTTTCTGTACACACATCGTCAAGCGAGTGATGTAGACCTGGTCGTGACAGCTCCTGTCATCTTTTTACGTACTAACCAGGTTCATTCCGCTCCCATAGTCGCGAGGGATCCCCGAAATTGTCGGTAAATTCGTTCGACATTGACTGTGTGCGACCTCTATATTTCAGCTGCTTCTCAGCAAACAAAAGAACAACAAAAACGGGGGATAGGTGAGAGATGGCGCTCAGGTGGGCGGACCTTTCCCTTAGACACACCAGATCTCTTTTCGCTCTCGTTGTGCAAACATCATGTCGGATCCCGAACAGTCAAGCGATTCTAGCTCAAATTCTAGTAGTTCAGGCTCCGACTCATCAAGAAGAGGAGGCGTAAAGAAATTTCGTCTCTCAAGTGAAAAGTCAGCTAGTTTGGCCGACTGGGTCGTATCGGGTTTAGATGACACTCGAGCGAAAAGTGCTAGAGAGGCCTTTAGACCCAAGCTAAAGAAGAACGCCGACCTGCTGATCAACCCCAATCTAGATGATGCATTCTACATCCGGCTGAAGGCAGTTAAGTCATCTTCGGCAGCCAAGGTCAACATCGACCCAATCGAGAAAATCTACAGAAATCAAACCTTCAAGATCCTTGACTTAGTCAAGCCCATCATGTTTCTAGCAAGTCGGCTCAAGAAAAAGAAGAAATCCCGAGCCGACGCCAAGGCGGTCAAAACAGCTCTGAAGCTCTGGGCGGTGGTGTACCACGACATCACGAACGCGCGACGCCGCAACATTCTGGCCCAAATCTACCCGCAGAATATTGGACTGCTAGACGACAAAGCTGTCCTGCCAACGGGTGGAGAACACCTCTTCGGTCCGAAGTTCACCCAGGCCCTGGTCGAGCAAGTGAAAACTCTGAACGCTCTCGAAAACGCGGGAGCCCCTCGCGCGCCCGGATCTAAAGGTGGTCATGATCAACGCCAATCGAGTCGCGATTTCAGCCACCCCCCTTCATCTTCAGGCGGTCGCTATTCCAATTTTAAAGGATCTCGGTATGTCCAATCTATTCTCCTTTCCTTTTATGGGTTTTTTCTCTTGGACGCATAGCGCGTTTTTATGTTAAATTGTCAAGACCGGCTTTCGATCGGTGGAATTTATCAACGGTGGCCCCATATCTACAACTAAATTCTATTTGTGATCCCGTCCAATTATTCGGGAGCGGGTTGGCTCACCAAGTTGAACTTGATTGACTCATACTTGTCGGTCTCAATTTTTTTTCCTATTTTTGAAGGCCTTTTGAAATTCCTTCAGTTTAAATGGGGGCGTTTTCTTCGAATTCGTGCCCCCCCCCTCCTTCGTTTTAAACTCAATGTGATGGGCGTTCACCAGACTAGCAAGGGGAGTGGTAACCTTCCTGCGGAAGAACGACCTTCGCCTCGAACTTTATTGGGATGAGATTTTAATCTCGGCGCACGGGTATAGAATTGCCCCAGCACACTTCCGTGCTCTTCGGATCCCCTTAGATTCCAAACCGGATGATCATCTGATCAGGTCAAGAGAGCAATTTACGCTTTCGGCACGTTTACAAGAGGCTCTTAGAAATCCTTCTTGGGTGGTTTCAAAGGCAGATTTTACATCTGGCCGTCCGCTCAGTTTTCCCGACGACGGATTTGTCCAGGGCGTCGGATGCATCCTTTTTAAAGAAGGGAGGGGGGCAGTATGAAACGAATAAGGACTAGGAAACTAGCCGAGATTGCCCTAGCAACACCACTGACCTCCCGTCCCTGATAGAGCTAGCAACGGAAATTCCGCTCCTTCTCTTCCCATCCAAGTAGGCTGATCTCCCCGTTGGGGGAGGGTCATCCATTGACAGGAACGAATCCATCTGTTTTATCGCTCGGTGGTTCTCCGGAGTTGTCTGGAAGAACGAACCTTTCCGAAGGAAATTATCGAGCTCATACTGGGAGCAATTCGATCGAATACGCACCCTGCATACCAGTCCGCTGAGGTCGCTTGGAGCAGTTGGTGTAAGCAACGGAACCACAACTCTCTGTTGTCTGGCGTCAAGGAGGTATTAGCTTTTCCTTGTTAATTTTCATTCCAGCAAGAGCTGCAGCACGGTGGGAAGGAACCCTCCGACAACTATTCGTATGAAAGAGTATTGACGCCTTTTTAGACGAAATGCCGATTTGGTGGCGCATCCATGTTACACAGTCCAGCAGGGCTCCCACGAGCTCCAATTTTCAATCAGGCGTTGGTAACTGTCGACCATCAGGGGGTCTTATCTTATATCTTATTATATCTGATTATATCTTGCTTTAAAGACACAGTCAATGTCGAACGAATTTACCGACAATTTGTAAATTGTTCGAGCGAGCTTTAGCTCGCGATGAGCAATTTGGATTGTTGGGGGAATGGAGTGAAGACATTGACTGTCTTCTAACCACCCATCCCGCCCACTTCATTCCCGTTATCATTATATTATTTAACTTGAATTAGGTGCAGCATCTGATTATTGACGGCCCACTAATTCCTCTTTCCTTCTATCTTTTTGCTAGATACAACAATGATAGCCGCAGATCCAATTTCGACCGTGGCTCACCCAATCCCGCCAATAAAGGCGATCAGAACAACAACAACAAATAGGCCATTTGAACCATGGATCACCTTACACATTTTCCGTTAAGCCAGATCCACAGTTTGTTTTTGCTTCCAATTCTGATGTGTCTAAGGGAAAGGTCCGCCCACCTGAGCGCCATCTCTCACCTATCCCCCGTTTTTGTTGTTCTTTTGTTTGCTGAGAAGCAGCTGAAATATAGAGGTCGCACACAGTCAATGTCTTCACTCCATTCCCCCAACAATCCAAATTGCTCATCGCGAGCTAAAGCTCGCTCGAACAATTTACAAATTATTCACGACATCGACAAGCTGAAACCGAGAAAACGACGTTTCCACTTTTTTTTTTCTTTTTTTCTTAAGTTACGCGCACAAAGAGGAGAGAGATCCAAGTCAGACGGATTGACGTTCGGCGTCATCCAATAACTTTGACGGACATGTCGACACTTTCGGGACGATCCCAAGCTCAGGCGCTCCCTTACGCCATCCCGAGATGACAAGAAAACCAATTTGAAAGGTGCCTACTACGATATGGAAACAGCGCATATAATATAATATTAAGTTACATAATGCTCAGCAGCTTTCTATCAATCGATAGAGAAATCAACATTACCGAGAGCCATAACTGCGCACAGCCGCACACACTATACTCTTTTCCCACTTGTCGGTCGCGATCGTCGTCGTCGTCTTATTATTATTACTATCTCCTCTCCACCCAAAAAGCAGTTGGTCACGTATTATTGCCCAGTGCTTTTGTTGATGGTTCCGCATTATTACCGGACTGACCGGCACGTGTCTCAACAGATGGAGACGTCGCAAACCTCTTTCTTTCTTTTTTTCTCTCTCCCAAAAAGAAAAAGAAATTCCCCGCACCGAAGAAGAAGAAGTGTGGTGAACGTGGGATTTGGAACAATATCACGACGACAGACAGAGTCAAGGATCCTTGGGACCGCAGCCAGAGGAAAACCAGAAACCACCACCATCGGGCGGGAGAGACGGATGAAAAGAAAGCGCACAAATAAAGAAAAAGGCCGGAAGAAAAAGAAAACAAAAGTCGCCCTCCGTTTTCTTGTTGGGATGAGGAGAGAGGGGGAGCGATCCTTTGGAGGATCTTTTTCGTCTTTTGCGACCCTCTTTCTCTCTCTCTATCTGGGAGGGCAGTCTGTTTCACCTTACAGACGTCCACAAAGAGTCCATGTCGTTACGCTAATGCTCCGACCGGAGTGGCGCCTGCGTTCCTTATAGCTCCTAACTCCTCGTTTGGCTCTCACGTGCCCGTATAGTGTTTGATGCAGTAAATTCGCTTTTAATGACACCAGTGGCGGCACAAGTAAAGAGGAACCTCCTGGGTGAGCTCGAAAGCGAAATGAAGAGACGAGGGAAAAAAAAAACAGGAGCCAGCAGCAGCATAACTTGTTACTATGTAACGTATGTGTGTAGTAGTAGGCCTAGACGCAACGTGTCTACCTCCCTCCTGGCTATACTAATAAGATTGACTCCCGTTTTTTTTTGTCTTTCTTTCTCGTTTCGGGAACACATCCAACAGCTGATCCCGTCTGGTTTGAAAACAAAAGAAGACGGAAAATATAACCTGCAGAGCACGCGGAAAGCCTTGTGATCATTGGCTGTGTTTTCGTTGCCACATCGCCCTGTTATTGCCATTTCTAACGTTCTCGCACGCACGTCATACTGAATTCTTCCCCGTTCATTCCTGTGCATCTCATTAATTAAATCCTAGACGCCCGTCGACGTCTAAGAGCTAGCTCGATTCGCCAATTCAAATGAAAAACGCCCAGTTGCCTTGCTTTGAATTTGATCGTCACGGCGTCGGATGTTTACAAATCTTTCAGTCCAATGATTACAAGACCTTTTTGGCAAATAGATAAGACGGCACTTTCGGTTAGCTCGGTTGCCTCATTTCTAGCTCCCATTCGCAATGATTCAAAGGGACAATGACCTGTTGGGTTTGCACCAAGAGTGTGTGGGAACTATGTGGGGGAGGATCTGCATAGACTTTAGGAAGTAAGCCGGTCGTAAAACCGGATGGGAAATAGACGACCCAAAAAAACAACTAGAGACTAGAGAGGAAACAAGAATCTATATAACAACCGAGACAGAGATGGAAGGAAATAAGACAAGGGGTTGGAGGAAATCTCCATTCGACTATGCACACACACGATCCAGATGGTAACAGATGTCGTTTGTTTTTATTTTGTTTTTTTCTTCTTCTCCCGGGGGGTGCCAAAAGAGTATGGTAACCTTCTCACCTCCGTACAATAGAAGTGCAGGGGCGGCATTAGGCCTACTGGGGTTCCAGCACTAACTGAAGACGCCCGTCAAAACACTATTAAGGCACTCTCGCAAAATAAATAGAGACATTTTCAGAACTCAAAAGGGTACCGAAAAATAAAAGAAAGAAGCGAAAGACAGATAGAGAAAAAAAAAGAAACGCCTTCTCGAAAACACACACACAAAAAAATAATTCTAAACTCATCAGTTCGTGTTTTTCCTTCTTCTTCTTTCTTTCTTGCTTTCCCAGCGCGCCAGCAACGCCAACGCGCGGGCTTGGAGAAAGTGGATTCGTCGTAAACAAGGGCAAATAAATAGCGTCGGCAGCTGGCGTAGACTACGCGATGTTATTAACAACATCATCGGGTTCCCGAGATACATACCGAGCAATACTAAAGAGAATCTTATTTATTTTTTGTTTGCCCATTCATCACGCGAGACTCAATCCCCCCCCACCCGCACCTTTCCAAAGAAAAGAGAAAAATCGACGTGTGTCGTTATAATCTATCACATTCCCACTTTTCTCTCTTGTTCTGAGTTACGGAAGTGAAACAAAAGGAGGAAGCGGAAGCCGGGCAACTAATTGGAGATAAAAACAAAAAGGAAGAATGTAGGAGGAGTCTCAGAGCGCGCAGTACACAGGATTATTATTATACAATATGTGTTGCGCTATAGCCTCAAGTTCCGGAGGAAAAAAAATAGTTCCGACCGGAACTAGCGACAGGAAGACAAGCCAGAGCCACCTAGCGTCGGCCGCTTCCATTGCAAGTTGGCGACGCGAGCCAAAGCGCAACAATCCCAAGAGGCGAAAAATAAATTCCGGGGACGGTTATATGCATGTCGGAAATCATTAAAAATTTCGGTCCAAGCTGTTTGATGAATAGCGAAGAAAGTGAAAGGATCCTCACCCCCCAATTATCCGCACACATGTTTGCCCTAGCTGGTCGTCGTCAAATTCAGTTTGGCGACGGTTTCCGTCGCCTCTTGACTAATGAGTGGCGTAGGAGGAGGGGGGATTGGGGGGGGGGGGGGGATTCCCACTTGTGCGAGCCGAGAAGTGAAGCTGAGAGGGATCCCCAAAAGCCAAGTTATGAAGTTGTACAGGATAATGAGTCAAAAAGTTTGTGTGACGTGATATCTTCATCAGCACGTCAGTCTGACATAACCGCAGGATCGATCGGCGCCCAGTTTGCGACTCCCGAGAGAAACTCGCGGAGGAAGATATCCCCCCCCCCCCCCCAAAGTCCCAATGGCGTGGGACTAGAGTTTGACGTCGATGTCGACAACGAGGAAAACTGTTTTCATATATACAGTGTGTCGTATGTGTGTGTGTGTACTTGTTACTCGGCGGGATCAGTTTGGTCCAAGAGTTCCGGCTCCTAACTAATCCCGGACAGGAGACGAGATCGATGGGCTTCATCGATCTTGCTCCCCCCACCCAGTCAGAAGAACAAACAGACAACTGTTTTTCAAAAAAAGATAAAAATTCAGTTCAAATATCAAGTCAAACGACATACAAACAGCGAAATAAGACGGATGCCGAGGAAAACCGGAATCTATTCCGCACACGGTCACCTTTTCTTTTATTTGTCTTCCATCGGCGGATATTCTTTTCGACGGCAGATTGTTCCGATCGATTCCTAGCGACTGTGGGGGCTCTTGTATTGCGAGACATCATTAGCTCTAGCCCAATGACATCCGACAATGAATCCTGCCTCGTTGTCTGGCAGATATTGCAATCGGGGATGGTCGACGAGAAAAAGAAGAGTAATGAAAATGGCCGACTGATCCGTCTTACACTTATAGATATATACCAGAGCCGTCATCAAACAAACGGGAGCGAGTTCTCTCCACACGGTCTATTAGGTCGGATTTGCGCCACTGCAACAATAAGAACGCAACCGTACCCGGAGCCCTTGATGCCTCAGCCGCAAACAGAGAAAAAGACGGAATATAAAGGAGAGAGGCACTTGACAGGCCTATACACAGGGCGACTCGTATCGCCTTGTTGGGAGCCACCCATTTCGATCCTGATGGATCACCACCTCCTCGCCATATCCTAATCCGTTTTGCTTTGTTTCTTCGCCCCATCTATAGCTTTTATTTTTTTCCTTTACAAGAGACCCAATTGTTACCGTGGCAACAACCGCATCAGCCGACCACCGTTCAATCATTCTCCCTTTCGTCGAGCTCCTATATCCTTTGCCAATTTCTCTCTCTCTCTCTTTTCGCTTTGCGCCTTCCATATGGCCGTCGTCGGACGTCAACAATCAGAAAAAAAAGGGCCAAGAATAAAATAGACACACACACACACATGGGAAAGAAGAGAGAACAATCTCAAGTCAAACTTTCAATACTCTACGCGTAGTATACATTTATAAATAACGCGGTTTGGCGTGATAGCTTTCTTTCCGCTCTCGTAGCCCTCTCACGCTACACGGATGAGTCAGAGTCCTTCCGCGCGGCGGCGGTTCTTATCCAGCAACCCGGGAAATGACGTGCCCGTCAACCGACACACAATACCGCGGTCTACGAAGCTTCCAGATGTTTGGTCAAATGATGCGCCCATGACAGACCGATGATGAGAATTCCGACACAAAGAGTATACTAGATCGTAAAAAAAAAAGTAAACTAAACTAAAAAAATTCTTCACAAAATATGTTGCATTTTCTGGCTTGGATTTTGGGTTGCTTCCATGTAGGCTAGGGATTTTGAGGCTACGTCTATTTCTTTTCCGAAGCTTTCAAGATGTTTTATCTGCACTTGGGATTTTTTCTTTTTATCCTTTAACGGTCGTAAACGAGGGCGGCATCTGTCATCCGCACCGATCACGGTGGCAACCAATTTGGGGCGTTGTTCGGCTTCTTTTTATACCTAATGTCTGTCAACCGACTTGAAGACTCTCCTATACGACAAATTTTTCCTCATTTTTTTTTCTCCCCCCTTTTAAAAAAAATTTATGTTGAAGTACAAAACATACAGTGGAGTAACGACCAAAATATTCAGTTCGCTGCGGGGCGGTTCTTTCTGCAGTAATGATGTTGCCATATGGAAATTTTTGTCGAGGCGCCTCCATTCGACCGCGCGAAAAGTGCGAAAACAGAAGAAAAAAAAAGAAAAATAAACAAACCAAACAAATCAAAATTAAATTTCAAAATCTGTTGACGGGAGAGATAGAGGGGAGGCAAAAAAAAATTCGGTGAAATGAAAATAAATAGAAAAAAAAAATCCTGCGCCCTACTCTGGTTGTGAGGGAGTGCGAAGCTGAGAGCTGACGACCGTAAATGACGGATGATTCACAGGACGACGAACGCGAAGGAAGGAGAGAGAGATATTTATAGACACACACACACACACAAACGCGGTAGAATATAGGCAAAAGACCAAAAAATGATGAAATGAGAAGAAAATAAAAATTACAAAAAAAAAAGTTGTGCGAGAGAGATCCCGCAACCACGAAGGGGGGGGGGAATATAAACTTTGCTGGTCCACGCACACACACGAGAGAAAGAAAAACCGAGAGATGCGTGACACTCGTAAAGGTAATCAACTTTCTCCCGCAGAAGAAAAAAAAAACAGAATAAGGACGTCAAAGTTTTCCCCCGCGCTGCTTTTGTCATCGATTTCCTCGTCGTCGTCGTCGTGAAATTCAATTTGTTCGTATCCAAATAGCGACATGATCACTAGCGTGCAGTGGAGAGGAGGATTTCATAATTCAAAATGAAAAAAACTCTCGACGACGAGATAGTGAAAGAGAATCGCTACAAAAGATTTTCATCCATGCCAGGCGGAATATGTGCCGCCGCCGCCGCCTACTGTACACGGTTTGACTTTGCGCAAGAAAAAAAACGTCATTAGGCCGGCTGATTCTGCTGCTGCTGCAGCTCTCCGCGTTTGTTAATTTGGCTACTCCAATATTCCACGTTGTTTTCACACGAAAGAAATTCGAAATTTTTCGTTTCTTTCATCTTGTTGGCGCTCATTCGTTACTGTAATCAATCAAAATCCGTTGCGCGTTCTCGGCTCGTTGTAGTTGCGTTATCCAATTCTCACGCAATCAGTCACTTTTGCGTAGTACATTCCCCTCTATCCCGCTGTTTTTTTCTTTCCCCTTTGATTTGTGACTTTGGGCCGTGTGCAGTACGTACGAGCACGTAGGATTTCACGCTGCCGAAAGAAACGACTTTGGAAGCCACCACTACCACCACGAAATAAACAAATAAACGGTGGCGTTCCAAGGGCTGTTTGGATATACACAGACAAAAGCCATTGGGCTGGATGGGGTTTTGTCCTTTGTGCTCGTCGCCTTTGTCGGCTCGGGAATTTTCTTTTTCGTTTCAAAAATAAAAATTTGTTCGAGTTTTTTTTGGTTTTCTTCCTTCAACGACGTCACATATCAGATCGATGGTCAACAATGGATTCTTGAAAAGCCTTACAAGTCTAAATACGAGTACGTATGGCGCCGGGGCTCCGCCGTTTGGTAATTCGATTGATCTCCGAGACCCGATTTCCAGTGATGCAATCAAGCCATGCGAGACGGACGGAGCGACGGAGTGCGTACATGAGAAATCAAACGGGCACGGCCGAAAAGGAGGCCGACAACAAGAACCAAAGTGACCGACATATCGTTATTACCACCACCACCGGCCACCAAAGTTTCTCTCCTCTCAACACAAAACATGAATGGAAATCATCGCCGCAGCAATCTAGAGAGAGCGACGCCAATCGGCTTTTCGACAGCATCTGCCATATCGCCAGCCATTGCAAATTACACCGCTGAATAATTAAAGAGAGAACACACGTTACCTGCTGCTGCCGTTTCGAAGAGACTGGGCGATTTTCGAGCGTTTTCGCCGTTGCCACGACCACAACAGGGTCGAATGCTTGTTGCCCATCTCTCTCTCGGGATCGTTACGCCCAAAACTTAATAGTTTCACTTTTGTTTTTTCACTTTTTTCTTAGAGCTTCTTCAACTCGTTTTTTTTTTCTTTTTCTTTTCGCGCCTGTCTGTTGTACAAGTGTGCGTGTTTTTTCACGATAGGACCACGAGTTCGTCGTCTGTGGTCTAAATCCGTCTAGATAAGCAACGACAAAAAACTCGCCGGGCGGCGCCTACGACGACGACGTTAGCGGAGGCGTCTGCAAAGTTAGAACCGCTATATAACACGAATAAGTCTCCATCCGCTCGTAACGAGATAGAAAGGAGAGACACACACTAGGATCGTGGGCGTTCGGATGAGTAGGAACGTCAACGGGGAGAAATGAAAGTTCCTTTTTATTTGCCGATTGCCTCAGCTGTGTAGATTGCGCGCCTGGGGGGTGCGTGTGTGTTTATTCACTCGCTCCCGTTGGCCTCACCTATCCCTGATTTGCTCGCACGTGGAAATCAGAAGAAAGCGCAAGCATTCCCTGGCGACACACGATCCCGTCCATTTCTTGATCCCAAAAGTCAAAACAGACGACATTTTCTTTTCTTTTCTTTTTTCTCTCTTGGGAATCGAGTGGAGGGACTGAGAAATCGTTTTCGTTTCAACTCACAAAAATTCACGAACGAGTGTCGTCACATCCGAGGAGGTGGTGCCCCGATGCCGAAGCCAAAAGTTGCCCGTGCTGTTGGCACAAACTGAACCGATCAAGCAACTAGACGAGACTGCCAGTCTGCCACTGTCCCATATCCATCGCTAGCGTGACGGTTCGGGCTGGTGACGTCAAAAATATCCAAAAAAGAAAAAAAGAAAGAAAGACAAAAAGTAGCACCAGACGAATTCGTGTGCGCCCAACTAGGCCACCGCTAGACGAATGCACGGACCACCAGAGACGGACATGGATACGCATGGATCGCGTCGGCCAGCAGTCTATCTCTACCACCACCCGAGACGGTCAGAAGAGAATCCCGAAAAGAGACTCCTTCACTCTCCCGACTCTCCTCAAAGGACACACCAAAGAAATGTACAAGGAGCAGAGAGAGAGAGCGACTGAGAGAGAGTCCTATTAGACGCGGACCGTTCGGTCACGGATCGCGACGCCAACTGAGATGATACACATGTGACGTCCCAAGGAGCAGCAGCAGCAGCAGCAGGAGCAGGAGCTAGGCGGGGTAAGGAGGATCACCGATAGGAAAGAGCGAGGAGGAGCTAATACTGTGTACAGCGTGTTGTTACTATATACTTTTTATACGTGTGTGTGTGTGTGCGTCGCGTGTGTGTGTGTGTGTGTTTGCTCCGGCTGGCCTTTTGACATGAGAGGGGCGAAAACACGTCGCACACAAAAAAGGGAGAGAAAATAGAAAGAAAAAGTTGAGACAAATTGTAAGAAAAGGCAGAGAAAACAACAAGCGAAGCAAACACACCAAACAGAAAAGACGAAACGTATCGATGGGGATTTAACGGGCCGTGAGTGCGTTTGATGTCGTGTGTACGCGAGAGAGATTCGCTATTCCCGCGTGCTGAACGACATCACTCACAAAAAGACCAGACACGTACAATAAAAAAAAAAAATTCAAACTTTTCTTTCTTTTTTTTCAAAACTTAACGGATGGAATAAAATAAAAGTTTATCGTTCAACTCGACATGTCAATTTCGACGACGACGTCAATTTCCAGATAAAAAATTTAAAAAAGACACACGGTGAAATAGAATAGTCACGTGACGGTCGTGATGTATTATTCCGTGTCTTATACTTTTTCCCTTTTACTCCACCGTTCGTCCGTCCGGTAGGTATATTACTCTTGATTTTCCCCGAAACGCTCAATATCTCAACTCGACTTATGGCCTGAGACCGTGCGCATTGTCGATGACAGCCGCACCACTACCTCGCCTACTTTATGGGATGGTACCACCCTATACACCGGTATAGTTACATCGAACAAACGTGGGACCCCAGAGGACCGGGAATAATGCATTGTGCCATATACAGAGTTGCGCTGCTGGCTCGGCACTATCGGCGAAACGAACGAGTTGAAAGTCGTCCACAATGCACCTCAAACCCGAGTGCGGGTGGACACAAGAAAAAGCGCCTGTACACCATATAGGGTGGGGGGCCCAGCTGACGAAAGAAGAAGAAGAATTCGATCATTCCCCCCCAAGTGTATCACGCGCTCCGCCTACGTTATTATTCGGCTGCTACGCATTGCAAACGGAATAAGTAGGAGGAAGATATATATACGGGAGTCGTCTGGATATACAGTAGCTAGCTAATGCACGTCACACAATTGCGTTATGGTCTCTGTCTGCCGTGCGTCGGACAACACAGCCAAAAAGTATATCTCGTGCTCGATTCCGTGTCGAAAGCTCGGCATCTTCAATTGGTTTTTCTCGGTTGCGAGGGTAGTTATACCACGCTGTTGTTTGGTTGCACACACGTAAAGAGGATAAACAGCACCTTGGCTATACAAGTTCAGAGACTTGGCCATTCCACCTTTTTCGCGTCGCAATAAGTTGGCGTGTCTCTTTTGTACGGATGCGCTCCCTGTGTCTAGCTGCGATCAATGTAAAACACGAATCGCGCGTGCAAATGTAGACACTTCCAAGTTGGACCGCAAAAGCCTGGATAAAAGGTCAAGTATTTACCAGACAACATACGTAGTACTTATCCGAAAAAGATGGCAGTCGGAAAGAGTCAAAAGAATGAAAATTAGGAGGATGGTTTTAAAATAAGGGAACCCAAAAACGCTCCTGGATCCTTTAATAGAGTGAATTCCCAAGGGGGAAGAAGACGTACGGCCACAAAAGAAGACAACGTTTCGTGGAAAATGTCTTTTTGAAGTACATTTGCAAGTCAAGTGAGGTGCCTGACTTCAGTGGGAACCAATAAGAGACCAAAAAAGAAAGAAGCGAAGGACCGATTTGACCAAGTTCCCTTTTTTTTTTCTTTATCCGGACCTTTTCTTTACGGTCAATGGCAGACACGAGAAGTCAACAAATCGAATGAAGGGAAAAAAAAAATTTACGAGCGGAGCTTTGCCAAAATGGCGACAATGAAAATCGTTAACGTCCGAACCTTAACGACCCAGCAATTTGAAGGTTACAGCGCATTAACAATCCATTGTCGGGGGAGGGTATTTCCTTTGGCTGATTTGGCGTTGGTGACAACAGTTTGAGTTGGTCATCGCCGCGCTAAAAAGACTCGTGCGAATGGAATGCCCTCGTTAAATCAGGCGACAGGAGTCAGATCCGCACTATAAACGTGTCGTCTCCCTAAAGACCGCCATTTTTAAAAGATCCGCTCACCGGAGAGATGAAACCCGATGAGCACAACTCCATTCCGCCTCGAATGAATGCGAGCAACTTTGAAAAACGAAACTCGGTGTTCTACATTATCCTCTCGTTACGTTCCGCATTTTTGGTTTTGTCGTTCGAATACGTTGGAACCGGCCTATCCTATACTATGTATTCAATTGATGGAAATCCTTCACCGAAACGAACGAAAGCCAAGTTTTTTTTTTCTTCCATGTCATTCAAAACTCCCAGAGTTTGGGAGCCTGCTGAAAATGACGTTTGAAAGGAACCGGGTCGATTCAAGTAAGACGAGGACGAGACGGGCCAATTTTCTGATCTTGGAATCCCGAAGGTGACGTGTCCGTCCGTGTTACTGGCTGGCGTCATCATCTCTTTTTCCATAACCGAATTCTGGAGCAGAGCAGCACTTTTGTAAATTAATAACCAAAAGTCGGAGCGACGTCGAAACTTGACGTGATGTATATCTCCGACCTCTGTCGAAAGAAACAAACAACAAAAACCGTCCAGCACGAAATCCCAAAGAAGAGAAGCAGAAAAAACAAGAAAACGGGACAAGAATCTGACAGCCCAGAGGGGGGATGAGCTTTGGATTAGGAAACCAGCCTCAAGACGCAATGTTATCCGTCTTGTTTTGCGGATCGCGGAGCGAGAGGATTTTCCGTCCGGGAAATGATTGGACGCTTCGTGTTTTAAGACGCCAAGATGATTGACTGTGGCTTCTCCAAGATGCCAGCGCCTAGTGATGAACACTTGAACAGCCGGACGCAGCGGAACTCGAAACAACTCCCGATTCCTCTCGTTCTCTCCGTCTATATCCATATTTATTTTTCCCCCCTTCTATTTTGAATCTTTTTTCTACTTCTCGACAGTTCCATCCGAACAAATCTTGTGAGTTCCAAACGCAAAAAAAGGGAAGAAAAAATAAAAGGATGCGAGATAGAACATGGCCGATAGGTCGCCAGTTAAAAAAAAAAAAAAGACTTTGATTTATTATTTGGGAAAGTAGTGAGAAAAGGGGCATGTGCCAGACGTCAAAATCTTTCAAAATGGCTCATGCCGATGTCTCGTATAGCGAAAACTCTTGCGCTCACGCTTGAAACGTCGTTAGCATTATTTACGACTGGCATTCTGACAATGTAGTGGGATATTTCATCAGTAACAATAAATTCTGGAATTCGTTGCTTCTCTTTAATTCTTCAGATTTTGTCTCGCCAACAACGTTATTGCGGCTAGTCACGCGTGACTAGCCGTGACTCGTGTCCTTGGTCAAAGTAGTACGTCTTCCACACGACAGAGGGCTCTAGCTGTCGAACCAGAGCCCAAAATGAATCACGGACACGTACGAATAAAAATTACAAAAGGAAAAAAAAAAGACTCGCTAACGGGTTAGCACTTCGAGGAATAGACGTGAAACAGTTTTCAATACGTGCTTTTTCCAGCTCTAGGTTGGACGAAGGGTTTGTGTTAATGACCCTTTCCAAAGGTGAAACGTAACGAAGAACCGAAAAAAAAAACGGGTTTATTCTCTATGCCCGGCAGTGTCATTGCGGAACGAGTGGAATCCAACTATTGTAGTACAGTCTTAATTTGTTTTGGCAAGGCACATCCATTTTAAAATCCTCTTTCCTATATAGCTGTCCGCCTAGTCATTCTAGGCAAACCGGAATTTCTGGCCGTTACTTTCGTTTGAATCATTTTGTGTGTGTGTGCGGAGCTGTTGCGCAGGCGATGGCCAGGAGCGATGGGCTTGATATTATTTTTTTATCATCACATCATCGTTAATTATAGATAACGAGGAAGGACCCAAACGATTTGCATGCGGCGCATCACGCATTTGCATTCGGTGAACGAGCAGGATCGTAAACATATCCGGCGGCACGTCTGTCTTTGCGCGTCGTTGACGCTGACGCCTCGCATAAATATAAAAAAAGGAAAAAAAAAATACGAACATATAACCGTCATCGTTTCCGAGCGGCTCGGATCAAATCACACTGCAAATAACCTTGCCGCAATACACAAAAAGAGGGGCTAATATAATATAACACTCGTTCCAGGAATAAAACAACAACCAAAAAAGAAAAAAAAAAGGGCAACCATAAATACAATTTGATGGACCAAAAAGAGCCGAGTGAGTGCTGAGCAAAGGGCCTATTGTGCCTCTCATCACTTGGCCATCATCAGTATCCCCTTTGCGTTTTATTTCGAGGAGAGAGAAATATCAAATAAAAGCAGACTGCTGGCTGGCCGAATGACGGAAGCGGGAACGTATTTATACGTGTGGCGTGACGGCGATAAAAAGACTAGACACAGTATCTTGTAAATAAAATAAAATACCATTTTTTGGGGTCTGTCTCCCTTCTTTTTTTTTTCATTTGGGTCTTTAACGATTGGAAGTAATTGTCTGTAATAAACGAAACAAAAGTTGAACAAATCAAGGTTTTCCCAATGAAAAATGGATAGCCAATAACAAAAGCCAAGGAAATTTAACAAACAATTGGTGATTTGATTGCCATTCTCGCATTGTTTTTCTACTGTTTCTACTGTTGTTTTGTTTTCCAGTTGGGTTATTGTTGATCGAACCGGTTCGGTCGTTCACGAGAAGGAAACAAAAAATGTTCTCACTCGATCGCCGAGCTCCAATCGATTAAGCGTAAAACAAATTGGACAAACACGGAAAACGATTTGTTCCTTCCGCGCTACCACACACATGCTACCAGCGCGTAGGTAGCAAAGAGAGTATAGAACCAATAAAAACAATGGCACCAGTCATCCATTTCCTGTGGATTTTGTTGTTAGCACTTGTATTCCTTTTCCCCGTACACAAGATAATATGGCATCTCTCTTCCTCCTTTTAATAATGAGAACCTATTACAGAAGATGGGAGAAACCCCCCAGTAGGTGGTGGTGGTGAAAAAAGAAAGAAAGAAAAAAACAACCGGGAAGGTCGGGACTCGGGAAAAAAAAATTCCCATCGTCTCCCGTTTATATTTTTCCATTTTCTCTCTCTTCTTTTTTTACCACGGTAAAAGTCGGTAACGCATCATTGCCACAGATTGTACTTTTTTTCTTTTTTTTTCCCAACGTTCGTTTACGACACCCAATTCTTCTATAGTTTCTAGATATTATTCGACTTTTGGGTTGCTGCTGCTGCCTGCTGCAGCTCGCGTAGCCATCAGGGGCAATCAGACAATAACCCCAAAACCCTATATACTTGTGAAAAAAAAAGCCCCCAAAAAGTGAAATAAGGAAAATAAAAAGAATACTACAAACAAGAGCATCCCGTTTCTTTATTTTTCTTTTTTCTTGGTTTAACCCGGAGCTGCGCCTGTCGAAATGGCAGCCATCATCAAATTGCCGCCGAGGCTGTGAACACGCACGCGCTTTTTGTGTACGTGAAAAACGATTTCCATCAAATGATGGAATTCGATTCATTTCTTCCAGCACTTTTTTTTTAGCTTGGGAAATAATCAAGTTGTGATATCATAGAACGTCTAAAATCCCTATACAGTGTGCAAGGCTTGACATACATGGAGAAAAAACTAAGAAAAATGTTGATTGCTTGCTCTAGGAAACGAGGGGCGTTAAACTGCCGTTTGTGACGCAACACAAAGTTCAAAAACACGGGAGGAAGTGGCGGGCAATTGTTGAATAATAATAATGGACATCCCAATCGAAATAACCATTCTAGCGGATCGAAATTTTTCCGTTTCAAAAAGAAAAGAAAAAAAAAAATCCGAAACGGTGAAACATCTAATATTACACAAACGTCAGAGATAATCCTAGGGGACAAAATATATAAGGACGGAGGGCAGCAATTTATCCAAGGTCATCAACATCCGGTGCCTGTTATGTATGCGATTTGTGTTGAATAAGAGTGGTCGGCACGCTCCGCCTCACCCAGAATGTAATAAGAAAAAGTAAGAAATAGTCACCTGGAAAATAAAAAGTTTCTACTATACGGCCGCGAAAGAGCTGATATAACCGACACCTTTTCCCTTTTCCCATGGGCATGGTTACAAGACGAAGGACATCATCGTAATAATAAATACGCATTTGTTGCTGTTTATATTCGAGAAAGGGGGAAAAAAATGTTAACTATAGAGAGATGGAGGTTGAGACCGTGAAACGCCGGGAATGTCTACCTAGAATTACGACCAAAGCAGGCCGGAACGGTCCAACAAAAAGAATAGGCAAACAAACAAACAACAACAACAACAGCAGCAACAACAACGCGGAAAAAAACCGAAAATTACCCACGCCCAGAAAACCAAAGCGCTAGGCATGAGAGAACCTTTCCCAAAAGACTAAGACTCTGTGAGGGCCTTGATTATTAATAACGTTCGGGAAAAGAAGCGAAATAAGATACGCCAGATTTACGCAGTGAGTCAGCACCTGTACACAAAGTCACGTAGACATTTACTCTCCAAATCACTAGCCCCCCCTCCCTTGTCAAGACATTCAAGAAAATGAACAATCCTTTCCTGCTATGAAATGGTGAGCCATCTTCGATTCGATTTCAGACACGTTACCACATTACGTGTCACTAAAAAAAACCCAAAAAACAAATCGAACCTATAGGCGATTGCAGAAGAGATTGCCAGTTGATGGTCGGTGGTGAAAGACGTAAGGTCGTAGAGTCCAAGAGAATCTTGAGCGGACTTGAAGAATTCAAAGGTGCAGCAGTCTATTCGTAATTAAAGAGCGCCTTAGGGACTGTAAATTTCTCCTGTGGATGTCTAGTATCTGCCATTCTCCCTTTTATTTTTCCGTTGCTCAGTCCTGAAAAGCTGGCGAGTGGGGAAACGAGATGGGCGAGATTTAAACTTTCTACCGGGGTCATCGTCAAGTGTGCCGAGTGGAAATGTTCCAGAGCTGTAAGGAGCCGCATTGCCGAGCCCCAGCAACTAACCCACCCAGTCCTTCCAGCGCACGGATCCCAATTCGAATACGTAATCAGATGGTCGTCGTAGAGCCCGAATGCAATATATACATCCGAAATCTCCCCGAGCGTGATCATTTGCTTTAAAAGTCGCGCTCATTGAAAAGAAAAAGAAAAAGAAGAAAGAGCTATATTTTTTTTTCCGGGTAAAGTCTTTGATGTATTTAACTGCATCTACTATTTATCTATAGCCGTCAGTCATACGACATCCAACAGATGTTGACACAAATGGTATTACGCTGCTACTTCATTCCGCCAGCATTGCTCCCCGAATTCGTTTCCCCCATTTTTTTTAGGGGAAATGGTGCGGCTTTCATCTTATTTGACGTTATTTCCGGAAAAAAGGGAGAAAAAGACAGAAATAAAGAAAAGAAATTTACAGAAATGACTAAAGTGACATCAGAAAAAAGAGGGCTAAAAGAGAGCAACGTCTAAAACGGTCGTGAAACAATGATTTCACGACGCCCATCCGGATGAAGAAGAAGAATGAAGAAAAAAAAAAGGCAACGAAATAAAGTCTGAAAAGCTCGGTCTAAAACTTTAAGCCTCTTTTGACGTTGACAGTGCGATGATTTCGCTCTCAGATCTGTTCCAACACTTTTCTCGTCCTTCAGACATACGCGACTGAAAGGGAAACAAAAAAGCAAGAAAAGAAAAAAAGGGAAAATCAGACGGGGGAGACAAAAAGAATCTAGTGTCACTTCCAACAGATTACTGCCAACGTTTCGTCCAGAATGCTACCAGGCTTCCATTTCAACAAGAGAAACAAATAAATAGTTACTGACTCACTGACTAGTTCAATTTCTCTTGTATTTTTTTGCCACCAGCGCGGAAGCTTAATCTCATCCAGAGCTAGTTTTTTTTTTCTATACAAGGCTGGAATCAATAAAGGCAACTCGGCGGGAGTGGACGCCGAGCTCCGAAAAAAAAATTTTCCCTTTGAAAAAAAAAAAATGAAAATAAAAATAAAATAAAAGTGAGAAAAAAAATAGGGAGTCCATTTTTCTGTGTTAACAAACAATTTAGAAATTCTCGCACGTTAAAAGAACCCTTCAACATTTTTTCTTTGGACTTCTCGGATTTACCTACGTAAGATAGACCCCTCCCCCTTTTGTAATGATGTTTATTGAAATACGAGAGTTTCACGCGCCCATCTTAAGCCTATTTCCCAAGTCCCATCTTCTATTTTTATTTCTTTTCCCTGGCCTTTCCGGACGATACCGGATGATGACCAAACTCTCTCACCGTTTTCATTCGACGTACAAAAATACCTTCTACGGTCCCTTTTTAGAAGGGTATATCTTCTAAGCGCTTCTCGAAGTTTGGTTCACATCAAACTACAAACAATCACGCAACCTCAAAACGGTAGTTAATGCAAAGTCGACGACATTGATAAAACTTTCACAAAATGTTGTACACCAACCTTTCGGGTGGCAACGACGTTTAAGTTTCTTGTCAAAACCATTCCGTCCTTTTCCTTTTTTATAAAGATGTGATTTAGAAAATTCTTTCCGGCCTGAAGCGTCGAGAGTGGAACACAATAATCAATAACAAGCGCGGAGAAAAAAAAAGAATTAAGACCTCAAAGCGGCGGTGTTTTAAAGCTACCGCCATCGTCACCGAGAGTCTGGCAAATGAGACTAAGATGGCGCTAAATCTAATCATCCTCAATCCGTTGGACTTGGCACACAACTGGAAACCAGGATCTTAGATTAAAGAAAAAGAAAAAAAAGGGGGAAACACACAATTCGAAAAGCTCGACGACCCACAAGATGTCAGCTGCTTCGTGATCTACGGCCGAGTGCGCAGTTACAATAGCAGCGCATAAATCAAAGGAGGTGTAGGTCCGCCAAATAATAAAAAAAGGGAATCAAAAAGAAATCAAATTGTCTGATTCACACAACTGCTGCCGCCAGCAAAATTATTAGCGGCGTCAGCGTAAGAGAATGAGTCGGGGGGAAACGAACATACAGTCGCCGTCTAGTTTCTTTCGATGTCTGTACGATGATTACATTTTTTTTCTTTCTCGACTCTCTTTTCTTATTCACCAGATAACGAGTTTCACACTCGACAGAATTCGTTGACGGAGGAAGTGGAAACAGGACATCAATCGAGGCGTAAAACGGTTGAACGATCAGCAAAAACGGACTCCCGGTCCCTACCGCTACTACTATTATCATCACCTTGCCATCATCATCATCATCAGGTGTCATCATCTTCTTGCGTGTCGATTCGCGTGTTTTCTCTCTCTCTCGATAGGTTCCCGGGGTGTTTGACTTCCGGCATCGTAAGTTCGACTCCACCGTGGCGATAACGATGAATAACAGGTAATCGGAACTTTGTGCGATTTATGTGCAACAAATCAAATAAATCGTTGTTACTAGCTTGGCGCTATACTTTCAGCTCGACTGCTGGCCGGTTGAGCTTGAAAAATTGACGTAACACTGAATAAGGCACAATTTTTTGTTTTGTTATCATGTCTTAATGATTAGCGGCTGATGTGGTGGTGGGTCCGTGATGAATGGCACTCTGTTTCTGAGGGATTTGCTTGGGGTGCGGTAACAAAGCCACTAATGGCTGATTGATGGTTTACATCGACAAGGAAGAACAATGAGAAGAAGAAGAATGAAAACGATAGGGCCATCCCTTTTCATTATTACTGTCGATTTTTCATCATCCGTCAGCTGCGGAAACTTGAAAGTGGCAAAAAAAGGGGGAAGAAATGAAGGATGAGATTAAACGTCGAGTCTTTTGACTTTCAAACTTTTTCAAGAATCCGAATGATTTGAGCATCCATTTCAAGGAGGAACTTTTTTTTTCCTTTTTCACGTGATCTATCTGTAGTCTGGCATTTGTCAAAGGCAGGCAGATGGAGATGTCATCAACGGCCACGGGCGACTTCAATCGAGCACATTGTTCCGCAACTCAAAGTCACGTTACACTCCGACGCCGCAACACCGCTCCAATATTAACACGTCCAAACCTCTGCACGAAGCGCCAAACATAACGGCGCGAACAAGAATCAAATCTAAAGGTTCTCGACAAAAGCCAACGCCAGGGAAATGCTGGGCAACCAAGCGACGCTAACGCATCGACGTCTTGATTATTCCAACGTTTCTTGCATTGGCGGCTGACATTTTGGAATACGGGGAAGAAAGAATAAGTGAAATAAATATAAAAAAACACGAAAATTAAGAAGAAAAAGAAAAACTAGCCACTCGCTCGATGGGAACGAGAGAAATGCAGAACGCGTGAAATAGTGTACCCAACAAATTTCCCATGGAATTTGGGTACGATTTTTTCTTTAGCCATCGAAGAAGGACAAATGGCGGATTCCGAGACACACACACAGTCGAGGAAAGAATTCTTGTTTTTCCAATTGAACTGAACGTGGGAATAGTAGCCGACGCCATCATCACCATGTTCAAGGTTTTTCCTTCCAATCCAACGAGTCGGCACAGACGGGGAGAGCCTCTAGGGTTCACGTTTACATAACCAACGTCCCTATATGCGTGCCGTACGATGCCCCGCGTTATTATTTCGTAACCCCAGTCTCTAACAAGTTGAAAGTTGAGTCAAGCGAGAAAAAGGAAAAATCAGATGGTGATATGCTAATAATGAAACAAACAAAAAAAAACAGGCCCGACGCCAATGGGCAGTTGGTTTCGCTGCACGATGGCCGATTTCCACATGCCCGAAGGTGTATTGGTATAGCCAAACCCCAAACGCTTGCCACCTGCGACATGGGGATGGCGTACAGTCACCGGACTGTGAATACGTTACAGTCATTGGAGCGATAGAAAGGGGGGAAAAATAAAATAAAAGTCTTGCAAGAAATGATAATAAAAGAAACAAATCAAATCAAACAAGAAATTTTAATTATAACGAAGAAGAGACGAGAGAAAAAGATAAAAATGATTGACGTTCCGCAAAAGCTTTGGCGATTAAGAAAAATAAAAATTGCCAATTGTTGTCTTTGGCAAACGGACCGTAACTCGTTGCTCCAGAGCTGCGATTCTTTCGCCACGAAACCGTGTCGGTATTTAAAAAAACCGGGCGAATATAACGTCAAGAGTCAGCCAAGTATATATGACAAGGGGGAATGCACAACGGCGCTGGTATGCGGAAGGAGGAATTTTTGCGTGCGTTACACGGCGGAATTTCGTAATAATCAACAAGCGGGAGGAGGGCGGAGTTAGCTCATGTAGGTCCTTCAAAAAGAAGAAAAGGATATGGGCGACGACGACGACGACGCTCGGGAGAGAACCCTGTGAATGCGAATTGAAAAGAAACCCGGCATCTGCCAGTTTGATTATACGTACAAGAGGGAAAAAAGGAAGAGAAGATATAAAGATGGAGAGAAAGAGACAACGTCGTTAGAAGAGTGTAAAAGATTGCCACCATTTCCCGTCTCGGCGGCCGCTTGCATTTGCATTCGAATACGTGTGAGCTCAGTCTGTCCGGCAGCTGACGTGAAAACTCTCGTTGAATAAACAAAAGGAACAAGTGTTTGCGGAGTCTGATCTCTTTAAGAAGGATGACCACACAGAAAAAACAAAACAAAACAAAACATATCGTTAGATTCCACCGCGGAGATAAAAATGCAAGGATCAAGAAGATTACGAACAAGATTTATAAGAATGGCATTTTTTTTGTTTCTTGATAACATTGAAACTAGTTGGTCTGAAATGCAAATCAGCCACTGAGGAACTCCAATATCGTAAAACCATTTGATAGCTGGTAGAGAGTTTCCTATTTCGTTTTTCCTCTGATTTCCGTTCGATTTCTCCCTACCACTCGGCCATCATTCCAATCTTTTTCGGGGGATCTTTAATTGAGTTGGCGTTCGTTACATCAAGCCTCCTCCCGAATTCCGACTTTCTGATAAATAATATTGGTAATGAGAAAACGCAGGGTCGAATCCCTCCCCTACTCCACCCACCATTCCCGCAGACAGAGGGAGAAGAGATGAGAGTTTCAATATCTACGCGCTCGGCATTTCATTATGAGACGGCGACGCTTCCGTCTCGGTATATATATATATCATCGATCCTTTTTCCATTGCATCAGCAGCAGCAGCAGCAGCCGGTAAAGCTTTTCCTTGAAGGAAAAAAGAAAAAAAAGGAGGGATGTTTAAGTCTGATTCTCATTTCTTATAATAATTCCAATCAAATGTGTCCACGCTCCTACATATATATATACAAGGACGCAACGTGGATGCCAAGTGCCACTCATATGTAACTGCTGTTGCCTTCGCCATCCGGATTCGAAAATCATCATTTACATTCGAGATCTTTCCACACTCCACACACCCCACCCCCCTTTCAACCGGAGAGTCTTCCATCTTCTTAGTGACAAGCAGAGAGATAAACACGCGCTGATTTACGATTTTCCTCGCCAATGACGCAACGAAAAGAAGTTTCGGACTTTAGTAATATTGTCCAGGGGGTTGTAAATGGAGAATAATCATTCGATCGAAAAGGGGCTGGAGCTCTACGGCAGGTGTTATGATGGCAATGCGTAATGACCGATGACGAACGATGACGACGTACGATTATAACCTCCCGATGATGAACGATGCCACTCTCTCTCCCTGTTTACCATGCCCCCTCCCCCCTTCCGGCCAGCAGCTCACCGCGCGCCGCTCTCTCACGAACGAGAGCGAAAGCAATCGGGAACCCATTTGCCAGGAGCCATCCTTGTGTCGTCGTAGATCAGAGCCAAGTTTCTCCCAACCAGTTTGCTAGTTGTTGACTGTGATTTATTTACAAGGCGGCAAAAAGCGACCCGGCAGGGCAGGCCGGCACGCTACAGAGAAGAGGAGAGCAATAAATCTTTTGACACTCACTCGCTCGGGCTAGCGCTAGCCGGGCGAAATAAGGAGCGGAGGCAACAACTGTGTGACAACAAGGCCGTCAGCCGGCGGGCCTCCGAAGATCGCCTATGTACTTTGATGTTCACAAATTCCCAGTTCTCGAGTTGGCGGGCATCGATATATGATTTTGGCCATTGTCAGCCATGCTGCAGACGCTCGAAATCCAGCTGATCCGGCAACAGTTGACGATACAAGCCCCGGTCTTAAAAAAGAAAAAAGAGGAGGTCGCAATATAAGCCGGAGAGGATCGCAAATAACCAGAGCCTCTCCCTCTCTCTCTTCTGCGGTGAAGTGAGCAGCCGAACGGAATAATGCGACGAGTCAACACATAATCCACGTTAGCGAGAAACCAGAGAGAGAGAGAGTCAGCAACAATAGAGCTAGTAGAGACTCTAGTCCTAAATCCCCAAATGAGAGAAAGAAAAAGACAAAGAGCCGTGTCTAATGAGCAGACCAATTAGCCAAAATCACGGGCTTCTCTAGTCTATAGACATAGCTCAACGTGCGTACGCGCGTACGTACGTACGTAATAATAATCCAAACCACTGATGGCAAAGTGGAATGCCTAAAAGTCCCTCGGCGATTATTTGTGTGTGCGGATGTCTCTTGTGTGTACGGACGGCAGATTAGATTGGGTCGGCTCCTCTTGTCGTGTGGCGACTAGACCCGTGTCATATTCGACCAGGAGTTGTACACACTCGGCACTTCCGAAAAAAGCGGCGTCGACTCTGCCGCCGGTACACGACCATCGGACAAGCAAAGTCGACGTCGTTTGCGGTCGACGACAAGTTCCCTCCCAAAACTTTAACTGCAGTCTACAATTTACCAGCGAACTATAGGCGGCCCATAGTTCATTTAGTCAGGCAGCCGGAAAACGGCCGACCAAAAACGGCAGATGTAGACACACACACACACACAGAACACAGCACATTCAATTCACACACTCGTCGCACGCCATTAATATATAATATTATTCAAACGTTCTAGCGTACAGACTGTGTGGAAGTAGGGACCCACCTTCCCCCCCCAAACAAATTTTTTCACATCCAAGTTGGTTAGAGATAGAGGCCAGCAGCCCGGTCGGTTACCTTACCAGCAGGACGAAACCGAAAGTGGTAAAGAGATGCCCAAAAAAGAAATGCAAAGTTGGTATATAAAAATAACAAGGCAAAGGTGAGAAAAAGACAAGACGAAAAAAGGACCAGGCAAACCGACCGACAATAAAAACAAAAAGGAAGATAATTATACCCATTACGAGCGCATCTGTTGCTGTGTCTTATACCCAATTCGCCTCTTATTCATTTGACCATTTTGCTTCTACCCGACGTGTCCCATTGGTGGTAGATGTTGTGTGTTGTCTGGCGCTCACAAAATGGCGGGTACATGTTTGACGTCGTGTGTGTTATTATATACCTCGGGTATTTATGTGTCCTTGCTGGAGTCTACAGCAGGTGAGTCTCTCTCTCTCTCCTTTTGAAAGTCAAAAAAGAAAAAGCGGACGTGGACGACGTCAGACGGAAAATGATTGATTCCGGCATTTTATTTTATTTTTTATTTTTACGGTCAGACATCACGAAATGAATACGTAGATGTGTAATAACATGTTAATGCTAATGGTAATAACTCGGAAAGAATAAAAAAGAAAAGAAAAGAGAGAAAGAAAAATGGAAGCCCCGCGACGCTGGCGCGTCTAATTACATTGATCGAAAAACGCGTGTGCTGGCCCTGTCTCTCTCTCTCTTTTTTCCCCTCCGATGTGCAAATAGAAATAAAAAGAAAAGAAAAAAAAAGGAAGATAACACCTCTTCGAGGACAAGATATCTCGAATGAATAGCGATTAGTTCTCCGTCGTTAGACAACCCCAACAAGCGAACGAGGTGGTGGCCATCAACGCGCAAAGGAGAGAGAAAAGAAACGGTCAACCGGCCGACTTGTTTGAAACGAGCAGGTATTAACATCTGCAATGTCGTGTGAAGCATCTCAAAATAGAACAGTTGCCCAACCAACTGTGCCAAACACCCTTCTATTTATTTTTTTTTTATTGGAAAATAAAAACCGGAAAAAAACGCATTAAAATGTTCTGGTATTTATTTCTCCAAATAAAAAGATCGAATCAATCGTAATCGCATTTTCAAAAAGAAATAAAAAAAATTAAAAAAAAATAACCAACTGGCGAGGGCGCTTAAAAATCGAGAGTGAACGAGCTTCTGGAGGTTATCTTGTACATAGATCAGAGATTAAATCAACCCACCTATTCCTCTTCTTCTTCTAACCAGGTTGGAAGGAGTTTTCCAGATGGTCTAAAAGACTGTTTGAACGAGAAACTATAGCGTTCGTGACTCTCTGGACATTGCCCAATAGCCTATCCGGTCAACACAATGACTTCTCCTTATCTAATCTGGTCTCCAGTTCTATCGGGCGCGTTTCATTGAATTACCTACGGGAACACATGGCAAGTCGTGCGGAAGGGTCACACATCTACCTATAGGTAGGGGGGTGGTCGACCTGTCTGCCAGCCGTCCGTCTTCTTCTCGTTCGATCGGGGACGGACGATAGCAGAAGTAATGACACTGCAATACATGCAGATCACGTCATGCTGTTGGCACTTGACGGAGTCACGAGACGCCCTTTTTTTTGTGAAACGAATAAAGTACATCCCGTGTTGTACTTTCCTCTTCTTTTGGCCCCCAAAATAGGACACAAATGAAGAGATTTTGAATTTGTTGTTTGTTCAAAAATATAAGGAAGAAATGAAAAGTGCAATTCAAAAGAAAAATGTGATTTTTTTCCCTTTCGAATGGGAAATGCATTGTGAGCGAGATAATAAACGCGTCAGCTGCTGCGTGCCTCATTACAACGAGGCAACAAACATCATAATAACACACAGAATTTATAAGAGGGGGGCCGTGCAGCAGCCCATCATCTCTCCCCCCTCGTCGCCCTGTCTCATTTCACCACCAGAATCTCTATGTAGAGCGCGCGATTCCATTACGGCGGCGATTTACAGTGATAGTGCATGGCGCACAGTGAATATGTAGACGCGCAAAAGCGATACCCGACGACGGATGATGTAGAGTGATGTAAGATAATTCCGGGGGGCTGGGCTTCCACCACCCTGGCAGCATTATCTCTTTTTGATTCCCCCCCACCCCATTCCCTGCGCTTCGCTCAGGCGAAAGCATACGATCCGACGTTATAATGGAATTCAAGATAAAATATCAAGACAAGAGGACAAGAGATCTAATTTCAATGCGGAGAGATTTGCAATCTCGTGAGAAATGGGGTGCCGCGGTGGTGATAGTGTACCCGCACCACACAACAACAGTTGATTCGCATGACACAACATCCAGACCGCACAGATGTGTTTTCCCTCCCCGAAAAATAAACATTCACTTACTTGCAGTAGAATAGCCGGCCCTCCTGGGTCATGTGGGCCGTCCATCCGCATTTCAGACGATTCTGGAAGGGTTTCGGTTGATCGCTGCTGGATGGCGGAGCCGATGACATGGCCGATCCTTCCGCTTTGGCGTCGCTCTCCGGCTTGGCGGATGGAATTGGAGAGGTCGTAGTCTCTTGGACGGCGGCCGAGACGGAGTCATCCTTGACTCCGGCGTCCTGATTCACTTCCAGCGTCGCAGGCGCCGCCTCAGCTTGGGCCGCTGTCGTCGCGGTCGACTCATCTTGGGTTGCCGGGCCGGCCCCGACTTGGCCGTACCACGGATTCAGAAACATTGACGACGGGGCTGCAGTTTTCCTTCCGGGCCACCAGTTACTGAATCAGTCTTAGCAGCTGCAGCTTCACGGCGAGCGCTCCCCGTCTACACTGGCCCAAACGAGCGAAAAACAGAAAACAAACGAAACCAATTAGTCATTGACGCCAGCAACTGAGACGTAACGCTTCTTTCTCCAATGCCAGTCAGGTGGCAAACAAGATGGACAGACTATATAACGAACAATAGGAGAGAAAAGAAAAGAAAACAAACTGGTGGCACCATTGACGTCAAGTACAGCCGGTAGCCCAAAAACTGGGCATCGAGTCCACCGAAAAGCTGTGCTTTCTACTTTTCTAGTGTCGGAGCCGGAACTCTTTTGACGTGAAATACATCATTTGCCTGTTTTTTTTTTAACGGCTACATAAGTACTACAACAACCTATCTAGCAACTACATTGGCGCTCTGTGCTAAGAAGTACTGGTTTTTGGCGAGTGAATAAGCGACCGACTTGGAGGGGGTTTTATTTTATTTATTTTTCTTTTTTTTCTTTTCTGGCTTGGGTGCACGCGGATGGCTGCTGTGAGCTGGCAGATGGCCGTCGTTCAATTCATCCGAACCAGAGACCGTCGCCGGGCTCATTTTCCCGTATCCCCCCACTACCACCGCATGTCCCGCCCGCTCCCGCCGAAAAACGCCGAAATTGATGACGCACATGACACAGCGAGACATACGATTTCGTCCCGAGCTGCAAAGATGAAGATACGGCACAGAAACGATGACAGCGAATATGACCGCGCCAAGAGGGGGAGAAAAAATGGATCACGTCTTCGTCAACTTGTGAAATCAAGTCTCTTCTCGCAGAATGGACCGTTTCCCCCCTTCGCCTCAGTCAATATTCCGAGCAATATTCTATTCAGAAAATAGAGAGAGAGAGAGAGTTTGCAAGGGAGGATCCATCTCAGTTCGAACCGTGGCTGAGCAATAAGGATAGACGACTATCTCTTTTCGGATGAGTCGACTGTATGGAACGAGGTATCGTTAAGTGATCAGCTGGTGTGTGTGTGCTGAGGAACAAGCAAGAGCAGAAAAATCCCGGAATCGTAACGAGCAGCTCAACTCGCCAAGACTTTGCCTTTTTCTTTCACTGATTGATCTTCATCCGGATTTCACCCCTCACAACCGAGACCGTCCTCCTCATTCGTCGAATCAATGAAACCAACAGTCCGTACAGTCCATAGATATAGACCACATTGCTGACTAACAGCCTACAAATTACGAATGTGTTTTTGTTTGTTTATTTGTTTGTTGGTTTTTGTTGATTTTTTTGTTGATTTCATTTAGCAAAACTGTTGAAGCCAGCCTTGCAGTCAGCGTTCCCACAATACAAAGTTCTGTTACTATGACCTGTTGTTTTAAGGAAGCCATGAAAAAGATTCAAGTGACTTGTCAGTTGAGAATAATTGCCTTTAACTATAACTGAACATAAAAAGCATTTAAAAGAATCAATGGACATTTTGGAAAAGGGTCTCACCAACCAACAAACACACAGCACAGAAAATGTTCAACTTAAAATAGATTCCTACTACATAGATATTACCTAGCAATTTTTCTGGAATTCCAGCCGGCAGTTTTTTAGTCGACAGGAGATGCAACAGCAGGTCTTCTGCAGATAAAGTTGAGATACAAGTTTTAGATTCCATTAAAGCCCTCAATCATATAACTGTCAAAATAGTCTGCACTGACGACCGTCATTAACTTTTTTTGCATGCTGGATGTTTGCCATATTTCAAATTAGATTTGACAAAAAATATTTATTGTTTCAATATTGCTAAATCTGTTATACAATATTAAATCAAATCCCGGTGTCTAAGAATTATTTGTGGGATTTCTATCCAGTATTCTGTATTTTCAAATGATTTTTATTGATAAATATCTCTTGGATGGCAACGTTTACTGACGCTGATGCAAAAATTCGAATACGGAGGGGGCGTTTTATTCAAACTCGATCTTAGAATACCCGGAGGTACGAAGGGTATTCTATTTCGAATAAGGATTGTCTTATAGATAGTCGAAGATTTAGAATAGGTAAGACCATCTACCAGACCTATTCTAGCTAAGAGGTATTCGAATCTCGGAAAACCAACGTATAAGATTAGAATATCCTATAAAAATTGAGAGTGTACCCGATTTTTCTCATTGGCCATCTTATCCGGCCCCACCTTATTGATTTCTTGTATTGCTTATTGTAATAATCTCAATCATTTCTACTTCTACCCTCCGACCCCCCTTTTCTTGAAGGGGAAGAAGAAAACAAGGTCCTCGTTTTGCTGCTGATTGATGATTAAAACATTCCAATCATCTCTCGGATGTAGAAATGAGATTCGGTACAGACACGCCTGCTCTGGGTACCAGCTGCTCGGTACACTACAAGCTACTCTTCTTACGAAAAATAATAATAATAAATCAAAAACAAAAAATGGAGGGAATCGTGAAATATTCAAATGAGGAAAACCGGCTCGTTTCCGCGTGCTCGGCTAGCGATTCCTTATTCCTCTCCGTCGTTCTATTTCCTTTACTTGATTCCATCTCGGAATGAAATTGAAGTTTTCCTCTCTCATTTCTACCAAGTCGTCCGCCACTCCGCCTCCTCCATCCCCACCGGAGTAGAGGAACCCAGCCGCTGCCACCGTTCGCCGCAATATCAATCCGATTAAACCTGAATAGAATCAGGCGGAGCATCACTTTTTCCCCTCTCCGCTGGAAGAGCTGTCGCTCCCCCCCCTTTTTCCCCTATATATTTTCTCTACTTTTTCTTGAACCAATTATCGTTGAATGATTGACTGAATCTAACTAGAAAGAAAGAAAAGAAAAACAAAACAAAAAAATTGTTTTATTTGTATTCCTGGCCCGTTTTTATTTTCTTTTTTCGGTGCGATAAATAAAAAGCGGATATTGGTTCGCCCTTACGGCTGTCAGTCGGCGGTCTAAATGTCCGTTATTTACGACAAAAGTTACGACAACCGCACAAAACGGCCCACCCCGTTGGTGGTATAGCTGTAGCTGCTGCTGCAGCTGCAGCCTTGTTTCACTGTTTGTCTTGTCTCGCTGGAGAAGGAAGACAAAAATGTGATAAACGTCCGCTATTTATTACGCTCCGGCAAAGTGGAAAAGGAGATCCTTTTAACAGTTCGACGATTGTGACATTCCGTGTCATTTTGGCTACTCGCTGCTGCTATTATTATGTGCTCCGCTGTCGTCCAAGTTATTTTTTTTTGCAAGCGCATTTGCCGCGGCGGGCTTCCTCCCCAGCGGCTAGTACAACTCTTTTTTCTTGTTTTAACTTTCCATCCGCTCTGCATAAATACAATTACCCAAATTTACGCAATGACTCTCGGTGTAGTAGTAGTCGCTATCTCGCGATGACCGCGGATGTCGTCAACACGAATCACTCAATTCCCTGGCGCCACAATCACTTGACTAAATTTAGTCGAGAGCTCTTAAAAGAAATAAAAAAGATCATCATTCGACAACGTCAAAAAATTTCCCGTCTTGTGTCACACCACACGAACATTTTGTTTTCCTCTATCGGACACTTGTACACGTTCCCGTGGAAAAATCTTTTCTCCACGGGAGTAGGAGAGACAAAAAGGCAACTTGACGGCCTTCACAGCCGAGTGCAACTGATGCTCCAACTACTATGCCACTACTACAGCGGCGGCGGCAGCAGTCGAGAGGGCGCGTCTTATATAGTCAAATGGGATAGAAATAGCTGCAGCAACCATATCTCTAAGCCGGAAGCTACATTTCTATTACGTACCTACATATACAGGAGTGATTATACAGTATAATAGACACTATATATCCTTGGCAGGAGACGTAGGCACATATGGCACATCTATCTTATTTTTCTGATATTAGAAAAAGAAGACGAAGAAGAAGAAAAATATGGAGGGGGACGGACGCTCACGATGCGAACGAATCCATTTTTTTGAAATTGAAAAGCCGGCGGCTGAATACAAGAGCCACAGCAGCGTCGTTCCTCTTTTTCCCACCACAGGTGGACGACGGATGCGTGCCCGAACAACACCTGATGGTAGACATACATACATACAGTACATACATAGAGAAAACCCCCGTCACGCTGAACCGAAAAGATAAAAGATAAAAAAGAAGAAGAAGAAAGAAGAAAAATAAGGGAAAGTGTAAAAGAAAATTCTCGCTCGATTCGTCTTGAAAGGAACGCCGAATCGCCAGCCGTGGCGTCCGCTAGACCATAGACCACACGAGGAAGAAGAGAAGCAAGGAGGCCCTAAAGGCCTTATCTACTATATCTGTTTTGTCTAAAAAGATAGACGGGCGAAAAAGAAAACTAAAGAGGAACATCTAAGAGATGATGAGGTTTCGACCTTGACGACACTCACGCGCTCAACATGGCGACACGCAGTCAAACACTCGAGATTGCGGACCGTTGTAGTTTAACTAGCCGAGCGGTTGTTACTCGCTGGATGGTGCGGAGGCAAAAATTCCAGTCGAGACGAAGGGCGGCGGCGGGCCGTCCAAGCGAAACAAGACAAACATTTAAGCCTTTCGGCCGCGGCAGCGCTAAGCGCTTTTAGAATACAAGGACAGACAGACAGTCAGAGACACTCGAGAAAGGGGAAACCGGATAAACAAATGTCACCCTCAATACTGGCCAGCTGGATAGATGGCGGAATGTTATATGATTGAGAGAGAGAGAGAGCGCCCACGCCACAGCAGCGAAGGCACAGAGTCGGTTCAAACAAGACATGCGCACCTACGTGGCCGACTGTACTATGCGCCGCCTTGGCTCACAATTTTCCTATTTTGTAAAGGATCTCTGAGGAAATGAATAAAAACAGTTTTTGATTCGCTTGTCGGTCTAGACTCGACAGAAATCCAATCGGAGCAGGTGTCGAATTTGCAGTTTGTTCCTTTTTACCGCAAATTCGCAAGTCGTCCAAAACTATTCGCCACAAATAAAAATTCAAACTAAAAAAAAAGAAAAACACAAATATTGTGGCGACTGCTGGAATCTCATCCCAGACAACACATTTGTCAAGTCCGACAAAATCGGCCACACAGCGGGCCAGCGTCCGGTGCGATGACATTTCAAAACACGCGCGCCGAAAAATACTAAAAAAATAGGGGGTTGGCGATAGAAAAATACCAACAACCAACCCAAAAAATAATCCGGACTTTTCTTCTTATTCATTATCTCTTGGTCTCTTTGAAAGTTTCTTTTGATAGCAGTTAGACGAAATCTATCAAAGACACAGTGCAGCCAGCACAAACAACTCACACTAATCACTCCCGTCACGATTCCCATGAATAAAAGCCGTGCGTTATACAAATGTGCGACATCAAGCGAGCGGATGGGCGGAAGAAATAAAAGAGAAAAAAAAATAAACTGAAATATAAGAAATGGCCTTGTATATAAATACAATATCCAACAGCTGCTGTATAGCTGCGTGACGGTTTGACCAGCGTTGGCTGTACCTTATCAAACTTGGCCGCGCCAGACTGCTGCTGCTGCCGCTTTGGCTAGTGGTGATGAACCGCCATTCATTTTCTTTCAACTCTTCATTGGACGACATCAAACGAGGCGAATCAGAGGGAGACAACAAGACGGCCCCAATGTCTAGGTTCACTTCCATCATTTATTATCTATACACACATTACGTGAATAAACTGCTAGACCACACGCACTAGCACACACAGAGTGTACACAAACGCATACACACCGAGGCGCATCTGCGATCAATGGAGGCACTGGGAAATCTACTCGAGCAGTCGCAATGCTGAAGACGTTTCCCCATCCCCCCACCACCATCGTCAACATTATCAAGCCCAGCTGAGTGAAAAGCGGAAATGGAAGCTGTCTTTACTGCTGCCGAAACCTGGCCGCATGATGGATGGCTTATTCCAGACTTAATGCAAATCCAATTTCCCAAGTCTTTTATATCGTTCTTTCTCTGGTTCTTTCTCCCTCCCCACCGTTCGACGTGGGCGGTTGACATTTCGAGTTTTGAAAATAACAGCTAGCGCATTTATTCGCAACCTTTCGCTCGCGCGCATGACAAAACGCGCATTTAAATACATCGCGGGACTAGAGAGATGCGAAAAGAAGAAGCCCCGGGAATAAGGTGCAAATAAATATCAAAAGTGCACAGCGCATTTTTTGGGGAAGAACAAAAAAATCAATTCAAAAACTTCAATTGGACCAGACATTAAAAACAACAAAAAAATGGGCGGCATCAAAGGGCGATGTAGACAAAACATGTTAATATTTTTAAAAGTGATGATTTACTGACTTGATTATTATCCTTTGAGATGATAATATAGAAGTCGGCCAGTCAAAAGCGAACGAGTACGAATTATACCCCAGGTGATGCCATTGCCATTGCCATCCACCCGCATCTATATGCCATTTAAGCGGCATCCATTTCAAAGTCTAGTCGCTTCTTTTTCCATGGCGACTAATCCAATTTGAATTCAGCGGAATCGTTCCGGAAAACGGTTTCGTCTCGGGAGTATATAAGACTTCTCTTTCTCCACCGCAGCCAGTGGAAAAAGAAAGAAAGAAAGAAGAAGAAGACTTCTACTACTACAACAGCAGAGTATGTCTACGACGAACAAGGATATAAATAATATTGACTAGGACGGTACCAACAACAACAACGACGAAAAAAATAAAAAATAAAAAGGGTCGTCGAGTTTCTACACAAACAGACTGAATCACTGCACCGGTTAAATGCATTACACTGGCAGAAATCGTTGAAAAGAAGAAGAAATCGACTCGAGTGAAAGAAAGAGAGAAATAAACCCTGCGCACTTATTTCTTTTTTGAAGAATTGAAAAAAACTTGATTTCCGTTTGTCTTCTTTCTCCTTTTTTTGAGAGACTTTCTACCATTTGGTCCTACCTCGGACCTACAATACGGCGGGGTAAAGAAGTGGGGGGGGGGAGCTCTGGAATTGGGCCGGAAGAAGAACCGCCATCATCGTTTTTCGCCGAGCAATCGAATTAGAAACACGCAACGCATGACAATAGGCTCCGGCTCCTCTTCCGTCTTGCCAGGGTATCTAGCAGTATCGGCACGCAATTTCCAACTGGGGAGGCACCATTCCGTCGGAGCTCGGCCATTTATATGCATCATCAATGTCCCTTTTTTGGGCGTGGGACAGGACCAAAAAAAAAATTCCAGGCCCCGTTCAATTCAATCAAATTCGCCATTCCGTTCGATTGTATTGGCAAATCGTCAAATTGTTGCCCATTTTTTTTTTAAAGAATACGCGTTCCGGCGCCGCCATATTCCGGTGTGTTCCGTACAATATTCTCCAATCATCCATCAAGGTGCCTCTTGGTGAAAATCGGGGTCCCATCGTCCCAGTCATCAAGGAGATTGCTGCGCGATAGAAATGAGCTGAGCGATTCGCTCCGCTTCTCTCCCAACGTATTGATATTATATGCCGGGGCCCATCGTCAAGGTGCATGCACTTGGGCACGCGATCGGCCGTCTGTTAAGCGTCCGCTTTCGCTTCTCCTCTCTTGTCTGTGTGTCTGAGTGCCGTTTGGCTATCGATCGTACCTCGCTCCCAACATAGGGCGAGTGCGTATTTATAACGAGCTCGTGATGTCCCCAAGAACCAACCAATCACCAAAAGGAAAACGAAAGGCCAGAGAAGGAGAGAGAGACGGCCATTCCTCGTCGACTCGAGGGACAAAATGCATGGGACCGGACCCCGGGAGTCTTTATTGCGGCTCGTCACGACATTTCGTCCGATACAGCAACTGGCGGGCGATTCAAATAACTCAAAAAGAATCCACATGCAGCGATGACAATCCGCACCGCTGAACGGAATATTTGGGGTGGTAATGCAGAGACGGACGTTCCGTTTTCCCAGAATCTCAACAATTAAATCGAGAAACGAACTCGAATGTGAACATTCCAACTGGACAAAAATACCGGTGGTGAGTCTTGCGTATGCGTGTAGTACGTACGTGCGGAGAGAAACAGTTGAAACGACCAACAATTGTCATTTTTCTTTTCTTCTCTTTTTTTTCCCAGTTTAACGCCAGAGTAAACAAGAGACCTAGTCGTGCACATACAGTAAGGTGGCGTAGCCCTGGCCGAGTAGAGATTGGCTGATGACGGAACACACGGGCATCAGGTTGGGAGCGCGGCCACCGCTGGGCAGGAGGCAACAGCCGCGCTGCAACTGTGCCACTGTCAACTGTTCCAGACGGCTCTTTTCTCATCGTTTTTCTTATAAGAAGAAAAATATATACGGACGGACGGACGGACATCATCCAGTAACAGCAGGTCCGTAAAAAAGAGTAAAAGTATTCGCCCTCATTCAACTTTTACACAAAAACAGACGCAGAAAAATATAGATAAAAAGAAAAGGGAATTTGCCTTTTAATAGTCGGAGCGTTTAGACAAAGGCCGCCCGCATCCATCACACCATCAAACCGCCGGCAGGCAGTAAAAAAAAAAGGAAAAAAATTCAAAATAAACGGCCGCAATGAGCACGGTAAACAACAACATTTTCTTCACGACTGACAGTCGAGAAAAAAAATAATAAAAAATGGAGGGCGCGGACGTGATTGGTACGTTTAAAGAAGAGGTCGGCGGGAACAATCAAATTATTGACGCCCGAAAAGCTTGTCGAGCTGCTGGAAAAAAAAAGCGTGTAGAGTCCCTTTGATCCCCCCCCCCCACTCGCTATTTCTGTATCGCACTGATGATGATGTCGTTCCAGCGGATGTGTGCCCGACATTCGTCTCTGCACACATAACAGATGTCATTTCCGACGGAAAATGGTGGCTCGCTGTCTATTTTTGCATACTTAAAAGAAACGGACAGTCGGAGGCTCCGTGACGCAATAGAAGCCGAAAACAGGGAGGGAAAAGCGTTTCATTACAGCATCAAGAATTGAGAGGAGTGGAACAAATGTACGAGAGAGGCATCCAAGATGTGCGGATGCCTTTTGTTCCAACCCTTGTTGTTATCATCTGGTTTTGAAAAGATTACATAGGCCGGCTGGCTATTCGGTTGCCATATTCCATTCCTACATCTTCTTGTCGAAAGTATACGTATAAGAGCGTGGACTTAATGGACGGGCACGGAATAATCATCAGCCACGACGATGGGATTGGAAAACAAATCGGCAAGCAAGTAAACTAGAAAATAGTCTGACAGAAACTGTAGAGAGAAAAAATGATTCCTTTTGTGCGACCAACGACAATGTACCGGCAGAGGCAGAAAGTCCCAAAGTTTCCTTGTTGAAATGACATCAAATCTCTTTGTTGTTTTACAATAAACGTTGCCTGCCTTGACGTCACGACACATACAAATGACGACAAGAGTTTTCAGTTTCAGACCATTTAGTGCGCAACTTGGAAAATTCACTTTAGCGACTGACAATTTTACTTTTCAAAATGTTCGGTGCACTTGTACTCGCAAGACTCTTGCGATCGGGTTGCACATAGCCGGTGACCCGTCCGTCCGTCCGTCTGCTTTTAGTATAGAAAAAAAGCAAACGTTTCATAATCGGCTTGTCCGGCTGTCGCTTCCCGTCCGGACTCTTATTCCTCTTTTGATCCTCGCACTCTTTCTTTTTTTTCTTTTCACTTTGCTTCTTATGCAACTTGATTCAATTGGAGCTTCAACTTGACGTCTGTAACGGGATGACGTCAGCTGAACTGGGGGGGGGGGTCTGCTCGGCGGAGAAAAAAAAACCGTTTACACACATGTATATTCTCCGGCGTGTCATCCAGTCATCCGAATAAATAAAAAAAGAAAAGAAAAAAAAGGATCGTCTAAAAGAAATAAATGGGAAAAGGAGGTCTATATACGCACATTGAGAGCGGGGGGTTGGCAGCTCGTCGATGACATTTTCCGGCGCTTATAGAAGCGAAGAAGATGAAGAATACAATAAATAATAACCGCGTATAGTCGTATCAAATATATATAAGACCCACCCATACAGATCTATCGAAATGGGGCTGGATGGGCGGCTCCCGCGCTCCGGATTTATACATCGGCCGTGTGTGTATCTATAAAGTGTCGTGCCAAAAGGTCGTCAAACGGTGGGCTCGGTCCTTTTTCTTTTCTTTCGTAAACTCTATTTCCCCTCCCCCCTTTTATTATTCGCCAAACCCGATTTCAGGTAGATAAAAATATAACTTCTAAAGCTTTTATCATCGACGATCCAGTTGATGCTCCTAAACGTCCCTCGTCGAGTCTCTGTCGTCGTCGTCGTCGGAGAGAGAAGGACTTCCCCCGAATTCTACGCCATCCTGCCCGTGTTGCCTGTCAACTCTATATATACGCTAGAAAGGAGACTATTGGTTTACATCCACACACACACACACTGTATACGGAATATATTTACCGTGTCAAGTCGAGCGTCGATAAAGAAAACGACATTGGAAAAGTCTCTGTATTTGTTTTGTCCCCCCCATTTCTGTTTCCCGTGTACTACTTGTATGCGGAATAGGTAAGATTGTCGTCGGTCGGCTGAATCAACAAATAGATATATATCATCGACTACTACTACTACAACGAGAGATGTTGTTGCAAAGGGGGGAAAAAGAAGAGCTCGCAAGTGAAATTGGTCCGACAATAAAGAAGCAAGACAACTGAAAGATATTGTCAGATATATCAATATTGAAATGGCCTGTGCCATTGGGTTGATGGCGACGGTTGGCAACGAATCAAACGAAATGAAACCAAGCAAAAGAGATGATATGTCGACACACACACAGCCCAGACGATTCCATCAGTGAATCAAAATCTATTTCTCTCTTTCTCCTCATGCAACACATCGGCCAAACGAGGTAACAAAAGAGACGCAACGGCAGAAGAAAGAGTTACACCCCGCCATCGCGTTAGCCATTTCGATCCCGTAAAACATTGGAGAGCGGTGCCCAACAGTCGCGACGATGCGGCGAAATACGTTCGACCGTATCTCTCCTTGATCGATTCAGAGTCGATCTTCTTCAGACCAATCGAATGAAAAAAAAAGTCAAAGACAAGAGGCAAAAGTAAAGAGGCGTGCACCAACTAATGTTCATCCGATCCTATAGATGTGTCTAAGACGCTCGTCGGATCGACTTAAAAATAAGAAATCAAAGAGCGCCCCCGATACAATCGGCAAGAGAAAGAGGAAATCGCCTTTCCTTCCATCCCGAAAAAAAAATCGTTCGACATCAAAGTCCCATCAACTTTTCACTTCCCCCCTCCCCCTCCGTTTGCCGGCGTTTGATTCGCGGTGATTGCGAGAGAAACGAATCTCTGGCACGCCAACCGACCGACAGCCAAACGCCTTAAGTCATTGATGATGTATCCGGCTTGAATAATCACGCACGCGAGACATCGCCCAGTCAACAACTGCTCCCCGACAAAAGAAATAAAGAAGCGGATGGATGGATGGACGCCCGCTCAACTGATTTTTTTTTCCAACCCCAGCCAATACTTTTTTCCCAGACATGATATTGTAAGACTGCAGCGAGAAAAAAGGGGGTCTCTCCCGTCCGTTCACGGCACAAATGTCGAAGTAAGTAATTGAAGCCATAGTCCATCTCGACGACCGAACGCCAATAAAGAAAACGTTGGCGGTCACGTTGGCTGCTGCTGCTGCTACTCCCACTCGCTCAGATATTATTATACGACCGGCCCGGAAGAAAAAAAAAAAAAGAAAAGTTTTTCATCTCGGCCGATATTTTTTTTTCTGTAACTGACCTGGGGAACTTTCCCAACAAACGTTAGATGCCTGTGTGTGTGTGCAGTTGCGGCAGCTGTTTCTCCCGTACGGAGAGGAGCATCTTGCTCTCAATATAGGCCGCCCTCCGCAGACGACAGTATTGATTACATTCACCCATTTTCTCTCCCCCCACCCTTCCACCCCTTCCATGTGTCGGCGTGTGCCGGCGAATGCAAGTTTCATCCTCCCGCGGGGTTAAGAAAAAGATCGTCTCCTTCTTCTTCTTTTCCTTGGAAAATAACAAAACAGGAAAAACAAAAGGGAACCTACTTCCAGGAGGCAATATCCTGGAACAACAGACACCATCAAGTGAGCTCCTGCCTCTCTATAAAGCCTTCAATCTCTCCTGTTCAATTATCCCGCTCCCCTTTTTTTTCCCCTCTTTTTTTTTTCACTGGGAAAATGAAAATGTCAATGCAGATTCGATTTCTCCGGCCAGAAGCTTCTTATACGGCCGACGACTGGTGGGGCTGTCAAAGTTTTCGAGCGTTGGCGGTTGATGCGACGGCGACGGCCCCGGTAAGTGTTTTCTGCGGATCTCAAACTAATTCACTTTGCTTTCCTCCTCATCTGCGAGCAAACAAGTTGGGAGGTGGGAGAAGGGAGAGAGTTACTATCGACGCCGCCGCAGAGTAGCTCATTTGTTGTTTAGGGTCGTAGAGTCTCTCGCTCTACCACGGCTCAATTCACGCACGACGTCAAGACTATCCCGCGGTCGTATTGTGTACCAGGGAGAAACTAGAAAAATTCCGGAGACAAGTCACTTTTTGAGCCGGCCAAAGGGGGGAAATGAGAAATCATGTAGAATTATGGCCGACCACTGAATTGAACAAACAGAAGATCGTTGGACTGTCGCTCGGGACTAAATTGACCGATTCTTTCGACATCAAATAACCCAAAAAATGTTAAAAGCGGAGAAAAAAGGGGTGGAAATTGTTTCCTAACCAGTTTAGCATTCAAGTCCGTCAAACAAACAAACAAACAAACAAACCGACATCGTTATGAGCGTTTACCTCCGCCATGACAACGGTAGGTGGGCGTGAGTTTTCAAAGAGAAACCTTCACGAGCAACACAACACTCTTTAAGCCTTTGAAAGGGCTAAAAAAGATTAAGAGATCGACGTAGTTTCTATTAGCGCATCTAAAGAAATCTACATTTCATAAAATAGATGCATTCAAGGAAGACTGTATGTGTTAAAAGACATCGGGATCGATAGCTGCTGCTCTGTATGTATAATACGGGGCCCAATAGACCGGTAGGATAAGCGGTAGGAAGACAAGGGGGAAAAAAAAGAAAAGAGAAAGAAAAAGGAAGAAGAAGAAGAAGAAAAATTTTTCATCATAACATTTCAAATAGTTGAGCGCTGGCGATATCTTTATCCCTGTCCTGCTGTCCGTGGGATTTGAGCAACCTGCTTCCAGGCGACACTTTGAACGTTAGACTGTGGCTCGGCTTCATCACATGGCCGATAGTGTAGAGAGAGAGTCTAAATGGACTCGCCGGAGGGTCGGGATGAGAACAAGAGGGTTCCTGCTGCAATATATATATATCTCCACTATAGGATAGGAATAGGACAGAGAGCGAGAGAGATGGATCCATCTATCCATCGTGTGATGCTGCTGGGGGGATGGATGTAGACTGGCGGGTGGCATTCAATAGATATCAACGAGGAGTGAGAGAGAGAGAGAGAGAGAACGTGGCAAGTATTGAAAAGCCCTTCCACTTCCAGTTAGCTATTCCATTGTGTCAGGCAAAAAGAATCGATCCTTCAGACGTCGTCGTCGTCTGTGCTCCGCTTATAGAAAATCTTTCCAATCTGCTGGTGAATGTTCTTTTGTCTCACACACCCACTAAAAACCCCTAGACGCTTCATCGTCGACAGTCGATGGAGCAAAGTTCGCCAGTTCCATCCGTCAAACAATTCCAGTCAGCGAATCCCCCCTCGAAAAATATAAAAGGAGAGAGAAAAAAAAACCCTCCAGCACAAATTGATGACACACTATCAACTCGAGATAGGTGAGTCCTTTATTCAATCGACAGTCATTGGAAGGAAGACGACAAACAACTCGAGGAAAGTCAGCAAACCGGAGAGAGAGAGAGAGTAAAGACGACAGTGAAATACAATTGATGACCCCCGACACGATTCAGTGATTTCTCTCGGCCGGCCGGCCGGCCCGCCCGCCCACCCCTGATTGGTCATTCCGCTTCCGTAACCATGTGGGAGTTACGCGAGCCAGCTCGAGTTGTATAGCAATGAGACGTCCGAGTGTACACCACCACGTAGGCCAGAGTACATCTAACTATGATTCCCCTGATACACATCCATAATGCATGAATGAGTAGAGCCGGACCGAAAATGCTCGAAATACCTCAAATGGATAAAAAATCGATAGACACACACACACAAAATAAAAGAAAAAGGAATCCAGCGGAAAAGCGGAAACAAATAAAAGAATTAAAAAAAAAAACGACACGGTCGCTCGAGAACCGGGCGAATTGTTACGCATCGATTTTGATTGGTTCTCTTCGAACTGTTTAATTGCTTTTGCCACGAGTTCAACGGCATCGAAGACTTCACGGCCGATTGAACGAGGAACGTGGTGGGGCGGAAGAGCGGTCGGGCGGAGCGCAGGGGGACAAAAATAAGAAGAAAAGGGCTATTAGAATGATACGATAAATAACCGACAATTACCGAGCGAAAAAAAAAGCAGTTGGGATTTTTTTTTATTTCATTTTTTCTTGATCGCAATCAACTATCCACCACTCCCACCGTATAAACCTTCCACCCACCCAACCATTTTGGTTTTCTTTCTCCTTTTACAACATGAAAATAACCAAGAGAGAGAAACATAAATAAAACACACGGCGCTAGATGATTTGCTTGGTGACAAGGACACACACGGGAGAGACAGAGAGAGACTATAAAAGAAGTTTGACGTTATTCAACGTGCGGGCCACGAAATGGCGAGACGGATAACAGCAGGCAAATAGACAACAAGAAGAAGCTGTGCCCGACACCCGGCCTCCCCCTTTACCAAAAAAAAACTACGACATCTGCGCCAGAGCTCAGCTCAAAAAATTGCGTCTTTCTCTCTCTCTCTCTCCTCTTTTCTTCCATTCATCAACCGAGCGAACAAATAAAAACGGAGGAAAGCCTTCCAGCATACAACCCTGAACTGCATCAAGCAGCCTATCTAAAATCAAAAGAGCTACACGTATAGGTTGCGGCTATACTAAACAAAAAATTTTTACCGCCATCACGCGTGTGATTTTTTTCTTTTTTTCTTTTAACTTCCTTATAAAAATATAGTTACTACTATACACGGATTTTTTTTTTCTTCGTCCAGTTTTGTAGACACGTTGGCAAGCGGCGAGAATGTCGGATTGATTGCGGAACCAGCGCGCATGGAGTCGTGCGGCGAAAAAACTAGTCGAGCGAGTCGCAAAAGTCTCCCAAATACCTAAAAAAAAAAACTGGCACCACACGACGACGACGACGTTGGCCGATGCGAAGGAGAGAAAAGAAGAAGAAGAAGAAAAGTCATTCGAGTAACGACACACAGCACAAGCAGAGCCGGAACTCACCGCTTGACTGCTGATGAGCGCCACCCACCCACCCAGGGTTTTTCTTCGTTATACTACACCAAAACGACACGTGCAAGAAAATAAGAAAAATTCAATTAAAGTTGCAAAAAAAAGTAAAAATAAAAAAAGAAGTATACAACAGCAAGCTGCAAGGCAAATCTACTAAACAGCAGAAATACATTTCAAAACTTTTAATCCGCGTTTGTTTTCTCTTCTTTTTTTTTGTTTTGCCGCGACTGTATCGAAAAATAAAAGAAAACAGATTTGGCTAAATACCAAACGTGAGAGAGACAATGCTCTGCGTTAATAAGGAAAAAGAACCGAACATTTCATGCCCAAACGAGGGGAAAAAAAAAACAAAAAACAATGATGGTACCATTATAACATTTAGGTTGTTGGCCGTCAGTCGTTAAGATTCCATCGCCAGATCTTTTAATAGGCAAATATAGATACAAGAATGGAAGGAAAACAGAAAAAAAGGGAATGATTTATTTCTCCAATAAATACAAGACAACAAGGAGGAGCTCTCCATCTCAAAATGGTTCATTGAAAACAGCTCGGCGTACATCATTAAGGGCCTGCGCCAAACCGCGCGATTGTCTTTACACAACTCATTAAGCTGAAAGCCCATCGCTTTTGCACAAAACCTTGATCTTTCGCGTTCTAACGTTAATCTTTAATTCTGCTTCCCCTCTCTTCAATCGCTTTCATTGCGACCAGAATTTTGATATCCATCCGTTCTGCTAGACAACACACGCGCTCGACAATGTCGTTCATCAGAGATCCCCCCTCCTACCACCGAAAATAATAATAAAAAAAGGCTGACAATTTCACCGTCTTATTCTCGGCATTCTTCAAGTGAAATGCAATTGCCGGAGCAGAGGGAGAAGCAGCAGTAGCCACAGAGCAGAGAGACGATCGAAAAAGATGTCAATCGATAAAATAATGAACTGCATAAGCCAGGCCGCGTAGAAGGAGGTTTGTGTTCTCCCGGCACGTCCCATCCGAGAGGCCCGAACTTGTAGACTTCACCGAAAAACACACGGCCGGCCGGCCGGCTGATCAAAGTGACTTTTCTTTTCTATACGTGTGTGTCTCTCTCTTTCCCCATCGCCAACTCTTCTTAATTAGACGCCTATTCATCCACCCCGCCCAAAGTCCCGTGTTAATTTGCCTTACAAAACCCCAGCCGTTGTCCTCGGACCATTCTACCTCCCCCCCATGTCTTCCATCATCCTGTAAGATCCTAACTACTTGAAAAATATACATCACGGGGTGGGTCTATGTGTCCCGTATTTCTACTACACAAACCCCAGCGTGTGAGAGAAAAGAAATCAGACGGAACAAACAAACGTAGAGGAGATACACAGGAGAGGCCAAGTGGTTTGGCTGCTGCTGCTGCCTCAATTCATCCTCCTTTTAAAGCTCCCAAACTTGCCGAGGGATCTCTTCCTCATTTCCAGATCTCTCTCTCTCTTGATTCTGAATTGCAAACCAATCAGGTATTTTGTCCATTAAGCCGATTCCCTCATCGACTTGATGAAGAAAAACGCGAGGGGGGAAATCCGACGGAGAAATTCTCAACTATACAATACGGACGCGTCATGACGGGTGGTGGCGGTGGCCCTGGCAGCATCCCATGGCAGCCAGGGCCAGAAGCACGACCCAAGAAAACACATTACTGCGTACTATAATCTTATATTATTCCGTCGGGAGTTTTACCGGGAAAGAGAATGGGGATCGAGGATTGTTGTTGTTGTTGCTGGCGCTGAGCAACAGCGAATGGAAAAACTTGCGGCTCATCTTTTCTTTTTCTTTCTTTCTTTCTCCCCCCTGTCGGGATGATGTTATTGCATCTCTTTTTCTCTGTTTGCTTGTTGCAACGTAACAGAGAGAGAGATAGAGAGCTAGAGAGAGAGCTGGATTAATCTCCATTAGCACCGCGGTGTACCGAGATAAGAAAACTTTCAACAATGGAGGGCGAAAAAGAAAAAGAAAATAAAAAGATGGAAGTAGACTGAGAGTCGTAGCAATGGGCGTAGGCTTGAAGGAAAATATACACACAAGATGGTATAAAGATATCCAGCCTTATATAACGCAAGTGAAATGGAGTAGAGCTGTGCAGGGTATATGTTACCGAGATGCGGGGGGTAGATACCAATCACAAACCCGCATACGTTTCTCAGGTAGAATCCTGGAAAATTGATATGAAAATACCCGACAAGGATTTGACAGAAAATTTTTAAGATGTAATCGATTGGGGGAAACGAATTGAAGTTGGTGCGGATTGTCGGAATTGGCAACAGCGTCTCATTTGAGACGAAACTTTTAATCTTTTTCCGTGTTCAAAACGTAGAGAAAAATGCTCATGTTGTCAAATGAAATCATTGTTAATTAAATAGTTTGTAAAATCAGGAAATTTGATCGAAAATGACTGCATTCCTCAATCCGCACTGGAGCCTCTAGCGGTTAATAAACACGACATTAACCGTCTGATTTCCACATATTTCAACGTTAAAACGCAAATAATCAATAACAATTTACAGCTGTATTATTAATTCCAATGAATGAAAGAAATTTACTCTTTTATATAATTATTCCCCCCTCCCTCCCAAACCTTGCAACAGAAAATAGCCCCAAAACAGTTACGGGAATTTTCTCTCCCGACTAAAAAACACATTTTTCTTCAAAACTCCGAAATGATTAGCAACGCTCAATCGGCTAATCGCAACGCTACTACACATAACCCGATTGTATGTCGGACAGACATTAACGTCCGTTGAGAGAAAGAGAGAGGCCCTCCGCAATGCTGCTGGGACTTAATTACATATCCGAGTTGAGGGCAGGGCTCTTTTCTTGCGCAAATGCAAACCTACACAGTAAACGCAATCATATTTAAAAAAAAAAAACATCCCTCCCGAAATTACATGTTCCTCCCATACGCTATAGAAAACAGCTGGGGACATTTCCACAAATAGGAGGTTATAAAGTTGGGTAAAGAATATAATCCCGATGGCAACTCTAGTGACACTAACACAGAAATGTACTACAGTATATATTATATACAACTATATACTGTATATAGTGTATAAAATACACGCAATATCAGATGTACCAAGAGAGAGAGAGAGAGAGAAGTCCGGTTACCATCATCTCTGGCGCGGGCAAATAAATCGAATATGTACACACACACACAGCACAAGAGTTCTTTTGAACGCTTCGGGACATACTCGGACTATATTCATCAAAACTGGCCGGCACTCGGACCCAATTGGTGATGGCGGTTGGTGTGTGCCAGCGACAGGAAATCAAACGAATCCCGATTCACATATCGACCAATCAAACATTCGAATCCAATCTGTTTGTAGCCTCAAGGTGAAATAGCGTACACACAATAGTCCGGGAAACTCCTGCCTTTTCATTCACATGGCCCGTCTGCACTTGTGTTTGACGAGAAGCCCGTGCTGAATGTCCCAAATAAAAAATAAAAAAATGTCGACATATCTTGTCCAATTCCAGACGACAATCGGATTGGAAATGAAAAGATTGCCCACCGTGCACAACTATTCAACGAATTACAGGAGAATTCAAACGGCAGTTACAGAGAGAGATAAGCCCATCATGCAAACAGCCGAGGAATTTATTAGATCGGGATGCCATCGATCGAAATTTTTTAAAGAACAGTCAGAAATCAAATTCAAAAAGATGAAGAAACCAGAAGGTAGTTAGTTATCTCCATCTTCTGAAATTGATCAAACGAATGAAAATCGATTAAATCTGTATGCACAAGCGGAGCACGAAACTGACACAAAAGCTGTCGAAACGTGACGGTAGAAAAAAGAAAAGGCAAAATGGGTGACGAAGCTAATTGACGTCAAACGACGATGCCACGGGGGAATGGAGCCGACAACAACACACAAAAAAACAAGATTGGCCTGATTGATCCATAAACAGGCGGACGCCATCTCGCCGTTAATCGATAAACGCACGGTGTTTTTATTTTCTCTCTCTCCTCAAAACGGGGGAAAAAACAAAATGGACACCCTACTTCTTCATCTTCGTTATTTTCTTTTTGCCAGCAAAGGCGCTCTCGAAATGATTGACGCAACCGGTGGGTGGGTGGGTGTATCGTGAGTCGGTCCCGCTCGGCTGAACATCGTCAAGTTAGCGTGCACGATCCATCCAAACAAAAGCGAGGCTCAAACACATATATATATATAGAGAGAGAGGCCGCGATGAGAGAGAGAAAAGAGCATGAGAACCCGCCGAACATTTGTCACACAGGTCACGGTCCCGTTGGTTGTTGTGTAGACAAGCAATTGGCGTGTCTGCGGCGACCCCTCTGTGTTTGTGTGTGTACTTTTTTTGTTTTATTTTCTTCTTTCGCTCTATTCCATTCAACCCATCCATCTTGCCCCGGCTCTTTTCTCTTCCGGCGTGCGGAATCGGCTGCCGTGTTTTAGATTTATGAATGCTCATGTAGTAACAGTCGTTAACCCCCAGCTGTAAACTTTTATTTCTCTCTCTCTCTCTTTGGGCGCACTTTGTTTTTCTCTTTTGGGCGCAAAACGATACGACGAGCGTTGATTCGCTCAAACAAAGTGGATGGAAGGACCCTGCCAGGGAGATAGTTTAGACTATATTTTCGACTCGAAAAAAAGAAAAGGGGAAACGACAACTCATTTGTCTGCCTAACATGATGTAGTATACGACCCCCCGACACTAACCTTTTTTCTAGTGAAATGTAAATTTCCCATTTCGCGGAAGATTGGAGTCGACGTCGTTTTTAGAGAGAAAGAGAGAAAATAAACCGCCCAAACAATAAAGAAATAGACAATCCAATTTTAATGGAATCTGCAGCGGCAAAACCGGCGCTTGCGCTCTGGCCTCTTCTTAAATAGCCAATAACAATTTGTCTTTTCTTTTCTCTATCCCGACCATAATTCAATTTCACGCGCCCGTCGACAAACAAAAGAGCCACGAAAAATAAAAAAGACTAAAAAATAAAACACAACGATGTAATCAATTGATCGTCGTGGCGAAATTTCTTCATTTTTTTTTTTTGTTGTTTGTCTTTTTTCTCCTCCCCCGCTAGCGCGTCACACCTTTCCCCCCATTTGGAGGTAAACGACTAATCAGCCAGACCCTAAACGGTGTCCCGATCTAATGACATAGTTTACACAAGGGCGGAGGAGCAACAAACACACAAAGCAACAACAACCAGCAACGACACACTCGAGGTGTGTGTGTGTGTGTGTAAAACGAGGAAAAAACAAGGGTGTGTACAACTAAATAAGGTTTCCGCCTAGCACCTGTTCGAGTTCCCGCAGCAAGCAGCAGCAGCGGCTGCAGCGCACGGCAACAACAACAGCGTGAGGGCTGCTGCTGCCCAGCACAGTTATATCCAACGCACGATGAACCAAATCAAATTGGGTCAATTCGGAACCCCGGGATCGTCTTTCCAGCCAAACAACGGCCAGGCCGGCGAGAAGAAAAAAGAAAAAAGGACGACCTGGCGGCTATTTTATTAATTCATCTATGGATGATACGCACCTCCCGTTTTCTCCTGGCCACATTTTGTCTTCACGAAAGTAGGACTACACTACACTCCACTACGCTACACAAAATCCCAGACGAATTATGAGAGAGAGAAATGTAGGAAATGAAGGAAAGGAAGGAAGACGTCATGGGAAAGCTGAAATGACAATGGGAAAACAACACGCCAATGGAATTCTGAACAAAAAAAGTGGGGGAAACAAAAAAAAAAGTTGCCTGCGCCAACGCAGGTAGAATAGACATTAGTTTGTTTCTCTTTCCAACTTCTATTCTCATCTGCATATGCTGTCCTATCTACCGACGGTACTGCACACACACACACACAGACAAGCGCAAAGGCGCCCGTGTATTACATACATATGCGGTAGATACTAAAGCAGAAGGGGAAAATGACGACGTCCTTCGGGTCCCGCTCGACAACAAGAAAAAATAAACCAACCAACCACACTACGTGTAACGAGAGAGAGAGAGAGAGAAGAAAAAAAAGTGGACGACACAGATGACGCCCGCTACGGATTTCCACAATACCAGAGCGCTCATATAGAAAACACACCGGCGGAATAAAAAAGAAACGAAACAAAAAAATAACGCACATTTCCTTTTTCTTTTCTCTCTATTGGCCGAGCTTCTGGTTTGTTGTTGTTTCCTCTATTCGGAGAAAACTTGCATAGACGGACACACATCGATGGCAAAGAGAAAGAAACAAACAACCCCCCCAAAAAAAAACCTGTCGGAGAGGACTCAACAGATGTTGTACACGCACTGTTATCCGTTTGAATGTAACTCGGGACAACAAAAGGCCGAGCTTATCTTTCACGCACGGTGCCTACGTACGTACGTAGCAGCGGCAGCGTTTTCTAATCGGAAACTAGACAAAAGAATCGTCAATCATGGTCAGAAAAAACTTACCAGGTAGCAGGCTGGTGCGGAATCAAATACAGTCACTCACTCGACGCGACAAGACCAAATGTTTTTTTCTGGGAAGAAGATTTTCTCTTTTATGTTCAATGGCGGATCCTTTGATTTGATGGGCTTCCCCCTACTAGCACTAGTTGTTACAAGAAGTCAGTAGCGGACAACCATACCAACAACTTTTTCTTGTCGTTGGCCGACGAAGAAAAATAAATAAAGAAAAAAACCAAAAGAAAAAAGAAAAACTTCCGATTTTCAATGGATCCGGAACCGAGAGACAAGACGGGAACCGCACGAAACGGTCCGGCACACACACACAAGACACGTCACACGAGGGGGGTTGAAACACAGCAGACGAGGACACGGGGACAAGAGTAACGTCAAAGACACGCACATCCACACATACGGAACTGTACGGGCATCGGGAACAAAAAAACTCCCGTCCAAGAGTTCCAAGAGTTCCAAAAGTCGCTTGCACTCGACTCCAATCAATCAAAAGTCGGCCATGTCATGAAAACTAAAACTCTTGCGTCGAATTACACTGTCTTATCGTTTTGTTTCGACAAATGAATTATAAGTTCCACAATGCGAATCGGATAAACACGGACGAAGCAATTGTTGATTGACAAGGGGGTGGCGGTGGTGGCCGCAATAATCCGCGACGAAATCAAACCCGCAAAAATTTGGTTGCCCGCAAAAAAATTCACGATCGCACCAAACAAAAACAAAACGTCGGTGGGGGGAAAAAAATTGGTTTTCAGAGAGTCAAACACTCACAAAATAAAAATTTGTTTTTCTTTCGTTCGTTTCTTCTTCGACAGCACCTCGTTTCAAACGCGTCCGCTCGGGCATCGACTCGGACCACCGACTGACGGCAGTTGGAAGTCGAGAGAGACCGAACGAATGGCTCCGGGGAAGAAGAAGAAGAAGGAGGAGGACACACACAGCAGTTGGAAGGGGCCAGAGAAAAGAATCCCTCCCCCAGTCACAGACCGCGCACGCCTCACAAGAGTCCCGAACCGCTTCGCTTGACTGGCCCTTTTTTTATTTTATTTTATTTTTTCCTTTAAGCATTTTTAACTCCTCCAGAGTTTAGTATAGACGTCGAACTAACTCGGCAGGTAAGAAAATAACTGGCGGAGAGAGGGGGAGCAGGTGGCTCGTGCATCTAGACTCACGCGGGTTGGTTTCCAAACCCGCACCGGGGCTATAGATAATAAGGCCTAAACCTAGTCAGCATAGAGTGGTGCGAAGGCTGCTCAGAGGCTAGATTGTGTGTGTGTGTGTCCATTGCAATGCGTGCTTCAAACGACCTCGAACGCAACGAGGTACAACGGCGAGCGGGCGAGAAGAAGAAGAAGAAGTGGAAGAAAAGAGAGACATAGAAACGTAATTTAACCAGAAACGAATATCCAAGAAAAGAGAAAGAGAGAGACGATAGCCGACAAGTGGCCTCCTCTCTTCGTCGTTAAAGTAGTAGATAAATAAATCCCGGGCTCGTTATTACACCTCACGATCCACCACTTTCGCCCAAATGGATTATTCAATTGAATAACAAAAAAGTGGCCGCACCGCTTTTTTTTTGTTTTTTTTTTCGGTCGTGAATATTGATCCTGTTCAATTAAAGAATAGTATGTACATACGTTTGTTGTTTTTCTGGCTAGGCCCTTTTTCTTTCTTTACGTTTTCCTATTCGCTGCCTGTGTCTGTGTGTGTGCAATACCTAGAACGGATTCTGAAACCCCAAAAGAGAAAGAGCCGCACCTCCTTGAATGACGTGGTGGCTATCGACACCTTTCTTCGCCACACAGATTCATATATTCTTCTTCTTCTTTTCTGACTATGTGGAGAAACGGGAAGAAAAAAATCTAAAATAAAGAGGGAAATAGTTGGATGAAAACCGAGCGCTTCTGTCCAATCTTCTAGCCGCTGCGTCGACTAAATAACCCCAAAAAGAAGAAAAAACAAAACAAAACAAAAAACAAAAGTCTTGTTCATGTGCGCGAAGACTGTGCCAAAAAAAGATTCCTCCTCCGCGTCTAGGGAATATCCATCGCATCCGAGAAAATATAGACTCTCTCTTTTTCGTTCCTACCTTGATCCCATTTTGATCCAACCATTTTTTTTTTATCTGACGTTGTTCTTCTTGCCTAGCCGTGGATCTCGGCACGACGTCGTTCATCATTCCACATTTTCTTCTTCTTCTTCTTCTTACAGACTAGTACCAGTATGTGCATCGGATCGAACGGATCTAACAAGCACGGCGCTTCTAATCCGCCGGTGGGTTACATTATTCGCAACGCGCACACGACCACCACGACTGTACAATTGCAAACAGAAACAAGAAAGAAAAACAAAAATGGGAGAGAGAGAGAAATACAACCTGGCACTCCTTGCCTGTGCCCTTCAGCCGTTTTTCACGTCAGTTTACAGATTTTTTGTTGTTGTTGTTGCCATTGCGCGTTTCCGACCGGGAGATTGGGTTGGGCTTGGGTGCTATTGGTTGTATATTACCTTTTTTTTTTCAAAAAAGAGAAAATCTCTCTTTACATCTCTCCATCTCTTTTTTTATTTTATTTTATTTCATTTTACGGACCAACAATAACCGTAAGAAACGAACAGAAACATAAATGACTGGGCCGGTTATGTGATTTCGCCTAATCGCACTGATTACTTTCACCCCAGTGAGATGGAACCATCAAGAGAGAGAGAGACCAAGAGTTATTTTCGTGTACATACACTACAGGAATGCGTGAGCGTGATTATATGACTCGCTGGTCACGTTCGAATTTTCTTTTTTTCTTCCAGATATTGTATTATTATACTGGGTAATATACCTGAGCGCGTTGTCAAGGGACCCAGAGAAAATGGCCAAATAGAAACAGTAGCGCGCAAGAAGGAGACGTTTGGACGTATGTACAGTCGCGATGGAATTCGTGGTTTTTCTTTCTCGGTCGCCGCAGTTGCTGCACGCTAATATCTTTATGCGTATATATACTCGGAAGTTATTTTCGTTAGCTACCGTGAGGAGGAGGAGGAAGAGGGAAAGGTTTGGTTGACCGGAGATGAAGACCGCAACTAGACAATCCAGCAACTGGGGGGGGAGGAGGAGGGGGAAATCGGAACCCCCAAAATCCCACGGTCTGTTTTTATAATTGAAATGAATCCGCTTCTCGATGAAACGTCTTCTTCTTCTTCTTTTTCTTCTTTTGTGAGACATAGAGTCCATCAGATACTTTCTCTTCAATAGAGCTAGAGACAGAGACAGACAGACTTTTGTTTTTAATTTTGAAATGAAGAAAAAGAAGAAGGAAAAGAAGAAGAAGAAGAAGAATTGGGTTCCATTTCTTACACCCAGTACAATGCGCTACATTTCTCACCTTTGAATTGAAATGCCGCCACTGTTTTTCCCGCGGGGGCAATGTGCGTGTGGGGCCGTTCAAATTTCACGATATTGTTTCTTTTCACAAAACGAAGGTCTTCTAATCTGATAGAAACCAGATTGAAAAGAGGATGGAAGGAAAACCTTTTGAAACAATCACGTCTAACCCTAAACAGTCGGTGGTGCTTAAGGCCAGCTCCGTGCAGACATCCCGCGTCGGAAATGCACAACGCAGTCGGGACAGCCATACAGCCACACACAAACACAAAAGCTGCAAGATTCTTTTCTTTCCAGGATTCCAGCGTCCTGATTACACTGTGTCTTTCAATTAGGCAGTGGGAGGAGGGAACCCGTCACCGCCCCCCTTCACACACAATTCCAAATTGAAAAAGGAAAATCCAAACAATCATCAGCGAAATTCAGTTGGCGTCAATCCCATCGAAAGCTGATTGTCCGGAATCAAACGGACAAGTCCTACCTCGTCAGCGGGACTGGGCGCCCCAAACAACGCCTCCTCTCGTGAGTTTCTCTCTAGGCAGAGAGTTGCCAGTGAAATGTACTCATACACATTCGTCTCTGTCAAGTGGAAGAGACAAGAGAGGTTGGGTCCCCCCACGACGCATTGGCTGCCTCTCCTTAAACCGCTACTTATATTCGCAAAGCGGCAGCAATAACACATCGACGTACTGTACGTATACACGTAACTACCATCGCGGTCCCGCCTCAGCCGCAAAAAGAAAAAAAAAAAAGTCGAGACGTGCCACTTGACGGAATCCATTTAACTCGAGTCGACGCCACAGAAGATCGGCCGAGTGTGCCAGTGGAAAAAAAAGTAAAAGAAGAAGAAGAAGAGGTATTCGTGCGAGCAAACTGACGATCGATCGACGCCTTTCAATCAAGACGGGCCGGAGTAGTAGGAGGAGGAACCTTGTGGAAAAGAGAAAAAAAAAATCTCCGAAACAACTTAGACATGCACATGTTTGCAACCTTGTGAGCCATCAAAAACTACACGAAATGAGTAGGAGTAGGAGGAGGAGGTTGGTAGTGAAACGACGCGGTTGAATGCGGCAGCAGCAGCGCTATTCACTCTCGTTCTCTTTTGGAAAGCAAAAGAAGAGGAGAGAGCGAAGAAAAGCTAAGAAGAAGAAAAAGAGCTGGCGCAGAAAATCTTAAGCAACGACGACGCCATGGCCAAGCGAAGAAAGAAAAAAACAAGTGGGCACTCCTTTTGGGATATGTGCGGAGAGACGGGCGAACGGGCGAACCGAGAGAGTTTTTGGGGGGGAAGGCGAAGATGAAGAGAGCTCGCAATAATAACGGGCAGAGACGAAACGACGCGTTTTTCTATGCATCGACTTTTACGGCCAAACACATATCAAGGGGCCAGCCAGGGGTCCGTCATCGCACAGCACACCAATGTTGCGTTAGAGAAAAAAAGAAGAAGAAGAGAGTTAAGTTCGTCGTTACATCCGCTTCCATAATAATGCCCAAGCTATAGTGGCCGACATGGGCCAGCTTTTTGCTTACACACGTTTGGCTGTTGCTATTCTCTGACGTTGCTGGACGCTTGTTTGGCTTATCAGCAGGAAACACAGGGTCTCGTCTCTCTTCTGTGCCATTGTTTCCACAGCTCTTGTGCGTGTGGTTGGCATAAAAAAATCTCGTGGGAAGACGGCAAAGGCCAATTGCCAATCCAAACAAAACGCAAAAGGAAAAAAAAAAATTCAAAAACATTGCGGAGGGAAATACAATAAAGAGAAGTCCGCTGAGGGAGCCCCTCCTGACAGGTGTCAACACATCGCCTCTGGTACTTTTATCGCTCAAGCAAATTGCTGAACCTTATTCGGCGTTGTGTGAGCGTTACCGGTGAGGGGAAACCAAACAGAACAAAAAAAAAAAGAAAGAACTTTCGCTGCAAAAATGATACAAAACCAACCGACTTATACAGACCCCCTCCAGCCGAATGTCAGCCATTAGATTCGTATAAGTGGGTTTATTCAGAGGCTCTCGTTCAAAGGGCGCTGAAAAAATTCTTATTTTCAGTCTCAAAAGGAGCCAAAAAATGTTTGGATCAAACGGCGATTAATAGCCTACACAAGAACAAACGCGATTATTTACCAACCAGAGAGATAAAAAAAAGGTGGGCTGTATAATCTGTAATGCGATTAACCCGTGTATGTGTGTGTGGAGCAAGAATCCGTCGAGCTCGACAGAGCTCAATTTAAAACCGCAATAGGAATCGGGAGAGTTTGACACAAAGAAAGTCAGACAATCGCTCGAATAGGTTCTAGTCATTTCGATTTCACTATGCCATGACTGGCTCCTACTGGTCCCTCTCCTTTGTGTAACCTTAAACACAACTTTCCGCACTGGGGGAGGGTGAAATTCCGTAGGAACCCGCGGGAAAAAAATAAGAAAAAAATAAGGTAATATGATACAAATCAGAAATGCAGTGAGCCGGACGACAGTTGGGCACACCATGTTCAATACTTCACACACCCAGAGACGTGTGTACAACACGTGTTTTGTCTACCCCGATGATGAGAGACAGCACAAAAAGGAGCTGCTCCGATATGTACAATGCTTGCCAGACAATGGCACAAAATTTGCGTGTTCTCTCCAAACCCAAGTGGTTTTTTTTTTCGGTTTGTTAACGGCAGCAAGAAACGACGACGACGACGCCACTTATTCAGAGGACCTTCTTCGACCGTGATCCGCGTCTCGACAAGCTCCGGGTGCAGTCAAGTGTGCGCATAGAGAGTCTTTTAACAATACACACAAGACGATATTGCATCATCATCAGCAGCAGCAGCAGCAGCACGACGGACTCGAGAAAAGCAAAGCACTCACGCTACAGACCAATCAGTTCCGGATTAAAACAACTCCTCCCATCTTTCTCCGGACGGACGGATGGACTGGGGAATGTGAAACGACGTCGTGTGATTCGAAAACTAACCCGCCACTTTTGGTAATACAGCAATTTTCGAGCTAGCCCCATTTTGAATGCTTAAACACGAGGTAATCATCGCCGAGACATACCAGGTGTGGCATTTCTTTGTTTGCACAAGGGAATTCGGCGGAAGGTTTTTCTAGTTTCGACAACATTTTTTTTTTTTTTTAATTTGTTTTGGGATTCGGGCCGACGTCGTTTGTGACGCTCCTAATTCTCCCCCCTCTGGCAGAGTTTCATTACATTTTCAGAAGGTCTTATATCATCGAGCTCTCGACACTCTTATTCGCTGACAATAGCACATCATTAGAATAAGTGCTTTGGAACAATGGCCCTAGAAATAGACAAGCAAAGAGCCAAAGACGGAAGGGAGAAAGAGAGAGAGACCCAACTTCTTTTTTAAAAAACACAAAGATCTACTCCCGCTGACAAGCTTGTTCACCAATCCACTACCAACTATCGATCGACAATGAGAAAATCCAGCTCAAATGTCTTGGTGAAAAAAGAAAAAAAAAAATAAGAAAAAACGCATACAAGCTCATCTCATCCTGGACGGAAAAAATAAAATAAAAATAAAACGTCAAAGGGGGACGACCGAATAGAAAAACGGACTTATCGATCGTGAAAGTGAACGCAAAGACGACGCCGGTGAACCGGTGACGTGCTCCTATTACAGGGTTGGGGTATTCCAACGAGACCTGTCCAGCGTTCACTCAACTCGGGTCACAAAGGGACCCCGCGTGTGTTATATAGTCAACCGGCAGCAGCAATATAGACATGTATATCTCTCTCTCGACGTGACTGCGAAATGTGTGTGTCGGGAAAACGAAAATCGAGAGAAGATGTACACAGCAGCAGCAGCAGCAGCAGCGGCAAAAGGTGGATGCTGGCAACTTATTGGTTAATTTACGTCACCCGTGAGGTCGCTGTTGGGATGCTGCGGTTGGGAGGCGAATGTCGTCGTCGTACAAGGAGGAGGAAAAGGGATCTCATTTCCGGGGTTGGCTAGCTATTTGATATGCGTCCTGTTGCGCCCTGTACTTTATGCTCTCGGTACGAGCCCACCTCCGCCCAAGCTGTATATAGTCCATTTATCACGTGGAGCTCCTAGCTAGTTGATAAAGAGCAGCAGAGCCACAAAAAAAAAAGAATGTGCGTGAGAGAGGGGGATAGAAGCGTGAGGAGGACCCAATATCAGGACGGAATGAAAGGAGTCGTACACGACCGGGTTCCGGCGAGATTAGCAAAAAGCGGCTGCATTCGACACGGCCCGTTCATCACCCCACAAGCGGAGCAGCGAGCCAAAAGAGAAGCACGCAATCCATCGACATTATCACTCACTATTCACTGTCAAGTTAGAGCGCGGCTACCTTTTTCCTTTTCATCCGACAGCAACCCCGCGGTAGAAAAGCACGCTGGGAGAAAAGGGCAAACCTTATTGCCAACAAATTTTGGCCATTTTGGCTCTTACCATTTTCACTCCAAACAAAATTCGAGGTTAAACTTGCGCAACCATAAACAGCTAATCTATCGTTTTCATTTCACATTATTGTTTCAAGAAGCCGTATCGATAAATAACAATGGATTTTTACATTACTTCAATAGCCTCAACTTCATAAAGCGAGGACACAGCGGGAAAAATTACAGCATTTGGGTACCTCGTAGGTAAATTTGGAGTTTCACGCTCAAACAACTTCCATTTCGAGGTGGAGGTTTTCAAGTGGCAACGGGAACGGCACACGTTTTGAAAATAACGAAATAGATGGCGACTTACCAATTAAATTAAACAGATCCAGGTGTCCGTGAAAGTTCCCGAAAGTTGATTGGCACGCCGACTGCACGCCCCTTTTACACACTCTGGTCCATCACGCACAGCACCGGTGCGAAATTCACTGCTGCAAGCAACTTTAAAAAAAGAAAAAGAAACCGCATTTGCATAAAGTTTTCACATTGAATTTTAAAAAATTATTTCACGCCACAAATGCATCTTCACACTTGATAACGAGACAAACTACTGAATCATTTCTAGGTGGATTTAGCGCAATAGTGAGGGGGAAGGGTCGGCAAAAATCGACAAAAAAAAAATTGGGGAAAAAGATCAAAAATGAACATTTCGAAAAAACAAACGATGAAAACATTCGAACTCCTCCTCGCCAAAAAGCTGAAAGGATAATACACCCACCACTTGTTTTGTAATAAATGTAATACCTATTATTACGTATTTATTCGTCATTAAGTTAATGTCCTATACTTTCGCCGGATTCGATAACAAAAAAAAAAAGAAATAAGTGACAGCTTATGTCATAACGAGGCCAAGGAATGTTCGGACATAACAAACAAAATGCATCTCCGGGCGGAACTAATAATCAGAGATTTTGACTTTTTTTTTTTTTTTTTTTTTTTTTGTTCCCAAACTGTTGGACGATCGCCCAGTGATTCCCCGCAAACGTTGGGATTTCACAGACTGGAACGAACGCAGGAACCCCAACAAATCACACGTTTTTTCTTCTTCTTCCATTCTTACGCTTTTTCTTTTTTCCCAAATCCAATATTGACTTACGACCAACGATTTAGGCATCTCCCGTCTTGTGTGTGTGTGTGTGTCCGACTGTTTGATTCGTCGCGGCGGCGAAAAATGCGACAGGTGGTTTTTTCTCTCTTTTCTTCCCCTGTCGTGCCATAATGCGTGTTTCTCTTTTTGTTTACCGACACACAGCCCAGCACAGCACGCAGAGCTATGGCAAGGTTGAAGAAGAAGAAGGGAACGAAATCTAGCAGCAGCAGAACCACACATTAGCCAAGCAAGACACCCCAAAAAAGGAGATAACAGTCGCTAGACCAGCTGTTATGTCCAAAATACCCACAAAAAGAAAGGGTTAACTTTATTAGAAGGGTATAAAAATGTTACGTACTACCAGAGAGAGAGAGAGAGGAAATAAAAACGAAGCGTTCCTTTATTAAAACAAAAGCCTTAATGAACAATATCCGAGCAGCAATCTCAAGTGTATAAAAGAGTCGATGAAGACCCAGGGAAAAATTGCGCAAACGGGCTAATGGTGGGTGTGCGAACTGATCGGAACCCACGCATCATAAAAATAAAGTTCGTTGCCCAGATTGCCATACACACACAATGTCCAATGTCCAGCAATTAAAAAAATAACAAAAATTGGGAGGGAAAAAAAAAAAGATTGTGAAATCGGCGCGGAAGCAAAAATATTTTTTTGAAACTACTCCGGCTGCGCTAACCACACCAAGAAAATAAAAATTATTTGAAAAACTAGAAAGAAAAAATAAGGAATCTGCCTCAAAGTCAAGGTTCTTCTTTTTTCTTTCATTTTTTTGTTATTTCTAGCCGCGGCCAACCGGGTCGCTCCCGACTCCAGACGAACGAAAAAAAAAATAAGAAATGAACGGAAGAATAAAAAAGAGAAGAATGGAAAAAAAAGAGAGAGAGAGAAATAAGGTTTATTTATTGTTTGAAATTGAAAAAGAAGAAAATGGTGGTAGCTGTCGAGTTGGAATAAGCCGTGAATTGTAACCGCCACCGAAGACGGGCGAAACAGTGACGGGGGTTTTGAAAACTCGCGCGCAAGACACAACAGATGGTGGCTTTTTTTCTCTTGTTCCAGGTATTTCTTTTTTTCTGTACGAAATTTACAAGGACTGGCCTGCTGGTGATTGCAGCCCCTTTTGTATAGGTTTTTTCATGGCTTGTCTTTCAAATCTTCCTCTTTTAGCTCATAAGAAACTATCATTCTAGTCCCGAAAAAATGTTACTTCTACATCCCCCCTCACTCTCGAAACTGTCTCTCTCACTACTAGACAGTCTTTACATTTATGAATGTTGCTGAAGGCCCGGTATTACATTTTTATGAACTGTGATTACAACGATATAAAACGGAATTTACAAAGGACCCACAAAGTAGCGTCTAAGTCTGCAAGAATTTGCTCTTCTCTGTTTGCCAGCCAGCATTTTTATAGTGATGGTTATTATTTGTTGGAATTCCTTGATGAAAATAGCGCGCGTATAAAATATCATACGAAAGTCAAAGGACTTTGACGAGACAAGTGGCCGGATCCAGCAAGCCGGTCACTGCCACTGAATGTGTCTAGAGTTGATCAAGAATAACCAATCTGTCCTCCCGCCAAAAGTTTTTTCTTTTATGATCGACAACATTTTTTGGCAGCAACGTGTCGAATGAATTTCAAAACATTTTCCGGCTACATTTAATGAAAATGAAAAGAAATCTGATTTGATGGGACGAACCATAAACTCTCGACGATTCGACTGAGAATATGTAGCCTTGGGGTGCGATACGTTTTGATTGGGAGAGTCAATATACTTTTCAGAAGAATTATGTCTTTGTCCACTAGCGAGATCACAGGATACAGCAGCTGTCTCTTGGGCCGAGAATCTTTCAAAGCTAATGATGGAAAGGATCAACCCCAAATTAATGATACAAGGAGCGAGGTGTCCAGGCCACAACACTGATGGTGTAATTCTGTAATTACGTCGGAACTAAGAGCTACAGCAGGATCGGCCCATCCATTGATCAATGGGCTGGCAGCAACGAGAAAGTTATCACGAAACTTGAGCACAGTTGGATTTTGTTAGAGTTAAGTTTTACTGAATCCCAAGTAAGAAGGAGAACCAACCAATCAACCAACCTCGTACGAAAACGAAGTGAAGATGTGTATAGCTTTTGATGAAACTGATTTTTCAGGATTCTGAATGGTCATAGTGATATGAATTGGGAAAAACTGTCTACTCGTTATTCCTGGTAAGAATTTATATCTACGATTATTCTGCAATTTATTGGAATCAATAGTGCTTCGTGCAAGTTTGTAAAAAAGAAAAATAATAGTATCACTGATTTCTAAGTGCAACTCGACGAAATAAATTGGTTTGTACCCTCGCAAATGAACAAAGCATGGCGTGGTAGGTCTTTTTGCATCAGATCCCAAACAATGAAACAACCAAACAAAAAGATAATGGAACCTTTCTTACCTTTCGCTGAACCATGATGATATGAAAGTCCAGGAAATCTTCAACGTTCGCCATGTGTCTACCACAAATTCCCACACATTCGAAATTTCGAATGCTTATTCACGTTCACTACGTCCAGATTCAGATACACAGAGTTCAGTGGTTCACGTGCAAGTGCAGTTCAAAGAAGACTCGAGTGCTATCTAGCAGTAAAATTATAAAATATTGTTTTCGTCCTCAATGCCATCTAGCAGTAAGATAATATAGTATTCGTTTTCGCTCTTAATTTCAGTTCTCACTCATTTCTGAAACCTGTTTTTAAAATTATCTGGCAGACAACCTAACAGTGACAAGCATTTAAAAAAGCTGAAGATCTGTATTGAGTCAGAAAAATGATAATGGAAGAAAAAAAAAACGTTTCTATTAACAATGGAGTTAATGGTGATTGCAGGCAGCCTCAGTCATTGTGCAAACGTGATCTTCTCTTGGTTTTGACAGCCGCGCTATCGTCAACTTGCGCAGCAGCCGACGCTCTCTTAGCTGCACGAGTTTTGCCTTCTTCGAGTTTGACGGGTGTTTCCTCGTGCGAACTCAGCGATTCAGTCCGACGGGCAAGGTCTCGGGTTTCGCGTCGAATTGGACGCAATGAATCCATGTTATGAGCAGCGAGCAATTGAGCATTAACAAATTCCTATGATAAGAATCGGAAAAAAAGGTCAAGTTTTAATCAATTCAACAAATATCAACAATCAATCGATTACCTGAATGATAGTCGTGCTTTCAGTGTACATTTCCTTGGCTAAGCGATTGACTTCATGGTAAGTTGGATTGTAAACGATGGAATTGAAAAACATGAGTGATATATCCCGCTGGAACTCAACGGTGCTTCGAATAGCCCCGCTTTCAATATTCTTTTTAATGGTGCTCAAATCCATGGGTCTGGAAAATAGAACCTTTATTGAGGTTTTTATACATACATCAATTTAGCTCAATCATATTTACCGCATAACCAAACTCCGATAGCCTGGAACACTTTCTTCTGAAATTGGTTTGGCAAAGAGAGATGCATTTTTGTGGCTGGATATTTCTCGCCACACCAACAGTATGGACTTTTTCCAAGTCCTGTAATCTCGGTCGTCTTCCCTGAAAACCAAGAAAAAATCTATTTCTATGTGAATCATTGAAATATCGTTCGTATAAACTTACGCAACAGTGCTAACAGATGAAGTGGGGCTGTTTGGAGTGGAATCAATACCACTGGATGGAGCAGGAGATGTAGAAGGAACATATAAAGGAGGCGGCAAGGATGTCTTCTTTTTTCCAACACTAGCTGGTGTAACTGGTTCGGATGGTTCTTCTGTAATCTCTGCTTCTTGCTCATCCGACTGAGTTCCTTTACGCCCAGAACTACGTCTAGTAGTAGGACCCGAGTCAGCGGATTTCGATTTTTCGTCGCTGGGAGTTCCTTCAGTTTCACTGACCAGATCCTTTTTCCGACTTCCTCTTTGAGCTCGACGCGTTACTTTGGGCATTTCTGTCTCCGATTTTACAGCGGACTCTGTTTCGACTGTCTTTTGTTCCTTTTCTTCACTCTTTTCGTCGCCGGATTCCTCATTGGCTTCTTCAATTGTCTTTTCTTCTTCTTCATGCACAATTTCCTCCTCTTCAACAGGCTCTTCCTTTAATGTGGTTGTCACTTCGACAGCGACTTCTTCCACCGTCTTTTCAACATCTTCGGTATGACTCACTTCGATCTCACTATCAAACGCAACTGTTTCTTCGGGCTGTTCTTCTTTGACAGTCAATTCACCTGCTACTTCTGCGTTAACCACAACAACTTCGGTTTCACTCTTTACCGGCGATTCACATGGCTCTATCGAAAGGCCATTGGTTGGCACTTCTTTTTCTATTACTGCTTGGGTCTCTTCTGATTCTTTGGCAGTGCTTTCTACTTCTTCTTGGCTGATGACAACATCAGTAGCCTCCATAGGTTCTACCTCTACAACTTGCTCCGTTTTCTCGGGTACTGGGGATTCTTCCACCACTTCGGACTCAGATTCTTGCATCTTAATTTCTACTTCATTTTTGCTTTCGATGGAGGAAGTAGACACTTCCGTTTCTTCAGATACAGTCAAATCCGGTAGGGGTTTCCCCGGTGAGTTGAGCGGCAGCTCTAAGAGGTGGGTTAATGTCGGAGCAGCAACTCTTGTTCCTGGGGAGGAAGACGTGACTTTGGCAGGTGAAGTCTCTTCTCCAATAGCGGTGGATACTAAATTCTTTAGTCCAGGGGACATACCGCTTGGAGTAGCTGAACCCAAAGAAAAAAACAATAAGTTAGCAATAAAAAAGAAAATGGTTTAATTCCAAGAATACTTAGTGTAAAAGGCTTCGAAGGGGGTGTCGTAAATCCTTTGGTAGCACTTGGTGGACCACTTGCTGTAGCAGTGGGACTCCTCAAAAGACTTGTTAGCAAGGGTGAAGAAGGAGTAGCAGCTGGGGCTAGTGGAGTGAGGCTGCCACCAGTAGATGCAGGTTTAGTCTCACTGGAAGGCGCAGCAGTGGTTGTTTCGCGTGCCTCCTCTGAAGAGACGTCGATGTTAAGCTGATCTGTGATTGACGGACTACCAGTTGCCATTTCCCCATCCACCACTTCAGAAATGTTGCTGGTTTTTGCAGGTGAACGTAACATTAGTTGTTGAACTTGCTTCAACTCTTGTTGTTTGAATTCGCGTTCTTGAAGCCATTTTAAGTGAGATTTTTGCTCACTAAGTTTCTTTTCATTCTCCCTGTAAGACAATCAAAATTAATATAAGTAATGGGTCCTTCAATGAAGTTCATAAATATGTCAATTGCTTACTCGTCGATTCGTTTGCAAATTTCGGGTAGTCGATCGTCAAGTTTACCATCTTGAACTAAATCCAATTCTTTCTTTAATTTCTGATATTCTCTTCTTGATGACTCAAGTAGTTCTTGGAGCTCTTCAATGCGTTCTACAATATTTTTATTGTTCAGTATACTCATAATCTAGTGAAAAATGTTTTATTAAATTACCTTGAGTCAACTGTCTAAGAATAATCTCTCCAGCTGTTTCTCCTTGTTGTGAGTCAGTTGATCCAGAACTTGGATGTCTCTCACCCCTTTTTCTTTTATGTGCTCCTGTTTTTTCCAAAAGACTATTATACTGCAAAGCACAATTTCTAGGAGATAACCAATCTTGTGGACGATTTGGTTCAGCAAACGACCTCAACGACCGACTCACAGAAACCCTTCAAATAAAAATCATATTAAAAATGTTTTTTTTTTCTTAAATTTCATTACAAAAACTAGCCAACTTACCAATTTTGATCTCCGCTGCGCAAAACCGAAGATGCTAAACATAACTGTTCACGAGTTGACCAAGTATCAATGGAAACCATTTTCATCTTCAACTCTAAAATACAAATGTGTTTAATAATTGTTTTAATTAATTGAAATAATAATGCAATGGCAAAGGAAACTATTAAACTGCTGTTGTAGAATGACATAAACTTAAGTTCTATGTACAGTGTGCAGCTCTGTGACGCACGACAAAAGCAGTATGCAAAAAGTAGGGTTTGGGTATAAACAATACAAAAATCTTTGTCAATGAAATAAATGCTAATCTAAATTTGTTACATGCTTGTTTCAAAATGATGAACCAAATTGTTTTAGTCATTGTATGGAAACTACAATGAAGAAAACAATACAAATTGGTTGTGACAAAAACTTTATCTTTACAAAAAATCTAGATGGCATAATAGATTACTTTGCTGAGACGAAATCTTGTCGGGACTAGCCATATTGAAATGTTTGTGGAGTCCAGTGAATTTCAAGTTGATTTAGTTTTCTTAATAATAAAAAAAAATTCTCATAATAATCACAACACACAAATTGGTATGTCTTCTCACTGTGACCTGTGACTCTGACGAGACGCCGTCTGTCTAGCAGACAACAATAATTGTGTATGAAAATGCGGGAAGTGGATTTACAATTAATTGGAATACAAAGCACAAGATGGCGAAATTGAGGTGCATTTACTAGTCCAGAAAACCCCCACTACCTTTCAAAGGGCGTTACCTTTTTTCTGTTTTGTCTTCGGCATTTCTGTCAAACTGTCTTTCAGCTGGGTTTAAAGTGATTTTTCACGGTGCAAGTATTGCGGAAAACATGGGATTATTTGGGAAATCGCCAGAGGTTAATCCTAAAGACAAGGTTAGAATATTCAGAGCTATTATTTAATAAAAAACTCAGTCAAAATAAGATGCATTGTATAAAACCTGAGTAGAGTATGGTGACAGGATGTTGACCAGAATCCCTTGTATTTTGCATATTAGTAAGCATTTCCTTATCATAACAACTCTATTGCTCAATAAGGTAAATGAATGGTGCAGTAAACTTCGAAAGGAGAACTCCCAGTTGGACAGACAAATCCGTGGTAACTTATAATATTAGTATTGTATTTTAAAGATTTTATTTTAAAACAAAAACTAAACAATCAGGTATTCAAAGAGAAGAGGAAAAGGTGAAGAGGAGTATGAAGGAAGCTGCCAAAAAAGGAGACAGAGATGTCTGTATCATTCTGGCTAAAGAAATAATCCATTCAAGAAAGGCCATTTCAAAAATCTATACATCCAAAGCCCACATAAACTCCATATCAATGCAGATGAAAAATCAATTAGGTTAGTAATAAAATTTATTTTTCATACATCTGCATAACTTTTAATTGGTTCATACTATTCAGCTACTTTGCGAATTGCTGGAGCACTTCAGAGATCAACAGAAGTAATGAAAGCTATGCAGCAACTAATTAAAATACCTGAAGTTGCAGCAACTATGAGAGATCTTTCAAAGGAAATGATGAAGGTATATACACAGTTGTCATTGCAATGGCATCCAGGATGTGTTTTAACATAAATTGAAGACTGTATGAGCAATATGCTAAGTATTGGAATATTTTAGGCTGGAATCATTGAAGAAATGTTAGAAGATACGCTAGAGGGTCTCGAGGATACTGATGAACTAGAAGAAGCAGCCCAGCAAGAAGTGGACAAGGTCTTATCATGAATTTGTGAATTCACAGTTCCTTTAATCAGTTTCTTAAACTAAATTATTGCAGGTATTGTGGGAGATAACGGCTGGACAATTAGGAAAAGCCCCGGCCGCTGTTACCGACTCTCTTCCTGTACCCGAGTCGGTGGCAGACGATGAAGAAGATTTAGAAGAGATGCAGTCCCGTTTACAGGCTCTGAAAAGCTGAAGACTTTATCAACTTTTTTTTTTATTATTCGGTGCATCGTTTAAGGGTTTTAAGCTAATCGTATTCAAATAATATTAATTCTTTTGCATTACGGGGCGCGAAAGTAACTTACGGCAATTGGAACCAGAGCGCCAAATTACATTGTACATATTCTATATACTCTTAAGCTAACCTAACATCTTTCTACAAAGAATAACTAATTAACTACATACACTTGTTTAAAATTATCAGCCACAGGCTAAATAAAGTCATAAAATGTAGGAACACATAATAAACACTGTAGATAAAACTATTTCATACCAATCTGAAATAATTTAACTGAAAAAAATTCATGTTTATTGATAATCAATGAGTTATTTATGTTTCTTCGACGGTCTGTACTTTTCCCAAGATCGATGATTAAGATGACTGATGTCTTCAAGTGGTGCAATATCTTTCAAATACTGAGCTAAATAAAGAAGTTCACGATCCTTGTCGCGGTTCTGATGAGCGTCACGAAAGGCTCGAATACGCAGGCCATTTTGAGGATTCATCAAAAAATTCCTTCTTATGTCATCGAACATGATGGTGTTCTTCGAAGTGTAGACACCAGTAAATTTTCCCCATATCACAGCAAGAGGCTTGACCTATATAAAAAGTTGTTGAATATAAAGTTTTCCGAAATTACTTGTCTAATTCGTGCATACATCAAGTAATCCATATTTGTCCATGTGAACTGAGATCATAGCTAAATAATCAAGGTATCCTAATATCTTGTAGTTTTGATTTGTGGTTACTCCAAGAAGCTTCATTTTTTCTTCAATCCATTTCTTAAAATTGTTAAATTAAATTTAGTTCGTCTCTTCGTCGGTTAAATTGTGTATACAGCAACAAATACATACCATTGAAGTTGCCGACCAAATCATAATATCATAGTCCTGTAAAATGTGAAGCAGACTCGGTTAAGGTAAAATTTGATCACACTTTGCAGAAGACACTCAGCACAATACATACATTGTAGGCAGAAGTAAGAAACTCATGTAGGAATGGTCTCATTAATTCATTTCCAGTTTCTGCAGCAGATCGATGATCAAACAGAGTGTAGTCTATATCCAAGACCAACAATTTTTTTCCAGACCTTGGTTCATTAATCAATTTTATTTCATAGGTCTCAACACGTTTTGCAATCTTTAGCCGGGATTAAATCATAATTAGTTAAAGCCTATCTAGATGTTTCATCATAAATTACTTAAAAAGTTATATACCTTTGCTAGATATTCTTCTCTATTTTCCAAAGCTATTTCTTCCTCTGTCAAGTCTAAATCATTGATTACTTCATCAACAATTTCTGGAGCAGTAGAAGCTGTGGTGATGTCTTGTTCTAGGGATCCCATCATCATAATTTTAAAGCCAACTTTTAGATCTAAATTACACAGTTTCAACCCATCCTCAGCAGCTTTTCCTAAAACATAAATATTGGTTAGAGAAAGGACGCCTAAAAACCTACATATCTATTTCATGTAAAACAGTCATTGTAAAAAAAAAAATTGTTATTCAACACACCTTTAAATTTTAAATTTAATAGTTTTTGCCTTTCTACTTTAACTCCAGTTTGAACTTCAATGGCCTTCTTCAGACACAACACGGTACCATCTTTGTCGACAAGCACCGTGTGCTCTTTCGCAGACCATTTAACAATATAACTCATGGCATCCGCCATGACGAACAGCTGAAGTAACTAATCAGGACAGACACACTTTAAATTGGAAATAATTCACTAATTCTAAATTCTAGTGTTTCTGTCATCCAACTTTTTCAGAAGTCACTAGCACAGCAGACCAGTTAGTCAACAACCGAACGCGGCATTGCCGGCTATTCTTAGTCTATTATTGCGGTTTACGGATTCTTCCGTAAAAAATTTCTTCTGTTCTCTGTAAAATTTAAAAATATCCCCGGGAAATAAAATAATCTGAAATATGTGTATTAATAAAGGCCTTTGTACTCCTGTATTGATACACGAGTGAGTTATCTCAAGGCTATTAACTTTTATTAATCATTTGACCGATCAAGAATGTCGAAGAAAACAACAACTCGCACATTTTTGCTTTTTTAAAGCAACCTGCTCCATGGAGTGGTTTGTTTTGGCTATAAGCTTCGTGAAATGAGTTATTCTGCATTCAGATAAGTCATGACCATAAAATTATTCGGATGTTAAACAGAACGAAATTCTTCTGGAATTTGCAAGTCTTTTGGAAAGGTGCAACCATCTTGCTGGATTATTTGGGTCGCAGCCCAAACACCGCAACGAGCGCAAACATCAATGGGGCGGCCTTGAAGAATCTGGGAAATAAATCCTACAACAAAATTTTTCTTAGTAAGAAAACACAGAAAACTTGAAATCGTAATTATCGCTTACCGCCAACGAATGCATCGCCAGCTCCATTGGTGTCGACAATCTTCTCACTCGGTACACTGATAGCAGGGATTCGCGTTATTTTGCCATCTGAAAATATATTTATTTTTACATTTTGAAAAATAGCGCTATCAGATATAAGTGCGTAGTGACCTTGAGCGATGATAACATCGTCTTTTCCTTGAGTTATAATAACAATACGGTTTCTATTCTTGTTTTCTTTTGGTAGAGCAGCAATGCTCAATGCGATCTCCGACATATCTTCCTTGTTAACAGGCAGATTTTGCTCTTTGGCAAAAGTTTCAGCTTCCTAAGATAATAAAAATGTTTCGTAATTGCTAATGGATTCCCAAGACGTGCGCGATGGTTACCGTTTCATTTCCGAAGAGAATATCAATGTAAGGAAAGGTTTGCATCATTGGTTCTTTAAAAAACTGCGATAGAAATGGGGCACTCAGATTCATCATTAAAGTCTTATTCTGAGCGTTCGCATGGCGCGCAACTTCCATAATAGTATCTGGATTAACAGTTAGGAAAAAGCCCTGTAATTTGAATATACAATTTAATTGTATGTAAGATGTAAATGAACATGAATTGTTAAGTTGGACAGTTTATTACCGTGATGTAGAAAAAATCTGCTTCGTCAATAAACTTCCTATTTTCAGGAATTTCAATGTGATGCTTAGTGAAAAGGTTTGCTGCGGCAAGGTTTGCACACAATGAACGATTCGCCCCGTTTTCAGTTAGAAGAACGGCGCACGTACCTGTGAATAAGAATCGAAGTCGGTTTTGAAATAATTCAAACGTCAGTAGTTTTACCATCTATTACCTGTTGATTCAGATTCTGTGTATTGATACCTTACATTCACACCCTCACTCCTGTAGAATGGAAAAAATTTGAGAACAAATAGATTTTCATGAATTAATTATCAAGAACTACAGAAATGGGTTGAACTACCTTGCTTTTGTTTCCAGGATTTCACTGTATTCATCTTTACCAACACAACCCATAAAAACAGTAGTATTTGGCTTTTCCAATACTTTCTAAATGAAAAAGGGCAAACACAAAATTAAAATAAAATAAACAAAAAACAAAAACAATAAAGAACAAATTTCATACTTGTGCAACTCGAAGAGCGTTTTGTCCAGATCCACCAGCAATATAGTCTACTTTGTACTGAGACACCAATTCCTTATAAAGGGGCTTGTGTTTTTCTTCGGCCAAAATTGCATTGTTTAGTTGCAAATCGTACTTTTCTAAAAATGCCACATCTGCAGCCGCGGAGATATCCAAAAGCGGATTACATAGCCCCACAAGCATTCCTTCCCTATTGTTTAAAAAAATTGTCAAGATGTGAAATAAGAAAAATCACTACGATATATAGAAGTTGTATTCACCTGAGAGTTTTGTTTTCTTCGGACATCCTTGATGCTGCAGAGAGTTTGTAAACAACCGTTCGGAACGAAGTCTTGATCGAAAAGACCGGTTAAAGCAGACTGACACGCACCTAGTATCACACACACAGACGCATTCACGCAGAGTCGCAGACACATGTTCAGAGCAAGGAACAATTTTAAAGGCCTTCCTCTTTTGCTTCACAACTTAAAGCTGTACCTTATAATAGCGCCTCTAGTAGCGAAAAAATATAAACTTATATATTCTACTTTAACTTACTCTATAACTTCACCCTGGCTAAATGATCAATTAGAACATCTTAAATTTCTATTAATTATTGCAAGAAAGTTTTTGTTACTATTGATGCAATGCAAACAATCAATTGATTCCATCTCCACCTTCCGTTGGACACCGCCACTTAACCTATCATTTCCTTTCTTTTATTGTAATTTAATAATTCAACTGCATATGCATGCAAAAAAAATTAATTTAATTTTTTAAATTTACGCTACAATTTACTTGCATTAAAATTTTTTTGGTTGGCAAGTTTTTCCGGAAAGAAATATTACCTTCGCAGAAACACTGGCTGGCCTTACTCATGTACACAATCTCGAGCCATTCGACTGTCAATTCTGCATTTCTGCTGTTTTTGCCGTAACCAGTCGAGTTAGTTATTTCTGCCTGAAGGGATCTTTGAAACCACTAGTCGTGTTTGGTTGTTGACGTGGCTAAACTTTAAAATATTTTGAATAGTCTTGTGGCTGTAATACTGTTCTTTCCAGTATTTCGTCAAGTTACTAAAATGTCTAGAACAATTGCGATTTCGACAAGCTGCATTTTTGCCTTCTTGATGTTGACAAACAAACTTGAAGCAGCCGCAGTTGGTGAAACAGCTTTAAATCCAGGAAATTTTTTAAACATCTTATCATTGATTTCAGAAAATTTGCCTATTGAAGATAAATCTCTAAATGAAACAGTGAAGAATTGTCCAAAGCTCTGGACTCAAAAAGAAAAAAACAATGAAGCAACAGGAATCCTTGGATCATTCACTGAGCTTCAAAAGCTTTGTCCAGAAAAAAGTAAAAATTCCTCTCTTGTCTGTAGTGCAGCCATTTGGACTTCAAAGTATGTTTGCACTGCAAGCCTAGGAGACACACGTCAACTACCTGATATCCGAAATTTGAAAGATCTGACTAATGTAAGTGATTTGTGCAATGCACTAGTTAGAAATGCAAATCTTACACAAACACTGTGCGGTATTGTTAAAGATAGACTACTGAAAACAACAAGCAATTCACCAGTGCTTAAAGAAAAACTTGACAAAATTTGTAGCTTACCTAATGAATCAGATAACTGTGAACAATATTGTAGTAAAGAAAATCAAAACCTCTGTAAGATTATACTCCAAAGCTTGAGGACAATTGTCTTTTGGGAGGAAAAGAAAGAAAATCAGTTGAAAGAAACAGTTGCCAAGGATGTAGAAACAGAATCAACACCCACAGTTGCTGTTAAAGCTGCCTTCAACCCCTCGCCATTAAATCAGAATTTGACTGAAACACCAGTTGTCAAACAAGATGAAGATCAACCAATTCAAGAGGGTAATAAAGTATCACCAGCAAAAAACATTTCTTTAAGTACTCCAACACTATCAGCCACCACCACCACGACTTCTACCAAGATGGACACCGAAAAGAACCAATTTCCCTTGATTCCAAAGGCGTCTTCAAGTGAAGTGCCAAAAACTACGAAATCACCATCGACTGTGTCAACGGTCAGTGACCCGCCATCGTTGAACACAGAAACAACAGTAACAGACGAGGACTTTGGATTGGACGATAATTTTGGATCTGCCGACAAACCCCCGATAAAAACTGCTGATGAAGATCCACAATCATATGAAGTTGGTGACGACATGGACAAGGAAGAAAAGGGTATGGATAAACAAGACGAAAGAATTCCAGTGGAAACGCAAAAGACTGTTCCTAGTTACGATCTGCCGTCTGAAATCGATGGTGACCCTATCAACACACACTTTCTTTTCTATTTTATTGCCTTCGTTATCTTGTCTGCCTGCGGATATCTGATGTTTATGCGTAGGAAATATCTAATCGCATTGGTGTTAGAAGGTCGCTCCAATTCGAGTAGGAGACGGAGCAGTTCCTTGCGAGAACGCCCTTCATCAGGGAACTATCGTAAATTGGTTAACAATCTTGAAGAAGCCATAACATCAAACTCTGTCAAAAACTCTAACGTTATATATTAAAAGTGAGGATTTGTCGATTTAATTAATGTATAAAGTACGAATATGTAATGGAATAAATTGGATACAAATTTCGTTTCTTGTTTAATCTAACCTCAGTAAAAAATTCATGATTTTATGCTGTGAAGTCATTTGTTTTAAATTGTTACACGTAGTTTATATATATTTAAGTTAAAACAAATTTTATTAACCAGAATGATAGAACACTTAGTCAAAAATATAATTTTATTACAAATAATTTATTTTCATACAAATTAACAATTTGCACAATTTATTTAAAATGACAACATTAAATTTCTGCTACCTTCATGTTACGCAGTCTGCAACATTCCAGGAACACCTAAAGAAAAGCAAAACAGTGTTGACATAGAGATAATAATCACTCATGCCATGTTTATTTTTCAAAGAACTCAGACCCATTTTGTCAACATATAATTCAGATGACGAAAAAATTGTTCTCCTCACAGTTCATAAAATATTAAATAAACGTTAACAAAAATATCGTACCTAGAATGAGTGAAATATTCCAGACCACTAACACAGGACAAACTGAACCTAAAACAATAAAAAAAAAATTAAGCTGATGAAGACGATAAATTTTATATTTTTCCATTGGTTGTGTAGCTCAGAAACATTTTGTCAACAATATTTTCAGATGACGAAAAATTATTATCTCATCACATGTCATATCAACTGAATTATTCAAAATGAAATGTTCATACCTTAAATTTTTTTTGGTCTGGAGTACCCTCTATTCATATTCGTAAATACGTCAAGTGCGACGACCTCTGGCTAACAGACTCAAATCTGCCAGGAATATGGAACCTGTTTTAAACCCAACAAAATAAAATATCAAAAAAGGTTTTTTTTTTTATGTAGATAGAAACTTAATGATCATTTTAAAATAAAATGATTATTCAAGTACTTCCAATTTAATGTAGCAATACCGCGAAAGGAGATTAGATCATACTGCAATTTTAATCACCGCTCAGGTAGTGCAAAACTTATATGAAATTGAAACAAACCTACCATAGAGGAAACCCATGAGGCGTTTTCAAGTGTTGAGAGCTGATTAATGGAATAGTTCAATCCTGTTGAAAATATGTTGCAAAAGAGTATTATTAGAACCTGACATTTTAAAAACTTAACACCATGATCAGTGACATCCGCAGCTCAGTCCCAATTTGTCAACAGTAATTCAGATGACGAAAAAATAATTCTCAATCATTGCTTCAACAGTCAAATAATAGTTGAAAAAACTTACATTTCACTGGACTAATTGATGCTGCCGTAGAAAGATTTCAATGCTATCTTCTTCGGAATCAAGTATGTCTGAATAGATAAAGGAAGTAATTACAAAATCTCCAATGGCATGTTTCAGAATGATACACTTGAACTGAATTATTTCATTTGAATATAACAATTCAGTCTTAAACTTTCAAAAATAATAAAGGGCTATATAAAGTACATAAGAAGTAAAAACCACGTGGCTAAACCGACTTGATGGATTTCTCTTGATTCTGATTTCTCTTAATTTTACGCGACAAAGATATTAATGAAAATCGTTACCAACTTACGCATTGGATTTCATTCCACGTTGCTTTACTTACAACTAATAAAAAGGCAGACATCATGACAGGGACAGCCACCATACTTGATAGTTCCTAAGCGAGTATTTTAAAGGAACAAAGATGTCGTCTGATATTAGTTCGTTTCGATTTCAAACGGCATCACCGCATGAGCATGACTGCCGCATCAATGTTTGAAAATTTATAATTTAAGCTAAATTTTTTCACATTAATATTTTACACAGTATGTCAGAAAATTCTTCTTAAATTTATGTAATCTAAAAGAAATTAAAAAGAAATTGTATTCTTAAAAAAAAATGGCAATTCAAAAGAATAGAGGCAATTCATATCGCGGTTTCGCGTGTCAATTGTTTTGATTCGATGCCCGCCATTTTCTCTGGTTTATGTCATATTTTGCGTTGTCTGTATTGTTGAAAGTGTTTTTTCCCAATACGCAATACAAAGTGGATTTTGTGAATTAGTGTGTAATTTTTTTTAATTTTTTTTTGTGCTAGTTAATTGCTACGTATCTTGGTTAGTATGTGTAGCAATAGAGCAGTTGGACATCCTGCGTTGCGCATTCTCCGCAAATGCGAAAATCTCATTTGTGTCCAAGTTGGTCTGTGTCGCCTACAGCGTCTTATGTAAAAACCTACTTTTTTCTCGTTAAAAAAGTTGTTTTCTTACCTATAACTTTGATTTCCCCCTTTTTTTTCCTAACAGTGAATACTTTATTCATTTTTTATTACCTTTTTTGTTTCTATCCCCAATTCAATCTGGTTAATTTTTAATTAATTACAAAATTTAATTAATTAATAACAAAATCATACATAACTATAGTCGATCAAACATTTTATTGAAATGAGACATAAAAAATTCACATAATCCAGTCAAGAATACGATTCATAAACAGATTTTAAACAGAAAATTATGCCATCATGCTAGGTCGGGCTTCTGTGGCTTCAAGCTTATCGTTCACACTTGCGAATCCAGTTCCACCCTGAATCAACATACGAAATAAAAAAATTAAATTATCACTGTTATAATATGTAAAAGATAATTATCTTTTACCCTTTGCAAAGTAATAATGTCTTTTTCTTTTAATTTCTTGCCAGTAAGTGGGTGGATCATGTCTTTTTTAATCAACTTTTCGAAGCATTCAGTTGTTACAACATCACCACTAAAAGATAACAACGCAGCAAGCGCATAAAAGAAAATTAGAATACATACACCATGACTCTGAAATGCTTTACTTACGTTGGTTTCAAAATTGTACAGGGGACTGAATTACTCAGAACATCTGAAAACAGAAAGTGATATATTTGATTGATGTAGGTCATGCTAAAGAATATTGAACAAAAATAAAATAAAATATGATACCTCTTGTAACAGGACACATGTAACGAACTTGGCGACTTATGAGAGCTTTTCCACGTTCGTCATCGTCTTTGGGGGCCAGAGTAAATTTGACATCAATTAGATCTTTGATTTTCAAAAGTTTTCCACTAACTGGACAGTAAATTTCTGTAGATGGCTTGGGAACAATGATTGGTTTTGCATCTGGTGTCATAGCTGGGACCCAAAAACTAGGCAAATCCTTTGCCTTTACCCCTGCCATATTAGAAAGACTACCACTGCTAGTAGATGGTGTATTCTCAGGCATACCTTCACCTTTCTCAGTAGCTGAAAGTAGCAAAATGATAAAATAAATATTCATATAATTGTGTTGTAAATGAAATTGTTTAAATCTTACCAATGAATTTCTCCACTTGACTTCTGTGGGCAGCAGCCTTCAACTCATTTTTTTCATTCTCCTCTCGTTTGTTTTGTTTTTCATACTCTTTCTGCTGTCGGAGGATTTCTTTTTTTTTGGCAAGGTAGTATTCTAAAATGGCTTCTTTATCAAACAAATAACCATCAGCACTGTGGAAATTTAAAAAAATGTTATTCAATGTAAAAAGCAAACCAAGCAACTTATACGTTATACCTTACGACAGGATTTCGGCAAGGTTGTAGGGTTAATGAGCAACAGTCAAAGCCTTTGATTGAATCTTTACTAAACCTTTCTGAAAGAGAGCCGTAACCAGATGCTTTTGCATCCCTTTTCTTTTCATGGTAGGTATACACACTTCCAGCGGTCGAATTTCGGGCATGACGTGTCATTGTTAGAAGAATTATTTGTCAACTTTAACAGCGTTTTTGACAAAAACAATGTCAGGTTGTCAACTAATATGGGCTGAAGATGCTGCCCTTACGCCACCAAGCGGCAGAACAAGATAATAAAATTGTATTTTCGAATATCACCGCCGTGTGGCCGAATTGCACATGTCAAAAACTCATGTGTGCTATTGTATGCTGCCGACAATTAATTAAAATATTTTTTTCCCTCCAAACTCGAATTGATGAACAATTTTTAACATTGATTTAGTCATAAATTCTTTTGATTTGCTAATCTGTACCTGAGACTCACTTACAAGAAATCAGTGTTAGCTTCAACTAAAAATGGGGAAAAATGGAATACCTGCTAGGTTAGTACATCCGTAGGAAAATTTCTTAGTGCCTTAAAAAGTATCAGCTAGCAGCTAGCTGCAGATTCCTATTAGTTGTTCACTTTTAGGTGATGTTTACTTAATTGTTATGATCATATTGCTTTTTTTTCGTGTGTCTAGATGGTTGGACTATCAATCCATAGGACAGGAAATACGAGGAGTTCCAATCATTGCCTGCAAAGTTCCTTTGAAAGAGGTACGAGTTTAGTCTTGTTAATTATTTTGCTGATTAAGATGAAACTAGAATCTTCTCAATAATTTCATTATTGAGTTTGTTCAAACAGAGTTACAGTGCTACTTGTTTTTACTTTTTAGTAGGGCTTTTTTTTCAGTCTGATGAATAAGTTCGGCTGATTCAGCAACAGCATTATTCCCTTTCAATATTTCTGATTTCTAATGTGTTTGGTAAAATCCTATTTAAGGTTATTGTGTTTTTTTTTTAAATAGATTGACCCAAACTCCATAGATGGCTAAAATATGTAACTTGAATCCAAAGAGGGAAAATCTAAACCCCTTTTTAATACCACATTTTTAGAGGGGAAAAACGATTCTGACGATTATAATGACTTGTGCCTATGATTCTTTTGTCGGGCACGACATGTTAATTGTTGAACTCTGCGGGAGATTTTTAACGCCTATTTCATCAAATTTATCTTTGGACGCGATGTCAGTTCTTCTCTGAACCATTTTGAGGTTGTGTTTTCGTTTTTAAAGATCTATAGCTCGAGTAATTTCCAGCCGAGTTCTCGTGTCCGTAGAAAGAAAATGTTGGTTCGATTTCCCGCTGAGATTAGAATCACATTTAGTGAGTAAGAGAGAGAGTCCAGTGTTTCCAAGTGATGCGCCACCTAACGACGTGGGCTGCTCTTGGAATGCACTCTCGGTGGACGACGAAAGGGATACAGAAAAAGGAGAGATGAAGTCATTGCATTCCACCCTGTCACTGTTAGGAAACAACATGAGCCAAAAGATGGGAACTCGTCCGTCTTTTTGTCTTCATGTTGTGATTTATGACTTGAAATAGATGCATGTTTTCGCTCCAATCCTGGACAACATCGATCGTGCTGGCACGTTGACCGAGTCACGGTGCAACGCCGCCAGTTGTCCCTCGTCCACCACCCCCTTGGCTTTTCTCAAAAGGTACTGCCGGGCTTCCTCATGCAACTCTCGATCGTTTTTTTTTTCTTTCTTTCTAGCAAGTCTGACCATTGCAGAGGAGTCATACGAGGGATGTCATACAAGGTGACAGGTGAGGGTAAAGAATTGCGTTGTTGTTTACCCCATTGGGCACCTTCTTGTTTCTTCCATCTATTGTGTCGCGCGACAGACGATGGAAGACGAAGAAGGATCGCACCGAGGGTAGCAGTGCCCTACACCGTCGGGAGAAAAAGAGGGAAAAAGAGAGGGGGTTAAAGCAGGGATGGAAAGGGGATGAAAGGGCCATGAGAGAATAGGATGTACAGATAGAGAAAAGAATTTTTGACTTTCAATGAGGTCTCCTTGTTGACTTGATGGGGGGGCCGACACAGCCTTTTTTACCCAGTTGACCGTCTCTATATGAAATATCCTCTCCGTTTTTCTCTCGTCTTTGCCCCTCCGCGATGATTTCTTCTTTCAGTTGTTTCACTTCTCCTCGGCCACAATTGAACCATTAAACTTAAAAAAATAACAAATAAAAACATGACGAGAAAATCGGTTGATGCGACTCTTGATCATCGATAGCTGATGCGGATGATCCGGCTTCGAGATAATCCTTTGGCTAAATAATTTCACCTTGAAAAAAAGAACAAAACTGAAAGTATCAGGTCGTTGGTTCTTCATTTTATACCCACGAAAAGTGACACTAGGAATGCCATATAAGTTTTGAAGTGGCCGTTCTTATATGATATTTCCTGTCTCGGGCTCTCCCTTTTTGTGTGGATGTGCTGTTTTCTGGGGGTAGGGAATGTCGGAGAAAAAAAAAGAAAACTGCATCCAGCGGAGGGGGTTAGAGACATTTGGTCAACTTCCTGGTAAAATAAAATATAAAAAATGAAAAAAAGAAAAGTTGTGCTGATTTGAATCGGGCCAACAGGGGGTGTGGGTCATTTCCCCCCAGCAGCAGAAGCCATCTGCTTTTCGATCAAGTATCTTTTTCACTTTACTATATATTGAGCGTTGTAACTATAACTTTTTTCCCCGTCTCTGTCCTGTCCCTGTTGTTTAGTTTAATAAGACTCGTACACCGTAGAGCTACCTCCTCCCGTTTTTTTCTTTTTCTTTTTACCCCGAAACAATAAAGGGAAAGAAACCTTTATTTTTCCCTTTTTTGAACCAGACTCTTTTGTCTGATCAGAAGGCAGTGAACGATAAACCCCTCGTCTCACGTCAGTCATTTTTTTGGAAACCTTTTCCCCAGCTCAAACAAATTCATTTGAGCCATTCCAACGGCAGCAGCGGTGGCGGCCTACACTCCGGTGAAACAGTAGACGTCTTTGAGCGCGTGCCCTCTTATTTCACAATGCCTGTCTCTATTAGTTTTGACGTAACGATGATGCCCGAGCACGAGCTACTTTTTCATTCGGAGGGAACGCATTTATTTCATTTTTGATTCGTTTATTTTTTCCTAGCGGTCGACTCGCGTTGAAATTAGATAGGAGCATGTGCTTATAGGATATTTGAAGTCTCTGCAGATTAGATTACCCCCACAATGAATAAAGTAGTAATAACAGTTTATTTCTTTTGAAAAAAAAAAAAAAAAAGAATTTTACTTTTTTTTTTTTTTCTACACTGAAACAACCAAACAGTTGATCGGATGGGACGTTGATAAAATAACAAGCGATTGTTGTAGAAAAGAGAGAGAAAGAAAAAAAGGTGCGCGCTATGGGTGGTGCTGGATGACAGCTGCGGTCCACTGCTGTGGAAAAACGATCTATATTTGTATTATCATGTGTGTGTGTGTGTGTATGCATTGAGAGACAAGAGAGAAAGGCCAGCAGAGACTGGGAGTGACTAATGAGCCTTCTATTCTAGTAGTTGTCGAGAGAGAGAGTTCTTTTTTTTTTCTCTTCTCTCCCCTTTTCAAACAAATGTCGAAAAGACAGAAGGGGATGCCCCCCCATGCCATCTGCAACGGACCCCCATCTGCCCGTTGTTTCAGGTTGGCTTCTGCTCTCACTGGAACGGCGTCTATCTGATGGATATGAAAGATCATTTAGCACACGGTCCGTTTGGCAAATTGACCTACTGGTCATCTTGTGGAACGAGACGGAGACACTTTTTGTTTTTTCCAACCCATGTATGCATGGTATGTGTTGTTCTACAGAAAGGGAACGCTAGACGGACCTGGACAACCTGGGTGGTTTTTTTCTTTTTTTTTACTCGAATTTTCCTAGGGGTGTCCCAGTCATCAGTTATTGGCCCCCTATTCGGTTTGTGCGTAGTTGTAGATGTTTTTGGCCAAAAAAAATGCGGAGTGGCTGGAAGGGATCGGAAGTCATGCTGGGCCAAATGTTTGTTCACGGTGACGTTGTGTGACTGACGCACGCCGATTGTTTGCACGATTCAGTCATCGCAAGCAAATAGAGGTGGGTAGGTGCAATTGTACAGTCAAGCAGTCACGCTGCCACCTTTAACCAATTACTTCCCCTCAATCTCTCTCTCTTCCATCGCCGTTTTTTCTTCTTTTCCTTCCTGTGCCCGTCGTCTCCTCCGATTCCTCCCGAAATGAAATATTGTAGCCGTGTAGTCGTTGCAGCCCAGAGGGGAAAAGACGCGGCCATGCAAGTCGGAATTGTGTGTTGCGCATTGCTGCGTTATGGCAACGAGAGAGAAGGAGAGAAGACAATGATGGAACGATCTGGCCCGATAGATGATTGGTTATTTCTTATTTCTTTCTCTCTCTTGCAAGGTGTATACACCAACCAAAGGTTTTTATTTTGCTCGCCAGCTCGTTGGAGTTTAGCTTCTTTCTCTCTGCTGGGTTATGTAGTATAATATTGTATGGATATATCTTGACTCTTTGGATGTTGTTGTTGTTGTGTGTGTGTTGTCAACGGCGGGACATTTAAATGTCCCGCCGCGCACATAGTGAAAATTTCAGGCCCTGTGTGTGTTGTAGCTGGGAACATCTGTTCGATTGGAGCCCGGCAGGAGGGCCTCGCGCGTTCCTCTTTTATTTCTCTCTCTCTCTCACTCGCGCAAGTTCCCAAAAGGAAATCTAAGAAAGAATATCCATTCCTCTTGAGAGAATAACAGAAAAAGAAAAACAATCTTAATTTCTCTTCATATTTTTCTTTTTCTGTTTTCTTTCTTTCTTTCTATTTCTCTACGTGTCTTTTGAAAGGGAAGACGGAGGGGGGAATGTTGTTACCCACTAATAAATCGCCATCAAAATAGAGCCTCGACCTAATTAGAATTGTAAATGCGCACGGCGATGAACTACTTGCCCTGCGACTTTTACCAAGAAAATACACACGGAGATCACATAATTAATGGGCAAAAGAGTTATACTACACCCGAGAGCCGAGCGAAGAGAAGAGCTGTGGGCTTTTCATTAAGGGACTTTCTCCCACCACCACCACCAACTTGCCAAGAGAAGTTGCGCGCCTGTATCGACAAGAGGGGCGGTCTTAAACAAGCTTTAGTTGATGAAGCGTTGACTGTGGTCGAATTGATTAGTCAGAGGAGCAAGAAGAAGAAAAAAAAAAATAAAGAAGGAGAGAAAAAGAATTGGGAAAGAAAAAATAAAAGAAGAGGGAACCCTATAGGCTCCTAAGGTGAGTTACGAGTCGCTAGGAATGTCCATAAAGAAAATAATATCTACGAACGTAGCTAGAGATATTTTTTCTTCTTCTTCTTTTCCAGTCAAAGCCTCTCATCCCGGGTGGGGTCTCCTCTTCTTCTTCTTCTGCCCTTTGACGGTTGATAGCCGATTAGTTTGATTGACAGAGTCAGGGGTCAGATGACACAACCGCCGTCGCAGCCCCAAAAAAGACCCCATTGATTTTTCTACAGGCAACTTTTTTCGGTCGTGGGGCACCCCTGGCGCTAAAGAGTCCTCTAATCGGCGGATCCACCGGCTGATTTTTTTTGTCCCTCGTCCTTTTTGTAAGGCCTTTTACCTTCGTGTATACATAAAGACTTTTGAGGCGAACGATGGGGGTCTCTCTCTCTGTCAATTCGGTGGGGGTGTCTCGTAATTCCTCGGCCTCGTCGGGCTAAATTAAATATGATAACGCGCCAGGAGAAGGACTATAAAAGAAGCAACTTTTTTTTCCCCTTTTTCTTTTTCTCTCTCTGACTGGAATTTGGTTCCTATTTTTTTTTTATTCCCTTTGAGGTGGAATTGTAGTGTATGTTGTGTGTGTGTCCTGGATGGTGGGGGTAGTGTTGCATCGGTCGGAGCGACTTGCGTCGGACGGTGTAGTCGCACAACTATCAGTCGGTGGGTTTTCCTTCTTCTTTCTTGTCAGTGGGACGTCTTTCCTTAACTGTAAAATAATGAGCAAAATGGAAGAAAAGGAGGTAATAATAATCACAACCGACTCTCTTTTTTTTATAGGGTTGTGTTGTCGGGTTGCATTCAATGCAGCCTAAGCGTTATCTGTATTTTTATTCCTTTTTTTCTTCTTCTTTTTCGGGTGGGACCGGCTCTTTCGTGGGCGGCACACGGTCACGTTCAAGTGTTTTTCTCTTCTTCATTTTTGTTTTTTCGAGATCGGACGAGGCAGTTGCGTGCGCCGCGCAAGAGGAAGAAGAAAAAAAAAAGAAATGTTTTGAGCGTGGAGGGGTAGAAATGAAAATTTGTTTATTTCAAAACAACAATTCGACAATTCATCCATTGTTGACGACGAATAGAAAAGAAGAAGAAGAAGAATGCCTTTTTTTATTTTCGGAAAGAAATATTATTTTAAATACCAAAAAAGGGGGGGGATGATGAAGATCATCTCGCGTCGGTCAGCCACACGCCGCATCATTTCCATATTGTTCGAGGCATAAACTATTATTATTATGCCAGACAACTCAGCTTTAATTTTTTTTTTCTTTTTATTAAAAAAAAAAAGAAAAAAAGTTGTAAGAGAGATTACACGTCAGATTACATTCTCTCGTTCTTTTATAACTACGGAGATTTTTTGAGAGGAGCCACATCGGGAGGGAGTCGTGAGGAGCAACTTGTTATTGACGCGCAGTACAAATCGATAACACGGAATCATCCGAATCGGTCATGCCTCATGCATTTTACCTTGTTTAACGACGGCTGAATTTGGAAGGATAGGGGGGGCCCTGTTGTTGGTTGTTGTGAGAGACGAGAGAGAGACACACACAACAACAACAACAACACTTGTTCGACTCTCCACATTGTTTGTTGTTATAGTCTTACTGCCAAAGAGAAGAAAAATGTTACATCTCGTCTGGTCTTTTGGGTTCGCTCAGTTGGCTGCTTGATTTAAATCTTCGTGTGCGTAACAGTTTCGTATAAGAAGAAGAAGAAGAAGAGGGAGACAGACAGAACGAAAGAAAGAAGAAGAAACCGACGCAGACAAAGTGGTTTGGCGGCGGCGTCCATTTCTTTTTCTCTTTTTCTCCCTTTTACCCATTCGTTCCCTACTAGACCTATTAGACTTCATCATGTCTGACGGTAATTCGGCGAGACTCGGGTGATGCATCGGCCGACTGCAATTGACCGTGCCGTGTTGTTGTTGTGTTGTTGTTGTAGTTGCTGTCGTCGGGGCGAAGAGAGAGGAGAAGAATAAGAAGAAGAAGGAGGACACGAAAAGGTTATAATATTTTTATAGCTGTCGTGAGCGTCGGTTATGAGATATAGCCGCCTGTCCGCCTCCTTCATTTTCATAGCCCAAGACACCCGAGCGCAAACGAATTCCGAGAATTTCCCAGAAAGACTCTTAACGCGGATATATGTTGTTGTGGTGGTTGTTGGTTGTTGTTGTTGCGGCGCTGGCAGCAGCAGCCCAGGAGCAAGCAGCCTGGCTGGCCAGTGTTTGCAGCGCGTCACTTTAGTTGTCTTGTCGACATTTACTGGCGCCGTCTTGCTGCATTCCCCATGATGGATTTTTCCGCCAACCAAACCGACCGCCCGACTCCACCCACTTGCAGCGTACAGACCCGCAACTTCACTTCACCTGTACCTGCGTCCCGTTTTTCTTCTCTTCGTTTCCTTCATTTGTCGGTGCGTTCCAGAAAAGACGACGAGAGGGTTACGAGTTTCTTTTCTTCTTTTCAATTCTTTCTCACGCTTCATCCATTATTGAAATCTTAGGGTTTCCCTGGAAGTTGAATCCCGTCCTTATAGCCGAGAAAAACCAATGCGAAAGAAAACTCTCATTTTTCTCAGCTCTTGTTCAAATTGAATTCCGTTTGCCTCTTTTTTGTTTAAAAAAAGGCCCCCTTTCAATTTTCTTCTTCTTCTGGTGGAGAAGTTATCGTTCTCGCTGACGTCTCTCACCGTAGATTATGCAAATTGTAATTGAGGAGATGTAGAGAAAGGCGGAGATGAGAACGGCAACTATTCACCCCCACCGGATCAATTGATGACGACGTTCCCAATAGTTTTTCCAATGTGATGTAATAAAAAACCCCGAGTCGAAATACGAGAGAGAGAGTGGGAGAGTCCAGGGTGGTGCTGTGCGTAATCATTAGTGAGGAATGAGCTCCGAGAGAGAAAGAGAGAGAGAGAGGTCAGGTGGAACATTTTCACCTGGCGTAATTGGCTAGATAATCAATACGTTCCGAACAACAGCAACATCAACAACAACAACCGCAGCAGCAGCAGCAGCAGCACAAAGGAGAGCAGAAATAGAAGTGGCGTATGCAAATGGACCCGTGTCCCCTCTCACCTTCGGTTCATTTTTGGTGTTGTCGGCAGTTTATTTTCTTTTTCTTTTTTTTTCACCCGACCGAACAAAAGAAAAAAAACGAAACAAAAAGGAAAGAGAGAGAGAAGGAAAATTGTAATTTGTTCACGCGTTGCGGTCTCCTCCGTGAGTTGGCATTCGAGCCACGTACTGCGCCGCGCTCTATTGCCTCATTACGACTCGTTTGTGTAACTGCCAAGTGTGAGCAATCAACGTCAAACGAGTGAGAGATTGAGAGAGAGAAACAAAAACGAGTAAAATAGCGGCCCTTTGATATAATAACTGTTCCCCCTTCTTTTCTTTTGAGCTTTTTTCCTCCTTACGTGTGAATGTGTTGTGACACCTTTTGCCAATTGATACATCCTGGTATATATATATTTTCTTTCTTTTGCAGGACTTGGTTCGCTATAAAATCAAACGGGATCAATGGTAAGGATTTCGGTCGTCAAAAGAGAAAAACCAATTTGAAAAATCCCAAACGAAAACTGACAAATGTTATCCGTTTGTGTTGTTAGGTTCACGCCCGAAATTCTGGTGGAAAAGGTGCCCAACGTCGGCTGCATCGTCGATTTGACTGCCACCGATCGATACTACAATCCATCGGTATCAATTTCATTATTTCTTTCCTTCTTTTCTCCCTATTTTTATTATTTCTTTGTTGCCAACTTATGTAATAACTGACGAAATTTATTCTTTTTCTTTTGTAACTACATTTTTTTGTTTTTTTTTCCTTTGGTGTGTTTGGTTTCTCGCGTGCGTGTAGGTTTTCACGGAGCGCGGTATCCACCACGCCAAGATCTTTTGCGAAGGACACGTCATCCCGAAGCCCACGACAGTGCAGAGGTAAGCCAACAGTCGATTGTCTTAATATTCCGCGCAGATGTAGTATGTACATTATATCTATATATATCATGCGTGCCCGAATGCTAAGGTCTAGGATCTCCTCCTCTCGTATTTTTGCGGATGCGGGTGGATGCGGTGTCGAGAGAATCTCGTGAGATTTTTCCCGTCTATAATCCGCGAGGAGCTTTTTATTTTTTTTAATGGCTTGGCAAGGCTGTTGCATAATTTCCTAGACAAAGACGGACATTCTCGAGAGTTGAAATGAAGAAAAAGAGAGTTGCCAAGGCAAAACGGTTGGACTACGTGTGCACAGGCGGCCAGGAGCCGAAAAGGTTGGCGGGCGTCGTGGCGCCACCAGTCGCCGCACGTGAAAGGGCCGGGGCATCCATCACAATCTATTACGACTCGGAGGGGATTGTGTGGTGTGCACATAAACAATACATCTAATACTGTAGACATCACTTTTTTTTTCGAAGAAGAATAAGAAGAAATAAATAATAACTCTTCAAAAGAGTCTGGCCATTTTCAACGCGCGTAGTTTTGGGGAAATCATCAAAACTTGTATATAAGTAAAAGAGTTTCATCAGTTCTGGGTTGTGTGTTGGTACCGGACAAGGGCGCCGGGTCGGGTGGTAATTCCCACCCGCCCATTTATCTCCTTTCGATTGCTTACAATCAATTCTGTACTCGGTGAACTTGTGTCGGCACTAGATGTGAGATAGTGCAGCCGAAAAAGAAAGAAAAGAGAAGAAAGAAAAAATCAATTTTTCTTGTTGATGGAATGTGGATTGCAGGTTGTCAAAGTGTGAGAATGGTTTGTAATGCGGCTCGTGATCCGGCTAATCTTGTAGTAGGTGATGGTCTGTAGCTTCTTTCTCGTAGACGGACGGTTGGTTTTTTCCCAGGGATGGCGAGTTTCTCTGTATGTGTGTATTGGTATGAAGAAGAAGAAGAAGGGAGACCAAATGAACCTGGCGATATGGTGGGTGGCTCAGTTGAGAAATGTTATGTGTGTGTGTGTATGGGAGGCGGATTGTTGTAGATAAGCACCTCGCGCTTTTTTTTCCCCCTCTCTCTCTCTCTGGTTTCTTCTCGTTTTTGATGGCCATGTTTGGTCACACAACAAGAGAGCCCAATGACGCGCTGGTGATCACCTTCTCCTCTTACTCTGGGACGTTACCATGGCCAGCAGAGTTAGAGAGAGAGAGACCCTTCTTCTTCTTCTTCTTCCTCAGCGGGTTATCGCGTTATAAACTTGCGCCCGGTTGTAAATCAACATTACACCGATCCGGCGTGTTTTCTTCTCATTGTTCGCACTAACGCCTCTCTTTCTCTCTCTCTTTTTTCGTCTGTGTGCTATAAAGGCCCCCCCTCAAGTTCTTCTTCTTCTTCTTGGTGGAAGAAGAGAGAGCGGCGTGACCTACTCGATTTTTCGGCATTTCTCTTGTTGTATAAACAAGGTACACTCTTGGCCCCCCCACTCACCCACCCTCTATCTTCGTCGTAGACACACACACACACAGAGAAAAACCGAAGACGAGATGAATCGCTCCGTTTTGATTACTATAAAACCGACAATGGCCAGCAATTTACGACCGCCGTTGCCGGAGAGTCGCTCGATTGCGATTGTCGTTTCTCTCTCTCTCTCTCTCCCTCGTTCCTTCGTTCACATTCTCACTGACTGGCGATGTATGATGCGACTATGACTGTCACTCTTTATTAGCGATATCCATTTTCCTCTTTTGACTCGAAAGAAATATTATACACAAGAGAGAGAGAGAGAGAGAGAGAGAGAGATGGGAATGCGATTCACTATCTCATCTTTTTACTGGCCGGGGCTAGATGGTCCTCTTGAATTTGTCGCAGCCGGTTGCAAGTTACTTTTGTGTGTATACAGGGACCCCACGTTGATGGATGTTCACCTGAAACATTGTTTATTATTAGCAAACTAACCGAAACTTGTCTTTTCCCCCAATCTTGATTTGACTGGAGAAACTGAAATTCTCGTTTTGTTTTGTTTTTTTGCCTGGCACTTTTTTTGTTGAAGGGGGGCCTCCTGGAAATGAATGGTGAGAGCCAGTCGAGTGGACAAGTATCCCTTTTTATTTTAAATTTTGTTGGAGTCGTTTTTGCCCGGACCTTTCCACTGTTTCTCAGCATTCAGGATATGTCTCTAAAAAAGCGCAGTAGTAGTGACGTGTGTCCACGAGGCAAAGAAATTTGTCGCGCAGGTGATGACCAAACATCGGGTTTTTCTCCTCCTATCTCTTGTCTTGTAACTTGGAACTGTTTTTCTTATTTTTATCTGTTGGTGTAAGCGCCGAAAACAGATTTGTTGCGTCCCCTTGTACATTCTCTACTACACCCCCCTCTTAATTCTTTTGCTGCTCTTTGCTTGCACCCCCTGCCGTGTCTTATTTGTCCAGCCCGTCAGAGTTGATCAGCCCTCAACAACTTGACGTATTCGGTACCGTCCCTCTTGTCTTGTCCCTCCACCTTCTTCCGTTTTTATAGTGTCTTTTTTTTTTGGACAGCTTTTTTCTTTCTTTCTTTTACCCTATTGTTTCACTTTTGGAAAAAAAAAGGAAACCAGCTTTATTATATTCTTTCGGGATTGATCCTTCACTCTCGAGACGTTTTTGTTTCTTTTCCCCCCCGTTTAGGACGTTTTATTGCTCGGGAAAATCCCTCCGTTTCCCGCTGAGTAGGTCTTTATTATCAGCAAGAGAGAGAGAGGAAAAAGGAAGGAAATTTTGTTCTTTTTGATTGTCTTTTTTCACTTTTTTTTTAGACATTTCTGGTTGGGTTAGATGATTAAAGGTTAGGTTGAAAGGTTAAGTATCTTCTAGCGGATTTAATGACTCCTCCCTCTCTCTTAAACCCACGGAATTACAGCCTTTAATCAGCTCCACATTCATTGAATCGTTTCATTCTTTTTTCCGAACCGGACGGGATTGTGAGCTATTGTTGAATGAAAAATTGTTCCACAACAATTTTTCTCCTGGGAGAGGGGAGAAAAACTCCGCCCTTTTCAAATGCCATCCGAAATAAACAGAGATAGAGAATAGGAGAAAAATAGTTGCTGTGTAGCTTATTCGCCTTATTGTTTTCCTCTTTTATCCTCGTCTTTTTTACTTCTTCTTTATTTCTCCCCCGGAAAATGTTTTGTTGGTTCTTTGGCTGCTCCTGCTGCTTCTGGCGGTCCATCCCGGGTCCCTTTTTTTTTGTTCTCCGCTTTCGAGTGTTGGTATTTATTTTCGTATTTCTTCTCGCATACAAGAGAGACTAGAGACAGAGGAGCCACATTAGAAAAAATGTCGCTGGTTTTATTTGTCGTGTTTGTACTCTCTTGTCTTTGCTCCGTCAATGCGTGTGAAGAAACTTGTTCTTTATGATGGACCCCCTACCCGGTTTGTTTGAACTGAACGCCTTCAACTGTGTGAGCGCTGGATGGGCAGTACCCGGTAGGTAAAAACTTGGAAAAAAGAAATAAGAGGCAACCCCACACACAGAGACGCGCGCACTGGAGAATCGGAAGAAACAACACACACACGTCCAGCAACCAAAAAATTAAAAAAAAAAGGAAAAAGAATATAAAACAAAGTTGAGTATTTGCTCAAGTCTTTTGTCTCTTCTTCCTTTTTTTATTTTATTTTCCACAAAAGAGAGAGAAATTTCTTTTGGGTCCCTCTCTTGTCTTTCAGGTTTTTAACTGTTTCTCTTTTGTTGGGTGTCGTAGTCCAGTGGCTTGTCGGACAAATTGGGCACTAAGAATTCCGCTGGATCGCGGGACCAGCGAAGAAGAGATAACCCCCTACTGTCGGATGAAGTATATATGCATATACTATTTGGTTAGAGGGGGCTAGAATAGAGGCTTTTTTTATTTATTTTTTTTTTTGTTATGTGTGGTGGTACCTTTTTTTTTCTTTACCATGTTCTCGCTTTTGTTTTTCGAAAGACAACTGGGGCCCCCCGCGAAAGGTTGGAAATCGTCCATCTTTCGGACCCGATTTTTTGGTTTTATGTCTAACTGAAACACTTTGCCGTGCATTTTTGCGGTAATTTCCAGCTGCCCCCTGTGTGGGGGTGTTGGGCGAGAGAGAGAAAGAGATGGTGCGGTTATGTTTCTAGTGCGAAGAAGAAGAAGAATCATATAAATATAAGGAGGGTTTTGTGACTTCTTGTTGTTTTAGTGTGTCGCTGGGGCGGAGTCGGAGAGCCGGAGAGCTGAGGGTGCGAGTGTGTATATATAACACCCGCCGTGTGGCTTATGCGAGAAGCGAGAGATGAACAAGCATGATAAACTGAAAAATAAAGAAGAAAAAGAAGAAGAAAAAAAAAAGGTATTGGTATTTCCAACTTGTACCTCCACCTCTGTCGTGTCGTTGGGAACACACCAAGAGTTCGAAAAAATTAAACGTAACATGGGGGGGATGAAATCTGGAGAAGAAAATGCCAGGCCCCACACCAAGTTGATTTTTTTCTTTCTATACGTCTGACCCGTCTCTCTCTCTCTGGTGTCACACAGTGATGGGGCCGCCCTTATTCATATATTGACTCTAGCAGAGCCAGCGCCCGCTATGGACACTGTAGTTATATTTAGAAGGTACGAGCGTAGTATAACAACTACTACTTCTACTATAACATCGTCACTGCATGAGCGCTATATCGTCTTGTGTGTGAATAGAGGAAGAAGGTAAAGGTAAAAATGGGAAAATGCAAACCCATATGTGATGAGCTCGGGAAGGAATGTTCGTTTTCCCAGCCAACACCCGGGCTGCCCGGGCTCTGCTGTTGCTCTCTCCTCCAGCGCCGACGAAAAAATTTTGAGGCCTATTGAATAAATATTTCCGCCAGGTAGATGTTATGTAGGAACAGGGCGGCAGTTTTCTTCTTCCCTTTTTCTTTTTCTTAAAGTTAAAAAAGAAAAAAAGAAGCAGCAGCTATAGGGATTCGATTGATCGATTCAGAATGCCGGTTGTCTTGTGTGTGTGTGTGTGTGCAGTGTAACGCTGGCTGGGCCCGGGCTGTGGCTTGGCCGTACATATGCGCAACTGGAAACTTTTATGTCATGGCCGACACATTTATCACGTGATTGGCTTTCTTCTCTTCCTCGCCCTTTCCATCGTCGAATTCCCGTCGTCTTCTTCGCCCAGCTTTTTTCTTGTGTCGTAAAATTTTTCAGGAAATTTATTTCTTGTTTTTCTTGAAAGGTGATCTAATGTCCGCATACAATTTTCTTTCGTTCTTCTAATTGCCGTCTTTTGTCCGCCCTTTTTGGTTATTGCAGATTCTTCCAAGTCTTGGACGACTTCTTTCACAGCGTCCACTCCCGAGGTGAGCCTCTATTTTTACGACTCCTTATTTTTTTCTTTTTTCCAAACGGGGAATTACCGTTTGTCCAGTCAACAAGATTTATCGTCGCTTTTTCTATTTTTATTTGACTCTCTTATTTTATTTTTGGCTTGTAGGCAAAGTTTTGATGGTCCATTGCACGCACGGACTCAATAGGACGGGCTATTTGGTATCGAGGTAAGCCGCTAGTCCGTCGCCCACAAATCGGGGATGACAAGTTTGAAATTTGGAGTTTACATTTGTCGTCCCCCTTGTTTGTTTGCGTCGTATTTTTTTTACACTGAAATATAATTTTGTGTCATTTTGAACAGATACATGGTTGAACGGAGAGGTATTCATCCTGAGGCCGCCATTCATGGTATTTTTCTGTTTTGTCACTTTGTCACTGTGTTGGCGTCCTGTGTTGGCGTAGTTGTTGATCTCTTCATTTATGTTACGTTGACCTCTTGTTTGGCAGCTTTTAACCGTGCCCGCGGTCACTACATTGAACGCGCCAACTACCTACAAGATCTCCGTAAAATGAATAGTCGCGTTTGTCGCAACCCGGTCCCGCTTTTTCAAAAAGGGTAACGACGATTATCTTTTTCATTTCTTAATTCCCTTTTATGATCATCTTCGATCAGAATCTGAAATTTTAATTCTAATTATTCTATTCACAGCGCTCCTCGGCGCGTCCATCAGGAACCAACTGCCGCCAGTCACGACCGCCCAACTTCATCTAACGAACATCACTTGGCCGATCAAAGTGGCCGATCTGGAACTCACGATCATCCGCCGCCTTTCCCTGACTACCATCAGCCTCCTCCGGTTGCTCAAACGTACAACGAACGGCCTTCGTTCGTTACTCAACCGATCGAGAGGCATCCGACTGGGCCGAGTCACGGCCAGCAACAGTTGAATTGGAGACAAGGGCCGAGCTTCGGTCCCCACAGTCACTACGCGGACCTTGTCAACAGCCAAGGTCGAAACAACAGCCCTTTGCCTCCGACCGACAGTTACAGCGCTGGCCATCAGCGCCCAGCCCAGCATCCCTATGCTCCCGCACCGGTAGTGCCTTGTTCCGTGCCAGTCCACGACTACTCACAGCCTCCGCCTCCAATAATCAACAAACTGCCGAATTTGAAATGGATCGTGACCGACAGTTTTCCTGTCCAACTAAATAATAACTTGGGCGATCGACCCAATTCGGCCAATCGCAGCCGAGCAGATGACCACCACCATCATTCGGCCTCCAGGTCTCAGAGTCGGGGTGCTTCGCCCGTCGACGCCGGACGCCGGAAACCGAGACGCAATCGCAGCTCTCCGCCAGCAGCTTCGTCTTCCTCCGAGCAGCGCAGAGAAAATCGCCAGCGTGATGATCGTCGCCAGGATTCCAAGGTTCATTCTCATTCTGGCCGCTCCAGTCATCGAGATCACCCGTTTGATCGACCTGTTAATTCCTCATCATCTTCTCGCCAGGATTTTTCTTCGGACCAAGGAGCGCCCGGTAAAAGGGAGCGCTCTAGACGTCGTCGAGATGCTGGGCGATCGGCCGAGCGCACCTAATGAGAGATCACCACCGCTATACACTCTGATCACGCCCGATCCCTCCGCCTCCTGAGAAGAACTTGGAATTGCCTTTTTCCTTTTTTCCTTTTTTCTTTTGGTTTCTAAAGAAAACGGATTTTTATTGCCACTTTTTCAGCTATTTTGATTTCGGTGCGTTTCTTTTTTTTTTTAAGTAACCACGACTACTACTACCTTGTGTCAGTTTCAAGTGTCAGAGTGTCTTTGGGTTCGAGCGTGTCGGTATATCCTATAGCTCTCTGGCTTTTAGAAATAAAAGGAGAATTCTTTGGCCAATAAACAAATCCTGGCGGGTTAAAAATATCCCAAACACGCGCGCGCGCCTTTCGTATGATAATTTTATTTTTATTTTCCGAGAAAACAAAAAAAAAATTCGGTGTGAAATTATTCAACCGTTTTTCCTTGTTTTTTCTTCTTTTTCTAGGTAACATGTTATTGATCATGCCGACCTTGACCCGTTGGCTAAGCGGTCCACGAAATTGCCTTGCCAATCTTTTTCCGACGCGTACGCCTCTGTCTTTTGTGTGTGTGTAATTTTAAACGAGGCGAGAAAGAAATTCCTGAGCCGTTTGGTGGTGGTGTGAACTGGTTGATCAAATCTGCTCTCAACGATCGACGGATGTTTCTTCTTTGCAATTTAGTTTTGGCTGGCTGGCCCTTTTTCTCGCCTTTTTTTTTCTTTTTCTCTGACCTCCCGTAATTACACAGGACCGGACCCGACAACCTTTTTGGCCAATGGTGGGCGGATTAGAGAGAGTCTGAGCCCGGCTTGGCTTGGTCTTTTGCTAACTAACAAATCTACACCCAATTTTCGCTGTTATGTTGGCCTCGCTAACAAGGCCCCTGTTTGTTGTCGGGGGGAGATTTGTCGGGAGAAAATGGACCGTGTTCAAACTTGCTACCTCCTCCTATGGTACCGAGGAGAGAGAGAAGAAAAAAACATGATTATAACTCATGACGATCGGCCATGAATTTTCAATGCCGCCTCTTTTAAGCGGATTAGATTATATGGCGAGAGCAACACACCACATCATCATCATCACCACCATCAGCTCCGGCAATGTGTTACCTTTGAAGCTTTATTTTTCATTTTGTTAAAGACCAGCGCCGTTTACCTTTTTTTTTTCTCTAGTCGTTCCGGGTCCGCCAAAAAAGAAAAGGAATAAAGAAAAGAAAAGGGTTTCTTCTTCTTTTAAAATCAAAATTCTTTTTCTATTTTGCCAGACGATGGATTTTTTTTTTTTCTTTTCTTTTTTTCTTTGGTAGGAAAAGCCAAGGAAAACAACAAGACAACCCGTTAAATACTAAACTTGGTTGTAGTCGGGCCGTTAGAACCGGGGAATGCGCATTGGCAATTGAATTGGAAATTTAGGGTAATTCACGCCGAGAATAGAAATGAGAAAATCCCTCCCGACGGTTCGGAAAGAAAAAAAAGAACACAACACTGTGGGAGCCGTGTTCAACACGTGACTTGACGACCGCATATCATTTCCTTAACGTTTTATTTCTTTTTTTTTCCCCCAATTGATTCGATCCTTATCTGAAATTGTTTTGTTCACGTCCCAGATCGTTTCGGCTTTGTTTTTTTTTCACGACCGAAACATTTTCCGTTGGACAACGACCTGCCGTTTAATCCAGGAGAATCGACCTTGAACTCGTCGATAACTGATCATTCACGTTCATGCAGATCGCTCGGCCAACACGGAATGCGACGCTGGCCCTTATCGGTCAGTATTATAGGCGCACTGAAACAAAACCAGAAAAATGAGTAGGTGATGCCCAGGTGGAAACGAGGATCGTATCTTTTTTATTTTCGACTGGAGAGACGGTGGCGGCGGCGAGAAGAAATCGGGGTTAATCGTTTGACTTATTTGAATGCCAAACACAACCTGCCTGTATCTTTTCATCACATTCACGTTTGTATGTATATATATGAGAGGCTGACACCCGACCCGTTAAATTTCCTTTTTTTTCTGTTTTTTCGTCAAGGCCCAGGAGATCAATCAAAGGACTTGGCGTGTCTTGTCTATCGGCCATACATGGGAAATTGGAAATGGTTAACCACCGAGTCCAAAAGAGAGTCAAATAAGAAGGAGGGGGGAGGGATCAAGACGAATGACACGTATGTACGCGCGCACATCACCTGTGTTAACGGTCAATCGATCCGCAAAAGGCTATATTTTACTTTTCTTTTCTTCGACTTTCTTCACTTCCTTTTCGGCTGCCGATTCGAAACTTTTTGGGGCGGTGGCCGTCGAATCACTTCTGTTACACATTTCCGATCGGACGAATAACTGATTCAGGATCTTTTTTTAGAAGGGAAGGAAAGTAGGCGTCACGTTGGTAACGTTTCTTTTTTTGTCCAGAGTTTTTCACTAATCGTCTGGCAAGCAAATGGTCGCGTCCAGCTTTTGATATTTCGTGGTCTGTGTTCCTTTTCGACGGCCATTTTTATTTTTTCGATTTCTTTTCAGGGTGGAAAAAAGAGAGAGCGGCACGATCGAAACCCCCCTCGATCACTTTTGAATGGAAGTGACCTTTTGACCCGTTGCCTTGATATGAGCCGCTTCTCTTTTTCTTCTTCTATCCAAAAAACTTCTTCTCGTCTCTATACAACACACAGACATACACATACGAGGAGAAATAAAGCATCAGCGGAAGGAGAAAGGGACGTAGGGGGCGGCCCCCGGATCGGCGGCGATGGATTGTCACCCGCGATTTTGTACACTCCCTCAAAAAAATAGAAGAAGAAAATTTTCCCTTTTTTTTTCATTTCTTTTCCCCTCTTCAAAGTGGGGAAATTACTTTTGGCTTGAGCCGAAGGTATTTGTAAGAAAAAAGGAAGAAGGATAATAGTATAATATAAAAGAAGAAGAAGAAAAAAGGGAAGCCAAAGAGCTTAAGGAAATGTGAATTGAAGCCGGGGGAGGGCCAGCAGCACAGAGAGAGCGAGGGATAGATTCTAGTAGTAGCAGCAGCATTATAGTACGTCTATAGTAGACACACGCGCACTCTTGACAACACACACACACACACAGCTATACAGTTACCAGTGTGTGAAGAGGCAGCCAAAGGTGGATAAATAGGAAAGGAGAGAGAGAGAGAGCCGGACGATTATCCCTTATAGGAGCGGACAACAATAATATAAGCGAGACTAGCTCTTCTTGAATCGAATGCCTTTTTTAGCGCCCCCCACTCCTTTTGAAACGAGAGAGAGATATATATTTCCAAATGCAGCCGTATGGTAAACCCCCGTGCACAAGAGACAGAGTACATAAATACAAAACCACAAAGAGAGCACATAGGTAGATGCTATATAGATTTATATCTCCTTTCATTCTATTCGTCGAGCGTTTAGGTTTAGCCATCATCGTTAGCGTGTACTACATTTTAATGATCGTCTTTTTTTTTCTTTTCTCTTGCGGTCGTAGAAAAATTCTTAAACACGGGGTTCTTACCAGCGAGAAAACCGAAATAGAAATAAATCAAAAATGTACTCGAAGAAGAAGCTCAGGTACACACAACACGCTATAGGCCTACACAAAAAAAGGGGGGAAAAGAGAAAGGGCTAATGAAGTTCTCGACTTGTTCCGTATAGTAAAGTAGCTACTACTGAAATAAAAATTTAAAGGTGGGTTTTGTATGTGTAGTGCTTATGGAAGTGTGCGAACTCGGCCATCATTTCTTTCATCCTTTTTTATTCCGGAAATCTTTTTTTTTTTCGAGCAGTCCTTATAATAGATTTGTTCGCAACCTCCAAAGAGAATGGGGCATAGCCAAAATCCGCCGTGTTTGTCTTTGGAGAATTACTAGAACGCCACCGTATATCACGTTAACACGGTATAACGGCTTGTAAACCCGTCATGGGATAGAGTCTTTTTTTTTGTTTCTTTTTAATCCGACATGGTGATTTACACCTTTTGCTTCCTGCAGAGAGAGAGAGAGAGGCCGAGCTAAATGGGAAAACAAACTGCGATAGTCCGCGTCCACCAATATCATAAAGAGCCTTATAACCCAACCCCAAAAAATTGCGCAACTGCAACAACAAGTCGTAACCAGTTCGCTTTGAATTGACCACGTAACGAGGATTTGTCAGGATCAAGGACCCCTTAATCAATTAAACAAATATGCAATTTAACCTTTAATCTTTCAGACTGGTTGTCTCATTTTTTCTCAGTGACCTACTGTGTCTCACACCCACCAACCCAGCTGAAATGTTGTTGTTGTTGTTTTTTGCACCCGCGTCAGAAACACACGTTGTCAAGGGAGTGGTGGGGGCCAAAAAAAGAGAAACGGGCGAGAAATGGGACGGCCCTTTGTAACGCTCGAGCTGTGCATTATCTTTCTGCGTGAAAGACTCTCTTATACTCTCGTCGCTGGTGAGTTGGCGATTAGACAAGGACGCCAGCGCAGCACGGCATAGATACAACAGCAGGGCTGTAACAGCCAACCCCCACGACACGGGGTCGTTTGCATATGTCCCGCTAGTTACAACCGAAACGGATAGAGACACAACCAAACAATCGAACTGATAAAGAGAAGAAGTTGGCGGACGACGAGAGGGGAGAGAAGAATCAACCGATAGCCCCAGTGCGCTCACACCCGCCAAAAAAAGTCGAAATAGTTTTGACCTATAACTATATAACCTATCACGTGTCGATATAGACACGGACTCTCACGACCCAGCGTGTGTTAATTTCCCCACGGTAACACGGGAAGCGCTTTGTGTTTGACGTGATGTAATTTAAACTGTCGATCATTTTGCGATTGTTGTTGTTGGTGCCTTCTGATTTTTCTTTTCGTCTCCGCACGTCATTGAGATCAAGGGCTTTCGCTCGAGCCGGGTCCAATCCATTTGGTTATTATCGCACGAGGCCCAGAGAAATAAATTGACATGTTATTTGCATTCGCTTCTATTTGACAGCTTGGATTTCTTTTTTTCATATCGCCTGGAAGCGATAAAAAGACGGAATGCTCGCCATTGTGTGCCCATCTTTCGTGTGTATAGACTGGGCGACCTGTGTGTCGAGGCGGCATATTTTAAATGAAATCATAATAATAAATAAATAAAGAGCATCCGGATTTGCATTGAGATTCATCTATCCGGTGGGGTTAGCGGCCTTTAATAATGACCAAATCATCGACGATTTTCAATGGTTAAAATGGGAAAAAAGATTCCTGTCGGGGATGGTTGTCAGTCACATAGTGTGGCTCGATGGGTGGTCTATTCGATCTGTGTGTCCGCTGATAGAATCGCACATGTCGCACTGACCTCCTTGTATTATTCCCCTCTCACTTTTTTATTATTATTTGGGGACGGCTTGTTCGTCTCAATGTCACATGTGTCCGCTGGATGGGTTTCCACTATGGACAACTCAATGGGGTAAATGATAGGCATGAACTTGAGAACCAAATGGAGATCTATCGCTTCGATTTGCCATCATTTTGGGGACACTCCATTTGTCCGCTCTATTAGCTCGATGCGGAGAATCCGGTTTCTCCGATTGATACGCTCGATAGACTCTCGTAGAAAATTAAAAAGATGATACTCTGGTGGTGATATGTGTTCAACAATCGGCTCTTTTTATTTCTTAGAAAAAGGGATAAGTAAAAAAATAAAATAAAAAACAAGGAGAAGAATACACGGACTGGGGAATGTTTGACATGTTGTCAGGTGGAATCGGCGCTGGTGCCAAGCGTTGCAAATCGTCGTGGGAAACGACGAACGGAATACGAGAAAATTCAGTTAAAATACAATCGTATCAAAATGCGGAAGATTCCCCTACAACAAAAAAAAAGGAGGTACCCAGAAGAGAGAAGAAAAGAAACCAAATGGGGAGTCCCCGACGAGATGGACAAAAACAAGTGTCAAATTCTAATTTGAATCGCCCGCTGCCGAGCCGCGCCGACAGCCCAGAAAGAAAAAAAAAAGAGGAGCGAGCGGCCCATCAGAAACTGATTATGTGCTGGCCAGTTTCTCTTTCTCTTCTTCTTTTTATGTCTAAGGTTGCCGATAATATTTCCATCGATCCGCCAAAAAAATATAAGAAACTCGCGTGTTTTGTCCGTCTCCGGGCAGCTTGTCGATGGGTCACCAAAAAAAAAAAAAGAGAAAATAACAAAAAGAAAGAAGGAGGTCTAAAAAGGTTTTGACTTTTGCCGGCCGCAACACACAAAAAAGAAAAAAAAAGTCTTTTGAAGGTGTTAATTCCCTGGCCAAAAGAGGGTTGTGATAGATATACGCTCTATGCAAAAACTCGTAGCGGGGGGGTTGTAATGATGATGGCCCAGCTTTTTGACTCATTCAAATCGGAGGGGGTTATGTGTGGTACCGCATATTTGGGGTCCGTTTTCTGCCCGTGTGCGCATTATTTGATAGTTCCCCAGTGTTTTGCCATCCGCCACAAAAGGAATGTCTACACGTACACACTCTTTTTGGCTTTGGAACTTGCAACGTCTAAACGTGTTGCTAGCGATATGATGGCCGTGAAGGAAGAAGAAAAAGAAGAAGAAGAAGAAGAAATGAGAATTACAACGAAGACAAGACGAATAAGCTCGCAGTAAGTAAGTAAGCAGGGGGGCTCTCACGGTCCCTTGAGCTAGCTGCTGACGTTGTTTCCAAGCTAGAGCTGCAACATGGAAAAATAATACAAGGAAAAAAAAATAAAAGAGCCAAAAAACACTCTGGCTGGGCAGAGCAGCTCTCCACTGCTGCTGCAGCCAACACGGTACACACACTCTTCTTTTCTCAGCGCATATCACAGCGAACACACCAGCGTATGTATACGTGTACAACAACCGCCCCGCCGGTCGTCGTCGGGTGATGGATCGCCTTCGATCCGGCTTGGAATCGATGTCGACCCCCCTCTTATACACCGGTACGGTACAGCAGTACAGGCAACCAGCAACATAGCTATCTCTCATTCTTCTTCTTCTTCTTTCCCCCCTTTCTTGATATTTATTTGGCTGTATACATGGCACTATATAGAATCTCAAATTTCTTGGGTCGAAAAAGAAAATCATTTTCGACCTGAATTTAATTTGTTTCTAGGTTCTTTTTTTCTTTTAAATTGTGTCCGATGTGTGACGTTCCGGTTGATTATCGAGCCTCGTTTGCGCTGCTGGGCTCAGAGACATACCCGACGACAGCCGTGGGTAATTTAATTGAGTGCAGCAACAACATCTGTTCCACCAGCAGTGCTGTGTCCGGCCCACATTAAGAGATATAGATTATGGTTCACTGCGAGTCTACCCGTTGCACTTTCCCGGAAGACCCTGCCATGTCGCCGCTGTTGGAATGTTTCTATAACGTGTGCTGTGCCTTGTATATCCCTTTTTCGAGTCAATAAGGATCACCGGTTATTTTTCTTTTTCCCGTTGAACAAGTTTGATCTTCTCACGGTTATATATAACGGGCCGGGCCGGGCCGGGCTGAGAGAGAAGCCCAAGCCCTCGCAAAATGGATTCGGCTTTTTTACTCTCAAACGTGTACAACCGGTAGTGCTCTGTAGTATATCTAACGCTATTATATTAGCTGTTCTTTCTTCTTCTTCCGAACGGACGGACACGGACGGATTTGTATAACATGTGTGGTATTTAGGACTAGAGAGATATGTATATGAACAGCACTGCTGTTTAAATCTGGTAGCACACGAACACGGTCGATCGCCCGTGAGACTTGGAGAACCGGCGACCGGTCATGGAGCTTGAAATCAAAACAAATTCTAGCGTGATGTAATGATTGGTTTTTCTTTTTTGTGTTTCTCTCATTTCCCCTGATTTCCCTCCGGTTTTTAATGCGTTTTATGATAATATATTTACGCCGTAAAAAAGAACCAAAAATAAATAAATAAATAAAAAAAAAAGGAATAGACATAGTCTACGTGGTGTTACACTCTCTCTTCTTCTTTTTTTTCACGTCTAGCACTACAACAGCCACATGATTATTCATCGCCCTCGAGACGTCGACCTGTTTCACGTGCGGCTGCTGCTGTCGAGCGTTCGCCGGATCACAGCCGCAGTGGAATGCGCCAGTCGGAGTCGAGTCATAAGTCTTTTTTATATACATGTAATAACCCCATTACAAAGTCAATAGACCCATTATTTAAAAAGGGGGGAAGAAAAGAGATAAAAATACGAGTAGGAGGATCGAGAAGAAGAAGAAGAAGAAGCAGTAGTCCGGGAGTTATATATTACACGCATTTGATGGAGATGAGTCGAAATAAAAACAAATCGTATCTCTGGAGCTCGTCTGTTGAACGATCAAACACTTACACTAGCCTACTACTACAACTATTACCTTGAGAGGAGAATATTAGTCTGTATATTATTATTATTTACGTTTGAATACGTCAATGTGTACATGATCATGATATATTTATGGCTGCCGGCTCTATGCTGTGTATATCTATTTACAAACGAACCGCGGCCATGACACACACGGAAAATGTGGTGATGTGCAACAATAAAAACACGGCAGAGAATATGTAAAACATATATAACAGAAATAGGGAGGGGGAAACTTGCTGGGCAATCAAAATATTTCCAGGTTGAAAATTAAGCGTGTTATTTCAAACCCCCCGCTCTTTTTGATTGCATGTTTTGTTGGGTGTGTGGGCGGGGGGTTTTCGAAACTTCATGAAAACATGTGTGATGGGACATTCCGTTCTTTCTAAATACGATTCTTTTTATAAATATATCGCTCTCGCTTTTCATTGTTCATGAGATTCCCACCGCTGCTGCATGTATGGAAACAACAAACCGGGGAGAAGAGAAAAAGAAATGGAAAAAGTTGCGCGTGTCATTGGCCCAACATTAGCAAAGCCATAACCGCTGATTGTAAATGGGACCGACGAGAAAATGGGGGGGTCAAACCCTTATAGAAAGGGGGGAATTTCTAATACCCCAACAGTGGAGAAATGTATCTCCACTTTGTATTTTTGTATTTTTTTTTTGTCTTGTCTCGGCCCTTTTTTTTCGAATTCAACATCAACATAACCGCGGTCGAAAGGGCCGAGAAGAAGAAGAAGAGGACGCGACGACCAGCAGCGCGTTGATTAATCGTTGTGCAGGTGTTGCTACCCGACAGCTTTTGGGGGTAATCAATGTCGGAATCCTAGAGGGGAAAAACGAGCATATAAAGAATCAAAGAGGCAACCAAAGGCACACAAAACATTCCATCTGCGCTTCGTAATAATAATAATAATAATAATTTCCTTTTTTTAAGAGATTGGGAAATGAGCTACGCTGAGGAGCAAAGGCGACCCCATCAACACGCCGGCCCAGGGTTCAGACACAAGTTGCATTGTATATCATACGTAAGAGCCCATCAGAGAGAGAGATAAAGATGATTAAAGAGTGTGTGGTGTGTAGTAGGTAGTCGTACAAGTATAACAGGCATCGTCGCCGGCTTCGAATCCTTTTATTTCCCCGTAAGTTTTAAAAATAAACGCAGCCGGTAGCTGTTTGAATGCGTAGCACAGAGGATCGCTCCCATTATCAAACCCATATCACATTTATTTTTATTCCCTCTTGGTTTTCAATTGTGTTTCGGTCTTCAAGTCAAGTTATCTGAACATTGTTATCATTATCTGCAGTAATTATCTGCTTGGGGTCGATTAATAATTTCTATCGATCGATATCTTAACTGTAACCAATTAAAAGATTAGTGTCGTCTGCTCTCAGCTCTCGTTTTGTTTGTTTCAAAGTTTCGGAGAAAGGGACGACGTTCAATGTTGTAATTTACAAAGAAAACGGAACGATAACTTTTTGGGAAACGTGTGTGACTGCACGAAAAAAAGCGTGGAATAGTATAACTAATAAAATTACAAAAATGTGGTGGTCGTGTCGTGTTACTGATGTCGCGACTCTCAACGCTCTCCACTTCACGCTGTTTTTGGCGGGTAAATAAAATTAGGAATACAATAGAATAATTTGGGGAGCTCAAATAAAAGAGTTAAACATGTTCTAAATGTGTGTAATGTTGGTTTCTGACTAGCATTTGCCATGTAACAAGCCCCCTATTGATGGCAGTTTGTTTTCACTAGGTAACCCTTTCCTATGTGCTGATTTGAGTCCTGAGCCAGCCATCGTAACAACCACATGTGCAAATTTTGCTTGTGCTGGTCTGTCATCATCCTGGTGGTCACCTGTCATCAGCAGCAACTCATTTCATCATCGCTTGGGTAATATGATTTTCGTTACTACTTTTATAAACCTGTGACTTGTTAGATATTTTGATGATGCTTGCATACATACAGTCAATTGCATGTACACCTTAAATTCTCCCGTTTATTAACAATTAGGATACACCCACTGTCTCATTTTCAACTTTCCCTTTTTCACTTGTTGTTTCTGCCAATGTTTTTCGTAACCCATCTTTTATTTTTTTATTAGATAAACAGCATCCCGTTTCATTGGAGAAACAACCGATGTCGTTCAAGCTACGGATATCTTCTTCCTCTTTCCTCAAATCTTCTCTGTCCTCGTGTACACCCATGAGAGTGTGGGGGTATTCACGAGGACACCCTTTTCTCTAATTCCGCCTAGTGGATTCAACTTCTCAGCGGATGGATGGAGGACTTGTGGATGTCTGGCCGTATTTCCCAGGCATAAAGGTAGGACACATTTCTCTCTATTCTTCTTCGACTATTTGATGGCGTTGGTTATAAATAGTTAAATAGTAACGGAGTACGATTATTCCTGTGCTATGGGGTTGACTGAGACTGTTTTTGTTTGCTCAGTCAGGATGTTATTTTACCAGGATGTTATTTAACTCGTTTATAGAACGACTGCAGATCAGGCTTGTTTTGTACCTCACAACTTCTGTTGGTAAATTCGGAAAATATTTTAACTTGAAACACTTCGATCAAAGTGCAACTGGAAAATTTGATGGCCAAGAGGGCCCTGCCGCCACACCGGCACCTCGTCATTTTATTAAATGATGAACTTATCTGCCTACGATTTTGTTACTCTATTAAGAAATCGAGGGGCTAAATTCTTTCGTTGGGACTGGCTGTGCCCCTTTTCGTGACTAATAGTCAATTGGTTGCTTTGAATATTTCTCTCAGCTGGCGGTCGAGTTCTTCTTCTTCATTTCTCTCTTGTTTCTCCCTTTTTGTTTTGTCTTTCTTCGCTTGTGTTTTCCATCGTTTTATGTAAAGTTGCCGTTGTCGGCAGCAGTGGCGGCCGTGAGAAGAAATCTGCCGTGTGTCTGGCTTCGGCGGCCTCCTTCTCCGGTTCTCCTCTTCAACTGTTTGTCGAATCTATTGACGCCGAATTCTATGGCCGCCAGAGGCCAACCGAGAGAGAGAAAGAGAGAGAGACTCTACATTATAGAGAGAGAGAGAGAGTCTCCGTTCAAAAAGTGTATATACATATCTATCTATCTATTCCCGGCGTGTCACGTTGATCTGAGGTGCACACGTACAATTCAAATAAGATCGGAGAAAACTTTTCCTCCCCCGACCAGAAAATCTTCTTCGTTTTTTCTCGGTGTGTCTATTTGTGATGAAACGGCGGGAGTGTGTGAGATGCGATGTGGTTCCCGCACTATTGCCGCCGCCAAACGATGTTACAAGTAAGCAGAAAAAGAAATAAGAAAAAGATTCTTCTTCTTCTTCTTCTTTCTCCCCTCGGTCGCAACACCGCCTCGCCTGGACCGTGTGTGTATGTCTCGTTACCCGCGACGAGGCTTCAAGTTTCACGGCTGGCCGCTAACCATTTTTTTTCTTCATTTTTCGGTTCATTTCCAAGTCAAATAACAAACAACCAAAAAGAAGACGAAAAATCTTTGCCCCCAAGAAAATAAAAGAGAAAAAAAAAGGAAAATAACAAATAGGGAAACTGTACAGACGGCGGCGTCGGACGTCGGCAACAAGGTGGAAGGAGAAGTTGAACGCGTGTAGGCAGGGTCTACACACACTACCTGTGACTGTGTGTGCTGGTGCCTTATGGTAGACATGAGCGTCATCACGTGGAGTGTTGAATAATTCACGCAGAAAACGAAACAAAACTCTGCGTCTCGGGTCCATTTTTGAAAAGAATCAAAGAAAGAAACGAACGAATAATTGGCAAACGGTGCTAGATGAGATGATGTTTCTTCTCTCAGCTGCTGACAGACACCAAGAGAGAGAGAGAGCAGCTTGATGTTGTTGTTTTTTTTTATGCTAATTGTTTTCAATGTTCCATAAAAATAAAAAAAAAAACAAAATTCAGTTGAATTGTCTTGGAAGTGGGCGCCAAGATTGTTACGACTCGCTAGTCATATTCCTTCATCTTTCGTGGAACGGCTGGATGGCGTCGGAAGATTTTTATTGAACTGCAGCAAAGAGACGTAAACTTTTTTGGCGATAAGAAGTGAGTGAATAGATTATCATCATCTCTCGGTCCCCAGATTTCCGCACGCGTTTTTCACGTTGTCTCGTCGTTCCACCTTAACAAAATTTTGTTGTTTTGTTTTGTTTAGTTTACGTAATATCATGTCGGGACGCAACAGACAACACCGTTCGGTTTTATTTTATAAAAAATTCATCTGCACACGCATAGTGACAAATCGCTTTCGTTCCGTGAATAATTCGCCGTGTGTTTAGACATTCAACAACAACCAGAAATAAAGGAAATATCTGTTGGCAATCAAATTTTGGGAGAAAAATGGCAGGCGCCGCTAATAATCGTGCGGCGGGGTTACTATGTCTGCGCTGAAAATTGGCTTGGAATGTTTCGCATATTTTTTTTTTTTGTTTTGTTTGATTCGCAGAGTCGTCGTCGCCGGTACCGGTACGTTCCCGCGGTTGTTTCTCTTTTAACAGTCGTTCTCTCATCTCTCTCACAGCGGTCGACATTTGGCAAACGTTTTCTCAGATCCCAAAACAAGAAAAAAAAATCATATCTAACATTTCAGACGTATATAACAACAACAACAACTCAGCAACCGAATGAAAAGAGAGAGAGAGAGAAGAGTTGTATGTTACTGTTAAACTAAACTATCTAAATGGATGCGCGCATGTATTTATAGAAGTTTTGGAAGGTCAGCCCAGCGAAAAGAGGCGATATCGATTGCGTCGTCGTCGAGCCCCGATAGTCTCGGGGCTTCAAAAATACCAAAGTGCCGCGTGATGAGAGGCAATCAGAAAAAGCTGTACAGTCCGAAAAGAGGCCCCGAGTTTTTCTTCTTTCAGTTCGACTGTCCGAAAGTTTCTCTCCTTCCTTTTTTTTTCTTTCGGGAACGACCGAGACTTCTTATGAAGTACGTTATTTTTTTTTCTCTCTCGCCGGCTAGTCGTCGTCGTCGTCCCCGTGTAGCTAAATATACATCTATATATATATACACATAACACATGCAGTATACATAGATATATATTTCTATATATATATAATCCAATAAAGCGACGAGCCGTCAAATAAATAATCCAATAATGGTTTCGGATCACGGCGGGGATTTTTCTTCTTTTTTCCTTCTTTTTCTTTTTTTCCTTTTAATTTTGAACTTTCGTGAGGCCGGGAATAGAAACACAAAGTAGCTCTCTGGCTGGCCGAGCGATGGGCGAAAATCGCTTCTTCTTTGATTTGCTGCTGGACGCGCGCTCTCATCGAGAGGAAAAAGAGAAAGGACGGCGTCTACACCGGCACAGTGTCCGTCTGTGTGTGTGTGTTGTATCGGTGATGATGTATTCACCATTTCCTTGTATGCTAATGAATTCCTCAGTCATTTTGTAGACACACACACATACACTCGCAGGGCTCTTATACATGCACGGGCTATTTATTCCTTTTTTTTCTTCTTTCCATTTTTGGGTTTTCGGGGGGGAAATAAACGACGCGGCTTCTTTTCTCTCCGTCCGTTTTCACAACGGGAAAAAGTGGCTCTTCTTCTTCTTCGATCAACAAATGAAAAAGAGAAACGAAAAAATAAAAAACAACCCAACACCGAAACACACACACACACACAACAACAACGAAATAATCAAATCAAATGATGGGGGGGGGATATATATTCCGTGTGTAGCGCGTTGATGTGAAACGTCAAATACGCGAGACGGATCGTCACGCGTCCACCGCCGCCTTTTTTTTTCTTTCTTCTTTCTTTTTTCTTTTTTAGTGCGTGTTGTATTTTTTTTTTTCTTTTTCCTTTCGGTTATATAAGGAAACCTTTTGAAATCGTATTTTTATTTTGTTTGTTTGCCTTTTTATCATCTCGTCGTCTCATTTGTTTCTTTTTTTTCTTTTTTGATGATTTCAGTTGAAATTGGAATTAATGAGGCATTTTGATGTCGCACTTTTTGTGTAGTATTTATAGCCGGGCTCGCATTTAATAGCACACGGCGTGTATAATTAGAGATGTAATATTCGCCCATCAAAAGACGCATGTAATTTATTTTCGGTACATTTTGACTAGCTGGGATTTGTTTGTTTCTATCGCCTTTTTTGTTGATTTGTTTTTTTCTTTTCTTGGCACGGGGTGCCATGGCGTGGAATGTTTTCTCGATGCGCTTTCGCGGAAATCTTTTTCCGCGAAATCGTAAAAATCCCACTCAAAAGGATCTAGCGGCTCGTATAACGCCAACCGATCTTCCCCCTTGTGTGTGCGTGTTAAACCGATCCATCACGGCGGGCGCTCCGAAATTCTTTTTATTTTTTTTATTTTTTACTTTCTGATAGTTGCCAATGCTGCTGATCAACTGCACGTAACGCATAGATAATCAAGAGGGGAGGGGGGGGAATCAAGAGAGGAGGCAGCTACGTGTTCATAAAATAAAAAAAAACTGTTGTTCGTTAATCTGCTGTCAAAATTCTAAATGCAAAATTCCCCTTTTTTGTTTCCCCTCGACTAGGTGATAAAGTCCAGCCAAAATAGTGTAGCAATCCGAGCATTGTGTGACTTGCTGGACTGGGCGCCACGTCTTCGGGAAGAGTTGTCTGTGTTGAATAACACGATATAGTACCGCACTACTTGTCCAGTTTGACGACGCAGTCAAAATAAACTTTCCTATGGAATTCCTGGGGTTTTTCTAGAGTCCCTTTCGATTGTCTGAGCTCTTGTGCAAAGTTTACTCAATTCCAAAGTGAAAAATTTAATCTGCCACTGGTTCAAATGTTTGGAAAGGGATTTACTGTTATTCACGCCTGTACAGACTGGGCATCAGTGGGGCGAACAACTGCTGGGCCACCGAGACAAAGTATCTGGTACTTTCTCGTTCAATGGGCGACGACTATCCGAAACTATCGGGTTTTTTGTTTTCGGGTTTTCCCGTCACTGTTTCAACATTTCCCCCATTATCAAATGTGAAACTGTGTAACTCTACTATCGCAACTGCAAAGGACGAAAATAGAAAAAAAAAATATTTACAGGTCCAGAAGGCTGAAGGTCGTACGATAATGCCTCTACGCCGTGATCGCGATCGTTCAAATGACGCAGCCAACCGGAATGGGCCCAAAAAAAAAAAAAAACGAATTCCACAACAAGTCCGACGCTGGTGCCCCGACGCCTGGCCGTCGCGACGGGCCGGTCGTCAAAATTTTCGAATGAGCTGTGACTAAACGGGCAGCTCGGCGATGATATTGCAGTACAGACAACTGCAGCGATTCACTCCCGCAGTGAAGACGAGAAAAAGAAAAGGAAAGAATAACCCGGGACGACCGGAGAATAATAAAGAGAGAGAGAAGAGAGAGAGAAAAGTCGTGTTATTTATTATTCACGCCCCCCATCAAGGCCGGACAAGGACGTTCGCGGATGACGACACCCACAACAGGTTTCTTCTTCGCCTAGCTTAGCACCTTTCGACTTCATCCGGTTCGCACGTGGCCATTCCGTTCATTGATTAACATAATCAAACACGGGAGAAGAAGACAGGCAGACAAACAGACAGACGGACGCTGCGCGGTGTAGTGGCGTTGTTTTACATTGGCCGATGGATAGGATTTGCGTCAGACGCGTCATACCCGTTTCCAGACTTTCATCCACGGCCGAGTCTCATTTTGATTGATCTGGGCAAATAACAGTGAGATCATCTGTTGACACCTGGCCCGGGCCGAGAGAGAAACTGTTTAGCTGTACACCATGGCATCACCGTTATAACCGGACGCGTTTACGCATCGACAGAGAATGGGCGGCCCACGCTCGCGCGCGTGGCCCCGTCAAAACTGACGAGGAAACTTGTGCCAAAACATTGACTCACTTCTTTACGACGGATTGGCGGGGGGAAAAAGATGTGTGAATTTTTGTTTTTCAATATTAGAATCCGCAGGCGTCAACAAAGTCCGGCGGGAGTCATACGCAGTCGCCCTCATCACTTCGGGACTGATGACCAAGATGGGCACGCACATTCCAGACGGGCGAAGAAAAAAAAAAAAAACTAAAAATCATAAAAATGTTTCCCGACCAACTTATGGAGGAAACCGAGCTGACCGCTGGGGTGCTGATAGAGTCGAGTCGGGTTCAAACGTTTCTCCGTGAGAGAAAAAAACAAGAAAAGAAAATTCTTATCCCTCCGTCCAGCAGCACAGGAGTGAGTCTCTCTTCCATTTCTGTATGACGTTTGAGCCATTATCGTAAAGCGTTTCAGTTTTTTTTATTTTATTTTCACTTCCCAAGGGCGACTGTCTGTAGTAGTATCGTAATAGTGAGGAGCTCCGTTCGATCCGCGCCCTCTCCAAAAGGCCATCATTTTTGGGTTTCCTTCAACAACACACGTCGATTGGTCGAGTTCTCTCTCGTTCGTTTCTTTTTTATAGTCAACATTTTCACGAAACGTCGAGTCACGGCCGTCATTTCAGATTCGAATCGCCGAAATCGGGCGAAACAACAGCAACGGTATTATATTTTGAAGAGGAATTGTTTGAGGTACTCCAACGAGCAAGAGGCTATATAATAAAGAGCGCGGGGAATTCGAATTTCTTAGTCTGCCAAATTTCGATGTCGGGTGAGGGGCCGTTAAGATTTCGGCGGGGTGTTTGAAAATAAAAACAAAAACAAACACAGGTATTAGATCTTTTCCACTCTGAGGACCTGTATATACTTACTACACTTGTCTTGGCTATATGCACCGTTCGGTCGTGATGACAAGGGATCCATTTCCCACCTGTACCTCTTTCGCTTCTTTTTCTCAACTCTCTTTTCTTTTTCCCCTTCTTGCGGCTGAGATGATTGTAATTAGACGTGAAGGTGGCGAGTGGGGGGGGGGGGTCAAGAGGGACAGAGGAAAAGGTTCGAATGAAATACGCTTGCAGCAAACACTTAATTGTCTTAAAGACGAGCGGATATCGACTTTTTTTCTTCCATTGTTGGCTGGACCTTGTTTCGAAGCCCCTCCGCAATTTGAATAATGTGTGTACTCGACACTCTGCACTTTGATTAGTGGATCCCCTTGTTTTCTTTTTTTTTTAAGTTGAACCGTTGACCCCCCAACATGAAGATCTCGTCCGTCGTCGCCATTATCGTCATCATATGGGCCCCGACTGCAATTGTCTTCTTTGCTTAATCACAGGGGAGAAAGTGTGAGGGACAGAGGGACCGCGATGGACGGTTTCGGTTTCCCACCTGTTGCAAGGCCAGCAGCAAAGTCAAAGGGAAATTCGGTGCCAGAAAAATTTTAAGACCCACCAAAAATCGCCAAATGTATTCATTTGTGAAAAATGATGTAAGAAACTTTCTTTTTATCGTCCATTTATCTCGTCCTCATTTGCCCCGCTCGTTGCGCTATCATCAGGCCGGTGTAAATTGAGCTCAAAAATATTAGTCGGATGCAATTCGTACCCACGTAGATACGATCGACCTCCCATTAAAAAAAAGTGAATAACAACTTAACAACCAATAAATGCGCTGGAGAGAAAAAAATAATGAAAAGGGAAGACGGGTGGAAGACGTAATCGATCGATAAATCACGAATATGACGAAGAGAGGCGTCGATCGAATCGGTTAAATTTGAAACGACAAGCAAAACAAAAGACCATAACAAGCTAAGAGCTTATACACAACTCACGAAAAAGTAGGAGTCGAGTAAAAGAAGAAGAAGAAGAAGAAGAAGGTGTTTGTGTTTCGAAAAGTCACGAACGACCTTGCCCGCCCTCAGCGTTCCCGATCGTCTCTCTCGCCCTATCTATCTATCTATCTATCTATCTATCTATCTATAGATGGACAGTTATTCGGCTTCTGTAAGGGGGGCTCTGTGTGGTGTGTAATCAGTCCCGCCAGCAGTCCAACAGACGGCCGGGCTTTTGATTTTTGTTTCTCCTGTTTTCTTTAAAACATAAGGTTGTCATTGCAAATGTCGAAAACAATTCGATTCGCGTCGTGAGTTGATTATTACTCCGGCCGATCGAATGTACATCTAGCGCCGCTCAGTTTGAAAAAGTGAAAAAGTACATTGAGCCAAAGCCGGACGGAAAACTTCTTTTTTAGAAGAATCATTTTTTGGCTCTGGATATTATTTGTCTATTCAAGTTGGTAACGGCCAGGAGCAGGAGCAGCAGCAGACAAGAGACCAGACAGACTTTTATAGCGTGTAATTTCATTTTGCCCTTATTTGGTCCGGCAAGACGCTAAAGCGGCGCTAAAGCCTCGTTGGCCGGCGGGGTCGTTTCAGGTAGTAGTCGTAGGTAGGCTGGCTAGATTGTGCACGCGGGAAGTTTTTGGCTGTCGCAACAAGTTGTCCACGTTCCAGGAATCGATTGAATACGAGGCCGCCGGCCGAGACCGGGTCAGCCATGGTAAACTGTTGGCAGCCATCCGGATGGCGCCCTGCGAATGTGATCTATGATCTCCGTCGCCCATCCAGTCCAATGCCAGCGCATCCGCAATCGTGTACAGAGGCGTAGTACATGTTGCGGAGTAGTACGACGTAGTAGGCAGGATAATCGTAAGCAACTTGTATCAAATTCGGAAAGCGTTTGATTGCAACATCTTTTATCTTTTTACCAAATTTTGATGTTTGGGAAAATTTCCGTTTTTTGTTGTTGTTGTTGTTTGTTTGTTGTTGCTGGGGATTATTTGATTCAATGGTCAATCACTCATCACTCTATCAACTCGGTTTTTTTTTCTCAGCCATCAGCGGCCGTAACAATCGGTCAACGGCAGAAATCCCGCGGAGTCGATCCGCACAACAAAAACAACAGGACGGGAAATCAAACATTTTTCATTTTTTGTTGTTGTTGTTGTTGTTGGATCTGTTTGATGATAAAAACAACAGAAAAAAATAAATAAAATGAAACAAAAAAAAACAAAAAAACCCAGTGTGTGTATGTGTGTGTGATGGTGAAAGGTGAGCGCGCACGCGCACTCACAAACAGCTGTCAACTGTTTGGACGTGATATAATGGATTCTACTTCATCAGCATAATTCCCGGCTCATTTCTTCTTCTTTTTTTTTTCTCTTACCTTATTGTTGTTTATTTCTTTGCCGAGATAATTCGATTCCGGAATCTTTTACACACACTCCGTCTATTGTGTGTGTGTGTGTATCTTTTTTTTTTTTTAAATAAAGCCCAGAGGAAATTTTTTTTTCCTGCTCTTTAATTTTCTTCTTCTTTTCTTCTTCGCGTGCAGTCATTTTCATATGATATTCATGACGGGAGAAAAAAAAAAGAAAAAGAAAAATTGTATTATTTTTATAAATCAACGATGAAAGGGTAAGAGAAAAAATGCAAAGAAAAAGATGGAAATTCGATGCATGTTGATATCGCGCCGCCGCCGTTCATTTTCTCGTCTTGTCGATTGAAAACACCACACCGAATCATAAGACAACAACTACGCCTCTCTATATAGCCCACAGAGAGAGAAAGAGAGAAAAAGAAATTGAATGTTTAAATATTAGATAATCGCTGTATAAACAAGGCCGGGAACTGGGGAATGCTCCGACGCACGGTTCCTACGGGGCTATGAAATCACATTTTTGTTTTTTTTTATCTCTTTGTAAAGAAGACGCGCTCATGTTTGTTCGTAATGAGAGAATTATTTTAGTTTTTTTGTCTCTTTTTTTTTGTTATCTTGATCGAATTCTTTGGCTCTTTTTTTTAGTCGGAAAAAAAATTATTATTTGGCCCAGCCAGATACTCTTTTTCCAGCCGGAGAGACGTTGCGCGTGCGCTCGTTTACCTGGCGCATTTTTGAAAAAGAATAAGGGACTAGGAAGAAGAAATAGCTACTCCCTCTGTGGACGGTTGTTGCTGTTGAAAAAGAGGCGAAAAAGAAAAAGAAGAAGAAGGAGAAGGAGAAGGAGGACTTGTTTTAGGCTTGGGAGGGCGAGGGTGGAGAAGGTATATTACCTTCCAACATTTTTATTTTTTATTTATTTTTATTTTATTTTATTTTTTCGCTTTTTTTTCGACATTTGGTTTATTCTTTTCGGTCGTTTTCGGAAACGAAAGAGAAAGAAGAGACAAATAAAAGGGAATGAGAGAAAGAGAGAAGAATATGATAGCCAATGCGGCCCCTATCCCCCCCCCCTCGTCCTCCCAGCCGCCCGCCCCCAATCGCCATCCCATACAGCGAGAGAGAGGTAGGTAGGTAGTATATACATATACTACCTTGGTCGGATCGTACCTTCAGCTCAGTCCTAGTTGAAACAGCGTTCAAGACGGACGTCGACTCAAAAACGCAAAACTTTTCTGGTTTGTTTCAGCCCTCGTCTACTCTCCACCGTCTATTCGGCCCCACCAAGTTATCCGACTCGCGTCAAAAGTGCTCGACTTTTCTTTTTGGATTAAGAAGAAACAAAACAAAAAAACGAACCCTCGTCCATCAGTGCAGCGCAATCCATCGTTAACGGAAAAAAAGAAAAAAGAAAAACGGAGGAAAAAGATTCGATTTTTTCCGACGAGATGACTTGGATGAGCTTGGACGGTTTGGCGTGAACTGGATGAGCGGTCATGATCCCGGTTGTTGGACGACGGATGAACTTGCTGCTGGCGTCGTCGTCGTCGTTGTCGATCGCGCCGCTGCTTCCGCCGCCGCCGCCCTCCTCACCGCCGCCGCCGCCCATGTGGATTCATACGTGCACTTGTGTTCATTGTTGTTGCCCCTGTTCTCGTCTTCCTTCCAATTTCGACTCGTCGTCTTCTTCTTCTTCGTCGACTTGTTCCGCTCCGTCGGCCGGAGCATCGCCCACAGAGAATCTACACCGTCACCGTTCGGCACCGTTTCCACATCGACACCAAGGTATCGGCCTGGAATCCTCATGCCGACTGGATAGCGCCACATGTTCATTCAGAGGTCAGTCATTTCCCAACACTCTCTGCCCTTTTTATTTTAATTTTATTCCTGACGGAAAACTCGGCGTCGACTCTCCTTTCTCTCTGTAACACCCGAGAACTGGACGCAGATTCCAGCGCCGTTGCGCAACGTCCGCCCGTGACGCTCCCGTGGCGCTTGTATGTGCCCTGTGACATGTAGCTCGCTGCTCGCAGTGTGAATTATCAGTCCAATGTTCGACGTTTAATAAGAACACACACGCGGGGTCTTAGCGAGAGCTGACGAGCTGGCTGGAACTGGATCGGCGCATTCCAAAGGTGTTGCCATGGTGATTGCGTTTATTGGATGACTGTGGACAATTGGGAGAAAAAAAAAGGAAGAAGAAACGAAATCGTTGATGAGATTGCAGCAGTCGAATCTTTTTTTGAAAATTCCCCTTTTCTTCTTTCTTTCTTTTTTCGAGATTTCAGGATTTAATTTTTACGACTCTCCTTAATCGTTTCACCTAGTTAGCGATACAGAGTGTGTGCCCGCTATTCATACCGCGTGCTCTATCTCGGAGCAGAGAAAACTTCCGTTGAATCTTAAACGATTAAAGGTTATTTCATCGACCTCCCTCCGAATTACAGTTTGATCCCTTGGTCGCCTCGTCATGGCTCGGCCACGTGATTCTGCCCTGGTCCTGCGGACGCATACGAGGTGTAGGGTAATGATGTCTAGTAATCGATTGAGAGTGATCGACAATTGTTATCCGAGATGGCCCAGCCGCGCGTCCCTGACATTGGAAACTGTTTTTCTCTCTGTGCGTTATTATTTCTTTATTCACCTTTGAGTCGCATTTTCGTTCGTGACGGACGTTAGGGTATGTTGTGACTGCAGCACATAGCGTTGCTGTAGAGTATCTATTGGAGCCTAGCGGGAAAAACCTCGGAGCAAAGGGTCTGTGTACACGTTGGCGCGTGTCGAGTTACGATCGTAACCTTCGACGTATCTTTGAAAGAAAAACGGTGGCACCGGGAGACGGGCGACGGGCGACAAGGGCAGCATCGCAATTGGAATGTGTGTGTTTGTTTTTGTGTCGAGATCAATGAGTCGCAATGCGTGAATGTCCACCACCCACTGTCGTCGTCCGATTGCGATGGAGACGCGTCGTCTCGCCAGGTGGTGAAATCACGAGAGACTCTCTTTAGATTTTTGTATTTAATCAGTCGAGTCGGTGGGGATTTAGATTTCCGTTTTATTCTTTTTCTTGGTCGTCCATTTCGTTCATCATTATCTTTGTCGTCCCGTTTGTATATTTCGACCTATTCTCTCACGGTTGATTTCAATCATCGCAAATGTGGGCCGCGCTCACATTCCAGCCAGAGGTGGAAGAAGACGACAAAACCTCCTGGGGAGCTATTCAGTTTTTCGATGGTTTTTGTGTCTTCTTCTTTTTTTCTTTTTCATTTTTCTCGCATGTTGAGCGATCTTTGACCCGTCAAACTTTTGGGTCGATCGTCTACAACACACAATGTCCAGTATATATTTATATACACTCATGTGTGTGTGTATGTATAGGGTCAAATGGACATTGATTCATTTTGGAACACCTTTTGTTTTCTTCCGCTCTTGTCTGGATGGACCAAAAAGTAAAGAAGAGCACGGAAGCCTCTTTTTCTACCCTCTCCGGAGGTGCCCTCCTCTTCTATGCATTTTTTCGAGCCACTCTTGGGGCAGCTTAAAAATCCATTCATTTTACCCAGTTTGGCCCTTTTGTCTTTTTCCCTTTTTTTTTTCGCTATAGTCTGTACTCTGGTAAATTTCACTCAGACATAGCGCACAAATATAATACTGTTCAAGGGGACCTCCCACTTACAAGGATCCCGCCACCGCCGCTCCAGTCGCAAACATTTTGCCCACACAGATCATTTAGGTTTTTTTCAAGTTTCTTCTTTTAAGTTGGGCAAATTTTTTGTTTTTTTTTGGTGAAAAATAAATGTGTCTTTTAGTGCTGAAGATCTCACCTGACACATTTCCCGGGGGATATTTCAAGCGGTTAAAAACAAAAGAGGGATAGAAAATGGCAGGTGACGATCTACTTTTTTTTTTCTTTTTCCACAATTCTTTCCGTGTCCTGTCATCGCCGAAATTAAAAAGTGCGGCCGGACCGCGGGTCGGTTCAAAACTAAAAAACCTAGTGCGTATGTGTTACCTTATCAAGACTGTGGATAAAATGGATTGTGGAATTTTTTACTTTTTGTTTCATTTTGGTAAATCGTGATAAGAAGACAGCGCTTTTATTTTATTTTTGACGTGTTCATCTGTCGTCTCTTTTTTTCTGTTTTGAACTCGGCGCTCTCGCAATCGAATTAGGTCACTCTGAAATCTCCATTTGATTATGTTTGGTGCCTAAATCGCTAGCCGAACTTTCTTCCTCCCTTTTAGTGAATTTTTGTTTTTTTCTTTCCTTATTTTCTTTTTTACCACATCGCCCGCGCGCCAACCGCCGCCCAATCAAATAACGGCCAGTCCTTATTTATTTCGTCAAAATCGAATATATTTATAGAGAGGGAGAGAGAGAGAGAGAGAGACGAAGGCGGAGAAGTTTAGGATGATGTAGGGATACGGCCATCCACACGATCCCAAAATAAACTTACGATCACAAGGCATAACCCCAAAGAGGAAAAAAAAAAAAATAAACCATGAAAAAATCATTTTCGGATTATAAAAGGAAAAAGAAAAGGAAAAAAAGTTTCCATTTTTATGGTGGAAATTGATTTGAATATTTGATGGTTCCATCACACACATCACTACGTGTGTGTGCAGTAGTATAGTAGTCGTAGTACACAGAGTGGGGAATGGTAGTTGTTTTGTAGTAGTAGTAGTCGTAGTAGTATAGTAGCTAACCCGTGAGGTGGGGAAAGGTGTCGTGTTATCAGTTTCAGAGGCCCGGCGTGTTGTTTTCTTCTTGCCTTCTTTTTTTTTTTTCTTTTTTATCTAGGCGGGGGGATCAAGGAAAGCAAGATGCCAACAACACCCCGGGACCGCTATATAGCCTCTCACTCACTTTTTTCTCTCTCTCTCTCTTATAACATCGGCCCCCTTCTAGCATTTGAGCCCACTTGATCGCGCCGGCCGTGACTAGGCCTAAATAAGGCAACGGAATCGATCACGCCGATCGTGTTGCTTCGGAGTGTTTCAACCATAAAAATGGTTTTTCTTTTTCTCTCTCCTTCCAATGGAGCTCTGTTGAGCAGAGAATGCGATCCATCAAGGACGGTCAGAGGGCCGAGTCCTCTCCCGATGACAGCCAGAGATGGACATGTACAAAAAGAATCTAGAAAAAAAGGTCGTCGCTTTTTTTTATTATTATTTAAAAAAAGAAAATGATGAGGAACAGAACGAAAAAGACGACACAAAAACACGCACGACTTGACCGGTCCCACAACTGTCATCATCGCGGCTGCTGTGCACACATTCCACCTTCATAGATCTCCAAAAAGAAATTTAAAAAATAAAATACTTGGCTCTCTTTTCCTCTGGTGGTGGTGGACGGACCTTGCGATGGAAGGTGGCAGTCCCCGCCGTGAGCTTTAAGGAGCCTCGTAAAAATAAAAAAAAGATGGAAGGAACGAAGAGAGAGAGAAAAAAAAAGGGCTCAGTCACGACGTCTGTACACATTGATCAGCCCCAGTGACTTAGCACTTCGTCAATACAAACAAATGTGCGAGCAAGGAGAGAGAGAGTTTAAGGCGACAGATAAAGTCAGACACAGCAGACACACACAGAGAGAGAAGGAAAGAAGAAGAAAAAAAAAGGAGACTATAAAAAGATTTTGTTGAGTCCTCGTCTCTTTTCTTGATCAAACTTATCAAAAGAGATATGTTGTTTGCTGTCTAATAAAAGGAGAACGCGGACAAAATGCTTTTTTTTTCCGCCTGGGTTCAAAAGGAGACAGAGAAAGAGATTTATAATATGAAAATAGGTGTAGACGAGGGTGTCAAATGGTCCAAAGACGAGGGCCTACACAGTACACACAACTTGAAATCAAAACACCAAAATTGAAGGGAAGAAAAATCAAATCAAAACTTTGTCGGGTGTTCGTTCTGGGCTGTACACGCCCAAATTGTAGCAGCTTCGTTTCAGCTCCATCCATCTTTCAACATTAGTGACATTTGCCGTTATTCTCCTTCGTTGTTAACATGTTTTAACGCCTATGAAAAATGTCCGGACAATTTGATAGCCAATCCAACTGAAAAATCTTGAGCAGCAGTCCACCCATCCACTTCATTGTCCAGGAGCTCTCAAATGTTTTTGTTTCTTTCGACCTTATCAGCTCCGTCCAGCCCAATATTCTGTACCCTCGGAATATTACAGTCTAGTTTGGGTCCCAAATAGAATCTAGTGTGTACATACACATTCGCCAAATAGAAAAGAGGGTCCGTATTTGTCACGCTCGTTTAACCTCCTCGTAGAGCGGGGGGGGGGGCCTTTCTGGCCTCCTTATTGCTCTGCATTTGCTGTTGGGGGCTCAATCGTTACACGCCTCATTAGCAGCTGTCCTGCTCCCTCCCCTCCACCCCACCACCACCGTGTAGATTTAGAAGCGCTGCCAATTGCCACACGCTTTTCTTTCTCCCTGATTGTAATCTGCTGGATGGTGGGGGTGTGCTGTGCTGCCATAGACGGAAGAATCTTACGGAATAGGAGAGAGAGAGAGAAAGAAAGAATGAGTGATGATTGTTATTCCATCGCTTGTCATACGTCCAATGCAGAGAACCACAGCAGCAGCAGCAGCTGGTTTTTATGTGTTTGATTTCTTCTTTTGATGTGTGTGTGTGTGTATGTCGTGTCGCATCATCTTGTTCGCTTCGTGATGACGTGCTGTGTGTGTGTGCCATGTCGACCGTGAAACGCTTCCAATCGGTTGGAACACGTGCCCGTGCCAAATAATCATCAAGGAAGAAGCGGCCTTCGTGGGCTTCCAACTCGTATTCATATCCCTGACAGACTCAACCTATGCCACACACATCATCACCGGAATATAAGTCATATAAGTTACTATATACCGGAGGAATCAGGGGGTTCGTCATTAACATCTTGTATATGATTGTGATGGTGTGCTGTAGCCTTTCTGATTGTATCGATCGAATCTCTCGTTTCTCAGCCCCAGCAGCCTGCGCTGTGGAAAAACACAGTTCCACACGGTGAATTGTGTAGTCGACGATGCCCACCACGTCACGATCTGTCCGCTGGCTCCTACAAGTAATTGATGGATTGGGCCCCCCCCCTCTTGCAACTCACTTGCTGCTGTGGGAAAATCAAAAACCCCAAGAAATCCGAAACAGAGAATCCACAGTGATGTCTTCGACATTGCTTTCGTGATCACCCTCGTCCCAGTGAAGGAATGTTTATGACGTCTTTAAAAACATTTTTTGTTTTGTTTTGTTTTGTTTTTATTTTTATTTTTATTTTGGGAAAAATCAAAAGGAAGATGGGTGGCGAGGTATTATAAATGATAAACCAGCGGCCCCCTTTTTTTCTTCTTCTTCTCCCGATTGTGAAAGATGAGATTTTCGAAAGGGAAAAGGGAGGGAGGAGGCTAATACATCGGGAAAAGAGTCGAACGCAGAGTTACAAATGAGAAAATGCGTTTTGGTGATGACGAAAAGCAGGGAACATCAACATTCCTCCTCCTCTTTTGTTTTCTTTCTCTTGGGTTCTGATCGACGATACGGACAGGAGCCCAACTGATGAGCGCAGGACACAGGAGCGCCGGAATCAAACAGCCCAAGCGCGCAGCGGGCTGGATTCCGCGAAGTGAGGAGGGATGAAACTGTGATTGAATCGAGATTACAGCTCGTTTAGTCAATTTAAAAAAATAAATAAAATAAAATTTTTCGTTTTTTTATTTCTCCGCGAGCGGTAGGAACTTTGGGTCCGCCCCAACAATGCCCAACTGTCCCGACAATGAATATAAATCACACACGCGCGCTAACAAGGTTAATTGAAAGAGGTGGTTCCTTTTTTTTCTTCTTCTTCTTCTTTTATTTGATCAACATCACCAAATCTCCCGACGTCACTTTTCTGAGAAAATTTGTTTTGTTTAATTCTCAAATTGGGACGGAAAGTCCTGGGACGCGCGGGTTGCGGGATCGGTAGACGCGGATGACGAGGCGGCGTCCGCCATCAGCTTCTTATTTTTTTCGGGAGGAGTTGGTTCGGTTTTTTTTTTCGACTCGTCAAACCACACACAACAGCTTTTCTTCTGACCAAAAAAAATATAAAGAAAAAGAAAAACATATTATTTTTTGAATAATGCATAGACAACACAGACGGTCATCTCAGCGCCGCTGCCGCGTTGCGTGTTTCCACCCTTTTTTTCCTTCTTCTTTTTGATTTCCAAAATCGATTTCATACGAAAACATTACGGCCGTTTAGTTTAGTTTTTTCTTTCTTTCCTTCCCCCATCTCCTTCCTTTTTTTTCTTCATTTATGGGCATGGAAAAGAAAATTCTTGGCTGCCCAGTATCACCATCATTTATTGATAATAAACTTTCAATATCATTTCGTGGGGGCACCGCGGGACCGAAGAAGAAAACAACAACAAGAAAAAGGTCCAGTGGGAAAAAAAAAAAAGAATTGATTGAAACGCGACTGTGTGTGAGATGAAGGGGGAGAGAAAAAGAAAAAGGGTCCGATGCCTTTCAATGTTATCGCAACGCTCTCGTCCACACAACAGACAATGGCGTGTGCGTGCGGGTATATATCACGACCCCCGATATGTTTCTAATGCAGTGGTTGTTTAGACTACGTGTGGTAGGGCTAAAAGACGAGAGAGCTGAGCTGAGAGCAAGTCTTTGGTGGGGGGGCTGGAATCTTTTTGAACCGAAAAAAAAAACGGCGATAGAGAGAGAGAAAGCCCTAAGAGCTTTTGTCTTGTTGTCTTCATTCGATTCATTCGTCTCTTTTGTGGGGAGAAAAAGAAAAAAATAAGCGCGTCCTCAAAAAGAAACAAACGATCGAGAGAAATCAAAATCATCAAAAGATGTCGGTTTGCGCCTTTCTAATGTACCGTGTACAGGCCTAGATGTAATATGTTTGTCCATCCATCTTGCCTCCTCTCGGCCAAGAGTGAGTAGCAATCTGCATATAAATCATCCGCCGACGAGAGAAGAATGGAAGGTCTTCACCTTTTTCTTCTTCTCCTACAAAAGAAAAAAAGAAAAATGGTTAGAGGTACCACTACAAAGAGAGATGGAACGAACGGTTATAATATCTTATAGATTTGTTATTTCGCCGGCTGAGGTCGCCGGAGGTCGCCCGGAGTCGGCGGAGTCGACTAGACGGACAACGGCGGTTTCCCTTTTGGTGTGTGTGTCCTGGCCGGTGTTTTACCGTTCCACACGCTTCTGTATGTGTGTGTGTGTGTGTGTGTGTGTGTGTATACACATGGAAGTCTTCACTTTTTTAGTTCTTTTGTGAGATTCTCTTGAGGTGAATCGTCTCTCTCTCCCCTCTCTTATTCGATCACCTTCTCCGCGTCAGAAATGACTTGAGTGATTGGACTTCTCTTTTATATTTTCTTTCTTCAAAGCTTGACTGCAGCGCGGCAGTGTGTATAGTGGTAGAACCTACATACGTAATATATATCCCTCTCTGTTCCTCTGTGGTTCACGTGAGTACATTTTTCTGTTCACGTTGAGAAGGGAAGAAAGAAAAAGAGAAAGAAAAGAATAGGAGAGAGAGAGAGAGATTACGTATTCTTTTTCGGCGGGGTCTAGACTGATGGCGGCTGGGATTGATTTCCATCAAAGCTTTCATTACATCGTGGAATGCTATTCCCAATGATCGGATAAGAAAATGAAAAAAAAAAAGAATAAGATAGATAGTAGTTGAAAAAAAAAATCTGTTTTCTGATTTTTTCCCCATACGGCACCACCCACACGCATAATATGTATTGTACATTCTAACGCCTCTTTTTTATTTTTAAAAATTTCGGATGGCTGTTTTTTTATGATTATCATTATCATTGGATTTATTATTTTTTTTCCACCGGTGTTTTTATTTCTTTTAATGACAGACCGAATCGTAGAGTGTGTAGGATAATGTGTAGTATATAGTAGCGTGGCTTCGCTAATCAACGCTCAAGTCAGTCGCTTCGCCCACGACACACCACCGCCGCCGTCGTCGACTATCGCAAGGTTATTCGGTTTCTCTCTCTCCGTTTCGGCTCTCCAATTTTTTATTTCACGTCTATATATTCATTCTTTTATCTCTCGTTATTATTACGTAGTAGTAGCAATTACCGGAGGCTCGTCGTCGTCGTCGTTGCTTATTTATTATCGAATCAAATTCCGCGCACGATTCAAATGAAGACCAAAATCGACATTTTTGGCTTTTTCATTTTATTTTTTTTTTACCATCAGAAAAATTGTGGGTGTATTATAAAGAAAGTACGGTCAAACTAACAGCTAGAAGTTGACTTTCGATGGAGAAAAAAAAAGGCGACGAGGGTGGAACCATTTACGACAGGGGCAATGTCGGCGGAAGAGGCTGTAAAAAGGCTCTACCCACAGTCGTCCCCACACACCGTTCAATTAGAGCCGTGTTACAACCCCGGCCACTTTTGGAGACCCAAAGGAAAAGAAGAAAAAAAAAACACCCAAGCAAAAAAAAATAAAATAAAATAAAAAAGGTGCATTGGAATGTGTGTGTATATAACTCATATACACACACGAAAGGGAGGTGAAGCGCTATATTTCTTGACTACTTCAAAAAGAAAGAAAAGAAAAGAGGATAAACAACACATTTCTTATTCCTGGCAACAGCTTTCCCTCCCTCTAATAGATGCCATTGCTTTTGGAAGACGAAATGGATTTGTTGTTCTTGTCAATGGCATTATGACTGGGACATCTCTATGAGCAGTTGAGCACCGACTCTTATAATTTAACACCGTTACTTACCTGATGGATGTCATCCACACGGTTCTAAAACGATTCACAGCCGCGGCAAATCCAAACTCACTCTTACGACCTGCGATAGATGTACCGTATCACAAGCGGACAAACGAGGTGTGTAATCGGGGGCTCTATGTTTCATTTTGGTTTTGTTTTTTCGCCCCGAGCCCGAGACTTTTGTTGTTTTTTTTGTTTTTTTTGGAGGGAAATTTGAAAATGAAAAATGAGGGAGGGCTTTTTCTCTAGGCACTGTGTGGATCGTGTTATGCATAATATTTCTTCAATAATAACAGGACTGATGTAATTTACCTTAAACGTGAAATCCATCAAATCGTGAACAAGCCGAGTGGAAAATAAATATTTTACAGCCGCCGCCGCAGCCGCCGCCGTGTTTGATAAAAATACAAAAAAATCTCGACGAGGGCCGCATTTGTTAGTTGCTAAGTTATTAGTTGTATACTAGTAGGTAGTATATAATAAAATATTCGTATGGGATGCAGCGCAGGAGAAGAAGAAGGGCGTGTCACGACTCCGGGGCGGAATATTATTCCACGTTTCTTTTTTTTTTTTTTTTTCTTTTGGAACTTTTCGTGTTTTTGTTTCTTTCTTGCGCCCTCCACCCTGGTTCCCTCCCTTCTCCACCTTTTTTTTTTTTTCTTTTCTTCTTATTTTTTTGTGGTTCTGTGTGTCCTCCCCCTTGGCTTTGCCGGTCGTGATTAACGAGACGCGTTAATCATCATAAGTATCCAAGACATTTGCATAAGTAGCCGATGCGCGCTCAGCGTTGCATCCAGCCAGAGAGAGAAGAAGACGAAGAAGAGTGTTGATGGCGGCTTCCCTTTCCAGTCGACAAGGCGAGGGAGAACTCATTAGACGCAATTATTTACCCAGAAAAAAGAAGAAGAAAAACAACACTTTTTCTTCTTCTTCTTCTGTAATTTTTGATTTCATTTTCCAGCGCCAACGAGCCAACGGTTTAGGAACAAAAAGGATCGAGATAAGAAATAATATCAGGGAAAAACAAAAAACAATTAGGGAATAACCTATAAAAAAAAGAAATACAAAATGTATCGGCACATCGACCTAATAACAACACTTCACGGCAATATCTCTTTTTCACCTCAAACAGTTATGTCCATTCATTTAAGGTGGAATTATATTATATTGGAGAGAGGGGGGGGCCGAAAGAGCGCGCGCGCACTTATTTTCAAAAATGAATCGTTTTGCCATTTTCCCTCGCCCCCCATCAAAGCTAGTCTTAGTGGGTCACTATATGATCGCCATCGCAAGAAGAGCGGCCTTTTCAAGTTGTATTTCTCCCCTTGTGTAGTTTTGTCTTATCTGACTTTTTTCTTTCGGTTCTGGACTTCTCTTTTTTATTTTATTGGATGGTCGGTACCGATACTGTAATGAAGTCATTCCAAGGTTTTCTTCTCTCTCTCTCTTGAACAGAGAAGACGTTGTTTCTTCTTCAAATGGGCCGGAAAGATGTGTCCAAACTGATAAAGAGAAAACGGACACACTGGGCTGGCGCTGGCTGGCTGGAACCCCCCGAAAAAAGAGAAAAAAAAAATTAAAACGGAACCAATCGACTGATGAACTTGCTCAACTTCATCTTTTGGGGTTCCTTTTCGACAATGAACTGCTGGTCAGAAAAAAAGAAAAAGAAATAGTATAGAGATATTATAAAGACACATAGCGCAGCTGACCAGCAACAATATATATAACTATCTGTCTCTCTTTTAAAAAAGAGTCCTGTGTTGTTGTTGTGTGTGTAAACGACCTCTCTATCTATTCCTCCTCCCCCCTGTCTCTCTCTCTCTCCATCCTCTTCTCTTTCTTCTGGCCTCTCCACAGGCCCGTAGAGCACACACAACGGTGTCCGAAATGTTTTCAGTTTTTTCGGCCCAGCATCTGTATATACGCGTCTACATGTACGTGTGTCTAAGATCTCCTCGACAAGGTAAAGAAGACACACACACACACACAAAAAGCGCATGCTGCAAACGAACACATTTTAGTGACATAATAAACGAGCCACAGGTCGTCTCCTCTTGGCTTTACCTGTCCATTTACTTCAAGCGAGAGAGAGGCCAGCAAAGTTTGGCTGATGGCTTCTTTTGGGGGTGTTTAATGAATGACCCCATCTCTCTCTCCTATTTTTCCTTTTTTTCCTGTAGAGTGCTGGGCCAGCCAGACTTCTTAAAAGTTGTTTCCCGTGGGTGGTAATACAATGTTATTCCTCTTCTTCTTGCTTCATTGTAACCCCCCCTTCCTCAAAAATATCAGAAAAAATAAAAATATTTGAAAAGAAGTTTGTTTTAACCAGGAGGGGGGAAATCCGAGACGGGATAAATATGTGCTACGTGCACACAAGGTAAAAACCGTATCGGTACAATAATAACAGCGCCAAATGTTTCCGTGTCAACCAGGGGGGGTTTACGTTCGAACAACGACATAAATGTCATCGACTTTTTTCCCCCCTTTACAAATGAATTACCGATAAATGATGACAACTCGGTTTTTTTTTTCTTTTTGTGTAAACTTGTGTTTGGACTTTGGAATTTTTCGGAAAACAAGAAAAGAATGTCTTGATCAATTTGCATTCCATTCCTAATCTCCTGGCTCATTACGAATGCGACACTGGTGGAATCTCAATGGGAGGGAAAAAAAAAGAAAAAAAAGAAAGAGAATCAAATCGTTTGTGTCCGCTTCTTATCTCGGCCGGAGTAAATAACTCTTAACCAACAATGAAACAAATTCGCCGCCTTTTTAACGCCACCCCGGGCCGACCGCCCTGTATCCTCGACCCGTCAAATGTCTGGACTGGACTTGATTCCGTGTTGGCGTTTGATTTTATTTTCGTTCAGCAACCGGATTTTTTTTTTCGTCTTCCTTCTCCACTTCAAACACGAAATTATCATTTTGAAATATTTATCTCATCGTCATATCCGAAATAGATTTTTTATTTTTTTTTTTGTTTCAAAGTTGTTTTGATCGTCCAACGCGCTCATATTGCGCACCGACTATCGATCGGAATCCGGACTGTGTGCACTGTGTGCAGGACCTGGGAAAGTATAAAGGGCAGAGTCAATCACGTTGATCGCATCTAGTGATGGGCGCGCGACTCTATTGCTCCGGTAAACAATTCAGCACAAAAGTCCAAGCTTTTTTAATTGCCCTTTTGCATTCCTTAACTCTCGCTAGTCAACACATTCTTTTTGTTTCTTCTTGTTTTTTATCAGTTTCCTATGGGACTCTTTTCGCTCCTGGCGCAGGTGAGAGTAGGGTGGGTGGGGAGGTTATTACGAACAGCAATCTCTGTGCGCGTTTCAAATCAGTTTTCTTATTTGTGCCTGATATCTCCTCCCGTGATTGTCGTCGTTTTGGAATTACCCAGGGGAAGTCAAAAGCTTCAAATTCTTCAATGGAATTTTTCACTTTTTTCCGTTCTTTCTCTATTTTTTTCCTGGTTTCGGGCGACGAAAGATTTTTATGAGTCGACACGTTGACCGAACCGTATGGCGTGTTGTACAATAACACCGCCGCCAGGCCAGCTGTGCACAGCCACGTTGTTATGTATATTCTTTATTACACGCATATGTGTGTGTTTGCTGGGCAGCATTCAGATAAAAACAAAAATTGTTTCTCCCCTCCCCCCCTCTTGCTCGCTGTTCGGTCCGTCCGTTCACCCAAAAAAAGAAGTAAAATAAACGTATTCATCACGCCGACATGGATTTACTATGGTGACTGGAACACACCACCATGTGTGTGACTTATTTCGTTCGTGAACAAAGAGTGGCCCGGGCCAATATAGACTGGGATTATCTGGCGACTGGATCTCTCTCTCTCTCTGAGCTCTCCACACTCAAACGGAGCCATACTAATAAAGCACAACAACAACAACATTCACTGCTGTCGGCTATCGCGTGTAATCGGTATAAAGTCAAGAGTGTTTGTCGGTCGAATTGAGAGGGAGGTTTTTTTTTTCTCTCTCTCTTCCCTTCTTATTATATTTGAAAGTTAGCGCTCCCCTTTTTTGACTTTTTCTTTTCTTGGCCGGCGACTACCGGATTTTCACGATCCTCCTTTACGACATCCCATTTACAGGATTTTTGTTTTTTTGTTTTGTTTTTTTCCCGTTTTCAAATATTTGTCGCCGCCGCTCTTTTGTGGCCGTGTTTAAACATGTAGAGAGAACAAATGACGACGTTTAAAAAAAAAAACCTTTTGGAACGGGATCGTTTCGCGCGCTATTTGATTCACCCGCGGGTTGATCGCTGTTCACATGGCGACGCTCGTATAATTTAGCGATCCTGTAGGGATTTTATTGCGACTCTAAGCGCGCGGCGGTTTCACCCTTCAATTTCAGGCCGGTTTGTTTGTTTGTTGTTTCGGTTATTTAGTCATTTTTTTTTGTGTGTGTGCGTGTGTCCGGGGTGTGTTATTTGTTTGTTGCTCGCCTCTTATTTATGAGACATTTTCTCTTTGTTGGGATATTCCGAGTTGACCGACTCAATAGCGAGGGGTAAAAAATGTAAAAGGGAATTTTTTTCGGGGGGTCAATGTATGTTTTTTTCTCTTTGGAAAAAACCCAAAAAAAGAAGAGAAGAATTTCTGGCGGTTACGTGTCAAAAGGGAACCGCCACTACGGCCGTCTCCCCGCGCTCAAGTGGATTGCTCAATCATACGGAGAGAGAGAGAGAGTCTCAGAGAAAGAAGGCGTCAAGTCCAATGGACGTGTAATGAATTCAAGAAGCGTTCCAAAAGAATTTTTTCTCCTTCTTTTCTTTGCCTTTCGTTCGCTTTTGATCTTTCGCCTTTTCTTCCCCCCCTCCCCCCATTGGTGGCCGTTGGTGAACCGCAGTCTGCCGCAAACTCCTAAACCGGATCTTTTCGAGTCTTGGACGTCACGACGTTTGGGATGTAGTAGTAGGCACACACACACACGTCATCGCGGGACGCGCTCATCTATAGGAGCCGCGACGGCGGGCGCCCCCGGTCCGCTAGTAGCGCGCGAGTCATCTGCTTTTTTCAGTGGGTCTAGCGTGAATCACGCTCTAGCGCCCGCGCTCTCTTTTCTCTCTTCTCCAACTCCTCCATCGTCAAAGGGAAACAACCAAAACGAGAAAAAGAAAAAAAATAAAAAAAAGATACAAAACGTATATAAGAAGACGGGAAGAAAGGCCAGCTAGATAAAAAAGTTTGTGTGGGTCCAGCATTTAGTCGCGGGAGGCTGGAGCGTTCGGTCGTGTTTTTTGATCGAGATTCCACTTTCGATCGGCCTCGGACCCCCGAATCCAAATTCGAGTTTGTTTGTCGTTGGTCGCGGTTCGATTATTATTTAGTTCTGTCCGATTTGAGAAATTTGGTCGAGAGATTTTCGATTCAAGTTTCATCATTCAACAACAACAGCCGATAAGAGTCGGGCCGAGCTGTGCCCGGCCTTTTGGCCATGGACGCGCCAGCGCTCGTCCATCATACGGTCCCCAACGGCCGCCACTGTCTGAGCTCTTGCCAAGTGTCTTGTGGCGTTGTGTCGTGGTGGTGAGCTGCTGCGGCCATGCCATCCGCCGGATTATTATGTTGTGTCACCTCCGCCGTCACGGCCGCTTGTCGACATTTCACAGGTAAAAAGCGATGCAATCATTGCGTGAGTTTTTTTTCCCCCTTCACAACATTGGCGTTTTCTCGTGAAATTCCGGCCGAGACTACGGCACCGACAGCACCGAGCGGGAGCGCATACATTGCTCAAGGCCTTTTTCATTTTTCTTTATCGAAATAAATCGCTCGGCCGATTGTGGAACCGAACGGATACCCTTTTTCAGTCAGATTACGGGGCCGTGTGGGCTCGTGTTTGTCCATTATTACACGTTGTTACGCAATCGGTGGCAAGGACGTCTGACTTCCTATCGCGTGTAAATTCGTGCGTGAACCAACTGTGCCGAGATCTCCCCCGCCGCCGCCACTGTACGTCACCAAGTACCGAAATTCCTTTTGGAAGTGCCAAAATATAAGTAGCAAAGTCACTTTAATTCATTAGAGAGCGCCGAAATCCGGGAGAAAATGACTGACTTTATGGTGTCGACTATTTTTTAAAAAATGGATGTCCGGTAAAAGGGTTTCCCCCTTATTTGTGCGTTTTTTTTTACTTTTTTACTTTTTTGTTTGTTGGGTCTTATCTTTTCACCAAAATAGAATTACTATACAACCAGTGCAAAATACAATAAGTAACGTCGGGATTGGGTAAATTCCCCTTACCTTCTTCTGATACCTTACACCTGCCATTGATAAGAAATCTGCAGTCGACGCCGAGCCCACGTCAATTCCTCTTTTCAGTCTTTCCTTCCCCGAGCTTTCATTATTCCCATTCGGTGTGTGCTGCCGCTATATAATTCGTATCGTCGAAGCGACAACTCTATCTGTTTCGATTGGAACACCGTCGACTGTGCACCGATTTTTCGATTCAATTCAATTAAATGTGATCGTTTTGTCTTGATTTGAATGAACAGGAAACTGAGAACTGCCGTCCTAGCGGAATTATTACTTTTCCTGATGGTGAGTCACACAAACATTTATTTATTTTTTTCTTTTAAAACTTTTTCAAAATTAAAACTATCGCATCTCTGTCTCTGTGTGTGTGTGTGTGTACTTTCGTGCGCAATCCTGCGCACATGCAATGACTCGTCTATGGACTCGTCTAGTGTGCGTGTTTGAACGACGCGCTTGTGTCCAATCGAGGGCTCGGTCAACACAAGTGAAACGCGAACGCACTTCATCCACACCAGACATCATCCAGTATCTTTCACTCTCTCTCACATGGAAGAAGAAAAAAAGAAACTAGAACTCGGATGCCATGTGATGATGTCATGTGTGTGTGGAAAAGAGAAGAAAAAAAAAAGAAATTGCCAAAATCAAACAACAACAACGGAACGCATAAATTTGCGGCTCGTCGAAAGGTTGTTGGGTGTAAATCAATTGAGATTTGGTTTTTTTCTTCTTCTTCCATTAAATTCATTTGAGTAGATTTGGCTTCGTGATAAAAACCGAGAATTAACATTCAAGGGTGGGATCCGGATTTGGCGCTGAATAAGGGAGTGATCAAATTTGCATATCGATTCGTCATGTGGGATAGATGATCAAACAATGAGTCGCTAGAAAGATTTAAAAAAAGATAAAAGAATTTAATTTGAACACACACAGAGACATATGCGATGGTGTTAATCATAAAACAGAAGAAGAAGAACCTTGGCATCATTTTGGTTTTCCGTCTTTAATATTTTTTTATTTTGTTTGAATTGTTTGCCCGTCCGTGATGTAGGTGGCGAATTGCGCACCAAGCAGGCCGCGGGAGGACGCCGGCCGAGTGCCCGGAAATCCAGCCTCATCATACCTGCCGTCCGTCGTGAGTAGCAGCAGCAGTAATATCATCAAAAGCGGACACAAGAGAAAAGAGCCGGCCTCGCTCAGCCTC